>NC_054824.1:146640193-147890193 GCF_018345385.1 Vulpes lagopus | reverse complement strand
GAGCCAAGGCTCCTCCGGAGTGTGTCTGCAGGGAGCTGAGGACCACGCATGGAGGCTGTCCTCCCAGAGATGCTTCTAGCCGGGGTTGTGAACCCTCTGAGCAAAGATTTAGGGGAGGTGAAGCCTTGGGGAACACAGAAAGTGACCTGGGCTCTACTTCCAGTTTCTCATTTCCGTACTAACTAGCTGTGCGACCTTGGACGATTGCTTTAACCTCTACGGGCCTCTGCTTCCTCATCTTGAAAACAATAGCATAGTCTTAGGTGATTTTTAAGGTCTCTCTGGCTTTGGAACTCCACGGCTGATCTGCCAGAGGGATTCCTTCTGTGTGTTTTGGACTATGTCCAGTATCAGGATTACTTACTCCAAAAGGCAGTTGTTCTTTTGTCTGTTGGCCTCAAGGGGAGCCCAGAAATTTTATGATGTTATGGGCCAGGGAGTGACTGGCAGCCGGGGCCCCCTGTCTCTGCGCCCTCATCACTGGAGATGGCGCAGACCCACTGGTGGAGGTCACCCCAGCCTCATTCTCTGGTTACCCTCACTACCTTCAAGGAAAGGCCCATAAGACAATAGCCTCTTTGATGGTACCAAGTCTTTGGGACTGTGACAAGCACCCCTTGGGTTCAGCTTGTAACCTTTTTAAGCCGTGACATGTCTTTATCCATTTATTCCGTAAATTTTTAAATGGGGGTTGATACTACCTACATCATAGTATGGCTGTCAAGAGTGAGCAGTTCATAGAGAACTGTGGATGGTGCCCTACAAAAAAACGCCAATAAACTTTAGCTGTGGAGCACCTGCTACAGGCCAGGCACGTGGCTAGATGCCCGATGCCAAAAGGAGGAAGGCCAGCCCCCATGGGAGCGATGGAGGGGAGACGGGCATGCGCACAGCAGCGAACCGTGGGAGATGATGTAACCCAGGAGGTTATGGGGGTGTGGACAGGGAGGTGCTGATCCCTTCTGGGGCGGGAGAGAAGAATGGAAGGTCTGGTGGACATCCGTGGCTCCCCTACACCCAGTATCTCACCCCTTCCACTAGGCAGGTAGGGCTGATCCCAGATAAGGGCCGGTGACCCATGTATGGCCAATCACAATATCTACATCCCCGGCAACAATCACTGGCTCAGAGGTGAGCAAGTGACACACAAGGGGACAGTCAGAAAGTTACTGAGGACTTTCATCAGACCTACCAGAAAAGCTTTCATTCTCTCTTGGTCTAGGATCGTGAGTTTTAAGGAAAAGGCATGCCTAGAGCTCCTAGTGACAATCTCTAACTGTAAGTAGAGAGAAACTGAACCTATGTCAGAGGATAAAGCTGGGAGGGAAGGAGAAAGACAGGGAGATAAAAGAAACAGAGAGACACAGAGAGGAATCATGGCATTCTAAACCCCTGGAGCCAGCTATGCCTGAAGCTACAACCACTCCTAGTTACATCAGCCAGTAAAGCACCCCTTTGCCAAGACTAGATTATGTTGGGTTTCACACATTTGCCATAATCAGCCTTGGCTAATACAGAATATTTTTGGCCCACTTTAAATACAGAAAAATTTGGGATCCCTGGGTGGCGCAGCGGTTTGGCGCCTGCCTTTGGCCCAGGGTGCGATCCTGGAGACCCGGGATCGAATCCCACGTCAGGCTCCCGGTGCATGGAGCCTGCTTCTCCCTCTGCCTATGTCTCTACCTCTCTCTCTCTCTGTATGACTACATAAATAAATAATAAAAAAAAATACAGAAAAATTTAAAGGAGAGAACATGTGAGCTGAAATTTGAAGAACATGCAGAATTTTATCAGATAAAGAAGTAACATTAATCCTTGGGATTCAGGCACAAATCATTCCCAGGAATTCTTGGGATGTCCCCCAAATCATATCCTGCATTTTCACACTTAATTTACTTGTCTTTAAATGTGAATGAATGACGTAATAACAAACGATGGGTCATGTTTCTGTGGTAGGGTTTTATAATAGGTTTTTCAGAGGCTGCCCTTTTTAAAAAGGATATAATAATAAATGCACAATTTATGGTTGTTAAGAGGAAATATACGATGCTTGTAGATTATGTATTTCAGTAATGAAAAAAATCTCTACCTGAAGTAGACATTTGTAATGGAAAACATTGAAAGGAGAGATGATTCATAGAGAATAAATACCAAATGCAAGTCATTATAACAGAGAAGGCATTAATTGCCCTAAAGAACCAGCTCTGGGATGCCTGGGTAGCTCCGTGGTTGAGTGTCTGCTTATGGCTCGGGTTGTGATCCCTGTATGATGGAGTCATGCATGGGGCTCCTCGAAGAGAACCTGCTTCTCCCTCTGCCTGTGTCTCTGCCTCTCTCTCTCTGTCTCTCATGAATAAATAAAATCTTTTTTTTTTTAAGTGTTTTGTTTCCTTACCCTGATTTATGTTTGCCTCTGAACTCAATATTGTTTTTGGTAATTCAGACTTTAGACCATCAGCAGGTTCCATGGCTACAACACTTTCGCTTCCTGTGTCTTTCTTCCCAGGGTCCAGCCAGGTGGGTGGGTGTTCAGCAGAGTCCATGCACTCTGGCTGGTGAGAAGGCAGGCTGCTCATAGCCTTGCTCCACCTTGGGGGTCTCCAGGCAGCTTTGGGCTTTCCTCCAGAATCTACCCTCGGTCTAAGACCATGCAGGGGCCAGACACCCTGACTTCTGGGCAGTTCAGTGCCCCTCCTCTCCTCATCTCTGCCCCCACCAGTTTCAGGGCCCTCAGCCACCCTTACCACCGAGCTCTGCCCCCAGTTTACCGAGACCATCTGTCTCTGCATCTACTTGTGTGGGCTTAGAGGGTGGCTCCAGGAGAAAGAAGCCCTGGGGGATGTGGGGCCACCTGTGTGCGCCCCTGCTCTCTACCACCTCAGCCCCATGTTGCTGGTTGTCCAATTTCTAGAAACAAGTGTCTCAGCTGCTTGCCCATTTTTTTTGTTGTTGTTGTTTAAGCTGCCCACTATTTCTAGTACCTGTCCCTCCAACATGGCCAGATATGAAAGCCCTTCCCTGGTTTCCAGCAGAAAATTGCATTATTGTTTCTACACACTGTCCAGATTTATAACATGTATGTTCTGTTAGGCAGTCTTTCTTTTCTTTTTAGCAACAATTCTATATTTTTAAAAAAGATTTTATTTATTGATTCATGAGAGACACCGAGAGGGGCAGAGACATAGGTAGAGGGAGAAGCAGGATCCCTGCAGGGAGCCCAATACGGGACTCGATCCCAGGACCCTGGGATCACGCCCTGAGCCAAAGGATGACGCTCAACCGCTGAGCCACCCAGGCATCCCAGCAACAATTCTATATTTAAATGGATTCGATATTCTCCCCTAGGTCTTTTTACAATGATCTCTCCATTCTTGGTTCTTCATTTCATTCATTCCCTACAGGCTTGACTTTATAAAAAGCAGGTTTTTTTTTTTTTTTTCAGGAAGGACTAAGGGTGCTCCATTCCCTAAGCCCTTTGTGAACACCTGCCTTTTGTCTTCCTACTGAAGTGGCACCCCGTCTGGCCATCCTTCTTGGTCACGCTCTCCTTACAGTGCTGCTTTCTTCCCTAGTTATTTCCCTAGTGATTAAAAAGACTTTGTGAAATGTTTAGAATATTGTTTCCTTTATTCTTCTGAAATATTGACACCTGCGAATGTGCATAAAGTACAGATGGAAAGTCATCATAACACACCGCATGAACTCATCAGGCAGCTGGAACCTGGAGCGTCGCTGCTGTGGGTGCTCTCTCTGTGCTCCTCCCATGCTCACCTCCCACTCCAGTCCTCACAGGGAAGCACTACCCTAGTTCCTTCGGAGATTGACCGTGACATTATCTTCCAGTGACACACCACCTAATTTTGTTTGCTTTTTAATGTGATAAACACAGCCTGTTTCTGAGATTCGGCAACACGGATATGTGTGGCTGTGGTTCATTTATTATGGCTGTGGTAGGGAGCATAATCAATGTATGAATTTATGAATAAACTGAAATGTCCTTACCCATTCAGCAGACAGTTAGGTTGCTT
Source organism: Vulpes lagopus (assembly GCF_018345385.1). NCBI lineage: Eukaryota > Metazoa > Chordata > Mammalia > Carnivora > Canidae > Vulpes > Vulpes lagopus. Next base: position 147,886,165 of record NC_054824.1, on the reverse strand, counting down.
CTGGTTTTTTTTTTTTCCCCTACCACAAGCAGTACTGCTACGAACATTCTTGTGCCTGACTTCCCGCATAACTGCGATCACTTTTGTAGAATATATATAATATATCCAATTGTGAAATCAGTAAGATTGCAGCCAAGGTACACATTCAGGTTTGCCAGCTAATGCCAGATAGCTAGAGGTTAAACAAGCCAGCAACAATGGTAGACAGCCTTCCCCTGGCTCCATCTCCCTACCTGGAATGTCACTGTATGTGGGAGACAGAGTCCCCTGGTCTGTTGTTGCTCACCTGGAGAGGTTTGGTTTTTCTGTGAAAATGGTTGAAGAATTTTTTTCTAATTTTTTAAAAAAGATATTTTTATTTATGCATTCATGAGAGACACACGCACACAGAGAGGCAGAGAATAGGCAGAGGGAGAAGCAGGCTCCCTGTGGGGATCCCAAGACCCCAGAATCATGCTCTGAGCCAAAGGCAGATGCTCAACCACTGAGCCATCCAGGTGCCTCAAAGAATCTTTTCTTCATCACCAAAGTCCACTCATTTCTGCCTGACATTTTCTAGGAACACCGTTTATTCTGCTCAATTGTGCACGCAGCCCTTCTTTTCAAGGAAATTTGACTGATCATACATCTGCACACACCTTTGTCCTGCGTGTTGGGTTCTCTCCTCTCAGGCCCATCAATCATCCTTTTATTTAATACTGCTTTTCTCTCTCCAACATCTATTTCTTTCCTGTTCTCATTTATATTCATGGTGATGATCATAAGCCTCTAACCTCTCCTGAACATCACAATTCAAATGTCAACAGTATTTATTCTGTTCTTATTTCCAGTTGATACTTTAATTCTATCATGACCTTGCCTTGGGATCTCCCTCCTCCTCTCTCTCATCCTGCTGTTTCGCTATCTCATCTCTGAGTCCTCGTTTTGCTGGATTCGTGTTCAAATCAAGCTGTACAGCACAAACTCCTGTCTTCTGGTACTTCCTTCTGATGCTTGAGTTATGATGTCTTCTCACGTGGAGGCTGGCCTTTGCCTGCTGCATCCCCCCTTCCCTCTGTGGCCTGTTTCATAGCTGTGAGGCTTCTCCTTCCCATCTGCTCACACCCTGGGCACCCGTTGGTTTAATTCGTTCTGATGGAGGGTGGGTGACTTCTTGACTCTGCCCTCTTATACCTGAGATCAGTTTGTTTTTCTCTCTGTGTCATTGTGGGTTCAGGGGACCTCGGGGGCAGGAAGCTCAGTGGATGGAGTGCTGGCGTAGAAAGCTGGGGTCTCTCCCTCTCTGCACTTTTGGAGATGTGTCAGGCTGGGCAGCACACCGAAGGTTTTCATTGTTGCCGGGCTCGGCTGGTTGCCCCAGAGCCCTCACTGGTCAGAATCAGCCCCACATTTTACCCCTTTCTCCCTAACAACCATCTCTACTACCTCTCAGTCCACAGAGGAAATGCACATGGATACCTACATCCTCTGCTTTGAAGGGTACTTTGGGGGTACTTGTCAGAATCCTCAGGACCTTCTAGATTCTCCACCACAGCTTCCAGGGGAGGAGGGACCAGGCTAGCCCCCTGGGCTTCTCTACTCCTTCCGGCATCTTGTTTCTTGTCTTGGTTAATGGTTTTTGAAGTTTATTGTACTAGCTATCCCTCATTCCTTATTTCATTGCTGTTGATTATTATTATTATTTTTTTGCTCATTCTTTATTCTTTTGGCTATTTTTGAAATACCAGCAGAACAAAACTTTACAAGAAATGTCCAATCTGCCATGTCATCCAGAAGTCCTTTACCTGTTGCACATTATCTGGCCACACCACAAGAATATAAATTCCATACAGGCAGGAGTCTTGTTTGGTTTATCCATATCCCAAGGTCCTCAAATAGTGCTTGGCATATCATAGGTGCTCAATAAATATTTGTAGGAGAGATGGGTAGGTGGACGGGAAGCAAAGAAATCAATTAGGAACTGTTGTCACATCCCTGGCTTTAATCCTACTTTTCTCTCTCCAACATCTATTTCTTTCCTGTTCTCATTTACATTTATCGTAAGCCTCTCCTGAACATCACAATTTAAATGTCAACAGTATCTATTCTGTTCTTATTTCCAGTTGATACTTTAATTCTATCATGGCCATCTATCACCGCAACGATGAGGTGAGCCTGAACAAAAGCAGCAGAGATAGGAAGAAAGGGGTGGATGGGACACACACTGGGAGCCAGTATAGAACTGAGTGAGGTACCCTATGTAGGGGAGGGGCAGTGAATAAGAAGCACCATCTGCTGTTAATTGTAAAGGCCCTAGGATTTCTAGCTTGGATGAGCGAGTGGTATCACTAGGTTCTTAGTTGAGAGCAGGAGCAGAAGATGGTAGGTTCTACTTGAACTTGATGGGTCTGGTATCACTGGACTGCCTTGGCCCTGGGGGAGACGTTCAGGATAGAACAGGGCTGGATGGGGCTATGGTGTCATCAGCAAGGAGTTAGCTAAGAGAGTGGGGCAGAGGAATGAATCACACACTGGCATTTAAGGTGAGGGAGGGACCAGAGGCAAAAGAAAAAAAAGAAACCAGATTCCATTAAGCTCCAGCTCCCAGAAGTGTTTCCAGAAGGAGAAAAATGACTAGGCTGATGTCCCATTCATGCCCAGTTTGACTTCCTCCAGGCCCACCTTCTTCCCTATTCTGCTACCATTCACCCCTCACTCAAGTATTTGCAAAGTACAGGGGAAAAAAATGCAGCTTTAGAGCATCTCAAAAATGTGAAACTGCTGCCTTTAGCAACAGGAATGGTTCGATTCTTTTTACATTCACTCAAGGGCACAGTATGAGTCATGTGAGGTTCTGAAAATTCAGCAGGAACTAGGCATTTTAATACCCTAATTGGCGAAGTAGGGGGGCGGCATAGACACACACCCAGCAGGAAATGCTGAGTGTCAGACAAGGGACAATCCCGGGAAGGCTTACTCTCAGGTTCTGGAAACAGTAACATCAGCACACGTTGTGACTCCAGCCGAGTCAGCTGTCTCCCTGCCTGGGACCCAGACGTGGGCTGGGGATTCTTCCTGGGACCCCCAGCGTGCCCCACCCCCACCCCCACCCCCACCCCCTGCTTCCTACAGCCTGGGACTTATTTCAGGGCCGGGTTGATGATTTCATCCGAGTCCAAGTCCCATCTCTGCGAGTGGCACTCGGGGCCACATGACCTGTGTACCTTGGGCATCGTCACGAGAACGGGACATTCGGGATTCTGGGCCAAGTGGGGTTGCCTTGGACTCCAAAGGGCTTTGTTATTGAATTGCCATGTGCAGATCTGAACCGGAAAGCCTGGCCCCGTCAGGCAAGAAGGGGTTCCTGTGTTACGAATTCTTATTCTTCTTCAATCAGCTAGCTGAGGCTTCAGAGTCAAGGTCAGGTGTCACAAAAATTACAATTATAATCACTAGTGACAGGACTGGCTAGCTATTGCTAAATTAAGATAAATTTTTCTATAGCTAATAATTATTCTTATTTATGTACTTATAATGCTCTGGGACAGACGAACTTGGACACGTGACCTCATGAGTCCTAAGGTCATGGTCAGCTTCATTTGATCTCTGAGGAAATACGTTCACTCATTTACCACTTCAGTGAAATGTGTCTCTTGCTGGCTGCCAGTTAAAAATGGGAGGAAGGATTCTTGTCTATGGGAACAGGAAGCCATAGTGCAGGGGGCTTTTTATTTCAAAATTTGTTTTTGGTGTGATAGTCATGGAAGACTTTAATGATGCAGAGTTTATACATAATTCTATGTTTGCACGTATTTAAGTAGTTTTATACTAAAAAAGAAGAAGTTGTCAGTACTTTGAGGTACTTGAAAACACTGTTCCCTTAATGTGGGATAATGGATTGGTAAACTTTGGGTGCTAATGGTAAAATTACTCTCTTACACACTTAAAAAAAAGCCACTTGGGGCACCTGAGTGGCTCAGTCTATTAAGCATCTGCCTGCAGTTCAGGTCATGATCTCAGGGTCCTGGGATTGAGCCCTGCATTGGGCTCCCTGCTCAGTGGGGAGTTTGCTTCTCCCTCTCCCTCTGCCCCCTATTTGTGATCTCTCTTTCTCTCAAATAAATAAATAAATAAAATATATTTTTAAAAAACCACTCTATGGTGGTATAATGGACATAGAAAAAGCCTATCAGACACATGCATGGGACTCTGAAACAGAAGCAGGTCCACAGAGAGCCTCCGTGGTGATGGGAGCAGGTGGCCATGGTGGCTGTGCCCGGTCTCTGGCCACAGGACCAGCTATGTTGATGGTGCCTTGGGTGGCACGGGACTAGTTCTCCACATAGTCTGAGCTCGGGAGCCTCTCTCTTTCCTGCCCCATTGTCCAAACCTGATTTAATGGCATTCTTCATGATTTTATGAGATCCTCAAGATCCTTTCTTGTTTTATCCTGATCTCCTTATGGAAGCAAAGCTCAGTGTCTGCTGCTGGCCACAAAGAGCCCCATCCAGTGCAGGGCTCTGCTCCGCGACACTCCACAGCAGCGAGCCCCAGTACCCACAGCAGGCGGACACGTGTAGGGACAGCTGGGGAGGGGGCCACTGGAAAAGCAGTGGCCTCACAAAAATCTTAGCCTCTAACAATCTATAATCTTTTACCACTGAGGCAGCCTTGATGTTGGGTATGTCTGCGAGAGCCCTGGATACAGACCGCTAAGGAGAGACCTGGAGTCCAGGCTGTGTCGCAGCCAGGGCTCGCTGCATGTGTGACCCCGAGCAAGTCCCTGAAGTCCTTGGTTTACACCATCGCTTAGCTAAAACACGGCCTCAGTTACTGGTCGAGTTCTGATGTGGCAAGGCCTGTGCTACATTTTTATATCTGCCCTGGAGGCCTGTGGGGTGAGTGGCAGTAACCCTACTTTGCAGGTGAGGATGCTGATGCTCAGACAGGCTACCTAGCTTCCAAATTCACCCGGCTATACTGGGTGCAGCGGGGATTCAAGCCTGCATCTATCACAGACTCTGAAATCAAAGGACCCTATAGATAATAGGAAGAATGACGAAGAGGAAAAGTTCAGCTACCCTACTTCTTGTAGGACCACAGCGATATCCTTATATGTGACCTCCTTGGGGAAGCATCCCTTTAACTGCTGGATGGGTCCAGATTAACTCCCATCTCACAGCCCCCGGAGAATACCCCTGTCTGATTTTTCCTGGGTGATTTGGAGACGGTGTTAAGATCCGTTTCCTTCCACAGACAGATGCTGCCAAGAGTGCAGGTGTTCACGCCCCTGTGCGGTCCCCTCCCCTGGAGTGTGGGTGGGACACAGGGCTTGCTTCTCAGCCAGAACCGAACAGAAGAGATGGGCCACCGCTCCTGTGACTGTGTTAGCAGACTGTCTCCAGTGCCTTCTCAGCTCTCGTGCTCTGATGAAGCAAGTGGCCAAGCTGCGGAGGCACAGATGGCAAAGGATGGAGGGCAGCCTCTGGCCAGAGCCCGCAAGCAGCTGAGCCCCACCACCAACTCTGAGCGTGGAAGTGGACCCTTCCCCATGCAAAACCCCAGCCTGGCCAGTACCCTGAGTTCCTGCTGAACTGTTACGGGGCTCAATAGACAATTAGCTGCCAGCCGCTGAGAGGCAGGTGTGGGGTCCTCTGGCTCTTCAAGGTGTCTGCCCAGGACAGCAGCCACCAGAACACTCGTGCCCCAAAGGACAGGTCTCAGGTCTCTGACCCTTCCCCTCCGATATGTCCCTGTACCCCACATTGCCTCAGAGACATGGTTCTAAAATACTGATTTAATTGTGTCGCTCCCCTCTTTAGACTTGTTGGTGGCTCCCTATCACTTTAAATAAAAATCCAAAATATTTAGCCTAGCAATCAAGGAACGTCACTGCTAAGTTCACCCAAACTGCTATTCCAAGCTCTTCTGGGCACTGCTACTGCCCCCTCCCCACTATGCTCCCACCACCCGCACCTGCCACCCCCAGCTGCTCCTTCCTGGCTCAGAGTCCTACAAGTGCTGTGCCCCCAGCTGGAAGATGGTCTCTCTTCTTTGCCTGGTGAGCTCCTACTTAAATTTCACAGCATTGATCAAATAACTCCCTCTTTTGAAGCCCCCCCCACCTTCTCCCCAAGCCTGAGATCAGCCCATTACTGTGCTTTCCTGGAACTTCAAATGTTGTTAGGCCACGCATCACACTGAATTATAGTAATTTTTAAGGACACCTCGGTGGCTCAGCAGTTGAGTGTCTACTTTCGGCTCGGGTTGTGATCCCGGGGTCCTGAGACCGAGTCCTGCATCAGGCTCCCTGCAAGGAGCCTGCTTCTCCCTCTGCCTGTGTCTCTGCCTCTTTCTCTGTGTGTCTCATGAATAAATAAATAAAATCTTAAAAAAAAAACATTTTTAAGTTCGGCCCCCTTTATATACTTGTATCCTTCTTCATGTCTCCTCGCCCCTCACTTTCTGCCTGGAACACACGGGACTGCTTGATGAGTAAATGCCTGGCATTACTAATAAACCTAAGGCTGAGATGAGGCTCTCCAGGGGCAGAGGATAGCTAAACAGACCATGGCCATGGGGCACAGGACAAGCTCCATAGATACATGAAGTGTTAATGCAGGGAGGTCTGCAAGCACTAGAGATACAATCTCATGTTGTTGACACTGTCCCTTCACCATAAGGGACAAGCAGGGGGCCCAAGAGACTTCCTCTTTCTGCTGGAAACAGCCACCTAGTCTGTGTTAGAAGACTGCAGAGTAACCTCTCCTGAGACTTTGTTCTTAAAGACCTGGCATGAAAACTATACCTCCTTCCTGTTCCTAAAAATATTAAATGGTGGAACAGGCTTGATTCAAAGACCCTCCCAGCTCTCCTGGGCATGCTGATTGTGACTACTCAGACACAAGACTTGATAACCTAACCACAGAGAAAACGGTTTCTAAATTTCATGTAACGGGGTGCCTTGGTGGCTCAGTTGGTAGAGTGTGTGTGTCGGGTATCGGGGTGTGAGTTAAAGCCCTCCCCTCCATACTGAGTGTAGAGATGAATTAAAAAGAAAACCTTTAGGGCACCTGGGAGGCTCAGTCAGTTAAGCATCTGCCTTCGGCTCTGGTCGTAATCCTGGGGTCCTGGGATCGAGTTCTGCATCTGCGTCCCTGCAGGGATCCTGCTTCTCCCTCTGTATGTGTCTCTCATGAATAAATAAAATCTTCTAAAAAATTAAAATTAATAAAATCTTAAAAAAAATTTTTTCTCACCACTTATTTTTGTCCCAGGTGGGGAGGGGAGCACAGATGTCACACAAATCTAGTTATCCAGAGAAAGAGGCAGGGAAAAGGTGGAGACACTGTTCCTGACTGCTTCCCGGTCTAAGCAGGAGCCCTAAGAGCAGCCTTTAAGTCACAGTCAGGCTCCGCATGTGGGAGGGGATCCTTGGAGAAGGAGTGTATGTAGTGAATACCATACAGCCAATATCTAAAACCAATAGCAAATTACTCCGTTTAAATTTAAATGAGGGGTTGACACCACATTTCAACATGAGCGTTGGCTAGGTTCGCGTTTAGATATGAAAAGCAGGAGTACATCTTTTCAATCTATCTCTTATCAGTTCATGGTTGATTCCAGACTGGAAAAAATATATATACATATGAATAAACCACTGGCTCAGATAATGGTTGATCCATGGTTTTGGGTCTCCGTGCTTGGGTCACAGCCAGTCCAACTGCACAGAAATCTATTACTCGAGGGGTTGGGAAGTCAGTTTGAAACGAGATCATTTTTTCAGTGTCCCATGGAGATGGAGGGTACCTGTGCCTTTCTGTGCTTTGCTGAAGGGACATTTCCAGTCAGCATGGTCTCCTCTTCCCAGCCCCACTCCGAATATCTGGATTTAGGAAACTTAGAAAATCCTGTTTGTTCCCCTTGCCTGAGTAACAGACTTCAAACATTCAAGAAATATTTATCAGCCTTCTTAACATCGGGCACTGCAGATGCAAATTGGAACGAGGCTTCATTATTCCCTCCCTCCAAGGGAGGGAGACAAAAGGTAGCAGATTCCACCAGAGTGTGTAGTGAGGACTGGGTGGTTAGTAAATGTTACAGGAAGGAATGAATGAAGAAGTTTTTAACACCAGGAAACCCCGATGCTATGGAGTGTGTTCTGGAAGACACCTAGCTAGGACCGCAGGATATTACAGTAAAATCTTTCCTGGGGGCACCTGGGTGGCTCAGTTGGTTAAACATCTGACTCTTGATATCAGGGTGTGATCTCAGGGTCATGAGATCGAGCCCATGTCCGGCTCTACGTGCAGTGGGGAGGCCACTTGAGAGTCTCTTCCTCTTCCTCTGCAGTCCGCCAATGCTCACGTGCTTGCTTCCTCTCTCTCTCTCTCTTTCTCAAAATAAATAAATAGAAATAAAATATTTCTTCTTCATATCAACCTAGAATCATAGTAATTGCTATTTGCATTTTGCCTTTCCAGATGCTGACATGGATTGGTAGTGGCAGAGGGCAGCAAGACTGTGTGTATGCATTTAAAATAAATAAGGCTGTCTTTTCAAAAACACTGTATTTTAGGGGCCACTGGGTGGCTCAGTCTGTTAAGCATCTGCTGTCGGCTCAGGTCATGATCCCTGGGTCCTGGGATGGAGGCTCCCTGCTCAAGGAAGAGTCTGCTCCTCCCTCTGCCTCTCCCCCTGCTTGTGCTTTCTCTCTCCCCCCTCCCTCTCTCTCTCTTTCTCTCTCAAATAAATAAAAAAAATCTTTAAAAATTTTTTAATTGTATTTTGTAAAGACTAAGGAATTAATCATGAATAAACATTGATGTGTAAGGCAAAGTACTAGGCGGCCAGGGGAAGATGGGGTTGTTCACGGAAACACTATGCCTGCTCACATAATATGGGGCCGACACAGAACCTGCCAGCTTTGTGGGAATGGGGTCTGGGAGGTCCCCAACAAGTGAGGCAACACTCTGCCTCTCTCTGCCCACTGCTGTTCCAGGCGCTGTGTTCTCTGATGGGGACGTGACCATTCCGTCCATCCCTCTGCTCACCCAGACACCCTTTGCTCATTTCTGATCCTTCCCTCTCAGCCCCTGCTTTACCAGGTTCACCTCTTGGTCTTTCTGCCGAGCTCTTGGAGTAAGGATTCCAAGATTCCATGAAAGGCCTTGCATTTTCACGCCTGGTCATCAGCCAGCCTGTGGTTCACTGTGTGTGGGACTCTTATGCCCCTTAGTCTAATTAGCTAGGAGCCCAGAGTGGTTTTTTAAAAAGATTTTATTTATTTATTCATGAAAGACACAGAGAAAGAGAGAGGCAGAGACACCGGCAGAGGGAGAAGCAGGCTCCATGCAGGGAGCCCGACGTGGGACTTGATCCCGGGTGTTCAGGATCACGCCCCGGGCTGAAGGCAGGTGCCAAACCACTGAGCCACCCAGGGATCCCCAGAGTGATCTTTTAACACCAGCATTTCTAACAAGGAGCGAAGCAGGCAGACTCACTTGGAAGGGCATGTGAGCTTCGAACAGGCATCTCTCATGTCGTTTCACATGCCTGAGTGTGGGCATAGCCAACTGGATATCATTAGAGTTCAGAGTTTCTGGCTAGAACAGAGAAAATGCTCAGAGGCCCCAGAGCCCTCCATCACTGTTGGTGTCAGGGGATCAGAGCACTGTTGGCACAGAAAGGAGGATCTCTGGGTGCAAAAGAAGCTCATTGTAGAATAATGCTTTATCGAATCTCTGCATGCATGGGGCACATTCTTAAATCCACTAAGTCCTAGTAAAGGGAAGACCCTTCCCCTGCTTGGCCCCCCCCCCACCCCCAGCCAAGCTCCACGGTGGGAAGGACTTCCCACTGTCGGAGAAGGGGAAAGGGCACCTTTCTTAGTGGTGCTGATTCTTTTTTTTTTTTTTTTGCATAGTGATTTGAGTGGCTGCTTGATTCATCTATTGCTTTGATTTAATTAACGTGTATAGTTACTCTTTGTGTGGCTAAGCCCTAAGGCTAGAGATATATAGATCAAGGCTCTTTCCTGGAAAAGCTCACCATCTGGTAGATGGGGATATTGAAGATGATTACACAGAGCATCAAATAACTTTACAGAGTCATAGATGATGGGGATGGGGAACACAGAGTTGTTCCGTGAAATTTTATGAGAGCATCACTGAATGGAGGATTTAATGTTTTACCCATGGGAGATATTCTGTCTCTGGCACTGTGCTTGGCACTAGAATGAGGCTCATAACATCCTCATCAAAGGCTGTACCTACTCACAGCTATGTTTTTTAAAAATCATACTGATTGAGTTATGTTCATACACGATTCAAGTGCACATATTTGTCACTTTATTATTGGAATAGTTTTCACTTGTGAAATCATCCAGGCAACCAAGATGGTGAACATAGCCATCACCTCCAAAACTTTTCTTGTGCCCTCTGTCTTCCCTGTCTCCTGCGGCTCCCATAGCCCTCCATTTTTGGGCAGCCAACAATCTGCTTTCTGTTATTATAGATTTGTTGGTGTTTTCTAGAATTTTCCACAGATGGAATCATACAATGGGTACTCTGTTTTGCCCAGCTCCTTTCACTCAGTGTGATCATGTTGAGACTCACCCATGCCATGTGTGTATCAACAGTTTATTTCTTTTTGTCCACGAGTAGGACAGTCCAGTGCCTAGATTGGCCACAACCTGCTTATCCTTTCACATGTTGACAGATATTTGGGCTATTTCTCAGTTTTTGGCCAATCCAAAGAAAGCTGCTATGAATACTTGTGTACAAACTGTTATATGGGCATATGCTTTCATTTCTCTCATTTATTAAGAGAGAGAGTGAGGTGAGGAAGCGGGTGGAGGGGCAGAGACAGAGGGAGAGAGAGAGAATCTCAAGCTGACTCCTCTCTAAGCACAGAATCCCATGCAGAGCTTGATCTCACGACCCCGAGATTATGACTGAACTAAAATCAAGAGTGGGATGTTTAACCAACTGAGCCACCCAGGCGCCCCTGTATGTTTAGCCCCTGAAGAAACTCTCCAACTGTTTTCCAAAGTGGCAATGTCACTGATATTCCCACCAGCAGCATATGAGAACTCACTTCCTCTACATCCTCACTAGGTATGTTTTTAAAATAGGCACGTAAGGGTGTTTCATTGTGGTTTAAATCACATTTCCCTATTGACTACTAATGTTGAATATATTTTCAATGCACATTTGCCACTTCCATACCTCCTTGGATGAAGGGTCAGCCCAGATTTCTGTCCATTTTTTACATTCTCTGATTATTGAGTTTTAAGAGTTCTATATATATTCTAGGTAGTATGCCTTTAATCAAATATACACTTAGCAGGGCATCTGAGTGGCGCAGTCAGTTGAGCAGCTGACTGTTGATTTCAGCTCAGGTTGTGCTCTCAGGGTCCTGGGATCAAGACTCTGATCCAGCTCCTTGCTCAGTGGGGAGTCTGCTTAGGGATTCCCTCTCCCTCTTGCCCCTTCTCTGTTTGCTCTCTCTCTAAAATAAATAAATCAATCTTCAAATATACACTTTGCATATATTGTCTTCCAGTCTGTAGCTTGTCTTTTCACTTGTTTCAAGAAGAGGGTTTAATTTTAATGTAATCCAATTTGCCAACTTTTTTTTTTGTGGATCATGCTTCGGTTTCCTAAGAAATATTTGCTCAACCAAAGATCCCAAAGATTTTCTCTTATATTTTCTTATAAAAGTTTTATGGTTCTAGGTTTTATACTTAGATCTATGAGTCATTTTGAGTTAATTTTTGTATATGGTACAAAATCTGGACTTGTACCATTGTGGAATTTCATATGCATATCCAGTTGTTACACTGTTATTTGTCAAAAGACTCTTTTCTCCACTTTTGTGTACCTATTTCTGGACTACACATTCTGTCACATTTGTCTATTTGTCTAACTTTATGCCAACATCATGCTGTCTTGGGAAGACAGCTTTATAATAAGTCCTGAAACCAGAGAGTGGCAGTCATTCCATGTTGTTCTTTTACACAGCTGTTTCGTTGAATCCAGATCCTTTGTATCTCCCTTGGAAGCTATAAATCAGATTGTCAGTTTCTACAAAAATAAAAAACCTCTGGGAAGATATCAATCAGGATTGCACTGAATCTGTAGATTAATTTGGGGAGAACTGACATTGTCACAATCCTGAGTCCTCCAGCTCATGCACGTGGAGTATCTCTCTGTTCTTTTAAGGCCTTGGAATTTCATCAGTGGTGTTCTGCAGATTTAATTCTGCGGTATCACACTTCTTCTACCATGGTCATTCCTGCATATTTCATAGTTCCTGTTGTTAGTATAAGTATTATTCTTTCAAATTTTGATTTCTGATTTTTCATGGCTAATCTAGGGACACATAATTGTGAAGTCTTGATCTGTTACGGCTGTTATGGGCCCTCAAAATGTATGTGTTGAACTTCTCTTTTTTTCTTTAAAGATTTTATTTATTTATTCATGAGAGAGAGAGAGAGAGAGAGAGAGAGAGAGGCAGAGACACGGGCAGAGGGAGAAGCAGGCTTCAAACAGGGATCCCGATGTGGGACTTGATCTCAGGCCTCCAGGATCATGCCCTGGGCTGAAGGCGGTGCTAAACCACTGAGCCACCGGGGCTGCCCCTGTGTGTTGAACTTCTAATTCCTAGTACCTCAGAATGTAGCTATATTTGGAAGTACAGTCTTTAAAGAGGTAATTTAGGTAAAATTGGGTGGGCCCTAATCCAATATGACCGATGTCTCATCAGAAGAGGAGAGTGGGATACAGACACAGAGAAGACCACGTGAAGACACAAGGAGAAGATGGCCAAGAAGAGAGGCCTCAGAAGAAGCCAGACCTGCCATCATCCTGATCTCAGACTTCTTGCCTCCAGAATTGTGAGCAAATAGGTTTCTTTTGTTTATGCCACTCAGTCCATGGCACTTTGTTGCCACACTCCTAGCAAATTAATATACTCGCTAAACTCACTTACCTACTAGTCCTAGAGCTCTATTGTGGACTCCGTAGGATTTTCCACATAAATAATCGTAACAACTGTAGACAGAGTTTTGCTTTTTGCTTTTCAATCTGGATGCCTTTTATTTCTGTTTCTCATCTAACTGAGTAGGACTTCCAGTACCATATTGAATGGGAGTGGTAAGAACAGACATCTTAACTGCTCCTGACCCTATGGGGCCAGCGTTCAGCCTTTCACCACTAAGTATGATGTTAGCTGTAGGTTTCTTCAGAGATGCCCTTTGTCAAGTTGAGGAAATTCCCTTTCTGTTCTTAGTTTCATAGCTATGATTTTTAAAATTCCATCTCAAAAGTGGGAAGATGGAAACCCTGGAAAAGCTAGGCAAACTTTCCCTATCGTTTCCCTATCGTTGTAGGTATCTAGTAAAGGATATGGAGAAATAGTCACAAGCACTGATGTTAGATCCAGACTGTGCAGGTTCAAATTCAAGCCTTTCGACTTGCCAGCTATGGGCTTTGGGGGTAGATTACTGTGCCTTATTTTTTTCATCTGCAAAATGGGGCTAATCAGAGTAGCTAGTTCATAGGGTTCTGAAGATTAAAATGTATAATCAGTGCCTAACTAATAAGAAGTGCTATATAATATTTTCCCCCTATGTTCATTGTTTTGTTTTTAAGATTTTATTTTATTATTTGTTCATGAGAGACACAGAGAAAGAGAGAGGTAGAGACACAGGCAGAGGGAGAAGCAGGCCCCATGTAGGAAGCCTGATGTGGAACTCGATCTCGGGACTCCAGATCACACCCTGGGCTGAAAGCAGGTGCTAAATCGCTGAGCCACCCAGGGATCCCCCATCCTTTTTCTTAAGATTTGATTTATTCATTTGACAGAGAGAGAGAGAGAGAGAGAGAGAGAGAGAGCTCAAGCATGTGGACTGGCAGGCAGAGGCAGAGGAAGAGGGAGAAGCAGACTCCCTGCGGAGCAGGGAGCCAGATGTGGGGCTCGATCCTAATACCGATCCTACTACCCTGGGATCATGATGTGAGCAGAAGGCAGGCATTTAACTGCCTGAGCCACCCAGTGCCCCAACCCCCTATGTTCATTCAACATCATGGAAGACAGCTAGATTCTGCTTCAGGAGGCAAGTCGACCGTGCTGACTTCCAGGTACAGGTTTTGCTCCATCTTTTTGCCATTCATCGTGCTCTTGGTAGTGCAGGTAGAACTTTAGACTGCCAGAATTGTCATCTGGCTCTACCTCCAGCCCAATTCCTTCTGTGTGCCACCTCTGACCGGGTTCTGGCTCCTTTCTGAGCAAAAATTCTTCAGGCTAATTATACATTCCAGAAGCCTGAATTTCTCAGTTCTGGGAAAGGTTGCTGACGTCTCTAGCTGTGAGGTGACAGTGAGATTTCCCAGGGGCTGCGAAGCTAAATTTCCATGTTCACTGTATGCATTTCTAGGTCTTCCCTAGCAATGACACCTGATACGGGGGTTTGCGTCTTCTGGAACAGTCAGAAACGAAGTCCATAGAATGGGTCTCCTGGGAACTGGCAGCTCCTCTTTCTTGCCACTAGGGAATTAAGGTCAAGGATAGGCCTGAGGTCCCTGCCTTAGCAACTGCCCAGATCCCCACTCAACACCTGAATAAAGCCTGGGCTCCTTTTAGTTAGCCCCATCGTGGGTGGGAGAGTAACTAGGCTCCATCCTTTCATGGCATATTTGGAGAAAAAAAAATTAGGACTCAAAATGTCTGATTCCCAGAAATTCTTAGCTGAAAGTGCTCTTGGTTTCAGATTTGACATGAGTCTTTTCCTGATTGAGCAGCAGGCTGCTTGGCTCACTTGAACAATATTGTTCCATAAACAAGCAAGAGATGCATTTGCTACAAACAAGGTCAAAATTTCCATCTAAATTTTACCTAAGAGGAATGTAAGGACTGATTCAGGCTTTAGATTTTTAAATCTCGGGAGCCTGGCAGCTGTGTTTTCACTCTTTCTACTAAATGCTGTAGTTTAGGATTTAGAGCATTATGAAAAACACACTTGCAGCACCAGAGCTCAAAGGGGGTTTGCTCCCCTGTCCTCTCCCCCTTTTTATTGTTGATGGTGTGTGTGTGTGTGTGGGAAGGCTCTCTAAAATGATCCAGCTACAGGAGACTGAAGGGTCTCAGGCTTTCTTAGTTTCAGGAATCCCCCTTTTTAAAAAACAACTGAACGTGAAGTACAAAAATATGCCAATGTCACACTTGCTGCGCGCATTTAGTAAGAGATAAGTATGCAAGGTCCAGGCATGTTTATACAACTAGCAATCGCTCTGCAAAACCATCAACAGCTCACAGCCCAACAATCTTCCAAAATACTACACGATGCATTTAAAATCTGCAGCTTTGCAAGGAGGCGCCCACAAAGTACCTATTTCGAATTTGCATATTTGTATATGAGAACACACACCACACGGTGGATACACGGTCTGAGCCGGTTTTAAAGGCTAAACAGGTCCCCACGATTTGCTTTGCTTAAACGCACACTCAAAACTTTATTAAAAACATTTTTCAAAAATAAGCAAGACATCAGCAAGGCTCGGTGGAGGGGTGGAAAATGAATCGTGTATCTTTAACCCGCAGAAGTTAAAAGACTTTTTTTTTGTTGTTGTTAGCTAACAATGGAAACTTTTTTTTTTTTTTTTTTAAGTGTTTCCCTCCCTCGGTCTTGCCAAGCAATAGAAAAAAAAAAAAAAGAAGAAAAGAAAAACTTGTTCCGCTGAGTTCAACCCCAGACGGGCTCACAACTTCCTTCCTGCTTTCCTCCCCCAAGCCCCCGCCCCTCTCCCTCCTCCCCCCCCCCCCCCCCCCCCCACATTTTTTTTAATCGCACATTGAACAAACACTGAAGTAGCCGGGGCGGACGGTGACAGGGGGATCTGCGCGGCCGAGCCGGGCGTGCGGGGCGGCCCCTGCCCGGGAGCAGTCTCCCGGCCATCGCCCCCTCCTTGTCTTCCGTAGCTCGCCGGGGAGGTCGATCGTGAGCTTTTTCACTTTTCAAGCCATCTTGTTCCTCCGAGGTCTGCGTCCCCGGGCCGCAGTCTGCAGGGCCCGGGCCGCGGAGACCTTGCAGGTAAGTTTGGCGGCTCTCTCGCGGCTCCTGCCCGCGCGCCCTCTCTTCCCCCGCCCGGCCGTGCCCGGAGCCAGCGGCGGGCTTCGGGGACGCGGAGCGGGTGTGAGCCGGGGGGGGGGGGGGGTGGCGGGAGCCGGGGGGCTCCAGGGGCTCGGGGCGCCCCCTCCCCCTCCCCCCTCCCCCCCGGCCGCCGCCTGCCCCGCGCGCCCCGGGCGTCCTGGGCTCCGGCGGCCGGGCCGCTGGGCTGGCGCCGGGCGAGGCTGCCCGCCCGGGATGCGGACGGGCCGGGCCCTGGAGCGCGGCGGCGGGAGGGGCGCGGCGCCGGGGCTCCCCGGGCTGCGGGCGCGCGGGTCCCCGCCGCGTCCTCGGACAGGGCGAGCGGAGGGCCGCGTCCCCGTGCGCGTCCACACACGCACACGCACACCCCTCCTCGGGGGCGGCGGGTATGGCTGCGGCCCCGGGGACCCGCGGTGCACCCACCCAGGCCTTCGTAGGCCGAGGGGCCCGGCGCCGAGCCCGGGCGGGGGTCAGCGGCGGCGCGCAGGCGTCCCGGTGCAGCCCCGCGCAGGCAGCTGGGCGGCTGGTCCCGCCCGGGTTCCCCCGAGGGTCCCTGGGGCCCGGGGGGGGAGCGGCACCTTTCCCCGTGCGTGGCCCGGTTTGCTCGGGCAGAGGGGCCCCGCACGCGGCGGACCTGCCGTCCGCGCCCTCGGAGGCGTCCGGGTCCCCGCGCCCGCGCCCGCGCGCAGCCGTCCGCGGCCCCGCCCGTGTGGCCCGGGCAGGACTGTTACAACCGGGCGTCGTGGGGGCCCCCGCGAGCGTCCCTGCCTGGGGCGGGGGCCGAGACGCCCAGCGCCGGCGACCCCGCCGCGCAGCGCCCGCCGCCCCCGCCCCTGCGCCCGCCCCCCGGGTCCTGACTGTCGTCCTTGTGTCTCCACAGCGGCGCCGTAGTGCATGGAGCTCCGGGCGGGGGCCGGGCCCTCGGCGCTGCCCCCCGCCCGCAGCCCCGGCCATGCCACCGCCCCGGCGCGCCCAGCCGCGGCCGCCGGGCCTCCGGGGCTGAGCCGGGAGCCGCGCGGAGCGGGCGCCGGCGGCGGAGCCCGCGCGGGAGCCGCGGCGGCGGGCAGCGCGGCGGCCCCAGTACTATGGCTGTGTCCTGCTATGCGCTCAACGGCCTGGTGGGCATGAGCAGCGCCGAGCAGGTGACGAGCGGCGGCCCCCGGCCCAGCGGCAGCGAGACGCCCCCACCGCCGGCGAGGGCCGTGCTGAGCCCCGGCAGCGTTTTCAGCCCCGGGAGAGGCGCCCCTTTCCTCTTCCCCCCGGCCGAGTCGTCGTCGCCCGAGGAGCCCGGGAGCCCCGGGGGCTGGCGGAGCGGCCGGCGCAGGCCGAGCGGCGGCGGCGGCGGCGGCGGCGGCGGCGTGGGCGGCCTGAGCAGCGCGAGTGGGGCGGGGCGCCCGCCGGGGCACGGGCAGCCGGCGGTGGCCGCCGCGTCCCTGTCGCCCCCGGGGCCCGGGGAGGCCCAGAGGAAGCTGCGAATCCTGCAGCGCGAGCTGCAGAACGTGCAGGTGAACCAGAAGGTGGGCCTGTTCGAGGCGCACATCCAGGCGCAGAGCTCCGCCGCCCTGGCGCCCCGCAGCCCGCGTTTGGGCAGGGCCCGCTCGCCCTCCCCGTGCCCCCTCCGCAGCAGCAGCCAGCCCCCAGGGCGGGCCCTGGCCCAGAGCGAGGAACGCAGGACCAAGTCGTGGGGGGACCAATGTCCGGAGACTTCGGAGGCTGGCCCTGGCCGGAGCGCAAGGGCGCCGGGCCCGGGCCCCTCCGAGGGCGGCGAGGGGGCGGCCCCCCTTCCCGGCCCGGCCGCCCAGTCGGAACCGGGGGCGCGGGGTGCAGCAGCTTCTGCGAGAGTGGAGAAGGGGAGCCCCGCCAGACCCCACTGTGGCCCACCCCGACTTATGGAAACTGACGAGAGGGCCTCCCCGCCCTCGGGAGCACGCAGCTGCCCGGCTCCCCCGTTGGGGCTGCCCGGCGTCCACTCAGCGACGGCCGCAGAGGGGGCAGCGAGAGCCACAGCCAGTGGGCCCCGCCACGCCCACGACCCTGGCCTCCCCGAGCGGCCGAGGGAGCCCCCGGTGCAGAGTCAGTGGCAGCCTCTGGGCAGTGCAACAAGCCTGGCCGCGGAGAGGGGCGGGCCCCTCAGCGGAGAGCCCCCCGGGAAGGTGGGGAAAAAAGACCCTCCTGGTGGCGGTGGCCCTGGCGTGCGGGGCTCCGGGGCGCCTGAAGCCAGAAGGCCCGAGGACGGGACTGTGAACGCACCCTCGCAGCTTTCTGAGAGCCGGGTCAGGCCACTCCCAGACCCGGGCTCCTCCAGGGGCCTCGAGGTGACCCGGGGTGGGGCCCCGGTGGTTGGGGAGCCCCCGCAGCGCTCCAGGGGGGCGGATGAAGGATCTCTGACGCCCACGACCACCCTGGGCTTGCTCGGGGGCCTCCGCTCAGGGGCCTCCACCCGGGAGGTGGAGGCTGGAATTGCCTCTGGTGGAATGCTGGAGCCTTTGCCTTCCTGGGAAACCGCAAAAGATCCGAAAGAACCTCCGTGCCTTTCAGGGGACAGGGTGGGCGTGCCGGTGGAGGCAGCCCATCTGGCCTGGACGTGTGGCACAGGGGTACCCTCCGAAGGCCCTTGGGGAGGCCCCCAGCAGGACAGAGCCGCCCAGCCCAGCCCTGAGCTGCTCTCCCCAGATCAGAAGGACCAGCCTTCCCTGAAAGAGGCATGCAGCCCCAGCAGTATACCTGCTGTCATCATTACCGACATGGGTGCCCAGGAGGACGGGACCTTGGAGGACCCACAGGGAAGCCCTCGGGGTAGCCTGCCGCTGAGGAAGCTGTCCTCTTCCTCTGCCTCCTCCACTGGCTTCTCCTCCTCCTACGAAGACTCGGAGGAGGACATCTCCAGTGACCCTGAGCGCTGCCTGGATCCCAACTCTGCCTTCCTGCATACCCTGGACCAGCAGAAGCCCAGAGTGGTAAGTCTCATTCTGAGATTTTCCCTCAACTCATTTGCATGCCCCTCTTGTTTGTCCTCTCTACTGAGTCCAGAGGACTCTGATCAGGGCCCTGGGGCAGTCTCCACTTACCAAGGATCCTCTCCTGGGGTGTTTGCTGGGGAGGTACCTACACACTGGCCATGCACTCTGTAGCTTGGATAGTGAATTGAGTCACTTCGATGGCTACTTCCATGTACGTCATAAAAAAACAGTATTTTATGGGACCTCCCTGTCAGGTCACCACTCACTTCTCGGGGAGATAGTATACATGAGTGTTACCAGAAGCTTCCCGATTAATCCCCGAAGATAATGAACAGAGCTGCTGAGCATAGCTTTTGTCTGATCAAGCGAAACACTTAATTGTGTGATACGTTTGGGCGGAGGAAAACTGACAAGGTCATCCAGTTACCTCTGCTTCTACTAATAGACCAGGAAAATGAGCCGTGTGATTCTGTGACAGGGCTCCAAAACCTGTAGATATGCTTGTGGCCCGTGGACTGGGTGAAGAACCACCCAGCCTCAGGTGGTTAAGTCAGGACATTGCAGTATTTGTGGGATCTGTGTAACCAAGATACAGTTTGATGTATGAATTAAAAACAAAACTCATGCTTTGAGCTACGCAGACAATTTTTTTTTTTAAAATAACAGAATGTTATACTGGGTTGTATTGCGTGAGCGAGGCACTGGGTGATCCGTCTAGGCTAGATAGCTCCTAATGCATATGCTTATGCTTATTGGCCAGTATTGGTACTTCTCAGGTATGTTTTCAAATGCATTTTGTTTGTTTTAAGATTTTTTTTTTAATTTATCTGAGAGAGAGAGAGTGAGAGAGAACAAGTGAGGGTAGGGGCAGAGGGAGAGGGAGACTCAGACTCCCCGATGAACAGGGAGCCTGATGCGGAAATTGATCCCGGGACCCCGAGATCATGACCTGAACTGAAGGCAGATGCTCAACTGACTGAGCCACCAGGTGCCCTTTGAGTGCATTTGTTCTGATTGATCATACTGACATCTTATTCTGGTCATGGCAGTAGACAGGAGTTTATTTCTATTACGTAGTGAATCTTAGTCGCAGGCTGTTTTCACTCTGAGGAGGATCAGTGTTTTACAGAAGACGTTGAAGTTGAAGCTAGCACTTCTGAAAAGGTCCGGACTTTCTCTGACTTTTCCAGAGTATGGGGAATTTCCTAGTTCAGTGCGCAAGGGGGTTGGGGGAGGGGGCGGTTCTTGTGCTACCCTGGGGGAAAGTCTGCATTTTATCGCAGTAGGTAGCCTTCTGACTTCATCTCGAAGATCAAATACTGTTCATCGTCCCCCAGTATCTCTGACCACAGCCACTCAGGACTTTAAGCTTCTACTCTGCATCCTTCTCGAAGGTATTTTGGACCTCAAAGCACGCCCCTCTTCTTGACTCCCGCTTAACTCATCACAGTCTGAATTTTTGAAGACCAGGCGTTGCTTTTCCTGAAGACTCCGCTTGCTGCCAACGATAGGGGAGGCAAATGTGTATGCAAAATCGGGCCCCATCACCCTGGCGTTTTGTGGCAGGCCAGGGGTTGTGGGCACGGGGACTCCAACTTTGGGGGAGGGATGGTAGGTACACCTGGAAAGAGGTGGACAAGCTGTAAAGTGCTGCTTCTGGCAGGTGGGGCTCACATCTCTCTACCTTGGTGCCGACAATTACAGGCCTAGTGGAGGGGATGGTCCTCCGTTCCACTCTTCCCCTTGGCTTTTAAAACCCAGAAGCGTCACTGGCACGGCCAAAGGTGCTTTAACTTGTTCTCCAGCTTTCCACTGGGCCTTTCTAGTGGTGGATTAGCAACTCCTATTAGCTGTTTCTCAAAACAGCTTCTGTGTCCCGGTGTGTGAAAAGGACTGTTGTCAGAAAGTCAGCTAAAGGGGAGATCAATAATGACGGGTGCTAATTTTTTTTTCATTTGCCAGAAGGATGCCAACTGAGAGGTCAGATGGTTGAGTGGTGTTCTGTTAGCAGACAGGTCCCCAGGTAGAGGTGAGGCGAGGGGGGTGGGGTGGCGGTGGTGGGCAGGGTCTGACAGTTAAGCCTCCTACTCCTGAGCTCAGCTCAGGTCTTGATCCCAGGGTCCTGAGTTCAAGCCCCACATTTAAAAATAAGTTAATTAAAATGAAAATTTAAAAAGGAGGCCTGCCTGGTATCCAGCCTCCTTCCCACCTTGCCAAAGGTTTTCAGACACCCACAGAGGAGAGCCAGGGAAAAATCCCCTCCAGCTTCACTCTGAGTCACCTGAGGCCGGTGGGGAGGGAGTGTGTGGGGGAAGGGTGGGCAGCCAACTGGAAATTATGGGATCTTAGGGACTTTTCAGCTTTTGGGTGAATGCTTGCACGATAAGGTGGGTTTTCTTTTTCTTGTATAGATTGTTATGGTGGAACCTTATCTGTGATTACCTGATATTGCTATTTTGTCCACAGAAGGCCAGACATCTTGATCAACTGGGCCTTTTGGCTGTGCTCTCAGTGCTTTATAGATAAACCCAAGCGGGTGCTGTCTGAGGAACCCCTTCTCTTCTGGGGACCCTGTTGCTTCTGCCTGGAGGGCTGCAGTGCACTGCGGGTGCACAATTCTCAGCCCGTCAGACTCACGCACGCTCCGTCCACACTTACCTACACACACACACATACACACAACCGTCATCCTCACGCACGCTCACATCCACATACTCACACACTCATACATGCTCACACTCACCCACTCATACACTGACATACACTCACACTCACATATACACCCCCACCTGGTCACCCTCACATACGCTCACACTCACATATTCACACACTCACATGTTCATGTTCACATCTAAGTGCTCACAAGCCTTAACTTCTCACGTTCACATGCTCACACACCCTCATGTTCATGCTCACACGTGATCACACTCACTCATTCACTCTTATGTGTTTGCTCTCATAGTGCACTCAAGTGCTCACACTCATTTCTCACGACCTCACACTCCCACATTTACCCTCAGTGCTCACAGATACCCTCATACACACTCCCCCTCATGCATGTTCCCCCCACACACACTTCTGCTCACACACGTTGCCCCTCATATACATTCACCCTCACACATGCTTGCACATACATTCACACTGACTCCTGCACGTTCCCCTCACACATACCCTCACATATTCTCACACACACACACACTAACGCCCGCTCTGGCTCACAGATTTGAAATGACACGTTCAGCCTGCCAGTCACCAAGTGCCCCTGCCCCAGTCCCACACTGAGAACCCACCTTTCCTCAGAGTTAACCCTGTCGTGCCTTGTGTGGCGCCTCCTCTCTTTCTGCGGAGGAGTGACTGTGGGGAGCTGTGTGGGCCGTGGCCACAGTCCAGGGAAGCCTGAAGCTGGGTCTCTCCCACTCATCATGGGTGGAAGCCCCAGGGGCCTGCGGACCGGAATCCCAAAGCCCTCCCTGTGGTTGCAGACAAAGTGAAAAGCAGGTAGCTTGGGAGTGCACTCTGCAGATTCTTTAGCCATTTAGATTATGCACATCAGCAGCAGCCTTTTCACTGGTGGAAATGTGCTGGGAAGGCTGGTCTCCTCCCTCACTTCCACCAGCAGGAGCTGTGCAGACAGCCTCAGAAACACCCACAGTGTAGGCTTTTTGCTTCTGACAGCCTGACACAGAGGCCTGTCCCTGAAGGAGAGGGCTCCCAGGCTTCATACCTGTCTGTTCATAAAGGATCAGATGCTCGAAATTGGCTCAGAAGTGATCGTATTATATGCCTTGTGTCCCAGGGCTTAACTTAGCCACGCTCACACTAACTGGTCTCTGCCATCTGAACAGAAGCGAATTGCACTGAGCAAGGGTGGTGTTCTTGCTTTTTGTTCTTTAAGACAACTAAAAATCCCATCAGCACTTCTTGCCTTCCCTCTGTCATTCCATTAGGAGTATGCGGCTGCGGAAACCCCAGGCTTAATGCCATGAGTTAAGATATGCACGCATCTTACTCTAAAAAGTAGCTTTTATTGATTTCTTCCAAAATTGTCTTATCAATTATGTGTACGGAAAGCAAAACAAAACCCTGGCCTAATTGCCTAGGGGATCCATAGAGAAGTATCATACAAAATCCTTGCCCTTCTTAATGCTTGCTGTTTTTGGAGGTTTTATTTATTTATTTGCGAGAGAGCAAGCATGAGCAGCGGGAGAGGTAGAAGCAGACTCTGCAGAGCAGGGACCCCAGTGCGAGTCTGGATCCAGTGCTTACTATTTTTTAAGGGCCCTTGGAATTTTGTTTCCTTTCCTTTCTAAAAAATATTGAGTAGTTCTGTGTTTTTTTGTTTTGGTTTGCTTTTGTGAGAGACAGAGAGAGAGAGAGAGAGAGAGAGAGAGAGAGAGAGAAACTAATACACAGAGTAAGAAATTCAAACAATTTAAAGTGGTTTTATGGGGGGGTGCTTAGCTGGCTCAGTCGGTGGAGCATGTGACTCTCAGTCTCAGGGTCATGAATTTGAGCCCGACGTTGGGTGTGGAGCGTACTTAAAAAGAATTTTTAAAAAAAGGTTAAAATGGTTTTATGTGGTTTTGAGAAGAATAAAACTTTTATTTTGGGTAAACCGAGTTAAAATTTAAAAGTGTTAGGGGGTACTTACCAAAAAAAGAATGTAATGGTGAGAACTTTTAAATAGAAAATCCTTCTCTAGATGAGAATACAGAAGGCTCAGATTTGTGTGGTTTGGAGTTCGGGTGGCACATGTGTTTGCCTTAGATGGGGCACACTTTTCTCCCGTGTCCGTGGGGAGGATCTTTCTGACATGGCCTCAGCTCCTTTGACCCTTGCGATCTGGGACGACTCTGAGTCATCCATGTGAGGTTCAGGTGTTAACTCTGCTCTGTTTAGGGAGAAGGAAACCAAGACTCAGAGAGGGAAAGAGGCCCCAGGACGACCTCTGTGGTGCAGTTTCCTCCTTTTAAAATGTGCGTGTTGCATGAAGATGATCCCCTGGAGGTCTGTCTAGTTCTGTATAGGCAGACCTGGGGCTGTCTGGGGCTGTTTAATTCTAGACTTTTGAAGTAAAACTCAGCATCTGTGAAGTATGCGTCAAGGTGTCTGAAAGTGTGGCTCTCAAACAGTGAGGCTGAAACTGGGCATGTTTAACTTTGTGCTTTTACTTAAGACCCGTTAATCAATCTGCCTCTCTTTACCCGAAGAGTGCTTCTTTGTCCTATCACATGGAAAAAGCATCATCAATTCTCGATGCCATACCTGAGATTCTCTCTCTCTCTCTCTTTTTTTAAAGATTTTATTTATTATTCATGAGAGACACAGAGAGAGAGAGGCAGAGACATAGGCAGAGGGAGAAGCAGGCTTCCTGTGGGAGCCCAATACGAGACTTGATCCCAGGACCCCGGGATCACGACCTGAGCCAAAGGCAGACGCTCAACCACTGATCCACCCAGGTCGCCCCATACCTGAGATTCTCATAAATAATCTCATACCCAAGATTCTCACAAACGTAGTGGTTGGATACCAAAATGTTAACCTGAAAAGTAAAAGATGCACTCCATCACCTGAGGGCTTTGACCTCCTTAGATATTTGAGTTTGCAGACAGGTGGTCCTGCACAGAGCCAACACTTCAGATGACTGTTTTATCAAAGGGGAGCTATAGAGAAAAAGAGAGATTGATGTGGAAGCATCACAGAAGCACAGCTTAGGGTTTACCTGGCCTTTGGGTTTCACAAGTTATTAAACTAACCAGGTGCTGCTTTTAGAGAGCTGCATTTCAGGTGTCACATAAATCACTTTCAGGGCTTTTGTTCTTAAAGCGCTGAAGTCACTTCTCCGATTTTGTTGGCATGTACCGTCGAATGTAGTCACAGATTAGATTAGTTCTGTGTCGTTTATTTATACTCCTAGGGGTATCGATAAGATTGTCGAGGCTTGTTTTATTTTGGCAGGTTTCAACTTAGTTAGCTAAAGGAGGAGTTTTGAGGTATTTAATGGGAAGAATTTTATATTTTGGTAGAAAAAACTTGTATAGACTTCAGGTCATCAGCAGGTGATTCAGAATTAACTCTGAACTCCTAGACCATGTTGTGGTCACGCCTTTGGGGTGGAAGGTCTGGGCATTGCAGGTTGTGCAGAGTGGGCCCTGCAGGGATTTTTCCCTGGCCACATAGAATCAGCCTGGGGAAAGATGTATTTTTCACGAATTGGGGAGCATACTGTTTAGGAAATCAAACCAAACCCGAATGTGAATTCTTTCATAATACAAAAAACTATTCAGAGCACCAACTGCCTGCCATTTCAACAGCTGGATATGTGGGATTTTGTATGTCCGGCCCTCCTGAGACCATGCACTTCATGGAATGGCATACTGTTGACTTCATGGATGGAGGTTATTGGCCCTGTAGGTGATCCCGACACACAGAGCAGGAGCACCAGCATCGTAGCAGTCCCTCAGACACATGGTTCCAGGCCACCCTGGAGGTTGGGAAAAACCTGCTGTCCTGGTCTCACACTCGACTTGCTATCATTCTGCCACCAACCTTGAGTCCCACTGTGCTGCTCCCAGACCCTTAGTCATTCATTTTCCCAGGAGTGAACTATTATTTGAAAGACAGTTCAGGTCTCCTTGGCTGAAAGACACCAGGTGTGTATATGATCCCATTAGGAAGCTGAACCTCAGTTCTTGGTATTAAAAAAACAAGAGCTTTTTCCATAGTGTATGTAGTTCTCATAAGGCAGCACTGGATCCGGGAGAGGCTCTAAAGCTCATTTCCACCAATACCCACATTTTACAGATGAGGAAAGCAAGGCCAGAGAATGTTCAATGCAGTGACAAGACCACATTTACTCTTCTTTTCACTTAAAAAACTTGATTTAGGAGCAGCCCGGGTGGCTCAGCAGTTTAGCACCGCCTTCAGTCCAGGGTGTGATCCTGGAGACCTGGGATCGAGTCCCACGTCAGGTTCTCTGCATGGAACCTGCTTCTCCCTCTGCCTGTGTCTCTGCCTCTCTCTCTCTCTGTGTATTCTTATGAATAAATAAATAAAATCTTAAAAAAACCCTCAGTTAGTATATAAGCTCCTTGCTCCTGTTGGGAGATCAACCTGGGCTTTAAATGTAGTACATGTTTTCAAAAGATTTGTTAAAGGGAGGGAGGGATGGATGAATGAGCTATGGTATCCTTGCAGCATTGTCTACCCATGAAGGAAAAGGTCGAACCATCTAGAAGGTGGAGAACAAAGGAGAAGAAGGAGGATGGAAGTGAACTCATTGCTTCCTCCTGTGACCTCGCTGCCATAGAGTTAAGGGTGCCTGACCAGGGTTGGGGAGACTCGGTGACATCCCTGTCTGCACCTGGCCTGCTAGCCCCCAGGGAAGGTGGAGAGAACAGGTGTGATGTTGCGGGCCTCTGAGTGTCAAGGGAGGCACCGTTTTCCGCAGCAGCAGGTGCTAGTCGAGGTGGGCTTGGGAGACCTTCCCAGTGTCTGCTTGGGAAATCCGCTGGGCCCCTTGCCAGAAACGCTCTGTAGCAATGCTCAGATTTTGTTGTGCTTCCATTTTCATCCCAGTGCAATCCTGGGAAGTGACTCTGCCCCAGCCCAAAAGGCTGCAAGGCAATGAATTTCTCAAAGGCCGGTATTTCCAGGCCAGCTGTGAATCCTCAGGCCGTGGACCAGGTGGGACACCGGGAACCAGGCTGGCCGCCTCTTCCGTCTCTAGTTCCTGGACTGGTTTCCTCGCATCCAGTCTCAGAGATGGGAGTCCGTTAGGGCTGAGAATCTGGGGGACACACGGTGAAATAGGTCGCCTATAGGAGTACATGCTGTGGGTCTGCACTGGCACCTTTCACCCTGTGTTCACAGGGGAGACCTCTCTGAGGCTCTCCCTTGAAGGCCACACCTGGCGGGCCTCTGATGAAGCGTGACTTGTAAGAAGTCAACACACAGACTTTTGACTAACTGGTGTGTTTCTCGACCATTCCATTGAGAATTAGCTGTTAGAAATCAGATCTTTCCCCTCCGTTGAGCTTTACTTGGGCATTTTATTGGCTTGTTATCACTTCATGGAAGCCCATTCAGTGGAAGTGTCTTCTGCAGGCCTCTAGTCAATACGACATTTTTTATTTCCTGAAATGTTTACTTCTCTTTTGTATTAAACCAGCTAAGTTTTACAAGGAACCAGAAACTAGGAGCTACAGCCAGTAAGCAAGCAGAACCAGCCTCTGCAAGTAATCTCTGTGTATAATTTAATGAGGAAGGGGGGCTACGTTTTTACTCCCCACCCTGGAATAAGTTGGGAGACTTCTCACCCGGCCCAGGGTGGGGGTGGAGGGTGAAAAAGAGCCTCCCTCTCTGAGTTTGCTGTTAGACTGTTAGTCTAGCTTTGTGTGTGTGTGTGTGTGTGTGTGTGTGTGTGTGTGGTAAAGTTCAGGTGGAAAGGGAAAATGAACTGATACAGCATCTCAAACAGAGGCCTGGAGATTATTTCCATTGACCTGGTGACTAAGATTAGGGGTGGCACAATTTAGAGGTGATAAGGTATATTACTGGTGTGGGGTGAGGCCCCGAGGAGCTCCTCCCACAGGGGGCTCTCCCCTTGCCCACGTTTGTAAAGTTGTTCTCAGTGCATCAGAGGGCAGGGGTTAGGGGACTTGTGCCTTTGGTTTTGGGGGCATCCACAGCTATTTAGTTGTAAAGGGTCCTCAGCATGCTGCCCCCCTCACCACTTTCACCAAAATGAATAAACTGGTGTTTTCCAAGGAGAAGCTTTTTATCCGATCAGCACTCATGGCTCTCATACTCTGCAGGGAGGGTCTGGCCTGCCACAGGGATGAGGAAGGAGGTATCTGCTGGCTGGCCATCCCCCAGGGCCATCTGCAGTCTCTGTTGGTATAGTGCCAGCTGGTAGAGCCTGGGCAGGTCCAGGGGAGGTCACTGCACCCCCCAGGCAGTTTCCAGCAAGTGTTTTTCCAATTTCACTGACATTCTTTCCAGGCTCAGCTCAATTTGTTTTCACCTTCTCTATGGCAATTGATGGCTGGGTCGTAAAGTGTGTGATTCTGCAGGATCTCCTGAGAAGGGCTTCCTCCATAGCTGTCCGGGAGCTGATGCTTGTCTGATCCTCTGCTCTGTGTGGGTGTGTACTGTTGTGTAGTGTTTTTACAAGTTAGCTACCCGAAGCGTGGATTTAATAAAGTGTACCTCTTAGCTATGGGGAGACGGCTCCAGCTGGGTTAGAGAGAGGAACTTGGAAGTATCACTTCTGTAATGCTTATCTAACCTGAATCTGGTAGCAGGAAACTGAAAAGGCCCGTGTACGACAATGACATAGACAGTTTGATCTCTTAACAATGTCAAGTGGAAAATCCAACCGCAGCCGGTAGCTTAAGAAATGGCTAGGACGTTTTGTGGGGACGGCAAATCCTGACACTCAGGTTGCTGGGCTGAGGGTAGGAAATGTGCTTGCTGCGTGGTGGAGCTGGGAGGCTGGGAAAACACTGTTGAGGTTTGGGAAACTACTGGAAGTTAGTAGTATCTCAGGATGCAGAGATGGCTGCTGTGGGGGACATTTTGAATGCCTTGTAGTTGGTATTTTATTTTATTTGTTTTATTTTAAGGTTTTACTTATTTATTTGAGAGAAAGCACGAGAGCAGGGGGAGGGGCAGAGGGAGAGGGAGAGAGACAATCTTAAACAGACCCTCCACTGAGCAGGGAGCCTGATGCAGGACTTGATCCCAGGACCCAGAGATCATGACCCAAGCTGAAGTCAGACGCTTCACCGACTGAGCAACCTAGGTTCATAGTTGGTATTTTAGTCTAAGATGTTTTGAATGCCTCTTCCACCCTTCCCTGCCACCGTCACAGTGGCACGGCTCATTAGCATTGAGTATCTTATTCATTCCAAGTCATTGGGCAGGTGGCAGGTGCAGGGCCTCCTCTGGGAACTCTGCTGGGTGCATTCCTGGAATGCAGTGTGTTGGAAGGACCTGTGCTGCTCAGATCTGCACCTGGCCTCTTTGGGCTCTGGCTCCTCATCTGTGAAATGGGTATATGGATAAAGCCTTTCTAGCTCACGTGGCCTTTGCAAGGCTCTAGTGAGGTCTCGTCTTGTCATTTTCAGAGTGTGAGTCTTTCCTGACTAAACTAGTTTTAATTATGAGCACGAGGACACTGCTTTGAAAGCTTTCCTGAGAGAGGATGGACAAAGGCAGGCTGCACTTGTGCAAGATGGTCCCACGTCTGTGTCGCCAAACCAAAAGTTGCCAAGGGCTGTGTCGGAAGCAGTCCCCTCTTGCCCAACCGGGCCAGTCCTGATGGGGATGTCGCCGTGAGGGCAGGGAGCAGCAGTGAGTAGGCATTCTGGGATCCATGTCCTACTTTACATGAGCCATCAGTACAGCTGACTCCTGCCTGCACCACCATCTCGGCCAGAGTGGACTGCAGACGAAGCATCCTGCCTGGGCTTTGCGGTCTCACACATAGGTTGGGAGCAAAAGTGATGGAAGTTCAAGAAGCCAGAGCAGGTGCCAAGGGGGCCCCAAGGTAGGGGTCAATGTTCCTGGCACAGGGCTGTGAGCTCCTGAATAATGGAGAGGAGACCATGCTCATCTAGAGTTTGAGGATACTTAATGGGGGCGTTGGTTTTCTCCAGTATCATGCAGTGTTTTTCTCTTCTGCGTCCTAGAAAGCTAAAGGGAGGAATGCAGTGAAGCCTCCAGTTTTTAGAGCAGGTGTTACATTCGGCAGGTATAGACTGGACGTTCCCTAAGTATGGCTGGGCCCTGGGCTAGATCCAGAAACTTCTGTATACAGCTGGCTACCTGGGCTGACGAGCAAATGTTGTGCCCCAGTGGCTGCCCAGACATCAGGCACTTATGTGCCATGTCTGTGTCTGTCTGCAGACGCCTGTGCTGGAGAGAGAATGGCCTGGTGCATGCTCTCTCTGTCCTTAGGGATCTGCCCTCAGAGGCAAAGCTGATGCCAGCAGATGGACTTGAGATTTGTGAAACTCAAGAGCAAGTCTTATAGCCATAAATACAAGCTCGTAGATGAAAGAGGAGCTAATAAATAATGAGTTGATGTTGGCAGGTGACAGGCAGGCAGCTCCCGTGCGTGTTGTGCAGCCAGGGGAAGGGAGACGGAATTTGAGCACTGGCCCCCCAGAAAGGGAGTCTGATGAGACCTTGAGGACGCTGCCACCTCTGTTAGACGTGGCCAAGCAAAAGGACTCTTGTGGATCCAAAGGCTTTAGGAGGTTAGAAAGGAAGAGACAAGTTGCTCCCTGCACCCCCTCCGCAAGCCTTAATGCCCTGCACTGAACTCCATGCAGATTGACAGGCAGCTGCTAAAAGATGCAGTGTGTACACAGTGCATGTAAATGTGATGTGGAAGGATGGAAGGCCGCCTGTCCCCACCCCAGTTGACTGGTGTGGCCTCAGTGGGTTGAGTGCAAGCTGTGTGACTCTAGAGAAATGCCTTCCTTTCTGGCCCTCATTTCAACATTTGTAGGATGGGGCTGATGGTACCACCTTCGGATTATAGGGAGGGCTGCTCTGATGTGTACAGGAGTAGGACAGGCGCAGGAAGCAGGGGCTCGGCCTGCAGACCCGAATTCACAGCCTCATTCTTTCCCTGAGTTTGTCCTTGGGGGGACTTCACTTCCCTCCACCTCAGTATCCCTGTATGGCTGGTTGAGAAGATGAAGTGAGCTGCACAGCCCGTGGACCCTGCAGACCTGGCCGGGGAAGGGCGTGGGTCGGAGTCGCTGTCGCTGAGTGAGGAGGCCCCCAGTCCTATCTCAAGTACAGCTCGTGCAGGATGACAAAACTGAAGGCAGGATTTACTCCCCAAAGAGGTTTCTCCATTGCAGGAGAGGTCAGGCTTTGTTACCAGGGCTCAGAACTTGGAGTCTAAAAAAACAATCCAACTCTATTCCACTGCTGGCAAGGGGTGTCAGGTTACTCCCCTGGGACCAGTCTCTTTTCCTTCTGTTTTTGAGGTGGAAACTGGCCGAGGTCATCCAGGCAGGGAGAGGGCCCAGCATTCATTCCGGAGTGTGGAAAGCCCCATCCTTTCTCTCCCTCCCCTTGCTCCTCTGTTCACCCATCACAGCTCCTAAGAGAGAGAAGGGAATATATATGCATATATGAGATGCCACTACTTTGCATAGTTGAGGCTCTCAGGGCCTGGGGGTCTCTGAACAAGTGATTTAACTGGGCTTCCCCATGCCATACCTTCTGGCAGGCTGGGTGCATGCCCACTAGAGCAGGCTCTTTCTCAGATTAAGGAGATGCTTTCTTTCACGGCACGCACCCAACCGAAGCCCCTGAGGACCCAGCTGGCAGGTGTCCGCAGGCTGCTTTGCACTGCCTGCACCTCCTCCGAGGGGAGCAGAGGAGAGCCTGCCCAGTATCCCCTGGGTTACACTGCTACTCCTTAGGGCCGGGGCGGTGGACGGAGCCCCAGCCAGGCTCTGGCAGGACCAGGGCTGTGTGGTGACAAGTCTCACCAGAGCAGCACGGGCCTGGGCCAGATGTGGCCACAGCCTGGGGCACCCGCCTGCCAGACACGGGCTTCTGCTTCACTACACATGGAATACAGGATGTGCAAATCCTTCTTTCTTCCATGGCTGTGATGTGGAGCTGGCAGCCTGCCTGCCGTGTTAACCCTTGGGGTCCCTATCTTTCCTGCCTGCCGCTGGTCCCCACGAGCCTCTGGGCAGTGTCCAGACCCTGAAGGGTCGGCTTCTTCCTGTGGCGTTTTGGGACCATACCCCCTTCCGGAGAGATGTGTCTCTGGCCTGGCCTCTGCTTACATGTTCCCCCAGCCCCAGACTCCTGCCCTTTGCTGGGATCTAGAGGCTGGCGTCTGGGAGGAATGAAACCACTAACAGAGCTTGTTAGTATGTGGCAGCCTTGACCTCAGAGGTGGTATGAGTGGCAGGGCGCTGGACAGAGGCTCTCTTATTGCCCCAACCTGGAAAAATACACAGTGCCCTAATTAATTTCCATCTCAGGATGAAGCCGTAGGGAGCAGTGTCTGGGACCCTGTTTGCCTTGCGGTATCACACTATACATTAAAAACGATCCTGCTCCCTCGGGAGGGCTGCCTTCCGCCTCGCTGCAGGCTGCTGATTCACAAACGCAGAGGCTGAACACAGTCCTACAGGCCTGGAGGCCCTTCATGGTGTCCCTTTTGGCCTAGCCTCAATGCTGCCGCTGACCCCAGATGCCACAAAACTGGCGGGGGAGGCAGGAGAGGCTCACCCAGAAGCTGCAGTTGGAGGGAGCCCCGGGTCCGTGTGGGTCAGCCTGGAGGGAAGTGCCCCAAGCATCCCAGCCTGGCTTCCCGCTGCCCTTTGGGGACACATGACACTGACTTTGGAAAGAGGATTCAAGAACCTCAAGAAATAGTTCACCATGACCTCACAACCAGGTATTCTAGAGGAGAATGCAAGTCCTGAATGGAGGTGCCCCTCCACGGGGTCACGAGGGTGGCTCAGTCTGTGGAGCATCTGACCCTTGATATCTGATCAGGTCTTGAGTTCGAGCCCCATGTTGGGCTCTGCGCTAGACATGGAGTCTACTTTAAAAAAAAATCAATCAAAAAATAAAAATAAAAAACATAAAAAATCAACTACATGAAGGACAGGATGGAAGTAACTTGGCTTGTCAGTACTTCTTGTGAAAGTCACCAGGAGTAATGATGTTATTAAAGATTCATAAATTGGGCAGCCCTGGTGGCACAGCGGTTTAGCGCCGCCTGTAGCCCAGGGCGTGATCCTGGAGACCCTGGATTAAGTCCCACGTCAGGCTCTCTGTATGATGCCTGCTTCTCCCTCTGCGTGTGTCTCTGCCTCTCTCTCTCTCTGTCTCTATAAATAAATAAAAAATCTTTAGAAAAAACTAAAGATTCATAAATTAACTATTAAAAGGGCTGAGCTGTCTTGGGGTGCACAATAGTCATAAAATAAGAGTATCTATTATGTGCAAGGCACTGTCTATAAATCACTTCATTTAATTTTTGTAAGCAAGCAGACTGCCAATCAGATGGACACAAGGCTGCTATCTGCACAGCACAGCCAGTAAATGGCAGGCCTGGGACCCCAGCCCTTCCTCTCTGCCACCCGTGGGTCTGTTGGTCGGTCACCGGGAGGACAGAGGAGATGCTGCTCTGTGTGCAGGGAGGGCTTTGTTCAGTTCTGGGCCATGGGCTTCATGGGGATCAGGGACTGGCTGTCTTGTGTGCAGAGGAGACGGAGGGTCATTGCAGAAGCCTTAGAGATGGATGGTTGAGAGCATTTGGGTTGCTTGTGCCTTGGACACAATCCATCTGGGGGGACAAGAGAGTTGGCTTCACACAGTTGCCCTGGAGTCGTGCTTCAGTCTGGTTCAAGATCAATTTTCTATTCTCAGAGGTGAAACCAAGAGAGGATTCTTTTCCTTTTCAGTGAATGGGCCTTTGTACAAAAACACTCCATTGATAGAACTGCAACAAAAGGGAGCTTCTGGAGCTGCCTCGGAGCTCCCAGGCCTGGTGGGGAGGGAAGCAGAGAAGTTAGAGCTCCTCGCTGCTGCTCACGGAGCTGGGAAGTGAGCCCCTGACTATGGAGAAGAGGAGGGCCCCCAGGCATTCCAGATCTTTCTGAGTGACACGAGCTGTGTGTCAGACATACCAGTGACACCTATACTGGAATTGAGGGCATCGTGCGGCAGTACCTGCCTGCGGACCTCAGTTAAATTAGGAGACGTGGTACCATCAAGAGAAGAAGGTTTATTCCAATGGGACTGGCAGACAGGAGGCCCAGGCTTGCACTACCTGGTTGTACTGAAGTTCCTTCTCTGCAGGAAGAGACTGGCTTGGCATGGCTTTGGTGGGCAGAGCTGAGTAGGGGGTTGGGAACTGCAAGATGCTGTGGTGCTTCCTTGCACGGGGGCACCATAGTGCCACCATGGGAAGGTGGCCCCCTTGAGAATGGAGGAGGTGCCCGAGGGGTGGTGAGGAGACACCGCAGACCAGGCGAGCCCCTGTGGGGTGAGCACCATGCCTTCCAGGGGACCTTAGCTGGAAGTGGGATTGCTCACCCTTGCTTTTCACTCATCTTGAGACTCTGATGAAGCCGTCACTCTGTGTTGTGTGTAATGTCTAGCCTCCACGAACAAAGCTGCCAGGAACACGCGCATGCAGGTTTTTGTGCAAACTGTAAGCTTTCACTTCTTGGTGATGACGAATGCCCAAGAGTGCAATTGCTGGGTCATATGGTAGTCACATACTTAGCTTTTTAAGAATCAGCCAGAATGGGATGCCTGAGTGGCTCAGCGGTTGAGCATCTGCCTTCAGCTCAGGGTGTGATCCCAGGATCTGGGATCGAGTCCCATATCGGGCTCCCTGCATGGAGCCTGCTTCTCCCTCTGCCTGTGTCTCTGCCTCTCTGTGTGTGTGTGTGTATCTGTCTGTCTCTCATGAATAAATAAATAAAATCTTAAAAAAAAAAAAAAGAATAAACCAAACTGCATCCGGAGTGACTGCACTCCTGTGTGTTCCCACCGGCAGCGTGTGACCGGCAGCGTGTAAGCAGTCCTGGTTTCCCAGATCCTCGCCAGCACGGGGTGGGGGAGAGGGTCGGGGTGGGGGGATGGTTACTGAACTTTATTCTAGCAGCTCCAGAGTTGCATGGGTCTCTCATCGTGGTTTTAATTTGTTTCTCCCTATGGCTAACGGTGTTGGAACATTTTCTCGTGTGCTTATCATCTGTACGTCCTCTTCGGTGAAATGATCTGGCTTTAAAAAAAAAAAATCCCCAGAGGTGCTGTAAAACACGGGCAGGATGTCAAAAGCCTTGTGCATTCGTCATACACACACACACACACACACACACACACACCCCACCCCATTGAGGGTACTGCCCTCTCTATGCCCTAGGGAGGTGCTTCATCACCCTTCAGGTCCCATCTTGCCCCCACCTCCTCTGATCCAGAATAGAGTGATGGCCCCCTGCAGCCTCCCCTCTGCCATGGACCCCACCCACCCACACCATCACCT
Organism: Vulpes lagopus; assembly: GCF_018345385.1. Classification (NCBI taxonomy): domain Eukaryota; kingdom Metazoa; phylum Chordata; class Mammalia; order Carnivora; family Canidae; genus Vulpes; species Vulpes lagopus. The sequence goes on along the minus strand of NC_054824.1, from coordinate 147,851,025 downwards.
GCCTGCCCCTGTGGCCGCAGGATCCCACCAAGGCTGACTCACAGGGCCGGTATTTAAGAGAAGCTGTCTGTTAATCATTGGGCCTGGAATAAAAAGAACAGGCAGGAGCATGGAGTGTCTCCTTGGCACCTGGCTGGGCCTCCTGTTGGGCCTCCCCAAGGACAGTGGCCGAGGAGCAGCCTCCCCTTGGAGCTTCCCCTTGGGTCTGTTCAGCCCAGCCTGCACTTTGCATTTAGTTTTGCAACACGGTCCTGCTGAAGGTCCCAGAAATGCTTCCCCTTTTGTGTTCACAAAACAGAGAAGAAAAAGTATGTGTATCATTTAAAACTGCTCCAAACCGTGGTGACCCAAGTACTTTTTCTGCTTAGAACCAGCACTAAATCACCCCCTTCACTGTGGGCGGGTGGGCAGCGGGGTTGGTTTTCTGCCTTTTGCCTCCTGTCTTGGGAGAGGCTCCAGGAAGTGGCCTTGAGTGTTAATGGGGTGGTGCCAGCTTGAGGGTCTGCTGGAGGGTCTGGTCTCCACCACCGGGAAGCAGGGTGGGGATGCCATCTGCTTAAGTATGCATTCACCTTTGCTTCTCTGCCTGGTGACAGGCCTGTGACTTCACAGCGTGTGAAATGCGCATCTTCACTTGAGTGACTCATAAAAAAAAGGTGGGGCTGTTTGTTCCTCCGTCTAATGAAGTATAATATTTGCAAAATCTCCTTTGGTAAATTGGTACCAACAATCTGTCACAAAGGAGGAATTGTTTTCTACGTGGGCTTAGAGGATTTTTGGAGAACGAGTGGAGGATTTTTACATGAGGCTCTGAGTCCCGGTGGTGGAGATGGTCTCGTGCAGGGACATGAGCACAGGCTTTCACTCAGTCCCTATGGCCTACTAGAATATTCCAGCATATCTTAGCAGTCATTTGATGGGGCCCAAGATCAAAAAAAGGAGCTGAATCGCATGACAGTTTGGTTCAGAATCTTTTTCTGGTTTGGTACTTTCTGAAAGCCTAGGTTTGACTCTGGTTTGAACTTATTCGATGCTCTTAAGGGAAGAAGGAGGAAAAAAAAACACAAGCCCTTGTTACATTCCTGGTTCAAATTAAAATTTGATATTTATGCTTGTTTTGAGGTTGAAGAAATAAAATGTGCTATGGCTCTTGGTGAGTAGTTCATTTTGATTCAAGTCACTTCTCCAGATAGCATCACAGTTATAAAATGTATTTCCTGTGAACCTGCATTCTTCCAGGATAGTGTGTGTTAGTCTCATTTCTTAGATATTCTAGTTAACTGAGAGTTACTATGAATTGCATTCGTACTTTGCAGTGAACTGGAAGTCATAAGATACTCAACACTCAAATCAATAGAGGTTTTACCAAATGCACAGACTGTCTTTTGGGGACCTGGAGGAAGGTTTTAACCACTCCTTGCAATTGGGGTCAGCTCTTTCCTTACATGGTCCACAGACACGTATTGGGTGTTGGCCGGATCCAAGTTATGCTAGCAGGTGGAGATGTGTGTGTAAGTAAAGCATAGTTCCTACCTTCTTGGAATCATAGTTCAGGGTAGGAGGCAGATCACAAGAGCTCACACCTATTAGGCATCTTTCATGGGTGGGCATTGAATGAGGGGTTAAGTGACACGCTTAAAATCACAGTAATGCAAGAATCAGGACATGAACCCAGGCTTTCAAACTGTAGAAGAGGGTTTCTCAAATTTGGCACTGTTGACATTTGGGACCAGATAATTTTGTGTTTTGGGGAAGCTATTCTGTGCACCCTAGGATATTTAACAGCATCCCTGACCAGCAGCACCTCCCCTGATTGTGGCAACCCAAACTGTCTCCACACACTGACAGATGTGCCCCAAGAGGCAAATCACCGCTGGTGGAAAGCTGGTGCTCTAGAACTTTTCCTGGTAACCATGGACACTCCATGCGGCCTTCCCAGTGGTGGTGCTGCAGTACTGTGTCCACGCTTGTGTGTGTGGGAAGGTGGGCAGGGGATAGGCCCATCCAGAGTCCTACTGGAAGCAGAGGACCAAGGCCACTCTCTCTCTGGGGCTGTCAGGAAGAGAAATTGCAGATAGTGCTATTTGTATGGAGTTTTGATGGAGTTCACCTAGGCAGAGGAAGGGGAACTATATCCAGAGTAGAAGGACGCACACACAAGCATGAAAGTGAGACACAAGGTAGTTTTAAAGAATGACAATTAGTTTGCTGCAGAGCCTCCCCTTCCCTCCCTCTTGCTGTTGTCTTGCTGCCTCCTTTCAAGCAGCAAGCTGGTTCACATCCACCAGAGGATTTTTTCAATCACAGGTTTGCATTGGTCAGGACGGGTGAGACTCTGTTGCAGTAACAAACAGCCCCACAATCCGTGGTTTCAGACAGCAAAGGTTTACTTCTTGCCCATACTGCAGAACTGGGCTGGGTCAGCTGTGCACTCTTCCATGTGTTGTCTTCACGCTGCCACCCAGGCTGATGGGGCAGCCACTCTCAAGCATTGCTGGTCACCATGGCAGAGAGAACGAGAATATGGTGAATCACATACTGGTTCAGAGAGCTTCAGCTCCAAGAAATAGCATGTTTCTCTTCTGTTCATATTTCTTTCTTTCTTTTATTTTTTTTCAAAAGATTTTATTCATTATTTGAGAGGCAGAGAGAAAGAGAACATGAGCTGGGGGTAGGGAACAGAGAAGAGGGAGTGGGAGGAGCAGACTTCTTGCTGAGCAGGGAGCCCGACATGGGACTCGATCCCAGGACCCCAGGATCATAACCTGAGCCAAAGAGAGATGCTTAACTGATTGAGCCACCCCTCTTCAGCTCATATTTCATTGGCCAGGTGAGTGTTGTGTCCTCACCTAACTTGAAGGGGGCAGGGGCATTGAGTCCTACCATGTGTCTAGGAGAAGAACTGGAAATATCTGGGGACAGCACAATGTGTCGGGCCCCGTACCTGAGCCATGTGAGGGTGGGCAACTTGTCATGGCTTTGAGAGCCTCCTAGCTTGGGCTCAAAGAATGGCCTGTTGGCAAGTTCAGTGAGAAACTGCTGAGCGAAAAGAGAAAATTAGACCATCAGGATTTCAAAAAACTAATTCTCTGAACAAGTCGGGGGGTGGGGGGGAGGTCCTTGTGGTTTGGGACCGGTCACAGGCCCTCATTTTGGAGTTATGATGTTGGGGTGGGAGAAGGTGTTCTAGTAAACATGGCTGGGACACGGTGGACTGTGTCTGCGAGGTGGGAGTAGTTGATCAGGACCCCAGGACGCTTTCTCTGGCTGTTACTGTAGGAAACAGAACAATTTTGAAGCCCGAGCCAAGTGTCGAGCAAGATGGTATTCTTTGTGAACCATGGATTTACGGGGTTGTTTGGAGATAGTAGAACTGCGCCAGGTGTGAGAAAATGTGACTGAGGCTCTTTGGGATGCTTTCAGAAGGCCGAGCAAATTCCTTATAAAACTGGGAGTGTGTTCCTTGTTAGAAACTCATTCAGACCACGACTCTGTCCCAGGCCCTGGAGCGGGGAGATAGAGACAGAGCCTGGCTGCGGTGGACCTAAAATGGGATAAAACCGGAAACCTGTGGGGAGGACACAGTCCTTGTCACCCCTCGACAGGGGGCATAGAGGACTTAGACACATAGAGCTAAAAATAGTGGCTGTTGGCCAGTGACGTGCTCTCTCCAGACCTGGTTCCCACTCTATTTCTGAACCGGTTTTCACCATGGTGTGCAGTGGGCCGGGGCAAGGCAGGTGGACAGAAGGGGGGCAGGGGGCCACAGGCATTGACTCCAGGGAGACAAGATTAGTAGCAGCCGACTGGGAACTGGGGAGGTAGGGGCATTCCAGAGACGGGGAGAGGCCGGAGCAGCCAGCTGGTCCAGAGTCTTATCCCCAGCAGGGGCTTGCTGGAGCAGGCACATGTCTGTGTGTGTGTACAGGAGTGTGCGTTTAAGAGTGCAACTGCACATGTGTGTGTGTGTTGTGGGTGGAAGTGTTCATGCACGCGCCCCCTCAGAGGAGGGCTGCCCTGGAAGGGTGTGCAGAGGACCAGCCTGTGGTTTGCTCCCTGTCCCTCATCTGGTAATCCAGGGCACCCATGACACGGTGGCTCCCCAGCATTTTTCACACCCACAGCCTGTACCGTTTTCTCACTCTGAGGGCAGCAAAGCACTGTTGGCCTTCTAGAAGCCTTGGCAGGCTGTGCAGGACCAGGTAATATAAGACTGGAAGGAGCCTGAGCAGACAGGTGGCGGCTGAAGGCAGGGCCAAGGCAGCCAGGGCCAGGACAGCTGCCCTTCCGCCCAGGCCAGTGCTTCCTCCACCCAGACCACCATCCTTTCAACACCTTGACTTTCTCAGCTGCAAAATGGGTATGCTTCATTCAGCTGAGCAGGAAGTGCTTGCAGATGTGCCTGCTCTGGGAATTTGTTTCAGTAAAGGGGCCCCAGCGGTGGCATTTGTGGCTTGGCTCTCTTCACCTTCTGTCTGCACTGCCCACTTAGCGTGGGGTGATGAGGAGGGCAGGGACCTGGGCTGCTGTGGACCTCACAGGGCCTGATGGTGTCCAGCCAGGGGCCTGGGCTATGAGAAGGGAGACCCCGGCCTCTCGGGGTGGTCCGAAGGTGGTTTACCAGGCACTTGCCCTGGGCTTCGAGGTCTCCGGAAGACACAGGTACTATATATAAAACCACGACGACTATCTCTCTCTTGCTACGTTTCCACCCTGGCGGCTTACTGTACACCACCACAGAAGTTTCCTGAAGCCCTTCTCCCGGGGCCCTGGGGCCAGGCTGGGGCACTTGCTGTGAGACACTGAATAACACCCCCCCCCCCCCCGCCCAAGAAGGCTTGCTGCAGGGCTTGCTTAGGAAGAGGGAGGGGAGCTAACGGTTTCTAGAAAAACACCACCCGCACACGGGGTGCACCCATGGGGGGCAGGATCTGGAAGTACAGCACAGTCCCCAGACTGTAGCAGGAGGGGGGATGCAGGAGGACTGGCTGTGTGGCAGACACCCTGGCAGGTGCAGCTCAGACCATGGACAGTGGTCCATGAACAGTGGTCCTGAGGGATTCTGTTGGTACTTGTTGCCTCTTTGATAAGCAAGAGGAGGTCCACATGGGCTCTGGTGACTTGGAACTTCCCTGTGCAGCTTTTCCAACTGGGGCATTAATGGGGAGCACTCTTTATTTGGTACTGCCCAGCCCCTGCAGGCCACTTAGCGTCTCCAGCCTTGGGGTACTATTCCCCAGAAGACACCCCCTCAGCCACTGTGCACCCCTCCCTGCACATCCAGACAACTTCTTAGGCCCGGGAAGGTGGTTTCTGGTTGGCAATCACTGCAGGGAATTACCTATTTTGGCATAATCTCAAGAGGATTTCAGGCAGTTAAGGGATTGGGGAGGAGGGTTGGGGGAGGGGAATGTCAGGCCAAGCAGTATCTTGTCACCTGGGACAGGGTGTTGGCCAAAGTTTTTTAAGTGATGAAGTTATGTTTTTTGTCCTCTTATGAGTACTGGGAACCACCAGTAAACTGAAGAATATTTTGTGCCCATTTCCTTTCTTTCCTTCTTCTGTCTTAAAGTACTGTCACTGCAGGGCTGCCTCTGGGTGTATGACCAGCACAGTGCAGGCCTCTCGTGCCCAGGGTCGAACCCTTGGGGTTTAATGCTGTGTAATCACTGTCTTAAAATAATTTTTCTTTTTTTTTTAAGGATTATTTATTTATTTATTTGAAAGAGAGAGAGAGCAGGAGCAGGAGGAGAGGCAAAGGGAAAGGGAGAAGCAGACTCCCTGCTTAGCAGGGAGCCCAATGTGGGGCTGGATCCCAGGACCCTGAGATCATGACCTGAGCTGAAAGGCAGGTACTTCACTGACTGAGCCACCCAGGCTCCCCTTGAAATTCTTAATAATTCTGTCTTTGAGTGTGTGTTTTGTAAATGAAGCCCCCGCACAGGCCCCACCCTCCCAGCAGCTGCTGACGCCTCAACCAGGACCTGGGTGAGGGCTCTGGAGGCCCAGTGTCCCCGCTGCTGGTGTCCCCAGATGGGGTGAGCCGGTCATCCCCTCTGCAGGCTGGCAGAGCTGCACAATGAGCCCCACGGTAACTCTCCTGATCCAGGTTCCCAGCAGGAAAGAGGGTTCCCCTGAGGGTCTGCATTGGCCTAGAGATGTCAAAGAGTGGAGAAGTGGCAGTACCAGGGAGAGACTGCAGAAGAGGGGCTTCTATTTGCTTGTCCTTCATGCCTGGAGCTCCTTCTAACCTGCACTTTCTGGTTGGTTTTCTCTACGTCTCTGGGAAGAGCCGAGGCAAGCGACTACCAGGGAGCTCCACTGCCACAGGAGAGTCCCTTCTGCTCTGCTGAAGGCCTGGGGTGCCAGCTGCCCCAGCCCAGGCTTCTTTCCTGGCCATACCTGTTGGCACCATCTATAGTGGGCAGCAGGCCAGAGGCCAGAGAGGGGCAGGGCCGGGAGCTTGCTCTGGCTTTCACTGGGACCTGGCCACATCTCATGGCCAGCTGATCATGAATCTTCTGGAGTCAGTGAGCTGTGTCTTCACGGGTACTCGCTCAGGCCCAGCTCTGTGCTCGTGCTGGCCCACAGTGGGACCCCACAGGGAGCATGGGCAGGACTTAGGGGCCAGTTTCATTAAAGGATTGTTTATAAGCAGGTGGATAATGCCACGGTGAGCAAATCACACAGACCTTATCCTGGGCCTGGGCGACCATGGAAAAAAACAGCCTAGTGTGACCTCAGATAAGGTGAGTCTGTAGTGGGTGGGCAGGACAGGTGAGGCTGATGTGTCCCCACCCACCGTGCCGCTTTTCTTGGCTTGTTGACAGTCTTGGTGGCTGCGTGTTTAGATGGGGTAGGGCCAGGGAAAGATCATGTCTTCTGCTTCATCTAAGACGTTCTTGGGACGTTGGATGTCAGGGGCCCCACCATTCCCAAACCAGCCGGGGCCATACCGCAGGGATGCCCAACCCCTTTGTGTCACCCGAGCCTTGTGTATTGCTGTAAAATGCATACCGGACCTTCCCATGCATCAGAGACCCCGTGAGGCTGGATGCACCCAGGGCAGCCTGGAGGCTGAGGGGCAGAGGCCCTTGTCCCTACTCAGGTCCCTGGCAGAGAAGAGAGACCCCTGGAGCAGAGGCACAGAAGCCTCCCACGTGGGACACATTTGTACCAAAAAGTGACTCGTTGTTTATCTGCAATTCAAACTTACCCAAGTGTCCTGTGCTTTCTCTGGGAGCCCTCCCCAAAGGGCTGTTCTGAAATAGCCTTTGTGAAATGTGTGATTCTGGAAATGGGAGCGCTAGTGGCCAGGAGGTCCCCTATTAAGGGACCAGACATCTGGCACCCTGCTGCCCAGTGCTGTCACCGGCTTGCCATGTCATCAGGGGTCGTCCTTAGGTCTGTACAGTGGGCACAGGGCCTTTTCTTCTTCCACCGCCACTTGGCTCATTCCCAGGGTGGGACATGATAGCAGGTCCTGGCTGGGACCTGCTGAGGACCCCCACCTCTCTAGTTACAAAGCACTTAGCTCACATAAGAGAAAATTGCAACTCTGCTGTCTTGAACAATAAAGAAAACGTGTAATTCCACCTTCATGAGTAAGTCCCAGCAGAGACAGCTGCAGCGCTGGGTAATTCGGTGGTGCACCAAGTGTTTCTGGGGCCCGGGTCCCTCTGCATCAGCTGTCCTGAGCCCAGGGCATATTGACCTGCCTCCTTTCCTCTTGGGGCCACAGGACAGCTGCTGTGGGGCCAGGTGTCCTGTGTGGACACCAGAGCGTTCCCTGGAGGAAGCAGAGGGGACGGCCCTTCCTTGTGTCCCAGGTGTCTTTCTTAGAAGACCCCTTCCCCCCCCCCCCCCCCCCCCGCAGCCGACATCCATCTGTCTCAGTGACTAGAACGGGTCACATGCCTGTGCCCATGTCAGCCTCAGGCAGAAGAGTGACTCAAGACCATTAGCATTGATCGCTGGAATATCTCCAATGAGCACACATTTTGCTGAGGTTCCTTGTGGGGGGATGGAGGCACCCAAATAAAATCAGACTCCTCTCTCTGTGGCCCCCCTTGTCCTAGAAAGGGTTTGAGGCACTGTTGATTTTTTTTCCTCCGTCCTTTTTAATTTTTAACATAAACTCAGATATTACTGAGAAAGAATCTAATGGTAACCACAACAAAATGAACGATTTTAACTCATTCCAAGTGTACTTGGGTTTTTGATAAGCTGCATAACTGTTGTACATAATTATAATCTGATTGTACTCATTTTATCTTTTGATTTTATCATTTTAATGTTAACTCATATGTTCAGTGAGAATATCATATAATAGTAATACCAGCACCGAACTTTTATTTATTTTTAGGCAATTTATTTATTTATTTTTTGGAGAGAGGGAGCACGGGCATGTGGAGGAGGACAAAGAGAGAAAGAGAGGATCTTAAGCAGGCTCCATGTTCAGCGTGAAGCCTGACTCGGGGCTCGATCCCACAACCCTGAGATCATGACCCGAGCTGGAATCAAGAGTCTGATGCTCGGGGATCCCTGGGTGGCTCAGGGATTTAGCAACTGCCTTCGACTCAGAGTGTGATCCTGGAGTCCCTGGATCGAGTCCTGCATTGGGCTCCCTGAATGGAGCCTGCTTCTCTCTCTCTGCCTGTGTCTCTGCCTCTCTCTGTGTGTGTCTCTCATGAATAAGTAAATAAAACCTTTTTTTTTTAAGTGTCTGATGCTCAACCGACTGAGCCACCCAGGCGCCCCAGCACCCAACTTTTACCAAGTACTTCTATGCCAAGCACAGCTCTGAGTGTTTTATATAGATTATTTATCCTAAATCTCACAGCCACCATTGTTTTCAGAGGAGGAAAACAAGTATCCAGAAGTGTGGTGCCGCCTAGTTCCTGAGCCAGGGCTTTGAACTTCTGCAGGAGTACGTCCTCATGCTCCTCCCTAGGTACAGCTGTCACCGTGTGCAGCCATGGGCTTTTTTGTGAAGGTTACCTTTCTCTTCTCCCCATGGTTACTTCCTTGGGAAGTGTTCCTTTGGGGATGTCGTCCTCAGTATCCGAGAAGAATGAGCAGCTGCTTCCTCGTGCCTCCTGTCTGCAGAGACTAAACCAATGACATAGCCGTCCACAAAGTCTAAGGGCTGTGGTTCCTCCACCACCACTGGCTTTTCTTTATATTTACTACTGTCTGACTGTCCCTTCAAGTTTTAATTTGTAATTCTTCAGTTTTCAAGTGGGACTCTCTATACTTCCGTGTGACAATGGCCCTAATTACTCCTATGTAAACTCCTAATGATCTACACTGAGCAACTGTCTAGCTGTCCTGTGGCAGTGATGGCATGTGTTGATAGCATTTTTATATAGCAGGCTCTCAGTTGCTGTTTACAAATATTTTTCTGTTCTGTGGTTTACTCTTAAAATCCTACTTTATTTGCGGCTGTGTTTTCATTCTGACTTATTTTAATAGATTTTTTTTTTTTTTTTTTGCCCCTTGTGAAATCATTCTTAATGGTGCTGGCCTGGAAGTAGGGACAAACTGGTCTTTGAGGGAGGTGGTTTTTACTAATTTTTCTTATGCAATCAACCTTTGGGATGGGTTCTTAGAGGACTAGACTATGTATCACCATAAGAAAGGGTCTTTTGAAAACCTCTTTTTGAATTCCCAAGAAGCCCTGGGCTTAGAGCAGGTGCCTGGGTGTTAGCTAGCTGGCCTGTGGCCATATCCAGCCACCTCCAGTCTCCTGGGCATCGAGTGGCGACCGACACACCCAGGCCCAGAAAGCCAGACAGAGTGGCGGCTGGAAACTTCATGGAATCCTTATAATTAGTAAGGGAAAAGGCCTGTTAGCTCATGTGGTGTCCTCCTCCTCCCATGGGCCCCAGCCAGCTTTAGAAGGTGACATATAATTTGCTCCATTGCCTGGAGCACTCAGTTGAATTTTTCTGGGGCTCCTCTGTGAAACCCAAGAGCTGGACCAGATCAGTGATTTTTAACCCCTTTTGGGTCTTGTGTCATTTTGGAAAGTGGTTGAAAATGGTGCACCGTCCCCGCTGGAGAAATGCATACTTCACAAACCATTCTGTTCGCTCTTGCAGGACATCTGTGGCTGGAAGCCCATCTCAACTCCAGCTAGTCTGTAGACTTAGAACCCAAAGACTTGATCTCTGAGCTCCCTTTCAGCAAGTTCTAGAAAGTTTCCAGTCAAGGAACCTAGGAAGCAGGCAAAAGGGAGCTGCTGGCACTCACTTGGAACAACACCTGTCCAGCCCCCAAAGGAGTTTCACTATCACATATTTGTTACTTGTTTGCTATTATTTGTTATTTTTCAGGGTTGAGTTCAACTTTGTGATACTGTATCCTTTCCCTTCACCTGACTCTAAACATTCTGTACTGCCTATGACGAAACTATTGAAATCCTCCAGGTTTGTGGGGTAGCAGCTTGTGAATGCTTTTTGACCTTTGAAGCACAGGAAGGGGGAGCGGGGATATCTGCCCAGATGCTTCCCCCCGCCCTGCCCCGCGGCACCGCAACTCCCAGCAGCTCTCAGCCTTAGCCCTCAACAGCTAGGAACAAGGGAGAACAGGCTGGTAAGGGCATGTTTTGTGAGTGAATGGGTGCTTGGGAATTGGGAGAGAGGGCAGAAAATTTCTTCTGGTTGGTCAGAGTGTTTTCCCAGAACGTCTGGGCTTGGTTAAGAGGCTTTGCTTCAGTTCCAGGGACTTTTCAAATTCCTGAAATGACCTGTTTGAGAGGGAGCTGCAAGGTGTGGCTCAAAGACCTGTTCTCAGGGTCAAGAGAAAAGTCTCAGGGTAGTTTGGCAGTGGCTGGAGGGTTGATGCACACAGCCTCCAGCATCGCCAGCCCAGCCTCCTGGAATGAGGTGGAGGCGGTCCCAGATACAAGTCTTTCTGGTTGGAGGCCGAAGGGGTGCGTGCACATACACGCAGAGGCGCTTCTGAACATTTGGATTTGACTCAGGAAGTTGACAGGACAGGGGAGGCAGAGCTGTGAACCCCAACTTTACAGTTCTGAAGTCTCTTCCCTCCCTCTAGCCGCCGGGATGTTTCTGTGAAATGTGAGGCGAGTGATAGAAGGAAATTAGCTCTTAAATCTAATAGGAGATCTTGGGATGATGATGCGGTGTGGACAAGTGACCGGAGTGCAGGGAGCCTATGGATCTGCTTTGCTCCGAACATTAAACACTTGGGACCAAGCAGGGGCAATGCTGTGAATCTTTTTAAAAGCACTGAGCTATCTCGCTGGTAGCTCTCCTCTCCAACTCGAAGTTTAATGAGGCGTCTGTTTTCACAGTGGAGAAGGAGCTTGAAGAACTTCCAGCAAGTGCATTGCAGCTCTCGGGCTTCACATGGGCCAGAAACTGTGTGAAGTCGCTGACTGTGTCCCCTGTGGCCCTCACTCCGGCCTGGTTGCTGCTGCAGACCATCCATCACAGAATGTTTAACTTGCCAAAGATCTCTGGAGATAAAATAATAATAATAATAATAAGTCTGGCGGTGAAGTTGCCAGGACGCTGCACTGCTCTGGCTCAAGCCACTGCACAGGCTTTCTCGGTTGCTGTGCGTCTCCAGGGCGTTGTCACAGCCTTTCTGTTTGTTTCTACGGAGTGACAAAATGTTGCCTTTCCCCAGCCTCCCAGGAAGAGTTCACAACGCCCGCGGGGGCGGGGGTGCCAACGGGGGGCGTTCTCCAGGCTCACACCCGGGCCGAGGGTGCAGCCGGCGGGCGGCAGGCCCCGGGGACACTGGTCGCCCCTAAGGCGCAACGTGCGAGGAGTCCGCGGTCGGCCGTGGGCGTCGTGGGGCGCGCCCAGCGCGTCTCTGAGGTCTCGGGCCGCGTGCGAGTGTCTGCCTGTCTTCCGCGGCAGAGACGGGGGGCTGCTCCCCGGGCCCGGGGGGCGGGGGAAGCACCAGCGGGAAAGCCCTGCCCGCGTGCCCTCGCTGCCAGCCACGAACGCAGCGCCCCCTCCACGGGGGCCGAGGAGCCGCGCAAGCCGGGGGCTGCCGCGCGGACCCCCAACCCCGAGGGGGCGGCGGCTGGGCTCGTCACGTGAGCGCGCCGCCTCCGGCTCCGGCTCCGTCCGTCATGTGACCGCGCAGGCGCGCGCCCCGCCGCGGAGCATGCCGGGAGGGGGCCGCGCGGGCCGGGGCTTCCGCGCGTGGGCGTCGGGGGGCGGGGCGGAGGCGCGGCGGGGAGGAGCCCCGGGGCGCGGGCGGGTGTAGACCCTCGGGCCCCTGACCCCCGACCCCGGCCCCTCGGAGGACAGGGCCCCCCCGCGCGGCTCAGGCCAGGCGGAGAGGGGGGGGGGCTCTGCGCGCCGCCTGCCCTCCGGCGCCGACTGCACCTGCCCCGCGGCCCTGCACACGCGTCGCCCGGTGCCCGGTGCCGGCTCCTCCGTGCCCGCCGCCTGCTGCCCGCTGCCCGCTGCCCGCCGGCCAGTGCCCGGTGCTCGCTGCCTGCTGCAGCGCAGGGCCTCCTGGAGACCCCGACAGACCTCAGGCTGTGCTCTCAGGGCGCGTGTGGCCAGCGCCAGGTGTCCTGCCTGTTTGACAGCCGGATCCAGCATGGCCCTGAGAAGAGAGGGCAGCCCCAGAAGGGGTCCTGGGGCTGAGCTGGGGGAGGGAGTTCCTCGGCTCCACAAATACCCAATGCCATGTTCTTGTCTCTTTTTGCTGTACTTTCCCTGGTCTAAAGGAGGCAGGCACTTGGGGCCTTTTCGCACCGTCTCTAGGCAGGCAGGGCTAGAGTAGGAGGCGAGAGGAAGATCTCTGATAAGGGAGCAGTTGGTGAGTGGACATGGCTCTTTGGCTCTGACTGTTGAGCAGATTTAGGAAGTGTTTCGGTGCTGATGCTACGAGGCCAGTTAGCTGGGTTCAGTGGATGTGGCGTTGACCTCTGTCATCACAACCAGGTTGGGTAGTGAGGGCCCCTGCGCCTTGCTCATTGCAGGCCCAGCCAGCAGCAGGCTTTGGCCAGGCTCCCTCTTCCTCCCAACCCCCACCATGCCAACCATATATGGAGCAGGTCTCCCTACATCTGTGAAGCGTAAGGCCCAAGGCCCTTGGAGAAAATGGGAAAGTCAGCTTTTTGAAGTAGAGCTCTTAGCAAGATGGTAGAGCCTGCAGGTTCCTGTGGGAATTCTGTTGGGTTGGTCCGTTCTGTTCTGCAGAAATGCAACTTCCTCAGAAGCAGGAGTTGGGACTGACCGAGCAGACCCTGTGTGGCTGGCTTTGGATTGGAGGGCCAAGAACGTGTGAAGTTCTTGGAGGTGTGTTCATGTGAAGAATCAGCTGGGGCTTCTTGAGAAGTCTTGTCCCCATCTATGTCCACAGAACTGGTTTCGGACTGCCTGTTGCTGTTTCTTCTCGAAGGTACTGTGTGCTACCATGTCATGCCCCATGTGATCTAAAAACCCAGAGGCAAAGGGAAAGCTGCAAGTGATGGTAGACCTAGATCCAGAGGAAGACACAGACCTTTCCAACATAATGCATTTCTTCTAACGGCCTTCAGCTTCTCGTTTTGTATTCTCTTCCTTCCTTGCTTGATTTCTGTCTAGGCACCTTCTGGTTCTATGCAGAGGAGGAGGTGTTGAGCAGTCAGGCAGGGTAGCCCATGGGAAAGAGAAGCAGACTGAGGCTGAGTTTCCATCATGGCCTGGCCGATTACTAGTACCGTTTTAGGCAAGATACTCTTCTGTGAAAATCCTTCTTGCATTGGGTTTCTCTGGAGACGGAGTGGCATGTGTAAAGTGCCTTGCAGATGTGGTGAGTGGTACCAATTGTTTTATTTTTGAATTAATGAGGCTGTGCCATCCTGGGTGCTGTGGGGAGTCTCCCAGCAAGGACTGCTCTTAGAGAGCCAGCAGAGGAGAAGGGTGAACTGTCAAGTGCTCATATGTGCCAGGCGTCCCACTAAGTGCTTTGAATATTCTGGCTTCCTCAGTCCTCACAACAGCCCTGTTTGGTAAGCGTTGTTCCTAAAACTCTTCTACAGGTGAAAACACAGAGGTATGTGGCGAATGAGTAACTCCTTGAGTGTAAGGGAAAATTCTAGTATGTGAACACAGGCAGCCTGGCGCCAGAGTCTGGGCACTTCACTGCCATGCCCTATCCTGCGTCTCGGGGCAGGCCATTAGCATCATGGGGAACGGACATTGTCAGCAGCCTGCAAGGAGCCTGGCGATGCTGAGACCCTCAGGTCCTACTCTGGTTGTCCTGCTGTGCCCTCCTCTTCTCTCTGTCATGGTGCTGCTCTGACCAGGATGCTGCTGTCTGCAGCTTTCCTGCTGAATGGATGGCCCACTGAGTACTTGCCTTGTGGCCAAGACCTTCCTGTCCTCCTGGCATGATGGGTCCTTAGTATCGATGTGTTAGAAAACTCAGGCTGGGGGCGCCTGGGTGGCTCCGTCGGTGAAGCATCAGCTCAGGTCATGATCTCAGGGTCCTGGAATCAAGCCCCGTGTCAGGCTGCCTGCTCTTCAGGGCATCTGCCCTCTTCCTCTGCCCCTGCTCATGCTTTCTCTCTTTCTCAAATAAATAAAATCTTAAAAAAAAAAAAAAAGGCTGAGGCTGTTCCTGGTGGGGGACAGTGAGAGCCAGAGGCGGCCGGAGGGCCTTGGAGAAGTCATGGAGCCTAAGGAGATCGTGAGGCAGTGCTCCTTGCTCTTACCCACCAGCTCTTCCCTGGGCCCTCCCCAGCAGCTGACTCCAGACTCATGCTGGCTTTCCAGCTCTTCTCTGAGCTGCCAAACACAGACTTCTTAATTTGAAGCAAGTAAGTGCAACAGGTTGGACACGGCAGCAGCCTGGGCTGTGAGCAGAGGAGCAGAGCTGGTGCCCTCAGGGCTCTCTTCGCAGACCTCCAGCAGGTGAGAGTGTCGAGTCCACGGGGTGGAGGAGAAGCCGGGTCTGGAGCTGAGCCATGAGAGGTTGCCTCCTCAGGGATGCTGCCTTTTGTCCTGCTCTGACCTCTGAAGGAGTCAACAGCTCCTTTGCCTTGCGCTTGGCCCCCTGGAGAAGAGTCTTTTCCATTCTTCTCCAGCTGCTGGTGAACCTGTAAGGTAATGAGCCACTCACGTGTGAGTGACCAACACCTGTCCCCCAGGCCTCTGTCTTTTCTTGTGAGGTTTGAGCTGGGTGCTGCTCTGAGGCCAGGAGAGGCAGAAGGATTGGAAAGGTACACACCTTCCTGCCTGGTGGTCTTGCAAGGGCGAGCCCCTTCTCGTGGGCATCCATGCCCCATGCCCTGTGCCCTCAGGCCAGCTGTGTTCAGCTCAGAAAGGAACTCTAACTGCTGCTTGGGGGGCCTGAAGGAATCTGTGACCTTTCTCAGCTTTTGCAACAACGGAAATTTCCCAGACATCTGCCCTCTGCCAGGCACTGTGCTGGGTGCAGGGGAAACAGATCCTTCAGAGCTTCTGTCCTGAAGCAACTGTCCATTGTGGGTGATCCCTCCTGCTCCTTGACAGCTACACCCATGACATTTAGGGGACAGAAAACACAATTTGAACCGGTTGGGCAGACAAACCCAAAGTCATTTTCAGCCCACGGCATTGGCCCGCCCCACAGTAGCGTCACATTTGCGCTTTCTGGAGTGTTGTGCATGAGACTTGCCTCCCGGGCTGGTGGGAGTGACCAGAGGTGCCCCAAGAGGGTGTTGGCTTCTCTCTGAGACCCCTAACATCCAGATGTGAAGGCACATCTGTTTTGCTGAATGTTCTTGCTTGCTCCGACAGAGAGTCAGATAAACCTCCCTGGAGTGATCTCTGGGGAGATGCTTCAGCTCTCATGGGTGTGGAAAAGGCACTTTTGGGGGGGAACATGTAGCAGGGGACTGGCCACAGTGGCAGATTCTGACTACCCTCCAGGACTTGGTTTTGACAGTTACTATCTCCCTTGGGTGCTTGCTCAGCATGGGGTGGGAAGGTTGGGGGCCTGTAGTCCCTCCGTCCTAACCCCTCAGAGCTCTGTGAGGTGGCCCAGGAGACCCCACTGGCCCTCACTGGGTGACCTAGCATGGGGCCCAAAGTGCCAGGCAAGGTCAGAGAACCCGTTGTTCCTGGGGCAGCTCTGGGGAGGAGAGGTCTGGGTTCTGCACACAGGAACCTGAGGACTCTCACTCTTTGGCAGTGCCACTTGGGGCAGTGGCAGGGCCACCAGCCTCTTCCCTGCAGCTGCCACTACCTCCCCCCAACAGTGACCCCCACGTTGCCACCAGAAAGAGTGACCAGGGTGCCGATCCATATGCTGGCAACTGCAGAAAGCCGGGCTCTCCCTGGGGATGTTAATGGCAGCCTTGGTTTGCTGAGTTTGGGGAACCAGGTGCAGAGTAACCCCACCCCCCGACTTGACTTCAGGCAGGAGGGTGGCGAGATGAGGAAACTGTTCCCTCTGCTGCTCTCCTGAGCCCCATTCTTTGCAGCACTCGCTTATCGGAAAGGAGGATGTTCTCTTTCTGGTGTTTTCTGCACTATGGCTTTGAGATATTTTCAGATTTGCTAATGGTGGGGAGGGGTGGGGAGAAGAAAGCTCACGTTTGTTGACTGTTCTCCAAACACTGCATGCATCACACTTTACGCCGATTTCCGTCATCTGTCAGACCAGGAAACAGATTCCAAAAGGTTAAGCAAGTTGTGACAGGCACATAGCCTGAATCGGTGGATTTGTTCTTGGACCTACCGGCTTCTAGTTGCACTTGCCTGTGTTTTCTGGTTCGATGAGCCGTACTTTGTTGCTCTCAGACAATAACACCTCCAGCTTCCAGCGAACCAGTTGGTTTAGTGGTTGCTGGTATGGTTTGTTCCCAAGAGGCCTGGATGAATGAACATCAGGATATGTCTTCTCTGTAATTCGGGACATTGTCTCCGTCCTTCCTGTAGGAGACTGACACCACAGACTGTGATCTGTGCCCAGGATGTTTTTCTGGGAGTGGGCACAGGTGGTGTCCAGCCCCTCACGCCCAAAGCTGGTGGATACTCCGGCTTCCTGCAGAGGCCCGGGCCACATCACCCCCATAGTGTCTCAGCTCTGAGAATCCAGGACCTTCGTCAGTGTGACAAACACTTAGAAACGCGGCAGAGCCCTCACCGATGTTAAGATTTGCATTGTTGACTTATCTCATTGCTAATGCTGGCACTGAATTCTCTGGAGAGAATCTGTCACCGTCAAGGGTCACAAAGGGACCCTGAGAAATGGTAGCAGTGAATACTCCCACTGAGGAAATGGTGTCCTCGGGAAATGGAAGAGACAGTCCAGGTGGTGGCTGGCATTTGGGGAGTAAAACATGGTTGCTGTCAACCAGCCAGGGTCGCCTGTCATCACAGATGCTGGCTACCAGTAAACACTTGGCTCGCACAGATCGAATCCTCATTTAATTCCATGAGCAGAACTGGGAGGTGGATATTCTTATACTCTTTGCCTCCGTACAGAAGCTGAGGCTTTGAGAGATTAAATAATGGGCCCCAGACCTCATTACCCGGGAGAGCCTGGATTTTCACTAAGTATGTTGGATTCCAAAGACTGCAGGGTGGGGAGGTGGGTGGTGGGTGAGTATTGGGCTCAGCAGGGACCCTGGGTGAAGATGCAGCGGGGAGCAGTATGGGTGGGAGTGAGTATCAGGCTGGGCAGGAAGCCAGGGACATGCCAGCCCTCCCCTGCTCTGCTTTGCCCTCACCCTCTCAGGGTACCTGCAGGCCTCACCCTGTGTGGTGGGCCCTGCCCAGGCTTCTTTTTTTTTTTTTTTTAAGATTTTATTTATTTATTCATGACAGACACACAGAGAGAGAGGCAGAGACACAGGCAGAGGGAGAAGCAGTCTCCATGGTGGTCACAGCCCATCAGAAGGAGCCCGATGCAGGACTCAATCCCGGGACTCCAGGATCACAGCCTGGGCCAAAGGCAGGCAATAAAATGTTGAGCCACCCAGGGATCCCCTGCCCAGGCTTCTCCACTCCCCTCTGACGCTTCTCCCAGGCTCTGCTCTTCCTGTCCTCTCTCTTCCTTCCTGCCACCTGTCCTGTCCGCCAGTGGTACTGCACAGTGGGCTCCTCAGAAGGGCAGGGCAGAGCCAGGCTGGGGCAGGGGTTGGGGGTCTGCAGGTGAGGAGAGGAAAGCATGGCAGAATGATACCAGGGCAGCGGGGCTGGGGAGGGAGTAATGGGAGATGCCAGGACTGCTGCCCATGGGCCCCTTCCCCTGCAGTCGGCCACACCAGCACCAGCCTGACTGTGCATGATGGGTATCTTTAAAATCAAAATACGGACCTTCGTGCTCTTTTATTATTGATTTTGGTTTGCCACTTCAATCAGGATACTTTTGATTCTTGGTTTCTATGATTTGTCATATTCACTGTCCCAGCTTTTTGAGAGCATAGGAGGAATTGAGACTTGACTTCAGAAACTGGCCCCATACCTTTTTAACTGTGGACCTTGAAACGGTGGGTTTCTTTTCTTTTTTTTTTTTAATATTTTATTTATTCATTCATGAGAGATATAGAGAGGCAGAGACACAGGCAGAGGGAGAAGCAGGCTCCTTGCAGGGAGCCCAATGCAGGATTCAATCCCAGGACCCCGGGATCACGACCTGAGCCGAAGGCAGACGCTCAACTACTGAGCCCCCTGGATGCCCCAAACCCGGTGGGTTTCAACTGGCGTGATCTGAGAATGTCTAGAGACCTTTTTTTCATCACAGCTGTGAGGGGAGTGCTGCTGGTGCTGTGTGAGGTAAGGTCAGGGATGCTGCTAAACCTTTCACGGTGCACAGAGGAGCAGAGAATTCCTTTATGCAAAACGTCAGTGTAGCCGAGGCTGAGAAATCCTGAGTCTCTTCAACTGCAAAAAAAGAGCATCATGAGACCTGGCCCCCTGCCTTGGGGGGTGAGGAATGTGAATGCACTTGGTGTAACCGTGAAGGGCTGTGTGTGTGTCCAGCTCGTGCCCTTATCAGTTATGATCAAGGCACTTCACACCAATCAGTATGTGGCTGTTCATTCATAAATCCAAGGAGCATTGATAGAAAGGTTGACCAGGAGTAACTCGGGAAGGGCCCTTCTGGGATCCTCAAAGCAGCCATCCTCGAGGTTCCTAATGAACAGTCCATGATCAGTAGCCTCCAGAGTGTGGTTCAGATCTCTTCAGGATTGTTCGGCCACATTCAGATGCAGATTTATGTCTGTTTTTTTCATGCAACTCGAGGAGACCTAAACACATTCTCTGTGGCATTCTTTCTGGTTTTATAGCCTGCACCAGGAGAAGAAATGAGGTTGGTTTGTTGAGACTTTCTTGCTGAACCCATTTAGACTGTAAGCAATTTCTGCTTTTTCCCTGTAAGTATTCACAAATCACTCATTCTATAATCCAGCCAGGCAGAAGCTTCCAGAGTCCAATTTGGCAAAAATATGAGACAAATATTCACCGGTCTTTGGTCTTTTGACCCTTCTCTGTTTCCCATGCGGTCTTAAAGGTTGCTAGCAGTAGTTCTGTGAGCACAGTGTTGAGGTCTTTCAGGGCTGTCCTTGAAGACCAAGCAAGCATGTGAGGGGTGCCATGGGAACCCACTGAGGCAGGGCCATGGGATCGTGTGAATTCTCTTCAGAGCATCAGTGTGGAGCTCTACAGGGAAATGTGAATTCTCCAGAAGAGGAATGAGCTAGAAACCAACCCCACTGATGCATAAGTTCTTCCTGACGCATGATGTCAGCCCACGATATCTACTGGCTGCAGAAACCCCAGCAGTTTTAAAACTGCAGACCATGACCCTCAAATGGGGGTCAGTATTTGGTGGTCACAGCCCGTCAGTTTTAATGCAATGGAGTGGAATAGACCTCTCAGAGAGCATTGCACAAAGCAGTGGTAATACTGGTTTGCTAGGTTTCTGTTACCAGTTCTGGGGGGGTGGGGGGTCCTCACTGGCATGCTGTCACTGTGATTGCTTACGATGGGTCCCGGGTAACCAGGCTGGGTGAGAGCAGGCAGTGGTCTGTAGACCCACATAGGAAGTGGTTCTCAAGTCTAGAGATTAACTTCTGCCACCATGTCTCTCAGCTGTGTGTCATCTCTGAATGTGCAGGGCGCTCAGTATTGCCGGATAGGTCCTTGGCTGAGGCCAGCAGGGCAGGGGCGGGACGGGTGGTGGAGGGGCCCAGCTCCGCATTTCCCACCTCCATTCCCCGTGGCCATTCCATTCCCTTCTGAGCAAGCAGGGTTCGGTGCTATCTGCCCCCAGAAGGTCCCCGGAATAGTCTGTTGTGGGGGTGCCACCTGGATGGAGCTCTGAGGTCCCTGCACAGAAGCAGCGCCCAAATCAGGACCAGGTGCTGTGACACTTGAGCCCAAAGCAGCGGGTCAGGGAATTTGGCTGCGGCAGGTGACTCTCCACCCCTCCCCGCCCCCCACCCTGCGCCAACCCAGCCCAGGGTCACAGGTGTGGGCTCAGGAGCCAGCTGTTGGGATTTTACTGTCTGCTGGTCATTGGTGCTTGGTAGGAAAAGGGGAAAAGGAGAAATGAAAGACCATGTTGACACTGGTAAAAATGCACAAAACAGGGTTGTTGTGTGGGGACTATCTCCCTCCCTCCTTTCTTCCTGCTAAAGAAGTTAGCAAATTCCTCAAACCTAGAGATTTATATGTATACTTTGGTCATTAATAACTCTACAGTCCAAGATAGATCTCTTGGCTCTCTTCCCTGACAGTCATCCAGGGGGCAGTTTGATGAGGATTTGCCTGACCCCGGGGGCTCAGAGTCTCAGAGGTGCCACAGGTAGGGCCGAGTGCCAGACTCTCTGGACTAGGATGTGGGCCTTGGATTCCAGATCCAGCCTTAGCCACTCTGCCTAGGGTTGGGGGAGGATCAGCACTGGTTTATGTGAAGGGTTCCAGGGCTGCAAAGCCAGAGTGCTTTTTTTCGAAGCTTACCCCTTTAAAAGTGATTTCCACTTTCTTATTTATTTTAAGAGGCTTTCGGACTTGTGTTTATGAGATCTCTTCCCACCATTTCATGTGACTTGGGACATAACGCAGAGATGATGTTCTTTTTACTCAGATGGAAAACTGGCCTGGGCCGGGGCCTACGGAAAACTTGGATAACTTTGGAAGCCAGGCAAGCAGGATCCCTCCCCCCGCCAAAATAAAACCCCAAACACACAAAACAAAACAACAAAACAAACAAACAAACAAAACCCCAAACAGCTTGTTCTGAGAGGCAGTCCAATGTAATAGAGTGTAAACTTTGAGGTCAGGTGACTCAACGGGTGGTTCTAGCTCTGCTCCTCGGTATATTGCTGAATTTCTTCTTAAAAACGTGACAACTGGGGCAGCTGGGCCGCTCAGTGGTTGAGCGCCTGCCTTTGGCTCAGGGCGTGATCCTGGGGTCCTGGGATCAAGTCCTCCATTGGGCTCCCTGTGAGGAGTCTGCTTCTCCCTCTGCCTGTGTCTCTGCCTCTCTCTGTGTGTCTCTCATAAATAAATAAAATCTTTAAAAAAAAAAAAAAAGAAAAGAAAAGGAAGTAACCACAGGGGTTGTGAAGGCTCCGTGAGAAGTGAAGACACGACAGCTGCACACAGTAGGCCCTTTGATAAATGCTGGTCTCCTTGCAGACCTTTTATCCCTGTCCTACCAGGGCTGTTACTGTTCTTCCCTGGCTCCTGGTAAGTCACCCATTTGGGCTTCAATGGGTGCCTGGGAGCCCAGAACACCCAGGGAGGGCTTCCTTGGACCGGCCGTTGCCAGCCTTTGGAAGGAGGGCCTGTGAAAGTAAGTGCAGTTCCCAGCACTCCTCCATACCTGGGTTTTGGCTTGGAGTCATTTAAACCTGAACTCATCCTGTACAATGACATGATGGGGGGAGAGGGAGGCAGTCTGTATAGGGCGCTGGCCTTTACGGCATTATTAGTGCTGGGGAAGAAGCTGAAATGGGTCATTCTTGAGAACAGAGTTTTCCTGAAGACACGGTCCCAGGACTAGCAGGTGTCTGTTCATTTTCCTCCATTAAAATTACTGGCTCTGCTCGGTATCAGGCCAAGTGTACTAGGCAAATGCTGCTTTGCAGATGATGGGAGGGGGTTCTGTTATTCTAGGTCCTCCACTTCCTGCCCAGGCTGAGGCACTCAGGAACACTCGGGGGTTTTCCTGGGGCTGGTTTTAGAATGCTGCACATGCTGAGTCCTCCCCAGACCTGCTTGGCCCTGCCTGCCATGGTCATCAGGGGTCTTATGGCCTGAGGTTGGGAAGAGAGTAGAAGAAATCAATCTTACAAAAGTGTCTACGTTTATTTCAAGGGAACCAATGTGCATCCTTACCCACAAAGAGAATAAGCTAGTTTGTAAAAATTGGAGTAAAATACACATCACATAACACTTACCATCTCAATCATTTTATTTTATTTTTTAAAGATTTTATTTATTCATTCCTGAGAGACACAGGGAGAGAGGCAGAAACACAGGCAGAGACAGAAAAAGGCTCCCTGCGGGGAGCCTGATGTGCAATTTGGTCCCAAGACCCCGGGATCATGACCTGAGCTAAAGGCAGATGCTCAACCACTGAGCCACCCAGGTGCCCCCATCTCAACCATTTTAAACTGTATTTCTGTGGCAATGAGGACATTTGGACTATTGTGTAACTCTTACCACCGTCCATCTCTAGGGCTTTGCCATCTTTCCCAATTGAAACCCTGTCCCCATGAAACAGCATCCCTCCCCATAACCACCATCCTCCTTCCTGTCCCTGTCACCAGCTCCTCCAGGTGCCACCTTGGGGTGGAATCACAGTGTCTGTTTTTACGACGGCCGTATTCCTTTTAGCACAAAGTCCTCAAGGTTCATCCAGGTCATCGTAGCAGATGTCTACACTTCCTTCCTCTTTAAGGCTGAGTAATATTTCCGTCGTGTGTATCTGCCACCTTTGTGTGTCCATTTATCCATCTGTGGACACTCGGGCCTTTCCTACCTCTCAGCTCTTATAAGAAGCCAGTTTTGGCAGATGGTCCTCTGTATGACTAAGTGAGATATGTGCGGATATCTTTGAGTGCCTGTCTGCTGGAGTTTACGTAAGTAGGGCAGAAGAGGCCTGGTTCCTATCTGGAGAAGCTCTCCCTGCCACCTGGCTTGTGAAAGGCTCTTGACGAAAGGGTAAACAGGGAGTGCTTAGAGGCCAGACGCCAAATTGGACACACACGCGGCAAGCTCCTGCCTTGGGTCCTGGCTGCGGTGAAGCTTCCCTGCACCCAGTGGCCAGTGCCTCCTGCATTGGGGGGATCTGCTCCCTGCAGGGCAACAGTGGTGGGAGGGCAGCCTGGAGGTGGTGGCCCGGGCCAGCACCAGCTCTGTCGTTTCCAGGTTGGGGGACTCTGGCTAAGTACTTAGCCCCTCTCAATCTCAGCCTTTGCATTGAAGAGGACTTTTGTGTGTGTGTATCAAAGGCAAAACATCAGGGGTGCCTGAGTGGCTCAGTGGGTTCAGCATCTGCCTTCAGCTCAGATCATGACCTCAGGGTCCTGGGGTTGAGCCCCACATCAGGCTCCCTGCTTAGCTGGGAATCTACTTCTCCCTCTGCCCTTCCCCTGCTCATGTGCTCTCTCTTGCTCTCTGTCTCAAATAGATAAAATCCTTAAAAAAAAAAAAAAAAAGGTAACACATCGAAAGCTGTTAAGCCCAGTTGGTGCATGCTCAGAAAATCTCATGTTTCCCTCCTCCTCCCTTCTCTACCCCAAGTACCTTGCTGGGAAAGGCCTTGTTTGATTTACCTCCAGGAGCCCCCTGGCCTAGAAGGAATCTGACACACAGTAGGGCTGCTAGTTGAACACTTGGAACATTATGCTCAACACTCTGTGTCAACCAGTGGCTCTTCTACAGTTGGACTTTGCAAAAATGTTTTGAGCAAACACAGCACCATGGCCCAAGGACAGGACCTCCGAAGGGGACCACTTCGAGGGAAATATAATTTATTTGGATGGGTAGATTCTGGCTTGCCTGAAAAACAGAAACCTAATATTGGCACCAGGACTTTTTTGGTCATTATCTCCTTGGCTGTGTTTTTTAAAAGATTAGTGGTTGAAGCTATAAAAATATGTCGGTTGTCAGATGTCTTGGCAAGAAAACCTATCCCGATGGCTTTAGGAATTTTCATAGAGCCAGACATCTCTTTTCGGAGAGGGCTGTTTTGGTCGAATCGCTGGACAGTACCTGGAGAAGGTCAGAGCACAAACTTGGGCAGCCTGGAGCTGGTAGCCTGGAATGTGCGTGTCCGTGAAGTAGAGAGGATTGGGTATGGGGGGGATTGAATAGTGGCTTGTGGTGAACTCTTCATGTTGGTCCGGGGATGATGTCTTTTGACTTCAGTCTGGGTGGCCTTGGGCAGAGGGCTGGGCACAGGGGGCCCTTGAAGCTGAGGAACAGCTGTCATGCCATCCGGCCCCACTGGTGTCTGAGTGGCCCCATCTCTGAGCCAGGCTAGGCCCCCAGGTGAGTGGATCTGCTGGCAATCAGGGAACTCTGAGCTCACTCATGCACCTATGGCTTCCATGCAGATGGCTATTCCAGGCACACCAGCCAGTCTCCTTGCATCCTAGGCTGGTCCCCAAGCTGAAGATCAGAAACTGGGCAGCTGGGTGTGACATGGCTGGGGGGGGGGGGGGGTCAGAGACCCAGCAGGCCGGACTGGCACCTCTTTCCAGCCCACTTTTGGCACCCCGTGTGGGTGGTGGGTGAGACATCTGCTTTCATCCAAGGATGGGAGTCATTCACTCGTGGCTCCTAATGAGCACTCTTCACAGGTAGCTCATGGTGCTGTGGCCCGTGGCCCAAATATTTGGCAGCATTCTGCCCTTTTTCTGCCTTCCCTTCTTGACCAGAGTGTGGCTTGCACCACGCCGAAGTGTAAATGACGCCATGGAGAATTTCATTTTTTAGTACATTCCTTTTTGCTCACTGATGGCAATGCTAGAAACCCAAGACATGACTTGTGTCCCACAGCAGTGAGGCAGGAGTGGTCCAAGCCTTCCTGCACCCTGTAGGTTCTGACTCCAGCACCCCAGCCCAAGGCTGGCTGCTCCAGGGGGGGCTCTCGTCGTGGCAGCAGCTCTGTGCACCCTAGGTGCCCCTCGGCATGCCACACTCTGCCCCAGCACCCCTGGCCCTGGTCACCATCCGTGCTCACCACCAGCAGCCCCCAGGACGCAGTGGCAGGTGCACGCTTACCACCCAGGACAACGCCTTAGCAGGGACTGTACACAAACCCAGGCCCTCTGGGATATCCTCCCCCCAACATCGTGCATAGCTACTTATTACATTTCAAAAAGGAATGCTAGTTAGATAGGAGGTGCAAGCATGCCCTGGAGATAGCCTTTTAGTGCTGAGAGCTTTGGAGAGTACCCTGGCCTGCGAGTTTACTGAGGTTCAATGTCGGCGTGGGTCTGTGCTGGGGTGAGGGGCCATCACGGCACACCTGGAGGAGGTTCGGACTTCCTGGAGGGTAAGTAAGGGCAGTGCAGAGTTTTCTGTGTCCCCTCCAAGCTTAAGGAGGCTTAGACAGTCTGATCCTTTAGAAGCTGTCCCCAGTTCCCCAAAGCCCAAGGTGGATCCCAGCTCTGGCCTAGGAGATGCGGTAGGGGGCCTGAATCTAGTAACCGTACCTGTGTGAACCTGAAGCAATTTTCTGCTTCCTTTGGTAACTAACCATGACCTCCTTTCCAGTTAGTACCAGTCGTGCCCAGAGATGAAATGAGGCCCACCAGGTGGCTGGAGGATTGGAGACATTCAGCCAGCAGAGCCTTGCTGTTGATCTCAGGGGCAGAGGCTTCTGTGAGCTGGCCCCTGCCTGCCCACCTCCACTGCCTCCCTGTCACAGCAGACAAACTGTCGGGAAGTGTGCTGGCCTGGCCTCCCCTTGGTTTCTCCCGAGGGTCCCTGGCGAGCCATGTGCATGGGCCTCCGCTAGCGTGCCAATGGGTTGTTCTCTCATCCTGTGGCAGCAGCCTGGTGAATCTGGAGCTGGCATCTCCTCCACCCTCTTCCCACCCTTTACCTGCTGCCCACACAGTCCTCAGCTCCCCATCATCCCATGCTCACCTGCCCGGGGAGAACCTCTGCCCCCTGTGCTGCCTGCACTCAGAAGCCAGCCCCTCACTCCCTCAGATCTAGAGTCTCCAGACCAGAAGGGGATTTTTTTTTATTTTTCTTTTTTAGCTTCCACAGTGTGTTTGGATTTTTCATCAGTTCATTTTACAGATGCTGCACTCAATACTTTGTACGTGCTAAACATTCCAGCTGAGCGAGCCTCAGGACCTGCCACGGAGGAGCTGGAGGTGTAGCTGGTCATGGAGATATGCAATCAGATTGTGGGGCTCAGGAGCGGCAGGGGCAGGGTGGTGTGACATGGCCGGGGAGGGAGGACTTGTGCCCTGGGCGTGCTGGGAATCTCCCCAGCTGGCATCTTTAAAGGTGTCTCAGAAGCAGGGACAGTTGAGCCAGGTGTTGGGTGTCGACTTGGACGTTTGTGGCTAGACAGAGAGGGAAACAAGATTCCAAATTGAGAGATCCCACAGCCCAAACCTGTGACAATGTGGCGGGACCGGGAGATGGTGAGTGGTACCTAGGGGAGCTGGGGGTGAGGACCTGGGGTCCCTATACCAAGGGTGCTGAATGTGCAGCACGTGCCAGCTGGATTTTGGGATGTGCACTCTTGAGCAACTAAAATGTCCTGTGGGGGACAAGAGGACCTGTTGGGTTTTGAGAGTGGCGTCAACAAATCTAGGTATCTAGAGAGGTGGTAACTCTGAAGAGAGGGACTTTGGTGTGCCTCCCTTACCATGTTGTTCCCGTAGAAGGACTGCTTTCCTCCTGGTGCCTGAAGACCATCTTCTTCATCCTCCACCTTGCCTTTGGGGTCTCCCCAGGCTTTAAAAGGGAAGCAGAAATCAGTAGTTTCTCATGACCCTGTTCTGCCGTCCCTGGGGAGGACCAGCGGATGAACCCGATGCCAAGTCCCACCTTGCAGCACCGCACCGATGCCACCTCTGCGTGGAGGGAGGGGGCGGAGGGTGGAAAGCAGGAGCCCTGATGGGCAGCACAGTGGCCCTGGTGCCTGTGGACTCTGATCCCACTGGTGTGCCTCTGGGCAATCCCATAGGCCCCCTGTGCCTGGCTCTTCGTATCTCTGCCTCCACATGAATGACTGCCTGCCTTCTGGAGCCTCCGTGAAGAGCCCAAGAAATGCCCTCTGAGAATGTCCTTGTAAGAGCATGAGGCCTGGCATCCTTTGCATTCACTTGCGTCCTTCCCGAGGGCTTGCTCACCAGCTTCCTCTGTGGCAGAAAGGACTCTCCGCCCCAGGTGGGCTCTTAGAGATGATTCTGGGACAGGAATGATTTTGGGTTTGTATGGACTGAATCTGTGGGTGCCCCTCTCAGGAAACTAGCTCCCTTTTGCCCCCCTCCCTTGGCTCCCTGGCTGGGGTGGGCTGCTTTGTGGATCCAAATGTAGGCAGTCCATGCAGACTTTGGAGAGGGGACAGTGGGGTGTCCGGGTTGGGCTCATCCCCTCCTGGAAGCCTTGTACCAGGCAGGCCACCTGCAGAGCACCTGGCAACCAATGAGCAAGAGTTTCTCTTGCAATGAATTCTTCGGGGTGGGGGGCAGGGGCGACAGGAGTGCTGTCCTTCCACATCTCCTTACTGGGAAACACTTAACACTGGTTCCACTCCCTTTTCCTTGGTTCTGTTCCTAAGAGCCCTGGCGTCAGAACCTACTGCCAAGGGTGAGAACTGGCTGCCGTATGGGCTACCTTTCTATTGCTACATTGATTCTCTGTGTTGAAACTTCCCTGAGACCCAGAAAGCCAGATGGTTTGTCAGTTTGGGGCATGCCCCAGGGTATTAGCAGGACACCCATGCCTTCTGTAGCTGGAACTGAAGTTTCCACTTTGGACCAACAGCTTATAAACCCTCCAGCATTAGTGTTGCTAAGATGAAAGCTGCTTCTTGGGGCACAGACTTCTATAAGGTGCTTGGTGGTTGGATTCTAGTCCTCTTTCACCCTGGCCTTGGGCAGGTGGCTCTGCTTTTTCTCAGATGGGGATACATGAGAGGCAAAGAAAAGAGGTGCACAGTGTTAGGATCAAGACTCAAAGGAGCCACCTCCCCCTCCATTGCCCCATTTCCCAATTGGATACCACCCAGCAAGCAAGGGGGAAATGGGCAGGGGGCACGGGGACATGGCATGGTGGACAGCAATGAGTTCTTGGCATGCAGACACGGATTCAGGTCCCAGGTTTTCTTCTGAGGAATTCTGTGACCTCCAGCGAGTCAGGGGATCTGCTGAGCCTCTGTGTTCTTATTGGGGAGTCAGGGTATCTTAGCAGCCATCACCTGCTTCCCTGGGCTGTTTTGAGCATCATGAGAACAATATATGTAAAAGAGAGCTCCATTGAGTGGACGGATGTGAAAGGAGAACAGAGAGAAAGGAAAAGGAGAAACAGCCCCATTGGCAGCAGGGCGTTTTGTGCTGGGCTGCTCTGGGCACGAACGGGGAACTGTTTTTCTGGAGCTGGGATTCCCCGATCCTCTCTGCCTTGGGACACCTGTCAAGATTCCCAGGGTTTAGCTCTTCCACCAGGTTTGCCCATGTTTATAGAGAACAGGTGACAGGTTGCTGGGCAGTGGCTGCCCCTCTGGGGCCTGGCTGCCCACAGAGCGTCACCGGGTAAAGTAGGAGGGTGAGAGTGGGTGTGAGTTCCCCAGGTGGACAGACCCGTCTTGGGCAGAGCTGCTTGGGGTGACACAATCCAGTCTAATTGCCACCCACTTTGGGAGGTGGAGCTGTGGCCAAATGCGCTGACTCTCTCTAAACCTATGCCTCCTCCGAGGCTGAACTTAGACATGAAGAGAGGCCTGGAGGTGGGGATGCTGGAGCGCCAAGCAGGCTGAGTCCCGCCCTGCCTGTCTCCCACAGCCACGTTTAGCTTCTTGTGGTTGGCACTGCTCCTCCCCCAAGGAAGTGTGATTCTCGCTCCTTCCTGGAATCCCCTTCTGAGGGGCCCTGTCAGCCCACAGCCCCTCTTCTCTTCATACCAAACACAGGCTAAGCCCCAGTGTATTTGGTTGTTCACAGCTCTTGGCATCATCCACCCAGTACCTAATATGTGCCAGGCAGTGTGGTACAGTTAGTTCTTAAAACAGCCCTGCAGGTGGTGTGTTATCACCCCTATTTTACAGGTGAGGAAAGTAAGGCTCAGGACCTGTAAGTGGCTTGGCATCGGTCACATGCTGGGCAAAGTGCTAGAGCCTGGATTCAGACTTCTGCTTCCTTGGCTCTAAAACTTTGGCTCTCCCTTGCCACCTCGCCTGTCACTCCTGACAGAAGAAGCAACAGAAGTCCCTCTGAGATTTCTTTGTTCTCAAGAACCCCCGTGTGGCTTGCTGAGTGTTACTCACTGTTTCCTAGTTCTTTCGGGGCCAATGTGACGAAACACCAGCCCAGTGGTTCTCCCCTAGGAAACATGGGGGGAACTTTGGAAGGTTGGAAACGTGGGGGCCTTCACCAGTCCTCTGTGCCAGACTGCAGTCCACACCAATTAAGTCAGAATCTCTTGAGAGCGGGACTCTGGAACAGTGGTCAGAAAGTTTGCAGGTGACACTCATGTGTTGCCAGGGTCACAGACCGCTGCACTCACCTGCCAGCCTCTAGCTGTTGGTGTTCCTGTGCTCCTTTGAATAATGAAGGTTGAAATGATAGCACCTGCCTGGGATCCTTTAAGGGGCCAAAAAATCCTCCAGCCCAGCCTTCTGGGTGGCCTGCCTATCTGGCTACAAACTTTCCAGATAGCTGTGTTATGACTCCTTATTTAATGGCATCATTCTTCCTGGGAGCTTCCATGCAGCATCTGAACTCCCAGCCCAGGGCCTGGGAGACAAATGTTAGAACACAGTTGTTTTGAAGGGGAAAGTGAGGTATGGTCAGGCGAGTTGTGTTCTACAGGGTTGCCAAATGATGGTTCGCTAACAGCCCTGCACTCCCTTTCTCAGTGCCTCTGTTAAAGCATTTAAATGTTGCTCCCATGGGAAAGAACAAAGCTCCGATCCAAATCTGAATGATGCAAAAATATGCAAATTGGTTTGTAAAAAAAAAAAAGACCATGTAATTTTTAAATCAAATCTTTCACCTTGATATAGGAGTTCCTCTGCAAGGCAGTTGAGGGGAGGGTGCCTGACATCTGGCAGGCCTCGGTTGGATCTACGCTTTAGATTTTATCAGCTTCTCCACCTCAGCTCCATGCTCTTGCCAGCACCGCTGTGAAGACATCAGGATGGATGCAAGCTTTGGCACGGTGCCACGCACATGTGTCCATGCCACACATGTGAATTCCTTCCCCTTCCATCTCTGCCCCATTTTAAAGATGCTCTGCAGTAGTAAATTTGCTAGCCAACCCTGTGGTGAATGAAGGAACGCTCCTAAGAGCAGAAGCACTGGTCTAGGCCAAAGTGTGATGTGATCCTCAAGGTGGAAAGAAAGCCATCGGGCTTCTCCCAAGGAAGGCGTAGCAGCCCACGGGGCTGAGAAGTGCCCAATGATGAACCTTCTCACTAGACCACTGGATCTGACATGGTGAGGGGTGGCAGACGGTCAGTTTTCTGACCAGGGTGCTCAGCTGAAAGGCCGCCAGCAGTGGCATGAATCATCCTACAATCCTGGGCGAATTCTGTTTTCAGAGGACACTGTCAGGTGCAAGCACTTCGTTCCTAAGCAGACCACTTTCTATTTGGGGACTCTTTCGTGGGGCTCTGAAGGAACACGCCCACTTAGCCTACTCGCAAGGTGTGTGTGTGTGTGTGTGTGTGTGTGTGTGTTGGGGGTATGGTGAGGTCTTGCATTCATCAGCATGAGTTCCAACATTCTCCGATTCTCCCAGAGACAGGTTAGCTCTGGTGGCCAGTGGGTTTCAAGGTAAGGGGGCAGCATGAATCCTCAGGTGAGAGCAGGTGTTAAAAATGCCTCTTGGACGGTAGTTCCCTCCCTCTGCCTTTCCTCGAGCTTGACTGCATCTCAAGCAAGCTGAGCTTGTTCCCTGAGAAGTCCCTAGATTGGATGCTGGCCTCTTTGCCAACGTCCTGGCTCAAGGGCCTGGGCCCTTTTTTCTCTCCTTCCCCAAAGTGTGAGATATTGCTTCCTTAATAATGCCAAGGTATCATGGGTAACTGCACAGCAGGTGGTGGTGAAGTCCAGGCTGCAGTCACGGTTTCTGCACAAGGACCCAAACACCAGCATTTGTCTCATCCGGTACTGTGTCTGTGCCTGCTGCCAGGACTCAGCTGCCCTCAAGCTTTCCCACCTTCCACCTCTGCCAAAAGGGATTTAGAACATCGATGCTGCCTCTCAAATCTGAAGAAATGCCATAGAACTGGAGGTTATTATGCTGAGTGAAGTCAATCGGGAGAAGGACAAACACTTGGTTTCATTCATATGGGGAATATAAAAATTAGTGAAAGGGATTATAGGGGAAAGGAAAGAAAATGAGTGGGGAATATCATGAGAGGGTGACAAAACATGAGAGATTCCTAACTCTGGGAGATGAACAAGAGGTAGTAGAAGGGGAGGCAGGCGGGGGGATGGGGTGACCGGTGACCCGGTGACGGGCACTGAGGGGGGCACTTGACGGGATGAGCACTGGGTGCTATACTGTGTTAGCAAATCGAACCCAATAAAAAAAATACAAAAAAAAAAAAAAAGAAAGGAATGCCATTCGGATTTCAAGAAGGGGGGAGCGCTCTGTCCAGGGTCCGGCTGATGCTGATGCTGATGCGGGCCTCCCCGGGAGCCGGCGGCCCCGCCCTTCGCCACGCCCACCGCTCGTCACCTCGCCTCCCCAGCGGCCGCGTTCCCGGCCCTCCGCCTCGCCCCGCCTTCCTGCGCCCGGCCACGCCCCGGCCACGCCCCGGCCACGCCCCCTCGGGCTTCGCCTGCCCCGCTCCGGGGAAGGCTCTCCGCCTTCACTATGGAAGTGCGCCCCCGGGCGGGTCGCCAGGAGGTGGTGGTGCCCTTCAGCAGGTGCAAGCGCAGACGCGGGGCGCAGGTGTCCATCTCAGTGGGAAGCACCAGGTCTGGGGGCTTCCTGCATGTCCCCCTCTCTCCCTCCAGCATTGCTTCAGTGAAGTTGAGACATGGGAGACACAGAGAGAGACAGAGGCAGACACAGGCAGAGGGAGAAGCAGGCTCCGTGCAGGGAGCCCGACGTGGGACTCCATCCTGGGTCTCTAGGATCACGCCCTGGACTGAAGCCGGCGCTAAACCGCTGAGCCACTGGGGCTGCCCCCAAAGTATACTACTCTTTTGTGTCATTCTGATAAGGAAAAAAATCTGCATTTTTCTGATCCACTTTCTCCCTAAAAACCACTTCAGAAGGGAAGCAGGATCTGAACGTGGGTCAGTCCCCACAATTCAGCTTTTTTTGAGACTATCCCAAACCACAGAATTTAAAGGCCAGCCATTATTAGTGAGCTTATGTGATTAATCCTTCGATTTTGTGGACTGACAGGGTGGCATGACTTGCTAGGGAGTACAGAGTCAGCTGCAGATGCGGGATGCAGAAGAACCCAGGCTCTTCCCCAAACTCCAGGAGCACTGAGGAAGACAACCCTTTTTGATTGGAGATCTATCATAAGGCATAGAAGTGGAGAATTATATGACAAAGGAATAGTTTTCCCTGGAATTCTGGTACATCCTCATCTCTTCTTACAAATGGAAACAGTGACATTTTACAAGATGTAAAGTGGATTTTGCCCCTTTCCCCACCATTGGAAGGAAACACCAGCAAGTGTATGGAGAGGCAGAGGGCTCTGGCTTGGAGAGGCACCCAGTTCTTTGGGACACATGGAGTGATCTCTGAAGAAGTTGACCTGGAGACTCAGCTAGCCCATGTCCCTTCTCCGGGGCAGTCACCTTTGCCTCTCAATAGCACCTCCCCTGGGACCTGCCCTCTGAGATGCCCCCCTCTTTCTGGCATCCACTCTGAACCTGCCGTTTGTTTCTTGCTGAGAATATTGACTCCTCTGTTGTCACTTCCTGGGAGACCTCACTGGTCACACGGGGAAACCCCTTCCCGGAGAGCAGCTATGAGCCTGGTTGTCAAGACTATGTGAAAACCTGACCAAAGCCTTAGCCAAGCCTGGCTCCTTTTGGAATAGATAATTCATCTTTTTTCTCTCTGACTGAGACAAGTACTGTTTTAAAAATAGGAACACCTAGAGAGCATCTAATGTGATCTCACTGTGCCCCAAGCTCATTTTATAGATGGGGGAATGGATGGGACACAGACAAGCCCACCTGAGGACACTGTGTTTCTAACCAGGAGACCAGGTTAAGCTGGTTTCCCACAGGGGCTCAGCTCCTTCCTTGTGGCAGGGCACTCTCTGCAAGTGTCCACCCAGGCCTTGTACCTCCTTCCCTCTTGGATGAGAGTCTGAGGCCTTGCAACACTGGGTGGATGTCTGTGTGCAGTCCTAAGTCTGCATGGTGGCAGGTGTTCATTCTATGTCATGCAGTTTTGTTTTCCAAAGGCCATTTTTGTCATGCTTAGTAACTGTGATCGAGTGGTTGGTTCTTCTTCAAGATTCTTCATGTGAAGAATGTTAGTTAAATAATCTTTGTCAGCTTCCATGCACTGTGTTGGGTTTGGACTAGTGTCGAGGTGTGGCCAGAGAGCACATTCTGGAATTCAACCAATCTGTTTATTAAGTGTATTTTCATTTATTTATTCATGAGGGACACACAGAGAGAGGCAGAGACACAGGCAGAGGGAGGAGCAGGCCCCATGCGGAGAGCCCAATGTGGGACTGGATCCCGGGTCCCCAGGATCACACCCTGGGCTGAAGGTGGCGCTAAACCGCTGAGCCACCCAGGCTGCCCTGACCAATCTGTTTAAATAGACACCACCACCTGACTAGCAGCACGTTTTTTTTTCTTTTTTTAATCCCTTCACTTGATGTTATTGGAAGTATTCAAGTAATGCCTCTACAAGCCTGGTCTAGCAGGTGCACACATGGGATAGATAATGCATTCGGAGACGTAGGCAGGTGACGCTAATCATCCTCTCCTTAACCCCGTCCCTCTCAATCACTTTAGCTGCATTCTTCTCCTGGGCAGCCGAGCTCTTCAAGATTGTTTTGGCATCAGTAATGTGAGGGCGATTGCTCCCTTCAGTGAAGGAGGGAGGGTTGTGCACATATTAGGTGTTATGTAAACGGCAAAAGTAATGTGAAGGCAACATATGTGCATTAAGGCTGCAGATTTTGCCATGGATGGAGGCAGGGGGTTCTCCAACTTTCCACCCTTTCTCTGGGTTCCTCCATCTTGCAGGCTCAGGCACAGCACAGAGCCCAGTGGGGTGGGCAGGCATGCTGCTGCATGATGAGCCAGGTCCAGAAGGCACGTTGGGAGCACAGCTCGGCCACCTCGATCCACAGCCAGGGTGTGTCTGAGTCCCAGAGCTTCTGATCCTGGGGCTGGGCTTGTGTGATGTTCAGATGAGGTTAGAGGAGGAAGGAGAGGACTATTTGAGACACCCCCCCTTTCTCTCTCTCTCTCTTTTTTCTCCTTCTCCCCCCCCTCCTCCCTCTCCGGAGGAAACCTCAAACAGCTCCTCCTGCTTCTCTCTTGTACACACACCTCTTCCTGCCTTCTCTACCTTGACATAAAGGTCTCTCCCCAGCCCGGTGGCATCTTGCCTGGGTGCTATTAATAGATGAGGGTGGCTCTGCCAGGCCATGAATCAGAAGGCCGTCCCAGTTCTGCTCTCTCGCGGGGATCCTGGCAAACTCTGGCGGGGCTGACTGGGTAAATATCCTTTGTGAGCAGAATAAGCCTTTGTGTGTCCTAGAAACTCCTGCTCTCCTCCCCGAGGGCAACACCCTCCTGGAAGGATGATGGGGATGCCTTTGGCCTCGAGACCTTAGGGAACAGAGCTCTAGGCTTCCAAACCAGCCCGGGGGGCTGGGAAGGGAGGGCTGGCAGGTTGGGCCAGGGAGCTGCGAGGTGCTCCAGGGGAAGAAGTGGGAACAGGGAGGAATTGTGAGACCGTATTTAGCTCTGCCTGAAAGGCAAAACAATACAGTTAGATCTGTCCTTGCCAAGGTTCTAAAGCAGCAATGAGTGAAAGAATAAAAATGGAAGAATTATAGTTTCCCTATTTAAAAAAGAAAAGGTCTGGGGCACCTGGGTGGCTCAGCGGTTGAGCATCTGCTTTTAGCTCAGGTCATGATCCCGGGGTCCTAGGATCGAGTCCCACATTCGGCTTCCCGCAAGGAGCCTGCTTCTTCCTCTGCCTATGGCTCTGCCTCTCTGTGTCTCTCATGAATAAATAAATAAAATCTTTAAAAAGTAAAATAAAATAGAAGTCTATAAGTACTTACCACTTCAGGGACTTGTTTTTGTAACTCACTTGGATAAACTTAAGAATGCCTCTGGGTGGCTAAACTGAAATTCTTTTTAAGTCAGGGTGGGACCTACACCCATTAATGGATGAAAACAAAACACCTGCAGGTTCAGGGGTGATTCTCATGGCACTTTTGCTAGGTACCTGGCTCCTGGACCATGCCTGGGGTTCACAAAGGATTTTCAGAGTTATGGCCACCTCACATGGTTGTCACAACAACGTTGGGAGTGGGGCAGGGCTTGACTTGTCCTTATCCCTGTTTTACAGATGAGGAAGCCAGGGTCTGGGAAGGGTGAGCTGCTTGCCCAAGGTCACGTGGGACCAGGGTCAGAGAGGGTGCTGTGTTTCCTTAATGGTCCTGCCTCCTGCTGAGCAGAAATCAGCACGTGGCTCCCAAGACCCAAGATACCCTGGAACTCTTGCATCAAGCTACTTTGCCAGCTCTCCCGTGAGTGTGTGTGGACCTACCGCCTGTGGCTTTTCTTCCTTAGAAATTACCTGTAGGATTGAAACCAAGGTGGCCAGAAAGCTGTCCTACCTGGCTGGAGCAGCAAGGATTGGCATGGGGTGGCCACGATTATTCTGTCCCTGCTGCCCTTAGACATCAGGTTGCCTTGCAGGTGAGCATGAGTTAAAGGCCTGTGTACAGAAGGCATCAGGGCAGCAGCCAGATGTTCATTTTAATAAATGGAAACTATGACTCAGAACTGGAGCCAGCCTGACCCTCCAAGCAGGCAAATTAGTCATTTGAGGGTGAAGGCTTGGTCTTTGGATTGGAGAGCATGTGGGAGCGGGGGCCTGTTTCCTTAATTTCTCCCTGCTTCTCGCTGGTCGTGCTTGCATTCCACTGATCACGCTCTATAGGATGTTGGACAGCCATTCTGCAGAACCGTGGGCAGAATTATAAGGGAGGCTCAGCAGGGTGAGGTGGGGCAATAGGCCCTCAGAGATGCAGCTGAGGGATGAGCTCCAGAAAGCTTTCTGAAGATTTGAGTGGTAGTAGTACCCTGTACTCAAATGAGCTATCGGGTTTCCAGGGAACCTCTGACTGTGTGCCTTATTCCTCCGTATGAGTCTCACAACAACAGAGGATGTGAGCAGAGCAGTTAATAATATCACCGGTTCATACAGAGGAAGTAGAAACTGAGAAGCAGGAAGGTTGAGTAATTTCCACAGCGAGTACATGGCCCGGCTGGGACTGCAGCCTGGGTCTTCTGACCCTTCCTTCCTCCTCCCCTGAGCTGCCAGGGGCTCCCAGCCTCCGTGGGCTCGGGTAAGGAAAGCAATACTGAGAATTTTTGCAGTGCCAAGATGTCTCTGGAAAAGAGCAGACCTGCATCTAGGCCCTGATCTGTGCTTTAAGGTTTGGGGTAATAATAGCACAGAGTCTCCGCCACTCAGCTCTGGGGAGTGTTTGTGCAAACGTTTCCAAGTGTGGTGGCTTCTTACACGCTGCTAGTGGAAAATTGTAAGAGTTCTATTTTCCTGTTTCAAGCGAGCATTTCCCCCCTGGGGTTATAGTAACCACTTCCTCCTCAGCACCCAGTGGAACGTGGTAAACACCACTTACAGCAGAGTATTCCCTTCTGAGAGCTTCACTGGGTTCCTTTTTTTCCTCTTGTCTTTAAGGGTGCGCGGACACACACGCACACACGATTCTGAAGGACCTGGCCCCTTTCCCTACGGTTTAGAATTTTCAGGGTAACTTGCATTGCCCCCTGGAAACAGAAAACCTGCACATGGATCAGATGAAGTTTTCACCAAGGTGCTTTGTCATCCTGCTTCATCTTCGCGGGGCAGGGTGGGGGTGAGGGGCACTGGGTTGGAGTCAATTGAGTCTGGACTACAGAGTCACTGAGCATGGGGGGGGGACCATGGGATCAGCCAGAGGCATGGGGGCGACCAGGAGTGATCAGCAGGAGACACGGTGGTGAGTTTCCTGGATGTGGCAGAGGGAGGCGAGCAGCCCTGCTTGGTGGTCAGGTGATGAGGAAAAGGAAGCAAATAGAGATTCTCAAGAAACGGAAAGCAAAGGTGGGGGTAGTAAAAAAAAGTTCAAAGAGGGGCTGTTAATTTTAGATATATTTTTTAAATACCTTAATGCTTTTTTTCTTTTTTAAAGATTTTATATATTTGAGAGAGAGAATGAGGAGAGAAGGGGCAGGGGGAGAGGGAGAGGGAGAAGCAGGCTCCCTGCTGAGCAGGGAGCGCCATGTGGAACTCCATCCCAGGACCCTGAGATCATGACCTGGGTACAAGGCAGATGCTCCACCCACTGAGCCACCCAGGTGCCCTCCCCTCAAGATACCTTAACACTTTAGAAACATTTGCAATCGCTGGTCTGGGTCAGAACTTCTGAATCCACCTGTGTCGCTCAGAGCCTCTGAAACCATGGAATTCCTTCAGGACAGACTTAGAGTGACATGCAGCTAATGGCCCTTGAGTTTGGGGGGTGGCAGCCGAGCTGGGGGAGGCGCACGGGACAAAACCTCCGACTGTCCCCTGGCCAGGCTGTGACTGAGCCAAGGCAAGTGAGTGCTCTTGAGTCTGTGCCGAACCTGGGAACCTGTACGCGTTGTTCAACAGAAAGCAGAAGAGCAGGTCTCTGCACACGAGCCGGAGCTTCCTGCATCGCTGGTCCATCTGTCTAGTGGGAGGGCCACCTCTGGACGACTCTAGCCGTTTGTTATCCCACCGCCCTCCACTGATGTTTCTGGGCTCC
Source organism: Vulpes lagopus (assembly GCF_018345385.1). NCBI lineage: Eukaryota > Metazoa > Chordata > Mammalia > Carnivora > Canidae > Vulpes > Vulpes lagopus. The sequence goes on along the minus strand of NC_054824.1, from coordinate 147,812,865 downwards.
TACAAGTCTGCGGGGTCCCATTCAGGGAACAGTGTCCAGGCCTGACCTCATGAGACCCCTATACACAGGGGAAGAAAGCCCTGCTTCTCCCTCAGACGAAGGGACATTCTGGAGGCGCTGTGCCCTCAGATCAGATGCTGCGGGGAGGGTGTCCTGGGTGGGGGTGACAGCAATTTATTCATGTTACCTGATTATATGGTGATCTGCACATTCTGTAAATTGTATAAAACAAACTAACCATATTATAGACGTTTTGGAGATAAAGGTGTGACGGAGGGTGTATATCCTCATAACTAAACATAGCGATTCTATCAATTATTAATTAATCGGTCATCGTATATTCCATCTTAATTCAAGAAGGATTTGAAGGTGCTTACCAACGTACATGCAGCATAGCACAAGATAATCAATAGCTAAAAAGTCAGAGTAAGAGGCCCAATAGTTTTGTCACATTCAGTATAAACATAACATGCAGAAACACATACGAATGTAGCTATTCTTATAAATTGGTGTATTTCCTCCCAGCCTTTTAACATATATACGTGTCAGGGCACTTGGCGGGCTCTGTCGGTGGAGTGTGCATGACTCTTGGTGTCAGGGTTGTGAGTTCGAGTGCCGTGTTGGGTGTCAACATGACTTAAAAATAAGATCTTAAAAAAGAAAGTATGTAAGTATGTATGTGTTTTATAGTTTATCCTGCTTCCTCCCCTCTCCCTACCCGCCCCCCCAACTGAATATCATACAAAATTTTCCATGTGTCTTTCTAAGGCTCAGGATTTAATGATAAGTCCCAAGGATGTGCCCCTTACTGACTTGATCGTTCCCCTATTGTTGGACCTTAGGCTATTTTCAATGCCATTGTGAAGATAAACAATAGCATCATTAACATCTTTGTGCTTGTAACTTTTTCCATATTTCCTTAAGTAGATTTCCAGACTAATGGGAGGTTCGAACATTTTGATGGCCTTTGACACAGATCCCTGGGCTGCTTCTCCCAGCATAGTGTGCACTTGGGGGGCTTCCAGCACAGTCTTGGTGCCTTCCTCTGTGTCCTCCTCCCCCTGAGGCTTGTGTTGCTATTTTTCTGGTTTCTTGCTAATTTCATAGGGAAATAGCACATTGTCATTTTCACTATGCGTACGTTGCCAAGTTTAGCTCTTGGCGTCTGAGGGTTTTTTTTTCACCCATTTGAGTTTTTTATGTACAAAATATATTAACCCTTCTACAGTAATATTTTGTAAAATACTTTCTCCAGTTTGTGTGACTTTTACTTTGGTTCAGGGGAATCTCTTTGCCTTTGATCCCTAGAAGTTTTACACTTTAGATAGTCCAAGAAAGCTCTGGTAACTGTCCTCTCTGGTTTCTGCCCATTTACTCAGAGACTGTGGCCCCAGGTCATTAGCCTGGCAGTTGCCTGGTTGGGGGATTGGCTGGGTTTTCCTTTCTTGAAGCCTCACTTGTGCTCCACCTAAAACCACTTCAGGAAGCTGAACCAGTAGTATTATCCAGCATACCTGGCACTTAGAGTGGACTAACACTCTTCTTTCCTGTACAACAAAATTAGTTTCAGTAATAATCAGGAAATAAAACAAATAATGAAAATGGCCAGTAAAGGATGGTAGACAGTGAAATCTTCTACTCTTGAACTTTGTATATATGATTGCACTGGTAAAAACAAAAACAAAAACAAAACTGTGTTGGGGGGAGGTAACGGATTTAATAATTGTTATTTTTTTAATCGAATGTTATGTAATTCCAGTATAGCTAACAGTGTTATATTATTTTCAAGCGTATGATATAGTGATATACGCTTCGTATAGCACTCAGTATAATACTTGTTAAATACATTAATGCATGTTTAGGAAAAAGGGAGAGAAATCACACTTCTCTATGAGTCTGTGGTGGTAATAAATAAGTATGCTGTAGTTTCTATATTGAGTCTTACATTTGTCAGACCTCGTAAGACCTGATCTCCTCTGCCAGTTTACGTTCTCAATGGACAGAGCCGGGTTTGTCCGTCTGTTTTCCTCTATAATTGGCTGTGATGTACTTCTTAATAATTTTAAATTTTGAATAGTTTCTTCCAGCTGAAGCAGGAGAAATATAAATAGAAAAAAAATCTTAAACATGAAGAAAAATTTGGCAGAAATTCACAAATTTCCCCTTTCACGGTAAATCCAGAAATTGTAATGCTGTCCTTTATTTCTCCAGGATTTATTAAACATCTCTGCTGCTGAGAAATTTTAAACTTCAGTAACGCTTCAAGGGGCCCCCTAGAACAGCAGGATGGAAAGGGGGAGTAGCCCGGTCGTGCTTCTCTCGGTTTTCTGCGCTCCCGTCGTTTCTTTCTGGCCTGCTCTGGAGGTTCAGGGCGGGAGTGGGGACACAAACCTGGTGCCATGTGGAGCCCGTGAACTTGTCCTGAAGCATGGAGTCCCTTTGTGCATCTGGTCCAGGGGTGCTGACTTTACTCCAGATAGTTTTTGAAGGCTCTTCTGTGTGGGGTTGAGTGTGTATTAAGGATAGCTAACGCCTCTGGGAATTTGAAACTTACATATGTTATTAAAATAAAACAGTTCACACAGCAGCTGTATAGAATAAGACGGGAGGCTCAGAGGACTGGAACGAAGGCAAGTGTGCGTGTGTTCATCCACGGTGCCAGTCCCTGGTGATAGCAGAAAGCCAATCCATTTCATTATTGTTTTGTGGGTTTTTTAGATTTTATTTATTTATTCATGAGAGACAGAGAGAGGCAGAGACTTAGGCAGAGGGAGAAGCAGGGTCCTTGTGGGGAGCCTGATGTGGGACTCGATCCCAGGACCTCGGGATCACGGCCTGAGCCAAAGCCAGACACTCAACCACTGAGCCACCCAGGAGTCCCTCATTATTGTTTTAAATTCCTTTCAATTTGCCTCCTTAATTGCTTGCCTCTGAGATCAACTGCCCAGCTTGGTGCTGAGCTAAGCAGTTCTTATGGGCCTTTTTTGTGTCTGTGCTTTCGCTCATGCTTTTTTTCCCAGGCCCCAAATCCTGCCCCACTTCACACACACACACACACACACACACACACACACACACACACACACACACACACACACGATCATCTTCCTCATCTTTCACTCTGTAGCTTAAATGCCACCTTTTCCATGAAGCTTCCTTAATTTACTTCCCATCTCCCAAAGAAACAAACTCCCTGTGGCCCCGTGTCTGTGCCTCTATAAAGTCACCAATACTTCTGACCCTCTCATAGTTATTCAGCTCCGTGTTTATCCTCTTAATGGGCTGTGGGCTCCCCAGGACACAGCAGTGAGCCCCGTACAGCACATGTTGTTGGGTTTAGGTACATATCATCCCAGCCAGCAGAGTACAAGAGGAGGGAGAAGTAGGCAGCAGAGCCCCCCAGATTTTGGGTTTCTGGAGAGCCCTGGGGGGTGTTTGTGGGACCAGCATGAGCCTGGTGTGAGGAGACCCATCCTTGTCTGCTGAGCTGTGGTCTGGGTAGTCGGGGGTGTGAACTCCAGCTGCATCTTGCTCTGATGTCGAGTATCCCCCCAGGTGCCTTTAGGGGCTCTGTCTTCCTCATGTGCCCAAGTCCCCCCACCTCTGGGCAGCCCTACCTTAAGTCTATAGGAGAAAGCCACTACGACAAGTGTCATGTGTGGCCAGGGCTGGCCTTGCTATCAGAGGTTGTGGGTGTCCCGAGGGAGGCAGGCCAGGGCCGCCCACTGGGTCCTGGTTCAGAGCTCTCCCTGCTTGTCTCTTCCCCTGGGGGTGCTGGGACCTCACACGAGCATCTGTTCTTGATCTCTGGGCGCATGTACGGCTTCCTTTCCTGATTCAGGACCCACCCTGCGGCCCCCAGTCTTAAGTCAGACTCCATGGTTGGGGCTCGGAGTTCAGGCCAGTCTCCTCTTCTGCCTTCCCAACTAGGCTGAGTTTTGGGGGACTCCCAGCCATTCAGTTACCAGGCACTGGTTGATTCTTGACCCTGAGAAAGCTTGGGGGGCCTAAGGACTAAGGGTGGATGAGCTGTTTGCTGCTCTGAAGGAAGGCTCATTCCACTGCTGGTGACCCTGTGGTACAACCAAGTCATGTGAATCCTCTCTGAACTGGGTGGGAAATGGACATGCAAGGTCTGGAGCAGAGGGGCCTTGGGGGGTGGGGGGGTACAGGGTCCCTTTGCTCATGCATTGGGCTAAGGGACACGGGGTCTGAGGAAAGTACAAGGAGGCAGTGATGCCTGAGCAGGGTTTTGAAGGATGAAGAGTTCTCTGGGCAGGTTAGGTAAGGCATCTCTGCCAGAGCCAACAGCACAGATGGCTCAGAAGTGCCAAGCTGCAGATATGTCTCAGCAAACAGGCCGGTTTTCCTTCAGAATGGGGGGTGCCTGAGTGGGGGCAGGTGAGAGCCCTCAGGGATTGTCTGAAGGAGTCTGGTCCTCTCTGTGTCAACACCCAAGGTGTAGTTGGCCACCACACTATGAAATACTCAGAGGCATGGGACTCTTTGGTTTTCCCCTGACCTTGAGTGTTGAGTTTTATGGCCAGGATGTCACGTCTCGATGCCATCATGTCTCTGTCCCAGACTGGGCTGAGGCTGGCAGTCCCTTATGGCAGGTGCCCTGGTTCTAAATTCTGCTCTAACTGATGTGGGGCAGAGGCAGTCAAGGCCCATGCTGTTCAGCTGTGACTGAGCATTGTTGCACATCTCTGGGTGAGCAGACAAGGGAGTGCCAGCCATGGCGGCACGGGTGGGTGGTTCAGAAGTCCTGGGTTCTATTTCAGCTCCCTTAGATGGCTGCTGAGCCATGTCTTGGGCTTCTGCTCCTCTCTCCCCAGCTACTCTTCTAACCAGAGAGGCCAGCTCTCCTTGGGCTTTTTTTTTTTTTAATCCTTTAGCCCTGAATGGCCAGGGCCTTACCTTGCATATGGTATAGTCAAGTATTCAAAGCATCCCCTGGTTTTTCTGCATAATCCTCCTTACAGTCTAGGGCATGGGCAGTGCTGTAAATTTTCCTCTTTACCTGCAGATGAAGAAGCAGAGGCTCAGCGAAGTCAGTGATGAGTCTGTCCACATCCACTTGGCCAGTGAGCAGACTGTTTGGGTCCAGTAGAGGTCCTAAGGCCATCCTGGACTCTTCTTCCTATTTGTCTTTAAATCCAGGGGTTCGGGGACTCCTGGGTGGCTCAGTGGATGAGTGTCTGTCTTCAGCTCAGGTCATGATCCCGGGGTCCTGGGATCGAGTCCTGCATCGGGCTCCCTGCTTCTCCCTCTGCCTATGTGTGTGCCTCTCTTTTTGTGTCTCTCATGAATAAATAAATAAAATTTTTAAAAAGAAAAAATCCAGGGGTTCAACTCACATGCTGTCAGGAGCTGGGCAGATGATGATCATGTAGGGACAGGGCCTGGTGACAGGGCACGGGGAGACCCATCCCATGGTGTGCTGCTCAGCTCCGGCCCGCCGATGGACCCCACCCAGAAAGCTGGGCCAGGCATCTCAAAGACAGTTGGATATCTGGGTTTTTGAGTGAAATGTCCTGATTTTACATGTCAGCAATTAATTTGGAAAAAAAAAAATCTTAGCCAAAGAAACTAAATCAGCTGCCCACTGGCTGGAATCTGCCCCATGTGATCTGGTCACTTATCACTAAGTGGCTGTACTCTGGGTCTGATTTAGGGTTGAGGGGGAATGTGAGCAGACTTCCCTGTGAAGGGGAAGGAGAGGAGCTAGTGTGGGGAAAGGAGGAGGAAAGAGTCTGGGAAGCTGCGGGTCCGGTCCATTCACGTCCTGCTGGCCAAGAGCTATGTAAATAGCTCAGCCGCCTGCATTCCCAGGGCACATACTTTCCATTTCCCTCCTGGGTCACCCTGAATCCTGGGGTTCTTTGGTGGTTTGTTGCCTTGCTTCCTTTTCCAAAAATTGAAATGACGATGGCTTGAAAATATTTTCTTCAGTTGGGTTTTTCCTTGGTGACTTCACTCAGAGGCAGATGTGCTCTAATAATAGCATTGAAAGTTAAGGGGAATAAGTCAGCCAGCTGGTTCTGTTCCCCAGAAGTGATGTTACAGTTCCTAAATGTGGGCCGTCCCCGGGGGCTGAGCCTGCCAGAGGGCTGTGGCCACCGTGAGACTCCAGAGTCCCTCACTCTGCGGGACAGAGTCCTGAGGGCTCTCAGTCGCCAGAGAGGATGGCTCTCTCTAACTTCATCCCTCGTGGCAGCCACCGTCTGCCTTCCTCCAGGACACGTGTACCACCGGGCATGAGGCAGGTGCAGGTCTCATAGGGCACTGCCGTCTGCACCCGCTCAGCTCCCCCCTCTTGCCGGTGCCTGGAGCCTGGGGAGACCCCATCTCCCTGGAGCAGCCCTGACCTCCAAGTGCCTCTGCAGGTCCTCGGCCCCAGGGCCAAAGTCCTTGGCGGGAAGGCCTTCCCGAGCTCGTGAAGCCTGGTCCCCTGCCTCTGGCGTTCCAGAAGACATTTTTCAGATAACCCACTCACCTCTCTGGAATAGTGTTTTATTTCCTGTAAGATAGTAGGAAGGAGGCGAGCTGAGTTGGAGAGTCCAGAAGCTTTCTGTGGGCCATGGGGGGGGTGGGGGGGACAGGGGACTTGGGTGTGGGTCAGGCTTGGAGGCACACAGGCCATCCTGTGCTGTGTTCATGGGCCACTACCCTGGGACTCAGGGAGAAGACAGGAAGGCCGGCAGAGAGCCCATGCTGCTGCTCTGTGAAACCCTTCCTGTCTGCAGTCATCCCAAGGGCTGCTGGCAGATGTCTCCAGATATGATAAATGCCACTTCACTGCAGCCTAAAGCCCAGAGTGAAGCGGGCAGTCCGGGTGTTCCTGCTTTTGGGGGGTGGGAGTCCCCTGCCACGGCTGGCCATGCAGGCGGGAACCCCAGGTCTGTGCTCTGACTGGGCCTCCAGCTTCTCTGGGCATGGGAGGCCCGTGGTCTGGCTGCCTCTCAGCAGGCCCAGGCTGCTAGGGAAAGTGCTAAGTAAGCACTCAGGGCCTGGTTGACAGCGATGCGTGGGGAAGGGCGATGAGTCAGTGTGTTTATGAAAATCACACGTACCAGCATAGACATCAAGATGACCCGGGGGACAGCCGTGCTCAGAGAGCTGACGAGTCTCGCTCGTACTTGGGGGTTCACTGCTGTTTTCTTGACAACCCGTTTCCTGTGCCTGCAGTGGTCGACGCATGAACAGATGCATGGCTGCTTAACTGAGACAGCCTCTGTCCTGACGGCCTCCGGTTGGGAGAGGGAAAGCTGGTGATGCACGGTAGAATCCAGAGCCATATGCCAGCCTCCTCTGAGTACCAGCTCCCTCAGGCACCAGCCTCCACTGGGTACCAGCTTCCACTGGGCACCAGACTCCCCCACGCACCAGCCTCCCCCAGGCACCAGCCTCCCCCAGGCACCAGCCTTCCCCGGGCACCAGCCTCCACTGAGCACCAGCTTCCCCTGGTGCACCAGCCTCCCCTGGGCATCAGCCTCCCCTGTGCTTACCCTCCCCCGGGCATCAACCTCTCCTGGGCATCAGCCTCCCCCAGGCACCAGCCTCCCCTGGGCAGGGCTGCAGGTGCTTCTTTGGAAATGAGCTCGGGGTTTCTGACTGTCTCTGCAGGTCTGTATCCATTTGCTTGCTGCCACTTAGCCACAGGCAAATCAGTGTGATCTGTCAGAAATGTGAATTGCACTACCACATCTTGCCTGGAAATACTTCCTAAATATAGTTCAATATTTGATACTGCATGTAAGTTCTGGTGTGGCATTCACGCTCCTCCTGAAAAGTTTCCATGTTAGAAATTCCTTACGTGGGAGTTCCCAAAAATCTGGCTTGGAGTTAGCCCAGAGCCACTAAGCAAATCTCTTACAAGTACTTTCTGGGTTCTCAGAAGCTACTTAGAAGGCTGTATTGTGTCCATGAACATTCTTGTCCCAGAGAGGTCAGCTTTTAAATATTTTATGTATTTATTTGAAATGGAGTGAGAGAGAGCACAAGCATGAGGAGGGGCAGAGATGGAGGGAGCAGCAGACTCCCCACTGAGCAAGGAGCCTGACTTGGCATGATCCCAGGACTCTGAGATCATGACCTGAGCCCAAGGCAGGTGCTTCACTGACTCAGCCACCCAGGCACCCCTCCCGGGTATTTCATTGGAGATACCCTGAGATTGAAATTACGAGTTGTAAATCAGAAAGCCTGAGAACACCACTGGACAGAGCAGAAGTCTTCTTCAACCTCTAGTTTGCTAAAAGTTGACTTCTCTGGAGGCACCTGGGCAGCTCAGTTGGTTAAGCAGCTGCCTTCCAGCTCAGGTCATGATCTCAGGGTCAAGTCCCGAGTTGGACTCCCTGCCTGGCGGGGAGCCTGCCTTGTACTCTCTTGCATGTTCTCTCTCCCAAATAAATAAATAAAATCTTTTAAAAAAAGAAAGAAAGAAAAGAAAAGAGAAGAGAAAAGAAAAGAAAAGGAAAGAAAAGAAAAGAAAAGAAAAGAAAAGAAAAGAAAAGAAAAGAAAAGAAAAGAAAAAAAGAAACACCCAGGAGTGTGAAAGAGCCACTAAACCAGGACAGTTCTGTGTTGGTAGTGGTGTTGTGCTTCTGAGAGCTACAGGGATGGGCAGCGATATTTTAGATTCCTCAAAATTTTGCAGATTCCTTCTTTACATTTTCCTGGTGGCCTCAATATCATACTCCTGCTTGGGAGAAAGACTGGCAGCCCGGCCCTGCTGCCAGGGGAGCCTCTGGGAGTGAGCAGAGGGACTTCTTTCAAACCATAGGTCCCTGGGGGACAGTCTGCAGGCAGCAGAAGAGCCGCTGGTGGCACAGGTTGGTGGCTCACGGGCCAGGCCTCCTCTCACCTGCTGTCTCGAGCACCAGGCTTAATAAAGCAGTTCCTGGGGCTTCTGGAACCTCCAGAAAGATGATTAAGGCAAGCCCCTAGCTCCTCCAGGGTTCATTCTGTGGAAGGAATAGGACCACTGTGGGGACACACTTCCTACCAGCTGTGACCTTCACTCTCTGCATGTCCCTCAGGGGGTGGCAGGGTCTGAAGGCCAGTGCTGGGGGATAGAGGGGGACATGAGCAGACTGTGCACCACATGTCTGCGGAGCCAGCATAGGCAGAGCCCCTGCCACTGTTTCATCCCCAGACGAGGCACCCCCTCTGGGGCCCAGGGACCAGACATGACCCACGGGAGGTGTGCAGCACTCACTCTCCTGGTTGCTCGTGTCTGCCAACCAGTACTGCATGCAGAGAATTTAATCCTGAAAACAGTCCTGCAGGCCAGGCAGTAAGCTGGAAGCTGGAGCCCAGAGGGGCTGCTAACTTGCCTAATACTGCCAGCTGGCCGGAAGCAACAGGATTTAACCCTGGAACTCTCCGGCTGTGGCTCACATGCCACCAGTGACAACAGAGCAGCCCAGCAGGCTGATGATGCGCTCGCACCCTGGAGCCAAGCTGCCTGGGTTTGAATCCCACCTTGGCCCCATACTGGCTCTCAAACCTGGGGCAAACTGTCTAAGCTTGCTGTATCCCCGTCTATAACCCGGGAGAACAAGAGTCCCCATGTAGCAGGTCGAGGTGCTGGTGTCCTGCATACACCATGCTCACCAAGCACTGCATCTGGCCCTACTACTCACTACTAATCAGCTACTTGGTACATTAGTGGGAGCCACGTGCTGTCTGCACCACCGCACCACCCACCTGGCCTTGGCCTTGGCCTTGGCCTTGGTCTTGCTCTCTGGGAGCTGGGAGGGAGGAGTCCAGGCCTCTAGCACCCCAGGCCAGTGGGACTGGGGGGGGGGGGGGATATGCTGTGTAGCCCCGCCCTTCCATGCCAACGTCTGCTGACCAATGAGGACCTTCAGTAAATTTCCACCCTCTGTAACTGGGCTTTGTTTCTTTGCATTTTACCAAAGTGAAAATAAGTTCCCTGGGGACAGGCCAGCTGAGGCAGGGGAAGGGAGGGAGGGGAGGGAGGGACCTGGTGTGGGTCGCAGGGGTGGGCTCCCCCACCCCTAGCTGGGCAGGGCCCTGTGTACCCTTTCCCAGAGGAAAAGCTGAGCCCTTCTGTCCTGTGAGCTTTGTCTGCTGGGAGGTCAGCTGCTGGAGGCCGCCCTCCCCACCCCAAGGCTCTTCCCGGCCAGGCCTCTCCCGGCTTCCTCCCATTGTTGGTTCCCGGCCCCTGGTCTTGCAGCCTGGAGACCCCCTGGCTCCTTGTGTGAGAGGTACACTAGGCCTCTGTCCATGCAGGGCGCTTCCCTCTGTCTTACCCTCCCTCCCTCTGTGTGTCCTTCTCTCTCCCTCCCCTACCTCCCCCACCCCTCCTGTTTCCTCTAGCTCTCCATTATTTTTAGTTCTTAAGAGGATGAAGCCCAGGCGGGAGGAGGAAGGAGGAGCCAAGTTAGTGACCTTCTAGACCAGAGATGGAGCATTCCTGGGCCTCGCCTGGTAGGGAGTGTTAGGAACATTTCCATTTTGAGTGAAGGATACCTCCATTCCTGGCTTGCCAAACAAAGGCTGAGTTGGCAGGATTGCAGGTCTCCTGGATGCCAGCTCCTGTAAAGCTAGGAATTGGGGGTACCTGAGTGGCTCAGTGGCTGAGCTCAGGACTTGATCCCAGGCCCTGGGATCCCCACAGGGAGCCTGCTTCTCCCTCTGCTTGTGTCTTCACCTCTCTGTGTGTCTCTCATGAAAAAATAAATAAATCTTTTTTAAAAAATGAAAAAGCTGGAAATTGGGGAGGCAGGAGGTCTGGAGGATGCACTACTAAGAAGACCTTTCTGTGCTGAGTTGATGACCTGAGTGAAGGAGAGGCGGTCCTCTGAACCCTCATGTGTGTCTGTGAAGAGACCCCTGGTGCCCAGGGCCAGCCAGGCTGCCAGCTGCCTATTGGAGCCATGGTGGGTGCAGAGAACCCCAGGCGGATTGAGCAGGAAGTTCCTGCACATATGCCCCTCCTGCTCCCTGCACTTGTCTCTAGAAAAATCCAGGCCCTGGCAGGTGAGTCTAAAGAAGTGTGAGCCAGCTTAGGTGTTATCTGGTCTTGTAGGAGGTGGGATGTGGCAAGGCCTGGGCCCTGGCTGTGTGCTGGGCCTGTGAGGTGTCCTCATTGCTCACACAGCTGGTGGTGCTGTCGTCCACTGTGTGTGGACAAGTGCTAGGACAAGCGCCCAGTCCTCCAGAAGCTTACCCTCTGCTGGCAGACGCAGGATGGTACACAGAATCCTGAGGCACTCATATGTACTCCTGGGGTTCCAGAACAGGCATGTGGCTGGAGTGACCTAAGAAGCTCTGTGGAGAAGTAGGGCCAGCTCAGAGATTCCAGTGGGATAGGCCGCAGGGACAGGTAGGGTGCAGATCAGTGGGGGTGAGGAAGGAGGGCACTGCAGGCGGAGCGTCTGCACCTGCATGAGCAGAGACGCGGGGGGGAAGCAGGTGTGCGGCAGGTGTGCAGCAGGTGTGGGGCAAGGAGGGGGCTGGCTGAATAGGAGAGGATGGGAGAGGCCGAGAAAGAGAGAGAGAGAGAGAGAGAGAGAGAGTCACTGTGTGTGGGAGTGAGGACGGAAAGGCATCTGGGACTGGCCTGTGTCCCTAGGGAGCAGTGAGCACTCACCAGCTGGGCCAGGACAGCCGCCCTGGCAGAGATCCGGGTGATGGCAGAGGGGGAGTAGCTCTGATTGAGGACCCCTGGGTACCAGTCTGGGTCTGGGAAGGCAGCTCACCAGGAAAGTAGAGCTGGGCAGCCGTTCAGGGGTTTCCTGGCTTTGGCCAGAATGTGCCACTAGGCATCGACCGGCCAGAGTGATTCCCTCAGACAGGATCAGCGGGGCTGGGCTTGCATCGGGAGCACCCACCGTCAGGCAGGAGCTGTAGGTCCTGACCAGGTCTACACCCCTGAGCTGGAGCATGGCAGCCCTCATGGGAGTGGAGAGGACGGAGCCCTCACCCCGAGAACCCTGGGCCAGTTTCCGCCTCCCACGCCTGTAGCGGCCAAGGCAGCCAGGCCTGGTGGGCTGGAGAGGGCTGCCCACCCCTGCTCTCCTGCCCCAGCCCAGCCACATGTCCAGTGCAGGGGACGTCAGCCACCCCACCCTCCATCGGTGGCTGCTCCAAAGGGCAGGTGGGAGAAGGTGTGCGCAGCCATGACCTCTGTGGTCGGTGGTCTATGCCCCCCTGCCAGGAACCCCCCCATCCAGCCTGGGGAGCATCACGTGAGGAGACAGAAATAAAAGAAAACATTCCTTGGGTCCTTTTTGAAACGTGTTTTTGCATTTGGTTTTTAAGAGAATTGTCTTGTTTGTTAAAGGGGGGAAAGACGGTTAGTCTTAAAGCCCAGACTCTTTATTTTTAGCCGGAGCTACCTGCCCTGCCAAGTCCTTGGGCTTAATTTTTCCGATCCTCGGGGTCCTGGTTTTGAAAGGCCTTCCCTCCCCCTTGCCCTCGCCCTCCCCCGCCCGCCCCCAAGTGCACAGCTCAGGCTGGCAGGGGCAGGTCTCACTCTGGGCCCCAGCCAGGTTCCTGAGCAGGGCTCCAAGAGGGGAGCCATTGGGCCAGGGGCCCCTACCTGCCCAGGCATGCCCAGCTGCCCAGCTGCCCAGCTGCCCGCTCGGGAGGCTTTGCCAGGCCGAATACAATGAACAAAGTTGGCCTGCCTTGGCATGGGAGAAGCGCAGGCTTTCCCCCAGCGAAGGAGGGAGGGATCACCAGGGAAACCCTAACTGCTGTTTCAGAGAGACCAAAAGAAGGAAGAAAAAAGCATTTTTCCAAACATGGACAACTCAGTGACTTTCGCTCAGACTTTTGCAAGAGCAGAACAAAGGACACTGACGAGGGGCAGGCCTTCCCTGAGCAGGGGCCTCCCGCATCCACTTTCAGCGCTTGGTTACATGCGGCCTTGACTGAGTGTGTGTCAGGGAGGCAGCTCTGGGAACAGACCCTGAAGGGGGCAGAGCAGGCCTTCAAGGAGGTCCCCCCACATCAGAAGAGCCACTCTTGGGGGAGTGGCTCATAGCCCCAGAACAGGTGGAGAAGATTGGGGGGGTGGGGGCTGGTTGTCCTGTTGGCTGAAACAAAACAAAATGCTCGGAATTAAATTAAACCAGGAAGCTGTGTGACCTGGGGCACATTACTTACCCTCTCTGAACATGTGTCCTTGCTTGCAGAGCAGACATAGCTCTATCAGTGTGGGGAGGAAGGAGGTCATGGGAAATTACAAGTATGCCTGACAGTACATCAGACATGTAACATGCAGTATCTTGGCCTCTTTCTCCCACAAGCCAGGTCATTAGCTCTCACTAACACACATGTGCACACATGTATGCCACAAAGCCAAGTCTCTTGGCAGTATTGTTTTGGAAAGTCCCAGGATCCAGAAAAGATTCTCCTTTTCTGACATCTTAAGAGATTTCTCCTCATCTCTTTTACTCTTAAAAAACAAAACAAAACAAAAACAAACAGATTCTGTATAATTATCTAAAAAGAAAAGTCAGGGGCACCTGGGTGGCTCAGTGGTTGAGCGTCTGTCTTAGGCTCAGGTTGATCCCGGGGTCCTGGGCTCGAGTTCCACATCGGGCTCCCCTTGAGGAGCCTGCTTCTCCCTCTGCCTGTGTCTCTGCCTCTCTGTGTCTCTCATGAATAAATAAATAAAATCTTTAAAAAAATAATAAGATAAATTTAAAAAAGAAAAAGTTAGCCAACTGGTCAAACTATTTCAATAAAAAGGGAAGTGCTGGAAGACAAGCAGAAAATTGAGGGAAGAAGTTAGATGGGAAAAGGTTAAGAAAAGCCCCACTCATTATAAAGAGGAATGTGCTCAGCCATCTCACTGTTTACCCCACAAATACTGTTCTCTGGTGGTGCCTGGCCCACTTCCACCTAGTGGGGTTATTTGGGAAGATTCTTCTGCTTTGGGCAATTTTACTGATTTTCTGAACCAGAAACTGCTGTCAGCACCCGGGAAGATTCTTCTGCTTTGGACAACTTTACTGATTTTCTGAACCAGAAACTGCTATCAGCGCCGGGGCCTGGCTGGCTCCAACTGTCCCTGGGTCACCGTGGAGGGGGGGGGCCTTGGGAACTGCTCCCGTGGGCTCCCGGCTGCCAGGAGCGCCCAGAGGGGAGCATTGCAAGCAGTTAATCACACCGTTAGCTCATCTTCTTGCCACCTAGCGAGATTTGATGTTCTGGAAGCTCCCAGCTGGATTCTCGCCAGTCTGCTGTGCCTTAGAGGCAAAAACTATTTCAATTAAAAAAAAAAAAAAAAAGACACAAATAAAAGCAAAATGAACACCTGAGGTTCTGTTGCCCCGGGACAGTATACAGAGCACAAGCATTGGTATTCTCACCTCAGTTCTCCCCTGAGCCCTGTGGGGCAGGCAGGACACATGCCATGTCCTGGCACTTGGTTGACAGATGAGAACACCGCAGGGGACGGACAGGGGGTGCTGGGTTTGAAGGCTTGCTCAGTGCTGCGGCTTCGAGATGGCTAAGCAAAGCACCATCCTAACTCCAAACCCTGGACTGTGCTCTGCTTCATCATATGCCTTCTAGAAAGGAAATCCTGCATGAAGCCTGCTGTCCCGGCCCCAGAGGCAGAGCCATGTGGGGTCACCTGGCACCATCAGCGGGAAGGGAGGCTGGAGGGAAGGCCAGCTGTGCTGGGCCGAATGAGGTGCTGTGCAGAACTGTGTTCAGGAGCCTGCTTCTCCAGACAGCCCTGGCATTGCTGTGGCCCACGGGAGAGGAACGTGGCTCCCGAGAAGCCTGTAGCTGCCTGGAAACCTCAGCTTGCTTCAGGGTGGAGGGCGGGGCTCAGACCAGTTCCCCATAGGCTTCCAAGGGAAAGGGGGGTCAGAGCTGCATAGGGTCAGCTAAGTCTTCTGCAGGCATTCTTGGGAAGAGTCCCCAAAGGTAGAGATGAGCACCCTGGCAGGTGTCTGTGGGAGGGTGGGGAGAGGTATGAGGGGCCCATGGCCATCGGCCGAGAGCGAGCAGGTCAGGATCCAGACGGCCCTGCAGGCCCAGGGCTGCTCCCGCTGACTAGTTGGGCAGTTTTCCCCCTCAGGAGGCAGGGCCAGCTGCCGAGTCCCCAGTGCCCCCAAAGGGGCCCACACTCAGTTCAGGCTCTGCCGTCCCCGTATTGACAATCCCACTGAGTTTTGGAGGAGAATCCTGTGTGTCATGTCTCTGGTCCTGTGTGGGTGGGCCAGCTCCTCCTCCTCCCCCAGCCCAGCTCTGGATCCCTGCCTCCCTCCTCCTCCCCCTTCTCCTCCTCCTCCTGCTCTATCCTTGTGGATTTTGTGGGAGACAAAGGCCAGACCCCGAGGTGATCCCAGTTAGACCTTCCGTTTGTTGGAGACTGTTTCCCTGCAGTGTGAGTAGGATGTCTAGGGGCACAGCTGGACAATGGTGTTTTCTCAGGAGCCACGGGCATCACAGGGAGGCTTGGAATCTGGTTTAGAAAAACACACAGGATCAGACACTAGCCAGGCTTCCTCCCTTGGGCTCAGCCTGGACCCTGCCTCCTGCTGGCCAGTGGGTAGTTTCCACCCTGGGCTCTCTGAGGCTCTGGGCAGCTCCCAGTCTGGGGCCAGAGGTGGCCTGGAGAACCGTAGGCCCAGAAGGCTCCCCAGCATAGAAACCTGTGAGCTCTGAGGTCCCACGTGTTGAAGCAAGGTATTTGCCCCACGTGGATGCTGGTCTCCAGGGAGTAGGTCTCACATCTGCTCATCTGCTGTGAGGTCACACATGCTGTGCCCTGAGCCTCTGGCTCCTGCTGGCAGGTTATGTAGGGTGGATGAAGTCTGAGCTGCTGGGACAGGCTGGCTGGCTGTGGCTGGGGAAGGCTCATCTGGGGTTGGCCAGATTCACTGAGACTCCTGTCGCCTCCTGCATGAAGAGGGTAGGGGTTTGTTGTCAGGTTTTTTCCTCCCACTACAAATCTCTGTCAGGTTTTTTCTCCCACTACAAATCTTCTCTGATGGTTTCAGCTCAAGGGGATGCAAGGGCAAGGGGATGGAGCTTCCTGGAGCAGTTTCCATACATAATGCATCTCCAGGTTGCTCCATCTTAAAGGATCCCCTCCCACGTCCTGTCGGTTTCTGGTCCTTTCCTTCTAAATCACCCCCATGTAGCTGGGGTACAGCATGAGACCCCACCTTCAGAGAGTGAGGTCAGGCATGCAGCAGGTCAGCAGAGAGCAGGGCCCCACACTCACATAGAAAACAGCAAAACCCAAACTATTTAACCCTGGGATGTGGTCCTCTAGGCATTTGTGTAGCTGGGTCTCATCCAAGTCCACGAACCTGCACCTGTTACCCTGACAATGTCACTTTGGTTGGCCTTACCCCAAAGCACAGAATCAAGGTGAAAGCCTGGCCTTTGGTGCCAGACCTGCTTGGCCAGGCGGCAGTTTTGTGGCTCTTTCCTTTCTCCCAAACCGCTCCCAATATATCCCAAGTGCACCACTCCAGCCACGGTCAGATCTAACTGATGGGAGAGGCTTGCGTTATCTGGTAGCTAAGCTGGAAGTGGCACCTGCCCAGCACCCCCCTCCCAAGTGGGACATACCTGGGTTTGATGGCCAGCTACAGAGCACCTCCCAAAGGCTCTGGACTCTAATGCTAAATGAGCACTCAGAAGACTCCCCCAGAGCAGAGTGGCTGGATGCCCAGGGGACCTGCCATGAAGAAACCTCCTTGTTGCCCTTCCTGTTCAGTCTTGTCTGCTGGTACCTTGTCCAGCGTCCACAGGGCTGGAAGGAACAGGGCCCTCCCCAGATGTTTGGCACAGCAACTGTTGAATTGTTTTGAGATTCCCAGGGTAAGCTGGCCCTGCTGGCAGGGGCAGAGAATGGATTGACTTTGGGGAAGCGACCCAACTTGGTGAGCCCAGGATTCTTCCACTTACAAAGAAAATGCTTCTGTCTATTGTCAGGTTGTTGTGAAGATCAGACATGAGTCTGTGAGATGCCTGGTCTAGCATCTGTCTGGCACCTGGTCCAACACCTGTCATATAGCAAAAGCTCTCTGAGTGGTGAGCTGTGAATGCAGGTGCCTGGCCCAGTGCTGGTGGGCAAGCATACAGGGCTCTGCATGTCCAGGGCTCTGCTAGAGCTGCCAGCTTGCAGCGAGCTGGGAGCCCTCCCCTCCTCACTGCGATGCTCAGCAGACCCAGGAAGAACACCCCCGCTTCTGCATTACAGGAGCCAAGCCCCAGGTGTGTGTGTGAGGAAGTCCTGAGTCAGAGTTGAACGTGCCGCAGTTGGCTAGCCCAGCTCCTCAGATTGACCTGTGTGCACCTGCAGCCCAGAGAGGCCAGCAGGGACCTGTCAAGTGTACAGACAGACCTCTGGGGACATTCTAGGATGCATCTGCTCCTGGGGGCTGGCGAGCAACAGCGCTGCACCCTCCTTTTCTAGGCCCAGCTGTGACCTGGAGGTGCTTTCTCGGGTTGGCATTGGTGGCCACATTCGGTACCACTTGGGTGCCCCTAGTGTACCAACCCACAGGATAGGAACATTCTACCACCTGAGGTCACCTTGGTGTGGGAGAGGACTCTTGTGGCCTTGGCCTGTTTCATGCTGAAGTCATGCTTCCTTATGTTGGGAAGGGAAACTGAGTACCCAGTTTGTTTACTTAGAGCGCAGTGTGAACTGTCTGAGGGCCCCCGCCTGAGCACCCCCTCCCTTCTGGCTCAGACTCTCCCACACATACCCCATTCTCATGGGAGTGGCTTTCCCACCTGCAATCAGGGGAATCTGTGTGTTGCCCTCTCTTACAGGTAAGGCAGTCGGGCCACCGGGAAGGTCAGAAGCCCGTCCAATGGCAGTCAGTGAGCAGGGGATGGAGAGTCAGGACTCAGGCCCAGGTTGACCTGCCTACCTGCACCATCACGCTGCCCAGCTCCAGGCTTCCTGGCCCAGGGTCCAGAGCTGGCCTGGCCTGCTCACCCTCGGCTGCTACTGGACCAGTGGTCCAGACCTGGGCCGGGGCTCTGTCCCACGGGCCCCTGCCTACCATGGTCTGCTCCCCCCAGTCTGTCCCCACAGTGCCTCTGTCGGGCACAGCCTCCACGAAGGCCTTCCTTCCCAGCACTCCCCCATCTTCACATATACCTCCCTGGCCGTGGGACCAGTCCTTTCCGAGTACTCTGTTGCCCCCGAGTCTACAGATACAATGTGAGGTGATACACTGCAGCCGGTGACACTGCCCTGGAGGGTTCAACCATCCACAGGACCTGGGGGACCAGCTGTCATTACCCTCCCCCCGCCCCCCACTCACTAGGCAGAGGAGGAAACTGAGGCCCTAGAAGGGCATGAGGGTGGAGGTGTGGGCTTCGGTGTTCCCTGATGGGGAAGTGGATGGGGTGGGGTCACCCTGGCCTAGGAACATGTGTTCTCCTGCTCCCATGCTGCACCTGTCATACCCTTGTCCTTTGTGAGCTCTGCTGCAGGGAAGGGACCGGCACATGGTGGCCAGCCGTGCACATTGCCTCTGTGCCTACCTTAACGTCTTCCACACGAATCTAGGAGGCCACTGCCCACCTCATCTTGTGTTATGAGGTTTTTTCTCATCGTTTATGGGGCCTTCTGGGTGCTCAGATAAGTAACGCCTTGGCCTTCCTTAGCCTTCTTTGGTGATCTCCATCAGAAGGATCTAGAAAAACAACCTTGCCAGTAGAGGCCCAGCCCTTCTGTCACATGCCTCGTGTAAGAATAGACTCGGTCTTGATGGTAGGGTGAGGGTTTCTGGCACCAGGAGAGATTGCCAGGTTCAGTAGGGAGCAATTCTTCTCCTTAAACAGATTTTAATTTGAAAGCCTGCTGACAGGAGCAGCTGAGTCTCAGCAAAGGGGAGAAAACCCTGGCGGCTGATTTAACCTTGAATCCACCTTGGGCACCACCAGCCCCTGTAGGGATGTGGCCTGTGTCCTTTGCAGCGGCCGTAGGGCGGGGGAGGAGCTGTGTCTTCGGGGGTGCCCACCAGGGAAGGCAGGACCCCTCCTCTTTGCCGCCTGCTGCAGAGCTCCTAGCTTCTGCCTCTCCGAGCACAGAGCCCTGGAGCCCCCATGGGTTCACTCTATAGTTTTCCATGCTGGGGACCCACTTTCTTGGGAGCTCGGGGTGCTGCCCAGTGCGGGCTCCCATGCCTTTCTGGGGCTCCTGTGTTTGGGACACGCAGTCTTCCCTCGATTGTCTCTGACTTTGTCTTAAAGTTAACTCAGGGATGCATGGCCCTGCTCATCCTGGGGCCACAGGCAGCAGCGAGTCACCTTGCTCTGAATTCTTCACCCTAACCAGAAAGTACTATGTTTCCCTTTCTAATGGAGTTTTTTTTTTTATTATTATTTGCTTGTTTCTAGAGCAAATCATGGAGGAAAATAAAAAACATGGTGCACTGGTCTCCCTTTGTCATGTCCTTCAAGAAGAAGTACCCCTGGATCCAGCTGGCAGGACACGCAGGTAGCTGCTGGCCTCTGGCCTTCCCTGCCTGATGATTAGTTCTGTGGGGAGGCACCCAGTGCATGAGGGAGGGGGTGCCTGGCCCTGGATGCTCTAGAGATGGAAGCATCTGGAACCGGTTGTCTCTTAGACTTTGTGTTCTACAGTCTCAGCCAGGCTGGCCGCATGTGGCCTTCAGGCTATCCTCCCCAGGGCCCATGCCACCCCTTCCCCAAACACTCATATGTCTTCCCCTTCCTCTGTCCCTCTGACTCTCCATCTCTCTCTCCCCCTCCACCTCTCTTCCTCCCAAGCTCAATAAAAATGTAAAATCATCACTCACAGCTCGCCCACCAATTGTCATGCTGGATAAAGCGGCCACATTGAGTGTTTCATTGAGCGCCCACTGTATCCCACATCACCACGGCCTTGGGGGTCATGACATCCATGGAAGTAGGGTATCTGCCCCAGAGGAGCTTAGAGGTGGTAGAAGATGCAGGCCGGTCACCCCACAAGCAAAGGACAGTGTATAGAGTCTGAGGTCCAGGTGGCCGGGGTGCCCATCAACTACAGGGGTGGAGGGATGTGTGTCCTCAGAGCCCGAGAACTGGCTAGTCTACATGTGGGGAGGTTTCGGTGGCTGCCCTGGACTTGACCTTTGTGACTGCAGACCAGCACAGGGTCTGACATTTCCTTTATATCTCCAAGGCGCTGGGGCAACACCCTTCCTGAATAAAGACTTGCCTGACAGTGTGGCTAGGAAGGAGCACTGCACGGGTGGAGCACTGCACGGGTGGGCTGGGCCATGGACCTCCCGCTTCTCAGCCGCTTTCCCTGTCCTGGAACTGAACCCAGCCCTATCAGGACCCCTTCACTGCCTGAGCAACAGGACTGAGGGTGGGGTGGGGGTCCCGATGGTAGCACACAGAGGCGTGCGTGGGCCTCACTACCCGAGCTGGGCCTCCAGCAGTGAGGGCCCGTGTCCTTGCATCTTCAGACCAGGAGCCTGGGGTTCTCGGGAAAGCTGGGGGCCCACCCAGCTGTGCAGCCTGGGTGGGCGGGCGCTGGGACTCACTCCCCTCCCAAAGTGCTTGCTCCGCAGGCGGGGAGCCGGGGGGGGGGCACCCTCAGCCCTGTGCTGCCGAGGGGGCCGTGGGGAGGGCCTGGGACAGGGACCAAGGGCCTCCCCCCATCTGCTCTGCAGGGAGTTTCAAGGCAGCGGCCAACGGCCGGATCCTGAAGAAGCATTGTGAGTCCGAGCAGCGCTGCCTGGACCGGCTGATGGCCGATGTGCTGAAGCCCTTCGTGCCCGCCTACCATGGGGACGTGGTGAAGGACGGGGAGCGCTACAACCAGATGGACGACCTGCTGGCTGCCTTTGACTCGCCCTGCGTGATGGACTGCAAGATGGGCATCAGGTGAGCCAGGCCCCCCAAGCACGCTTCAGCTGCCGCCGTGCCCCTGCCCTGCCTGCAGAGGTACCTGACGGGCCTTTGGGGAAGCTGGGCGTTCCCAGCCTGCCCCGAAGTCTGGTGTGATGGGACCACTGGAACTCCATCCCACCCCAGTCGTATCACATTACAGGCAGAAGGGGACAGGACCCTAGCTTTGCCCCTGACAGCCTCCTCCCTTGTCCAGAGCCAGTGGCTATGGGGCTAGATAATGGGGCCCGGCTTGGTGATGAGCTTCCCTGGGAAGGGCAGGTGGCCTTGCTTGGGGTAGCAATGTGGAGGCTCTACAGAGAACCTGGGCTAGTGGCTCTTCTCAGCACCCCTGTACCCTCACCTGTGGAAAGGGGGAGCCAATTAGTGGGATATGCTGGTTTGCTGACAAAGACTTGCACCTGCCATCCGAGTGCTGTGGAGCAGGAGCCTGGGAGCCTGCCATCTTGGTGGGCGTGGAGTGCTCTAACCCCCCCAAGGCAGACCACAAGGGGGTGCTAGGGCCTGTGCGTGGAATCGGGCCCCACCCCTGGCATCTGCCCAGGGAGATAAGCCAGGAGAGGCCTCAGGAGGGAAGGAGACAGGAAGAGTGGCTAGGAGGAGAAAGGGTGGTGCAGAGCCAAGAGGGTCCCAGACCCGGCCACCAGCACTGTGGGCCCCATTTTGGCAGCATGGTGTTCTCATCCCTCTTGCACGTGGAACATTCTGACCCAGGAATCACGGAGCGGCTCTTCTGTTTGCGGGTAGGGCAGTCAGCCACATGGTGTCAGGGTGCCATGCTCACCTGGGGACGTCTGGCTGCAAGTGCCCAGATTGGGCAGCCAGATGCTGGGCTCCTCCATCCGGCCAGTGGCTCACTGGGGAGATTGACGCGGGGGGGCGGGGGGGTTCTGGGACGCAGCTCCAAGCCGGGGGCCTGTGTTTGCTTGGGATGGTGGAAGCGGTTTTAGTTCTTACAAGAGGAGAACAAGAAAGAAGGGTGTGTGTCCATGTGTCTGTGTGTGCACAGGAGAGAGGAGGGCCAAACAGCCCTTTCCCTCCTCCCTTCTCCGAGGACTGTCATCAAGTCAAGCCCTGCAGGCAGGGACTAAGGGATGGTGAAGACATCCCACTGTTTGCTCATGCGTGTCCCTGATCTCCTCCCTCCCTCCATCCAAGGCCCTCGCTGCTCCAGCCCACAGGGAGGAAACAGAATGTCCCTCCAGCTACCAGTCGGCCACTGCTCTTCCCAAGAGTCTTATTTCTGTCCCCGGAAGGCCCTCCCACGGTACAGCAGGATGAACCCTCTTGAGGGAAGACACATAAATATTCTGATTAGTATTCACTCCAACCAAGACCCCAAAGAATATACCCTTGGGGATGAATGTGTGGCAGGTGGGTCCTGACAGTTGTCCAGTGTACCTGTCTATTCTCTGGGAAGCTGCTAGGAATGGGTACCTCCTCCACCCACAGCTGCCTCCTGTCCCCTGTGTCCTGCAGCTTCTGTCTCTCAGCACCCCAGTGCTCTTGGGAGAGACCCAGAGGACCAGGCAAAACAGCATTGGCCCAATTGTGGGCCGGGCCTAGAGGCAGTGGGGCAGGAGGGGGATGGTAAGTCTCCCCAGAAGCCTTCTCCCCCCTGCTGTGCCCTCATTGCCACCCAAAGGCATGGGTCATGGTCCAGTCCAAGCAG
The DNA here is from genome assembly GCF_018345385.1 of Vulpes lagopus. Taxonomy (NCBI): domain Eukaryota; kingdom Metazoa; phylum Chordata; class Mammalia; order Carnivora; family Canidae; genus Vulpes; species Vulpes lagopus. The sequence goes on along the minus strand of NC_054824.1, from coordinate 147,790,301 downwards.
GGTCCACGCAGCCAGGGAGAAGCACAGCCCGTGTCTGTACCAGGCCTTGCAGACCAAGCCCTGAGGGGGCTCTCTGCGACCCTGTGTCTCTGCGGGAACTGCAGTGCTTTCCCAGCTGTGTCCATCTGGGATCCTTGACCTCACAGCCTCTCCTAAGACCAGCAGCCCATGACCATACACAGTGGGGGCTTATGCTTGCCAGAGGGATGAGGCCGGAGCCGGTAGCCACCACCAACACCAAGTCCCGGGCGTGAGGGGTAGAGACTAGTCAAAAGGAACTGGTGGGCAGGCTGATCAGCAAACCCAGCCTCAACCATTTTGGAGGCCTGAGGAAGAGGGGACACAGGCACCTGTCAGTGTCCTAAACCAGGAGCATCGTGGGAGCGGGGATCCACACGGACATACGCTCACGTTGGTCTGGCGGGTTTTCTTAGATGTGACTTGCTAGGCAGAATCAGAAGTGTCTTCCTGACATCGGAGTCAGGGCCGGTGGGTGGAGATCAGGACTGTCGGCAGCTTTTGAGGCATAGGCATGTAAGCTGTGGGCCCCCCACGGTCCTGCTGCCTTTCCTTCATGGTGAGTGGCTGGTCCCCATGGCAGGCCCTGCTCTCTCATGTGAGACAGAGGGGCCACCTCCCTCCTGGGGCGGTGGGGCCGGTGTCAGGGAGCTCAGGCCCCACCATCCGGCTGCTGACCATTTCCTCTGCCAGACGGGACTCAGATGGACCGGCGGTGGGGGGGGGCTTTTTAGAGAAAAGCCCACTCAGAAAGGACTGGAAGCCGAGGTCTGCTTCCTGTTTAAGGAGCTAGTAAATGCTCTTTGCAGAAGTAGAGCCACCCACCCACCCCAGAGGCCCCCACAGTGTGCTCAGGAGCATTCAGGATGGCCAGCTGCTCCTGGCCACATGGCATACACACACCAGCATGACGGGCCTCCACGCAGAAGCGTCCTGCCCTGCAGCCTCTGCCTTCAAGCTCCTGTCGTCACTGACCTGGCTCTGGAGGCGCAATGGTGTGTGCATGTGCATGTGCATGGGTGTGTATATGCGCATGTGTGGGTGTGTGTGCACATGCTTGTGGGTGTGTGTGCATGCGTGGAGGTATGTGTGGTGGGTGTGCAAATGTGGGGGTGGAGGTGGGGGTGGGGTGTGTGTGCACATGCAAGGGGGTGTGCACAAGTACAGCCAAGGGCTGACAAAAGGTTCTAGATGACCAAGCCCACGTTCACATCGGAGGATTTGGCTTTTATATTTAATACAGTGGTTTCTGGAAACTTGTTCTTCAAAGACATCATGAGTTGACCTGTAGTCTGTTCTGGGTCCCAAACCAGCAGCTTGGAGCAGGTCTGATGGAAAGTGGTGGAGCAAGGCCCTGGGATGGAGGGGAGGAAGGGGCTGGGCTGCAGTCCACAGCTGTCCACCGTGGGCAGCTCCCACCCACAAAGGTGGGAGGGAAACCTCTCCACTGCGGCTGCAGCTTAGTACTGTGATCTTGTTTCAGGAGGGTCACGGGCAGCAGTGGAGCCCAGGATCGGGGAGGGGGGGTTTGATTGGGGAGCAGGGATGTGTCTGACGTGCAGGAAGCCGATGTGTGCACAAGGGTGGCTTCCCACCTTAGTTTGGTGAGGGGGGTGAGGGAGGCATTGCGGGGCCAGGGATTTGGCCTGTGCTGCCCCTGTCTCCCCGGGGGGGGGGTTCCTGAGGGACTCCTGCCAGTTGAGCCAGCATGTAAGGAGGGCAGGGCACTGAGCCACTGCATTGGTTGCATTTCTTCCAGCCTTTCGGGGGCTCAGGGGTTCAGGTGTGAGGAGGCAGCCGCTGCACCAGGCAGGCTGAGCCGGCACATCTACAATAGGACAGTGGCCTTGGGGCCCCCGGGCGCCCCTTCCCAGTCCTGGGCCCACACACACACACACACACACACACACACACACACTGTGGCCCCTTCGGGGGCCGCCTTCTGACCTGGCCTTCGTACTGGAGATGTCCCCTCTGGAGACAGCCAGTGGCATCTAAGGCCTTCCCACCCCGGAGGACTGGGGAGGGAGTGGGGCCAGAGGGACAGAACTAGCTCTGCCATTGCTCAGGTGCTGGCTTTGGGGATGCCTGCTTTATGGAAAGGTTGCAGGGAGCCAAGCGGGGTCCTCTGGGGCCCTGGGCAGACTCTGCCCTCAGCCCCTCTCCCGACCTCACCCCAGCAGGACGAGCTGCTGAGCTGCCCTGCCTCCTTGCACCCTGCCCTGCTGGCTTCCGTGGGGAGCCCTGGAAGGGAGAGCCCCTCAGCTCTGCCAGGCCCCCTCAGAGATGCTGGCAGGGACACCCCATCCGCAGGGCTGCCCGTTCTCTTCCCAGCCTGAGCAGAGTGCGTGACCATCCCTCCCAGTGAGCATGCCCTGGCCAAGCTGAATGCAGCCTCTTGGGCAAGGCTGGAACTGTGGTCCGGTCAACAGCTCCCGTTACCCGCTCCCTGCACAGGACCTACTTGGAGGAGGAGCTCACCAAAGCCCGCAAGAAGCCCAGCCTCCGTAAGGACATGTACCAGAAGATGATCGAGGTAGACCCTGATGCCCCAACTGAGGAGGAGAAGGCCCAGCGTGCTGTGACCAAGCCCCGGTACATGCAGTGGAGAGAGACCATCAGCTCCACCGCCACTCTGGGCTTCAGGATCGAGGGCATTAAGGTGAGGCTGGTGGAGGCCTGGGCCACTGGCTCCCAGCTGAGGAGGGCACAGAGGCGCCCACCTCCACCTGCAAGGCCGTGGATGGGCGAGCCATAGTCCCTGCAGCCTCGCTGGGTTTCTGTCCATGGCCTACTCTGGGCCCCGCTGCCTGGACCGGTGTCAGGGTAGGACGGCTGGGAGCTAGCCAGCGGGCTGAAGGCTGGGCGCCTCTGCAAATGGTCCCCTGGGGACCCAGGCTCCCGCCAGCTCCATGCTGAGAAAGCCATTTGCTGTTTCCTTGTCCTCTTTCTTTTTTTGCATTTGGCCCTCAGACTGGCTGCAGATTTTATGTGTGCCCCCGCATAATGCTCATTTTCCTTACCTTACCTATTTGAAACAATACACTGTTCCCTAAACTCTCCCTCACAAGCTGGACATCCTGGCCTCATTCATTGTCTGGCCAGCCCTGGGAGAAGCCAGCTGTCTCCACCAGCTCTTTGCCTACCTCTCTCCTCCCCTCCCCTGCCTCTCACCTCCCTTGCTCCAGGAGATGCCCCACAAAGAGCTCCAGTGGGGAAGAATCCCCCAAGATTTGTCAGCCACCTGGCTGTCCCTCTGCCCCAGCGTCTCGCCTAATCTTTTATTATTTTTTTTAAGATTTATTTATTTATTCATGAGAGACACACAGATAGAGAGGCAGAGACACAGGCAGTGGGAGAAACAGGCTCCATGCAGGGAGCCCGATGTGGGACTCGATCCGAGGACCCTCGGATCACGCCCTGAGCCAAAGGCAGACGTTCAACCACTGAACCACCCAGGTGTCCCAGCGTCCTGCCTAATCTTTCAGAGGCAACCGCATTGCATTAACTAGCCTCCAGCCTGGTGGCACACAGACCCAGGTTTGGCTCCTAATGGAGCCATCCTCACTCACCTTTTGTCCCCAAGAACAGAGTTCCTCCCAGGAGAGCTAAGCTCCATGTGCTTCCCTGGAAGAGCCTGGAACAGACATGGTGCCAGGCTAAGAAGACAGAGCAATCTCTGGCACTGGGTGGACCAGGGAGCAGGGATGGGCAGGCAGTGTTATATCTGGGCTTCCAGGGAACCCACGATAAAAGGTCTTACATTACAAAGGGATCCTCATTGACTTTGGGGTGGGGAGCCCCCTCTATTCTGTCTGGTGAGGGAGGGCACCCCTGGACAGCAGGGACCCCTAGGCACTCGGGTTCCCAGGGCCAGGCCCTGGGTGAATCTGAGACCCATCTGTCTCGCTCCTCCATCCCTGGTGTCCACACTCCCAGGCCTTCCCTGACTGTCCACACTCTGCCAGAGACACTGCCACCACCACCCTCCCTTGTGGGGCTCAGTACTGGTCCCCTCTGCATTGCTGCCTGACTAGCCCCTCTGTGTTCTTGGACTGCCAGGTGGGCAGGTGTGGCACCTGGGCCCTCTGCTGACCCCCCTGGGCGGGTGTCCTTCTCCTTCTCAGAAAGAAGACGGCTCTGTGAACCGAGACTTTAAGAAGACCAAAACAAGGGAACAAGTCACCCAGGCCTTCAGAGAATTCACTAAGGGGAACCGCAACATCCTGGTGAGTCAGGGCCCCCCACTCCCGTGCCTTCTGAGGCTCTTGGCCAGCCCTAGACTGAGCCAGGCCACCACAGAACACGCTGGCCCCAGGATTCCTCTGGGCAGGTGAAGAGGAGGGCGACTCGGTTGCCAACAGCATTCGAGGGTAGATGGGGGCCCTCAGGGGGCCGGGTCTCTGCCTGCCGTCCACCTCATGGCTCCAAGGTTGGTTCCCTCCTGTATGGGGATTGTCTGTTGTGCGCTTGTGTGCTCACCACATCCGCAGGGTGGCCCTCTGGGGTGGGGACATTCTTGTCCTCACGTCACAGGTGAGGAGCTGAGAGGTCAAGGCACAGCTAGCTAGGAAAGGACAGAGCTGGACCTTGCATGTGGGTCGGCCGCCTGCAGCCTGCTGGCCCCCACACTCCCCAATACTTCCTGGGCTGGCCAGGGCTCCCCCAGGCTCTGAGCCTCCCCCAGGCCCTATGAAGACACAAGAGGGAAGTGTGTCTGGGGCGGGGTCACCCCGTCTTCCCCAGCAAGAACTGACCGGTTCTCCCTGAGCCCCAGGTGCAAGTGGCACAGGTTTGGGACAAAGTGGTATCACGTTTGCCACTGCAATAGTAGACAGGCTGGATGGAGGCCCTGCCGTCTGGGGTCAGGACCTTGGCCCTCCAGACGGAGGTAGGGTGTGCTGAGCCTCTGTACCCTGAGCGAAAGGCACCCCAGGATGGACCCAGGCACACTAGGGACAGGGGTCCCAGAGCCCCTGGGGACAGGCACTTTCTGAACGGGGGTGGACTAGGACAGCCTTTCCTATGAGCAGACTTCTCTCTGGCCAGACCCAAGGATCTCCCTCCCTCCTTTTCAGGCGGGGGAGGCCCTCCTTAGCTCCTGGCAAGGAGGCTTTGGTCACGGGGTATGCACCCAAACTCTTCCACAGCCCAAACCCTCTTTTTTCTGGGTCACCTGCTCCTCAGCAGTGGCTGCCACAGAGCACAGCCCCACACCTCTGCAGAGGGCTTATTCACAGGGCCAAGCCCCAGGCGACAGCGCTGCTGCAGAAGGGCATCTGGGTACCGTGGGAGCCTGCATGCAATGGGCTTCCCCGTGGCCCCTGGGGATGGCAGGCACCCCCAGAGCCAGCACAGCTCAATCCCCATCGGAGGGCTCTGCAGAGAAGCCACTGTTAGAGGTATTTGTGGCTCTCCCACTTGCTCTGTCCTTTGGAAGGTCAGGGACATGGAAGTTTGTATTCTGGAAGACACCATGGCAACCAGGCTGTTGGGATGCGGCCTCCACTCTGCTGGCGTTCCAGAATAAACTTTGCCCTTGTGTGCAAGCTCATGGGGGCTGCAGGGCTGTGTGGAGGCTGTCCCTCCTACACTTCCCACTCACGAGGGAGCACGGGAGGCCCCCGCACTCCCTGACACTGACAAAGCGTGGCTGCCTACCTCGCCTGGGCCTCAGTCTCTGGCCCTTCTAGATGAGGGAGACTGGAAGAAATCAGGGTGTAAGGTCCCTTCCACTCTGACACCAGCGAGTCTAACGGGCCATGTGGGGCTTAAAAGATACCCAGCCCCCAGGTGTCCAAAACTCTGGCCATTTCTGTTCCCAGATCGCCTACCGGGACCGGCTGAAGGACATCCGGGCCACCCTCGAAGTATCTCCTTTCTTCAAGTGCCACGAGGTAGATACTGGGCTTTCATCCTCCTGGGTAGAGAGCTGTGCTCTGTGTGGTCAGCCAGGGCCCTCAGGCCTGCCCACCTGAGTTGTGAGCGTGCCTCCCACGTTAATAGATCTGCTGTTCTAGAAGCTGGAGTGGCATTTTTAGGACCATGCAGCCAGAGACAGGCCACGTGGGATCAGGCCCCTTGCTACCTGCAGGAGCCTCATCATCATGCATCTGCTCCCTGGACGGAGAACGCAGGGCCATCCTGCCTGAGCACTGGGTCACCATCCTCTCACATCTCCCTCTCCCTCCCAGCTTCTGAGGTTTGCCCATTCCAGGTGGCTGTGGCAGGACTTCTGTCCCACATGCCCCAGGGTCTTAGGGCAGAGCTCCTAGAGCTGCTGAAGCAGCCACCCATCACCACCCGAGATCTTCTGAAGGGGCTAGCCGGTGTTCAGACACCACTTTTGAAGCAGAGCTAGAACTTTCCACCTTCTCCTGCTTTTGCACTTGTTGGTCTGCAGGGGCAGCAGGCAGCAGACAGGGAACCCAGACACCCAAGAGAGGTTTGGAAGTTGTCAGCAGGTCCCCTGGAGGGTCTCTAAGACCTGAGGTCAGAGTCCAGAGCCCCCGGCCCCTAGAGCGTGCATGCACATTCACATACCCATGCACGCTGCTCCCCCAGAAACAGTTGCTGCCATACCCGGGTGTGTGTGAAAGCAGGGAAGCCACGCTCCCTGAAGGCTTGTGGCTCCTTCCAGAAAGCAGCCTCTCTCAGGGTCATGTTTGGAAGGAGCCTCCACCTCAGCCCTGCCCAGAGAGAGGGCTGTGGGTACAGCAAGAGAAACAGGAGACAGGAGCCCCAGAAGGAGGTGGGCCAGTCCCAGCTTGGCCTCATGGCATCTTTGTGCAAGTGACACAGCTGGTCCTTGGATCTTAACCCTGCCTGGCCCCGTGGTCAGGGTGCACCTGTCCCACGTGGTGGCTCTTGGCGGGTGCCTGGGTAGGACTGCCCGTGAGGAGGGACTGGGGTGCCCAGAGGGCAGACGGGGCGGCTCCTGGCCTAGCCATTCTCGGGCTGCCCCTCCCTCCCCTCGTCCTCATGGAGATCCAGATGTCCAAGCCCTCTGATCCTCCCAGGGCCTCTGGATTCCCTGCTGGAGCCTTCCTCCCCGCCTCCCCCCTGCAGCCTGCCTGCCTGCTCCAGGGGACAGGGGCTTTGGGCCTCTGAGCCCCAGGACCCACCCCCCACTGGCCAAAGGACCCCACTGCCCCCGCTGGTAGCCCCATCTTCCACTCCTCTCCTCTCTTCTGCACTTTTGCTGTGATTTCTGGAAAATTGTTTTTGCTGCACTCTCTCTGGAGTCTCATTTGGAAGCTTCAGTTCTAGAAAGAGGCCAGATTAGCTGAGGCTTCTGCCATTTTCTGTCTGGGAAGAAGCAAGCCCCCTCTGGGCTCAGCATTTCCAGGGGCTCTTCCCTGTCCTTCCCAGGGCCCCCGGCAGGACCCCACACCCTCTCCCCACACCCCATATCTTCCCCAGCCCCACACAGTGACCTGGGGGAGGGTTTAGGGGATGTGTTTGTATTGGGGAAAGCACTTTATTCCATGTAGTTGCTCTGACCTGATCTGGAATGTGGGGGCGGGGGGGGGGGGCTCTTTAGTGCCCCAGGTCCCCAGAGAAGGGTCCTAGGCCTGTCTGTGCAGGTTTTGCTGGCATTGTGCTGCTGGAATGGGGATGGTCTGGGCCTCACTGACACCCCTTTGGGGGCTATGTGCCCATGTGGCAGCCTTTCCTCTGCCCTTGGGTACAGAGTGTGCAATCTCCTCAGCGCCTCCCTTCCACCCACACAGTCCGTGGGTAGGAAGGGCATGATGAGGTCCCAAGGCTTAGCCGTGGCCTGCAATAGTGGAGAGTGTGCAGGCCAGGGCTGTGGGGTGGGGGTCTGTCATCCCATTTGTCCTCATGGAAGGTGGAGGCTGTCCTGGTAGCCGGTGGCCTCTGCCCCCTGTGGGGGCGGGAGGGCGAGCTGTCCCAGGTGCACCCTGGCTGCAGTGTGGCAGGCCCTGCTCAGCTCCCCGCACCCGGCTCCCCTGCAGGTCATCGGCAGCTCGCTCCTCTTCATCCATGACCAGAAGGAGCAGGCCAAGGTGTGGATGATCGACTTTGGGAAGACCACGCCCCTGCCCGAGGGCCAGACCCTGCAGCACAACGTACCCTGGCAAGAGGGGAACCGGGAGGACGGCTACCTCTCGGGCCTGAACAACCTCATCGACATCCTGGCAGAAATGTGCCAGGGCGCCCCGCTCGCCTGAGGCCCCTCCCACCCCCCTACCCCATGCCCGCCTCACTGCACCCTCCCTCCTCCCCTTCTGCTTCCTCTCTCCTCAATTTCACCTTCATGTCCACCTGGGTGCAAGCCCCAGAACTGACCCTCCCCATCTGCACTACAGGATACATTGTAGAGAGGAGACTCAGGTTTCCAAGAGGAGATGAGAGATTTTTCTGGTGACTTTGCTCTTGGAGCTGGGGCTTCAGCTTCTCTCTATAAGTAGGATCGCCAAGCAGAAGCGGAATGCCCAGACCCAGGCTCCATCGCCTGCAGGGAGGCTCCGAGCGGTTTAGATCTGGAGGAAGGCTCAGGTGCAGTGGGGTGGGTCCCTAACGCCAGAGCCTGCCCCAGCCTGGGCCTCGAGTCCTACGGGGGCCTGCTGCCCCCTGGTGGCCGGTGCAGTTCGTGCCACTGCCAGGCTCAGCCTGTGCGTGTTCCATCCTCCGAGGCTGGGGGCCCGGGTGAGGGGCCTTGTAATAACCCTGCTTCAGCAGGTGCCTGGCTGCAGGCTTCTGGTAGTTGGGGCACAAAAACCACTGGGAACTGCATGTGGGCCATGAGTAAAGCACTCGCTGCTTAGTGGCCTGGGGTGCCCACAGACGCGTGGTGATTTGCTCAAGCAGGGACCCACCCAGCTGGTAGTGCCAACCCTCCAGCTTTGGGCCAGACCCCAAGAGCCAGGAGAATGCTGCTGTTGATCAGCTATGCTCTCTGACCTAGGCCTTCCTAGGAGGGGGCGGGAGCTGTGTTCTTCCATCTGATTATCGCCCTCTGCATTCAGAGGACACTGCAAACCTGAGCTTCCAGGAATGTCACCCAACTCTCAAAGTCACTTGTGCCTCCAGCTCCCACCTTGCTATGGCAAGGTCTGGGGCTCTGGGTGGTGTGGCCCAGGGCACGCCAGCCCCCAGAGGAAAAAGGACAGGACCTTTAGAGCACACTCCCCTTATATCCCTTCAACCCCTCACCACCACCACCTCCCCTGGGCTTTCATGAGCTGAAATCCCCAGCAGATTGGGGCAGGACTTGCAGGCAGTGCTGGGCAGGTCAGAACCAGTTTTCTGGTTTACTGGCCTCATTCCCCCCAAAAGTAACTCCTAAGGCCTGAAAGGCTCAGACCCACATTTCCCACAGGTGGTGTGGGCAGCTCCCAGGATGGGTGGTGGGTGCCAGGGGCGGGGAGGGGGTGCTCCAGGCATCTCCTCCTGGTGCTTCTAGGTTGCTTGAAGATTACTGGGGAGCTAATTAAGCTGTATTTTAATTTTTGAGCAAGCCTATTATTGAGAAGAATGTAAAATTGGCATGACTTTTGAAGAACAAAGACCTCAGTTCTGTGTCCATTTGGCGATGTGCCCCTAGGTGCACTCCCCTTGCCATTGGAGGCTCAGGAGTGCCCAGAATTGTGCTCTGACCTGTCAGCAGGCCCTGGGGCCAGTTGCTCTGCAGGGAGCTGTGTCAAGACATGGTGGAGACATGTGTACCCAGATATGTGAGCCTGGAGGGACGGATCCAGAGGCAGGACTTCCTGGGCTGCCCCCCTGTCGCTCCAGGGTCTCTGGGGGGGGGGGGGACCTGTGACTTCCCCAGGCCATGCCAGCGTTTCCCCTATCCTACTGGGTGAGTGACGGTTGGTGGGGGCGGAGGGTAAGACACATGAGGATGTGTAAGTACAGATTTTAAAAAAGGAAATCCCTCTGAAGCTTCCTGGCTCTTGTTCAAAACCGTGGTGAGCTCCCGCGTGGGGTTTGCTAAAAGTCACACATACTCCGCCCCGCCCCCCCCCCCCCCCCCACCAGCCGGCTGAGCACGAGAGGCCTCGTGACAGCATGTGACCTGGTGAAGGCAGGAGCACCAAAGCCAGCTCTGGACCTCTGGGGCCGGAGTCACTCGCCATGGCACAGAAGGGGCCTGGTGGTCCGCGCACCTGAGGTCTGCGGGGAAGGGACATTGCTCATTCAGACATTGAGATTCGTGATTCTACCGCACTAGGCTGGCCAAAAGCCACCCTCCCTCTATTGATGAAGAAAGTTTGCTGAAGCAAATTAATGCTCTGAACAAAAAGTGCAGGGGACCAGCTCAATATACTTAAGAGAACAAATTTTCCAAGCACTTTAAACAGGCGCCAATTGTTGGCCAACAATGCGCTAAAATGCAAATGATTTGTTTGTTAGAGGAGGTCCATGGTGGCCCTCACTGGTAATAGGTTGCTTTAGGTCACATTCTAGCTGTGAAAGTGGTATGAAGTGGCATCTTCTAGGATTATGCTCTTCCTTAGGGGTTGGGGTTTTGTATTTACTTGCCAGCTCTCCTCTCGCACCTCTTCTCTCCAACTTCCTGCCACCCTGCCTCCCCCTTGTCCTAGAGGGTTAGATGGATCTGGAGTGGAGTTTCCTAGAACCCTTCCCAGCCTAGCCTTGGGTCCTGGCCGCTCAGGTGCCAGGAGGGTGGGACAAGCCACGTGCACCTGTGTCCAGGTGAGCGCCACCCTCCCCCCCCACGGGCATTCTCAGTGTTCAGCATGCTTAGCGTATTCGAGGAAGGTTTCTCAACTGCTCGTCCCCAGACTTGCCTTTAGTGTCATGTAAGAAGTTTTTAAGTTATATTTATTTTTTTCCGGTTTTTTAATTGCACAAAACACTAAGACTGGGAGGCTGGATTCTGTTTGTTTGAAAGCTGTGCCTTCTTTCTGAACTCCCTTTCCTGCTTGGTGGAAAGAGCCCGGACACAGCACTGCCCCCCCCCCAGATGGACTCTTTCCCCTGTGGGCTGTATCTAGCTGTGAGATTTCCCCGCATCTAGGCCACCCTCCGTGTGTATATAACCCAGGCCGCTGGTTTGGGAAGAGGCAGGGTGTTCACCCCCTGCCAGGGCCTTTCTTCTGGAGGAGATGACTCCCCAGAGGGTTCTCCTTCCCTCTGCACCCCTTTTGCCAAGACACCTGGACAAAACAACTGTTACAGACCCCCCTCCCCCATACAGTGCCTGTTGAATAGACCGCATTGCTCTGTACCTTCCCGAATAAAGGCCCAAGAGACCGCAGTGCTGTCTGCTGTGCAGTCCTTTTGACCCTAAACCCCGGAGAAGCACCTCGAGGTGGGTGGGTGGCAGTGGCACTCTTTGGAAACCAGAGGATTTCACTGGGGCTCTGAGGATCCCCCAGAAATGGGAGCCCAGACTGAGTAACATTTTTATCTGCAAAGGATTTAAGACAGTCTTCAAATTTAATCTTTCTAGCCTTGTCCACACAATCTTTATACAGTAATTCAGAGCGTGGAACAGCCACAAAGAAGTCCTTGTCCCCCACCCCCCACTCTCACCCCCACCATCAGCCAGGGAGGGGAGTCACCAGGAGGCCATTGCACATGTAGCCTAGCTCTGCAAGGTGAAGGGCTGGTGGCTTGCCTCTGGCTCACTTGGGGCCCTGATCACCTCCAGGAACAGGGCTCTATAGTCTGCGTGTTGCAGATGGGGAAACAGGCCAAACCGTGTGACCGGGTACTAAACAGGCAGCAGAGATTCGGATCCAGACTTTGCCTGGTTGCAGACCTGATTCTGTCTTTCTCCTTCCTGGGGAGCATCTGCAGGTAGAAAGCCTGTCCCGTCCTGGGTCCCAGGCTCAAAGCACAGGGCTCGGTGCTCCTTGTCCGCCACTTCTGATTGCTGGGGCTGCTCGCTCTCACCTCGCTCACCCCTTGCAGAGGTGTGGATGCTGGGCAAAAGCAAGATGCCCCAGCCACTGTCCCCACAGTGATGGTCCTACCTGCATCTTCTTGGAGTTTGCAGCCAGTCTGTCCACGCCATTGGGATGTCACCCCGAAGGCCAGGTCTTGCCCCTGATGAATGGTGTTTGTTCAGTGTCTAGCAGCGCCAAGCCCGGGACAGGTGCCTAGCCGTGTGCGCTGGTGAGCGCCCTGAGCACTGTTGGTGACTAAGGCTGTTGGGTGTGTGGATGCACTTCCTTCAGCAAGAGGACGACTCACAGTTGGCGTGGGCTCCCTGGCCCCTAGGACCTGCACCCCCCTGCAGCTGTCCCTCCTTTTATACTCTAGACCTTGTCATTGCCCGAGACCAGCCGGCAGAGCACCAGCAAATACTACCTGGAATGCATGAGTGCCAATCCTCCTTCCACTCACAGCTCTGTCCTCTGTGGCCCCACAGGGCTTGGTGATCACCCACCAGAGATGGGGCCTCCCCGCCTTCAGACCAGCAGGCAATCCAAGTTCAAACTCCCACTCCAAGATTCTGCCTCCCTAGGGTGACTGGCTGTGCTAGGACTGGTCTGGGGCCAGGGAAACCTGTTGCTTTCCAGGTCACTTCTGGCACCAGCCTGGCGTGGCCTGAGTTGCCTAGAAACCAGGTAAAAGCTGGCATTTTTCAGGGAGAACTATCCTGAGGGGCCAGGCACTGAGGGGGTGTGGAGCAAGGCTGGGACAAGCCAATGGGCAGCATCAGCAGGTGTGAGCCACTCTTCCGTCTCAGGACGTCTTCAAAGAGGCCCACAAACTAGTCTAGGGTCAATCCCAGGAGAGTCAGGGATAGGAGTGGACATGCCCATGCCCTGCTCTGCCTCCCACTGGTCATCCTGTTCATAGGGCATCATCTCGGATGGCACTGCTAGCCTCCTCAGTTGCCATGTGGGTCAGTGCGGTGACAGCAACAGGAGCCGACTGGGCCCTGACTGTGTTGGCAACATGGGCCATTGCTGGACTGCTCCGATCTAGAGTGCTCTGTGCATCGAGATGGACCAGACTTTTCCAGTAAACACCAGAGGGTAGTGCCCATCCTGCCCCCACCCTCTGGCCAGTCCTCCATTCTGTCCCTTGCATTTCTTTGACTGAGGGTCTCACCCCCTTACCCAGTTGGTCAGGAAGCTGGAGTCCCATCAAATGGCCAAGTCTGGGGAGGAGAGAGAGACAGGAAGGAAGCTTCCTGAAGGTAGGCAGTGGGTTGGGGGAGTGCTGGGCTGTCTCCAGATGGGGGAACAGCAGGAAATCTTCCTCAAACCAGTTTGAGAACCAGAAGTTGGTAGGAAGCCTGTCTGTAAGCAGTGGCAGGCCTGGCGACCCTGGCTCCTCTTCTCACATCAGCCGGGGCCCCAAGGTCACTGAGGGTCCTCACTGAAGTCTGGGGACTCACTTGGCTTAACAGAGTGGTTTCTCACCTTTTGGGGAATCACAGATGCTTTAGATAATTTAAAGGAAACAACAAACACTTTTCCCGGAAAAATGCCCATAAGCATATACACAGTTTTATATACAAATTCAGGGACTCCTGGACAACCCCCTGCCCCCACCAAAGCCTCTGGAGAAATCCCCAGGTGGTCGATGGGCCCTGGCTTAAGAATCTTTGGTTTGTAATACCCTTCCCGGGATGGCAACGTGCACCACCCCCCTCGCTGCAAGGGTGTCTCTGCCATTGGAGGCCGTCTGGCCACGGGCCCCCCTTCCCCTCTCTGAACAATCCAGCCTTCTGAAAGGCATCACCTTAGAACTACCTATTTTTGTAAATAAATCTTTATTGGAAACAACCATGCTCATGTATTTACGTGCTGTCTACGGCTGCCTTCACACTATAACGCTGGAACTGATAGGTGTCCCAGTTATTCCGTGGCCACAAAGCCTGAAATATTCACTATCTGTTCCTTTATGGGACAGTCCTCCAATCTTTGTCTCACACTGACAGCAGCCACAGGCAAAAAACGACTCCAAGCCTGGCACCACACTAGGTGACTCATGACCCTTAGTACAACCTTTACAAAAATGCTGTGAGAGGAGCTTCCTTAACCACATTTTGTGCATGAGGAAGCAGAGGCACAGAGAGGGTGAGTCACTTATTTCACGTCACATAGCTGATAAGCCAAGAGACTCAAGCTTTTCCCATAACCCCGCACAACTGACTACTGACGAAGCGGCAGGGTTTTTCCAGGCACGGAGCTGCATCACAGAATTTTGGGGGTGGCCCGTGGTCAAGCCAGGAGTCCTGGTGGTGGTGACTGTAAACCTGATGAGGCCCTGGAGATGATGACCTCAAGCATGGCCCTCTCGGACGGGTGAGGCTGAGCTGCAGGACCCAGGCTTTGGCTCCAGCCCCCATGGCCAGCAGGCAAGACCTGGAATCTGCCAGAGTTGGGCAGGGGGGTGCAGCCTCCAAGGAGCTCCTGGGAGGCCCTGTCTGCTCTAGAATCCATATGACCCTGCACGTAAGCACAGCCCACGCAGCCTGCCTTCCCCCAGAGACCCCCAGCGCACAGACACACAGAGTCATTCCTGCCCCCACCCCCACAGCCCCTGGAGCCTGGGCAGAACCAAGTTCACCTGCCGGTTCAGGGGCTGGCTCACGTGCCTTCCACAGAAACACAGAGGCTGCATTGTGTTCTCTCAAACACCAGGACACAGTGTGCAGGTCATCTCCCTCTCTCCCTCGACAGCGACGGCGGTGGCCTGCCCCTGGCATTTAGTGCACCCAGCACAGACAGCCCTGAGGAGTGAGGCCAGGGCAGAAAATTCAGTGAGAAAAAAGATTTCGCACCTCAGTCATGTGTGAGCACTTGCAGTTTGGGTTTTTTTCCAGCAGAAAGAAAACCAGTCTGATACAATCCTAACAATAAAAAGAAGTTTATCTTCTCATGGCTCCAGAGGCTGGACGTCCAAGATCAAGGACTGGTTGGTTGGTTTCTGGAGAGAGCCCCTTCCTGTCTTCCCATAGACCTCACGTGGCCAAGGGTGAGCTCCACTGGGTCTGGCTCAGGGAGGGGCACCCAGCCGCCCAGGCAGGGCCCACCGCTCCGCCCTCCCCCGGGCTCTGCTCCAAACACAGTGCCCCTGGGGTGAGGCTCCAGCGTGGGAGCCTGGGGGAGCACTGGGCAGCCCCCCACCCTGCAGCGAACTAACAGGCAGTCGGCTCCCTGCTCCACCTCCCATTCCCTACATCCCAAACTTGTGAATGAGTAAAGCGGTTTTGGGGGGTGGCAGTGGGGTCAGAGCATCCCTAAGTTCTGTGGTTTTCAATGCGGCGCCATGGATTTGGGTTATTTTAAAAATAGTTTCTGCAAATCATGGGCAAATGGTATCACACTGGGACAATTTGCCATCGGCAGTGGCCCTGTTTTACTTCAATGGAAGTCATGCTTTCTGAGCACACCTGCCTGAGTGAAGTGGAGCCTGCCACCCACAGAGGTGGTCACAGCAGGCTGCAGGGCACAGTGCCCCCTTCCGGACGGTCGTGGACAGGACAGCCTTCCAGAAGAAGGAAGAGGGGCGGGAGCTCATGCACTCGCTGGTTGCTCACGGCCCACCAAAGTGCCCTGGGGCAGTTTCCCTGTTTCCTGGCTTCCCCCAGCCTGGCCGCACCTTTGTCCTGCTGGGCCACAGCGGCCACAGCAATGACGTCAGGAGCTCTGACAGCTAGGGGGGATGGTGAGCAGCGCACATACCATACCTCCTAAAGGGCGCCACAACAGTGGACGTGTGTACCCTTGGTGTCTTTACCTGTGTTGTGTAAATTAGGAAACGTGAGCAAGGTACGCTGCTAGCAGGACCAGAGCTGGGATCAGAGCCCAGGCGTACATGGAGACGGACAGGTGAGCAGGCTAGTGCACTCCCTGGGAAGAGTGTTGTGCTGGGGGTCTGCGGGGGCACAGGCAGGGTGCCTGTCCCAGGAGAGGGACAAAGCCACTTCACAGAGGCTTTGCAGAGGAGGTGCCACCCAAAGTCAGTTTATCCAGAATTATCCAGAAGGGCTGGGGGGTAGAGGGAAATCACATGCGAAGCCACTGAGGCACCAAGAGGATGTGAGGTCTGCAGCAGCTGCAGGTGGCCAGAGGGGGCTCCGTGTAGGGCCCAGGTGAGGGTGGGGTATGCAGCTGTCCTCAACAGTTCTCCTGCCATAGCACAAGGAGGTAGCATGTGACAGGATCCCCCTGGGGGCTGGGGGCTTGGGGGAGAGGAAGCACAAGCGAGGAGGCTGGGCCAGAGGAGCACTGAGGTCAGGCTGTGGGCTGCAGAAGTGTGAGAAGGGTTTGTGGGCACCCCTCTGCGGCAGCTGTGGCTGTGTGGGGGCCGGGGGACACCTGGGGACACCTGGTCTGAGCAGCTGGAGGCTGGGGTGGAGGGAGGGGTGGCAGAAGGAGCGTAGTTCCCCCTGCCACCCACTTAGAGGAGACACCCCCATGGGGGCGTTGGGGACAGCCAGACATGTAACCTAGAGAGTTCCAGAGCAAGTCCCCAGGAGCCTAAGGGGGGGTGCGGCACTCACAGGATCCCATTCAGTGACAGAGCAACCTCGGAGACCTGCGAGCTGTTGTTTTTCCCCTTCCTTAGTGTGTTCTGTTTGTTCACAGCGTTCTCCACGGGCATGCTCTCAGAACCAGAAATCCACGCATGTGGAAGGAATGGGGTCCTGGCCACTCCAGTGTCCCCCTTGTTTCCTGTCCTCCCACGCTTCTGCCCAGCCAGCTCGGGGTGGGGGGCCCTACTCATCCTGAGCATGGTCTGGTCATCTGGCTTCCAGAAACCTTCCCGCCTGTTATAGCAGGGTGCTCCAGGGAGGAGCGGGTCTCTCAGCTGGGGTGCCGTCCTGCTCCTCCCCACTCACTCCCTGCCCTGCCTCTGGCCTGCTGGCTGCTCAGGGGGCCTCACACAGGGTCTGCTGCCTGCCCTCTGCCCACAGCGGTCCAGGGTGCAGGGGGTGTGGGGCCCCGAGCCTGGTCGGAGCAGGGGCCGCAATGACAGGGGGCAGAGGTGGGTGCCCAGTGCCACGTGCTCTATCCCTGTGTCTAGATCTCAGCGGGGCAGCCAGCGACCATCCAAAGACACAGCTGTGGTGACCTGGCTCTACCCCATCCCGCTGCTCATGCTAGGGCCCTGGCCCTCCGCACCACACCCCTCCACACACACACACACACACACACACACACACACACACACACGTATAGCCCTTGACAACCAAAACATGTGAGCTGGGATTCCTCCATCAGAACAGGATGTGTCTGGAAGCCAGGTCACCTGAGCAGTGGTCCGAGGGGCCACAGGTTGTCTACTGTGCAGAAAAGAAGGGGAGGTAGATGCAAGACAGAGCTGGTGGTCCTGCAGAGACAGAGGATGTCCTGCACCCTCCTCTTATCCTGGGTTCTGGGGAGATCTGCAGAGCTTGACAGTGAGGGCCGGGGGTGCGAGTAGACGTCCGCAGGAAAGTCAGGTATGGCTCAACCAACACAACTGTGACAGGTCTTCACGTCCCGTGGAGGAGTAAGGTGGAGTCCCAGTCATTGGAGGAATTACAAGGAAATTTCTGACCACTTACCTGGGAGATGGTGGAGGAATTCACAGAAAAGGTAGAAGGTTGGGTGCCATGCCCTTGAGACTTCACAGTTCCTCAGAAGAGCCACATCCACTGAGAAAGTAATTTTCAGTCAGCAAATACACTTTATTTCAACTACTTTTCTCTATCTTCCAAAGTGTTTTAATGAATATATATGGCTACTATGGCAAAAAAAAGATACATTTACTAGCTCAAGTCCAGTGCATGGGATTCTGCAAAACCAGGCAGGCCACCAGCTGCATAATTGGCCAGAAGTGAATCTGGAAAGCAAGCCAGGGAGGTGAGTTTTGGGCGAGAGGGTGTCCCCTTCTCCACGCATCAAGCCAGACTCCTGTGGGCTGGAGAGAGAATCTGAGATTGACTCTGACTGCACACTCCGGGTCGCAGGGGCTCACCTTGAGTTCCTCAGCTCCAGGCCTTAGGAAATCTTTGCAGGCTGGTGACCTGTAGGCCAAGGCCGCAGTGAGGCCTAGCACCCAGCGTTTTCCATCTTGGCAAGGTGCGGCTCAGGTATGGCCTCCAGCCCTGTCCCCAAATGCCCTGGGGTCCCAGGCCTTGGGGCTGCCACGTGGCCACATTGAACAATGCCTCTTGGGTCCCATAAGGAAGCCAGAGCAAAGCTGGTAAGTGAAACGCTTTCACTGAAATCGCAAGATACTTTGGAAACCCTGTCAAGCCTCCAAAGTTCCACCACCCTTCCTGAGGCTTGGCTGTTCATTTTCTTCCAAATGTTTGCTCTCTTTCTGTCTGGCTGGCTTCTCTCAGAGCTACAATTCTTTGAGCCCATAGGCCTGTTGGCGCATGCTTATTTGCATGGCTAAGTAACCAATGCTTCCGACGGGCAGGAAGCCAATGGAAACAAATCCTGTTTCTATAGTAGGTACAGAGAGGACTCTCTACAGAAAAGAATTTCTATTTTAGGTAGAAGGCGGCAGGTGCGCCTCATTAGCAATTGACCGCTCCTAATTCCACCTTTCCGGGACAAAGTAGCATGCCTAAAGAGGGCCAGGGTGGCATGAGGGAATAAAGTTATTCTAGGACTTGCCACCATCTGGGGCTGAGTTTTGTGTTTGAGAAACCCTGTTTTCTCTGCAAAGAGGCTTGGGCCTTACTTTGTGGGCAGTCCAGCAGGGCTGGGCTACAGGACACCCCCGAGGGCCCGGGATTGCTCAGAATTCCCAAGGACTTCTCAACGCCAACCTCTGGCTTCAGTTTGCACATGGGCTCAGCAAGGAGATGTTTGGTCTTGGTCCTGGAACTTCCAAGCTGGTTTCTTATGCTTTAACCAGATAGCAATTCCCGGTATGCCCAAGGTGTCCTGCCTGGCCCTGCACCCACCTGGACCTGCACTACCCATGTTTGCTGCCAGGTTGATGGGAAAGAAAGCATTTATTCACATATGTTAACCTTTTCTGGAACTTTTCATATGGAAAAAAAGTTTCATTCAACATGGCTGTGCATGTATACATTTTTTCTTTATTCTTTAAGTTTTATTTATTTTTGAGTAGTCTCTACACCCAACGTGGGACTTGAACTCATGGCCCGGAGATCAAAAGCCATGTGCTTCACCAGCTGAGCCAGCCAGGTGCCCCTATAATTTTTGCTTTAAATACTGTGCCCCAGATCCCTGGGTGGTTCAGCAGTTTAGCGCCTGCCTTCAGCCCAGGGTCCTGGAGTCCCAGGATCAAGTCCCACGTCTGGCTCCTTGCATGGATCCTGCTTCTCCCTCTGCCTGTGTCTCTGCCTCTCTCTCTCTCTCTCTCTCTCTGGGTCTCTCATGAATAAAGAACACCTTTTAAATAAATAAATAAATAAATAAATAAATAAATAAATAAATAAGTAAATAAATAAATAAATAAATACTGTGCCCCATTATAGGAGGGGACAGGTGGAGTGGGAAGGTGGGAGACTGGGGCTGGGGCCGAAAGCTTATAATGCCTAAGTGCCAACTCTATCGCTGGTTGCAGGTGGAGAGCAAATGCACGTGCATTTGCATCCAGCCTGGCACGTGCATGTGGGGGAAGAGGAATGTGTGCGTCCTGTATGCAAAGCCCGAGTCTGTGTCTGTGTCTGCACGCTGTGGCAGTGTGCTAGGTAGCTGTGGCTCTCCAGCAGAAAGAGGAGACTGCGGAGCAAATACCATGTTAGGACTCTGTTGTTATTAGCAAGAGAAGCTGACTTTGAACCAGTTTGCAGACAGGAAGGAAGGAGCCCAGGAGGCAGGGAGGGGCCACCGGGAGTACGGGCTGGCTTGTGATGGGAGGGGCAAGTCTAGGACAGGCCTAGGGGAGGCAGGAGTGAGGGCTTTGTCCCTCTGCGTCCCTCTGCATGCTGGTGTCTTGTCTGGCCTCCTGTCTCTACAAGGCAGGGACCTTGGCCAGAGGTGGCTTCTGGCCTCAGGACCAAGAAGGAAAGATCCCATAAAGCTCAGGAAAGACCTCAAGCTTTGCGGGTTAGCTCAGTGAGAGGGACGAGCCATTGATCGGGCTGGGATGGGGGGAGTTGAATGATGGGCAGCCTCCCCCAGTGTCGCATGGGTGGTATGAGGGGAACAGGTGGCCCCTGGAACAGAGAGGTGGAAGGCAGAGCAAGCAGGCTCAGTGTGTCTCACCCTGCTGGATGTGGTACCCCCTGGGGGATGCAGTTCTTGAGCTGGGCCTGAGGAGCCAGGGAGGATTTGAGGGGGGGTGCGGGGAGCAGGAGCAGATTCTGGGGACCCAGGATGCTAGGGAACAGGATGCTCAGAGCAACAACATGGGTTTCTTGGTGATAACACCCATTCATCCCCACTTCAGCCTCTTCAAAAGATCCTGAATGTGTTTCAGGTTTCCCCAAAAGCCAACAGCAGAGGGGAGTCCTCCATCCCCTGACTTCTGGGCTCCCCTCCCGGCCTGGAACCTCACGTGGATAGCCTCTAAGAGTTGGCAAAGTGCTTCTCTCCTCCACTAATGACATTTTAAAAGTTTCTTTGCTTTCTAGAGTTCAGGGGGGTTTTGTGTTTTGTTTTGTTTTTTTTTTTTAAACATAGCTATTTTGGGTGGAAATGAAAATACACACAGCTCTGATTGGAAAGACAGCTGCAGGCTCCAGCTCTGAGCACAGGCCCCTCCTTGTCTGATGACTGGCCTCAGAGCCAGAGCCCTTCTGGGGCCCTGAATGCTGTTGGCAGGATGAGGAGGCCCTCCACCAGGGGATGTTCAGGCCTGCGGGTCTGTCACGTGTCTCCAGGTATCCGAGTTTCCTGGGCCCAGGGTAACTTGCTGCCCCTGAGCCCTGGAAGCATACCCCTTTCACATGGCCAGCCACTGGCTCTGTCTCCTCTTTCTGTGGGGTCCCCCTCTTTTCAGTAATTCCTAGCTTATGTCACTGTGTGAGAAGGCCTCAGTGACCTGGTAGGCAGCCATCCTTCACTTTGGCAGGGGAGAATGGGTCGGGGTCACGCCATCCTGCTCCTCCTTCCTCCTAGCACCCCCTGCTCCCCACAGGAGGAGACAGGCAAACACGAACCTGGCCCAGAGCCCAGGGGCTGGGGGTGCGGAGGATTTGGGGGCATAGGTGCCTTCACATAGCCCAACTCCCCCCAGCCAGGGACCCCTCTGAAGCTGCACAACCTGCAGAAAGCATTCTTGGCAGAAAGCATCCCAGCACTATCTGAGCACAGCGAGCATTTGCATCAAAAAAAGATCCTGGGATGTGCCTCAGCTCATCCAGTCACCTTGGACCTGGAGGCTTGGTTTTAGCAGATTCCAGTCAGCCTGAGGCACTGGCATGTCTGGGGCCCTGGAGGGTCACCCCAGTTGAGCCTGGAGTCTCCAGGACAGGCTGGACTTTGAAATGGACCCACTTGTAGCCAGAAGCCCTCTAAGGCATCTCGGCCCTTGAGAAGACAGTGTCTCCCACAAGCCAGGCTGGAGCATCCTGTGTAAGGGGTGTAAAGGGACCCACCCAGCGGTCTCAGGGGTCTGGGGCTGCTGTGAGGAAACAGTAAGAGGTGGGGCCTGTCACAGGGGGGTGGACCAGGTGACACCTGGAGACCCACCTTCCATGGCCACTGCAGGGCGCTGACTGCAGCTCTGCACATGAGGCTTCTAGAACTCCACCTGTGGCTCCTGGTGCACTTGACTTACCAGCATGAGGGAAGAGTGGGGTGCTGACAGCCCAGGGCAGCTCTTTCATTGGGCCATTAGATTCGGCCCATAGATTTCTTCTTGTTGGATCACATCTGCCTGTCAGGAGCTTTCTGAATTCCCATTTGTTCATCTAATCTCTATACTGTCTTCATCCACAGATTCTGTAAGCTCTTCGGGCCTCCACCCCATTAGGAAATGCCAGCTGGGATTCGCAAAGGGGCTGTGAACATGCATGTGTGCATGTGTGTGTGTGTGTGTGTGTGTGTGTGTGTGTGTGTGTAAGAGAGAGTGCATATGTCAGTGCTCCTTCTCCCCTCCCAGCTCAAGTCAGCTCAACCAGTGGCTCATTATATGTCCTCCTCACCTTGTCCTAACACTTCCAGATGGTTCCCTCCATAGCCAGTCTACGGCTGAGCAGGAAATGAGTCCCATCTGCACCATGTTCCTGGGAAACCCCATGGGGGCCCAATGCCCGACTTGGTGGGCAAAATCCTCCCTGCAAGGGATCTGATTGCCAAAGATTGGGGCCTTTGGGGGTGAGCTGTACCAGCTCCCCAGGAAAACAGGGGGGGGGGGGGGACAAGGATCTGAAGGAGCACCGGGCCTGCCCTGGGGAAGGACAGCCTGCGGGCTGCGAGGATGTCACAGAGACAGGCCTCAAGGCAGTGGCGTACCAGCTGGAAAAATGAGAGCACACAAGGGTTTGAGAAGCCACTAGAAAGGTCACATGAGTGTTTATTACATAGAAAAGAGGGAAAGGAAGAAAGTTTCTAAAGCCATATTTCCAGAATTAAAAAAAAAAAAACTTGGAATGCCAAAGAGATGCCATGCTTTGTATATTTATAATCAGAATATATAACTATGTACATGGAGATATGTACACAGGGGTCCGTTGTCATGCGCGGTGTTTCCCATTCCGGGTATAGCAATGGTGCTGGAGCTGGGACTTCCAAAACTGGCAGGGCACTGGGGAGGTCCGGACCCTGCTTGGCGCCTCGAGGGAATGTGGGGACCCAGGCTTGGTCCTGAGGGCATCGGGAAGGCTAAGCTGCAGGCCGGCCTGGGCCCCCAGCTGCAAGTCTGGAAGCTTCCCTAGGTCCCCAGCAGTAAGGTTTTTTCCTCTTGTGGAACCAAGGAAGGCTCCAGTCACTGGGATGGGCTGGAGACTCCCTTGGCTGCCTGGGATCCCAGGGGAAGAGGCTGGGGGTGTGGGGAGGCCCCCGGGGTCTGAGCAGAAGTAAGACGAGGAAGCCCTGGGAGGTCAGGAGTGGGTCTCACCAGAGAACAGAAATGGACAGAGATTCCTTTAACAGGAGGAAGAGAGACCAAAACAAAGTTGATCCTGTATCAAAGCTACAAAGCACAGCACAACACTCATCCAAATACAAAGGCAGCTAATAGGCATGAACCAGTGCTGTTTGTACATATGTTGTTTTAAAAATTTTGGCACCAAGTACAACGGCATGTACTTTAGCTTGTGCAAAGGGCCAGCCAAGTCAAGTGTTCCCATGGGGTGCCCAGGCCACTGAGGCCCCTGCCACCCACTCCCTGGTTGGGTCACCAGGCCAGGTGCTAACCTAGAAAGCAGAGGGCAGGGGGCATGACCTCTGCCCCTTTCTCTCTTCACTGCTTCCCATCCAGAGCAGGGTGGAGGGTTGTGGGGTGGACTGTCTGCAGCCGCAGAAGAGCCCAGAAAGGGATCAGGGTCCCCTCCTCTCTGGACAGACCCACATCCCATGTTATCCCTGCCACAGAAGGCCAAGCTGGGTGGATTGGTGGCTGGCACTGCTGAGCCATGGGCCCTGGGAAGAAGGGCGCCTGGTCCAGAGGTCCTTTGGATAAAGGGAACTGTGTGCATCTGGGCCCTGGGTGAGTGACGAGGGCAAGTGCTGCCAGCCAGGGCCCACGCTGGAGGAATGGCTCCTGGGCAGAGTGAGGGGCCGCTCTGTGGGTGTTAAGGTCCCAATCCTGAGTCCTGCCCTCACCCAGCAGCCAAAGGGGCTGTGAGCATGCATGTGTGCGTGTGTGCGTGTGTGTAAGAGAGAGTGTATATGTCTGCTTCTGCCCATCTGGGTGACAGTGGCCTGGATGGGGGGTGGCTGGCATTTTGGCAAAATCCAGGCAGGCAGTGAGAGGGACTGAGGACTAAATCCAGAGAGACAATATGCACTGGAAATTTGGGACACATATGAGGATGGCCCTGCCATCGGCCTTCCCGCCGTGACAGGATCAGGAGGGAAGAGTGGAACGGCACGCCCCTGTGTCTGGATCACTGGAAAGAGTCCCGACACCAGAGCTGCCAGTTCTGTGTCTGTGGGGCCTGTGCAGGAGGGGGCCTCTGCCTCTGCCGGGCCCCGGGCTTGTCTCCCAAGGCCTTTGCTCTGACAGAAACGGGAATAGCATTGGCTGCCCGGACCCTCCTTGCCCCTAACCTACAGATGGTCAAACTGAGGCATGAGACAAGAAGAGAGCCAAACAGCACTGAGGATACAAGTCGCCCCAGTGTTTGTGGCTTGGGGCTCCTCACCATCGCCACAGGGATTAGGGCAGATTCATGAG
The DNA here is from genome assembly GCF_018345385.1 of Vulpes lagopus. Taxonomy (NCBI): domain Eukaryota; kingdom Metazoa; phylum Chordata; class Mammalia; order Carnivora; family Canidae; genus Vulpes; species Vulpes lagopus. The sequence goes on along the minus strand of NC_054824.1, from coordinate 147,766,064 downwards.
TCCCACATGGCTGGCATGCCTCTATGATCCGTGGACATCCTGAAGCTCTCAGAGCCCACCAAGTGATAAAAGTGGAACCTGGACCATCGCCCCCCCCCCCCCAACCTCAGGCTGACCCTGCCTCCCTTCCTGCAGCATGGCCTCCTGGCCTTCTGGCCTCACATAGCGACCTCCACGGGGTGATCCGCTGCCCTGCCTCCGTTCACCTTGCTGTTCCCCCTATGCAGGTGACCTGGACACTGCTCTCCAGGAGCCCCCCCAGGCCGCATCCGTACCCATTGAGTGCTTGCTGGACACACAGATACAGCACAGGGAGCCCCACTTGCAAGAACTGCCTGCGGGCGGTTCAGCAAGACTGTTGAGAAGAAGGAACCCAGGCTCAAGCCCCGGGCAGGTTGGTCGGGAGCATATGGCAGCCGATGGTCAGCAGCAGCCCCTGCCACCCGCGCCCCCGCCCCTGCTCCCTTGCATGCAAGGTCATGGTCTCCAGGGAAGGTCAAAGCAGCAGGGGGTGCTCTAAATGTGCTCCTCCAACTCTTGTTCTTCCAACTCCAGTGCCTCTGCCGAGAGCCTCAAGCCAACTGGCAAAAGGCGGGATACTACAGTAAACCGGAGGCCACCAGCAGGGAGGGGACACACTCTTAAATGATACATTCCTGAGCAGCTGACATGATGCAGAGGCAGCCAGCATCTCTCACAGCATAGAAACACCCAGGGGCATAAAAGCCTCAGGAGGCCCCACCCTGGCTCAGCCCCAGGCCCAGCAGCCCCTGTCCAGCCAACCCCAAAGCCACCCTTGCAAACTCACCCCATCTGCGCGGGTTGGGGGTTCCCAGGAGAACACCCTGCAGACTTTTTTTTCAAGAGCTGAACTGGCACAGAAGGACCACCTCAGTGGACCCCTTGCTTACTCCTGGAGAGCCTCAGGCCCTGGAAAGGCATTCTCCTGGGCCTGGGGACTCGGCTCCACCTGGTGCACGCCTCAGGGCTTGACATTTGGCTCTTCTGAGGTCTGGGGCCCTGCCCCCCCCACCTCCAGGGAAATTCCAACCGTGTGGTTTCCTCTCCCTTCTGTGCGAGTCCTCCCCACTGCTCCTGGGCCCTAGTGGCTTCTGCATGAGGCTGCAGTCACAGCCATGGCTCAGGGGGGTGGGGGGTCAGAGTGCCTGGAGCCCCTGGGCGGTGGCAGTGAGGGACCCTATCCTCCGTGGCAGGCCCCAGGCAACTCCTCTGCTAGCTCCAGCCCTGGTCGCCGCTCCGGGGTGTGGGTTGGAGGGTGGCCCAGGATGGCGCGTTGTGGAGGCTCCCAGTCCTTGCCAAGGAAGCTTTCCCTGTCATCTGCTGCTTCCACAGGGGCCAGGCGTCCAGGCCTCCCGGCGCCCCACAAGCCCCTTCCCTTCTGCGGCAGTGCTCCGATGCCGGCCGTGAGTCAGCTGTGCTGCCCTGAGCTGCAAGTCTGGGCTCGGGCCTTGCTCTCTGGGCGCCTCGGTCCTGACATCTGGGAATTCAGCATCCTGACAGCACCCCTGCCAGGCTTCGGGCAAGGGGCCTCAAAGGTCAAATGCGCCACGCTCCGCCTGGCAAGGGCCCAACATTATCTAGGCTGACGCACGGTACTGGGGCAGCAGAGGGAAGGCATCTTGGTCCAGGTCCCTTCCAGCCTCCCCTCATGTGCAGCCAGGGACTGGCTCCGGGGCCAGGCAGGATGGGTGCAGGGACTGGGGCGGGGAGCCCTCTGCCTCCTGCTACCCCACAGGGGCCCTGGGCATCCCAGCCGGACTCAGAGCCAGTCTCTGCTGCGCACAGGATGCTCCCGGGCCACCCAGGCCTCCTTCTTGCTCCAGAGAGCCACCACTCTGGTCCCAGTGCCACCATGACATCCTGCGTGTATCTCACAGGCAGTGATGTTCCCTGCATCCCTGCGATCCCTGCCCCAAATACCTTAGCTGGGGAGTACCCTACAACAGTCTGAGCAATGAAAGGCCCCACCTCAAGTGTGCCCTGTGACCTCTGGGCTATCACCCACATGCTGGGCCACCAGGGCAAGCCCAGCTCTGTCACCAACAAGCTGTGTGTCAACCAAGCACTTGCTGGCATGAGAATCCCACTTTTCAGCTGGCTGGTGTTTAATAAATGAACTCTGGCCTTCCAACAGCCTGTGTGGCCAGCTTGGCCTTCTTGTGAAACACTGGCCACTGCCCCACATCTAAAACGGTGACTCTAAGCCCACAGGCTCATGTAGAGAGTCACTATCTGGAGCTGCTCCCCCGCATGGCAATCCTCACTGACTGGGTGTGCAGAGGATGGGGGTCCCCCCATTCCTCACACCCCTCAGCTACCCGGGAAGGGCTTCCTCTGGAGGCTGACATCCTCTCAAGTTTGGAAGTAGCTGATAGCTGAGGGGAGCTGCAGGAGCTGAAGTAGCCTTGGGGGCCCACGAGCCCCTGTATTAGCCATCCCACGCCAGGGCTCTTGGTGACACCTGTCACTCAAGAAAACTGCACCTATATCTGATTGCCACTAAACATGCAACATAAATCGTTCTTTCTTCTCTACCTCTCAGCAGCCACCCCAGCCTGAGGCAGGAAAGAAGGATCCTACGCTCCCAGAGCGGGGGCCCCACTCTGCCACTCTCTGAGGGTTTGGGGTGAGGGGCTGTGGGAGGGTGGCTGGGCCTGTCATGTCCCTCAGCCAGAGCTCCTCTAACCTGGCTACAGAGGCTCCCTCGTCTGACGCAGCCTCCTGGGGAGCAGCCAGCAGCCACCTGCTGTCTTCTTGGCCCAGACGGCGCCGTCTTCACACACCAAAAGCTTCTGGCTTTCTGGATCAAACCAAATCTGATCCCCCACCTTGATTCCAAACACAAAGAAACAGCAGAAACCTGGCTGGGGTCAGCCAGAGAGGGAGGCAGGAAGAAAGACAGAGCCAGGTGCTCAGAAAGTGGAGCCTGGGCCTGGGCAGGCAGACGGTGGGGCAGGATCAGGTGGGGTACAGAGAGCCCGCCTCTGAGTCGGAGCTGGGGGCTGGGGGGTACTGGCTGCAGGGGATTTGTTTTCCATGGAAGCAGAGAGCTGCCCAATCCACAGCTACACAGCAATCCCGAGGTGCTTTCCTGGCAGGACTGTAATCAGAAAGCCCAGTGGGTGAGGTAAGCAGGCAGCTGCCCCCGGCTAAGGGTTGAGAATGGAGACTCAGGTGCCCCAAAGCAGCTCTGGGGGGTGGGGGGGGTCAGGGGCCTGCCCACATGCAGGCTCCCCAGGCACGCCCATCCAGCCACAGGGAAAAGACCAGACTGGTCCCTGCTCCAGCCCTGGCGGCACTCTGAGTCTCCGACAGTTAGAAGCCCTCTGGGGAGTCCAGTGGGGGTGCAGACAGCTTCGGGCCAGTCCTACTGTTCAGCAATTACCACATCAGAAAGCAAATGAAAACAGACATGGAGAGGCTCAGCTTGTCACTGTGACTTTGGATCCCCTGTCTCTTCATTTCAGATCAGTACCTGACCCCCAGCGGCCCCCACACCTCCTGTAAGCTCCTTCCCCCGCCCTGGGGTCCGGCTCCCTAACAACCAGGTGTACAGGTGCCATGGGGGCCCCAACAGACCCTTCCCAACGGGAAGAATCTCTGCCTAACACCAGCAGAGTCCCAGGGTCTCGTCTGTAAGACAGCAGCAAGAAATCCACCCCGTACAATCTTTTTTTTTCTTCTCCCAATTCTAAATCCCCAAAAGCTCTTGGCTGCTCAGTTTTCTTTCATAACTTATGCCAAAATCGGTCCTGAACCAAGCAAGGTAAGACTATGTATGGTTTTTATTGAACCCAAATCGTCTGACTTTTCACAGAATTCTTTGCAAAAACAGTCACGTGCTTGATGGTGGGGAGCTGCTTTAGAATGCTGGGGTGTTAGGAAATGCACAATAAATGGCTCTTATTCTTTCTCAAATCCAAGTTTTCTGATTTCAGAGACCCATCCAGCCCCAAGGATTTCAGGAGAAGGGCTGTGACCACGAGTGCTGTTAAGTATAACATGAAAGGCTGCTGACCCGTGCTTGCTCACATCTGTGCTGGGGATTCTGTGTATGGACACCTGGCCATTCTAGCAGTTTCACCCATGGATGGAGTCATTGGCAACTTTCTAGGGAAACAAAGGTCAAAACACACCCAGGCCCAGAGATTTCAGTGGTGAGAAGGGGGCGGGTGAAGGGTTGGCTGCCACGGGAGTGCAGGGCCAGGAGAGACTTTCGGGCACCCGTCCCCAGGCAGTCCTGGGATGGCTGAGGGCAAGCACTGGGCTGGAGTGTGTGCATCCTCACTCCTGCCCTGGCTCGGCCCCCGGGGAGACCACAGTGCAAACATTCAGACAGGGGCTGGGGACCCAGAGGAAGGCTCGGCCACATCCTGACCCTCGGTGAGCCCCTGCTGCCTGGCCTGGAAGTCCCAGTGCGCCCTGGCAGTGGGCAGGGAGCTGGGCAGGGCAGGGGTGAGCCACGCATTCCAGCCTCGCTGCCAGTAATCTGGCCCCCACTCCCCACCCCACCTGAGATACACTGGGTGCCTGTGTCTTTCTGGAACAGGGGGAGGGGCTGGCAGCCTCACAGCCTGCCAAGAAAAGCAGATGCGTTTTCAAAATAAATAATGTTTTTTAAATCCCCCCTTTCCACTCCAAACCCAGGAAATGGCAGAAGAGAATATGTAAAGGTCCTGGTGCCCGCTGCTGCCTGGTGCAGCCCTCATGGGATCACCCTGGAATTCTCGGTGGTTCCTTCGGGCTCACAGCTGCTGTGGGATGCCCTGCTCCTTGTAGCCTGTGAGGAAGAAGCAGAGGAGAGATATTTAGAAGCCTGCTTCCTTTAGGATTGCTCCAGGAAGTGCCTGTGAACTGCCATATGGTCATGAGATCTTATTCACACTGAGGTGTGAATGACTGCTATACTCAGGGTCCACCTGTTCGCAAGGGCATGGACTTTACAGTCCCGAGAGAACTGCGGGACTTTGGGTTTAGCAGGGATAGAGGACAGGAGGGCATTGGGGTGGGGGTGGCAAAGTGATCAACGTGCCCCTGAATGCACATCCGTGAAGCCACTGCTCAAAAACCCGGCCTGGCATGACTTCCCGAGGCAAGTCTTGGGAGATAGTGCTCAGCCAGCCTTCCTCCCCAAGCACCAGGCATCTGGGACATATGGACAGAGAGGAGGACAGAAAGAAAAACAAGAAGGTGGAACACCGAAGACTGTCACTGTGTGCGTGTTCCACCAGCCGGACATCTGGGACACAGACAAACATGAGTGAAGGTGCTGAGCCTTTAAAACACTGTTGATCGTCATGAGACCGGTGGGGAAATTTAGCCGTGAAATATTTAGAGATGAAATTATGAGTTTGGAATTTGTGAGATGCCCCCCCTCCAACCCTGCCATGAGCTGGCTTCTGTGGACTGGATGGTTGTTTTCTCTCATTATTTACCAAATTATTCACCAACTTTAAGCCTAAATAGAGTGGGGGAAATGCAGGAAAGAGATAAGATGTCACAGATAACAGGACAGTGACCATGAGTTCCTGAAGCAGGGGTAAGGCCTGAGGGGCTTAGGACGCTAGGCCCTCAACTTTTGTCTGCTCTACAACATTTTCCAAAATCAAAAGCTAGAAATCCAAACAAAGACGCAAAAAGAAAACACCACAGAATAAACAGCAGCACACAACAATAAAGAAAATAGATAAAAAACAGAAAGAAGATAAAAGCCTGGCAGCTGGCTGGGGTGAGAGTGGGGGAGGGGTTCAGGGGCGCGAGGAGGGGAGCAAGGGGGGGGTGGCAGGCAGCGCCCATCAGCAGACTCACCTTGGGAAACTGGGACAACACAGGGATGTGAGGCGGCAGGAGGGAGAGGAGGAAAAGAAAAAGAGAAAACAGGGTGAAAACAGAGGCCAGAGGGCCTGGCTGAAGTCTAAACAGTGGCCAGCCGTGTGCGTGCTGTGCCTGTGGTCCAGGGGCCGGCAGGTGGGTGCGGGGCTGCAGGGGTGTGGCCCCTCCCCTCCCCTCCCCAGGTGCACAGCCTGCAGCCCCACCTAGAAGCCCCCTTGGGGGCCACCTCCTGCCCCTCGCTCTGGGTTGCCGGGTCCACCTGCAGAGGGACGACTGCAGGACACACTCGGGATGTGAGGTGCTCCCTCCTGGCCCCAGCTGGGCTCTGCTGGAGCCGCATGGTCATCCCGCATAGGGACAGGAGCCACGTTCGAAGAGCCTAATGCCTTGGGACAAACCGAGGCCAGGCCACGGGGCAAATAGGTTTTGTTGTACAGACATCTCAATCCACAGGCGGTGGCACCCGAGCTCCGAGCGGAGAACGCGTGGATGGATGAGCAGAAGGTGTCACGATGAGGTTAGCGGTGTCTGCCGTGGGCATGGCAGCAGGGAGAGGACAGCAGAGGAAGACCACGTATCTCTCCACCCTCCGGCAGGATTGGCTCTTGTTGGCTTGTTATTATCAGAGCGGCTTGTAAAGTCCCTGGCTTTAACTTCTACCTAGATCCCTTCTTGTCCTCTTGGGGGGTTTTCTTGATAGTGTGTGTATAGATGACCCCCCGGACACTCCTGTATGGAAGTCATCCTCGGGGCGTCTGGGTGGCTTAGTCGGTTAAGTGTCTGCCTTCGGCTCGGGTTGTGATCTCAGGGTCCTGGGACTGAGCCCCAGGGAGGGCTCCCCGCTTAGCAGGGAGTCTGCTTCTCCCTCTCCCTCTGCCCCACCTCCTTCCTGCGCTCATTCTCTCTCTGTCTCCTCTCTCAAAAAAATAAAAATAAAGGACGCCTGGGTGGCTCGCTCAGTGCTTGAACATCTGTCTTCAGCTCAGGTCATGATCCTGGGGTCCTGGGATCGAGTCCTGCATCAGAGTCCCTGCAGGGAGCCTGCTTCTCCCTCTGCTTATGTCTCTGCCTCTCTCTCTCTGTCTTTCATGAATAAAAAAAATAATAAGTCAATAATAAAAAATAAATAAAAATAAAATCTTAAAAAAAAAGTCATCCTGTACTGTTTCCACTGAGAAGTTTCCTTCATTTCTGCAGGAAGAGCCTGGAGTGGCCCTATCCAACTATCAATTAGGACAGACGAGTCATTCACAGGACCTCCCTTCAGGGTGGGCATCCTGGGACATGGACGCTGCTCTGTTGCTCAGAGCCATCCAAGCCTGCAGCCCCATCCCAAGGGTGGCAATTCCATATCCTTCCAGGGTGAGTTTTCTTTCTGGAACAAGCGGGAAGGCACCCTGGGGAGATGGGTGGTTGAGTCTGGCAGGCAGAAGGGGTTGGTGGGCAGCAGTGAGATGTGGTGAGTTTTCTTGTGCAGCCAAGTCTGAAGAGTCGGGCACAAAAACAGCATCCCTGGAGCCTGTGTGCAGACGTCCAAGAAGTGTACTGGCCACAGCAAAGGCCTGGGGCCCTGGAGCAGGGTGGGAATGTGGGTATCCTGCAGCCTGATTATACCAGACGCACCAGCCATAAGATAAGGGTTTCTGACTGAGCCCACCATCTGGGGTGATGGAAAGAGAAGTCACCAGGTCCCCATCTTGCTTCTTGGGGTCCACAGTCCCTCATCTAGGACCTGACTGGGGGGCCCTTTCAGTTATCTCTAAGACACAGACACTGTGGTTCCTGGGTTTAAGGGTAACCAAGATAAAAATAACCAGAAAGCTCTATAGATTAGGCGCCAACTCACTTTTATTAAGATGTGGGTGTGTTCCACTTTAGCAGAAAGTTCCCTTCCTAACATGTCCAAGTGCCTGGCCAAACTCTGGGGTGATATGGAAAGAAGAAGTCGAAGGAGTCAGGCCTTGCAACCGCAGCTGAGGATGCTTCCCAGAGCAGGCCTCCCAGGTTCCGGCCGGGAAAGGGTCAGAAGCCTGCAGGCCGTGCCACAGGCCCCTAGGGAAGTGACCAGCATGCATCACTCCCTGCCTGTCTGCAGTGCTCTGCAGGCTCTGCTCAAGTGCACAGGGAGAGGCTCCCATAAAGGGCCTGCCTTACTCGCTGCCTTCTCAGCCTACTCCCCTCCCGGGGTCCGTGTGCCTCGATGTCCTGACAGGGCAGCACAGCCCTGAGAGCAGCCTGCACAGCCTAGCCCGCTATGGGGCCAGCCCACCCCCAGCTGCCAGCCAGGGCTGGTGTTCCCCTGCTGTTTCTCTGGCTGTCCCTGCCTCCCAGGACCTGCCTGGTTTGCCCTGACTCTGGGATGTCCCGACACAACATCCACCCACTCCTTCCCTGACCTCTGCTGCTGAAGACCTGCATCCAGGCAGCCACTCTGTCCAATCCACTGGCTCTGCTGGATCTCACTCAGGCTCCAGGACTTGCATTTTCTCTGGCTGAGTGGCTTGCCTGGTCACTGACCCGAGGCCTCGCCTGGCCCTGGCATCTGTGTGTGTGCCCTGCATCCTCTGAGGATCCTGAATGCACAGTCCGCTACAGGTGATCCTAGATCATTCCTCTCCTGTCTCTGCTGTCCTTCTCTCTAACATTGACAGTCCCATCTATGAATGGTTTTGCTGCTAGGACACCAGGAGGCGCCTGGGGCATGAAGAGAGGCAACGTGGTGCCTGAGAGGATTCGGATTCTCCTGGGCAAGGGCCTCGTGGACAGGGGCCCTGTGCCATAGACAGACGTGTGAAAATGCAGGAGACGCACACGGGTGCCTGGCCACCCGCGGGGCTGCTTCCAGGCACGTGCGCTGTCTTTCTGGGTTGTTTCATAGATGGTAAGTCGTTTTGGTAAACTTAACTTGGTTCCGTTAACACTTTCACAAAACAGTTTTGTGTCTGAACCATAAAGTGCTAAGTGATTGGCAAAGGTCCCCTCAACAATGAACAAAGCTTAGATCAAAGGAAGGAGAAAACCGTGCTGTCCCGGCTATAAAAACAAAACAGAACAACAGCCGCAGCTACAGGGTTTCCTGTGGGTGGAGAGGCCATATACACTTTCCTTCTTTCTGAAAACCCATGATGGAGATGGGGCCGCTAGGCACAGGGTCATCACCTCACGTGGGCCACACCCCAGCTACCCAGGGCAGTCAGGGTCTATTCCTTTGACAAATAGGATGCCCCATGCATCCAAGCTGAACAGAAGCTCTGTCCTGTCTTGTTCACATCCTCTGGGTGAGGTTTCGATGGGTCTACACTTGGGACTCCCTGCAGGCATTGGGCTGGGAGTGCAGGAGAGGGGGAGGGAGGGTCCCCTCTGCCAGGCGGCTGCAGACTCTAGTGACGAGGACACAGGGGAGCCCCCTTGAGTGCCCAATCTCCGGGGAGGAGTAGACCTCGCCACAAAGCACCAACACCCTGCAGGAAGGATCACAATCACCCAGACCATTGGGCTCCTGACCCTCCTCCAGCCCTGGTCCAGCCCCTGACCCAGAAGGCACAGTATAGGTGGCTACTCACTGGCAAGGATGACCATGTCCATGCCCCAAAAGATGCTCATGATCCAGCCCACCATGACGATGGCCGTGAGGGTCTGGATGAGGGCCGCTGCGATGTTCAGCCAGAAGACACAGCACACATGCCTGTCCGGGAGGTCGGTACGGGCTCCGCACAGCACGGCAAAGGCCGAGACAAACGTCCCTGTGAGAGGCGGGATGGACAACCTCCTGAGGGCACTGGGGGTACAGCCACACGTGTGCTTCCAGCTGGCCTGGGGCCCAGCCACCCGCCCCCTGGCAGCTAGGAGAGGGGCGACCCGGTGTCCAGCACCTTTCCACTCAGACCCAGCCCGCCTCTCTTCCCCGTGCTGGAGGGGCTGATGTACCAGCCGCAGGAGGCCCGGCACAGTCCTGGGACCATCACAAGCTGTCCGTCCCATGTGGGAGCCACAGTGCAGCCACCTGCAAGGACTCTGAACAGCCCAGTGGAAAAGGTATTGATCTTGTGTGGCAAAGGCTATAAAGGGCCTAGCAGTTCAGAAGAGTCAGCATCACTGGGGTGACACAGAAGCCACCCACAGAGGTAAATTAGGAAGTGACCCCCAGCACACACACTAATTGCAAAGGGATGGGAGCTCAGGCCCCAGGTGCCTGCAGAGTGGAGAGAGCACAGGCCAGTGCCAATCCTTCAGAGACCCTCCTCTGATGGTATTCCCCCAGAACCTCCAGACCTGCAGCAGGGGGCGGGGTAGGGTTAGAGCCCAAAGCGACATAATGTGTGTGTCCAGCTCCCTTCCCTGGCATGACTTCTCAGATCCCTGCAGGTGACAGCGCTGCCCTTAATGACATTTCCCCAGAGTCAGGCTCTTCTCCAACACGGGCTCTGAGCCTGCAGCATCCCGCAGGGCAGCCGACTCCTGCCTTCCTCTGCTAGGGACCCTTTGCATTGGGCTCACCAGATAATCCAGGGAAACCTCGCATCTTACATCACATCTGCAGACCCTCCCCTTGATTGTATTAAGTAACATCCACACAGGTTCTGGGGGGGTCAGTGTGTGGACATCTTTGGGGGAGCATGATTCTGCCTCCCGCACTAACACACTGCATTAACTAGATGTCCCTTGTGCTTCAACACCTGGAGTCTTGCTGCCCCTGGAGAGACAGCCCCTCAGGGCTAGCTGATTCCTAGACCTGGTACTCAACCCCCGAGTCCAGAGCCCACACCTCAAGCAGCTCCTATATGGGCCCTCACACTCCAAGCTGCGAGACCCCCACCCTGATCGCTCAGGGCCAGATTCAGGAGAGCCCCCTGAAATTGTTCAAACTGGTCAGCCCCTAGCCTGCTGACCCTACTTTGTGTGTTCCTTCCCTGCAAACTACAGCGAAGGCCCATGTTTGCCCCTTGTGACCTCTGTCTCCTGACCATCTCTGGCACCTCCTCATGTGGACACCTGCACCATGGCATGACCCCTCCTTTTAGGAAGTGTGACTAACTATCCTTTCAATGACTGTCATTTCCTGATCTGTTGGCCTCTCCATATCTAAATAATAACAAAACCTACATTTTAAAGTACATGCACACTACTGGGTATTTACCCTAAAGTTACAAATGTAGTGATCCAAAGGGCCCCTGCAGCCCAATCTTTATAGCAGCAATGTTCACAACAGCCAAACTATGGAAAGAGCCCAGATGTCCATCGACAGACAGATAGATAGAGATGTGGTACATTTATACAATGGAGTATTACTCAGCCATCAAAAAAATGAAATCTTCTCAGGTGTGGAATTTAAGAAACAAAACAGAGACTTAGAAGAGAGGAAAAAAAAAAACAAGACGAAATCAGAGAGGGAGACAAACCCTAAGAGACTCTTAATCCTAGGAAACAGACCGAGGGTCACTGGAGAAGAGGGGAGTGGGGGGATGGGGTCACTGGGGGATGGACATGAAGGAGGTCACATGATGTGATGAGCGCTGAGTGTTATATAAGACTAATGAAGCACTGATCTCTACCTCTGAAACCAATAATACATTATATGTTAACTGAATTTAAATAAAAACTTTAAAATGCAAAAAAAAGAGACTAAAAAAATCCCTAAAAATAAGTGCACACATTCAAGAATCAAGTATCCTGTGCAAGGTCATGGTCATAGGCAGGGACTGACCCCACGGCCATCTGAGGCCATGTTCTTGCTGGCTGTCTCTGCCTCACAGTAAGTGCAGACGAGAGAGCAGGACATTTGCAAAACCAGTCAACAGAGCAGTAACCATCCTCACACTCCCCCTCTTCCTCTTCCTCTGGAGCTCCTGCTCCTCAAGGAAGCTGCCTTGGCATCCATATTTCTTCCTCTCTGCACTCTGGCTCCTGGCCCTTCCCTGCCCAACCCTGGTGGCTCCCACTGGCTTCCAAGGTGGCCTTTCCCTGGCTCTACACCCATGTGCCCCAGATCCAAGGCTGATCCCTCAGGTGCATGTGCTGATTCCCAATCCCAATCCTGCCCATCCTCCTCCTCTTTACAATCACCACCAATTGGGTGTTTCTGCCTCTTGAGGGCCTGATGGTCCCTCTTAGACCCCAGGTGGCATCCCATACACTTTCTGGCGGGAAATGATGTCACCAGGATGATGACACAGGTCCTTGCTGATATCATTCTGCTTCACAACAAGAATAGCCAACGACTATGTATGAGCAAAACACCACTAGAGGATCCCACCCTGCCCACCCAGAGGTCTCCCTTGAGCATTGCAGGTCACTTCTGGGGGCCCCTACTCTGATCTAGCTGTACAGGGATTGCAGGCAAATCTGTGGGGCCGGAGCACCGGAATCTGACTGTGATGCGGGTGGGAGCATCCAGTATGGATCTACGACAACCAGCAGAGACCTTGGCACATGGAGTTCACACCAGCACAGCCCAAGTCATCATCCCAACAGTGGAGAGGGTCTACCTACCACATGTAACCCGAGGGCCGGAAGGAACACGTGGAAGCCATGTGGCCCTCTAACCCTCCAGCCAAGAGACAGGCGGCAAGCAAATCATCCCTAGGGCAAAGCCATTGCCCATCATAGAGGGTTTCCCCACTCTGCATAGGCAGGAGGATTAATTCATGGCCAAGGCTGGGGGTAGCTCCCAGACCCTCCCAAATGGAGAGTCTGGGAAAGTGAGAGGAACCCCCCTACCCCCACCCAGATAAGGCATGAGACATAGGGGCAGCCCTCAAGGGATGAGACATGGCCCTAGCTGCTATGGCTCTCAGCCCCATTGGACCAGAAGAGCCTGCGAGCACACCAGGAAGCTGTATTTGACTGCTCTGGCTGGGGAAATGGCAGGCAAAGCCAACAGAGCAAAGCCACTGTATCTGTTCATCCAGGGCACTGGGGGCATGGGTTGGCCTGAGTGAAAACAACAAGCAAAAAGCTTTCCTGGCATTAGAGCTGCTTCTCCCACTGTGCCAGGCAGGGAAGCTAATTCTGCTTTTGCCAAATACAGCCAGTATTTGGCCCGCCCGACCAGAAACTTCACCAGGCCATCCTGTAGCCCTGCTTACAGCAGCACCTGGACAGAGAGCCTGACCTGTGGCTTTCCCCATCTTCAAAGTGAAACTGATAACCACACCTGGGAAGTCAGTGAAAGAATAAAGTGGGAAGCATCACACTTCCTGATGTCAAGCTAGACTATAGAGTGAAGCGTCTGCCTTCGGCTCAGGTCATGATCTCAGGGTCCTGGGATCAAGCCCTGCATCGGGCTCCCTGTTCAGCAGGGAGTCTTCTTCTCCTTCTGCCTTTGCCCCTTGCTTGTGTGCTCACTTGCTCTCTCTCTCTTGCTCCCTCTCAAATAAATAATTTTTTAAAAAAGATATACTGTAGAGCAATAGTAAGCAAACCAATATAGTACTGGCATAAAAGCAAATAGACCAATGGAACAGAACTGAGAGCCCAGAAATAAACCCAGGCATATATGGTCAACTAATCTTTGACAAGAGAGCCAAGAACACTCAATGAAGAGAAGACAATCTTTTCAGTCAATGGCGCTGGGATAACTGGATATTCACATGGAAAAGAATGAAGCTGGACCCCTACCTCACACCACTCACAAAAATTAACTTGAAAGGGATCAAAGACTTAAATGTAAGACCAGAAACCAAGAAACTACTGGAAGGAAACAGACACAAAGCTCCCCAGCGTGGGTCTTGGTGATGGTTTCTTGCATGTGATACCTAAAGCTCAAGCATCAAAGTAAAAAATATACAAGTGGAACAACATCAAACTAAAAACTTCTGCACAGTAAAGGAGACCATCCACAAAGTGAAAAGACAACCTGTGGGATGGGTGAAAATATGTGCAATCCTTATATTTGATAAGGGGTTTATCTCCAAAATACAGAAAGAACTCATACAACTCTGTAGCAGAAAAACTACTCAATTAAAAATGGGCAAAGGACCAGAATAGATGCTTCTCCAGCGAAGACATCCAGATGGCCAACAGACATGAAAAGATGCTCATCATCACTCAGTATCAGTGAGATCCCACCTCACACCTGTCAGAATGGCTAAAATTAACGACATAGGAAATAACAGGTGTGGGCGAGGATACAGAGAAAGGGGAACCCTCTTGCACTGTTGGTGGGATTGTAAATGGGCGCAGCCACTGTGGAAAACAGTATGGAGGTTCCTCAAAAATGAAAAATAGAATGACCATATGGTCCAGCATTCCAATTTGGGGAATATATATATTTAAAAAATAAACACACTAATTCAAAAGGTATCTGCACCCCATGTTCACTGCAGCATTACTCACAGTAGCCAAGACACAGAAGCAACCAGTGTCTACGGATGGATGAATGGAGAAAGACATTGTGGTACGAATGTGTACAATGGAATATTATTCAGCCATTAGAAAACGAGGAAATCCTACCCCCCGTGCAAACATAAAGCCTTCAGTACACTAAGTGAAGTAAGCCCGACAGAGAGAGACAAATACTACAGGATCTCACGGATACCTGGAATCTAAAACAAAAACTATAAGTGAACTCAGGAAAAGAGATGAGACATGTGGTTAGCAGAGGCGGGGGGCGGGGGGGGAGCCGGAGGGAGGGGGTCAGGAGGTGCAAACCCCAGGTGCGAGGGTCGCAGGCACTGGGGGGTCACGTAGCGGACACTGTTATGGGGCGCACACGAAAGTTAAGAGTCGATCCTGAGTTCTCACCGCAAGGATGAAAGTTTTTTCTCTCTGTCCTGTGTCTGCACGAGAAGCTGGGTGTGAGCAGGACCCCCCGTGGTGACGGTTTCACAACGACTATAAATCAACCCACCGCGCTGTACGCCTCGGACTTACCCCGTGAGGGATGTCAATTATTTCTCAGGATAGCGGGAAACGATGCAGATGCCTGAGTCCCACCTACGATCCAAATTTAGATCTGGGGGTGGGGGTGGGGGACAAATCTTCATTTCTAAGCAAGTTTCTCCCTCCTCGCAAATGCCCACTCAAGTGTGAGCTGCACGGATCAAACAAGGAACCGGCCCCTCTGTGTTCCCGGCACAGAGCCAGCCAGGAAACTCGGGACCTGGAAGTGATTATTCTCTCACCCATGGACAGCCGGTCGGGGACACAGACAGCTGCTGGATCCTCCTTCCTAGGAGATGTAGCTGGTTGCAGCACCTAGGTCTCTCTGCAGCCCATCCAGACACCTGACTTGGTCCATGCCCTTGGACTCCCCCAGATGAGTGAGGAAGCTCCTTATCCCCACCTGATGGAGGAGGAAGGGAGCGAGGGTAATGCCCTGGTCTGCAGAGGGGGGATGATGGAAATGGCACTACAGCCTCCTCCCCCAGGCAGGAGCAGGACAGGGTGCTGTGGGGGCAGGGCCCGTGACATGGCCAGGGGTGGCCAGCTGCTGGGTCCTGGCCAAGGGTGCTGCATGCCCAGAGAAGGTGCATGCCCCTAAGCTGGGGGCAATGGAGCTCTGGCAGGGTTTTGAGCAGGAGAGCGAAGCAGGAGAGGGATACAATGGAAGCAGTGATGGAAAACGATCATGTGTCGGCAGGGTGCTGGGTGAGTAGGCAGTATCTGAGATGGACAAGCAGGGCTGCGGAGGGATGGGACATGGACTCAGCGCTTGGGAGTGGACACAGAAGGAAACAGAGGACTTAGGGCCCCGCGGGAAGTGTGCCTCAGTCCTTAACCTCTGCTGGCATACTGTGCATGGTGGGAAATGAGATAAACACATGCTGACACCATTAAAAAAAAGGAGAACACTAGAGAAGTGGCATGATGGCAGAGCTGAGCAAGAGCAGGTGGGGGAAATATTAAGTAAAAATAACACAGATGCCATTCCCCCCACACCTACAGTGTGCGACACCGTGTACCCTCCCTCTGCCTACCTTACCTCTAATCCTTACAGCTCGGAGCTAATTATTAACACTCCCAGTCTACAGATGAGGGGGGTGGGGCCGGGCAAGTCTCAGAAAGGTTGAATGATCGGGCCAAGCAGCGCAGCCTTGATTTAGACCCAGATCTGTCAAGTTTAGAAGGCTGAGCTCTGTTTAGCCAGAATGTTGCATCTTTACATTAAAAAATAAGGAAAATTAGTACAGCTGCTGTGGAGAACATATGGAGGCCCCTCAAAGAAGTAAAAATAGAAATACCAGATAGTCCAGCTATTTCACTTCTGGATCTGTACCCAAGAGAATTGAAAGCAGAGTCGCAAAGCAATATCTGCACCCCCGTGTTCACAGAGGCATTGTTCACAAGGGCTGAAGCATGGGAGCACCCCAGGGGTTGAGAGGTAGATGAGTGGATAAACAAAAGGTGGTGTACACATACACTGGATTATTCATCCTTAAAAAGAAAGGAAATCCTGACACCTGCTATAACATGGATGAACCTTGAGGACATCGTGCTGAGTGAAATAAGCCAATCAAGAAGGGACAAATACTACGTGATTTTATTCACGTGAGGCACCCAGAGGGGTCGAATTCATAGGGACAGAAGAGGATGGTGGTGGCCAAGGGCTGGGGGCAGAGGGAATGGGGGCTTAGTGTTTCATGGGACAGAGTTTTAGTTTGCAAGACAAAAAAAAAAAAAGATATCCATCTGGAGATGGATGATGGGGTTGGTTGCAAAACAGAGTGAATAGACTTCATGCCACTAAACTATATGCTTAACAATGGTTAGGATGGGGCGCCTGGGGAGGGGGGGCTCACTTGGTTAAATGTCTGCCTTCCTCTCAGGTCATGATCCCAGAATCCTGGGATAGAGCCTCGAGTCAGGCTCCCTGCTCAATAGGGAGCCTGCTTCTTTCTCCCTCTCCCTCTGCCTGCTGCCCCTGCTTATGCTCTGTCAAATAAATAAAATCTTTTTTTAAAATGGTGAGGATGGCAAATTTCTTGTTATGCATATGTACAATTAAAAAAATGAAAAACATAAGTAAAGAAACCTCATCCTTCCTGATTTTCAAAATATCCTTGAAGCCCTCCACCACCCTCCTGCCCCAGCCAGAATCCCTGATGGGAGGCCCTGGAGCAGACGGTGCCCTGACCTGTGGCCAAACCTCAGCCTTCCTGCCTCCTTCCGCTGGGCTGAACCACAAGAAATGGCCATTTCTGTGGGTTGATCCTCAGCTGAAGAAAAGAAATTTGCTATGGCTTGGCCTGCTACATGTATGGATATTTTGAGCATAACAAAACTCTGTCCTTGAGCTCAGAAGTTCTGAGTTAGAAGCCATCTGGTCCATCTCTTGTCAAAAGATGGAAGCTCACCAGAATCACCAAACTGATGAGAGGCCCCTGGGCCTCTCCATGCATCTGCCTGCCTGCCACGGGGAGAGGACGGCCCAATGAATCCACTGCTCTGCAGAACTCAGAGTTGTACAAAAGGCAACACCAGCAAAGACCCAGGCTCTGCAGGGAGGAGACGGGTTGGCCCACATTTCGTCTGAAAGAGGAGGCAAACTCAGGGCACCTGGGTGGCTCAATCAGTTGAGCATCCGACTCTTGGTTTTGGCTCAGGTTGTGATCTCGAGGTCTTGGGATTGAGCCCAGCGTCAGGCTCTGAGCTCAACACAAAGTCTACTTCAGATTCTTTCTCCCTCTGCCTCCCACTCAGATTCTCTCTCTCAAATAAATAAAATCTTAGAAAGAAAGAGGAGGCAAACTTATGTGTGTGAGGTGTGGGGGGGACTCCTGGTCACTCCTTTCACCCACATGGACATGTTCAGGATTACTCTGGGATATACATAGAAACACAAGCACCACGTGTTTACTTACTGATTTGTACAACATTTATATGCACATATGTTACCAGCAGTTGCTTTCATTTGGATAAACTATTCATCAATTATTAATTAGGATCAATAATTTTACTAATTAGGAAATGATGGTAATAGGTCCCTTTGGCCATATAAAGTTAAAAGTGCTATAGAAAGGATTAAGTGAATGGATTTATAATATAAAAACATCATTTTAATCTTTCCAGCAGTAAGTTTAAAGAATGATTTTAGCACATTTTCATATGAAGAGGTGTTAATTGTTTTAAATGAGTCTTACCCGCTAAATAAAGAGCCCTACCCAACGGCAATGTGTTAGTTCTAATTTATCCCTCTGAGTGCCAACCTCATGCCAGTGAGCATTCCAGAGTCCGGAGCTAGAGCCCAGCCAGGCGAGGGGAGCCCCCCCCTCTGGTTGGCACACCAGGTCACAAAGGGAACAGTGACAAATTCTGTTCGGTTGTATCAGGGAAGACTTCACAGGCAAGTAAGTGATTGTGGGGAGAGGTCTGGAAGCTGATGGAGATGGTCCACGGAAGAAGGAAAGGAAGAGCATTCCAGATACAACCCAGCATGTCCCTCTAGGAGCTCAGAGGGTGGCACAGGGTACAGAGAGGGGAGCGATGAAAACAAGGCTGGCTCATACTCTGTCAAAAAATATAATAAGTTGGGGTGCTTGGGTGCTCATTAAGCATCCAATCTTTTTTTTTTAGCATCCAATCTTAATTCCAGCTCAGGTCACAATCTCAGGATCATGAGATGGAGCCCTGTATCAGGCTCCGTGCTGGGTGTGGACCCTGCTCAGGATTCTCTGTCTTTCACTCTCCCTCTGCCCCTATCCCTAAATAAATAAATAAATAAATAAATAAATAAATAAATAAATAGGATACCTTAAATATCCTAAATTAAAAGAATGAGGCCAAGGTGGGCCAAGGGCCTTGCTATGGGGTTGGGCTACCCTCTCCAGGCAATGGCAATCAACAGGGAATTATACATTTGGGTTTTAATTTTATTATTTTTTTTAAGATTTTATTTCTTTGTTTGAGACAGAGACAGAGCAAGAGAGAGAGCACAAACCGGGGGAAGAGCAGATGGAGAGGGAGAAGCAGACCTCCTGCTGAGCAGGGAGCCCAACATGAGACACAATCCCAGGACCCTGGGATCATGACCTGAGCCGAAGGCAGACGCTCAACCAGCTGAGTCACCCAGGTGCCCCTCAGATTTTAATTTTAGAAGAAACACTGTGACCCCAAGGGGAGGACGGGGTGGGGCGAAGGGCTGAGGCAGGAGGCTGGGAGGAGAGACATCGCCAAGATCTCTGTGACAGGCCAGAGGGGGGACACAAGGAGTGGCAGCAGGGACAAGCTGGGAAGGAGCTCAAGGAGGAAGAGCACATCGTCGTGTCCCCAGGACCGGGTGACCAGCTGCATGACATGAAAGGAAGAGGAAGAAGGTCCAGACAGGTCTGGGCTTCTGGTTTTCCACACTATGCTGTAAGGGGGAGGTCCCTGGAGAACTGGGGGGCATTGTCCAGGAGAGCCTGAACAGGCAGCCCAAAACCATACCTGTGCATGAGCTCCCCGGGAGGCTGTAGAAGGCAAGGACAGAAGGTCAAGGCAAAAGCCAGGGAGACATCAAGACCCCCAGATGAGCAAGGACAGGGAAGGTGGGAGGGATGAGGGCATAAAGGTGGGGGAGCAGGGCAGAGGGATAAGGCTTGGGATCTCAGAAACAGGAGGCCGACTCAGGGAAGATGAGCCAGGGACAGGCCCCTGCAGCAGAGAGGGCCAGTGACAGGTACTGGGTGGGAGCATGGCCACATGCGGGTTGGAGAGGAGCCCTCAGCTCCGGGTCTTGAGAGCAAGCCAAGGTAGGAGCAGGATGTCAGAGGCCTGGGAGAGAATGAGGTGTGGATTCCAGGATAAGAGAGAGGACCAACCACTCTTTCAAAAAGGATATTCAAGGGGCACCTGGGTGGCTCAGTGGTTGAGTGTCCATCTTTGGGTCAGGGCATGATCCAGGGGTCCTGGGATCAAGTCCCGCATCGGGCTCTCCAAAGGGAGCCTGCTTCTCCCTTTGCCTATGTCTCTGTCTCTGTGTGTGTGTCTCTCATGAATTTAAAAAAAAAAAGTATATTCTAGAAACATAAGCCAGTTTACCCATTGGGAAGTCACTGCGTGGCAGGAGAGGCTAAAGCCCTAACTAGGCAGGTGCAGGTGGGTGTGAAGCCTCCTGATAAGATGAAGGGAGGAGGAGAGAAGAGGAGGAGGGGAGGACGGGAAGACGGGAGGAGGGGAGGAGGGGAGGAGGGGAGGGGGCCTACTGCAGTTTTCCAAACCAGTCTGCTTCTCAGCATGAACTGGGATCTCTAACAATGCAGCTCTAGGGCCCCACCTCCAGACCACCAGAGGCATAGCGATGAACCTGGGAATTAGCTGTTTAGAAAAATAAAACCCACCTCACCTGACCCTGATGTACAATCCAGTTTCAAAGATTTTTTTTATTTTATTTATTATTTATGTATTATAGTCACAGAGAGAGAGAGAGACAGGCAGAGACACAGGCAGAGGGAGAAGCAGGCTCCATGCACCGGGAGCCCGATGTGGGATTCGATCCCGGGTCTCCAGGATCGCGCCCTGGGCCAAAGGCAGGCGCCAAACCGCTGCGCCACCCAGGGATCCCCTGCAATCCAGTTTCAGAAGCCTTCTCTGAGGCAAAGAGAGATCGGCCTCTGAGACACAGAACCCAAAAGTTGCACACCCTCGCAGGAAACCTGCACACGATTCCAGCCATTCCCACTGCCCAACAGTGTCCCCACAACGCCGGGCCGACCTGGGGAAATTACTCTCCACTGCACAGGCAGGACAGGGAACTCTTCCCGGGGGCAGGGGGTGGGGGGAGGCCAGGCCACCACCACCTGGCACAGAGGGGTAATGATACTAGTGAACTGCCACCCAAATCAGCCTGTGACCAGACCGTGAACGCTGGCCTGGACGTGAGCCTCGCACACAGGTCCTACTGTGACCCCAAGGGAGGAAGGCCTGACGAGGAGCCCAAACACACACAGAGACTTAGAGCAAAGATGCCCCAGGGCTTTGCAACCACAGCCCTCTCTGGCCACCACAATTCATGTGGGAGCTGTGGGAGGTGCTGGGCTGGAGAGGAGGTCTCAGGGAAGGTGATCCCAGATGCCATCTGCAGCTGGCTCTGCATTCAGAGGCACCACTGGCCACCTGCATGTTCCCTGTCACCCTCCAGGAAGGGCTCGCTGTGCACAGCCCTCTTTCGGGCAGAACTCTCAGGAGATGTAAAGGACAGCTCGGCCCAGACTTTACAGCCAATCTGGGAGGATATGCCACTCTCTAGGACAGAGGTCCCACAGCTACCTGCTATCTAGTCCAGGCAAGAACGAGACAAATGGAAGGTCACACTTGGGGTCACACTCCAAGCAGCTTTGCCTCTTAGACCTCAGGGGGCATAAGAAGTAGCAGAGATGGTTTTAAAACACCATCCTGGGCCCCAGCCTCCAAGACCCGAATGCAGCATGTCTGGGCATCCAGTTCTTCATCACATCAGTTATTCCCACCTGGAGGCAGAAAGGGAAGGACGATAAGGTCACAAAGGATTCTAGAAGGAAGTTCAGGGCAGCGTGGACATACACAGGCCCTTGGTGAGCCACAGTGGGCGGCAGAAGAGGAGGCCTTGGCCTCCGCAGGGCTCAGCGCATCCTTCCATCCTGCACACACACACCCATCCATGCTGTTCTGGGGAAGGGGCAGGATGGGGCGGATCTGCCGCTTGTGTTCACATGGGAAGGCGCCGCCGGTCTGCAGGCTTCAGCTGCGTGCGTAGAGCAGAGTGAAGAGAGTGAAGGAAGAGAGGGACAAAGCAGGAGAGGGCGGGGTGCCAGAGCAGGTGGAGCGGGCCGGTGCAAGTCGTGGAGGGTGAAGGACGGTTGCCCAAGGTTCAAGGCTGCAGAGGGCAGTGGGGGCGGCTGTGTCCTGGGGCTGGAAGCATTCTGTGGACCCAGCACTGCCCTGAGCCTCATGCCCTGCCTGGCAGGGAACTCGCAAAGTGGAGACTCTATAAAAGCCAGAGACAGAGGAGCACAGAGCAAAACACAGACAGTTCTGGGACTCTAGTCATCCTGACCACACTCAAAGTTCCTGGAAATGAACCTGCCCATGCCTTCGACCGGTCTATGCTGGACCAGTGGTAAAAGGGTCTGTGGACGGTCTTCCACATCCCGGCGGCACACAAACCCCCCAGTGAGGTCACTCGGGCCCATTGCACACTAGAAGCACATCATCTCCCGGCAGTGACCAGACTGCCCCCTGCGGTCAGCAGCTCCTATTGACCCCTCTATCCATCTTTGATCACTTACAGATGAGGAAGTGCACTTATTAGGACTTAAATATTTCTGAGCACAGGTATCAAAGAAGAAAACCAAAGGAGGGCCTTGTGGTCCCTCCACAGGGAGGAGGTGGAGGACATTCCGAACAAACCTCCTGGCATTCGACCTTGGCTGCTGCCCCATGCCCAGTCCCTCCAGTCCCAAATGGGGGGAAGAAAGCACCAGCTCGGGGTACACACTCCAATTCTTCCCGGGGCCACAGAAAATGTGGAGGGCTCGGGGAACGGTGGCAGCAGAAGCCTTCAGGTGAATGGGGGGTTACAGGTGACACTCGGTGGCCACCACAGCCATGGGGTGGGCCTTGCATTCCCCACCTGAAAAGGCCTCGTGGCATAAAAGTGGTCGGGCAGGGAGCCCCCTCTACTGCTACAAATAAATCTGTTGTCCTTCTGGAGGACGGAGAACCAGAGACCAACTCCCTGTGTCCACTGTGCCTTCACCGTGACACCAGGCTGACGATCCTGCTAGAGGCTAGGTTGACAGGAGCCGATAATTAATTTTAACAGCGCTGCGTGTTGCATCAGCCTCCCTGCACCAGTTTGCAAAGCTCCCCTGCCCTCCACCATGGCCTACACCCCCAAGTCCATGCAGAGCAGAACAGGACGCCTCAGGTCTCTCTCAGGGGGCCCAGGGAGGCCCCCTGATCTCTCCCAGGATGTGGAGCCCGAGTAGAAATGTAAATGCATGACTCCAGGTTCCCCAGTTCCGAGCTGGGTCACGATGGGTTCTGGGCATGAATGCCAGAGGGTGAGCTGGGAGAAGTGGGGAGGGGGCGCACTGGAAGGTCTACAGGGCTGAGGCCCTTGGGGGCCAGGTTTGTCCTCCCCACCTTCCAGCAGGGCCAGGGTTATGGCTGGTCAGTCAGGTGGACAAGGGCAGGGAAGGACAGGCGTGGGAGAGGATGACACGCTCCCGTCTGCTCAGAATCTGCAGCCTGATGAGATGAAATTTCCATGGATGGGCAGACACTGAGATTGGAAACAGAGAGGGGCTCGGCCCAAGGTCACAGCTGCTAGGAGCCTCGAGATCCATGCAGGGAGAACCCACCACATGAAGAGCCCATGGGTGGCTCTGTGAGCAGGGATCCCCAAGTCCTGCAGTGACCCCTGGCCTTTGCGGGCATCTTTTAAATGTTTTTTTTTTAAGATTATTTATTTATTCATGAGAGACAATGAGAAAGGCAGAGACATAGGCAGAAGGAGAAGCAGGCTCTGCAGAGTCTGCGAGGAATCTGATGCGGGACTCCATTCCAGGACCCTGGGATCACGACCTGGGCCAAAGGCAGACATTCAACCACTGAGCCACCCAGGTGCCCCTGCAGGCGTCCTTTATCCACAGGCTCATGGCTGAGCCTCAGTCAATCGTTCAGGCCTCCAAGTCACATCTGTCATTCATAACACGTCTACTGCATCCTCAGCTCTGAGCTTGTAAAAGGAGTCACCGTGTCCTTATCCACTCAAGTCCTGAATGACCTGGGCCTCCAGTGCCAAGTGTGCATGAGGCCAGGCGTGCCAGGCACCAGGGAGGCTCACAGACTAGAGTGACAGCCCCAGGAGGGTAGGATTGAGCTGTTTCCAGGCGCCCTGAGTTGTGCCACACACCGCGGCATCAGGAGGACAGTGCAGCCCTGCATCTTGCCCCTGAGCCCACAGCAGCAGAGGCTTCCTAAGCCTCCCAGGTCCTGAGCCTCCCAGGTGCACTGCAGACAGCAGAGGAACATTTGCAGTCAGGGTCCCCAGGCGTGGACACCCACATTCCCAGGCACAGAGCTGCCTCTTCCTTACAATCATCTCCAATCATTTTGTCAGTTTGGTTTCCCCACATACCATTTATGAAGCACCTGCTGGGTGCCAAGAACTGGGCTAAATTTATATGTGCCCAACAAAAAGGCAGCATCCCGGCCCTCAAAGATCTCCCAGGGTAGTGAGGACAAGTAAGCCACGGAACACAAGGCCACATAGTTGGTCCTCGGAGATGGGCAGAGGCGGGATGCTGCCCACAAAGCTGGGCCCCAGAGTCAGAATGCCAAGAGCCCGAATCCCAGCTGAACCACAAATATGCCATGAAGCCTTTACTGGAAACATGATGTGTTCAAACCTCAGTTTCCCCATCTGTACAATAAAGATAATGATAACAGCCTGCCTCACAGGGTGGGCATGAGGACCGAAGTCGTGTGTGTGAAGCACTGAGAATACAAAGTGGCCCTGGGGGCGGGGGGGATTTGTAGGTAAATGAAGGGGGCCGCAGCCCTGTCCCATGGGGGCAGGTGATCAGGAAAGTCTTCCCCAGGAGGTAATACCTGAGCAGAGCCCTGAAACAAGGAGTGATGTGCTGGGAACATAGCGATGAGCTGGAAGATCCTAGTCTGTCATCGTGATTTGTGGCCAGTGGTGATACTTTTCACTCCACCTCCTAAAGAAACCTGTTACAACTGCAAAGTTCACTCTGCCAGCTGCATGAAGCCCAAGGCCTGGGGCGTCAAGCTCCAAGTCTGCAAGGCCGTCCAGCAAACAGCATCTCAGTGGCCATGGAGAAGGCCACGGAGCAGTCAAGCAAACTACAAGATAGAAGGCAAACAGACACTAGACACAGAAAATAAATGTGGCTGTGTGACAGTGCCGGCGCTGTGCCAAAAAGCCCCTGAACTTCCAGGAAGGCATCTGGGACGCAGCCCCAGATCAGAGAGCGTCATTCCCGGTGAAGCAGAAAGAGCCAGGCTCTCAGCTGAATAGATGGTCTGAGCTGACCTGCTGGAGGTGGCACAGCGGGGGGATGCTAGGGGTTCTTGTTCAGAAACCAGGAAAGGACTCCAGTCCTAAGGGACCCCAAGGAGCCACACTGTGCATCATCCAGGTGGCTGCATGACGGCAGTAGAAATGGGCGGCTGGGCTACACTGGCGCCCCAGCCTCCCAGAGGAGCAAGGAGGAAGAAGGGAAGTGGAAGGAGGCCCGTGGGGCTCATGCTCAGCTGCGCCCTGCTGGGCCGGGGACACCTCGCATGCCTGGCAGATGCACCTGCTCCTTCTTGGAGCCAAGCAGTGCAGGGTAGCACTCCCAGGCCAGAGACAGCATCCTGCAACAGCTCAAGTGAGTGGGCTCAGGATGGCCTTCTCCAAGCACTCACGCCATGGGGACTGCCACACTTGCAGGGAGGGGACCAATGCTACTAGAAGGACTGGATAGTACTGACACGGGGCTGTGGGGCCACACAGGACATGGCCTTTGACCCACACAACTGGAGGCCACGGCCTGGGATGGGGAGGCTGGGCCACTCTGACTCCTGCAACTCCTAGACACAGGACTGGATGTCTTCTTGCCACCCCTCCAGCCCCTCTTCCCTGGAAGCATGACAGGCTGGCTGGGGCTCAGAGAAGGACTGCAGCTGACCACAAGGCGTGAGGGAGGAGAGGAAAGCTCCCTAAGGATCCCTCTAGGGGCACAGGGACAGACTCACAAGCCACCAAGGAGGGAAAATAAGGAACTGCTTTAGGCCATCTTTTGGGCTAACCTGCTCCCTCGATGGTCCCAAGAAGGGCCTTTCTACCACCCAATGGCAAGGTAGCAGCAGCAGCAGGATCAGGGGTACAAGTCCATGCTGCACCGAGCCCTCGGGAGAGAGGGACATTCCACCGAACTGACCCTGCCCACTTCCCCCCATAACCCAGGGCTGCCTCCTCTTTGAACAGATAAGACCTAGGACAGAGGGTGCATTCCCCGACTAGAATGCACTAGAATGCTGGAGTGGCCCCAATTATGGAGAAATCCCCCTGTACCTACGTCCTTCGAAATGTGACCCAGCAACTCCTTCTATCACAAGGCAGTCTCTGCTTCCCCACTCTCTGGACTTGTGATTTTCACAGGCCGACATCATGTGGTATAAGTTGCATTGTGCCAGTTCTGAGTGGAGGCCACAAGGGCTGCGTGGGCCTCCACTTGCTCTCGAGATCTGTCCAGCCTCCATAGGATGGGTCCAGGGAGCCCACTGGAGGACGAGGCCCAGACATCCAGCCACCCTGGCTGAGATCAATTAAGCTTAGAGCCTCTTGAGCCCAGCCCAAATGCAACCCACAGAATGTGGACTAAACCAGTGGCCATTGTTTTAAGCCACTAAGTTTTGGGGAGCAAAGTCAACTGAGGCACCAGCTGTGCCCGTTTTTCCAAACCTGGTGGCCCCCAGGACAGGGGAAGGAGAAGCCACCACCCGGGCTTCTGCTGGCGCCCCTACCCTACAACTGCAGAACGCTTTTCCAGAACAGAA
This sequence comes from Vulpes lagopus, assembly GCF_018345385.1. NCBI lineage: Eukaryota > Metazoa > Chordata > Mammalia > Carnivora > Canidae > Vulpes > Vulpes lagopus. Next base: position 147,739,739 of record NC_054824.1, on the reverse strand, counting down.
GAGCCGAACAAACATGTTCTGGTTTCCCATGGGTTGTCTCTTCCAAAGAGCCCACCTCTGGGGCAGCACTTCAAGACTCACTTGCTGGTTTCCTACAGAGGCAAAGAACAGAATGGATCTGATAAACCTACTTTTTAACAGGAAACTTAGATCAGGAAAGGATCCAGAATTGCAACCAGCTTTGTCCTGATGGAGGCCTTCTGTCCCCAGATCCAGGCGTCTTAGACTTGACTTCCACTGGAGCAAGGCCCCTAGGACCACAGCTTCCAAAAGGAGAGCCAGCGAGGCTGCACGGGGAGGGGCAGGAGGCGGTGATGCCGATTGGGAAGACATGTGAGTAGGGTGGGAGAACACAGGAGCTGGGTGGGCAGCAATTAGAAATGGAAAACAGAAGGAGTTCAGTGGAATCCCAGAGAAATCCTGGCAGCTTTGGAGGGAGCACATGCTGTGCCACTAAGGAAGTCCAGGTAATGGCTCTGCCTGAGTCACCATAGCCTCCCAGAGACCCGAGGGACCAAGCCAGGCCAGCTGGGGAAGGAGCTCGCTTAGCAGGGTGGTGGAGTGGTAGGATGGCAGGCCAGCAACACCAGCTCCTCCCTGAGCACCCCACTTCCTACCCCAGCCACCTCTTCCCAGCTGCCTTTGCTGGTGTCCTATTCTTCTCCCCGCCCACTGGCTGGCTCCCCGTGCTCCCCAGCCTCTCTGCTTATTCTCCCTCCCACTGCACAAGCCACCGAGCGCTCCAGCTCAGAGCCCAGAGCCCAGGCGGTTTGCAAGCAGCCCACACTCCACCCTGGACCCACAGCTCAGATCACCCCTTCGTGCTATTTATGTGCAGATCTCCTCTCACCATGGCACAAGACTTGTCTGTTCATCTCTGAGGCCTTCCGAGTTGCCTACAAGAAGAAATGGCACATCAAAGACGCTTAAACACCTAATGAATCTGAACTTCCTAGAATCCCTTCGTGTGACTATAGTGAAGACAGTTCCCAGGTAGATGGCGGTTCTGAGAAGGTACACCTGGTCCTCTGCACTAGCTATGAGCCCCCTGGGGTGGCACAGCCCCGAAATAAGAACACCGACTCTCAACATGGCCTGCTTGGATTTGAGCCCCGACCTAACCACTTATCAGTGTCCTGTGTGACCTTGAACAAGTCACTTAACCTCCTTATACCTTGGTTTGCTCACTTGAGAATGAGAGCAATAACCTCCACCTCTCTGTGTTGTTCTGGACATTACATGACATGCAGGTGCTTAGAACAGCAGTGGACACCCCATGGGCACTGTAGAAGTGTGCATGTTAGCTGTCTTTCACCAAAGCTGGGTTTGCATTAACCCCCTTTCCAGCCTGGCACATGGCAGGCCTTTAGTGAAGCTTCCTGAATGAACAGATCTCCACTAAGGCATCAGCTGGGGCCTGGAGTTCTGTGCTCCTACAGGACTGGACAAGCTGCCCTCCTGTCCTCTTCTCGGGCGTCACATGGCTGGCACTGGGTGGACCGTGTGCTCCCTGAGGGTGAGCCTGGGCACTTGGCTTACTTTGTAGGGACGTCTCCACCACTGGGCTCCCACCACCACCCACACCACCACCACCCCCCACAACAGGTGGCATGCACAGGAAAAGTGGTGCCCTTGCGGCCCATCCTAGCTGAGAAGCCCATGGTTATTCAGGCAGAGGAGACTGATCTGCCCTGCTTGGTCCCTGCGGTGAGGGACGGGCTGAGGTACCCCCCAAGACAAGCAGGCTGCCTACATGCCCTCTGACCTCAGCGCCACATGGTAAAGGAACATGGAGCTGCTGTCCTGGCTTCCAGCCCTCATCAGGCTCCTATCACTTAGGACCTTGGCCATCACGCCCTCTCTCTGAGCACCCTCCCCCCGCCCCCTCCCCCTGGGACGGTTCTTACTGGTGTTATTATGACTGGCACCTCACAGAATTCAGGGCACGGGATGCTTGGGCAGGGCACCACTTTGCCTTCTGAATGACCCCGCTTCTCTGGTGGTGGCACAGTTCAGCAGATAGCTTCCTCCCCCTCCCACGGGCCTGGCAGGGTCTGGGAAGGAGACAGGAAAGGGACAGAAGCCTTCAGGGGACAGACAGCCTGACAGCAAGACACCAAAGCCCTGCGGGGAAGGCTACTAAGCAGCACAAGGACTGTACATCCCTGACCATCACACACAAACTGGAGCACACATCTGGGGAAAGGTCCCCGAGGGGCTTGGCGCCAAATCACAACCCCTGCAGAGAGATGCCAGAAACGACAGAAGATATGGGGAACCCCCGCCCTTAGCCCCAGAGCAGGTGCATTCCCTCTCTGAGCAGCTGACTGTTCACACTCGTTCAGGTGGAACTCAAACCCTGCGCAGTGGCCCCAGGACCCAGGTCAGGGTGCAGAGTTGGGGGTGCCTCGCAGGTTCCCCCTTGACAGAAGTCCCTTGACAGATCAGCCACTGTATTCACTTTGCTTGGCTGCAAACATCTCTGGCCATTTCCAGAAATGAATTTCACCCTTCTTGGGTGCATTTTTGGAACAATTTAGAATTTTCAAAAGACTGCGGTGCTGAACATGACAGCAGCTCCCCGGGGGGTCCTCAGCTTGTTCTGAGCAGCAGCCACCCCACTGGAACTGCGGAGACTCAGGACAAGTGTCTCCATAAATGTGCATCTCGTAAATGAGAACGGATTCCACTTCTGAGTCACCCCTTCAAAGGTGACAGTGTTCAGAGGCAGTTCTGCTCTCATATGTTCTTTTCCTTGTGCTCCGCCTGGGGATGGGCACCCAGGAGGTTTGGAGGCTGGGGAGCAGTTGCAGCCTTCAGTCCCACCCCCTCCAACCTCATCTGGAAAGGGGAGCTTGGCACAGAGTCAGGCCTTCCCTGCACTTCCCACTCGGCATGTCCCCCACTGATGTGCCCCAGGCCACCTCCAAGGGGCTCAGAAACACAGGTGCCAAGGGACAGGGTCACTGGGACTCACACAGCACTGCCGGGGGTAGTGCTAGCTCTACCCACTGAGGTCCTGGGGTGGGAGAATATGCATTCAGCATAACTGGCTCGCAAACCAAACATGGTAACATACTCTTCGTCATCTGTATTTACAATTAATGGCAGGTTTATGTCATTATTGTGAGTGGTGAGTTGCCCCTGATTTTATGCATTGTTTCCCAAGATAAGCAATGGAAGGATCCAGTATCACTACCTACAGGTGGTGTCTCTTAGGGTACCTTGGGTTGGAAGTGACACAAAGCCAGAGCAGGGCTCACAAAGCCAGCGGTTTCCCTTTCCCTTCCTACCTCAGGGGACCCCCTCCCAGGCAACCAGATGCTCCGAGTCATCCTCCTCAACGCCATGAACATGCTCAATGCCACGGAGCTGTATGCTGAAAAATGTCGACAATGGTAATTTTATGCTACATATACTTTAGCACAGTAGGAAGAGTGCCCTTGGGACGTCCGCTAACTCACCAGTTACCAGGAATCTTAGGGAGAGGCAGGTCTGTGCCCAGGATGCACGCACCCAACGCAGCCACCCTGGGGAGCCTCCCTCGTGTACGATCCCATCAGGACTGAACTCCATTCTCGCACGGCTTCTGGATTTGGGACAGAATCCCTTTTCCTTCCCTTGACTAGCATGCCAAACTAATTAGAGAGGACCGATGCACAGGGCTGTGGGGTGTGCCCACCAAATCAGGGCTCCGGGCCACCCAGGAGCACCTGGGCTGGGGACCCCAGGACACACTGTTCCAGCACTGTCCCTCTAACTCTACTCTGCAGCCACCCCGGCCAGCAGCTCCAGGAGACTGTACATCACCCCCTCTAATGAGGTCCTTCTGAGCCCTGCCGTATGGACAAGCCATCCATCCACCTGCCAGTGAGCCACTGGGAGAGCAATGCTCCTCCTGGTGATCGTCTGATTGCTGAGCCAAGGAGAGAATTACAGGGCCAGACGGGGCTGCTGCGACAGTGGACGGATTTCTCAGAGCAGGGCTCATTAGGTGGAGGAAGACTTATCTGGGGCTTTGCAACCCTGGGCAGTACATTCTGGAGCTGGGGCGGGCAAGACTCGACCCTGGGCCAGATGCCAAGGCAGGCTCTGGGGAGAAGCTCACCAGCAGACATTTCCTATTAGGGCAAGAAGACTGCAATGTGACAGGTTGTATTTGTGTTCAGAGTGTGGTTCCCTTTGATATTCCGGCAGTGAGAACTAGCTTCTGTGGGCTCCAATCCGCCTAATGGGGGGCTGAGAACAGGTGGCTGGTAAAGGTACATGGTTCCCGTGGGAATGACCATTTATTTCTTCCTCCTGGAGATGGCACAGGGAGGTCTTGTCCTCTGCTGGACTCCCAGGAGCACCCTCACATTTCCCCCCATGGCCACCATGTAGGAAGAGGCTGGCCCATGCATCCATTTCCCCTTACCCTGCCCCTGCTGTCACCTGGCCACTCCCACTGAGTGCCACCACTCCCACTGAGCTCTCCAGTGCCAGACACCAGCCGGGGCTAGCCACATGCTTTGGGGATCAGCTCACCTGTGTCCTGCCTGCCTCTCACATCAGCCACCCAACCGCCCCACCTGGAGAGCCAGGCCAGGCCAGTCTGTCTTTCCAGGAGCTCTCTGTCCCCCAGGGGTGGTGGTGGTGGTGGTGATTGGGCCCCACTGCTCACTTGTCACTGCAAGCTTGCTCTGTACTCCTTACAAACCCCTTGAGGTGGATGCCGCCTGGAAGGGAGTTGGTGGGGCAGCAGCCAGATGGGTGGCTGCCACTGCCAGGCTGTCCCTGTCTACCGGGTTCTAACCCCAAGCAGGTGGATCAGGGGCTTACTGTCTCCAGCTCTCCTTCCACACGATGACGGGGCTGACATCACCAGTACGTGCTGCACAGGTGTCTGCTTGGGTTGCCAGAACCAAGTACCCAGATGGGGCAGCCTAAACGACAGGCATTCACAGCTCATAGTTCTGGAAGCTGGTAGCCCACAATCAGGGCGCCAGCCAGTGTGGTTTCTGGTGAGAGCTTTCACCTTGGCTTATAGACACCTGTGTTCTCATCTGGCAGAGCAGAAGAGAGCAAGCTCTCTGGTGTCTCCGCTTTTTTTTTTTTTAAGATTTATTTATTTATTTGAGAGAGAGAGAGAGCACATGGGGTGGGGGCGGGGGTGGGGGCAGAGGGAGAGGGAGAGAGAGAAACCCAAGGAGACTCTACACTGATCATGGAGCCCAACGTGGGGCTTGATCTCACGACCCTGAGATCATGATCTGAGCTGAAACCAAGAGGTGGACCCTCAACAGATGACTGTCCATCCAAGCACCCTAGTGTCTCTTCTTATAAGGGCACTAGTCCCCTCATATCAGAGCCCCATACTTAGGACTTCATTTGACTTTACCTCCTCAAAGCCCTATCTCCAAATACAGACATTGAAGGTTAAAGCCTCCTGCAATATGAATTTGCAGGGGGGACAAAATTCAGTCCATGGCAATTAGCCAGATGTGATGAGCAAGTGAGTTAATACACACAGAGCTCCTGCAATGGAGCCAGGCACATGGGAGCCCAGGCATGTGACCCAGACTCTGTGCCCTTCATCCTGATAGTGGGGACTCTGCCTGTCTCATAACTGGCGAGGGATGGGCACTCTATCCACTTGTCACCAGTGAGTATGGGGCAAAACATCCCCTGGGGGCTTGTGAGGCCCCCAGCCCCAGGCCCTGATCCCCAGCCCTATGCCCCGCTCCATTTCTCTGGCTCACTCACCGCCAGAGCCTGACTCCCACCCACTCTGGGGTTCCAGAATCCTATCACTGCCACAGGCCCGATCCAGCCCCAGGGATGGTTAGATTTCTCGATAAGAAATTCCACAAGGGCCCATCCCTTCACCCTCAGAAAGGCTCCCACTGCTCACACAGGGCAAAGACTAGAGGACGGGAACCAGACTCATGGGCCACAGTCTATTAGGCAATGTGAGTAACCCCCCCGCCAGGGAAACTCCTCAATGCCACCTTGGGTCTGTGTCAGGGACAATCTCTCCCAACACCACGTCCATTTTGCAGGGCTGCAGGCCAGGTGCAGTCACCATGTCCCCTTCCTGGCACCAGGATGCTCCCTAACCTTGGCTCCCCGAAATGTGCATTTCTGTGAGGTCACCATGACCCTTGCCTTGTCTGGTCACCTGTCATTTTTCATTTTTGCCTACTTCACTCAGTTTACTCTGGAAACACCTGTAGCTTCCTATGGGGTCCATCTGCCCCTCACTCTCCAGCCATGAAATCTGAGCAGGACCAAGCTTGGCCCCCAACTCCTAAGGTGGGTGTACACCACAGGCCTGGTCAATCCAAGCACTCTGGTCCCCAGGCCATATTGACTGGCTCAGAGATGGGCACATGACTCAAGCCAGGTCAGTTCACTGGACCAACTGGGAAGAAAGCCCCCTTTGGAATTCACTAGAGTTCACTGGAATTGCTAATTTAAAAGACAGAGTCACCACGGAGAACCTAGAAGCCACCAAGTAGAAAGAGCCCACCTCGAATTCAAACAATATAGGGCAATGGAAGTAAGATCAAGAGTTAGGAAGGGAAACTGAGCCCAAGGACATTCCCTGAGTGTCTGGATCCAGCCAGGCCTGAAATCCAACAGTCAGTGGAGCAATACCTTCTCTCTTCTGTTTAAGCCCATTGACCTGGTTTCCTGATCTTCTAACAGAAAGATGGTCACCCACCACCATCTATTCCAAGAGCACTATGTGTATTAACTCTCATGCTACGACGACAAGCCTGGGAAGTCAGTACGACTACCATCAGGTTCAGAGGTACAACAAGCTTAATGGACCTGCCCAAGGTTAGAAGGGGCAGAGCCAGGGAAGGCGGGCTGGTGCCCCGCTCTGGGAAAGCTGCAGCATGCAGTAACCAACCTGTGCAGGCCTCATGACCAGCAGTATCAGAACTGCCCAGATAACAGTTCTGGTTGCTAAACTGACTCAGCTGGTTGTACACAACAAGCCAAACGGCATAACCCTCAACAGGCCCAGGGCCCAGGCACGGCCTCCAGCCTGCCTCCCCCAGGGTGCTGGGTGGGGGGCCAGAGAGGGAAGGTGTGGCCACCTCCCACTGCTGGTTCTCACCCTGGCTCTGATGCTGCCCTGTGACCTGGGACAACCCCTCTTGCCTCCAAGCCCTGGGATCCGTGTCTGCAAAATGAGACACATGGGGATCCCTGGGTGGCGCAGTGGTTTGGCGCCTGCCTTTGGCCCAGGGCGCGATCCTGGAGACCCGGGATCGAATCCCACGTCGGGCTCCCGGTGCATGGAGCCTGCTTCTCCCTCCGCCTGTGTCTCTGCCTCTCTCTCTCTCTGTGGCTATCATAAATAAATAAAAAAAAAAAAAATGAGACACATGGTTGGCACGTTCCCCAAGAGCCCTTCCAGCTCTAAGTTTTTGTGACCCTGGTCGTGCAAAACAGAAGAATGCCATTTGGGCAGAAGCGACCCCGTGGGGCCTGTGGCCCTCCTGCTCAGCCATGGGACGGAAGCACCTGGGTGACATCTAAGGCTCAGAGGCTGTCCCAGCAGCCTGGGGGTGGCCGTGCCCGGGGCAAGGCAGCCAGAGTGCCTGGCCAGCATGAACCCTGCCCTGCGGCAGACCCAGGGACTGGGGGCACCTCAGGGTGCTTGTCCCCGCCCTCCAGAGGCACCCCCTGTACCCTTGCACCGCATGCACAGCCTCTGCGGGGGCCTCTCGCCGCTGCTCCGTCGCTCCCTGGCCAGCTCTGCCTCCTGTCTCCCCTGGCACTCGGCCACACTGGCTCCACTGGACAGTTATAACCTCCCCACGTCGGGTCTCCCAGCTGCCACTGAAGCCCAGTTTCACGAACATGACACTGGGGACCCCGTCGAGAGCCCGCTGCATCCAAGGCACCTCGTAAAACACCTGCTGTATGCTAAGTGAACATAGTCGACATCAGAAAAAAAAAAAAAGGCCCTCGTTCATGTTCCCCAAGAAACTCATGGTTCATGGCTCTCGTATTTCCAAGATCAAAGGACATTCCAGTGACCTTGACCCTGGACATCTGTGCTTTGCTGTGAATGTCCCTCTGTGGAGGAAGATGACTGCGTGGGCCTCTTGGGTGAGCGGGCTGTCCGGTCCCCACTGCGGCCCCAACATGCCCATGCCCTGGAGTAGCTCTTTATTGGCTATGCTTCTTCACCAGCATCTCCCTGCCTCTCTGTTCTGCCCATCTGTCTGTCCATGCCCGAGGGGCAGCTCTGACAATGCGGATTCTTTGGGTTGGGTTTTTTGGTTTTTTAAAATAGGCTCCACGCCCAACATGGGGCTTGGACTCACGGTCAAGACCAGAGAACAAGAATTGGGTGCTTCACCACCTGAGCCACCCGGGGGTCGTCCTCCCACAAGGCAGGTTTTTAAGCAACTTTGTTAACAGGCCTTTCGGGAACGCAGCTGTAGGGAGAGGATCTACAGGATAAACCCATGGTCCCCAACCCTCTGGGGATCCGTGAGCTGGGACGGAAGAGCATCGCCTCTGTATTTACACTAACCTCTAACTCAATTCTAGCATTTCCTTTCATTAGAGATGCAGACAACAGCAACAATAATCATCAACAGAAATCACAGATATTTCCGTACGCTGGCCCAGCTGGGGAGATTTCTCAAAATATCATTGACACTAATCACTATTTCAAAGTGACAGCACAATTCGACCCATGGCTGGATCTTCCTGTTTAATAAATTAATATAGAAGCACTGTGTTTCGCTATACAAATTTGTTTTTTTTTTAAATAATTATTGTGGATAATTTTGATAATTACTTTTCTGTAACTTCAGTTTTCTTTGTGATTCTCTGTATTAAAGGCACTTAAAATGTATTTTTAAGAAACTCACAGCTCTGAGAAGGGGTCCGAGTCTTTACCAGATAGCCAGACAGCTAAAGGATCCAATGGCTCCAAAACAAGGTCTGGAACCTTTGGATTTGGGTGTTTTTTTTTTTTTTTTATTCTATTTCTTTATTTGATAGAGCAAGCGCCAGTGTGGAGGGGCAGAGGTGGAGGGAGAAGCCGACTCTGCACTGCGCAGGCAGCCAGATGTGGGGCTCGATTCTACAATCCTGAGATCATGACCTGAGCTGAAATCAAGAGTCAGATGTTTAACCGACTGAGCCACCCAGGTGCCCCTGGATTTGGGTCTAATATCTCCTCTGGACTCAAACCTGGCACTCCTCCAGTTCAACTCTAGAAGGGCATTTGGAGGCTCCGGGTGCCAGGGAGGAAGGAGGCATAACCAGAGAAAGGCCCCCGGGAGATGCTGGTCAGAGAAAGGGAGCCCCAGAAAAAGGCTGCTAGGCAGCCTAGCAAGTGGGTTAGGGACTTCCACCCACCCCCAAGACCATTCTGGTCCACACCTGATCTCTGGTCTACACCTCTGGCTATGACATCAGCTCAGGAGTTCTGAGCTTTTTTCTCCTACTGGAGGCACTCTGCTTAGATCTTCTCTCCTCCTCTCCAGATTTTTATTGTATTTTATATGGTGCTTGTGGGCATCACTAGATGTTCTGACACTGCCAGCATGCTCTGGATGAGCCCCGTTGCTAAGAAACAAATCCCAGATGTATCTTTAAACACACAGCTCCATAAAAGCACATTCCTCCACACTCAGCTCCATTCTGCTTGTTCTTGGGCCACTTAGGTTAAATCAGCAGCTGTTCTCCAAAGGTCTCATTCAGAGCCTCAAGGAAAACCCAATAAACTGCTCTAATTACCCAGAGGAGCCACTCTCAGAGCTCAGGGTAAGGGCTTTGGGCAGAAAGGAGGGCACCATGCTGGCCACAGCTGCCTGCAGACTCCAGGCAGGGAACTTGTGAAGGGGGGGCCTCCAGGAGGCAGAGGGGGTGAGAGGGGTCCTGATAAATGGACACAGCCCAGGGGACCAGCAAGCCACAGCCCTGTCCTGGGCTGTCCTGTCCTTTCAGTATTTCTAGGAACCACTGGGCTCACCAGTCCTTGCAGAGCAGTTCCAAGTTAAACATGCTTTAGACCAAGTCCGAGCATAGCTTCTCTCCCTGGAAGGCCCTAGGCTTCTGTGGTATTTCCACCAGATAGTGTGGACCAAGGCCTTGGGTGTGGGACCCCACCCTGCCCTCTCTGAAGGCCCAGAGGGAGTGCAGGCAGGCCCAACTAGCAGCACTCCTGGTTTCCTCCTCCTCCTCCCCCAGCTCGGCTACCTACTGGGGCATTTTAGGGAGCCAAGGACCAAGGCTTCCCAGGAGTGAGTGTTCCTCAAAGGGAGTGCTTTTGTAAAAAAAAAAAAAATGCAAGTTCCCTGGTCCCGCCCCACTCCTACAAACACTAAATCAGACTCTTCCGGGGAGGGAGGGAGTTGGAATTTCCTGGGAGATCCTGATGCGTTGTGAGGGTCACAGGACTTCCCATGGGTCATGTCCCTGGCTAGTTATTCTGTTTTGAAATGTCTGAGCACCTGCTGTGAGCCAGACAGTACATGGTGCCCTCGGGGGAGCAGGGTGGAGGGCGGATGGTCCTGTCTCCACTGGCCCACAGTCTAGCGGCCCAGCTGGTTCTCACAGCATCTGTCCTCTCACAGCAGCCCCACCCCAACACACGTTCCAAGACGAGAATGATATCTAGCTGGAAAAGAAAATAATTAAAACATGGCCAGAGGACCTGAACGGACATTTCTCCAAAGAAATACAAGTGGCCAACAGGTACAGGGACATCACAGATCACCAGGGAAATGTGAATCAAAGCCACAAGGAGCTCTCACCTCACAGCTGTCAGACCAGCAATCAGCACAAAGAGCAGAGATAACAGGTTCCTCGAACGGAGAGGGAAAGGGACTCTGGTGTGCTGTCGGCGGGAATGCCAACAGGTGCAGCCACTGTGGGAAACAGCGTGGAGGTTCTTCAAAAACCGGAACCACCATGTGATCCAGCAATTCCACCTCTGGGTATTTACCCAAAGGGAGTAAGATCACTGCCTCGGGGAGAGCTGCACCCCCATGTTCAATGCAGCCTGATAGCCAAGCTAAATGTCTGTCAATAAACAAACAAAGAAAATGAGATACAGGGATGCCTGGGTGGCTGAGTAGGCTGGGTGTCTGCCTTGGGCTCACGTCGTGATCCTGGGGTCCTGGGATCAAATCCTGCATCAGGCTCCTCACAGGAAGCCTGCTTCTCCCTCCTCCTATGTCTCTGCCTCTCTCTGTGTGTCTCCCATGAATAAATAAACAAAATCTTTCAAAAAACAGAAAAGAAAAGAAAAGGTGGTACATACACAGTGTAATATGATTCCGTCTCAAAATCAGAATGAAATGCTGCCATTTGCAACAACATGAATGAAACCTGAGGGCTTGAGGATAAGTGAAATAAGCCAGAATCAGAAAGATGCACGCTGTGTGATCTCACACATGGAGCTAAAAGAATGCCAAGCTCACAGTGACAGAGAGTAGAATGGTGGCCACAGGGGGAGGGGGAAAGACAAAAATCAATCCTTTGGAGCCTGGAAAATACATGTAATCCTCACTATGCTCCAAGCACTATTTCAAGCAGTTTATGTGTAACAATCCATTTAGTCTTCAAAAGAGAACTGTGAGCCGGGTCCTATTATTGCCCCCATTTTGCAGATAAAGAAACCAAGGCACAGAGAGGGTAAGTAACATGCCCAAGGTTACACAGCTATCCCATGGTAGATTAGGACCTGGGAGGGGTTCCCTCAGCAAAGTAAACAAGTTGTACCCAGCAAGGGGTCACCAGGATTCAGGGAAGCACCCACTCACGAAAATTCTGGATCTTTGGCTCCCCATCATCAAATGCCCTTCTGCTCAAGGGCCCCCAGGGAACCTTTTTCTCCCAAGTCCCCTCCTCTGAGTGCTACTTCTGTTTGCTGTTTCCTCCCAAAGGATGAAACCTTGCCATTCCTGGCCAGAGGAGGGAGGGCCAGGCCTCCCGGCACCCTGGAGCATCACAGAACATCTCGGAAGGCCACGCACCGAGGGCAAAGCTCCCCACTGCTCCCTGCACCTTGCCTCAGCTCAGGGCCCACCCATTGCAGAGGGATGTGACCGCCACACACACCCCACCCCCATCCATCCTGGGATGCTGCATTTTGCCTCTGCTGGAGCCTTCCCTCTGCTCCTCACCACCTGCCAGCCCTGGCCCAGAGCCAAGCTGCCTGCTACTGAGACTTTAAAAAAAAAAAAAAAAAAAAAAAACCTGTACATTAACTGTGTGTTACAAGAGGAGGCTAGAGCAGTGCGGCAGGCCCTGTGTGGGTCCTGATCCCAGCTCCAGCTGGGACAGGGAGCCACTCTGCAGCAGCGCACCATGCCACACTCCTCCAGGCAATTTCACAGCAAACAACAGTGCCCGGGACGCCCTCAGAGCAGCCCTGGAAGGCATCGCTGGCCTCCTGCACGTCACCCCAGCTGGCGCTGCCAGTGAGCCAGGCATGTCCCCGCAGCCCAGGCGGGGAAGCCCTGCAACAGAGGCGCCAGCTTACTGCCTGGCGGCCCCAGTGGAGCTCAGCCCAGACCCCCCAGAGCGAGCCCTGCCCCAAGCCTCCCTCCTCCAGAGGCACAGAATGGCAGCACGCGCTTCTAGCTCTTCTTCGTCCTCTTCAGAAGACACACTCGACAAACCTGAAGTCAGCAGCAGCAGCCCCCGTGGCCACAGACTCTGCAGACTAGTCAGTCCACTGGCCTCTTCCACCTCGTGAGGACAAGGCTGTGCATCACTCAGCTGGTGCTCTGTGCCTTCCTAGCAAACTTCTGAGCGCACCCTTGCTCACTGCACATTCCAGGCACAGGTGTGCTGGCTGGCACGTGCACACGCAACCTCTCCCAGACACTGGGGTTTGGCTTTCAAGAGATAGAGATTGGTACTCCACCGCCCGGGGAGTCTGGCACGTTCTCCTCTGGGTGGCCCTGTTCACATTTCTGGTACTACATAAATAAAAACAGTCAATGCAATGGCTTTCTAGTAATTCATTATTCCTCATGATTCATGATTCTGTATGATTCAAATCCCTCCACTCCGTTTTACACAGTGCCTGGCATCAAGTGCCCGGCCCGACACTGCAGAGTCTCTGTGCAACCATCTCAGGCTGACACACTTCCACCTGCAACTTCTTTTCCTGGCCATTTCTTTCCCCAAACGTTCTTAGTTATTAAAAATTCCTCTCTCATTTGCTCTGCCTCTCCCTTGATGTTTCTGGTATATTCCATTCTCTGGGAAATGAAGCGTAATGGTGAAGCCTCTCCGTGAGCCAAAGCAAATGTCTAGCATCATTGATAAAAAGTTTGGTGCCACTGGGACCATCTAACTCTTCTTCTAATTAAACATTAAACCTGCTTTTTCTTGACAACTGGCATTCTAGAGGACTATAAAATGCTTTCTTGTTCAAGGTCTTCTTGCCTTGTTTAACAGCTAATATTTTTTACATTTTTCCTTCATATTATTTTCCATTGCAAATGTTCAGCATTTTAGCAGTATTGTGAATTAAAATGGAATTTTTTTTTTTTGGATGAATCTGATGCAAAGGGAAAGAGTCTCTTTAGGCTCTCTACCACCCCTTGGGCAGCTCGAAGGACAGGTCCTCCAAAGCTCTGTGAAGCCAAGGTTTGGCAAGAGAGTATAGGTCACCCTGATCAGCCAAGCGGGCACCCACAACCCACCACTCGGTTGGCTGGCTGCCTTCTCCCCTGACCAGGCCCACTCCCCAGAAGCCTCGGGTGTCAGGTGTCAGGGTTAGGGGTCCAGGTCTCTGCTGATATGGGTCCCTGGAATTTGCAGCATTTGAGGGAGGCAGCAATGAGGTGGCTGCCAAATTCACCACCTACTCCCCCCGCAACACTGCGTATCAACCTCAGCCTTCAATGTGCAAAAATCCCCACAAAAAATCATGTTTATGGAAATTATATCACCATGGCAACTGTAAAGGTCTCACAAGTATTTTTAAAATAGCAAATTAACAAAACCCACTTATAAAAATCTAAAATCTGTTCCTTTATGAGCATTAGTGAATATACAGATTCTAACAAACACAAAATGTGTTTTTGTGGCATGAGGGCCAGAAGTCGGTAAAAAGGGCTCCTAACCTTCGATTCACTGGGGACGGAGGGCTGAATCTGTGAAAACAAACTTTTATTTTCCTAGTGAGAGCTCGCACTTTGTATTTATTCTGGAAAATGACACCAAGATCTCCTGGTGCAGAAAAATGTGGGTAAGAGACCTGCATTGCTGAAATACTAATTTTTTACTTTCTATTTTCACATCACTGATATTATTACCTTCCCCACTCTGCAAGACTATTTCCATTTTTAACTCATAGGTTTTTAGCAATTGCATAAGGTTCTGCTGCTGTGATTTAGCCTGACTGAATCTCTATTATAAAACCTGCTCCTTAGAAGCCTGCACACAAATCACACAGGAGGGGGAGGAAGCCGGAGTCAGATGAACCCAACTAAAACCTCTCTGCTTTTTAAAAATGTAATTGGTATGGCTGGTAAAGGGGCTCCTTGCAAGAACATGGTGCGCTGGTCTTTGGTGTCTTTTGTGAAGACTTAAAACGTAATGGGTGCGTTTTGATGACTCTTCTCATAAGGAGGAATCCCTCGGGGGCTTAACAACTCAAACACTGGGGGTTCTTTCTGGGCGAGGAGGAAGAAAAATCAAACCACGCAATGAGGACTACATTCTTTAGCAGGTCCCAGGCTCCAAAGGGGCGAGGTGGGGAGCAGAAGGGAATGGGGCTGGGGCGCAAAGCAAAATGCTGGGTCTCAGGGAGTGATCAGTACACTGGACAGAGGTGGTGACTACTTGTAGCACCTTCTTGTTATCTGAGGAACTAAAGCAGAGGGGCTGCGCCAGGTGTGAATGGTGCCAGACGGTGCGTCTTCCAAAGTGAGCATGACGATGGAGAAGTAACCATAAGTGTCACTGATGGATAGGAAGGAGTTCTTAGAAGTTGGATGTCTGCAGACTGGGGCTGGGGGGGAGAGGGGCAGGAGGGAGGTGGAGTGGGTGGCAGTCTAGAGGGAAAGGCAAGAGAAGCGGAGGGCCCTAGGCAGAGGAGGCAAGGGTGCTCCCAGGATGGCGGAGCTTCCAGAGCCTGACTTCCCTCGAGGAAAGGTCAGGCCAGAGCTGCATGAACCAAGCACCAGGCCCAGATCCGCCCAGAGGAGCCAGACCAAAGCTGGTTGCAAAACAAGAACATGAAAACCATAAAGAACACACAGAAGAGGACCCCTGGTTGGGAAGCCGGGGAGTCACGCTCAGCCCTGCCCCCGGCCCACTTGGGAACGTGGCATCTCACGAGCATGAGAGCCATTTGGGAGCTGGACGCCCACTCTCCTCAGCCAGCAGGAAGCTCTGGCTCCGAGTACTGGCTGTTCCAGAGTTTCCAGGCGGAAGACTGTGTTAGAACCAACTTCTGTAGGAAAACAGGAGGTGGGGGGCTGTTGTGATGCCAAGCTGGCAGGTCAGGGTCCCCCAGCCCAGAGAAGGGGGAGCTTGCAACAACCGGCTCTGCACTAGGGGTCCCAGCAGGAACTGGGCTTGGGCCAGGCATTGAAGGGGCTGTTGCTTTCATAGAGATCTGAGTGGGGCAGGGGGAGCCCATGGGGAGAGTGAAATGCTGGGGACCCGTGGCAGTAGAAGGCCATTCCCAGGCTGGGCTCCTAAGGCCCAGGGAGACAGGAGGGGGTATTGTGTGATTCCATAAAAGGCTGGAAGGCAGAAACCATGATCCCAGGCAGGAAGCTGGAGGAGCCAACCCCAGACCTCTCTCCCCATCTCGTCCATTCCCTGCCAGGGCCTCCCATTGCCCAACACACCTAGAGAAAGTGAGACAGGTGGTAGAGATCAGCACCCTGGGGCCCAGAGCAGGCCAGGGAAGAGATGCAGGGTGAAGGAGACAGGTGGTGAAAGCCTCCTCTCCTGCCCACCTGTGTAAGGGCAAGGCTCACTCCTCCAGAATACGCAAGCATGAAATCAGCCAGAACCAGCAGAGCAAATGACCAGAGCAGAGCCTCCACTCGCCTCCTGACTTAAATAAAGGTACAGAATGCCTGTGGCCCTGATCTGATACTTTGACTATCTCGCCACAAAGAAAGAGGCAGGACTAATAAGCCTAGACAGGGATGGCGAGCTTCATCAGGCCACAGGTACCCTCACGGCAGAGCTGGAAGGAGAGGCCAGGATATGGGCTCTCAGCGCAGCAGAGGCCATGCTCTCCTCCCAGCTCATTGTCGGTCAGCATGTATGCCGGGATCCTGCTGTGAGCTCTGCACTGGACCATCACTAGGGGAAGACACACAGAAAAGGTATCATCAAAGAGACAAGGCTAACCCACATGATACATGGGGAAGCTGAAAATGATGGGTAGACCAGATAATCCCAAAGGGTAGCTGCTGGATTTCAAAGCACATTCTGCACGTTGTCCTACCTCTTACCTCCAGTCCGCATTAATGGTTAAGAATCACAACTGGAGCTGACGTGAAGAATCACGTCAGTTCCCTGATGGCTGGGGCTGGAGTGTGGGGAACCCTGAACAGAATGTGAAATGACGGGATGCAAACAGCACTGGGGAGACCTTCCCCCAGTCTGCCTTCAAGGAGTGCTTTGGTCAGTCCCCAAGCATGCGTGAGAACCTACACAGGGAAGGACTGGCCCTTGAACCCTCAGGGGAGCCCACGCAGGGAGATCAAGAACATCCCACAGCATCAGCTGCATTGGGCTCAAGGGAGAGCTAGCAGGGAAGCCAGAACACACAATAGTCCCATCCAAGAGTGGGCGCAAACTATCGGGTATCTTGCCAAAGCCATGGCTGTCTCTGCTTCCCTTCAGTTCAGATCCATTCCCACGCACCGAGTCCCCTCTTCTCAGTGTATATCGGACTCAGAGTCCACCCCCAGGTACTGAGACCCAAGACCAACCAAACCAGGCCTCACCCACCTTCGAGCTTTGGTGATGTCCTCCACGGCACCCTTTTCCCTTTGAACCTCTGAGAACCCCAGTTATTGGGGCCTACAATGGTTGTGTTTTTGCTGTTTATTTTTCCACCTCTGAATCAGGCCACAGAGTGATTCCTGGAAAGATTCCACGTGTGTGTTCAACCACAGGACCCCTCAGAGCAGCCAAGGCGAAGGGGAAGCTCTCCCACGCTCTCCTGGCATGATGGCGTGACGTGTCCAGTGGCTGTTGCTTTGAGACTGATTTCTTTGAGGTCCATGAATGATTCTCAGACTCCACAGGGAGATGTCAAGCAGGAATAACCAAGAAAAGAAAGACTTCTCCAAAATAGATCTGTGGCATTGGGATCTGCTCCAGCTCTGGCTACAGTATTCAGATTGCTGGTCAGCCACACAAGCAATGGGATTAGTCCCAACCAGCCACTGCAAGGGAAGCCCGCTGTGTGCTCCTTCTATCTCCCAGCCTCCGGGGAAACTCATTTCTGTCACACTTGAGCCTGTGTTGATGGGGCAGAACAGCACATACTCCCCAAGAGCTGCAGTAAACTTCTGCGTGACCTTGGGGTTTACACGGTAAGAGTTTCCCTGGGAGAACCTCTTCTGGGGGTCTGGGCCCTTCATGCCAATGCCACCTGCACATGACTTTGTCCCTGCAACCCCAGATGGCCCCTGAGTCAGTCAGAACTGGCAGGCTGTACATGGTAAGACACAACTTACTTAGGGTACAGTACTTGGGAATTTGCTGCAATTGCTATGTCTGAACTGTAGGCTTTTTAATATATAATTTTGTGACTTTTATTTTTAAAATATAATTTTGTGACTTTTATTTTTAAATACTCCCAAACTTGCAGAGAAGTTTCACAAATCATAAGGGAAACTGTCTACCCTTTACCCAATTCTTAATATTTGGCTACATTTGTTTTGTCATTCTCTTTCTCTCCATATTATTATTCCTTTTTCCTGAGCCATTTGTAAATAGGCTGCATTACATTGTGGCTCTTCATCCTAAAACACCTTAGTGTGTTTCTAATGACAAAGTGTCTGTTCTTCCATATGCATAGCACAGTTACCAATTTCAGGAAATCCTAACATGGATACGGTATTTATCTAATCGACAGCCCATATTCCAATTTTGCCAATTGTCTCATAGCATCTTTCTGGGTCTTCTTTTTCCCTCCAGTATGGGATCCAATCCAAGATTATGCTTTGCATTTAGTTCTCAAGGTTTTTTAGGCTTCTTTAATCTTTCATGACAATGATGTTTTTGAAGAATATCGGCTAGGTATTTTGTAGAATGCCCATCAGTTTGGGCTTCTCTGGTTATTTCCTCAGTAGATTCCGGTCATGCACTCCGAGCTGGGATACTGCACAAATTATGTCCTGTCCCTCCCAGGAGATCCCACCAGGAGGCGGGCGATGTCTGGCTGTCCCACTTTGG
The DNA here is from genome assembly GCF_018345385.1 of Vulpes lagopus. Classification (NCBI taxonomy): domain Eukaryota; kingdom Metazoa; phylum Chordata; class Mammalia; order Carnivora; family Canidae; genus Vulpes; species Vulpes lagopus. Next base: position 147,721,322 of record NC_054824.1, on the reverse strand, counting down.
TGATGCTAACCTTTTAATGCTTCATTGATATATAATTCACATAGCAAAACATTCACCCATTTGATAATTTGGTGTGCAACCATGCACAACCGGTTTTAGGACATTTTTGCCACCTTGGAAGAATCCCCATGTGCATTAGTAGTCCCTCCCCATGTGCTCCCAGCCACACTCCTTGGCTGCCCTACCTTCCACCTCTATGCACCTGCCCATTCTAGACAGTCGATATAAATGCAATCATACGGAGTGTGGTCTTTTGTGACTGGCTTCTTTCATCTGATGTCATATTTCTAAGGTCTAGGCGATGTGATTCTGTTCACCGTCAGGATGCTGTATGATTTTTCCCCTTGCAAGTTATAAGCATTCTGTGGAGGCACTTTAAGACAATGCAAATATCCTGCTCCCCACAAGAATTTCCCCCTAGATTTAATTTGATAGCTATTGCCCAAACCAATCTTTCTTAAAGCGGTTTACTGAAGTTGATCATCTCCACTGTCCCTGTCCCCCACTTCTCAGCCGTTAGCTATACCATACCACTTCGAAGGATGGATGATGGCCCTGCTCTTCTCAGTAACCTCGTGACTGTCCCAGTGACTTTCCCACATAGAGGCACTCTGTCTCAGCGAAGGGACAGCCAACATCGGTCTTCTGCCCCATGTCCCTCCCCTGAGTGGCCAGGACACCAAGGACTACTCAGAGACAGACCCACATGCACTGGTGCAGCATCCCTGTATCCTGCCTCCAGCCCTGAGAACCTTATCCCCTACTTCCTTCTGTGCTGGGAAGGCCGAGAAGTGACATGAAAGCCTGTGTCCCTTGGGTTTGGGTTCACTGGGTTAAAGGAAGAAGGACCCGCTCTCCACTCTGCCTTCACAACCAGAAATCAGTATGCATATAGTTCAGCTTGCATGCAACAGGGACACTAGGCACCCAGCGAGGCAGAAGATAAGTGAGGCATAGTCCCCACCCTCAAGGAAATTATTCTCTCGTAAGATTAAGACAATAGGGGCAGCCCGGGTGGCTCAGCGGTTTAGTGCCACCTTCAGCCCAGGGCGTGATCCTGGAGACCCGGGATGGAGTCCCATGTCAGGCTCCTGCACGGAGCCTGCTTCTCCCTCTGCCTGTGTCTCTGCCTCTCTCTCTCTCTCTCTCTCTGTATATTCTCATGAATAAATAAATAAAATCTTTTTAAAAAAAAGATTAAGACAATAGAGGGGCGCCTGGTCAGCTCCCTCAGAGGAGCGTGTGACTCTCAGTCACGGGGTCATGAGTTCATGCCCCACGTGGGATGCAGAGATGACTTAAATCAAACTTAAAATATACTTATAAAAGATTAAGACAACAGAAAAACCAGGATGTCGGGGGGAGGAAGAGGAACATCCTAAGTGGCCTGACAGTCCCAGAAGGAGGAGCTCACCACACAGAGGGCTCAGGAGGCCATATAAGGTGGGCTTGACAGCTAGACTAAAGAAACCAGGGAGGGAGAGTGGGTCCAGTTCATAGGGGCCCGTGGGCCCGCTGTGGGGTATGAACTGAGCCCATGGACAGCGGGGAGCTCAGAAGGTTTCAGAGCAGAAGAGGACGTGGTCAGAGCTGAGATGGGAGCAGAGCTGTAATCCAAGAACACAGACCCTGCTGTCACAGTAACGTCAGTCATGCCGTCATGCCAGCCACACTGCCCTGTGACCTGGGAGTGCCTGCGACCATCGAGGGGCCGGCGGCGCTCCTCTGCAGCCAGGACCAAGGGGACAACTTCTCACAGGCCCAGGCACGGCCAGAGCCCACCTGTACCCATGGGGAGGGTCTCTCTCCACCTGGGAAAGGCCCTGGCTTCTGCACCGGTGTCATGCTGCCATGTTTTCCTTGAGGTTTTCCTTCCTGGCTTCAAGATGCTTCTTGGTCTCAGGAGCCTCCGGCTGCCTGCCTGCATGTGCCCAGTCGCTGCACTGACGTGCACCTGGCCCACCCAGACGTGGCTTCCCGCACCAGCCGACCTCAGGCAGCGAGGCCAGAAGCTTCCTCAGAGGTACCTGTATTAATGTGTTGTCACATTCCACGTCCTACGTTCTAAAAGAATGTGGTCAGGGAGTAAGATCGGAAGATGGGGCAGGGGAAGGCTCAAAAGACGATGAATTTACTAAAACCCATGGAATTGGACATTCTGAAAGAGTAACTATTATGGTGTGTGTGGGTGGACCTCAGAGATACGGCGGGTTGGGCACCAGACCTCTGCAACAAAGCAAGGGTCACCACCAAACAAGTCAAATGCACTGTTCAGCTTCCAGGGCACGTGAACGTTATGTCCACAGTCTACTGAGGCCTATTCGGTATGCAACAGCATTAGGTCTAAAAAAAGTAAATACAGGAGCGCCCAGGTGGCTCAGCCTTCAACTCAGGTCATGAGCCCAGGGTTCTGGATTGAGCCCTGCATCAGGCTCTCTGCTCACTGAGGAGTCTGCTTCTCTCCCTGCTTGTGCATTCTCTCTCTCTGTCACTCCTCTCTCTCAAATAAATAAATAAATAAATCTCTTTTTTAAAAACTTAAAAAAATAAATAAAATTTTAAAAGTACACAGCTTAATTTAGACTTTGTTGCTACAAAATGCTAACCGTGTGAGCTTTTAACGAGTCACAATCACTGATCACAGGCTGCTATAGCACATACAACACTGAAAAACCTGAAATAGTGCACCAATCACTGAAATGCGATACACAGACTTAGGAAGTGAGCAAATGCTGTTGGGGAAATGCTGTTGGTCCACTCCCCTAAGCGGAGCAAGGGGCTGCCACAGACCTTCCCTCCACGGAAGATGCAGTACCTGCGACCACACGCAGTAAAGTGAGGCACAAGAGAACAAGGTGCCTATGAAGCCATCTCCTTAGTGTGTCATGAGGGAGGAAGAGCTGGCAGCGACGAGAAGGCCCTGGTGGCAGAGGTTAATTAATGGTCTCTGGCAGGCTGTTCCTCATCAGGTCTTTGTAAGGCCCAAGCACACATTTAATTCTATACGTGGCAATTATGTGCCCCCTACACTCCAGCACTGAGGGGACAGGAGGGCCTCGGCAGGCATCGGCGAGGTGACACCGTGGGTCAGGGCGTTGGGGGCAGACGAGGACCATCCTGGGTAAATGAAGGCAGTGGAACAGCCCTAGAGCTGCCTGGCCCCAGGAATTCTGGGCCATTTCCTTGGTCGAGGTTTTAGGGCAGGGTGTTCTCCACCAACACCAAATTATTCTTGGCATTGAAGCCAAGCTTCTCAGTGAATGGCCAAAGCCCATGGGGTGGTTGGCTGCACCAGAGAACCCAGGCCAGGCCCACCCCACATTCCAGGTTCCAGGACAGCCCTGGTCTTGCAGCCATTCCATCCAAGAAAAGCCCCTCTCCCATGAATTTCAAAATGCACAAGAAATCCCTGTGTTTGGTCATTTGAAGAAGAAAATACTGTCCCCAGACCATTTCTCCTGGAGGACCTGGGTGGCTCAGTGGTTGAGCATCTGTCTTTGACTCAGGTAGTGGTCTCAGGGTCCTGGGATCGAGTCCCACATCAGGGTCCCTGCTCCTCCCTCTGCCTAGGTCTCTGCCTCTCTCTGTGTCTCTCATGAACAAATAAATAAAATCTTTTTTTTTAAAAAAAAAAAAAGCAAAATAAATAAAATTTAAAAAGAAACTTGGCTCTTGATCAGCAGAGCTTGGCCTGGGGTGCTGAGGCCCGGCACCTGGGTCTCACTGGGAAGCTGCCATGTTAAAGACACACCTGTGCAATGTACATCCTGGTAAGGCCACATCCACCCCACCCAAAGGATGGAGTTTCACAGCTCTGTGCCACCAACAGGTGCCTCAGGCTGTGAAGTAAAGGTAAAGCCTGAGGTGGCATTTGTGTGTGCACATGCAAGCACACACTCATACTCACACTCATCAGCAGCTCCACGCACTCACAGCCTCTCACCCAACAGGAAAGTCAGTGTTGAGCCCCGGGTTTGGGGTGTGCACCGGCACCTCCAGTGTGTCAGATGTGTGGCCAGTCTCAGCTCTGAGGGTTTAGAACACTCCAAAGAAGGAAGCGCTTACGGGTGTCCTGCCCACCCTGGGGGGCCCCTGGGAGGATGGCCCCAGAAATAACCTTGGGAGAAAAGGAATTTTGCCAAAGTGACTTGGTGACAATAACCCCCTCTGGCCACAAGTGATGAGTTCCATTCTGTGGACGGAGAAGCAGAGACTCAGAGAGTTTAAGGGGCCTGCTCAGGGTTTCGTCTTCTTTGACCGGTCCTCAGCTTGAGCACACAGTCAGGGCACAGTGCCCACCTGGCAAGCAAAATGCTGCTGGAGGCACTCAGAGTCACTCTCCTCTGCTCAGTGCTTGGGTGACACCTGATTGAAACACAAACTTCTTCAGTGGCATCTGCTTGCTGACCCCTTCCAGCAGCCCCGTCCCTTGCAACATCTCAGAAGAAATGGGGGCACTGTTTGCCCAGTGGGTCTGAATGTGACCAGTCACCCCCAGCCTAAGCCACAGTGGGACACATCCCATGGGAGACTCGTGGAGCAGGTGTCATTCAGGTTCCAAGAGAGGCAGGGCACCTCCAACCCCATTACCACACCTGACACGTGCCCTGCAGACACTGGATTATAAACGATCCTGTGGTGTCAGCAAGTGTCACCACAGTGGGGTGTGGACATGGCAGTTCCAGGCATTTCCAGCACTTGGCCATTGTGAAAACACTGCCATATCCGCATGACACCATCATAACCCCATGAGAAGAGGTTTACTCCAGATAATGCTTATACAGTTTTTCTAACTACAAAAGTAATACATTTCATCTCATCTTAGGAAATTTGAGAAATACATAAAAGTATCAAGAAGAAAATAACCTCCAGGCTCTCCTCACCTGTTAACATCTCAGTGTCTTCCAGTTTTACCTACTTGTCTTTTTACCTAGCTCTACCTGGTATGCACTTGATTTCAAGATTCCATTGATCATAAAACACACTGTGAATTTAGTAACAACTTTTTAGGAAAGAAAGAAAAAAAAAGAAATCATTTCTCTGACATCAGATTCACACTCAAAAACATCCACACTGTAGGGAAAAGAGCTGCCTTAGAATCATGGAAATAAAAAAGATGTGAGAGCCTGCGGATGGCACAATTGCAACCTACATTTTTCCCATTTCTCCTAAAGCTTGCTGCCCCAACATCAGAAACGTTTTTGCAAACACCATTTCAATGCATAAATAACATTCTCCCATCCTTCTATTGTTGCTGTTTGGGTTTGTGTATAATAAATACTATTTTTATAAAGTCATCTCTATGCCCCACGTGGTGCTTGAACTCCCAACCCCAAGATGGAGAGCCAGATGCTCCACCCACCGAGCCAGCCAGGCGCCCAGGTTTGTTTATAATTTTCAATGTTATTAATAATGCTTCATGGCACATCTTCATGCATAACTTTCTGTCTCTGTTTTTGATTGTTTTCTTAGGGTGAGTTCCTACAAGTGGAATTACTGCTTAAAGGGTACGAACATTTGAAGACTCTTGATACCTAAGTGCCAAACTGGTTTCCAGAAAAGATGTCCCAATTTACATTCCTATCAGCCATGCATAAAAGTCCCTTCTTTTTCCATGGCATTGATACTTAAACTTAAAAAGAAAGAAAAGCAAGTAACACAGGTATTCAGCTTTTTAAAAATCAAATAGGAAAAAACAGGGGCTTTTAGAGAAAAGCAATAGTCCCCTATACTCAGAGCTCTCCCTGCTGAGTCCAGCTTCCCAGAGGCAGGCACTTCTATTTATGGAGCCCCTATCATGAACGAGGCACTGTTCTACGGTGCAGGGATACACAATGAGCAGAACAGACCAAAACCAGCCAAACAAAAAACAGACAATAGAGAAAATAAGCTAAATATATAGTATGTTTGATAACAAGAGTACTCTCAAGGAAAAGGAAGTAGGTAAAGGTAGGTATGTGGGGAGGAGACAGAGTGGGGAGGAGGAGAGCTGCCATCTTTTAGTAAGATCATCTGGGCAGGTGTTTGGACTGAACTGTGTCCCTTCAAAACCCACAGGTGGAAGTCCTCACCCCCAGCACCTTGGATTGTGACTGTATTTGGAGATAAGACCTTTTTTTTTTTTTTTTAAGATTCATTTAGTTGTTTTAGAGAGTGGGGGAGCATGGGAGAGGGGAAGGGGCAGAGGGAGAAGCAGACTCCCTACTAAGCAAGGAGTTGGACATGGGGCTCGATCTCATGACCCTGAGATCACGACCTGAGTCAAAGAAACCAAGAGTCAGATGCTCAACTGACTGAGCCACCTGGTGCTCCCGGGAGATAAGATCTTTAAAAAGGCAATTAAGTTAAAATGAGGTCTTTGGGGGGACCCTAAGCCAGTATGACTTGTGTCTCTAAAAGAAGGGGATACTGGACACAGATGTGTGCATGCACAGAGAAAGACAGCAGGGAGGACAGGGAGAAGGTGGCCATCTACAAGCCAGGCAGAGAGGCCTCAGGAGAAACCAGCCTTGCCTGCACTTGATGTGGATGCCCAGCCTCCAAAAGTGTGTGAAGATAAATTTCTGCTGTTGAAGCTGCCAGTCTGTGGTGCTTGTGGCGGGGGCTCCAGCACCCCAACACAGGCAGCCTTGCTGAGTCTGTGACATTAGAGTAAAGCCCTGAGTATGTGAATGAAGGAGCCACATAGGTATCTGTGGGATGAGTCCACTGGGCAGAAGGAACAACAAATGAAAAAAGCTCTGAGATAAGAAGGTGCCTCTTAAATATTTGAGGAATTTCAAAGAGGCCAGTGGGGCTGGAACAGAGTGAACAAGAAGGAGAGGAGCAGGAGGTGAGTCCCAAGGACAGAGGGTGGCTGATGCTATGGAGCCCTGCTGCCCCCTGCAGAAGCCGCCGTGGCCAGCAAGCCCAGGGAATGGAGCTAGTCTAAATGGAGACGTGCTGTAAGTGCTCAGTGCACATCAGATTTTGAAAACCTAGCATGTAAAAGAGGAATATTAGACATGTCATTAATAATTTTTATTGATATGCATTGGATGATAAATACATTGGCCATATTGATTTAAATAAAGTATACTAGAAAAGTTAATTTCACCTGTTCCTTTTCATTTTTTCTAAAATAGGCACTAGAAAATTTTAGCTTATACCTGTAGCTCAGGTTATATTTCCTTGGGAAAGTTCTGGTCCAGGGACTTGTGGGTTACGATAAAAACTTGAGCTTTTGCTCTCGGTGACATGGAGCCATTGGAGGGTTTCCAACTCAAAAAATGACATGATCTGGGGCACCTGGGAGGCTCAGTCAGGTTAAGCATCTGACTTCGGCTCAGGTCATGATCTCAAGGTCCTGGGATCCAGCCCCAGTCAGGCTCCTTGCTCAGCGGGGAGGCTGCTTCTCCTTCTCCCTCTGCCCCTCCTCCACCCTGGCTTGTGCTCACTCATGCACTTGTGCTCTCTTTCTCTCTCTCTCTCTCTCTCTCAAATAAACAAATTAAATCATTTTTAAAAAAATAACATGATATGACTTACTCATGTTTTCAAAGGATGGCCCTGGTGGCCATGTTGAGGGCAGATCACTAGGCACATCAATAAAGATGTGCAGACCAGTTATGGGGCAATTGCAATAATTCAGGAAAAGATGGGACATGGTCCAGCAAGGCAGAAGCAGCATAGTAAGAAGTGGTCAGACACCAAATAGATTTTCAAAGCAGAGCCAGGGGAATTTCCTGACAGATTACGCATGAGGTGCAAGAAAAAGAAGTCAAAGATGAGTCTGGGTTTTTGGCCTGAGCTCCTGGAAGGATGTCAGTTGTTGTAAGGAGGGAAAAGAAGGGAGAAGCAGGTCTGGGGAACAACAGTGGGAGCTTGGTTTTATATTAGTTAAGTCTCAGATGCCTTGTGATTTCCAAGTGGAGATGTCAGGAAGTCAGGTGAGTATAAGACTCTGGAGTCCAGGGAGAAGTCTGAGCTAGAGATCTGGCTTTGGGAGTGATCCTTATAAAGATGCCACTGAAAGCCAGAAGACACTATCAAAGGAGCTATTGGGGCGGAGGGGGAGGCAAGGTCAGAGAGAAGGCCAAGATCAAGAGCCCCAGGGCCCTGGGGACCACCTAGTGTGGAGGCTGCCAAGACTACCAAAGAAAACAGAGAAGAAGCTGTGAGGTCCAGAGAACACCAGGAGAGGGAGATGTTCCAGAAGCCAGAGGAAGATAGTATTTCAAGGAGGGAGCAGGCACTGCGTCCAATGCTACTGAGTGCTCCAGAAGAAACAGACAGAGACCTGGCCATGGGATTTAGCAACCTGGACATGCTGGGGATCCTGAAAAGTATAGTTCAGGTGAGTGATGGAGACAGAATGACTACAGTTGGTTCAAGAGAAAATGAGAGGAGGGAGATTGGTGACTGCCAAACCAGGTAACTCCTGCAGGGAACTGTATGTAAAGGAGAGCACAGAGAAATGGCAGTGGTGGGAGGGGGACGTAGGATCAAGGGAGGCTATTTTTAAAAGGTGGGAGACAATGTCAGCAGGTGCGTGTACTACTGGGAATGAACCAATAGGTAAAGAAACAATGGGGATGTCAGAAAGAATGGGAATTCTTCTGATGTTTTTCTAATCTTCAGAGTATACTTATATTGCTTCCTCATGTTTTAGCCACATTAGATATTGACTTTCTCCTAGGATATGTAAGACGAGCTTACTTATATCAGCCCTCATCCTCCTGCTGCTCTTGTTCCAGTATTATCCAAGTGTATCACTATTGTCCCACCGTCCCAACACAGCCTTATTTCAGTTCAACCACGGATCACCTTGGTAACCTTTATTTCTTGGTCTACCAACTACAGACAGCATCTTTTGATCCCCTCACTTTATACGAGGTGGATATTCACATCTCCACTCTACCCTCTCCATGTCAGTTTTGGTAGGTTGTTGCTAGGATGATAACAATGTTAACAACCACAAAATCTCGGCAACTCGTGCTTATTTCTCATTCATATGACATCTGTGCCCTGCTTCTGATGTCCTTTTTATTCTGGGAGGCAGACTGAAGAGTGGTCCCCGTCTGAGACCTGCCATTCTCATGAGAGAAAGAGAAGAGGAATGCCAGAGCGTCACAATGCCTCTTTAAAAATATATATTTATGTATTTATTCATGAGAGACACAGAGAGAGAGAGAGAGAGAGGCAGAGACACAGGCAGAGGGAGAAGCAGGCTCCCTATGGGGAGCCCGATGCGGGACTCGATCCCAGGTCTCGGAATCAGGACTCAAGGCAAAGGTAGACACTCAACCGCTGAGCCATCCAGGTGCCCCTCTCACAATGCCTCTTAAAGTGTCTGCTCAGTCATGGCATATGTCACTGCCATTCACATTCAATTGGCCAAAGCAAGTCACGTGCCCAAGCCCGGTATCAGTGGGCAGGGAAGGAAGTATTCCCCTCCCACAGGAAGCATGGCCAGCCATATGGCATCAGGTGGGGATGTGCCATCCTCTTTTCAGGGAGGACAGTGAATAATTGGGAACAATAATCTATCAAAATTCACCTGTCAACTTCTACAAGCTTTAGTTTTCATTATATATTGTGAAGATGGAAAAACTTTACGTCTTCCTGTATAGCTATTATTAAGCAGTCTTCAGTGCCTTATCTATGGTTGCTTTTAAAAATTGAAAACCAGGATGCCTGGGAGGCTCAGTGGTTGAGCATCTGCCTTTGACTCAGGTCAAAATCCTGGGATCCTGGGATGGAGTCCCACATGGGGCTCCCCACAGGAATCCTGCCTCTTCCTCTGCCTATGTCTCTGCCTCTTTCTGTGTGTCTCTCGTGAATAAATAAATAAAATCTTAAATAAATAAATGTTGAAAACCCCTAAGCAGCACTTATATTATTATGACTAAGCAAATATTCTTTGCTGCACAAAGAGGCTAAGAGTGTATATTGTGCATACTGTTCCAATGACACAGATCCTAAGCACTTAGAAGAGCCCTTTTTATATTCCATCATTTGCTGAATATCAGGCCACATTTTGATTTACTTCATATTTGAGCTATGCCTTTCATCAAAAATTTTTGTTTTTCCTGAAGTTGCTGATTACCTCTCCCTTTTCATTGTTGGTGGAAGAAACATGTGTTTTCTACACTGTATGCTCAATATCCTCCAAATTTTTTCTCATTCCATTAATTGTTTGGGATATTTTTGTTCTTCTTTTTTGAAGTCTGCTGCTGACCTTCTGATCTAATTGAGCAGGTTGCTTCAGTTTGGGATCTTAACACTTTTGCATAGCTTTTTGTCTTTAATGCTGTTACTAATTGCCTTCTGTTTTTTAACAAAGGTTTAATTTCTGGCAGTTCCCCATAATACTCTTAACTCTACAGAATGTCCCCTTCTCACACCATTCTCAGAAAACTCTTTCCTGGAGCTTTCATCCTCCCACTTAAAGAAGACTGACTGCTCTCTCAGGCCTGTTGAACAATTATATCCTCAATTTTCATGGCTGCCTTAAATTGGATCCATTGTTTCCCAGATCTCATATCTTCTCTCTCGGTTTACTCTCTCATTTTACTGAAATGCATACTTAAGTAACTTCCTTAAAAAGGTAAAATAGGAAGAAAAAAAAAGGTAAAATAGGATGTAAACTTCCCTGGTCTTTGCATCTTTAGGACCATCACACTTACATATAAAATAAAGGCACAGGACCAGATGATCTCTAATGCCTATTCCAGGAGTATGATTCTAGTCAATACTCATTCATATATAGCATGCTATATCAAGGAGAAATTTAAAATGGTTGCTGTTTTCAAGGAACTTACATCTAGAAAGGCAAAAAATAAACTCCTGAAAAAAGTAATAAAAAGTCAGCAGCAGATGCCACAAAATAGGGCAATATTCAATATCAGTTTGAGCCTCAGGGCTAGAGGAAAGACAGAAGCTGAGCCAGTCTATGGTGCTCTTACCAGGGAAGCAAGACTTGAGCGTTAAAGAGTAGGCAATATATTAGAGATAGATTAAATATTTATGAATATTCAGCAGTAGATTATGGCCAACGTTAGTCTAATGGAATGGTTAACAGTCAAGGGAGGCTCTCCTCCCTACCACTGCCCTGTCACCATCTGAGTTATCAACATTTTTGTTTCACCAAGTCAATTGAGAAAGATAAAATTTTTAAATATGAAAGTAGAACTTTGCCCGTGGCCAACAGACAAACTCTGTTCTGGAGCATGACGATGAACTTTCATTACACATATGAATTATGTATAAACTTATAAATGCCCTATTTTTTGGATTATGAAGTTACTGACGATGCTCTTTATTAGTAGTGTTTCACTGACCAGGACGGGGTAGGGGGCATTCTCTTTACCATCATCCTTTTTTTTTTTAAAGATTTATTTATTTGTTTGTTTAAGAGAGTATGTATGTGTGCTGGCAAGCAGAGGGAGAGAGAAAGAAGCTGATCTCACAACCCTGAGTCCTGACCTAAGCCGAACCAAGAGCTGGGTGCTTAACCGACTGAGCCACCCAGGTGCCCCTACTATCCTCCATTTTTAAAATTTGTTTTGTGAGACACCTGGGTGACTCAGCGGTTGGGTGGGTGCCTGCCTTCGGCTCAGGTCGTGATCCCGGGATCCGGGGATTCGGGATAGTAGAGTCCTGCATTGGGCTCCCTGCATGGAGCCTGCTTCTCTCTGCCTATGTCTCTGCCTCTCTCTCTCTCTCTCTGTCTGTGTCTCTCATGAATAAATAAATAAATCTTTAAAAAAAATAGAATAAAATTTGTTTTGTATTGTTCCAATGAGGAGTCAGACTGACCATAAATCGCCGCTTCTTTCTATCCCCTCCCAGGAAATGAAATATCCCTCTGTGGCATGACAGCACTGCCTGTTGCACCAGAGAAGGCTCTGGGGATTGTAAGGATTGGGCTTTTCCCACTGGATGAACCCAAGGCATTCGCATCAGAGGAAAAACATGCCTTCATCCAGCTCCCCCACCCCACTGTCCCATTCGATTTGCAAATGAAGATAAGACTTGCAGAGAAGAAAGTTTTCAGAACAAAGAAAGGATCTTTGGGTCAAGGGTCTGATCAGTTTCCAAAGAGTAGGGGTAAAGAGAGGACAGCAAGTGCCTGGGGCCTTGAGGTTGAGTTCCTAAGCAGGGTCTAACCTCCTGCAACACCTCCAGGAGGCTTTCTCCAAACCCTGCTTCCACCTAGCAAGAATTAACTGTGCTCAAACACTGTTCTTGCTGCCATGACAGCATTTATTAAATTCAAACAAAGTTTGCATCAATTTTCCCCAACAGTGTGTGTGACACCTCGACTGACTTATTCATCACCACATCACAGTGCCTGGCATGTAGTGGTTGCAGTGTTTGTTGAATGAATGAGAGCAAATGCATTGAAAAAAAGCTGCATTTCATAAAATGACAGAGCCAGACATAAATATTCAGTTTTCACAGGAGCTTCACATAAGCCAGAAGGACCTAGAGAAGGAGATCTAGGCCAAGGAGATGAGATTTCCAGGTTCTGGGCCACTCATACCATTCACGGAGGACAAAACAAAATAAAACAAAAAATCACCTGCAAGTTTTGTCTGGGCTGCTTTGTCACCCTGGGCTCTGCTGCAGGTTCAGGAGAGCAAAGAGATCAAGAAGGACTCAAAGCACCCCCATGCACCCAGAGGTGGGGGCGGTACTGAGCTCTGCAGAAGAACCAAGAGCAAGAAGAATGAACCCACCATCCCTGGAGCACTGCCTCTGTGCCCAACCCCTAAGCTTCCTAGAATTTCATTCATCCTCTCATAGCCCAGAGTGACAGGCATCCTTGACTTCCAGGTGAGAAACACGACCCAGGATCAGGAGCCCCTCCTTCAATGTGGAGAAGGCGGGGAGGGGGGGGGGAACCTGTGTGCCCAGCAAACAGTTCAGTGACAATGACCAGCAAAACGAAACAAACAAACAAACAAACAACAAACAAACAAAAAAATGCCTGGATACAGTCATTGAAGATTCAGAAACCTATACACCCTTGGCTCACTTGTTTTTATTAGTTTTGCAGTTTGCTAATTTTCCCTGTATTTTCTTCTGGCTTCTCAGATAGGTTTCTTACAAAAATCCTATAGGATTCTGATCTAATGGAAGGGAGGTGTGAAGAGGAAAGAGCAGGATGCCCAGGGCAGGGGCATAATCTAAGGAGGGGAGGGAGGGGGAGGAAGGCCTGCAGGGGTCCACAGCCGGGCAGCTGCGTCCTTCTGCAGGTGGTCTGCCGGGGGGAGGAGGAGCATAATCCCCTCCCCCAGCAGCGGTTTGGGGCAGCCGCTCCTATGGGGCAGCAAGGCACCTGTTTCCCCAAAAGACCATACAGGGCGCCATTTACTTCACCACTTTTAAAAAGTGGAATGAAGACACCTCCCTGCTCATGATCTTCACCTCCCCAGAGAGACAGCCAGGCAGTGCATTTGTACTCCAGCAGGTGGGAGGTCCTCCCGGTGTCTAACTGTGCAGGGAGCTGGAGAGCCGGCCTGGTGACACGGCCCCCCGGGGGGGGGGGCAGGCTGCAGAGGTGCCACGAGGGGAGAGCCCCGCTGACGCCCCCCTACCTTCCGGCTGAGACACATCTAGGGCCCTGGGCACCAGGACGAGCGAGCACCAAGGGGAAAGTGAACACGTCCCGCGTGGATGGGTGTGACCTTCGCTACCACGGCCACGGCAGGGGCCCCGGGGAGCTGGCTCAGCGCGGGGCCGTGGGAAAGGCCAAAGTAAAACAGAAAACCGCTTCCAGCTGACTCTGTTCTTGGGAACTTGGAGCCGTGCGCTGGCAACCGGCTGGCGCAGGGGCAGACTTTCTCCGGGGAGGGCACCGGGGTGCCCGGCGCTCCAGACCCGCACGCAGTCGGGGTGTGTTGGGGGGGCCTCCTGGCAAGAATGGCGAGTGGTCCCCAGCAGGCCGGCCGGGCTTAGGGGGAGGGCGCGCTGGTCAGGAGAGGGAGGGCCAGGGAGGGTCCCCTTCCCTCCTCCACAGACCCCTAGGCTCCCTACCTCTGCGATGGACTCTTAAGATGTGGGGCACCGGGGACCATCAGGGCGCTCCGGGCACCCGAGTCCCACCAGGACTTCCACGGGCGCGCTCCCCACTTTCTCCGGGGTCAGCTCTGGCCGAAAGCGGTCCGGCCGGGCACTCCAGCCAGTGAGCCGGGCCCGGGCCGGTGCCCGCGGAGCCCTGCGGCGGCGGCGGGCGGGACCGCGGACATCCGAGGAGGCGGAGGACACTCGGCCCCGCACGGTCGGCTCCGCGCGAGGGCAGGCGGCTCGCGGGGCGTCCCGAAGCCCGGCTGGGGCCCCTCTTGCCCAGCTCCCGCCGGAGCCGGGTGGCCGCCGCGCTCCCGCTGCTGGGCCCGCGCCCCTCAAGGGAAGGGGCTCGCGGGGGGCGGGGGCGGGGGCGGGGGCGCGCCGGGAGCCGGGGCCGGGGCCGGGAGCCGGGAGCCGGGGCAGGATGTCGGGGCTCCGGAGCGGAGCCGCGCGGGGCCGAGGGAGCCGTCCGTGCCGCCGCCCGCCGTCCGGGGCGGTCCGCGGCGCTCACAGGTGGGAGGAAGGGAGCGCGCGTCGGGGAGGGGAGCCCACTCGGCGGGGGGTGGCGCTGGAGCGCGGCGCCCGCGCAGGGCGTCCCCGGGGCGCGGGGGGCGCAGCCGCCGCGTCTTACCCAATCCCGGCACGAAGGTGTTGAGGAAGAGGCAGATGACGGCCACCGGGAAGGGCATGTAGGGGATGGCGGCGCGCAGGGGGCCCTTCTTCTCGCGGACCTGCACCACCACCCCGCTGGACGAGGACGCGGCGCGGGGGTCCGCCGCCGCCGCCGCGGTCTCGGCGTCTTTGTGCGAAGGCTCCATGGCGGGGCGCGCGCTGGGCGGGTGCGGCGGCTCCGGGCCCCGGGCTCCGGCCCAGCTCCGGCGGCCAGCGGCTCGTCTACAGCCCGCACTCCCGGCCCCACGCGCCCGGCCCTCCGCCGCGCTGCGCCGCGCCCACACCCCGGCGCGGGGCGGAGGGGGCGGCGCGACACCCGGCGACGGCGCCCCGACGCCCCTCCCCGCCGGGCCCCTTCCCCGCCCCCTCGCGCCTCCCCCTCCGCGATGCCGCTGACGGATCCGGCCGAGGCTGCCAAGTGGAAGAGCCGCGCGCGGGGGCCGGCTGACCCGGGGCGGGTCCCGGGAGGGCGGCCGCACGCCCCCGGGGCGGCTCAGCAGGCGCCAGCCCCCGCCGGGACGCCGCCGAGGGGTGGCGGCTCGCGGGCCGGGTCGCCCAGGTGCAGCGCGGTCCTCTCACCTGGAGGCGCCCGCAGGGCTGCGCCGCCGGAGGCCGGGGTCGCGCGGCGCCGGGGCCCACCAGGCCTTCACTCTGTCGGATTTAAGTGGACTTCGCCCCAGTGGACAATAGAGCTGCAAGCGGGAGGCACCGCTTTCCAAACAGGTGAAGACTGCTTAGGATGGGGCCCTCTCCTACACACACGCACGCGCACACGCGCGCACAAAGGCGGCAGGAAGCGCACCTGCTGCGGGAAGCTGGGACGGTGGGGACCAGCCCCTGGACCGTCCTGGAAGAGACCCGGCCTTTTGTGTGCTCGACGTGGTGGTTAGGAAGCCAGCGAGGACACAGCGCCGTCTGGTGTTGACAATCGGTAGAAGCCAGAGGGTTCTCCTGTGGAGTCCGAGCTGGGGGAGCAAAAGGTCCCACACTGAATTAGGGTTTGGGGTGAATGTTTTTAGGTGGGCTTCCTGCCCAGCATTGGAGCCCAGCGCGGGCTGGAACTCGAGATCCTGAGATCAAGACCTGAGCTGAGATCAAGGGTGGGAGGTTCATCCTACTGAGCCACCCAGGCACCCCTGAATTAGGTTTTTTTTTTTTTTTAATAATGCTGCCCTCACCTCATCTCCACACCATATGGAAAAAGTGACTGGATGAAAGCAACTGCCTCCTACCTTAGGGCGATGTTCAATGACTCAGAATTACCCAAATATTCATCCCAGAATGATGGGAAGAAGGCAAATCGACTTCCTTCCCCGTGACCCTCCTTCTCCAGGAATAACAGTGACTGTATGACCCTAAAACAGCACAGGAGTCAGAGGAAGGATGCTGAAAGTCTTTCAGATCATACATGACTTTCCGGGTATCTGAATAAAATGATTTAAAAGCAGATGCTCAGCAGGGGGTAGTGGTGATACCATGGCCACACAAGTACCTGCATGCTCATATCTAACTCAGGCCTGGCAGGCAGAGTGAGCAAGTTATAGTCTCTATTGGGCCACTGATTACCTGCGTGACTTAAAAGAACTCATTGAGCCTTTTCTGGGCTCAGATCGCAACATCAAAGCAGAATTTAATATGCATTTATTGAAGGCCTAATACCACTCAGGTTCCGGGGAGAGAGGAAGGAGGTAAACCCAGGCTCTGCCTTCAAGGGTCTAGTAGATGAACTGAGCACAGTGATAGAATCGGACAGTGACAGATGTCCTGGCTGTCGTAAGCTGAAGGTGCTGAACGAACGAAGGCGTGTCTGCGGAGCTGCCACCCACTGTGGTTGTACAGTGGCTAGAGCCAATCTTGGTCCAGAATCCATATGGATAGGATATTTCATTCAGAGGCCCAGGAAATAGCCCACATTATTTGAATATTCTTTCACAGAGCACCTGAACTATTTTAGGGCCATGCAAACACTATTATTCCTAGAAGGGGAAAAAAAGGATTTCATGGAAGAAAGTGGATTTACATCTCCCAATTTGCCAGATGATTCACTTAATATCTGGATGTCAGAAAGACATCCAGGCAGAGCAACGACACATACAAAAGCATGGATGGAAGTCTAGGAAAGCAGGGAACATTCCAGGGATTACAGTTATGTCTGGGGCTGGAGCTTTTGTGGAAGGGATAGGAGTTGGCTCGAGTTGCCCAGAAGCCCAACAATGAAGGGCAAAGAAATCTGGACTTTATCCTGGTGGCCGTGTTGGGTCACTGGAATGTTTTCAGCAGGGGGCAGCGTGGCATGAGCGTTGCGAGTTACTATTACTATGTAACAAACTACCCCAGAATTTGGTGGCTTGACACAACCTTTTTGTAATGATCACAAGTTCTGTGGGTCAGGAAATGTCTGGAGGCTCAGCTGTGAAGGCACCTATGGTGGCAGCTGGAGCAACTAGGAGTGAGGATTCCTTCCCAGAATAATTCTCAGCTCTGAGAGCTGGCTCAACCAGGCCTATTCCCTAGACCTCCTTTTAGCTGAAAAAAATAACAATTTTGCTGAAATCCACTTCCAAACTGTTTCCAGGCACCGTTCTAAGCACTTTACACATTTTCACTCATTTCACCCCAAGAAATTCATACAGCAACTGGAATGGCTCCTTTTGGCAAAGACTGGCATTGTGGCATTGGCAGGAGAAAGACAGGTTTTCTTCAAGTTCTATGTCTTTGAATGATGTCTTCACCTCTCTTAGCCTCAGGCTCTGAAATTATAATACCTATCCCATTTGTGTATGCATAAGGATTAAGTGAGAGAATATGTGGAAAGCACTCAATAAATGCCAACTGAGTGAGGAGGTTTTGCATCCCAAGTGATAGCCAACACAGGGGCGCCTTCGTGGCACAGTCAGCTGGGTGTCCAACTCTTGGTTTCGGCTCAGATCATAATCTCAGCATCATGAGATCGAGTCCCACATGGGGCTGCACACTCAGTGCAGAATCTGCTTGAGATTCTCTCTCCCTCTGCCCTTCCCACTCATACTCTCTTTCTCCCAAATAAATAAATAAATCTTTAAAAAAAAAAAAAAAAAAAGGAAGAAGAAGAAAGAAAGCCAACACAAATTTCGCTTTTAGGGTAAAAAGAGGAATTTATATGGTGATTTTTGGATGTATCCACTTGGAGAGGCTGAATTTCAGTCCCCAGAATCCCCTTTCCCATTTGTTTCCGTTCCAGGTGGGAACGGGTGATGATCCCTGTCAAGGGCCGGAGGACAGAAGGGAGGCCATGGCCATTCAGTGGCAGATATGCACCTCCCCCAAGGCGCTCAGTCAAATGCTAACATAGGTGCTGTGGTGGAGGAATTCTGCAGGTGTGGTTAGAGCCCCTAAGCAGTTAACTGTAAGTGAGCCAAGCATGCTCCCTGCTCTTGGGATCTTCTCTCTTCGGTGTGACCTATGGATGTCTGGCTTTGACCTTGCCACGGCGTTTCAGCCTGCTTGCGATCTTCCCACCCTGAGCACCTGCCCTGTGGATACCAGCTTAGCCAGCGCCTACAATTAACAAATCCATACCTCCATAAATCTACCTGTCTGCATCTCTATCTATCATCTATATGATTCTGCTAGTTCTGCTTCTCTGGTTGAACCCTAACTGGTATGGTATAATGGGCTCATGTGGCTGGAAGGTCCAAAGAAGGCTCTAATTATGTCAGTGAGTCATCTAATCAGTTAATACTTCTCTGTCTCTTTCTGTGTCTCTCTCAAGCTCTATCTCCACTCTGCTGGCCTCCGTGTGAGGCTTCATTCAGTCGACTGGTTCTCCCTATGTGGGGAGGAAGAAGATGGCCTCTGAACAGCTGGGACTCACATCTTCCCAGGCAAGCCCAGCAGAAAGACACATCTTTCTCTCCAAGGGTCCTCTTGGATCAGTCACTGTTGCCAGGGTACTGTGGCTGGATACTCAATTTGACCAGGCCTGTGATGAGGGGGATTCTAGAACTGATAGCCCCCTCCACCCTCAAGGATTGGGTAGAAGTACAGCCAGAACAGGGGTGTGGGGATGCATGCTAGACAAACAGCCGTAGAGACTGAAGCCTACTCTGCATGACAGTGAGTGGGTTTCTGGATAATTAATCTTCTCAGCCACTGATCTTGACCTATAGGAGCTATGTGTTTGGACTTCCTTCCACAGGCTAACTTGCACTGACACATCCTCTGGTTGCCTTTCCCAGATGCAACATACTCCTGTGAAAACAAAGACAGAGCCCAGTCTGGCTGGTACCACATCTCTCACCACTTCTTTTTTAATATTTTATTTATTCATGAGACACACACACAGAGAGGCAGAAACAGAGGCAAAGGCTGCCTGCAGGGAGCCTAATGTGGGACTCAATCCCAGGACCCCAGGATCACAACCTGAGCCAAAGGCTCAACCACTGAGCCACCCAGGTGCCCCATCTCACACCACTCCTATACCCAGCTGTGTGATCTTGGTCAGAGCACATCATCTCCCTGTGCCTCCATTTACCCATTTGTGTAATGGAAATGGTCATGCCCAGCCTTCCCATTCCTGAAGACCAGGAGTGTGAACTTAGAACCACAAGTTAGAAGAGGAGGATTATTTCAGATCTTTCAATCTGGCGGTTCATATCTCTGCTCCCTCTAGGAATGGAACTTCTCATCCTCCTTCCCAAAAAGATGTTTGCCCTCCCCACTGTTCCCCTGGAGCCCTAATGCTGTAATATTTACAGAGGAACGTGATGACAGAAAGTTCATAAGGCCAAGGACAAGAGAAGTGAAGGCATGGGACAACCCATGGTCCCAGCTTCCCAACAAGAGGCACACTGGAGCCAGTGTGCTCTACTGGACTCAGAGTGGTTCCTGTTCTAGAAGAGAGGCACCCCTCTCGGTTGGTGTCCTTTTGTCAATTTAACAGGGTGAGGATGATAGTAACGTTGGCAGTGGAGCAATAATAAGACCAGGCTGTCTAGATTTGGACACCAGCCATTTACAAAGATATTTGAAAAGCTGGTGCTCACAAGAAGTCACCCTCACAGGGACAGGTGACGGTCGCAGACCTAACCCATCCTGCAGGAAGCTGAGCTTGGGCACAGCATCTCTCTGTGGGGGGAGGACCCAGAACCCACGTGAGCGCCAGGGACACTGTTACACCACCTTGCTCCTTGCCCTACCCGGTCTTCAAGGACCGAGGGGAGAATCATTACCACCCTGAATTCCGAGCCTCAATGACCTGAGAAAAACATTAGTTAAGAGGAGCTCCCGTGAGGGCAGGGAGGAGACGTCTCTTCAAGAGTCGCAAGACAGACAGAGCTGGGGTTCACCTTGGCAAGTCCTGCTTCTTATGCAAACAGTTTCACATTTTTCTAAAGTTGGTAAGGCTGCAGCTGCAGACCAGGTCATCAAGAAAAATGTGAAATGCTATTAGGAGAGAGAACAGGAAAGCCAGCAAAAGCCTTTCTGATCTAAAACCTGCTATAATTGGGCAGATTTGCATTCTCCTTGGAGAACCAAGGACTCCTGGATCCCTGCACACTGAAGCTTGAGCCAAGTTCTGAGCTGCACCAGAGACAAAGGGGGCCTGTCCCAGCAGGCTTCTACCTACCTGGGGCAGTACCCAGCTTACTGGGCAGAGGGGTTGTCCTTGGAGGGAATGGAGCAGCATGAAGCACACCTGGGACACGTACTAGCTAGTAGTAGTGGTATGTAGTAGTTGCAGCGGCAGTAGTAGGTAGTAGTAATAATATGTAGTAGTAGTAAGAGTACGTAGTATATAATAGTATATAGTAGTAGTATGTAGTAGCAGTGGTATGTAATAGTAGCAGCAACAGTTGTAGTATGTAGTAGTTGTTGTAGTATGTAATAGTATATTGTAGTAGTATGTCGTAGTATATACTGTGTAGTAGTATGTAGTAGTATATAAGTATCATGTGGTAGTATGTCATCATAGTAGTATGTGGTAGGTATACTAGTAGTGTGTAACAATATGTAGTAGGATATAGTATGTAATAGTACGTAGAAGTATGTTAAAACCATGTAGTAGTAGTGTATGGTACAAGTATATGGTGATATATAGTAGTACTATGTAGTAGCTACTAATAGCATGTAGTATGTGGTAGTATGGAATAGTAGTATGTTGTAATAGCATGTAGTGGTACCAGTACTATGTGGTAGTACCTCATGGCAGTAGTATGTAATAGTCATAATATGTAATATTACTAGTACTATATAGCAGTAGTATGTAGTAATGTGTTATAGTAGTAGTAATAGTAGGTAGTGGTAGTAGTAGAATGTAGTAGTCATAGTATAAAATACTAGTAGTATGTAGTAGTCTGTAGTCCTAGTATGTTGTACTAGTACAATGTAGTGGCTCAGTATGGGAGGCATTAGCCACCTGTGTCTATGTAAAGTTAAATAAATTAAAATTCGGTAGTAAATTTACGCTTCAGTTACCCAGCTGCCCTGGCCACCATTCAAGTGCTCTGTGGCCACATGGGCCCAGTGCCTGCCATATTGGATGGCACACATGGAGACCATTTGCACCCTCTCAGGAAGTTTGGGTGGACAGCACTGAGTTAGAAATAACTGGGCTGCATGTGAGAGATGCAGCATCAGACTTGCCTCACCAAGATGTTGGTTTATTTCTCTATTTCATAAAATTCTAGGTCAGTAAAGTAGCTCAGTTCTGCTAAGTGACCAGGACTGGCGATGCTCACATGGTGTGCTCTGCGTCAGGGAGCCCGGTTCCTTCTGTCTTGATGCTCTGCCATTCCTGGAGTGTTCCCCTATCCACGTGGCTGGAATGGTGCACCAGCCAGGGGAGGGGGAAGGAGAGCACACTCCCTCCTTTGCAAGGCACCCCTGGGCTGTGCCTCCATCACTCCCACTGGTCTCTGCTGGGCATAAACTGTCACATGGTCTCATCCAATGACGAGGGAGGCTGGGAACCCTTCTGCTGGTGGGTGAAGAGGAGCCCATGGTGGCGGGGGGGGGGGAGGGGCACACAGCAGCCCCTCCCTGGCAGTTCCGACAGCAAGAGCCCATGCCCACCAGCCCTGTGTTCCTGCAACTGTTCTGTGTGTTGCCGTTCTCTCCCCTTCCTTCCATCCTTTGCCCCCCTGCACCCTTTCTGTGTAGTGGGCCCCGCATCCAGCTGTTCCACACATTTGCTCTCCCTTTACCTTCGCGGCCACCCTGTGAACAAGGCATTCCTTGTGCCCACTTCACAGATGGACATGTCATGGCTCAGCAGAGTGAAGTAATGAGAGGGGCCACATGGGTCCCGGAGCTCTCCCTCGTGTTCACATGGTCCACTTGTGCTGCCTTCCTACCTGCCCTGGGGCCCCCTGCCCCCCATCCCCAGGGTTCCTGCCACCCCTCTCTCCTGCACTCCAGCTCCCACCACCAGCCTGCTGGCTGGCCTTCTGTCCTATGTCCAAACAGCAGGCCAGCCTCACTTGGCCTGCCGCTTACCGGTTCCACGCTGCTCCTAATAAATCCATCAAGTTGTAATCAATCTATAGATCAGCTCTCCTGATTACATCTGGTGGAGATTAGGTTTGCTTAATTACAGCCAAAGACTCAGGCAATAAAGCACAGTGACAGGACAAATGAGGTGACCTCAGAATACCTGACCTCTTCTTCCCCTGGGGTCTGTCTGGCCAGGCCCTGGCCACAGGTGACTGGCTACCTGCTGTTCTCCTCCCCACCTGTCCCCAAGGCTAAAGGCTGTGGCGGTCACAACAGACCTCTGGCCTCAGGCTGGAAGTCAGGACCCTAAAGGTCACAGAGAAGAAGGTCTCTGGGGGGGAGGGGGAACAAGACTCGTGCAGAGCATCATCCTCCCACTCAGGAGAACCCTTCCTCCTCCGTGGGTAATAATTGTTTCCCTCCACTTGGGTACAGGGGCAGCAGAGGCCCTCTGAGAGCTGGCCAGCCCGGAACTAGTCTGGAAACTCTGCATTTGGTCTGGGCTATCCCCAACCAAACAGGAAGGGACCGCAGACAGCAGGGGGACACAGCAGTGGGTTAGGGACCAGAGTGGACCGGGGGAGGGAGGGGAGGGACACTTGTGCTAGGAGGACAGATGAGAAGATACTTTGGAAACTAAAAATCAGCCTCCTTCCCCTCTCCCTCTCCAGAAGCAGGCTGCCTGGTTGAGGCAGGCACCCTGACCACTCACCCTGCCCTCCTGTGAGGCCCCTTGCCATCCAGCTTGGACCTTTGGAGCCTTCTGCCCCACCCCCACCCTCTTCCCTGCAACACCCCCACTCCCAGGCTGTAAACAGAGGCTGCACACCCTGAGTGTTTGTTCAATGTGAATTGACTTCGCCCACTCATGCAGGCACCAATCAATTCGTATGTCTCCGCGATTTCCTCACTCAGCTTCCCAGAGTCCCCCAAGCCATTCCTGTCTTCTCGGAAGCTGTGGGTGTCCTAGAACTGATGAGTCGCCAGAGGATGAGAGGAGCCAGGGAGAAGAAAGGAGAGAACTGGGTTTGGGAGTGGGGAGTAAAGAGACAGAGAGGGTGCATGCCTTCCACCCTAAAGGTAATCCACGCCAGGACACGAGGTGGCTCCTGCCCCCTTACACTCACTCACCTCTGGCAATCAGAGTGGAATGAGTGATGGGGATGAAGGCGCGCGCCTCTCCTGAAAAGCATGGTGTGATGTGTAGACTTGTCGAATCACTATAGTCTACACCTGAGCCTGATGTAACACTTAACTAGAGTGGGGTTAATAGAAGGGAAGGGAGGAGGGAGAGTAGAAGGAAGGAACTGTAGGGGTGCCTGGGTGGCTCCGTGGTTGAAAATCTGCCTTCGGCTCAGGTCATGATCCCAGGGTCCTGGGATCGAGTCCCGCATCACACTCCCCGTAGGGAACCTGCTTCTCCCTCTGCCTGTGTCTCTGCCTCTCTGTGTGTCTTTCATGAATGAATGAATGAATGAATGAATAAATAAATAAATAAATAAATAAAACCTTTGAAAGAAAGAACTGTAAAATGAAACGAAGAGAAGCAATCAACCACAAAGCCGCCCACCTAGAAGGCAGGGGCTGCCAGCCCCAGACCTCCTCTCCTCACTGAAGACGTGTGTGTCATGTGGAGACGAAACCCTATGTCTTCTTACTGACCCGTCACCAAGTGTCTCAACTGAACTGCCTCTGGCCCTAAAACCGGGCAGCTTGGCCTAGTGCCCCCGCCCCTGCCAGTGACCCCTTCAGCTGGGCTCCCAGTGCCTCGAGGGACAGACTCTACACAGTTGTGTGGTCTCATGTCTCCTGTGATGACACATGGGGACACGAAGCTCTGTGATTCTGGTAGGCACCACAGACTGGTCTCTCCTGGTGTTCGGTTCCTGGGCGTGGGTTGGTTTGTTTCCCTCCTAGACAGGCAGCTCTTATGTCAGTACCTCCCAGGCTTCTGGGAGGCCCTGGGGCTGCCTGCCACAAATGGCCCCCCAGGAGGCCCTCGGGCTGTGCCCAGGGGCAGCTCCTCCTGCCCGGTGCCCAACCCCCCCCCACTCCAGGGGCCCCCGGGAGCTGCAGTCTAGGGATGGGTACTAGGTTCACTCGCATTTGCAACCCAGGCCCATGGTGAGCAGTGTCATGTGGAGTCTGACACTCCATGGAAGACGATCCTACTTCTGCCTCTCACCAACCATGTGACATGGAGCAAAGGAGAGAGACTCTCAGGGACTCAGTTTCCATACCTTAAAGACAAGGACAACAACAGTACCCAGCTTGTAAATTCGGCATGAGGACTTCCTCGAGAGGACTCAGCACGATGGCTGCACACAGTAAGTGCTCAATAAATAGTACTGCAAGGTCGTAGGAAATATATATATATTTCTCTGCCCCCGGCTCCTATAACCCTGTAATAAGGTTCTTTGACCTCCATTTGTGACTCAGGGCTCCTGAAACCCTTGTCAACTTCCTGGGTGACAGGAGAGTCTTTTGACTGCCATTAAGAGGAGTGACTTGACCACAGGGGAGGGGACACACCCCACCTCCACCGAGACAGAAGCTCCTGGGATTGGGACCCTCCCAGACCTCACTCTATGTACCCCTGCATTGGGCTATTCATCTCTATCTTTTACATCCTTTAATATACTGGTAAACATGTTTCCCAAGTTCTGTGAACTGTTCTAGCAATGAGAGGGTCCTTGGAACCTCTGATCTATAACGGGTTGGTCAGAAGCCTAGGTGACAGCCTGGACTTGCAATGTATCCCAAGTGGACGTGGGGATGGGGGGCGATCTTGTGGGACCGAGCCCTGCAGGGTATGATGCAATCTCTGGGTCGACAGCATACTGAGCCATGTCGTAGGACACACAATTGGTATTGCATTCGAGGACCAGAAGTGGCAGAAGTATGTGTTCAGCATGAGTAGAAAAGGAGAAACACGAGGAAAAAAACAAGGAGGGGAGGACTCAGTTTTTCCATACACAGGAAGGTAGAAAACTGAGTTTCTCCTTTCTGAGTATGTATTACCACTGTCATCACAAACACTTTATGGAGCAGACTAGGACAATTCCCTTGGTACCAGCTTGTCATCTCATTTGCAAAGCAGAGACACATGGAGTGAAGGGGGTTTATCAGGCTAGTTGTCCTCTGGGGTGGCGGTAGGAGGGAAGCATGCCCCCAGAACCTTCCGAGAGATGACCTCATAGAGTCACTAAGTAGGTGGTCATCTAAACCCATTACCAGCTGAGAAGAGCAATCTGGAGGAGCTGGGCATGTGGAGGAAGGCAGGGAGCAGAGGGCCCAGCATGCAGGGAGAGGAATTAGGGGTCTGGAGCCTGGGGGTTTCCCAAAGAGGATGTGAGGGATGCAGCCTGGAAGGCCTCCACGATTTCCATCCCCTGTTGTTCACACCCCTTCCTTTGAGCCTGGGTGGGACATGTGACTTATTCTAGCCAATAGAACATGGCAACCTTAGAGTGATTTTGCCGATGTAATTAAGGTGCCAAATCAGTTGATTTTGAGTTAAAGAGAGGTTGCCCTGGATGGGCCTGACCTAATCAGGTGAAAGCCCTTCCAGGAAGACAGGGCCCTCCCCAAGGTGAGAAGCTCTTCCTGTCTTCCTGTAGGCTTGATGAAGCCCAAGGCCATGTCAGGGAGGCCCACATGGCAGGGAGCTGAAGACAGCCTCCAGCCAAAGCCAGCAAAAAGCAGGAGCCCTCAGTCACATAGCTGCCAGGAGAGAAAATCCTTACAGCTCCAGAGAGAAGGAGAGGAGGTAACACGAGAATTGCAGCTGGTGAGACCCCAAGCAAAGGACTCAGGCCAGTGGAGCCCAAGCTCCCGACCCACCAACACTATGAGAGAATAATGTGTGCTGGTTCGTGTCCTCAAACTTGTGGCCATCTGTGATAGCAATAGAAAACGTAAGGGAGGGAAGGCTGCCTGGGGTGTGGGGTGGGGGGGCCGCCTGGGGTGGGGAGAGGACCTGGGGCAGGGGGGTAACCTGGGGTGGGGGGGCAGCCTGGGGCAGGAGGCAGCCCAGGGCAGGGGGTGACCTAGGGCAGGAGGGCAGCCCGTGGCAGGAGACGGCCCCAGGGCAAGAGGACGGCCCAGGGCAGAGGGTGACACCTGGGGCAGGGGGACAGCCTGGGGCAGGAGGCCTGACCCTGACCACCTTGCTGACCCTCCTCTATTTCTGTCTTGAGGTGGAAAGAGCCCATGTCTGTGGGATCTGCTTTCCTGAAAGCTTTCTCCCGAACTGCAGTGAGGAGGGTGTCCTCCCTGCATCGCACTGGGCCATAGGGGAAGATCCCATCAGATCTGGCCTGGTGCCCTGCCCCTCCCTCGGCACTCCCAGGGGTGGCCACCCTGGCATCCCTCCTGCCTGTGTCCCCCAGGGTCGGCCAGGACAAGAAGGGCCACCTACTCACTCAACTGTCATCCATGAGAACACAATTCACAGAGATGAGTCCCTATGACTTCAGCCCCTGAGCTCTTTCCCACTGCAGGCCAGGATCCCTGCTGCCCCCCCTCTCCCCTAGCAAGTGCCCTGACACAGGGACCCGCCATCTGGGAGGTGATGTGCTTGGCCTGCCACAAAGGGCAGTAAACAGACCAGGTTCCAAGGAACTTATGGTCATTTGGTCCAGCCCCCCCCCAACTCAGTCCATCCCCATCAAGAGGTACTCCAGACTCTCTTTGGATGCTTCCCAAGACAAGGAACTCATTATCTTACAAAGCAGACATCGGCTTGCTGAGCAGCTCCCATGAAAGCTCTCCATCTCCCACTGGCCCTGCCTCTGGGTCTCAGGAGTGAGTCCTCTATGGCCTATACTACGAGCTCCCCACTGTCCTCAGAGGTGTAGACTGCTACACGGTGGCCCAGGGACCCATGCCTCCCAGGATCATGGCCTGCAAGTTCCCCTGGCTCATGACTCCCAGTCTGGCCATGTAACCTGCTTTGGCCACTAGGATACTAGCTGGCATGAGGCCTGACAAGCCCTCGCAAACTGGGGTTTACTCCTTAGAAAGTCCCTTCTCGAATGCCAGCTGCCATGCTGGGGACTCAAGGTAGGGGTTGAATGGTGCAAGGCCATGTGTGAGGGGGTGGGGAGGTGAGAAGCCACCATGCCCATGCCAGCCACAGGTGGGCCCCAGTGGGACACCAGTGCTTGAGTCACCCCAGCAACCACCCGACTGGGCCCAGCCGGCCTACAGAATCAGAAGAAACAATAAATTGTTATTTTAACCCACTGCATTTCAAAGTGGGTTGTTTTGCTGTGATAGATACTACCGAAAAGCACTGATAGGTTTTTTCTAGGAGCAAGTTTCTGGATCGTATGGCCGGCTGAGCATTTTCAACCCAGGTCAGCCACTTGCAAAGAAAACAGATCAGCTGGCTCAGCTGGGAGGGAGGCAACGTCTTTACTGGGGACACTGGGAGCCCTGCCACTTAAAATTGAATCAGAAGAAGCCAGTCAGAGATGGGGAGGATGTGGGAGCCATTGGCTTAAGCAAGTCAGAGAGGCCTGGCCGGTTGACAGATTATCCAGAACAGCTTGGCTCTCCGCACCAAATGGAATTATGGTTCAGTTCAAGTTCTTTGCCGCTTCTAAATCACTTCTTATTTTATTACCCTACAAACTGCCAGCCAGACATGCGTGAATGCTGTTTTGGATATTCTGGTTGTTCCCCAGAACTGTGAGGGTTCAAATCATGCACCATCCCCAGGGGTTTGGGAAGAGATGCTGTTTCTTTCAAAAAAAAAAAAAAAGAAGAGGAGGTTTGGGTACATTTTTGTGGTAATGGATTCAGAAGTGAAAACACAGCAAGATCAGTGGAGGTCTGTAAGAGCATCGTGAGCAGGGAGATTTAGTGTGAAATGTTCTGGAAAGAAAATTGGCCCAGCCTCCAGAAGCATGCTTGGAGCACCCACAGCCCCTACCTCCCTGGAGCTCAGTGTTGATGAGGAGAGCGGGACAGGTGAGCCAACAGGTGCCAGGTGGTACGACAACCAGTGAGTCTCAGGCCAGGGCAGGACCTAGGGGAAGCTCTGTCTGAGTGGAGAGCTAATGGGCCAATAGAGCAATCCAAAAGGGAGGAAGGACACTGAGTGGAAGAGTTTACTTGTTCCTGCCTCATATGTGTCCATCTCTTCATCCTTAAAATTAGAGAACCATTTTATTCCGGTGGGCAGCATCTGGCTAAGAGACGGCATTTCCCAGCCCCCCTCGTGGCTAAAAGCGAATAATGAGATATACATGGAAGCGTATAGGGTTTCTTAGAAGGAGTCCTGTCTCACCTAAGAGATGCAGCCTGGTTCCTCCATTTTCCCGCCTTGAACATGGACCCGATGGCCTGAATTCCAGCCATTTTGTACCGCCAAGTGAACCTCAGGAGGGAAGCTAACTGCCAAGAACGACAGGGCAGAAAGCTGAAAGGAGCCTGCGTCCCTGGCAGCCGTGGAGCAGGACCAGCCCTGGAGAGCCTTCCTTCCAGCTGCTTTCACAGGTGAGAGGGTAAAGGTCGCGTTTAAACTACCTGTGTGGCTGGGAGCCTGCTTCTCCCTCTGCCTGTGTCTCTGCCTCTCTCTCTCTCTCTCTCTCATGAATAAATAAATAAAATCTTTTAAAAAATAACAAAATATTAACCACCTGTGTGTTGGTGTTGTCATGTACGGCTACACCCAGCCCCGACTGATACAGCCTCCTGTGCGGGGGCCCAGTGGGGAGAGAGCCCGAGGAGTGGTCCTCTGTCCACAGAGTGTGTGGTGGGGACACTCTGTGAGTGTCCACAGAGGGGGGTGAGGAGCCAGAGAGGGAGGTGGGATCACACTGGAGCTCTCGGGCCAACAGGGCACAGCGGGGCCTGGAAATTGCTGGCCCTGATGAAAGGGTTTTATTTTGGTTTTTTGGTTTGTTTGTTTTTTAAGATTTTATTTATTCATTGAGAGACACAGAGAGAGAGGCAGAGACACAGTCAGAGGGAGAAGCAGGCTCCCCTCAGGGAGCCTGATGTGGGACTTAATCCCAGGACCCTGGGATCACACCCTGAGTGGGATGCAGATGCTCAACCACTGAGCCACCCAGGTGCCCTTACTTCCAGTCTTCATGTCCCTCCTCTTCTCTGGTCCTGCAGAACTGCCCACATGCTTGAGGATAGTAAACCTTGTGAAGGAGGGGTCCTGGTCTCACTCCTGGATCTAAAGAAAATGCATCTATTTTTCCCCTTACAAGGATCTTATGTTAGTGTTTTATACATACCTGTTATCAAAGAACTTGACCTGTATTCCTTAGAAAATTTTTAGCATGAATCATGTTCAAATTTATCAAAAATAAATCTATTGCATCGACTGAGCTGATTAGATGGCTTTTTCCCTTTAGTCTGCTACTAGGGTAAAGTTGTATCTGCAGTTTTCTGGTGTTGAACTGTCCCAAACCTCCAGGATAAACCTAACTTACATGTAGTGTATTATTTAATGCTGTGTTGGTGTTTTATTTACCAATATTTTATTTAGTGTTTTTGTATCTATATTCTTGAGTGAGATGGGCCCATAATTTTCCTTCTGATAAAGTCTTTGGGTTTAGTGTCAGCATAGGCGGAGGAAGGTACTAGTATTCAGCTTTAATCTCTTTGCACAGAAATCCCTGAAAGCTCGTTTTCTAAGAAGTGTTTATTTATTTATTCATGAAAAACACAGAGAGAGGTAGAGACATAGCAGAGGGAGAAGCAGGCTTCCCTGTAAGGAGCCTGATATGGGACTCGATCCCGGGACCCAAGGATCATGCTGCGAGCCAAAGGCAGACGCTCAACTGCTGAGCCACCCAGGCATCCCTCATTTTTAATAAGTAATCGATGACAGCTGGTGAGGAGTGCTTTGTTTCCCTAAGCATTTAAATATCAAGTCCTTAAAACTTATTTTTGTAGCATTTTCTTATGGGTCGACCTCATAGTCACCAAAATGTAAAATCTGTCTTTTTTTTTTTTTTTTAAAGATTTTATTTATTTATTCATGAAACAGAGAGAGAGAGAGAGGCAGAGACACAGGCAGAGGGAGAAGCAGGCTCCATGCAGGGAGCCAGATGTGGGACTCGATCCCAGGACTCCCGGATCACACCCGCTGGGCTCAAGGCAGGCGCTAAACCGCTGAGCCACCCAGGGATCCCCCCTAAAATCTGTCTTATTCCTTTTTTTTTTTTTTTTAGATTTTATCTATTCAAGAGAAGAGAGAGAGCATGAGTTAGGGGAGGTCAGAGGGAGAGGAAGAAGCGACTCGGCGCTGAGCAGGGAGCCCAACACGGGACTCAATCCCAGGACCCGGAGATCATGACCTGAGCCCAGAGCAGATGCTTAACCACTGAGACACCTAGGTACCCTCTGTCTTGTTTCTTTAAAAAGACCTGGGGAGTACCTGGGGGGCTCAGCAGTTGAGCATTTGCCTTCGGCAAACGAGAGTCCCACATAGGGCTTCTCGCAGGGAGCCTGCTTCTCCCTCTGCGCATCTCTCATGAATAAATAAATAAAATGTTAAAAGAAAAAAATAAAAAGACCTGGATATGTTTCTGGTTCTATTCCCCCAGCACCTTCCCTCTTTGACTCCTCAGAGTGATCCACGGTTGTCCCACACACCTGTGAGACTTTGCCAACACCCCAAGGCCTGGCAGGTGGCTCCTGAAAGCCCAGAGCTGGCTGGATGTGACAGGTGGGTTTAGGCAAAGCGCAGAAGGCTGCCAAGTTTCTTAGGAGAAAGTTCGCGTACAGCAAAGTTATCCCAAGTTGTGGGCTCCTAGGTGAAGGCGCTACGGTCATCATTGACATGGAACTTTCTCAGTTTACTTCTGAGCTGGCAACTCTGGGTGCAAGCACTCTGCACTATGTGTCCCTGCTGATAGGTGCTGCTCGGCTCAGGCGGCTCCCCGGGCAGGGTCCTGCCTCCAGCAGCTCTGTGGTCCTCCCAGCCCCGCAGCCCCAGTGAGAGGCTCCGGGAAGCCTTTCAGGCCGTGAAGTCCAAGAGCAGGAAAACACCTGCACCTGTGCCGCCTCCCGCCCTGCACCCAGGGCATTGCTGGCTTCCCTCCTCTCATCTCCAGCAGCACAAACCTGAGCCACACAGGCCACCTGATCCCCCCTGCCTGCTCCCTCATGGAAATCCAGGGAGGTCCCGTGTGCTGGCAACCAAGCCAGGCTCCGCTTGGGACTCCACACAGCGACTCAGCACGACCTAAGGGGTTCCTGAGGTCCGAGGGGTCGTATCA
The DNA here is from genome assembly GCF_018345385.1 of Vulpes lagopus. NCBI lineage: Eukaryota > Metazoa > Chordata > Mammalia > Carnivora > Canidae > Vulpes > Vulpes lagopus. The sequence goes on along the minus strand of NC_054824.1, from coordinate 147,689,877 downwards.
TGAGGTGGCTGGTCCCCTAGAGAGAAAGGCTTGCGCTTTTTTTCCTCTTGCCCTTTCTTTCCTTTCATACTAGAAGGAGAGAAGAAAAGAAAGTAGGAAGGGAGAGAGGAGAGAAGGGAGGAGGGAGGGAAATGACAGAGGAGAGAAACATGGGAAAGTATAGGAAAGTTTTAAAAAGAGAGAAATTTGGGACACCTGGGGGGCTTAGTTGATAAACATCTAACTCTTGGGGCACCTGGGTGGCTCAGTGGTTGAGTGTCTGCCTTTGACTCAGGTCATGATCCTGGAGTCCTGGAATAGAGTTCTGTATGGGGGTCCCTGCAAGGAGCCTGCTCCTCTCTCTGCCTGTGTCTCTGCTTCTCTCTGTGTCTCTCATGAATAAATACACTTTTTAAAAAATCTGACTCTTGATATTTGGCTCAGGTCATAATCTTAGGGTCATGAGATGGAGCCCTGTATCAGGTTCTGCCCTCAATAGGGAGTCTGCTTGGGATTCTCTCTTTGCCCTTCCCCCTGCTCACACACGAATTCTCTCTAGCCCACTAAAAGAAGAGAGAGAGAGAGAGAGAAATAACCCATGGTTCTTCTACTCAGAGACAGCTGGCATTAACATTTGAAGGAACAGCGGTGCCTGGGCAGCTCAATCACTTAAGTACCTGCCTTCTGCTCAGGTTATGATCCTGGGGTCCCTGTTTGGTGGGAAGTCTGCTTCTTCCTCTGCCTCTGTGAGCTCTCTGACTCTCTCTCTCAAATAAATAAATAAAATCTTTTAAGAAAATATTTGGAGGAACAATCATGTCTCACCTGATGTCTTTTAATTTTTCCCAATTAAGAAAATAGAAGTAAATAAACAGGGCTTCAACAAAATGGCCATCATCAACACAGAAGCATTCCCAGTAAAAGAACTGGCCTCCTGCCACCCTGGGGCACCTGGGTGGCTCAGTGGTTGAGCATCTGTCTTTGGCTCAGGTCATGACCCCAGGGTCCTGGGATTGGGTTCCGCATCGAGCTCCCTGCATGGAGCCTCCTTTTCCCTCTGCCTATATCGCTGCCTCTCTCTGTGTGTCTCTCATGAGTAAATAAATTAAAAATTAAAAAATTAAAAATAAAATCTTAAAAAAAAAAGAACTGTACTCTTTAACCCGGTAGCAGAATTCTCCCCCAAAATCGCTCTCTTGAACTACTTGTGGGGGGGGGGGGAGGCCCCCTCTCTCTGTCTTATACTTTCAAAACCAGCTCTTTAATATCTGTAATTCTCCCCTGTCACATTCGTATCTGAGAGATGATAAATGTATTCTGCAGCGTCTCCAGCAGCCTCACAAAGGGAAGGGACAAGTCAAAAACCAATGTGGCAGATTGGAGACAGTGGCAAATCCTTGCATCCACCAGAAGTCTCATGTTAAAGTCCTAACTCTCAGCATCCCAGGACACCACTAGTTTGGAGACAGGGCCTTTAAAAAGATGATTCAGTCCAAATGAGGTCAAGAGGGTAGGCCCTCCTCCAGTGTGATGGGGCCCCTGGAGGAGGAGGGAATCTGGGCCCCAGGGAGAGACACCAGGAATGTGAGGACACAGGGGAGAGACCATGTCAGAAGGGATTTGTCTGTAAGGCAAGGAGAGAGGCTCAGAAGAAACCAAGCCTGCTGGCTTCCTGGACTTGGTCTTCCAACCTCTGGAACTGTGAGGAAGTGAATTACTGTCATTAGGTGTTTTGTTATGGCTGCTCTAGCGGATCGTATGCTGGCTGTGCAGCCCTGGGCAAGTCACTCAGCCTTTCTGAATTTCTCCTATCCATCTGCAGCCTGGGTCATCACAAAGATGAGTACCCATGGGCAACACCATGATCTCCAGTATACATTAAGTGATCAGTGCAAGGTGCAGAGTCACGCAACTAGAATGCTTCCCTCTGCATTTATTATTTTTTAATAAATTAATTTTTATTGGTGTTCAATTTACCAACATACAGAATAACACCCAGTGCTCATCCCATCAAGTGTCCCCCAGTGCCCACCCTCAAGTGCCCCCCTCAGTGCCCCACCCCCCACCCTCCTCCCCTTCCACCACCCCTAGTTCATTTCCCAGAGTTAGGAGTCTTTATGTTCTGTCTCCCTCTGCATTAAAAAAAAAAAAATTTTTTTTGATTATCTACTGCTGCATAACATAAACCATCCCAAAACTTAGTGGCTCAGCACATCAACAAAGATTAATTCTCTCTCATGAACCTATGGTGCTGCTGGCATCAGATGGTGGCAGGGCTAGACCAGCCAAGGTGACTCACACACATGCCTGGTGCCTTGGCAGGGAGGGCTGGAAGGCTGGGGCCTCTCTGTCTCCACACAGCTAGCTTGGGCTTTCACACTTGGCAGCTGAATCCTAAATCCCAAGGGTGAGCTTACCAAGGAGGAAATGAAAGTTGCCAGTTGGCAGAGCATCCCTTGCCCTCATTCTATTGGTTAAAGCAGCCACAGAACCAACCCAGGTCAAAGGGGAAGAGAAATACTGGGAAGAGTGACAATGTGAATACATACTTGCTTATGGTTTTTTTTTTAATTAATGAACAGATAAACTAAATAATAAAAATCACTTGTGTTAGTAAAAGTTACCGAAGCAGGGTGAGAGAGCAGGATGCAGGAGCTAGAGATGGAAGCCAGACTTCTCAGAATATATTCTGTTATATAGTTTTGACTTTGAATTCATAATTTCAAAAACTAAACATGGCAATATACCTAAAACTAACATAACACTGTATGTTAATGATGCTTGAATAAAAAACTAAAAGTGGAAAAAAATGGCAAAAAAAAACAAGTCTTAAGAATTGAAAACAGGTGGGGCACCTGTGTGGCATAGACAGTTGAGCATCTGACTCTTGGTTTTGGCTCAGGTTGTGATCTCAGGGTCATGGGATTCAGCCCTACGTCTGCTTGAGATTCTCTCTCCCTTTGCCCCTCTCATTCATGTTCTCTCACACTCTCTCTAAAATAAGTAAATATTTTTTAAAAAATTAAAAACAGGGGCACCTGGCTGGCTCAGTTGGGGGAATGTGCAACTCTTGATCTCAAGGTTGTGAGTTCAAGCCCCATACTGGGAGTAGAGATTACTTTAAAAAATTCGTTAATTTAAAAAAACTGATGGGACACCTAGGTCCCTGCCTTTGGCCCAGGGCATGTTTTTGGAGACCCGGGATCGAGTCCCACGTCAGGTTCCCTGCATGGAGCCTGCTCCTCCCTCTGCCTATGTCTCTGCCTCTCTCTCTGTGTCTCTCATAAATAAATAAATAAATAAAATCTTTTTTAAAAATTAAAATTAAAAAGTTAAAAAACTGAAAACAAGGGAAAGAAATTTACCTCACAGCTTATCAAGTCACTAGCTTAATAACACAGAGAAAATAATTATTCAAATGACTTTAGAATGTGGAATTACAATTATACAGTCTTGATGGCATATATTCTAAGGACAAAACAGACCACAAAGAAATTTTATACTGTACTCAGCAATCTTACTGTTAGCCCAATATGCATATAGCTATTTTGAAACTATTATAGTTATATTGTAGAACAAGTCAAACAAGCAATTGTGTTGAATTCATTAAAAACCAAGCCGATTTTCAGCAAAGAGAAAAGAAATGAAAGCATAAATTCAACCAAGTTAAGTAAAGAGCCTGTAATCTTACATTTGAATTGGAAATAATCACTATGAACTCATAATTTTTTCCTTTAAAAAATGTGAGAATAAAACCATTATATTTGAATTAAATTGGCATACATTTCAAAACCAAACAAAATCTATGATGGTAGAAATCAGGCAGATAGTCTTCCTTGTGAGGAGATAGTGCCTGGGAGGGGAGATTAGGGGACTTTCCAGGTGCTCATCATCTATCTCATGATCTGGATACTGATTAAAGAAACATTCTCACTCTATGTGAAAATTCATCAAGTTTAATGTTTGTGATTTATTCACTTTCCTGTTAGAGGTGCTTTGCTTCAATGAAAAGTTTAATTGAAAACAAACAAACAAAACCATGGGCTCCAAGTGCTGTCAGGTCTGCAGGTAATGATGACCCAGCAGCAGTAACCACCACCAGTAACTAGCTCAGGTTCTCTAAATACCATTTTCTCCCAGAGTAATGCAGGTTCCTTGGAGAAACTGCTAATTCTAGGTCTGGGGCAGGAAATGCCCAAGAGGAGCTTGGGGTACCGTGTTGTACCTGAAAAAAAGGAAGCCCTGTGTTCACATCAGGAGGGCAGAATATGTACCTACCAACCTGGGCAGAGACAATCTGAACAACACAAAACAATAATAATTGCAGTAGATTGGAGGTGTCACATATATAAAAACCTGATTGCCCAAATGTTACCAGGTCAAATTCAAGGCTGCTAGGGCAAATCTTTACTCTGAAAATTGAGTAGGAAAATTGAAAAGGAGAGAAATGTTTCTTCATAAAAAGTTACCTCAGATAACAAATTGGAAGAAATGATAGAATGGAAAAATCATTATTTTGCAACCTCCAAGGAAATCATGAATCTGAGCTGCCTAAGCCCATCTCGCAGGTATGACCTGAAGCCACTTGATGAGACAAATCGGACCCTGTGCCTCCTGCTGGGATGTGGGATTTGACCAAGTAACATTTGGGCACACAAGTTTTTATACGTGTGATGCCTCCACTGATCAACATACCCCTTCCTCCAGGAGATCTGTCCCCAGTCTTCATACAGCTCTGCCTAAGTAACACTCAGAGAAAGTATGAAACATGGAAGAACAAGTCAAATGACATCATAAGGAAGCATTCATTCCAAATCAGAATACATTCTACAGGGCAGATAGCCCAGGGTCTCTAAGTAAGGAAAGTAAAAGAGTGGAGGGGTCCAAGGACACTTAACGAGGGAATGAATCTGCAGACCTTGGGTGGCTGCTGATTTGGACAAATCAGCTGGTTTACATAATTGCATAATATAATGGCAGAAGTTAATTTATGCTAGTATGATAATGATATGATGTTATATCTTAACACAAGAACATATAAAATCAGTTCAAAATGACTAAGATCATTTATGATCAAAATGTCATCACATCTAGGATTCTTTTCTTACAAATATTGTTTATCTTTTTTTTTTTTTTAATATTGTTTATCTTTTTTAAAGATTTTATTTATCCATTCATGAGAAACAGAAAGACAGAGAGGTAGAGACACAGGCAGAGGGAGAAGCAGGCTCCATGCAGAGAGCCTGGCGTAGGACTTGACCCCGGGTCTCCAGGATCAGGCCCTGGGCTGAAGGCGGTGCTAAACCACGGAGCCACCACCGGGGCTGCCTGACATCTAGGATTTCTTTAAAATACTCCAGTAAACAGGGACGCCTGGGTGGCTCAGTCGGTTGGGTGTATGACTCTTGGTTTTGGCTCAGGTCATAATCTCAGGGTTGTGAGATCAAGCCCTATACTGGGCCCTGGGCTCAGTGCAGAGTCTGCTTGAGATTCTCTCTCTGCTTCTTCTCCCCTTCCCCCCACCCCCCCGCTCATGCACACTCTCTCTCCATAAACAAATAAAATCTTTAAAATAAATAAAATAAAATATTCCAGGAAACAAATGAGCAAGCAGCCAAGTGGGCAGATCAGAGGAAACAGGATAGGCCATGAGTTGGGGGATGGATACACGGGGTTCCTTACTATTCTCTCTTTTGTGTGTAGGTATGTTTCAACTTTTCTCATGAGAAAAAAGAGGTGATGTAGATACAACGGTAAGTTCCATCATCTGGAAGAGCAAGGCAGCTTCCAGATTCTGGATCTAGGATGGAGATGGCAGACTCCTGCATTGGTGCCCAGGGGCGGGGCTCAGCTCTGGACATCCTCCAGCCCAGGACACAACCGACCAACCCCAGAGGGCAGGGCATGGGGGAGGGGGACCGTGAAGGAGACTAAGTGCCCCAGAGGGTGATGGGTAAAGCACTGAACTGACTGACCACTCATGTGAACTTCTCTCTATCTCACACACACGCATAGATTGCTTATATTGATGACATGATACTCTACATAGAAAACCCAAAAGCCTCCACCCCAAGATTGCTAGAACTCATACAGCAATTTGGTAGCGTGGCAGGATACAAAATCAATGCCCCGAAATCCGTGGCATTTCTATACACTAACAATGAGACTGAAGAAAGAGAAATTAAGGAGTCAATCCCATTTACAATTGCACCCAAAAGCATAAGATACTTAGGAATAAACCTAACCAAAAAGGTAAAGGATCTATACCCTAAAAACTATAGAACACTTCTGAAAGAAATTGAGGAAGACACAAAGAGATGGAAAAATATTCCATGCTCATGGATTGGCAGAATTAATATTGTGAAAATGTCAACGTTACCCAGGGCAATTTACACATTTAATGCAATCCCTATCAAAATACCATGGACTTTCTTCAGAGAGTTAGAACAAATTATTTTAAGATTTGTGTGGAATCAGAAAAGACCCCGAATAGCTAGGGGAATTTTAAAAAGAAAACCATAGCTGGGGGCATCACAATGCCAGATTTCAGGTTGTACTACAAAGCTGTGGTCATCAAGACAGTGTGGTACTGGCACAAAAACAGACACATAGATCAATGGAACAGAATAGAGAACCCAGAAGTGGACCCTGAACTTTATGGTCAACTAATATTTGATAAAGAAGGAAAGACTGTCCACTGGAAGAAAGACAGTGTCTTCAATAAATGTTGCTGGGGAAATTGGACATCCATATGCAGAAGAATGAAACTAGACCACTCTCTTGCACCATACACAAAGATAAACTCAAAATGGATGAGAGATCTAAATGTGAGACAAGATTCCATCAAAATCCTAGAGGAGAACACAGGCAACACCCTTTTTGAACTTGGCCACAGCAACTTCTTGCAAGATACATCTATGAAGGCAAGGGAAACAAAAGCAAAAATGAACTATTGGGACTTAATCAGGATAAAAACTTCTGCACAGCAAAGGAAACAGTCAACAAAACTAAAAGACAACCTACAGAATGGGAGAAGATATTTGCAAATGACGTATCAGATAAAGGGCTAGTATCCAAGATCTATAAAGAACTTATTAAACTCGACACCAAAGAAACAAACAATCCAATCATGAAATGGGCAAAAGACGTGAACAGAAATCTCACAGAGGAAGACACAGACCTGGCCAACAAGCACATGAGAAAATGCTCCGCATCACTTGCCATCAGGGAAATACAAATCAAAACCACAATGAGATACCACCTCACACCAGTGAGAATGGGGAAAATTAACAAGGCAGGAAACCACAAATGTTGGAGAGGATACGGAGAAAAGGGAACCCTCTTGCACTGTTGGTGGGAATGTGAACTGGTGCAGCCACTCTGGAAAACTGTGTGCAGGTTCCTCAAAGAGTTAAAAATAGACCTGCCCTATGACCCAGCAATTGCACTGTTGGGGGTTTACCCCAAAGATACAGAGGCAATGAAACTCCAGGACACCTGCACCCCAATGTTTCTAGCAGCAATGTCCACAATAGCCAAACTGTGGAAGAAGCCTCGGTGTCCATCGAGAGATGAATGGATAAAGAAGATGTGGTCTATGTATACAATGGAATATTACTCAGCCATTAGAAACGACAAATACCCACCATTTGCTTCGATGTGGATGGAACTGGAGGGTATTATGCTGAGTGAAGTAAGTCAATCGGAGAAGGACAAACATTATATGTTCTCATTCATTTAGGGAATATAAATAATAGTGAAAGGGAATATAAGGGAAGGGAGAAGAAATGTGTGAGAAATATCAGAAAGGGAGACAGAACATAAAGACTCCTAACTCTGGGAAACAAACTAGGGGTGGTGGAAGGGGAGGAGGGCGGGGGTGGGGGTGAATGGGTGACGGGCACTGAGGGGGGCACTTGACGGGATGAGCACTGGGTGTTATTCTGTATGTTGGTAAATTGAACACCAATAAAAAATAAATTTATTATAAAAAAAAGATTGCTTATATTGTTGAAGATGTATTAGAATCATCTTGCATTCATCCTTATTACATTAGTAGCCTGTGCTCTCTTAAATTTGTTTGCACAGCTTCAGCACATGGAGCTTCATTACATACTCCCAGGTTTTTTTCAAAGTAGAAATGCCCAGGGTGCCTGGATGGCTCAGTTAGTTAAGCATTCAACTCTTTTTTTCTTTTTAAGATTTTATTTATTTATTCATGAAAGACACAGAAAGAGAGGCACAGACACAGGCAGAGGGAGAACCAGGCTCCTAGCAGGAGCCAGAAGCAGAACTCGGGGATCACATCCTGAGCTGAAGGCAGATGCTCAACCCCCAAGCCACCCAGGCGTCCTAGTATTCGACTCTTGATTTCACCTCAGATCATGATCTTAGGGTCTGAGACCGAGCCCTGCATCTGGCTCTGCACTCAGTGGGGAATCTACTTCACCCTCTCCTTCTACCCCTCCCCCTGTTCAGACTTTCTTTCTCTCTCAAATAAATAAAATCTTTAAAAAAACAAACAAACAAATAAATAAAGGAGAAATGCCCTCCCAGCAGACAGGAAAATCAACATGTGGATCAGCACCCCTCGTTTGGGCAGCAATGCTGGCCGTCTAAGTGTTGGGACACCTGCATCTGTAAGATGAGATAAGAGGCCAGTTCGGATCTGCCCCTGAGGCTGACAATGTCGTCGTAGGACATGAAATAGCAGAGAATTACACTGGCAGCTGCAGGATGAGGGACAGCCTGGGTGATTCTGAAGGAGGCCCTTCCCCTTCTCTCTTCTAATCCTGGACCATCAGTGACTTGTGCCCCAATGGTGGTGGCAGGGAAGGCCAGCCAAGCCCCTTGGGCTCTGGGCTCGGGACACCTGCAGTGTCAGGACAGTAGGGAAATGACTCAGGCCCTTCTGGCCCAAGGAAACTACCTAAGCCTAAACCTTTCTTCAGAATTCAATTGGAAAATAAATCCTTGTTTTAAAAGAAATGCCAACATTTGAAAATCCAAATGGACAAACTATTTCTCAACGCAGGAGTGTTCTTTGTCAGGTAGCTCATGCTTGTCGGGCACCTGCCAGGGGTGAGCTTGAATATAGTTCTCCACCAACGGCTCTCCCCCAGAGAGACTGCAGATGGCCTACAAGCCGATCTCTCTTGTCCAGCAGTTAGCAGAACAGCACGGAAGAGTCTCAGTGCTTGCTAACTAGTCATATTTCAAAAGCAATGGTCAGGACCCACAGCTGGCTTTGTTGTTAGAGCTTGAGTGATGGTCAGGGAACAAGGGTCCTGTCACACAGCCTTCCATCTGCCTGTCTTCCTCTTTTCTCACTCCTCTCTTCCAACGGCTGTATCTGAGAATGCATGTGTGCGTGCATGTGTGCATGTATGCATGTTCATGTGCATGTGTGTGCTTATGTGTGCATGCATGTACACTCATGCGCTTGTTCATGTATGCATGTACATGTGCATTGTGTGAATGTGTGCACACTCGTGTGCGTTTGTGTGCATGTGCATGCATGCTCGTCTGCATGTGTGTGTTTATGCATGAGTGTATGCACATGTGTGTGTGCGTGTGTGTGCGTGCACGTGCACACATGTGCTTGCACCTAGGGCAGGAGCAGATGGGAAAGGATAAGTCCTCCTGCCCAGCATGGAGATGATCTCTGGGCACTCCTGCTCCCTCCTCCCTGCACCCCGGGTACAGTCTCCTGACTGTACAGGCAGCTGGGGCTAAAACAGGAAAAAAGAGGACCCAGTGAGCTGGCCAGAGTGCAGCTCTCCTCGAGGCTTTGTCACCCTGGGCCACCTGTGTGCAGGGCTGATATCCTCCTCAGCTGAAAGCCTCTGCAGTGCTCACCCCTCAGATGCAGGCAGTGGTGTGGGTGTTGTGAGATGCCTGCTGTGTGAATGAAAGCCCACTTAGGGACCACATCCTGCTTTCTGCCCCCCAAGCCCCACTGACACCCCAGTTGCCTGAATTGGCCAGCAAGATCCTCTTCTCAGGGCCAGAGGAGTGACCGTGACAGCACCCCTCACCTCAGAAACCCCCGCTGCACTCGCTAAGGATGATTCTCTCAGAGAAATCTTGGCATGTCGGCTCCATGGAGGCGCTCTAATTTGTTGCAAAGCTGCTAATTAAAGCCACGAGCTGCTGCGTGCGGGGGCTGTCCATGTGCTGGGGTTAAGGCACTGTGTAAGCCAGCTGAAGCCAGAGTTGCTGGGCCCTGTGCTCAGTGGTGAGAGCTCTCCAGAGACAGGCCCAGGAAACAAATGAACCTCCAAAGACCCCTCTATAAAGTCCCCCTGGAGCTGTTTCTTGTTTTGTTAAGAGACCGAAGCCTCGTCATGAATGCCTGGCTACTTTGCAGACAAATGGGGTACACGCTCCAGAGCTGGAGCTCACTCTGCTCTGTGCCCAGGATGAGCTTCTGTTTTATGTTAATTGGGGGCTAATTAATGTCTCTAAGGAGAGGCTTTCAGACTTCCCTGCGGATTGAAGGATGGTTTGAGCGGGCAGTGAAAGGCCAGGGCAGCCTGGCTTGAGCTGGCAGAGACATTAATAGAACTTTCAAGACACTGGCAGCTTCAGAGCCAGTCTTTTGCCCACAGCCCCGTGAGAGTGAAGAATGGAAGCCAATCCTGCACCTGCCTGGAGAAGGCGTGCCCAGGCCGTGCCCAGGCCACAGACTCGCCCCAGCCTGGCTCCTTGCCTGGGGGTGGGGTGGGGGCATGCAGGGGGGATTTGGGAGAAGAAAAGAGGCTAGAACGGAGGAGAGCAAACAGAAAAGGGAGAGAGAGAACCAGGGAAGGTGTCTCTGGTCAGATGGGCAGGGGTTCACCCTGCAGCCAAGCCCCCCTGAGAACCTCCCCAGGGCCCCAGGACCTTCTCTCTCTCTCTCTCTCTCTCTGTCTCTCGGTAGGGGCTGTCCCTCCTGGTTCCCAGGCAGAGGCATCTATGTGGAGATGGGGATCTTGCCCCCTCTTCTGGGCGAGTGACGCTGGGTGAGTCATGTCCCCTTTCTAGGCACCCTTGAGGGCTTGGTGGAATCAGCTAATGGATCCCTTCTCAGGGTGGAGGGCTTGGCCCAGACATCCAGTGACCCCCTTCCTGCCCCCGGAGGGGCTCACACTGCCCATCGGCCTCCATCTCAACTGTGCAGCCTACATGGCCCTCTCTAGCGTGGCACCTCACAGGCCCCCTCCCCTGGTCCTCCAGACACGACACTGGGCTGGCAGTGCCCTTCATGCCTGCTGCCCTGGCTCTGGCTCTGCAGGGACTGCTTCCCCCCACCAAGCCCCACTGTGTCTCCCCCCCACCCCACGCCTTCTTTGGCTTTTCTTCCAAGCACCTTCGCTACCAGAGATCATTAAAGCCTGCCTCTGCCTGTTGCCTATCTCCCCGATGGGTGCCGCACACACACCTGGGACACTCCCAACATGGGATGCGTGAACGTGCTGCCTCCACCCCTTAGCACCGCAGCTCCCCCCTGCCTGCCTCCCTTCCCTCCAAGATCAGCTCCCCAGAACTCCCCACCCGCCTCTGGAAGCCCTCCTTGAGGAGGGCCTCCCCACTCAGAGCCCCCTTTGTTCTAATGCTCCAGTACCAGGATTTGGGGGGCCCACTTCCCGGCGGGTCACAGCAGCACCAGTGCCGGGGACTCAGGGACTTGGGGACTCAGACGTGCTCACAGTGCCAGCCCCGAGGCCCAAGTTTTAGACACGGAGATTCAAAGGAAAGCAAACGCATGCACATGCTTGGCACGAAAGAGAAAAAAAAAAATCTTCTCAAAGCCTCCAGCCCCCAGAGCTCCGCTAGTCCCTTCCGGGTACCACAGATGCTTAGTGACAGCCGAGATCTGTCTTCCAGAAGCAGGAACTAGGGAGTATTTCTGGCCCAATTAAGCTTCAGTGCTTGACAAGAAGTAAATGCAGCCTCATCTCTTTCCAAGCCTAATGTGAGAAACATATGTACCCTGCGAGCATCTGGGATGCATTGTCTGCCTTCCAGCAGGTGCCTCACCCCAAGGGCAGGGTGCACCCAGGTCACAGGTGGGCAGGCAGGCACGATGAGGGCATCTCCAAAGGATGTGACTGCTGACAGCAGCAGCCTCAGGCAACAGGGACCAATATCGTTCTACAGATGATCAATATTAGGAAACCCAGCAATTCTCTCCACTTCAGAGGCAGGAGAACTCTTCCTGCAGCTATCGTCATGAACGACCTCCGGCTTGTAAGTGCAGACAGCGCTGCCGGGCATAAGGTAGGAACTTTCAGGCAAGATCAATTTGACACCATCAGTTTTCACAGGGAGTTCAGACTCGAGTCGTGATCTCTGATTGAAGACTGGCTCGGGAGGGAGATGCAACGACTGAGCAGGTGGTCTGGGTCAGGACACGCATTTTTGATATAGAACAGCCCTACTCTACCAGCTTGAGTATGAGTGGCTTTCCTTCAGACAGAAACCACAAGCAAGCAGGCTGTCCTCAGTGTGAAGAAAGCCTCTGTCGCCACCTCCTCTAGGCAAGACCCACCTTGCCCTGATCCCTAGAAGCCTGTCCTTGGGATCAGGCTGGGGGACCCCTGATGTTTCCAACCCAGCCCCCCAGGGCTGAAAAGCCCCTCCTCAAGGAATGACTACCTCTCAGGAGGGTCAAAGCTCCTCTCTGTGCCAACCACCCCTGGCCTTTGTGTGGACACTGGCCCTGCTATGACGAGGGTCCCACTTCCTCTTGGTCTCTGTGTGAGAACACAGGACAGGGGGCAACTGTAGTAGGGATGTCTCCACGCAAGATGGGTAAGAGGTTGGCATAGGGAAGGGAGGCAGGAATCTGCAAGCACTTTGTTCATTTACTTAAACACCTCCAAGCACTTGCTTGGCATGTAGCGCACCGTGTTCACTTCTGAGACCCCAGGGTCTCACATGTTGTGTGGCTCTGGGCAAACTCCCAGGAGCTGCTGGAGTGAGCATATGTGTGGTCAGGTTGGAGACAGAAAGACTCAGCTTGGACCGTCAGTGGTAAATTGGTTATAATAATATTAGTTGCCATTGATCGAGCACTGATTCTATGCAGGTGCTTTCCAGACTTCTAACAGATGGATCCCACAGGTCCCCAGTGAGAAGTGTTATTAGCCTGATGTTTCCTCCTGGGCCCTGTCACTCTGACCACTCAGGAGCCCCTGCTGGCACCTAGGAGCTTCCCGGGGTCCCACAGCCCAGGGGTGAAGGGCCAGTCCTGTGTGCCACCCCCAGGACCCTGCTCCAGGGGAGCCCAGTTGGTTGGTGCTGGGTCCCTTCCCTGCATACCCCTCGTTCATTACTTTGAAATTCTCCTGGGGACCCTGATCTCTCAGGGAGCTGCTGGCCTGAAAGGGCGTTTCCAGCAGCCCCCAGGCCCGGGGATGATCAGTCCTCCCCACCCTACCCCGTGGGGGAGGTGCAGCTGGGAGGGTCAGCTTCTGCCAGTGCAGAGGGAATGTCTCCAAGGCTGGGAGTTGGCCAGGCCAGCTGTCTCTCCTCAGAAACCCCAGAAACCAGGTAGGGCCAGACTCAGGCATCCCTAAACCAACTGCAGGAATTGGGTGAGCCAGGCTGCCTGGAAGAAGAGGCCAGGACAGGGGCAGGGGATCTATGTGGGCCCAGAAGTAAATTCAAAGCTGGAGGATGGTCTCTGAGCATGGGTCTGTGGAGTGAGGCCAAACAGGGAAAGAAGGCTCAGAGACAGAAGCCGGAGGGGCGCTTGGGTGGCTCTGTGGTTGAGCAACTGCCTTCAGCTCAGGGCGTGATCCTGGGGTCCTGGGATCGACCCTCACATTGGGCTCCCCACAGGGAGCCTGCCTCTCCCTCTGCCTATGCTTCTGCCTCTCTCTGTGCCTCTCATGAATGAATAATTTTTTTTTTTTAATTTTTTAAAGAGAGAAGCTGGAAGAGTAAGAACAATTTGGTGAGGGGTTGGGGAGGTGGCTCAGAGTGAGAGATTCCTATCTAAAAATGGGTGTATTGTAAGGGTGCCTGTGGCCTACATCCCATGGTCCCGGTGCATGGCCTGCAGGCTCCAGGACTGGGTGTGAGGACAGGAGCCATGAGAAGCTCTGAAGAAAGTGGCTCTGATTGAGGACAAGGAAAGGACGGCCTGGGCCCCTGGTCCTGTCCCCAGAGCCCCCCCATCCCCACCCATGCTGCCCAGCATGGCTCCTGTCCCTGCATTCTGATAGGACATCCTGGAGCATATGAGAAACAGTGAAGCCCTGTGGACCACCCCCTCCCAGGCCTGCTGCTTGGTTCCAGCTTCCTGCGGCCTTTATGTGTAGTTCCATGGATTTTTTATTACAGTTGGAATTAAATAACAGGAAGATAGCTCCCGTGGGCTGAAGAGAAACAATTAAACAAGTTTAATCAAAGGAAATGCAGGTGGAGCTGGCTATGGAGCTGGCCCTGGAAGCTTCTCTTGAGCTGGCCCAGGAAGTTTCTCCCTACCTGGCCCTGGAGCTGTTCTGGAGCTGGCCCTGGAGTTGACCCAGAGCTGCTCTGGAACTGGACCTGGAGTGGTCCTGGAACTGGCCCTGGAGTTGGTCCTGGAGCTGCTCTGGGGCTGCTCTGGGGCTGGCCTTGGAGCTGGCCCTGGAGCTGGCCCTGGAGCTGGCCCTGGAGCTAGCCTGGAGCTGACCCTGGAACTGCTCTGGAACTGGCCCTGAAGTCGGCCCTGGAACTAACCTGGAGCTGCTCTGGGACTGGCCCTAAAGCTGGCCCTGGAGCTGGTCCTGGAGTTAGCCTGGAGCTGCTCTGGAGCTGGCCCTGGAACTGTCCTGGAGCTGGCCCTGGAGCTAGCCCTGGAGCTGCTCTGGAGCTGGCTCTGGAGCTGCCCTGGAGTTGCTCTGGAACAGGCTCTAGAGGGGCTGGAGGTCCTGCAGTGTCCAGCAGGGCCCACTGGCCACCACCTCACCCTTTCTCTCTGAGCCTTCCTATTGGGGAGATTCACAGGTAGGACAAAGAGTGGGCCAGGTCAGGGCAGGCTTTCAGGGCCACCATGGTGCTCAGGGAGTATCAAACCCAGGCTCTCTATCTCTACCACCAGAGCTTCCCTGAAGAGGATAGAGATGAATGGGATTTGAGGCTGCCTCCCTCCTGCCGTAGGAGACTGAGCAAGGCCCAGAGAGGCCGAGAGAAAGAGGTTGGGGGCCGTGGGGACCACGGCTTACCACCCTGGGCTTTGACACAAGCACCGGGGCCCATCAGGACCCCACCTCTGCTCATCATCATGTGCCCTGGCAAGTCACCCTAGTTTCTCATCTGTAAAATGAGGATAAAAGTTCCTGCCTCGTAGGGTTGGTAGGAGGAGTGAATGAACTCAGTGAGTGGCAGCTGACTCTGGTGGACGTTTGCTGGGGGGCTGTGTCCATCTGCCTGTCTCCAGCAGTACTTGCAACTGCATCCATATGCCTAATATATTATTTCTACACCCAGGTCACAACCTATCTCCATATTTTCCACCCCCTCTCTCAGAATCCTCCTCTGAGTTCAAGCTCTGAGCAGACCCCTCTATGGGGGCCCAGGCAGCAGCTGGAGATGGATGTGGACACATATCCCAGGACTGGCAGGACCAGCCCTTTCCAGATAATGAAGATGCTTCATCACGGGTCACAGATACCCCAGACCCAATTAACTCCGCAGACTTAGGAAAGCTCAAGACAGGCTTGCAAATTAAATCCTGTTACGGGTTCCAAAAGGCACTCCTACAGGAGTGCTGGGGGAGGGGAATGGCAGGGGAAGCAGCCTCAGGGCTCCTGCCTAGCTGCCTCTGGCACACCAGGGTTTCAGGGTGTGCTGGTTATCAGACAAGCACACCCACCAGTTGACCCAGCTTTGTTGATTTCAACAGCAGCTTCGGGTGTTGGCACAGGAGAGTGGCAATCGAGGCTCACGACCCCACCCCACTCGTCTCTGGAAGGAGCATGAGTCATTTCTGGGGAAAGATTCAGGCAGACCTAAGCTGGCTCTCAGTCTGCCACCTACCAGCTGTGTGATCCCATACAACACAATCAACCTCTCTGAGCCTTGGTTCCTCTTCTGCATAATGGGGGTGACAACAGCACTCAGAGGGCTGATGGCAAGATTAAATGAGATAATGTCGGCATAGCAGCTGCTCAACAGAGGCTCCTTCTTTCCTCTACCCGGGGTCCTCCAGATAGTCAGCATTGCCAGCAGATCACAGTGAGGCTCCCTCCTGCTCACTCTGCCACAGGGCCAGTGGGGGGTCAAGGTCAGGCCCCGCCCCAGGAAAGTTCCTTGAAGAGGAACAATTTATTTGAGTCCAAGCCCTGCAGGTGAATGAGACCCCTCAAATCCATCACCTCCAGGTCCCTGTGTTCACCTGACATCACCTCCAGGGTCTCTCTCTGACCCCTGCTTGAGCATCAGTCCTGTCCCAGGCTGTTGTAGAAGGCTCCACTGTCTGACTTGCTGGTACTCTGGCTCAGATTCCAGGACACTTGGCTTGTCCCTTTGTCCCTCCCTCTGCCTCTCAGTCCTCAAAATTGGACCACCACAATCTGCCTCAGTATCCCCACCTGAGCGGTGCCAGGGGAATCCTACCTTCCCCCACACTCAGTCCCCAAATATTGAGGTAAACCCTGCTCCCAGGGGACAAAGCTCCCCAAGGTCAACTGCCTTTCGGCCTGGCCACTGCCACAAGTGCCTGACTCTGAGCATCCAATGTCTGCTGTGTGAGACTTCGACCTCCCTCTGCCAGCCCCCTGCCTCAGCTGCCTTGCTACCACCTGCTGGCAGGACCCCTCTCATCACCTGCTCTGAGCCCGCCTCTGTAATCTGCTTCCCCTTGCTCCCCTGACTCAGGCTGCGACAATCTTGTCGTTGCCCTGGGATGAAAGAATGCCTAGAAGTGCCCCTGACAGGGAAAGGCTTCTGGCTTAATGTCATAATGTCCCCCGAGTGGGAGGAGAGGTGGCATTTTATTTCTTATAGGTTCCAACTTCCGGATGTGAGAACCCCAAGATAGGACACCATCAGGAGTGCCAGGAGGGCTCAGATGGTGGGACAGGGCAGCAGCTGTGGCAAGCCTGAGCTCAGCCACTGCTCAGATCCATTAGAAGATGGGGGGAAGCCCTGGAACCCCAGCCTAAAGAACAAGAGGTGTGCTTCCTCCCAAATAGGTCGACAGGTGTTTATCCTGTCCTCCAAAAACCCCCTCTGAGATGAAAGCAAATGCATTCTTTGAAAGTAAACCCAAAGACTAAGAGAAAATGAGAGGAGATAATTATAGATGAGATTTCAACAAAGCTTAAAGGAAGATGGAAAGCAGATGGAGGAGGGAAATTGGCAAAAGGAGCTTGAAGCTAAAGCTCCTGTAAAGGAGACTCCAGATGAGAAGCAAACCGGTTCTCCTGCAGAAAACCTGAGACACTCGCGACCTCAAGGCAACAGGTACGGAGAACTGTGACCACGTGTAGCACTGAGAAGGGAGGCTTGTGTGAAAGTACGAGTGAGACCCCAGATTCCCTCCTCAGCTGCACCCTGGGCCAGAAGCCCAAAACTTGTTCCTTGGAGAAGCAGAATGATGACTCTGAACTTGGAGTTCCCAGGGAAAGTAAGGGGTGGGGTGGGGTTCAGGACTGTGGTCCTAAGGCATCATGGGGAACATCTGATTCCTCTCTTCTGCACCCTACCCCCAGGCAAGCAGCTACAGGCTACTACCCCAGAGAGAAAGATCCCTGAAGACTGACATTTGGTAGTTTCCAGGGTAAAAGCCCACCAGCCCCCATGTACTGCCCAAGCATTCAGAGCAGTCGGCTTCATGGAACTTCTCTGAAAGATGGACAGACAGACAGACAGTCAAGAACCAAAAGACATTTGAGGAAGGATTCCAACAGGAAAAAGAGACCAAAACCAAGGCAGATCTGGTTCCCTGGATCCCAGGCACAGTGCAGGGGCCAGGAGACGATTTCAAAGAGAATTCTAGTGAAATTCTCAGAAAAGGAAGAGAAACTTTGCTCTTTATGAGAAAGGAAATCATGGAGAACAAGACAGAGCTCTTGGACAGTAAAAAAAAACAGGGTGATCCTTGGGTGGCTCAGTGGTTTAGCGTCTACCTTTGGCCCAGGGCGTGATCCTGGAGTCCCAGGATAGAGTCCCATGTCAGGCTCCCTGCATGGAGCCTGCTTCTCCCTCTGCCTGTGTCTCTGCCTCTCTCTCTCCCTCTCTGTGTATCTCATGAATAAATAAATAAAATTAAAAAAAAAAAAAAAAAACAAGGGATCCCTGGGTAGCTCAGTCAGTGAAGCATCTGCCTTCAGCTCAGGTCATGATCTCAGGGTCCAAAAATAAGTAGAAGACCCTTAGGCTTGCAGAGAGCTGCAGCGGGCACCATCCAAGAGGCAGGAGCTGGGTGGCACAGCTTTGGCAGCAGCAGCATGATCAAAAACCAGCCTCTGTGCTCAGGAGCTGAAATACATAACAAAGAGTTTGCGTGTAGAGAGGCACAAGCTTTATTGCTTTGCTGGGCAAAGGAGTTGCAGCCTGCTAGGGCCTTCAGACCTGCAAGCCCACCTGGAAGAGGGGCTGGGGAAATACAGGATTTCCTTTTTTTTATAGGGAAATACAGGATTGATCTGGTTTTGGCGGGAATTACATACATGGTGCCAGCCTCCTTCATCATGTTTTCAGGGTCGAATGGGGTTCCCAGAACAAAAGGCTAAGGAGGGAGGATGGAAGGCTTGCAAAAGGTTTACTTAGCTTAAAATTGAGCTTTGCTGAAGCATTAAAGCAGCTTTTTGATTTTTGTTCAACTTTATGCTTTTAAGCAGTTCCAGCAGTGCTAGAAGCCAGGAGACAGGAAACAATGGCTTCAGCATTCCATCATGCAGCCAGGAGGAGGGGGGGGTAGGCATCTCCAACCTGGAAATCTATATTCAGCCGCTATAGATCGATAAGCATGAGGGTAGAAAAAGACAATTTCCAGATATAAATGGACTCGAACAAATTGACCTCCCATGTGCCCTACTTTAAGAAACTCCTGTAGGATGTGCTCCAGCAAAACTAGGCTGTAAATCAAGAAAGGAAGTCTAGACTGAGAAGACAACAGAGCTGGGGCTGAGCAGAGCAGCGGCAGCTGGGCAGCAGACCTCACAAGTGTGCAGCACGGTTTGGAGTGAGAGGGAAGTCTGCTCCAGGAGAGAGACCACCAGGGAAAACGGGATCCTTACACCACTCAGTGAGTCTCGCCATTCAGAAATACTATCGCAGGGCATTTGCTAGAACTGAAGGAGACACTGGAAAACAAATGAGGCAAGGTACACAGACAACTAAGTAAAATTTTAACTAAGATAATTATTAATCCTAAAATAAAAAGGAAATGTAATCACAGCATACTACTTGCTCTGCCATAAACATACTTGTGCCATTATAATAAGTAAACACTGACCATTGGTATTAACTAGGAGTACTGAAGCCGCTATCCTAGGAGGATAGGAGGAGAAGGCAGAAAGGGAACAAATCCTTGTCTCCCAATACAGCATCTGAAGGTGTAATTCCTAATTTGATTAATCAAGAAAAGCAATAGAAACATGTTACTTAGAAATACAGAGGCAAATACCAGAAGAAATAGTTCCAAGAGTGTATTATTAGTTTCCCAGTACTACATAACAAATGACCACAAGCTTCGCAGCTGAAAACCACAGATGATCATGATCTCGCAGTTTCCCTGGGTCAGGAGGCTCGCGTGGATCCTCTGCAGGCTCATCAGGCTCCAACCAAAGCCTCTTCTGGGCTGCATTCTCATCCAATGGCTCGATCTAGGAAAAATTCTCTCCCAAACTCATTCAGTTTGTCCACAGTAGCATATCTTTGTGGTTGAGTGACTAAGAGCCCCAGCTTTTTACTGCCATCAGACAGACCTGCAGGCTACACAAAGTCCCCAGAAGCTACCACAGTTCCTTGCCATGTGGACTTCTTCACCATGGTCACTGGCTTTGTCCAGGCCATAAGGAGAGCCTCTTGCTCCAGTTTGCTACAATGGGGCCTTCTACAATTATAAACATGGTGGCAACACTCCATTGCCTTTGCCACATCAAAGGGTGTGAATGCCAGGAGGCTGGGATCATTGGAACCACCCTATCTATGTTCTATTCGCCACCAAAAGCGATTACAATTTCATTTTTTGATAAGCAATCCAAAATACATAAAGAGTATTAGTGACTCCCTCCCACCCATTTCCTAGCCAACCAGCTCTCTTCCCTGGGAGGCCACAAATACAATCCGTTTCTCTTAGAACCTCACACACAAGTCTTCATATACAACACAGTCCTCACTGCTCACTCCTTTGGCCCCCTGCCCACAATGACATGGCCAGCCATGACTTCCCAGAGCACTAACACACACATACATCTCTTTTTCTGTAACTAGCAGCATGCTGTGCAAACTCATCCACCCCTTATCTTTTGCACTTAGCATATCCCAAGATCATTTTATATTGGTACATAAAGAGATTCTTCATCCTTTTGCTGCTACTACCCAGCATTCTTTGACCACTTGATGGACATTCAGAGCTGCCTCTGGGGAGTGGGACAGGAAAAGACAGGATCCATTGTTTTCATTGTAACCTTTTTTACTACCGCTTGATTTTTTTTTTAACACTGAACATATATTACTTTGATAATTATACTAAGGGCCATGGGATATCTTTGGGGACTGAGGCTGGCTGCATGGGGAAGCCCTCTTGGCCTTGCCACCATTAGAACAGGCCTCCAAGTTGCTTGGAGATGCCAGCCCCCATCCCACTCAGGCCTCTTTCTTCTCAATGGATCAACATTTATTAAGCATTTGCTCAATAAATGTCAGGAGCTTGGAGGCCGGGACTCCAAGGGAAAAGAACAATTCTCTTTTGAAGAAAGACACTCCACTCGTCCCTCTTAATTGCAAAGCCAAGCACTGACACGGGCCCTGAGTGTCCAGGAGGACCTGAGACCCTGTGACCCTCCATCTGCCATCTGGCTCTGTCCCAAGTGGATGACAGAGTATAGTGTCTGTAGGAGTGAGGCAGGCATAACAGCATCTTAACTGGAGAACACCACTGGGCCTTCCTGCTTAGCTTTCTGTGCCCATTCTCCCATAGTAATGCCACGTGAGGAAGCCGGTCACTGTCAGTGATGTGCACTGAGTGCCCTCCTGGGCATTAGGCCATTTAAGCCTCACAACAACCTTACAAGACAGTATCATCTTTATCCCCACTTTATAGATGAGGAAACTAGACCCCTGGGCAGTGCCAGTGGTCCACCTGCGGTCACAAGGCTAATAAGTGGCAGAGCCTGTATTTTTTTTAATTTTTTAAAGACTTTTATTTATTTATTCATGGGAGATACAGAGAGAAAGAGAGGCAGAGGGAGAAGCAGGCTCCATGCAGGGAGCCCAATGTAGGACTCAATCCCGGGTCTCCAGGACCACACCCCGGGCAGAAGGCAGCACTAAACCGCTGAGCCACCAGGGCTGCTCAGAGCCTGTATTTAAACCTGGGTCTAAATAAATAAATAAATAAATAAATAAATAAAATAAACCTGGGTCTGCTTGTCTCCAGGGGCCACAGCTCTTAATCTCAATCCTATAAATGGGCAGCACAGCATATTTTCTGTTCTCTTTCTAGTGCACATTAGCCCTATCAATGACCCACGCAACACTGCTATCTGCTGGCCCACGTTTCAAGGGCCTGAGACCACTTTCAAATGCCTTCCTGAAATCAAGGCTGCATTGCAAACTGAGAGCCCATCAAGGCTTTCCCTGGAGAGCTTCCAGAGGTGACAGCAGCAGGGCCCCCGCAAGCTCCCTGCCCATCCTGCCCCTGCTTCATCCTTGGCCAGTAGGGCTGGCCCTGGTCAGGGAGCTCTTCTGCCCTCCCGGAAGCCAGATCACAAAGGCACTGCCACTTGGAAGTGACAAAGAGCAGTACAGAGGAGGTAGAGGGGGATGCGATGGCCATTGCCAAGTGGTGAAAGTGAGATTAAAATGAATCTAGAAGCAGCTGGTGCTGGGGAGATGCACTCGTTTATCAGCCCAGGGCAGCGGCCTAGGGGACAGGCCAATGGGGCTGGTCTCCCCCAACAGGCAGCAGCTCCTCCTCCACCTCCTCTCATTCCCCTCTTCCTCCCCCCTCTTCCTCTCCCCCCCATCTCCTACCTGCCCCTACTCCTCCTACCCACCCATTCCCTCAGCAGGCTTGCAAACTGAAGCCAGCAGGCTTCAGGCCAAGACCCCAACCAGGAGGGGCAGGTCCTGGGGGTGAAAGAATCTCTTGGCAAGTGTGCCTGACACAGGTCAGAGCTCTCACCACGCTGGTTATTGCTAGAGGGGTAGGTGTGGCTCAGTCCCCCAGGGCTCCCATCCTTCCAGAAAGTGGACCACTATGATGCCAGATCTTCTGGTTTGTCAAAGAAGTTGGGACTCTGGATTTTTGACTGAAATCTCCCAGGTTTTTCATACTGGCAACGAATGCAATGGAAAAAAACCAAACACATGTGTGGATCTGATGAGAGCAGGCCGTGGGCCGCCCTCAGGCTGCAGGCCTTGCCCCAGAGCCCATGGTAGAAGTGCTGAGACCCTGATCCCGCTTCCACCTGGGGGCTTAGGAACCTGGCATAGTAGTCTCTGAGCCTCCTGGGTCCCTCATCCTCCACAAGCATAGATCCCGAAGCACCCCAGGGGTGTTGTACTCCAGCCGAGGCCTTGCACCTGCAAGGGGCCAACTGCCCTTCCAAGCTGGCAAGAAGAGCAGCAGAGAGAGTGCCAGGGGGGCTGGAATGAGGTGCCCCCTGTGCCTGGTGGATGGAGCAGCAGGACCCCACCAAGGAGTATTAGAGGCCTCAGCAACCCTGGGCCTGTCTCACCTGAGCAAAAGGGCTTTCAACTGCCCTCCCCCTCTCACCTCTGATGGGGACCCCAAGAGGCTCTGGTTTGCCTCCCTCCCCACTCCCCCCACTCCCCGCTGCTTTAGACCGTGACCACAGTTGGCTGCTGTTTTTGATGAGGTGGCAGTAGGTACAACAGATCTGTCAAACCACAGAGGAAGAGAAGCACAGCTGTAAAGCTCAGAGAGCTCCCACAGCTGTAGTCTGTGGACTGCTGCCCCCAGGTCAAAGGGACAAAAGTGACCCCTGCAGCTCCCAGCAGTCTGTCCCTCCACCACTTCGCAACTGGGAGGAAACGTCTCCCAAGAGGAGCAGTGGTCCATCCCCTCAACTTCCTTCGCCCATAACTCTACTCAGTGATGGGGGCTGCTTCCCAGCATCTTCTAGAACCTTCCCTGGGGTCATTGATCCCCGAAGGACTCTGGAGGAGTCTGCCGGTGTTTTAATGTAGGTGTTTTTTTTTTTTTTTAAATTTTTATTTATTTATCATAGTCACACAGAGA
The DNA here is from genome assembly GCF_018345385.1 of Vulpes lagopus. Lineage (NCBI taxonomy): Eukaryota > Metazoa > Chordata > Mammalia > Carnivora > Canidae > Vulpes > Vulpes lagopus. The sequence goes on along the minus strand of NC_054824.1, from coordinate 147,666,488 downwards.
GAGAGAGAGGCAGAGAGAGACACAGGCAGAGGGAGAAGCAGGCTCCATGCACCGGGAGCCCGACATGGGAGTTGATCCCGGATCTCCAGGATCGCGCCCTGGGCCAAAGGCAGGCGCTAAACCGCTGCGCCACCCAGGGATCCCATGGGTGTTTTATTCCTTAAGACCCTCCTCGCAAGGGAAATGCCTCCTGTCTTTGAGAAGGGCGATCTTCTCTCAATGCCAAGGGCAGTGGTGGGAAGAGACAAGTCAGTATCATCATCTCCATCAGAATGGCACTTGGGTGGTTTCTGATGGCTTTACCGGCCCTGGAGGGGAGGAAGTCAGAGACGGGCAGAGTCTGCCCCCGGGAGGGGGGCCTGAGCCCCGCCTGAGCCCCGCCTGAGCCCCGCCTGAGCCCCGCCTGCCCGCAGCCCCCACCCCCCTCCAGCCCCGCAGTCTGCCGGAGGAGCTTTTTAATAGACTCCACCTGGTTGGGCGCCGAGGCGGAACGAGCTCCCGGGGGCCTATCAATAGAACGCGGCGGAGGGTGACCAGGCGGCAGCTCGAGGGGTGGGCGGAGCGGCTCCTCCAGTCGTGCTTGGGGAGGGAGGCGGGGGGGGGGGGGGGGGGAGTGAGAGACCGCGGCTGCAGGCGCCCCCGCCCCCTCTCTCCGCCCCTAGCGTCCGCGCTCCCGGGCCCCGCGGATCCGGAGGTCCTGCCCAGGCTCCCCGGGTGGGCTGCGCCGGGGAGGAGCACTGGGCGGGGGCGGGGGGTGCAGAGGCGACCCCCCAGAGCCGCGGCCGCGCAAGGGCAGGGGTCCCGGACTCAGCCAGCCGCACCCCACCCCACCTGCAGCCTCGGGACCCCGGCATCTGCACCTCGCCCCTCTCCCCTGTTCCCCGGGCTGAGGGCAAGTCCCTCTTCGCCAACCAAAAAGCCTAGAGCTCTAGAGCCTGCTTGCCCTCCGCAGGGCCATTCCCTGCGGTGCTTCTTTAGCATCAAACTTCAGAAGCCCTCCCCGCCCCCCTGGAGATGGGTCCTCGCGGACCACGCGGCGGATTTGGAGCGAGTCCCTGCTGGGAATTGCCCAGCAGGCTGTCCACCCCCGAGGGCAGGGCTCCCCCATCCCGTCCACCGTGTCTCCCCGACACCTGCTGCCTGCCTGCACCCAGCAGATGCTCCGCGAATAACTGACTTCTTGAAATAAAGGTTTAAAACTTGCAACATTAAACAATGTGTTGTTTAGAGGTACATACGTTTAGTAAAACTACTAAGAATTGAAAGCTCAAAATCAGGATGGCAGTCACCCTCACTAGGATGGCTATTAAAATCACAAGTGTTAGGGGTGCCTGGGTGGCTCCGTGGGTCAAGCTTCTGCCTTCAGCTCGGGTCATGATCTCAGGGTCCTGAGATCCAATCCCGCATTGGGTTCCCTGTTCATTGGGGAGTCTGCCTCTCTTTCTCCCTGCTCATGCTTTCTCTCTCTCATATAAATAAATAAAATCTTTAAAAAACATAACTAATGTTGGCCTGGATGTGGAGAAATTGGGACCCTCCCTGGATGTGGAGAAAATGGTGCAGCCACTACTGAAAACCATATAGCAGTTCCTCAAAATATTGCACATGGAATTATTATGATCCCACAATTTCACTTCTGGGTATGTACACAAAAGAATTGAAAGCAGGGACCTTGGGACAGCTGGGTGGCTCAGCGATTGAACATCTGCCTTCCGCTTGGGTCATGATCCCAGGTCCTGGGATTGAATCCCACATGGGGCTCCCCACAGAGAGTCTGCTTCTCCTTCTGCCTGTATCTCTGCCTTTCTCTGTGTCTCTCGCAAATAAATAAATAAAATCTTTTAAAAAGAGAGAGAGAGAGAAAGCAAGCAAGCAGGACCCCAACAGGTGTTTGTACATCTATGTTTCACAGCAGCATGATTCATAATAGCCAAAAGGAAGCAACACGCATACCCATTGACAGATGAGTGGACAAGCAAAGTGTGGCACATATCTACAGTGGAATATTATTCAACTTTAAAAAGGAATGAAATCTGACACCTGTTCCAACACGGATGAACCTTGAGGACATCCTGCTCAGTGTAAAAAAGAGCCAGTCACAGAAGGACAAATAATGTGTGATTCCACTTATATGAGTGGTCACATTCATAGAGACAGAGTAGAACAGTGGTTATGAGGGACTGGGGAAGCAAGGAAAGAGGAGTTATGATTTATTTCAGCTTCTTTGGTTTCAGTTTGGGGTAAGGGGAAAGTTCTGGAGATGGATGGGGGTGACGGTTGCACAACAGTATGAATATGCTTCATGTCGCCAAACTGTACACTTAAAAAACAGTCTAATGGTAAATTTTATGTTATGAATTATTCATCTTAAAAATAGATACAGCAAAAGATGGTATTATTATACCACATTAAAAAAGAAAAAAAAGATGATGTCCCAGCAAGGGGAGGGATGCATGAAGGAAGATGACATCACAGCAGGGGGAGGAGGGTGCATAAAGGAAGATGATGTCACAGCAGGGGGAGGGATGCATAAAGGGCACAAGTGTGCTGTGGGAAGTACCAGGGCTCATTCTATTAGACTTGTCTAGTTCCCTGCCTAGATCCACCCACACCTGCCTCCTCCACAACTACATATGTATGCTATATATCTTGTTTCATTGATTCTAAGACACACATTTTTAAAATTTAATCTCTCTGAAATTGGGATGCATCTCACAGCACAGCGTGCTAAGAACAAAATAGCCTTGTGCCATAATTTATGTGGTAGGTGCTATCTTTCTCTGTGGCAGATAAAATAATGATGCTTCTGGCAATCAATGGTTCCTCAGAGTAGAGGAAACATAGGGTATGTATTTGTAAGGGAAATATTTCCTAATAAATGTTGATATAACCGCTTTATTGAACTATGATTCACATACAATATGATTCACCTATGGAAGGTGTGCAATTTGATGGCTTTTAGTATGTTCAGAGAACTGTGTAACCACCGCCAATGTTAGAACATTCTCATCACCCCCAGAAGGAACCGTGCACCTGCCAGCAGTCACTGCCTGTGTCTCTCAACCTCCTCAGCACCAGGCAACCACTAATCCACTTTCTGTCTCCACAGATCCACCTGTTCTGGACATCTTGTATCAGTGCACTCAGATGGTAGATGGTCTTTTGTGACTAGCTGCTTTCATTTAGCATATTTTCAAGTTCCACCTACACAGTAGTATCTTACTTAATTTCCAAAGCAGTCCATTCACTCCTCAGCTCACTGGAATTCGGCTGTTCACCACTTCATTGAAAGGACCCATGTTGGGTGCCTGGGTGGCTTGGGTCATGATTCTAGGGACCTGGGATCGAGCCCCACGTCAGGGTCTTTGCTCGGTGGAGAGTCTGCTTCTCCCTCTGTGATCTCTGTCACTCTCATCCTCTCTCAAATAAATAAATAAAATCGAAAGAAAGAAAGAAAGAAAGAAAGAAAGAAAGAAAGAAAGAAAGAAAGAAAGAAAGAAAGAAAGAGAAAGAAAGAAAAGAAAGAAAGAAAGAAAGAAAGAAAGAAAGAAAGAAAGAAAGAAAGAAAGAAAGAAAGAAAGAAAGAAAGAAAGAAATGACTCATGTTGGTCACAAGTCATTTCTTCCCCATCAGACAGTCTGGGGGCCATGCCTCAAGCATCCCTTAGAGCTCATTCTGCACAAACCCTGACCGAGCGTTGACTACATGCCAGTTCTCCTGGGGATCACTCCTCTCCTTCTCCCTGAAATGCTCCTCCCTTAAATTCCACACCTCAACTCTGCAAAGTGGTCATCAGGACTCGTCCCCTCCACGGTTTTGCCGGGACCTCCAGCAGCCCGGCGTCCTCAACGCGCTGCAGCAGGAGGAGGTTGTATCTCCAGCTCTGCCCTGTTTCCAGCCATCTGCTGGACCTTTCTCTCCAGTCTCCGCAGGTGTCCCGTATGCCACATGATATGGAATCCCTCCCCTGTGTGACCCGCCGCTTCCAGCTCCTCTTACACCTTACACTTACATCCTGCCCAGTTCTCTCTCTCTTTTTTTAAGATTTTAGTTATTTATTCATGAGAGATACACACAGAGAGGCGAGACACAGGCAGAGGGAGAAGCAGGCTCCTTGCAGGGAGCCAATATGGGACTTGATCCCGGGTTTCCAGGATCACACCCCGGGCTGAAGGCGGTGTTAAACTGCTGAGCCACCGGGGCTGCCCCTCAGTTCTCTTTGATTCAGTGAAAGTTAGCGAGCATTTGCTAGCTGTCCAAGTGCCAGAGGCATTTAAGAGGAGAAAACCAATCCCTTCTCCCAGGGATCTTCCATTCTGGTTACAGAGACAGATGGTAAACAACGAACTTTGCAATATGGCAAGTGGGGATGTGATCCTTAAAACACAGTGGGCTTTGGGGATGAAATGGGATGGTGGGCTGTGTTGGACATTGTTTGTGTGCAGCCCTGCTCTCCATATAATCTGCCCATTATCCTGCCTCTGAGCCCATTCTATGCCTCCAAGGGCTCACCTGTAAGTGATTCTTGTACCCAAGCTCCCTGGGCCTCTGACCTCCTGATGGATTAGGGAGAAAGAAGGGATGAGAGGGTGGGGTGTGGGGGTGGGGCAGTGGTGTGCTGATAAATGTTCATCAGCCAGCTTGCCAGGGAGAAACATCCAGATGTGGAGCATTTGCCCCACCTCCATGGAGCAAATACTCCACCTGGAGAGATTTCAGATGACCAGCTTGACAGCAGGATTGGAGACACACATGTAGCAGGTGCTGGTGAGTCAATAGGAGCTGCCAGTTCCAATACCCCAGTGGTGTGATGAGAGAGAGGTCCATGGTGGAGTGCACCCCATTTCCCATGGGGTCTGGACTCACACTGGAGGGTCACCCTTTCTCATAAAACAAAGACAGCTGATGTGGTCACACTGAGGCAGAAGATGAGTGCAAGGGATCTGTGTGTTGCCCTCCCCAGGTCCCTGGCCCCCAAGCCTGGTAACCCTGGCTCTCCGACTCGCTCTCCTGCGTGTCAATCCCACCCCCCACGTGTATCTGAAGTACCTGCTGAACTGTCCAGCAGCAGAACTGTCCGTTGCTTTTCCTCCACTCTCTGAGAAGTATTCCTCATTCCTGTGAATTTCACTAATGCTCTTTCATTCCCATTTGAATCTTCTGCTGGGCCCATGCCAGGGAGCCAGTGCTGGCAGGAGCTGGTACAAAGTCCTCCTCCAGAAATCACAGTCGTCAAGGAAAACACCACAGTCCTCTCACACAAATTGCTGGATTTGGGGAGCAGAGTGGATAATTTACATACATTTAGAAGATGAATTCAAAATCCACTAAATCCAAGCCAGTGAAATAGAAATCAGTGTAATTCACTGCAATTGTACTTAAACTCGACATGAAGGCCAAATCTGTGAAATAATATTCTGAACTTTCTCCTTATACAGTAAACATCACCAGTGTTCATACTACCTGGTGTGCCAAGGGTCTGAGCAGATCCCACTCCTTCTGTGGTCCTGCCATCCACTCCCCTGGCTGGCCAGTAGCCCCTCTGTGTCAAGGCAGGCTGGCTGCATGAGGCCCGTGGTGTCCACACTCATGCCACCAACCTCTCAGGCTCCTTGCATCCTGTCAACCAGCCAATCTGCAGAGGCAAAGGCAGCTTGGAAGAGAGAATGGGCTCTTTTTTTGGAGGAGATTAGGATTAGGGTTGTAATTTACCTTGAGTTTGCTAATGGCTAATCCTATGTGTCAACCCGGCTGGGCCACAGTGCCCAGGTATGTGGTCAAACATTCTGCTGAATGTTTCTGTGAATGTTTTTAGATGACATTAACATTTAAATTAGGGACTTTAAGTAAAGCAGATTGTTCTCCATAATGTGGGTGGGCCTCGTCTAATGAGGTGCAGGCCCACATAGACCAAAAGACTGACCTTCCCTAAGCAAGAGATAATTCTGCAGCATGTGGCCTTCAGACCTGACCTGCAGCATCGACTCCTCCTGGATCTCTAGGCCCGCCTGCCCTGCAGGTTTTGGACTAACCAGCCTCTATAACCACATAAGCCAATTCCTTAAAATACACTTTAATATGACACACTCAGTTGGTTCCATTTCTCTGGAGGACCTTATATAAGGTTGAAATTGTGGTTGGGTTTAAGGGTTAAAGTGAGGGTTGGGATTAGGTTCTCTGAGGTTGGGATTAGGATTAAGGTTAGAGGAAGGGCAAGAATTCTGGTGGGGGTGGTGTTGTGGTTGAAACAGGGATTAGGATCAGTGTAAGGTCAGGCCTCATCTCAGAGGAGGATTAGCATAGGGTCATATTGGAGTTAGGGCTGGATTAGGGTTAGGGTTAAGATTAGGTTCATGGTGGAGTGGATTTACGACTAAAATTGGGGTTAGTATTATAATCATGAGTGATGTTATGGTTGTGTTGGAGAAGAGGCATGGATGGGATACTAATCAGGTCATGGTTTGAGGCTAGGTGGGAAAATTGAGTCTGAACATGAGTTGGAGGACTATTTTGGCAACCAGGAAGCTTACCTGCTCTTCCTCCTTCTCCCCTTCCAAATGATCACCTAGACATACCTCATTGGCTTGCAGCTTTGAACTTCAGGATTCTTCTGTAAAGTCACCAGATTTAGTAGTGGGATCTTTATTCCCCTGGGAAGTATCACCCACCTGCTTTGTGACAAGATATGCTAACCTAACATCCATTCCCCCTTCTTTTAGTAAGAGAATCCAGAATTAGTTTGTGTTTCTAGCAATGCTCTCAGCTAAACACCCCATTAACAGTGTCTCACTGTTGGTGTGGCCTGATGACATCTGGGTCCATGAGAAGGGCAGGACCTCTGGGACATCTCTTTGAGGAGGTCATGTGCTTCCCTCCAACCCTTCTCCTCTGCTGTGAACCACAGCTTTATGACTGGTGGTGCATCTATCACCCTGGGCTGCCCAACGCAGGCCTGCTTTTGCAATAAGAAAGAAAGGGGACATTTCTGAACCTGTGCTGTGTCTGTGGCTGTACCATCAATGCACTGAGTCATGGCCCCGTGGGCTCCTGTCTATATTTTCTTGTCTGCATTCCTACGCAGTTCTGAAGCCCCAGACAGCACAATCATCGGCTCCCAGCACATGCATAGTGCCTGGTCAGTACCCCACAGAGGGTCCTTAGTGTCTTGTCCTTACTATTAAACATGGAATCTTGGGGGCACCTGGGTGGCTCAGTTGGTAAAGTGTTTGCTTTCCATTCAGGTCATGATCTCAGGGTCCTGGGATCGAGCCCTGAGTCAGGCTCCCTGCTCAGTGGGGAATCTGCTTCTCCCTCTCCCTCTGCACCTTGTCCCCCCTCATGCTCTCTCTCTCTCTCAAACAAAAATCCTATTAAAAATAATAAAATAGGGAAGCCTGGGTGGCCCAGTGGTTGAGCATCTGCCTTTGGCTCAAGGCCTGATCCCTGATTCCCAGAATCAAGTTCTGCATCGGGCTCCTTGCACAGAGCCTGCTTCTCCTCCCTCTGCCTGTGTCTCTGCCTCTCTTTCTGTGTCTCTCATGAATAAATAAAATCTTTAAAATATAATAATAATAATAATAATAATAATAATAATAATACATGGAATCTTGGCCTAGATATTATTTCCCCTTTTTACAGGTGCATGAGGCACCGAATGTGAGCCAGGAGATGTCTGTACATGGATGGGGACCCAGGCAGTCTGACCCACGCTCTCAAGCACCATGCTCTACCTCCTCCCGAAGTGACCCATTCATTCGGCAAATAAAAATACTTACTGTCTGCTGAGCGCTATGAGCTAGGCTCTATTCCAGAGGTTCTCAACGAGGCATAATTTGCCTACAACCACTCTCGTGGAGGGTACTATGGTATGGAGGATGTAAAGGCCAGGGGTGCTGCCAAACACCCTACAATGCACAGCACAGCCCCACGCCTGATGAGAGGAAGCAAAAGAAGGACCCCGCCCTGGTGCCAACAGTGCAAAAGAAGGACCCCACCCCGGTGCCAACAGCGACCGGTGGGCAGCCCTGCCCTACCTAAGCACTTCACATTGGCTCATCTCGTGAAAAACTAGCTTCGCCTAAGATGAAGTAATTCACCCAAAGTCACAAAGCAGGTGGTGGGGGTGATAATTCAAACCAGGAGGGCTGCTATAATAAACTACACCAACCCGGTGGTTAAAACAACAGAAACGTATTCCTTCCCAGTTCTGGAGGCCAGACATCCAAAATCAGTATGCCTGGAGCAAACTCCAGGCAGGCAGGGCCGCGCTCCCTCCAGAGGCTCTGGGAGAGAAGTCCATGGCTGCTGGCCAAGTCCTGCCGGTCCTCAACATCCCTCCTCCAGCTCCACACTGGCTGCTCCCCTGCGTGCCCACGTCTCCGTCTGCCTCCCTCTTACCAGGTCGCACGTGGTTGCATTTAGGGCCCAGCCGGGGAGTTCCAGGGAGCTCATCTCCCCATCCCAAGACGTTTAACTTAATCATGTTTACAAAGGTCCTTTTTCCCAAGCACAGTAAAAATTACAAGTTTCAAGGCTTGTGGTCTGACATCTTCGGGGGCCCTTATTCAGACCACCACACATGTATCTTCCCGACAGGCCTGCACTGTAGTCATATTTTGTCCATTTTACAGTTAAGCCAGGCTCACAAGGGGATGACGTAGCCTCAGGTGCAGGTGGCTGAATCTCTGATGTCTGGGAGCTTATGTCAGGAGAGGAAGCAAAAGCTGGGCAGGAACCCCCCCCACACACATACACACATGTACACACACACACACACACACATGCATGACACGCACAAACATTCACTGATCTGACCAGACTTGGCCTTAATCATCTTAAGTTCAGAAAATATTTTTTGAAGATTTATTTATTTAAGAGAGAGAAAAAAGAGAGCCGGAGCAGAGGGAGAGGGAGAGGCAGACTCCCAGCTAAGCCCAACATGGGACTCAACCCCAGGACCTTGGAATCATGACCCGAGCCAAAGGCAGATGCTAACTGCCTGAGCCACCCAGGCGCCCCCAAAAAGTATTTTTAACTGTAAATTGCATAGCATTTTTAAAGCACTAGAGATTACTTTTTAAGCCACTTCTGTTGACTTTACTTTGAAGTAAAGTAATATAATAACATAATAATATATAATATTATATTATAATGCAAATGACTGCTCTCAAGGATTTTATTTTATTTATTTGAGAGAGAGAGAGAGAGAGAGGGAGAGAGAGAGAGAAAGCATGAGCAGGGGGAGGAGCAGAGGAAAAGCAGACTTTCCCCTGAGCAGGGAGCCCAATGCGGGCTCAATCCCAGGACTCTGAAATCACGACCTGAGCCAAAGGCAGATGCTTCACTGACTGAGCCCCCAGGTACCCCTCCATTGGTACTTTATATACCAATACCTTATATTTGTTCTGCCTTTTTGTTTAGCACTTCATACCGAAATTAGTTCCTAGGCTCTACATGCTGAATCAAGGGAGTGGGGGATGCCCACAGTGAGAAGTCAAACAGAACAGGTAAACGCCAGTAGCAGGACGCCTGGATGGCTCAGTCTGTTTAGTGTCTGAGCTTGGGGTCCTGGGATGGAGCCCTGCATCAGGCTCTCTGTACAGTCTGCTTGATCTCCTCCCTCTGCTCCTCTCTCCATTTGCACAAACTTTCCCTCTCTCAGGTAAATAAAACCCTTTAAAAAAAAAAAATCTGTGGCTATTGGGCTCCAGGCAGCTTCAGGGAGAGGGCTTAGGACACCTCTTCTTCCTCTACCTTCAGGGGATGTTGATCCAAACTCATTAAAACACAGGTAACCACGCCTCATCAGAGAAGGTAAATAGATGGCAAAGAAGCACATGACAAGCTGCTCATCACGTGTCCTCAGGGAAATGCAAATTAAAAGAACAGTGAGACATCACTGCTCACCTATTAGAAGGACCAAAATGTGAAACCCTGAGGATCTCAAGTGCTGGCAAGGATGTGGAGCAACCAGAAGTCTCACTCACTGCTGGTGGAAATGCAAATGGGTGCAGCCACTTTAGGAGACAATTTTCTGGTTTCTTATAAAACTAAACATACACTTACCATGTGAGCAATTGCGCTCTGTGGCATTTCCCCAAAGGAAGTGAAAACTTATGTCTGCATGAAAACCTGCACATGGATGTTTATAGCAGCTTTCTGCGTAACTACCCAAGATGTCCTTCAGCGGGTGAGTGGATAAATAAACCGTGGTCCACTCAGACAATGGGCTAATATTCAGCGCTGACAGGAAAGGAGCCATCAAGCCATGAAGAGACTGGAGGAACCTGAAATGCATATTGCATAAGTGAAAGAAGCCAGTCTGAAAAGGTCACAGGCTGCAGGATTCCATGTCTTTGACATTCTGGAAAAGGCAAAGCTGTGGAGACAAAAGATCAGGGGTGGCTGGTGGGGGGAGGGGACCCAGACGGGGGAGCACAGAGGATTTTTAGTGCTATAAATATACTCTGTATGATATTACACTGATGCATGCGTGTCATCATGCACCTCCCCAAACCTACAGAATGAGAGACACCAGGAGCAATCCCTAATGTATACTGAACTTTGGGTGGTTCTAGTGTGTCAATGTAGGTTCACAACTGAGCAAATGTCCTGTCTGGTGGGGATGTTGGTAATGGGGGAGGCCATGCACCAGGAGGTTAGGTAAATGGGTACTCTATTCTGCCTCTCAATTTTGCTGCAAAATGCTCTAAAGAATGTAAAGTCTTTTTTTAAAAAAAACCTCGCACACCCTGGTAACCTCTCGTCATGAGACACTTTCATGTATTCATTCCCGGGCCAGCATTAGTTGAGGGCCTACTCTGTGCCTGGCACTATGGAAAGGCGGGGGTCGGGGGGGGCAGAAACATGTCCAGTCCTTGATTTCATGCTGCCCCATGCCTGAGTAGGAGCAAACTTTGCACCAGTGACCAGGAAGGAACCCAGCTTCAAGAGAGGGGTGGCCCTCACAGCTGTAACATCCCACCCAAGGCTGGCCTTCCTCTCAGATGAGGAGCCAACACCCCATTCCACAGGCTGCCCAGGGCCCCGCTCTCACTGAGCTGTGGCCACATCAGGAGTGGACACCATGTTGCCACCCCTCTGATCCAACACAAACCTGGGAGTGTGCTACCCAAAACAGAGGGAAACCACTGAAAATGATGTGTCCTAAGCATTTTATTTTTATGTAAATTTTTATGTGAATCACAGAAATATTCGTCCAACCTTTTAGTGTGGAGTCAAGGCCTTTCTTTGTGTGTAGATTTGCCATCTGGAGCTTTGAGTCCTCTTTCTTATGGGAAGCTTTCCTATAATTTATCCTTGAGATTTCCAGTTGACACATTTCATTAGTGAAGGGAGGCTGGCTGCCTTCAGAACCTTGGTGTTTCTTTTTTCTTTTTCTTTCTTTTAAAAATTTTATTTATTTATTTGAAAGAGAGCACAAGTGGAGGGGAAAGGCAGAGGGATAAGCTGACTCCCCGCTGAGCAGGAAGCCAAAAAAAAAAAAAGAGAGAGAGAGAGAGAGAGCTGGATTCCAGGACCCTGAGATCATGACCTGAGCCAAACACAGACACATAACCGACTTAGCCACCCAGGTGCTCCATTTTCTGTTTGTTTTTTAAGATTTATTTATTTGAGAGGGAGAAACCATGAGCTGGAGGGGCAGAGGCAAAGGAAGAATCACCAGCAGACTCCTTGCTGAGTGTGGAGCCTGATGCCAGGCTTGATTTCATGACCTTGAGATCATGACCTGAACCAAAACCAAGAATCCGAAGCTTAACCAGCTGAACCACCCAGGTGTCCCAGAACCCTGTTTTGTTTTGTTTCGTTTTTTTTTTTAATTCATAGAGACACAGAGAGAGAGAGAGAGAAGCAGAGACACAGGCAAAGGGAGAAGCAGGCATCATACAGAGAGCCTGACGTGAGACTCGATGCAGGGTCTCCAGGATCACACCCTGGGCTGCAGGCGGCGCCAAACCGCTGCACCACGGGGGCTGCCCAGAACCCTGGTTTTTCAATGTGGTTTCCCCAACCTATCTTTCAGACTCCCATTGACTTCTGATTTTTTTTCTTTTTCTTTTTCTTTTTTCCTTTTTTTTTTTTTTTTTTTTTGTTGTTGTTGTTGTATGACTTGTTTTAGGTAAATCCTTCCCAGGCATTTAGGTTCATTTTCCAAGAAAAGTTTTTGCACTCAAGTTTTATCAGTTTACATAATATTAATTAACTTATATACAACTTCAACTAGCATAACCAGGTTTAAAAGCAACTGATTCTTGGTGAAAATATAGGTCAGCTATGGGAGCAAAATTGTGCAAGGTGCTGACGGGTCATGGCAGTTACATTTTGCAGAGGGCATGGGAAGTGAAAGCTCTGGCCTACGTAGAGGTTGGCTGAGAAGGCTCCCGCTCAGGGCTTGCCCTGAAAGCACACAAAGCTGAGGTGGGACGGAGCCAGGGCGTTGTGCATCAGGGCCAGAGGGCTAGGCCCCCACAGAAGGCTCTCCCAGGGCCCGTATTGTGTTTCTAAGGCCGGAGTTAACTGGAGAGGATGAAGCCCAATGGCCAGAGCCAGTGGGAGGGAGGCGAGGCAGGGCTCCCTCTGCAGCTGCCACTCGAGCATCTGGAAGCCCACTGGAATGAGTCTTTGCAAGCTTGTTCTTACCACAGAAGAAAAATCACTTACTACTCATTTCTCAGCAAAAATTCTCCCTGCTGGGCTCCCATTGCAGGCAATAAAGGAAAACTACTCCTTTCTGGCAGTGCTGGCTCCCAGCTGGTCTGGTCCGGCTTTGCATGGCCAATGCGGACAGCCTTGGACTGTTCATAGGACTGAGGCCCCAGTCCCAGCACCCCTGGGCCTAAACTGGGAGGGTGCCTCCTCCTTGGGCACTCATTTTCCTGCTACAGGAGGGGGGGTCGTGCTTCACCCAGGCAGTCCCCAGGCATCACCCCACAAAGTCCCCCATACATCTCGAGCAGCAGTAAGTACCCCCACACACACCCGCCAGGCTGAGGCTAATTAAGGGATATGTCCATGTCTCAAGTCTCAGGAGCAACAGGTGCTTCCGTTTTATTACTAGGAAAATGATTTACTAAAGTATTTTTATATTTGTGTCAATACAGGCTTAGTAGAATAAGAAACCCCCATGATGATTTTTTAATACTTTTTAAATTATTTTATTTATTTGAGAGAGAGAGAGAGAGAGAGAGAGAGAGCATGCATACCAGCTGGGAGAAGGGGTAGAGGAAGAAGCAGACTCCTTCCAGAGCCAGGATCCCAAGGCAGGACTCAATCCCAGGACTCAGGGATCATGACCTGAGCCGAAGGCAGACGCTCAACCAACTGAACCACCCCGGTGCCCCTCTTATTTGTGTTTCTTGCTGTATGTTAGTCTTGTGGCCCACTAGATTGGCAGTGCTCAATAACAGAAGCGATGTCTTTTCCCTCCTGAGCACCCTCTCCCTCTTCTTCCCTCTCACTGCAGATGCTCGATGCCCAGCACACTACAGATGCTCCCTAAATACACAGGTGATGAGTGCAGTGAGGAGACCTTAAGTTTCACGGGGAGACACCTGGTTTAAATAAAGTCCCGCTGAAATTGACAGGAGTCCCAGGAAAGAGGCCTGACTGCCGATGAAATCCTTCATCCTCCCTGAAGGGTCAGGCTCAAGACCACCTCCCAGGCTTCCTGTGCAGCAAAGGAATCAAGGAACTGGGGAGGCCTTGGGAGATGGGAGCAGACAACAGGACAAAGGCTAAGCCCGTCTGCAGAGAGGGGAATGTCCCCTGTGGTGGTGGCCTTGGGCCAGGTGGGCTGAGGATCCATGGCCCTGCCTTGGAAGCCAGCTGTTGGTGGTGAGGAATAAGGGATGTGTATCCATGGCGGGTCACCAAGGGCAGGAAAGGATAAATATCTTACATGGTCCACTGTGGCAGGGGATGTCATCGATATGTCCATACAGACACCTGGACCTATGGGCAGCCACAACTGAATGAGGAAAAAGATGAGGACACCTACATCTATCCAGTTCAGCAAATGAGGAGATGTGAGGAGTCCGGATGGTGAGTACAAGCATCACCTCCACCAGCCTCATCCTGCTACTCCTCACAGAGGGCAAGTCCTGGCCCCACCAGCCACAGGCATGGCAAGAAAGAAGGGAGGAGCCCCAGGAACCTTTATAGCAAAATCGTTTCTCTAAGTGCCCCTCCTATGCTTAAAGCGTGTAGGCTACGCTGGAAACGAATAGCAGCTATACACATTTGCGGGAATGGATCTCACATAATGCTAGATTCAAAAAAGCAAGTCTCCGTCGACGGACAGGTGGGCAAACAAAATGTGGTACATCTGTACCAGGGAGTGTGATAAAAAGTGATAAAAAGAAACAGTACTGACCTGCTGCCACATGGATGAACTCAGGAAACATTACACTAAGTGAAAGCAGCTGGTCTTCAAAGACCACTAACCACCTGATTCCATTTGTGGGCAAGGCCAGAAGAGGCCAATCCTGTCTTTTCTGCTCTGGAGATGGCAAGTAGATTCCTGGTCAAGGAAGGATGGGGGGGGGGCTTATTCGAGGTGATGAAAATGCTCTAAGGTTGGCTACAGTGGGGTTTGCACAGCCTGCGAACATAGGAAAACCACTAAACTGTACTTTTTGTGCGTGAACTGTACAGTGCGTGAATTATATCTCGACAAAGTGATCTTAAAGTAACCAAAAGGCAAGTCATAGAAGATGTATGTTGTTCATTTAGGAAGGAGTTCAAGGGCAGCCCTGGTGGCTCAGTGGTTTAGCGCCACCTGCAGCCCAGGGTGTGATCCTGGAGACCCAGGATCGAGTCCCACGTCAGGCTCCCTGCATGGAGCCTGCTTCTCCCTCTGCCTATGTCTCTGCCTCTCTCTCTCCTCTCTGTGTATTCTCATAAATAAATAAATTAAAAAATAAAACACACTTCTCTGAAGTCAGAATTACAGGCCACACATACATTAACTTCTAGGTGGTATCTGCGATGGTTCCTTAGTCACCTTGTAAAATCAATGCCCTCCCCTCCGCCCACCCCCCAGCAGGTGTGGAGGGAGACTAGGGACTAGGTTCTGTATGAAGATACGCATCAGACACGGTGGATTACATGCAAAACAGCAAACACAGTTACACAAATCCTAGGTTCCACAGCTGTATCTGCTGGCTCTGTCACCCTGCCTTCTGGTTGTGGGTCTTCTGGGCATGCAAATTAGGCACCCAAATATATTAATGCAGTCAGCATGAGGTGGCTTTCATCAGAAAAGCCCTCATGGGCTGGTACTGACTCAGGCACTCTATGCAAATGTGCTTCAGTCTCCCTTAAAACAGAACCAGAATTCTAAGGCCAGTCCTGTCTCTCTTAGTTCTTTTTGTCTGTTTGTTTAAAATTTTATTTATTTGAGAGAGAGACAGAGAGTATGAGCATGGGGGGCGGGGTTGGGCAGGATAGAGAGAAGCAGGCTCCCTGCTGAGCAGGGAACCCAGTGAGGGGCTCGATCACAGGACCCTGAGATCATGACCTGAGTGGAAGGCAGGCGCTTACCCAAATGAGCCACCCAAGCACCCTCTTTGTTTTTCTTCAGCCACCCATCCCAACAAGCCCCTTTGTGAGCTGGGAATGAAAGCTGACCCTAATCAGGCTTCCTCCCAGCCCAAGACAGAGCTTGTAAACATCTAGAGTACAGTAATCATATCTGTCTGGCTTCCCACCTCCCAGCCTGGCATCCCCTGTAAACAGCGGCACAGGGACACCAAATGGCTTTGGGTGATATTGGCAAAGCACATCCTCTACCAGAACCCGGTATCTCTGGGTGCTGAGGGTCTGGAATGGACCAGTTGGCGTACCTCATCCTCTGGCCACAGCAATTTGTTTGGAAAGGGACACAGGACCTAATTAGGGCCAAAAGTAGGCTTCCCTGAGATTAATTTATAAACATGGGGTACAATCCTTCTCTGTCTGGAGTTGCCAAGCCAGGAGTATGCCAGGGGAGGGCAGCCAGCAGCCACAGCGCCTGCGTGCAAATGACACAGAAGGGTGAGCTAGGTCAATGGAAACGAAGATCCTGAGAAAGTAATTTGAGCCTAAAGGGACAGCAACCCTGTTCTATAAGCAAACAGAATTTTTTTTTTACAGGACAGCTTGGTAGGACACCTAGGTGGCTCAGTGGTTGAGCATCTGCCTTTGGCTCAGGTTGTGATCCTAGAGTTCCAGGATCAAGTCCCACATCAGGCTCCCCACAGGGAGCCTGCCTCTCCCTCTGCCTGTCTCTGCCTCTTTCTCTGTGTCTCTCATGAACAAATATATAAAATCTTTGAAACAAACAAGCAAAAAAACAAGACAGCCTGGCTCTGATAATTGTGTATCCATGCTATGTTTTTTTCTGGTCTCCTCATGGTGTTCACATAGGCAGTGATTAATAAGTGTTCATTGACTTACTAATTAAAGTGATACACAGCAGCAAAACCTTTTCTGCACCTTCAGTGGCCCTCATAAGGCAGCTAAATTAATCCCTTGCAGGCCAGGTCATAAGACACAGTTCCTGACTTAGGTCACTGCAGCTCCTGCCCCACTCCTTGAAACACCTTGTACCTAGAAAATGTCCAAATGTTTCCTGGACTGTATTACTACCTGTTAACTCATCAACTGCCACCTTGGCCACCCAGGTCTGTGTAGTCAGGTTGAGAGTAGGAAATCCTTGTTAGGATGGGTCCACTCAGCTTGTGGTCACTCTGTTACGATCGCCCAGAGCCCGCCAATAGTTCACAACCACAATCAGGATAATATTCCACATTTACACTTACCTAGGCATTTTATTTTTATTTTTAAGATTTTATTTATTTTAGAGATAGAGGAGGAGAGTGGGCAGAGGGAGAGGGATAGGCAGACTCCATGGTGAACACAGAACCCGATGCATGGCTTGATTCCACGACCCCGAGATCATGACCTGAGCCGAAACCAAGAGTCGGCCGCTCAACCGACTGAGCCACCCAGGTGCCCTGACATTTACCTAGGTATTTTAATGTAGGTACAGTTTAGTTATTCAGTTCAGGAGATCCAGATGTCCCCAGTTCTCTAGGGGTCATGAGGCCTTGGCCAACTGATTTAACCAAAATTTCAAAGGAATTATTTGAGGAACCAGAAGGACTATTTATTAATTTAGAAGGAGAAATAAGACATTTAAGATTCAATTGACAAGAAGGTCAGAAACTTACATTGTCCACTCTGATCACTCTTCTTGGTAAGAAAATCTACTTGAGGAATTGAATTAAGAAAGCCATCAGGTAAATGTGAAGCAAGATGAATGGTGTTGGGTGGTCACGTGGCTTATTTTCTCCAAGCTGGAATAACCAGATGATTGTGCTTGTGCAGTGGTCAGACGGTCATTTCTTCAGGCCAGAGCACCATGGACACACGGAGCCCCCACGGTTCCCTTCTCCATCTCCTCCCCCCGTGCATTTGCCTGTTCTCATCGTCCAAGGCCAGTTTCAACAAGACTCAGAAGAGGATAACCATGGAGGAGCACCTGGGGGCTCAGTCAATTGAGTCTCTGTCTTCAGCTTGGGTCATCATCCTAGGGTGCCGGGATTGAGCCCCCCATCAGGCTCCCTGCTTATCGGGGAGTCTGCTTCTCCCTGTCCTCCTCACTTGTGTACTCTCTCACTATCTCTGTCACTATCTCTGTCTCTTAAAAAAATAAATAGAAGAGAATAACCACAATAAGAAGGACCTGCACCCCTCTCCGGTGGGCATTGCTGATTGCCGACCCAACACTCATTCCCCACCCTCCCAACAGAACTCCAGTGCAGTTCAGGCATCATGCTGACCCCACACAACCCACGTGCTTCATGGGAAATCCAACTATCACCAGCATTAAGAGTAGGTCTGATCAATCTCAGGGCATCCTGAGGGTCTCCCCCTCAAAGTGGTTGGTTCCAGAAAGGGACAGTGACCTAATTTAAGCCAATGAGGTAGGTAGACAGCTTCTGGACATTAGCCTCTCATTCTTCCTGTGGAATGTTCTGTTTGACCGTGAGGCTGAATTGGGGCTCCCATCTCCCACCAGGCTGAAGATGAAGCCAAGCCAGAGAACAGAGCCAGAGGCGCTGGATGCTGTCCGTCCTGATGTCTACCCCACCCTGGGATGTGAGCATGCAGGATGATGGCTGTCTTCATTGTTCAGTGAGTGGAGTTGTGTTTTTCATTACTTGCCTTCAGAGGCAACCGAGGTGAAACATTCCCTCATTTGAGGAATATTTGGGGAGACAGGTGTATTTGCTTGGTACCCTAAGGCAGAGCATAATAAGCTTCTCTCCTTTCTCAGAGCTTTCATTAGACTCTGAACCAATGTGTATAGAACAAGGACCTTCGAGACCAAATCCCTAATTAGCTCATAACCTTCATTTCCTCTCATTCACAAAGCCTCTCTAAACAAAAGAGGACGCCAACCACCTCCATTTTGACCTTGGTCTGTACTTTATAGCTTATCATGTTCTTCTCTGCAGCTTATCTCTTAACTCAGGCAAACACCCGGCAGGCAATGCATCCCCTGATGGGAACTGAAACTGCCCCCTCCAACAATAGGAACTGCCCTGAGCCTCCTGACTGATCCGAAGACAGTGATTGACCGACTTCCACCGCCCACCTGCATGGACCCACCGACCTTTGTCCCACATTTTCTGTATTTAAACCTAGAAGTATTTCCAGAACTTTGGAGACTGTCTTTGAGACACTAGGCTGCTGTCCACATGGTGTGGGCCTCACTGAAATGAATTCCTCTCCTGTGTCACCATCACTCGACTCTTGACCTTTGATTTTGTCAGGGAGTGGTGGCCAAACCGGGTCTGCCTGAGACCACTGGACCCTGGTGCTCTCTCCTTCTACTCCCAGCTACACAAACCCAAGAGGAAAAGAACAGGAGGAAAGATGAGTTAATGAATGGTCATGCTAGGGAGAGTGTGAGAGTTTTCCACAGGACAGCGTGGCCTTCAGGGTCAGACTGTCCCTCTAGCCAACAAGCAGCTCAGCAGATGACAGATTCAGAAAGCTTGCAGGGTGAGGGGACCTTTCCAGACCTGAGCTGGGGGTCTGCTGCTCTGTCTGGGGTAGTAGGAGGGAGGGGAAGGGGAAAGCAAGAGTTACATTATTCTATGGGACGCCTGGGTGGCTCAGCAGTTTAGCGCCTGCCTTCGGCCCAGGGAATGATCCTGGAGTCCTGGGATCGAGTCCCACATCAGGCTCCCTGAATGGAGCCTGCTTCTCCCTCTGCCTGTGTCTCTGCCTCTCTCTTTCTCTGTGTCTTTCATGAATAAATAAATAAAATATTTAAATTAAAAAGAAAAGAGTTACATTATTCTAAAAAGCCATCCAGAGGATGGGTGGCTTAGTCGATTAGGCACCCAACTCTTGGTTTCAGCTCGCATCCTGATCTCAGGGTCGTGAAATTGAGCCTGCCAGGCATCCTGCTCCATGCTTAGCAGGGAGTCTGCATGAGGTTCTCTCTCCCTCTGCCCCTCCCACCCCACTGATATGTGTGTGCACACGTGCTTTCTCTCACTAAAAAAATAAATAAACAAATCTTAAAAAAAAAAAAAAAAAAAAAAACGAAAACTAAAAAGTTGTCCAAAGCCAGCCCCAAGGCACCCAGAGCCTCATCTGTCTCCTGGATGCCTGCCTCACCCTTCCCAGATAAGACTGTTTCAAAGTTTCTTTCAAGTACAAAATCATAACATGTGACTATTTGCCAAAATACCTTTAAAACAGTATGATGAAGAATAAAACTGGAGAACAAACAGGATAAAACAAAATTGGCTCAACAGTGCAGGTAAGCCAATTATGGAAAGCACCATTTATTAAAAACATTAAACGAGGGGCGCCTGGATGGCTCAGTCGAATGAGTGTCACACACTTGATCTTAGCTCATGTTTCCATCCCAGGGTCATGAGTTCAGGCCCAGCTTTGGGCTCCACTGTGGGTGTGGAGCCTGCTTAAATAAAGGAAAGAGAACATATTAATAAAGGTTGACTGGAAGATGTTGAACAGAAAACATACTAGATATTAATACATATAGTAGAACTTCAGTATTTATTCATGTATTTATTTATTAAAGATTTTATTTATTTATAAATAATTAGACTCTGAACCATGCAGGGAGCCCGATGTGGGACTCAATCCCAGGACCCCGGGATCACGCCCTGGGCTGAAGGTGGCACTAAACCACTGAGCCATCCGGGCTGCCCTAGAACTTCAGTATTTAAAACAACTTGAACAGACCGAGGGATGGAAAAGAAATTTTGCACTGGGCTGTCAGATACAGAGATTTTGTATACGACACAAGAGACTCTCCAATGGACAGGAGAGAAGATGAACCATGCAGTGAAGGGAGTTGGGAACACTCAGTGGTTGTCTGGAAAAAATATTAAGTCTAAGTCAGGCCTCGCACCACCCAACAGCATAGGCCAGGAGAAAAATCCAAATAGGCTAAATATGTAAGTGTTTAAATACAAGGAGGTGGCTCAGTTGTCAAGTGTCTGCCTTCAGCTCAGGTTATGATCCCTAGATTCTGGGATCAAGTTCTGAATCGGGCTCCTTGTAGGGAGCCTGCTTCTCCCTTTGCCTCTGTCTCTGCCTCTCTCTCTCTCTGTGTCTCTCATGAAAAAATATATAAAATCTTTAAAAAAAAAAAAAAAAAAAAAGGAGGTGGACGAGAACAGAAGGAACCAGAAGGTTCAGGCATCTCCCCGGGCCTGCGTTATATGTTCCTGCAGAACACCGGCTGCTGCTGTGAATGCGCCAGTCCCAGACTCCCAGGTAGGGGCCAGGTTCTGGCATGGCCTCCATGGCGACAAGATCAGACCCAGGCAGGCCTGACCCTCACCACTTCCAGATTGTGATGAAACTCCAGCTGGGGCTGGGCCGGTGAGAGGTCTGGCCCCCAGAGCAGAAGTCCAGGGCAGTAATGGGCCCTGGGCCCCCAGACCAATGAGACACAACAGACAAGAAGGAGCCAGTGGATGAGGCCTCTCGCTCCTCCCCTAAGGGGCTTCTCTGCAGCCTGATGGTGGAAGCCCCCACTGGGAAGTAATCTGCTCTATCTCTTGTGGGTCCATGGTTGGCTGGATAACAGGCTATCTTTTCTTTTTAAGATTTATTTTTATTAATTTTAGAGGGAGGGTTAGGGGCAGACGGAGAGGGAAAGAGAAAATCTCCAGCAGACTCTCTGCCAAGCACAGAGCCCAACTTGGGGCTCGATCTCATGACCCCGAGATGATGACCTGAGCCGAAATCAAGTCAGATGCTCAATGGACTGAGTCCCCCCCGCCCCCAGCACCCCTCAATAATGAGCTATCTCTCCTGTGCCTTCCTGCCTTGTTTCCTCTCACACCCTCTCCTGTTGCAGGGGAGCTACATCACCTGATAAAGCAACGCCCAGCTTTGCCCTCTGCTATTCTCTGGGTAACCTGGCTAAGACATGGGAGAAGAAAACATGGTGAACTTCTTTTGCAAACTTGGGGTGAGAAAGACCCTTCTCACTAGGAGTCAAAATCCTAGAGCCATAGAAGAAAAGACCAGCTAATTCAAATAAATAAAAAATAAGAACACCGTAGGCTAGGCAAAGGCAAACCACAAATGAGGGGAAGTAATTACAATTCTTATCTCAGACAGGGGGTTAATCCGCCTAACTAACGTATAACGACTTCTTGGAAATCAATAGAATGAAGACTCATAGCTCAGTGGAAAAGTGAGCAAAGGATTGCGATGTTTGCAGAAAAGGAAGTACTATTGGTGCTTACACAGGCAAAGAGCCACTCCACCTCATTTATAACCAAAAATGTAAAATATATCCTCCCTGAGAAATATATCAAGAACTCTCATAATTCAGTCTTTTTTTTTTTTAGAGAGAGATTTAATTTATTTATTCATGAGAGACACACACAGAGAGGCAGAGAGAGAAGCAGGCTCCATGCAAGGAGCCCGATGGACTCCAGGATCACACCCTGGGCCGAAGGCAGGCGCTAAACTGCTGAGCCACCCAGGGATATCCCTCATAATTCAGTCTTAAGACAAAGAACTAAATAACAATATGGGACAGGAAAAAAATGGGACAGGGCTTTGAAAAGACAGTTCACAAAAGGTTACAAACGGTCCATGTACACTCAAAAGGATGCTTGAAGTACTAATCACCAGGGAAATACAGACTGAATCTATGATTAGTTACCACTCTATGCACTAGAATGGCTGTAATTTTGAAGACCGTACAAAGTGTCCATGAGTATGGGAAGCTATTTGAATTCTCCTCCTTGGGAGTGTGAAACAGTACAACTACTCTGGAAAGCAGTTGGCTAGTTTCTTATCAAGTTAAACATACATGTTTTGTATTACTCAGAAATTCTACTTCTGAGAAACTGCTTAAATGAAATGAAAGCATATGGAGAGGGGAGAAAATTCTCCCAGTCTCAAGGTACCACCTAGGACCTTACATGACCACCCCCACCAGCCCTGCACAAAGGGCAGGATTTGGCCAAGCCCTCTCCTGCTGTGTGTCCAGGCGGTGATAAGTCCTCCCTGGGGGAGGAGCGGGAGCTGAGAGAGAGAGCTGCATGCTGTGCTCTCCCACCCAGCCCCCCAGCATCACACACGTACCCAACGTCAGGGGACAGTGGATCACTTTGCCAAGAAAAGCCCAGCTCTGCTAGCTCCTCCTGTCCCATCTGTTATGCTCAGACACCAGCCGCCTGCAGAAACCCGTTCAGTTCCCTGGGGACATGTCAGATGTACTAGGGAACAAGCCCTGGCTGCCCTGTGCCTGCTAACTCTCTTCCTCCCTCTCCTGCTTTCTGGGGGCAGGCCTCTCCAGGCCACCTCCTGCTGGCACCTCGGCTGACTACCCAGCATTGTGGAGGTGCTGCAGCAATGCACCCACTGTCAGCCCCACGAACCCTGAGGCTACTGCCTGGGCTGCCACCTGGCTCACCTGGCGGATATGCTGGACCCATCAAGCTGCCCATTCTAAGCAGTGGTCTGTAGCAGTGGAGGAAGGACTGGGTCTTCCAGAATGTTTCCAGAGAGGTCCTGAAGCAGGGCTGCCTGTGTGCACGAAGGACTGGGTACATCATCGCTGACTCCTCGACACCCATTCCACTCCAGAGGAGGATCTAATGCAGGCCCAGTGGCCCCATCCACACGTCACACAAACAGCTCTGGGATCAACTGGCCCTAGAGCCTGGTTAGCTGTGGATTTTCCTTTTACATGAAATAATCATATTGTTTAGATCATTTTGAGTTGAAGTTTTTGTTTCGAGCCATTGGAAGTATCCTAATTGATTCTGAATTAGAGAATTTAGTGAATACAGCTTTTTCGCTCTCTCTCCCTCCCTGGTCCATGGAGAGCAAAACTATTGAAAATCCACATAGTAAATCTCACGCAGGGCTCCCAAACCCCTTCCCCTTGGACCACCAGAAGACCATCCCAGCAGCAACTCTGGTTCCCCGGGCAAGTGGCCCTGGCAGGTGGCCGTGGACTGTGATTTCAGACTTGTGGGTGGAGGGCAAGATGGAGTTCTGACGGGCACTCAAATCTCATTATTGCTGTTGGACCTCCAGCACATTGTTTGGTCTCCCTAAACCTCCAGCACATTGTTTGGTCTTACCTATAAAACTGCAGAGAATGCAGTATGGCCCCAAAGAGTTACCCATTCGTGCATCGACTCCCCACATGCTTTCCGAGTGCCGCCCACATGCCCATGTCCAAGGCACCAGGACCCATCGTAAAGAGCCAATGACCCTTGAGGGAAAAGGTGTATTCCATAGGTCGGCCTCCTTCTTTTTCTGTCAGGGAGCTATCACTTTCTGGGAGTCGGGAAGCCAGGCCTGGGAGAGTCGAGCCTCCGCCCACTCACAGCAGAGAAATCATAGGAGTAAGCTGGGTGCCAAAGGTCACGACGGGCCTCTGCCCATCCCCTCTGCCAGGTCCCCAGCATATCATCACCCCTGGTTTCCAGCTTCCTGAGGATCCAGGCAAAAGGCAAAGGGCTGGCTCTGTGCCCTGGCCTTGTGGCTCACCTGGAGCGCCTCAAGATTGGTATCCTTGGACATCCCAAGCCCTCTGTGCAGCCAGAGGGGAGAGAGGAGGCCAGAATGTGCATTGAGTTCTCCAGAGAAACATTGTAGTGGTCATTAACTTAATTTTTCTCAGCAGATGTCTTCTTGGGTTTTATGAAAACCTATTTGCATCTGATGGACTAGGGCAACTCAGTCAGGAAAGCTGATACTCCCTGGGGGCTTTGCCTGGGAAGCAAAGAAAGTGTGGGCTCCCACACTGACTCCCTAGCAACTGCCCTGGATCGCGTTGCCGCTGTTCTGACAGGAGAGATGGCACTTTCCCAGTCCCTGCTGGGTTCTGCCTTCAGACAGGCTACCAACCATGGGGCCTGGGCCATCTCCATCACTGGGGAGGGCGGACCGTTCCCATCCATAGGGACGGTGGACACAGCCACCCACTGGGACACCCCTCCCCCAGGGGTGGAGAGTTCTGAGATCCTAGTGATCCCTCTGCTGCAAGCCCAAGATGACAGAAAACCCCACAGCTCTGTCCACAGCTCATGCTGGCCCCTCTAAGAAGGAAGACCCAGGGCCCTGAGGCTCCTCTCTGCAACCCCCCCTCCCCCACTCTCCAGCCCAGAGGAAGACATTGGGCAGAGTTCACCCTCCAAGCCCAGAGAAATGTCCAGCCCTGCCAGAGGTAAGCCAACAGCCCCAAACCAAAGCCTGGCTGTCCCTCTACAGGGATAACCTAATTTGCCTCCCATCCTGGTCCAGCGCTGTCTCCAGCAGGGACAGCGCCTTCATTAGCATGCTGGAGTCTGGAGCCTGGAGCCCCAGCTGCCTGCCCAGCCTCCGGCTAATTGAAAATTGCTGACAGCCTCTGGGTGAGGGATGGGCTCAGCTGGCCACAGCCCCAGGGCCGGTGGCGGGGCCTCACCCCAAGCTGTGTCCTTCAGCCCTGCTCCCTCTGCAGCAGACACTGCCATTTGTCCTTCCAGCAGTGCCAGCCCATCCCATGGACACAGCACCAACCCCAGGAGCCCAGACAGGGAGCAACCACAAGGGTAGCATCTATAGCCCACTGGCCGTTCCTGCACAAAGGCCCCGATATTCACTTGCTGTCCGGGTAAGAGTACACGTGCACTGCCACCCTCCTGCTGCCCCTTTGCCCCCCATGGACCCCCCACTCCCCACACCTCTGCCATGAGCCACACAGCAGCATTGAACCCCAACCAGGGCCAGGGTGGGAGGGCCCCCAGCTGATGAGCCAAGCCCTCCCCATCACGTCCCCATCCTTGTCCACAGCCAGAGCCACTGTTGGGGCTATCACTTAGCAGCGCATGAATAAGAGTGTTGAGAGCCCCCAGGAGCCTCTCCCTATGGAAGTCCCAATAGTCAGTGTCCTCAGGACAGGGAGGCCATATCCTTGGTCCTCAGGAAGGAAAGTTCTGGCCCCGGCCCAGAAGGGCCACTATGGGAAGCGGCATTCAAACACCCCACTTTTAGGGGGGCAGAGAGTACACGTCCCACACTGAAAGGCCTCTCCACCCCTGGGGCTGCCTGCCATGGCCTCCACAGCTCAGGCGGGTCTGCTGTCCCAGTCCCCAAGAGGGGACTCTAGGGAGGGCGGGGTCTGCTTCAGTCCTTGTGGTATGAACCCCGCACTCTTGCTCTCACCCTCTGCCTTAGAGGCCCCAGCAAGCTTGCTCTCCCTCCCTCTCTGCCCCCTGCCACCCCACCCCATGTGCTCACTCATCACCCCCACCCCCGCAGTCTTCCTTTCCAGGAGCTGAGAGTCTGTCTGTGTGGCTCTTGGCTGAATGATTGAACTTTCATTTTTTTGGCAGGAGACAGCAGCGCAGCAGTCTGCTGGGAGGTGTAACTCAGCGCCCAGGGGGCTCTGGGATGTGCTGCAGGGAAGGGGGGCACAGACCAGAATGGACTGGGGAGAGGCCCTGAGGGAAGGAGGGCCTCCTCCCCTGTGGGGCCAGCTCAGGACTTCTCACGGCAGCCCCACCACGGCCAATTAAATAAAGCATCAACATTTTTGAGAAGCTTCCCCGGTGATTCTCAAGTTCACCCAGAGAAGAGCAACAGGCTCAGCTATAACTGCTTGAGGAGGGGGGCACCCCTGCGCAAAGGGGGTCAAACCTACCACACGCCTCCCCTGTAGGCTGTGCAAATGTCCAGAGAACTAGGGAGTGAGGTGTAGAGCCTGGGCAAGTGCACCCAGCTCTAAAGGAGGAGGTGGCTCTGCAAAGCTCAGTGTTTCTGGAGACAGAGGGAGTTCCTGCTGCTCAGGTGCCCCCCCCACCAGAGTAATGGGAGTGGGGAGAGAAGCAATTCGGCCTCTTGCCTTTGCTTCCTCTCTCCCTAATAAGACCCCCCCCACGCACCCCCACCATCCCCTCCAAACCCTCCCTGTTCACAAAGATACCTTCTATCCATTCAATAAGCAAACATGTAACACCTACTGTGTGCTAGGCCCTGGTTTCTGCAGGGAAAAGTGGAGACACGGCTCCTGCCTGAAGCTGTTCCTGGAGGAACAGAGGGACCCCAGGAATTAGAGCTCTTTAATCAACCCAGGTTCTACCCACGGGGGCTTTCCTGGGAGGACATGACACTAGCACAGTGCCTGGTGTACAGCAGGTACCTGATGGATGGTTGTTGGCTCAGGGTTCTCATTTTTGCTGGGGGAGGTGTAGAAAGCTGGAACATTTCCCACAGCCACGTGCTTAGGCATCCTTTGGCCCAGGCCTTTTGCACCATCTGCTGTCCAGATTTGTGTGTGCTCCACATGCTAGTGGGAGGGACCCATGCTGTGCATAATTCACAGGAGGGACAACGGACAGGGAGAGAAAATGGGGGGGGGGGTGGTATGCTGGAGGTGTCCCAAAAGGAAGAAAGGAAGCATGAGTGATACATGGCACAAAATGATGAACAGGTCTGAGAGGAAGAGAGAGACATGGTCCACAGCCACTGGAGGACCCAGGACAGCAGCTCTGCCAGCGGTAAGCCTATGGCCCTCACCCCAGGACAAGCCTGCCCGGTGTCTCCAGCCTCTCCTGGGAGGGCGGGGGTGGGGGGTGGGGGGAGAGCTCTGTATAAGGTTTTCAGCATACAACAATTCAGGCCCATCTATCCCAGAGATTTTGATCTGGGCAGGCACCCATGATGTGTGATGGGGAATAAAGGAAATTAATACATGTCAAGTGCTTAGAAGCCTCACATAAGCACTCAATAAATCTTAGCTATTTTATTTAGCATTATCCGAGAAGTCTGTAGCAAAACATAGCAACCCTGAGAAGCCAGCACCTCTGGCCCCCTGGGGCTCACAATTTATAAAGGAGACTAGTGAACTCAGACTCTGGCACACCCATTCTGCCCAGGGAGGCGGGGGGACTGTCTTTCCTCCATCTGTCCACTGTCCTCTATCCCCAGGGCCCACAGCCCCAGTCCAGGCCACCTCACCTCCTACCAGGACAGCCCTGGAATGTCTCCACCTTCAGTCTTTCAACCCTCGACCGGAGGGATCATCCACAGATACATTTCCCGCCTCTCCTGCCAGTTCCCAAACCCCTTCTGGAGCAAACAAGACTAGACACCACTGAAGGATTAGATCTTGTAGGTTCTTCCCTTGTTGACACGGGGCTGTCTTTGCATGTGCCGGGGACGTGTGTGAGCGTTGGACACCATCTAGTGGACAGTGAGGCAATTTGTCTCCAGGCTCTGAACACCCCCAGTTCTGGTGAGGCTTCCTCTAGAACACAGATTTTAAAAGCAAGGATGCTCTTGCCCCCACAGTAAAGTCAATGGCACACAGATGACGTATAGCCTGCTTTGAAACAGCTGCCCCTCTGGAGGACTAGGGGAAGGGAAGGGAGGATTAGGGTGGTGCCTAGTAGAGCATCGCTTGGCTTCCCAGGGCCAGGTCTGCTGCCAGCTGCCTGGCCACGAGCAGGTCACCTAGTGTTCGGGCCTCAGCTGTCTCATCTGTAAGGAGCAGCTTTTCTGAGAGGAATCCAAAGGCCTGTGGCCTCTAACCTCCTGGGGTTCTATTAAACCCCACTCTCCTGTCCAAGCACAACTGTAGAACTGATCTCCAAGCCAGGCCACTTCCCTCCCAGGGAAATGTTAAGCCAGGTGGACACCAGGATCACATGAGGTAAATTGGACGGTCCAGGCAAATCCACCTGCAAAGAGACAGCTCTTTGGAACCATCTGTGACAGCCACACACAGGATGAGGACACAACCCAACACCCTGCCATGCTTGTTCCACTTCTCACAGAGTGAGAAGGACAGGAGTTCCTCTGTCCAGAGTGCCTTAGCTTGTATTCCTTGAAAGAGACCTGACAAAAGGAGGCAAGTAGTGTCCTTCGTGGAGCAGAAGGTAAGTGGGGAAACCATGACATGGGGAAGGACAATCACCAAACAGGTTGTCACCTCCAAGGGCGGCTGGAGCTGAACCCTGATGGGACATCCCGGGAACTCCACAACGATCCCCCCTAATTCTGGACAGGGAGCTGGGGTGTTTATACATCAATCACCAGCCCCTGTTACAGGCTGCGGGATGGGTACGGAAGGGGGTGACCTCTGGCAAGGAGCAGATTCCCTGCTGCTGGAACAGGGTGGGAGGCTGCATGCAGTGAGTGCTGGACACAAGGGATTGTGGGCACCCCCAGAGTCTGTTATGCTGGACTTTGGGAAAGGTTTCACTATATCATGCAGGCAACGTTGCAAGAAAAAAAGAAGGAAAGAATGAGCTTGCTTTGCCTGACACTTACATTAAAAAAATGGAGGGTTGGATCGTAAAACATCAGAGGAACCCACAAGCACCCCCAAACCCACCACCAGCCCCGTAGGAGGAAGGATTCTTCCTCACTGCCCACAGGAAAGACTTTCTAAGGCGTGACCTTTCTCTCCCGTACTCACCTGGCCCTCAGACTTGAGGTCCCCATCATGCCCCACAGGGTGGGTCCAGACACCTCCAAAGTCTGCCTTTGCCTGCAGCTCTGTGTCAGCAGGGCCACTGGCCCAAAGTGCTGTCCTCTGCGCTGGTCCCCACCTATAAGGAAGGAGATATTTGTCCTTCCTCTTGTTTTATTTTTCTGTGTTTCTAAAGCCCGGGGTAGAGAAGAGGGAGCGCCATGTACTGGGAAGCCCCTGGGACACCCAGACAACAGGGAGGCCAAACTAGGGTCTGTGCTTTCCTATCTCCCTCCGCTTGTACCTGGCCCACAAAAAGGAGTCACTCCTTCAGAACCATCTTCAGTGCTCATTGGGGTGTCATTCTTCCTGTGCACAAAATGACCTCAGGAACTGTAGGGAAGAGGTCAGCACACCAGAGGATTCAAGAGCACCGGCTGGGACAATCTTGGTCGTAGGGAGCACGCTGGCCTGACCTGGCCTGGGCCTGTAATCACAGCCTGGCACCCAGCTGCAATGCTTCAGGGCTGAGCTGGTGGGGCGGGGGGGACTCCTCCCCGGGGACAGTCAACACCTCTGCTCCACCCCTGACACCAGCCAGTGGGAAGTCAGCGGGGAATGCCGGATTGTTGCCCACGCCAAGACCCCAAATGGAGCCAAAGCACAGAGGAGGCACAGTGCCCGGATGACCCTGGAGCACAGGGCGGTCTGTGGCTTCACGGCTTTGGCCCCTGAGACCTTCTGTCTGTGGCACAGACACTGGCCCTTGGGGTGAGTCTGTCGGGGTGCGGATACCTGGTCCTCCCCTATCTGGGCACCAGTCAGCCCACCTCCCTGTAGAAAGGCCATCTTGTCACCTCTTCAGTCACACACCACCCATTTGAGTGCCCAGAGCATGGGCTTGTCTCAGGATGCCCAGTGCTGGCCAGAGGCCATTCGTTCAAGTAAATACTTGAGCTCCTTCTATGGGGCAGGATAGGGCTTAACATGCTTATCTTACTCCCCAAAGCCCCTCAGAGGTACTACTACTATTATCTATTCCACGGGTAAGGAATGGAAGAGGAGAGAGGTCAGGACCTTACTTATAGACAGAGCAGGCAAGAGGCAGGGCCAAGGCTCACGCCTAGGTCTTCCTGGGGCTCTGGAACTGCTGTGCCTCAGATAATGGAAAGACAGTATGGACCATCAGCAAGGGACCTGGTCAAAAGCTTCCCTCCTGGGGCACCTGGGTGGCTCAGTCAGTGAAGTATCTGCCTTTGGCTCAGGTCATGATCTCAGGGTCCCAGGATTGAGTCCTGCATAGGGCTCCCTGCTCAGTGGGGAATCTGCTTCTCCCTCTACCTCTCCCCCTGCTTGTGAGTTCTCTCTCTCTCAAATAAAGAAACTAAAAAAATAAATAAAACTTTCCTCCCCCTTGCTTTCTGAGAAAATGAAGTGCCTGAGTTGTTATAGGCTCAGCTCTGTGATCTTGCAGAGGCAACAGTTGTCCTGGCTTTTAACAAGGAATGATGTGAATGATGAACCCCAGGGAGCCTGTCTGCTCACGGACTCCCAGTGCCTGGTGAGCACAGCCCCTTGGCCCCTGTGATGGGGTTGGGGGATTGTTGATTTATTCTCCCTTTAAGGATACTCCAAAAGAAGTGCTCCTATGGGGAGACACATAGTTCCCCCTGGACCAAGGATCCTTCCTTCCATGTCCTTGCCTACCCTACAGACAGATCCCTTCAATCAGAGTGACAGCATTCAGCAGCCAGGTGCTGAAATGGATGCTGTTTCAACCCCCCATAGACAAATCCATTCTGTGTAGTCAGATTGTTCGAGGGCCACGGGTTTCTCTCCTCTGAGGACAGACACGTCAAGTGCTAGGGAAAGCTTCCACCTAAGTTGTTTGGAGGTGGTATGTTATCTGGAATTTCTCATCATGAAATATGTGAATGTGCGTATTATATACAACCTTTAAAGGAATAATAATAGGCATGTGCTCATCATCTGACTTAAGAAATAGAGTAATACCAATGACTTCAAATCTCCTGAGATGTATTTCTTTCCATCTCACTTGAAATAATTACTATGAAAATGTGTGTAAATCATTTCCTTGCTTTTCTTTAATGTAATATAATATGTGAGAAAACCAAAACAATAGATTGTTTAGGGGTGCCTGGGGGGCTCAGTTGGTTGAGCATCTGCCTCCGGCTCAGGTCATGATCTCAGGGTCATGGGATTGAGCACCACGTCGGCCTCCATGCTGAGCGAGAGGATTTTCTCTTTCTCCTTCTCTCTGCCCCTCTCCACCCCACTCGCACTCTCTAAAATAAATAAATCTTTCCAAAAAATTAAACAATAGATTGTTTAGTTTTCTCTCATTGTGAATTTTATATAAATGGAGCTAATCTAAATTAATGATCCTCTGACTTAAATTTTTTCACTGAGCACTGTGTTTTGCAATTTATATATATTAATGTGTGGGCTGTAATTCATTCATTTACATTGCTGTATAGTATTCCACTTGAGTGAGCATACCACAATACATTCATTCTACCATTTGTGGGTATTTGGGCCGTTTGCATTTGGGGTCATTGTGAACATTCCTGCAGTAAATATTTTTGTAACATCAAGGTCTTCCTGGCGCCAACGAGCTGGCATTTCCCTAAGCATGCCTAGCAATAGCGTATGGGTCAGAGGTGATGAGCAAGTTCAACTGTATTAGGCAATGGCTATTGTGATTTTATTCTGCCCTGAGGTTGGCTCTAAATGGGGAAATTGCCATTTTGTTTACATTTATTGAGTTCTTTTTGTGCTAGGTATAGAGCTAGATACTGCCTCTGTCCTCAAGGGTTCTCAGGTTAGATAGAAGAGTGCATGAGTTTATGCTAAATTCTGGGCAGCTTTGAGAGAAGGGCCTTTGGTTGTGTCCCCAGGGCATAGTCCCTGGTTCTAAAATGGGTCTTGCCATCCTTGCCCCACTGGTGGTACGATCCAGGCAGACCAAGCCTGTCTTGGGTGGACTTGCTTCCTGAGTCTGAATCCTCAGAGCTCACTCATTGATGCTTCCTGACACCCCTGTCCATGGCCTCGTCTCAGAAAGGAACGCCTCTTTCCAGAACACTAGCCCTCCATGGGGATAAGTTAACTGTGCTCCTGTTGGGCAGCATGGGAGAAAAATAAATGGAACAGCCATGCTCTCCTGCTCTGCCACTTGCTAGCTGGGTGAACTTTAGGAATCATATTACCTCTGCCCAGCTGTAAATCCAGAGACCAGACACAGCTCTGAGATGTCTCCCCACTTAAAAAGCCCAGGGAGTTTCCTATATGTTTTGTACCCCACGGAATTAAATTTCACTCAATTATTTCTCAGTAAGTCAAATAAATCATATCACCATAGGATTCTCCTGTAATTCAAAATAATCAAATTTTATAACATGAAATTATGTGTGCATATTTAGTTCAAACTAAATGTCCTGCCCTCGAAATTGCAGAGGAAAAAGAATCACAAAATTTTGATGCCATTTTTTTTAAAAGGAGAGTTAGTGAAACATAAACTGTAACTTGATAAACATGGTTGGGAGGTCCGCACTCCAGTGAGAATTATGTAACAATCTCCAAAATAGCTTTGCACTCTTGGCACGGGGACCCCTAGCAGCTCCGTGTCCTCCTAGTGGACTCACCAGGACAGTTTTCAAGGCAAGTTGTAAACCATTTTTTTACACATTTATGTATGTCGTCAATCATCCACTCATTTGACAAACATTTACTAAATTCCCATCATGTGCCAGATATTAGCTAGGGGTTAAGAATACAAAAGAATTTGGGGTGCCTGGTGGCTCAGTAGGTTAGGCTTCTGCCTTGGACTCTGGTTGTGATCCTTGGTCCTGGGATCGAGTCTCACATTGGGTTCCCTGTGGGGGGCCTGCTTCTCCCTCTGCCTGTGTCTCTGTCTCTCTCTGTGTGTCTCTCATGAATAAATAAGTAAAATCTTTTTTTAAAAAAAAGAATACAAAAGAATTCATGTGTTAAAATTTAGATATATTGCCAAGTGTCATTCATTCATTCACAGAGCACCAGGGGTATAAATGAGTAAGACTTACTTATTTTAGAGAGAGAGAAAGAGCAGGGGGAGCAGCAGAGGGAGAGGAAGAACCAGACTCCCCACCGAGTAGGGACTCCCACCCCATGCCCTAACGCAGTACTTGATCCCAGGACCCTGAGATCTTGACCGGAGTGGAAATCAGGAGTGGGATGTTTAACCCAGGCTCTCCTCGTTAGCATGTGGATTTTCTAAGTATAATAGGATGGCCGGGGATGGGCCAGTCGAAGCTGGAATGTGTGTGGTTTCCACTCCCACTGACACCTCACTTCTCTCCTCTCTGGGCTCCCTTGTTTGGGGTCAAAGTGTGTCAGGCATTCTGAAGCCTGCCAGTTCTTTCCCTGTTGTGCCTCTTTCTCCCCTTAAGTCCTGACTCTCCTCTGCAGCTTCGCCTAAATGTGCTAATTTCCTAGTCTTGGGCCTTTTTTCTTCCCCTGTAGAAGATACATCTCCCTCTGAATTTCCTCTCTGATCAACGCTACACGATTCTGCAGTCGGTGAAATCTGATGGCAAATTGATTCTGGGTCTTTCACGTGATCTTCTCTTTCTCTATGTGGATTTTTATGATTTTTCTCTTTATCTTTGGTATTCTCATGGTTCTACACGGTGAGTTGACTAGTGGGTATTTCCTTTTCTCAAATTTCAATTGGAAGTCTTTTGTGTTTTGTTTAACTTTGAGGAATTCATTTCCATTATTTCTGGGAATATTTTTGTTTCTCCATTTCTCTGTTTCTTTTTGGGATTCTGATTGTTTAGACATCAGCATTTCTATTTCTGTCCTCATTTGAGTAGATGACAATGTCAATATCTAAAATAGTGCATTCTGGAGAGGGATCAGGGCTGGAGAGAAGAGAGGAGAGTTCATTGTATTTTAGTAGGCAAAAGATAGTCATATATTACTCCTGTAATTACAAGCAACTGTATTTTGCAATTAAAGTATTTATGGAAATGGAATAACTTTTTTTAAAGATTTTATTTATTTATTCATGAGAGACACACAGAGAGGGGCAGAGACAGAGTCAGAGGGAGAAGCAGGCTCCATGCAGGGAGCCTGATGTGGGACTTGATCCCAGGACTCCAGGATCATGCCCCTGAGCCAAAGGCAGACGCTTAACCACTGAGCCACCCAGGCATCCCTAGAATAACTTTTTCAAAAACAAAGAAGAATAGACACACAATTGGAAGAATATAAGCAAAACAGAACTCAGGATAAGCTATATAGCTTTAAATACACGTTAGAGGGGCACCTGCGTGGCTCAATCAGTTAAGAGTATGACTCTGTTTCAGTTCAGGTCATGATCTCAGGGTCATGAGATCAAGTTCTGCATTGGGCTCCGCACTTAGCAGGGAGTCAGCTTAAGCGCCTCTCTCTTGGAGCACCTGGGTGCTTGGAGCACCTGGGTACACTCAACAACACATCTCAGTTCAAATCCATTGCTCAGCCATGCCCAGTAGTTCTTGTGGCTGCTGTATCAGACAGAGCAGGTCTGAATACTTCACAAAAAGGACATGTTTGTGTATCATGTGGAACTATGGAAACTATATGAATAAAATACTATAAATTACCTTTCATCCTTCCAAACAAATTAGAGTGTGTACATAATCAGATCAAACTCTGCGTGTGTGTGAGAGAGTCCAGCAGGATGCAGGCCAAATGATACACAGTGACAAGTAATGACCTCTGGGATATGGGAGTAGGGACAGATGGAGAGGAAGAGAGATTCTCACATTATTCTATGTGTCATTTTAATCATTTTTGTTGATTACCTTCATCAAAGGAAAATCACAGAAAACTACTTAAGCTCATCCAGAGATCAGTCTCTCACGGCCTATCCCCCTGCAAGACAGCAAGCTGCAGGCTCAGGGGTCCCATGGGCATCCCTTGTAGTTGAGAAGGTAGAGTCATGGCAGGTGGCAGGGATACAGGGCAGTAGGTACATCATAAGTAGTTAAATGTTAAAAATGAAGCAACTACTGGAATCAGAAGTCAGGATTTGGTGGTGGATTGGGTGTGGGACAGAAGAGAAAAGTTGACTGCAAGGTGCTTGTCCTAAGTTATGGGAGAACCAGGGATCACATCCTGAATGGGCAGTACCAGGGGAGGTTTTAGACATCACTGGGGAAGCATTGAAGACATCCTAGCAAAAGTATTGAGTAGGCAGTAGGATCTAGCTGGCCATCCCTTGGTTTTAGGCAGGAATTCCTAACCTCTGTCAGTCCAGTGAAGTCCATGGACCTCAAAAGCCATGGTAGCTCCCAGAGACACTATTAGGCAAGGTATCCCAGAAGTAACCAAAGAGAAAAAAGCCTTACAGACCAAATTAAGATGCTTGTACTCCAGGGTTCATTGAATTTTAAACATCTGATTTAAACTCCCTGCAGAAAGAAACAAAATATATGGTAGATGACACACACAGGACTGCGTAGAGGCTAGATAGACCACACCATCTAAATCTGGGGTCATGCTGTGTTGGTAAGGTCTGTATCCCTCCACCGCATCAGCTGGCCTGACAGTCGGGTTGTGAACACCAGAGCTGAGGATGCTCAAGGCCAGTCCAAGTACCTAGAGGCTACTCAGAGAGACACAGTGGCAAATGCACTGGGCCACAGCTGTAGCTTGCCAACTAGCCTGCTGAATAGACACGGGTTTTATCTGCCATTCTTGGGCAGAGCATATGGGAGCCAGAGCAGGACCATAATGTTAGTACCAATAACTGAACCCAGAGGTCGAGGGATCCTATCTTTTGGATTTGGTTATTCTCTAAGTAAAAGTTATTTTATTTATTCTATCACACACTCCACTTATTCTATTCACCTTCAACATAGCTAACATACCTTACTTGAGATTCTTGCCTAGGGCTCACAACCTACTTGCTCCACCTCTCAACATCACCTCTTAGGTTACTAGCTTTCTTCTTTATGCTGATATGCTTCAGCAGCTTCATTGATCCTGTTCGTTTTTCTTGTCTGCTCTACCAGAACCGAGTCCTCTGATACGGCACACTCCACAGTAATGTTTTACTTTCGTGTTTTTTAAAAGTAGGCTCCATGCTCAAGGTGGGGCTTGAACTCAAGACCCCGAGATCAAGAGCCAGACACTCTACTGACCCAGCCAGCCAGGCCCCGGCCACTAAAATGCATTTAATTATGTTTTTTAAGATTTATGTCTTAGAGCGAGGGAGGGCGGAGGAGCAGAGGGAGAGAGAGAGAATCTCAGACGCACTCCCTGCTTAGCACGGATCCGTGGACAGGATCCCAGGACGCGACCCCGAGGTCACAACCCCAGGGCAATTCAAGAGCCGGGCGGGCAACTACTGACTGAGCCACTGCAATGCTTTAAATGACGAAAATAAAATTCACAGGTTTAAAACAGAAGCCAGTTCTAGGGCGACGGAGCTGTAGAGCAACAGGTCTTCTAGCTCCCACGGGAGCCCGTCGCGGGGAGCGCAGACACCGGCGAGGATCCCCGCCCCGACTCCGCGCGGTCCCCGGGTCCGCGCACCGTCCTAGGGCACAGAGGGGAAGCGGGACGCGCTTCCTAAGAGCGCGGGGGGATTCTCCGGGAGACCACAAGGCCCTCCCCGACTTGAGGCCAGCAGACGGAGCGCACCCCACGCGCCAACCCTGCACGCAGCCGCTGCCCACCCGGCTCGCGCAGCCGCAGGAGCCCGGGAACCGCCGCCCGCCCAGTGGGCAGAGGGCGCGTGCGCGGGAGGGGGGGGGGCGTGCTCCGAGGACGCGTGCGCGGGGGGCGGGGGGCGTGCTCCGAGGACGCGTGCGCGGGGGGCGGGGGGCGTGCTCCGAGGACGCGTGCGCGGGGGGCGGGGGGCGGGGTCCGTGCTCCGAGGACGCGTGCGCCGGGGGCGTGCCCCCGAGGACGTGCGTGCGCGGCGGCCCCGCCCCGAGGACGCGTGCGCGGGGGGCGTGCCTGCGGCCGGGCGTCTGCGGTCGGTCGGGGAGCGGCGGGCAGCGCGGCGTGCTGTGGGGCGGCGGCGGCGGCTCGGGGCGCTCGGTCGTCTGCGGGTAGCGGGAGTGGGGGGCGGCGGCGGCGCGTGTCCAGGGCGCGGCGCAGGGCAGGCGGCGGCGCGGGGCGGACGATGGCGGAGTCCTCGGACAAGCTCTACCGGGTCGAGTACGCCAAGAGCGGGCGCGCGTCTTGCAAGAAATGCAGCGAGAGCATCCCCAAGGACTCGCTGCGCATGGCCATCATGGTGCAGGTGCGCGCGGCCGCTTTGTGCGCGGTGGGGGGTGCGGGGGAGGGGAGCCGGGGAGGGGGAGGGGCAGCCCCGGGAGCCCGCTCGCGAGAGCGGGGAGGGCGGCCCGGAGCGGTGCTGCGGGGTGGGGGGCTCCTCCTGCCTGTCGCCGGCCGAGGTCTGAGACGAGGCGAGCCTGGGCTTCTGAAGCCCGCCGCTTCTGCCCTCCCTCGTGCTGGAAGGTTTGTGTCCTACATTGATGATGGCGCCTGGCGCGTGAGGATCGTTTTAATCTATTTTTGTACAACATCCGCTCACTCTCGATTTTTTTCCTAATTATGCAGAACTGTACCAGTCGGTGTCATTTCTGTACAGCGCATTCACTGATTCGGGGTTTGAAATGACACCCCCCCCCCCCAACTTTGCAGGTTCTCCGGCGCCCTCCCTCCCTGATGCATTTACAGCTGTCGATTTGAGTGAAAGGCCGGAGGGGAGCTCCTCGGGGCTTCTGGACCCTCTGGGGGTGCCCCGGCGGATTTGCTGAGGCTTCCTAGGCCGGGC
This sequence comes from Vulpes lagopus, assembly GCF_018345385.1. Classification (NCBI taxonomy): domain Eukaryota; kingdom Metazoa; phylum Chordata; class Mammalia; order Carnivora; family Canidae; genus Vulpes; species Vulpes lagopus. Next base: position 147,628,661 of record NC_054824.1, on the reverse strand, counting down.
CATGGGACTGGGCGTGTGTCTGAGAGCTCCTACCTAGGCGGGGGGCTTCCTGCGTCCTCCAGCTGCCAGTCTGCTCCTGTCTACCTGTCCAGTCCTGCTCTTCTCCAACACGGAGCTCCTGTTGTTAAGTTCAGTGCTGGTAGTCAGGGTAACTCGGTTTTCCCTCCCTGCAGTGAGGCAGCAGCGTGTTTTAAGAACAACCCTGTAGACTTTACTGGGTTTTCAGTTATAACCAGGTGGAGCAGAGTGGGTACCAAATGCCAAGTGGGGTTGAAGATGGAGGATGTTGTTCTGGTATCAGAGCCAGTCTAACTCGGCACCTGCCGTGCAGTACTTACCTTCAGTGAACACCAGGCGTGTCAGGCACCCTGTTAGGTTCCAGGGCCTCGGAGACAGCCCTCTGCCCATGCAGCCACCAGCTCGGTTAAATGGAAGATAACTGGGAAATGTGGCTGTAGTGAGTGGAGACCGCCCAGGATACCTGTGCACCAGGCGTTGAGGGCCTGGGGTGAGAGCTGGATAGGGGTTCTTAAGCGCAGGAGTGGCAGGAAGTTGAGGTTGGAGAAGCCGACCAGGTCTTACCATCCGCAGAGCTAGATCTGCCCCTGAGGCTCTCCGGATCTTACACCTGAATGTATGGGTCGCCTGATCTGAAGCTCTCCCCTTAACATTGTTAACTATCATGAAATTAACATTTTAAAAATAATAATACAAAGGAGAAGCTCCCTCAGTGCCGGGGCTCTTAACCTAAAATCTGAGTTTAGAAGAAGAGAAATTTATATCTCTGTAGTCCCTAATCTCTCTTTTTTTTTTTAAAAAAAAAAGATTTTATTTATTCATGAGAGAGAGAGAGAGAGGCAGAGACCCAGGCAGAGGGAGAAGCAGGCTCCATGCAGGGAGCCCGATGTGGGACTCAATCCTGAGACTCCAGGATAAAGCCCTGGGCCAAAGGCAGATGCCCAACCACTGAGCACCCAGGCGTCCTAGTCACTAATCTCTAAATAAACTTCATTACTTCTTCCAGTTATGAATGTGAAGGCAGAAAAACAAAAGCAGTACCTATGGTTTTTGTCACCAGTGGAAATTACAGATATTTTCATATCACTGTACTTTTGTTGGGGATATCTCAAAACATCTATTACATTCATCATCATTCAAAGTTGCTGTAGTTGCTACAGTGGGCACTAAATCTTATTTTATGCTTTAGAGCTCACCATTATCATGTTTTTAAATATTTTGATAATTCAGTCTAACTGCTTTCTTCTGTGAGCCTGTGTATTGTATTACTCGTTTTTAAATTTTATTTGGAGAAAGGCGTATCCTTAGGCTTCACTAGTCATCCAGAGAGGACCTTGCCTGATCAGGAAGGACAGACAAAACCATAGTAGAGCCAGTATATCGAATACATAGGAGGGCTGGCCTGGTGTTCCCAGATCGTGAAAGAAATGAGTAAAAGTGGTTTTCTGTAACTGTATTTGGGGGTGGAGTTTTAATTCAGAATGTAAAATCTGGTCTTTGTAGGCAGAGCTGGAGGCCTGAAAGAAAGAAGCCATTCTTCTCCCTCTTGGGTTCTAATACCTTCTTTTACATTTGTATGGGCGGATTGTTCTCCAAGTGTCAGATACCTGATACTTTAGGTGGTGTGCCCGGGGGCAGCCTCCAGGGGACTAACCAGGCCTTGCAGCTTCTTGACCCGTGGACCCTGGGTTCTTCTGTGTTGGGCGGGCTTGCTGTAGGGTCACACACACTGTTAATGGTCATTCCGTGCTCTCCGTGGATAGGTGGGCAGTGGGATGGCCTGTTCTATGCCGAAGGAAATAGTGGCTGGGCGAGGACCTGGTGTGTGTTTGCTGGGTACACAGAAACTCTTCTGCTTACGGTTGCCAAGTGGAAGCCTAGCCTTAGGACCTTGTTCTGGTTTCCTTCCTGCCATATCCTTGTGACTCCTACATTCTAGGGTAAGGCCTTGCTTTGGTCAGGGGTCCTAGCTCTCAAGTCCCTCAAGCTGAATGCCCTTGGGCTGCACCTCTTGGTTGCCCCACGCTGCATTGATGGTTGGGACACAGCACCCACACCAGAGGTTAGGGGGCAGGTGCAGGGACCCCACCAGAGCCAGGAAACCATGCAACAGCCACAAGGTCCAGTGTGCTCCCTCCCTTTGTGCAAATGTGACCTGAGCGCCGCAGAGAAGGGGCAGACGAGGGACACTGAGGCAAAAGGAGCCCAAGTGCCAGTCTCTGCAGATGTACAGCAAGGTGGAATACACTTCCATTAGGTGTCACCTGCCTTATTGGAAGTTTGAGAGCTGAAATGCAAGTCCATTCTGAAATGCCTTTTGGGGGGGCGGAGGCACCATCTTTTGTTCTGATAGGAGGGCATCTTTTCCAGAGCAGGACTTCCCCCATCCTTTCCCTTTCTTATCTCCAAACTTGGGGTGTTCCACACTCTCTCTGTGTCCTCTATGAGTAGGCAGTGCATGATGGTACCAAGGTGGGCATCGTTGCCCTTCCGGGAGCTTCCAGCCTAGTGCAGGACATGGACATTGACTGAATAATGGCCCAAATGGATCCTTCTTAACAAGGAGGAGCTTGTAAGGAACCTTCTGGCGAGATGGGGAGGTGCCACTTGCTCTGAATAGGGCAGTGGAGCATTCAGGGCCCAGGGAAGAGCTATTGTGCTATAAACCAGGCTGCTTGATGCTGGGGAGTCCTTGAAGTACCCTGGCCTGAACCCTCCCTCCGCATGTATTATTCTGATTAAGAGGCCACTCTCAGCAGGAGGGGGCTTGGTGGGAGAACTCATCACTGTTTTTCCAGAATATTTCCCCTGTCAGACTGTTCCATCCAAAAATTTGTATGTGGTATTTATTTTTGATGCTGTTTTAATGCTTTTATTCCATCTGTGTGGCATTTAGCTTTATTTTCTATAAAGGCAGATATTTGGAGCCTCTTCTGCTTTGATCAGAACCGTTTGTGTATGTTTCAGTAGCTCTTCCTGCCGAGCAGAGTAGTGGACTAAAACTTGCTGTCAGTGCAGTCAGGCTGAGTCCCTTGCCGCAGACATCTGTGGATGGGGATGCTGGTTCCCACCCAGAGGTAGTTGAAGGTTACATGTGATGGCTTGCGAAGAGGGCCAGGGACCAAGTAAGTGCCAGCATTAGCCCCACTGTGCCTGGTCACCACCACTGTGCCTTCTCTGAAGCCAGAGGTGCTAGGGGCCCAGGAGACCAAAGGTGACACCACACAGGGAGAAGAGCCTGGTGCTGTGGAGTCAGCAGCATCTTGAGTGTGAAGCATCAAAGGAAAGAGGAAGTCCACCATGAGAGGGGAAGCACCTTTCCCCCCTGGCCAGACTTCCCAGAGGCCAGTGAGGGAGCTGACAGTCTGGCTCCAGGCCCTGGGGACTTCTGTCATCTGCTCCCCAGACCGCCAGCTTGACACTGTTTCCTGACACGGTTTCTCTGCCTTGCTCATTATTTGGGACTTGTTCCTCATTATTTTAACCGCAGACACACTAAGGGAACCCTTTCTGGGCCCCACGGGCCCCACAGGGGCAGCAGCGGGGGTCCTGTGTGCATTCCAGGATGCTGGGAGGGAAGTCATGTCACTGAAGCATGAAGCCTGTGGTTAGAAGGCCTCTGGGGCTAGGTTCTGTTTAGAAGCTCCCCTGTTCCCATCTGTGTCCTATGTCCTGAGAACAGACTCCCACCTTCAGCAGACAGCTGTTGGGGAAGATCTTGAGAACTGTGGACTAGGATGCAGTTTCTCACATGACACGGGCCAGGGCCAGCTGCCAAGGGCTGGGCTTGAGGCTGCTCACTCATCTCCCTCTGTTCTCTCCTAGTCACCCATGTTCGATGGAAAAGTCCCACACTGGTACCACTTTTCCTGCTTCTGGAAGGTCGGCCACTCCATCCGGCACCCCGATGTGGAGGTGGACGGGTTCTCTGAGCTCAGGTGGGATGACCAGCAGAAAGTCAAGAAGACTGCGGAGGCTGGAGGCGTGACAGGTGTGTATGGACCTGGGGGCAGGACCTGGGGGCAGCAGGTGCAGACCCCCAGTCCCACCTGGGCAGCTTCCCTGGGGACCTCTTCTGAGGTGGGGGAGGAGCCCTTCAGCTTTGTTACCTGTGATTTCAGCAGCACCTCCTTGGCTTGCCTATGGCAGGGTGTTTTTGTTTTTCAACGAGTTTTCCCGTTTACCTCCTGCCGCCACACAGGCAGGACCTCTCCCTCTGTCTCCCTCCACAGCGGTACATGTGTTCAAGTGGGCCCTTCATTATCACCCAGGTCCGAGGTTTAAGGATTCACGTGTGGTGGTGTACATTGTATGGGTTTGGACAATATACAATTGACCTTTGAACAACATGGGTTTGAACTGGTCGGCTTCTGTCTAATCTACAGTAGATTCAACACTGTACTATAAATGTGTTTACTTAATAACATTTTCTTTTTTGAGGTTTACCTTATTGGGAGTTCAATATTTAATACTTATAACAAAGGATGTGTTAACTGTTGGTTATCAGTAGGGCTTCCCGTGAACAGTAGGCTATTAGTAGTTAAGTTTCAGGGGTATTGTGGGGCACCTGGGAGGCTCACTCAGTGAAGCATCTGCCTTCAGTTCAGGTCATGATCCCAGGTCCTGGGATCAAGTTCCACATCAGGCTCCCTGCTCAGTGGGGAGTCTGCTTCTCCCTCTGCCATTCCTCCTGCTCACACTCGCTTGCTTTCTCTCTATCAAATAAATAAAATCTTTTAAAAAAAAGTTTCAGGGGACTCAAGTGACCCATAGATTTTCAGTGCACGAGGGAGGTCAACATCCCAACTCCCACTTTGTTCAAGTGTCATCTGTATTTGGAGTCATTCGAATGTAGTCTCTTCAGATTGGCTTCTCTACTTAATAATTAACAGGCATTTCAGGTTCCTCTGTGTCTCTTCTTCGGGCTTGATGGCTCCGTTCCTTTTAACCCTGAATAACATTCCATTGTCTGGATGGACCACGGTCTATTCATTAGGAAGGATATCTTGGTTGCTTCCAAGATTCAGTAAATGCAAATAAAAGTGCTGTGAACATCCATGTGTAAATTTTTGTGCAGACATAGGTTTTCACCTCATTTGGATAGAAAGCAAAGAGCATGATTGCTCATCCTCTGGGGAAGAGTATGTTTCATTTTGTAAGAAACCCGCAAACCAGCTCTCTAAGCAGCTGTACCAGTTTGCATTCCCATCACTCCCTCACTAGCACTTGGTATGTCTGGGTTCAGGATTTTAGCCATTCTGATGGGTGTTACAGGTGTCTTGAGTTGGTTTGCAGTCCCCTAATGCCCTACAATGTGGAGCATCTTTTCGTGTGCTTATTGCCATCTGCATCTCTATTTGGGAAAGAGTCTGGATATTTTGCCATTCGTCTTTCATGTTCTTTCCTTGAGTTTTAGAGTTGTTCATGTATTTTGGGTAATGGTCTTTTGCAGATGTCTTTTTCGTGTCTGGTTTGTTTCTTCTCCCATTTTCTTGACAGCGTCTGTTACAGAAGTTCTCAGTTGTAAGAAGTCCAGCTTATCCATTATTTTTTTCCTGGCTTGTGTCTTTACCGTTGTATCTAAGAGTCCTCACCACACCTAGGTCAGCTAGATTTTCTCCTGTGTCACATTCTGGGAGTTTTACATTATGGTGTTTTCCTTTAAGACCATGATTCGTTTTAAGTTTTGTAAAGTAGATAAAGTCTTAGTCTAGATTTATTGTGTGTATGCATATGTCCAGTGCCAGTACCACCTGTTGGAAATTCTGTCTTTCCTCCATCGTGTTGCATTTGTTCCTTTGTCAAATGTCAATGATTGTGTTGGTATGGGTATATTTGTGGGGTCTTTTTGGTCTGTTTATCAATTTGTCTATTCTGCCAGTACCATACCGTCATGATGACTAGTTTCATGGTGAACCTTAAAGCCAGATGGTGTTAGTCCTCTGACTTTGTTTTTCTTTTTCAAACCTGTGTTGGCTGTTCTGGGTCTTTTGCCTTCATATGAACTTGAGTCGGGGCGCTAGGAGCTTTGAAGTCAATAACATGGCTCACTGTGAATAAAAACAGCAAATTCGCTAAGAAAGGGTCCAGAGAGTGAGCCTGTCCATTTTAGCAGAGGGCAGGTGTAACAAATTTTTCTTATTCTGTGGTCGTTTTTCCCTTTTTGTGTTCAGGTTAGTGGGGATTGTCTTAGGACTATGTCCCATCTAGTTATAATTTATGTGTATCAAATTATGTAATTTTATAATAGGAAAGGCACAGTAAGTTTGCTATAAACTGTTTCGTTTCTGAAAACCTCAGAAATCAAAGTTAAGATAACACCTGTTAATTGTCTGGTGATTTTTGTATTCAAAGAGCCTAATTTAATCACAGAGACACACAAGAAGTTTCCATCTTCCTAGATCCTGTAATTCCAACTATCTTTGGCGTTGTGGGGTGTCTCCCTATTTGAAATTTTCTATTCCAATATTGATTCACATGTGTGTCACTTTTTCTTCCTGTAGAAATGGGATTCTGCCTAAGTGTTACTTTGTTAAAATGCTTCTTGTGTGTGGTGAAATACATACCATGAAATCCACTATCTTAGCCAAGTTTAAGTGTGGGCTTCATCACCATGAAGCACATTCACACTGTTCAACCATCACCCCACCCACCTCCACCTCCAGAGTGTTCTCATCTTCCCAACCTGAAACTCAGAGCCCAATTCACAGTAAACGGCCCCCCTCCCCAATTTCGTGTCCCCCCTGCTACGATTTCTGTCTATGAATGGGACTCTGGGTGCCTCTGTGAGTGGAATCATACAGGGTTTGTCCTTCTAGGACGAGCTTATCTCACTCGACATCTGTCCTCAGCTCTGTCTGTGGTATAGTGCTGTGGCAGCTATCAGATTGCATATACCTGCAACATGGATACATCACTTTTTTTTTAAGATTTTATTTTTTTATTTGAGAGCACGCGCGCACACAACTGGGGGGAGAGGGAGGAGGAGAAGCAGACTTCCCACCACTGAGCAGGGAGCCTGAAGGGGGCCTGGATCTCAGAAATCCTAGATCATGACATGAGCCAAAGGCAGACGCTTAATTGACTGTGCCACCCAGGTGCCCCACATTTTGTTTATCTGTTCACTCATTGAGGGGTGTTTGGATGGTTTCTGCCCTTGGGCAATTACAAATAACATTGTTGTGGACATTATGGTGGCGTACTCAGTCCAGACCCCACTTTCTGTTCTCTTAGGTCCATATGTGGGAAGGGGAATGACTGAATCAGAGAGTAATTCTGTGTTTTATGTTCTGTGTACCTGCCATAGTGTTTTCTGCAAGGGCTGCACGATTTTTCATCCCCTCCAGAAATACAGTTTTCCAGTTCCCTTGCATCCTTGCCAGTGCTTTATGGTCTGAGGGTGGGTGGGTGGGTGGGTGGGTGTGTTGTTTCTGTTCTTGGGTTTTGTTTTTGTTTTTTGTTTTTTTGTTTTGTTTTGTTGTTTTGTTTTGTTTTTTTGTTCTTGTTTTTATAATACCCAGCCTAAGATGTGAAGTGTTCATTCATGTGGTGTGTGTGTGTTATAAGATTTTATTTATTCATTCATGAGAGACAGAGAGAGGCAGAGACACAGGCAGAGGGAGAAGCAGGCTCCATACAGGGAGGCAGGGAGCCCGATGCGGAACTGGATCACAGGACTCCAGGATCATGGCCTGAGCCAAAGGCACATGCTCTACTGTGGAGCCACCCAGGCGTCCCTTTCATGTGGTTTTAATTTGCATTTTCCTATGATGTTGATCTATATGTTACATTTTATAATTTAATATTTACCTTTTTTTTTTTTTAAGATTTATTTGTTTATTTTAGAAAGAGTGTGTGATCCGGCGAGAGGCAGAAAAAGGGAGAGGGAGTCTCAAGCAGACTTCCCACTGAGTGCAGAGCCCAACCCAGGGCTTGATCTCACAACCATGACCCAAAATCAAGAGGTGGCTACTCAACCGACTGAGCTGCCCAGGCACCCCTAATATTTACTCTTTTCGTGTTAAAAAGTTGTAAGTTTCCATCCTTGTGTTTTACGGTTATGTAGTAGTCATTTATCGATGTTTTGCTACATTTTGTGCTTCATTCATGACCCTTGACATGAATGCCCTCTCTCCCCTGTGCAGTAGCCCAGATCCAGTGCAGATGCCGAGAGGTGAGCTCACTAGGCTGAGACAATGCCAAGGGCCCATGAGCCAGGATTCGGCTCCAGACTGCCTGTCCTTGGAGGCTACACTGTCACCTGTTTCTGCAACATAGCAGATTGAGCTGCTGCAAACTTCCTGTCTAGCCAGGGCGCCCATCCAGTTACCTCTTTAATTCCAGGATGCGGGATGGCTGCTCAAAGGGCTGAATTGTCCTGAGCCATCTGTGCTCGTGTCCAATTGTGTTTCAGAAGGCTTGCATCCCTTAGTCATGCCACCCATGGATACATCTCTGCATCCACATCCCCACCACAAAGTATTTCCATTCCTGTTTACTTTGTTCCTGATGGGATGGAATGTTTTGTCACCTTTAGTCAGTTTTATTAATTTGATATTTGTAGGTATCCTTGCCTTATCTTTTAGAGCATTATATGTGTAGGCTTGTTTTTTGTTGGTGGTGGTTTTTTTGTTGTTTTTAAGATTTTATTTATTCATGAGAAGCAGAGGGAAAAGCAGGCTCCCTGTGGGGAGCCGGATGTAGGACTTGATCCAGGACCCTGAGCCCAAGGCAGATGCTTGGCACTTAGCCACCCAGGTGCCTAGGCGTTATGTGTTTGTCTTTCTAAGATTTACTTACTTGAGAGAGCACAAGCAAGGGGAGGGGCAGAGGGAGAAGCAGACTCCCCGCTGAGCAGGGAGCCCCATGTGGGGCTTTATTCCAGGACCCTGATATCATGACCTGAGCTGAAGGCAGATGCTTAACCCACTGAGCCGCCCAAGTGCCTGAATTTTGTGGTTTTTTTGTTTTTGTTTTTTGAATTTTGTGTTTATTTTAATGAAACCGATGATAGGAATTCTTTGGGTTTTGTTTTGCAAATATATTTACAAGTTTGAGTTTTTATGTATACGTATACACATACACATGTATATAAAAATGATTTTTTTTATTACAAAGATTTTTTTTTATGTAAACTTTGCCCCTAATGTGAGGCTCGAACTCACAACCCTGAGATCAAGAATTGCCTGCTCCACCACCAGCCAGGCTGTCCTTTGACATTTTTCTTTGAAGCGATTTGTCGGTTTTGCCACATGAAGCTTTGTCTTGGACTAAATGTTCTTTAGTCATATTTGGCTGCTCATTTACAGTTTGTACTTCTGATCTTAGTTTTAAGTTCTTCATCTGGAATTTTAAAAATAATTTATATGCAGTCCTGTGAGAACTAACTCATGGGCCATCACATAACACATACCCATCGATTTAGGGAACATTTCCATTCCCCCCAGAAGGTTCCCTTGTGCCTTTTCTCAGTTATCCTCACCACCTGGGTGACCACTGCTCTGATTTCTGTCCCCGTGTATTAACTTTGTGTGACTTACGATCTCAGAAGGAAAGGAATAGGTTGTGCTTCTATAACCTCCTTCCACTCACACGGGTTGTCTCATTTGTCTTGAGTTACACTTTTTTTTTTTTTTTTTTTTTAATTTTTATTTATTTATGATAGTCACACAGAGAGAGAGAGAGGCAGAGACACAGGCAGAGGGAGAAGCAGGCTCCATGCACCGGGAGCCCGACGTGGGATTCGATCCTGGGTCTCCAGGATCGCGCCCTGGGCCAAAGGCAGGCGCCAAACCGCTGCGCCACCCAGGGATCCCCGAGTTACACTTTTCATTGCTGAGGGGTAATCGCCTTGCAACAGATCACAGTCTATCCAACATTCTGTGGTCAACCTTGAGCTGTTAGAAATACAGCTACTATTCACATTTGTATACACCACTCTGTGTGCCGCACTTTTGTTTCTCTGGGGTCGGTACGTAGGAATGGAGTGGTAGATGAATGGTAGGTGTATGTGCAGCTGTTGAAGGAAGCTGCCAGGCTGTCTTCCCACATTGTACCATTTCATGTCCCCACCCGGGGAATGTGAGTGTTTCAGCTCCTCCATGTCCTCGCCATCACCTGGCCTGGCACAAGCAGTCTTCAGTATTAACACTTAAGGTGTGTAGTGAGAGCTCATCATGATTTTAATTTGCATTGGTCTCTTTATGGAGTCATAAGAGTTCTTAGAATATTCTAGATGCAAGTCCTTTATTAGATGTGAATACCTTCTCATTCTGGTGGGGCTGGCCTTTTGTTTAATTACTGATTTTATGAAGAGCAGTAGTTAAGTTTTTTCCTCTTTTTTTGGTTGATGGTTTCCACCTCCTGAGAAATCTGTGCCTGTTCTAAGATTGCAAAGATACCCTTCTTTGTTTTCTTGTGGAAGTTGTGTAGTCCTGACATTCATGTTTGGTTCCTGATCTGTCTTAAGTGAACACTTGTGGTAGTTGTGGGGAGGGGGTTGGTTTTGTTTTGTTCCTGTGGAGACCATGTTGTACCCACTCCATTTGTGAAGAAGACTTGTTTGTTCACACCAGGTGACTGCATACCTATAGGTATGAGTCTGGACTCTGGCCCTTTGGGTTGGTCCTCTCTGCCAGCACCCCACTGTCTTAAGTTCTGCAACTTGTAGGATGTCATGAAATTGCTTAATGTGAATCTTTCAGCTTTGTTCTTTCTCAATATCTTGGTGACATTTCTAGGTCCTTTGTAGTTCCTTACCAATTTTGTGGTAACCTTACTGATTTCTTGCCCAAATGGGCCCGCTAGGATTTTGATTAGCATCACATGGGATTTATGGATCAAATTGAATTGACATACTGATACGTCAACAAATTGAGTCAATTCATAAACATGAGACTCTCCATGTCCTTAGGCTTTCGTTAATTTCATGCCATCCTAAAGCTTCTGTGTAGAGGTTTTTTTTTTTTTTTCCTGTGTAGAGGTTTTGTGGGTCTTGTCAAATCTGTTTCTGAGTATTGTGTATTTAAATGCTTCTTAGGGATCCCTGGGTGGCGCAGCGGTTTGGCCCCTGCCTTTGGCCCAGGGCGCGATCCTGGAGACCCGGGATCGAATCCCACGTCGGGCTCCCGGTGCATGGAGCCTGCTTCTCCCTCTGCCTGTGTCTGTGCCTCTCTCTATCTCTCTGTGACTATCATAAATAAATAAAAATTAAAAAAATATTAAAAAAAATAAATGCTTCTTAAACAGGAGTCTAGTTTAATTTTCTAATAGGTTTATTGTTCACATATAGGAACATGATACATGTTGACCTTACATTGTCCAAATTTGCTCAATTTACTTAATGGCAGAAGTAGTTTTTTTCTATATTCCTGCTTGTGCAATCGTGTCCCTACAGGTAGAAGTGGCTGTACTTGTTTTTTCCAGGCTTACACCTTTTGTCTGTTTTTCTTGTCCTGATGGCACTCACTAGAGCCTCCAATACAATGTTGAATAGATGTTGTTGGGAGAGATATAGCCTTGCCTGGTGTCTGTCCTCAAGGTAGAAACATTCAGTCATTGACTTATTTTGCATAAGACTCTCCTTTGTTCCCAAATGCTTGGCCCTTCATAGAATGCTTGGCCCTTCATCACCAGGGCTCCTTACTGAATGACCCCAGCTTTTCCCACCAATTTAGAAATGCTGCCTTCACTGATTGTTTCTTGTACTTCTGTATGAAGATATGCCTGTAACTTTGATACCTAGAAATGTAACGGAAATCAGAAGGGGTAGTTAGAATGTAGCAGAGTGCATAGCTCTCAAGATAAGAGCTAAGGAAGTATTTTTCAAAGTGAGGGAGTGCCCAGGATGGTGATGGAGAGAACCAGGAGAGACTGAGCCCTGTGCTGTTTCTGAGAGCCTGTCTGATGAAGGGTTGTCTTTTATGGCCAGAAAAGCAGCCACAGCTAGTAGAGACAGATGTCGGGGAGCTGGGCCAGTTGTAAGCACAGGTGTCCCAGTGAAAAGCTCCCGGGCTCGGGCTCTCTGAAGCTGTTCTGAGGCTGAGTGCAGCGCTGCTATGTCCGATCCTTCAGGCAAAGGCCAGGATGGAGGAGGTGGCAAGACAGACAAGACACTGGCTGACTTCGCAGCTGAATATGCCAAGTCCAACAGGAGCACGTGCAAGGGCTGCCTGGAGAAGATAGAAAAGGTAAGCCTAGGGGTAGGAGTGTTAACTCCCAGAGCCTCTGGGGGTCTGGAGCTACATCCTTAGGTGTTTTAAGACAATATACGGGGGCTTCCAGTGCTAGCCAGCACTAGTGGTTAAGCATAACCTGAGGATCTCATAGACCCAGAACTGCTGAGAATGTCCCATCTGAGCTCATAAACCTGGTCCCCGAGGCCGCATGAGCTTCTGGATTGTGGGTTTTTCTCTGCCTCTGTGGGACCTTCATGTATAAAAAAAAAAAGGCTGAAGGGTCTGCAGGCAGGGGTGCATGGCGTCCTAGGTGGTGGCCCAAGGCTGGCTGTGCTTATGTCTGCTCCTGGCCAGCAGAACATTCTCAGGAAAGATGTGCTCTTCTGCCTGGGTGGGTGGGTAGATGGCTAGTTGGAGTCAACCCTGTATAAAATGGGGGTGCTGAGATTTAGGGTAACACACAATCCTTGGTAACAAAACAGCCAGCAGCTCCCAGCAGCCCTCACCATGCCCTTGGTGTGGACCCAAGGCCCCGCTGTCTGGCCAGCCCAGGTCACCCCCATACTTCTGGATTTCTTGTACCACATGTGGTTCTTCCTGCAGGGCCAAATACGCCTGTCCAAGAAGATGCTGGATCCAGAGAAGCCCCAACTGGGCATGATTGACCGCTGGTACCACCCGAACTGCTTTGTTAAGAACAGGGAGGAGCTGGGGTTCCGGCCCGAGTACAGCGCCAGTCAGTTCAAGGGCTTTGGCCTCCTCACTCCAGAGGATAAAGAAGCCCTGAAGAAGCAGCTCCCAGGAGTCAAGAGTGAGGGGTAGGTGGGCGGGGCAGGGGGGGTTCCGTGAGACTCTGCAGATTCCAGGCCACTCCCGTGTCTCCCTTTGGTGACTGCCAGCAAGCCAGGGGCTGCAGAGTGAGAGACAGTGACAGCTGCGCTCAACCCCTTCCCAGCTATGGGGCAGAGGACATAGGGAGAGCTGTGGGGGTTCCTGCTTCCATATCTGATCGACAGGCAGAACCAGCCAGTCATCCCCTCCACCCCCAGGTTAGCATTTCACACATTTAGGGAGGGCTCTCCTGTCCTGAGTATTCCCCCTGCCAGGGCCAACTACCACATGTCCTGTGACTCCCTGCATGACCTGCTTCCCCATCCCCATTGCAAACTTTGTGTCTGGGTCTCTGATGATGGTTAGGAGGATCGTGACAGGAGTACGGAGAGCAGTAGATTAGAAGCTCCTTGGTTTACCCTCAAAATGGTATGAGTTTCATATGGTCTTAACATTTAGGATGGGGGAGCCCAGTCATGCCAATCTGGAGTCCACAGGCACTTGTTCTTTCCCACCTCCCTCTGCTGCTCCCTGGGCTGTAGTCTGGAGTTGCTTAGTGTAACAGGCCTAGCTAGGGAGGCATGGCAGGGCCATGCAGGGCTGTGGTCAGGGTTAGGATTGGGGTAACCCTGACCTCCCCATGATCAAGCAGCTGTCAAGCACTGAGTTCATCACACACCAGTTCATGCACAGTATATGTGGCTCTGGAATATGTATGGAAAGTGGAAAATCGAGCTTATGGATTGAGTCCTCAGGACAGCACAGCCCATGATGTGTGCAGGAAGGCATAAGCTCATGTTTATGCCATCACAGCACCTGAATTGATGGGGTGCTTCTGATGTGATGGGGATAATTTAGTTAGCCATCCCCATGGTCTTGTTAGGTACATGGTATTCTGTTTCATGGATGAGGAAACTTGTTACGGTTTGAAGTTGGGTCCATAACAGCTGAAAGTGAGTCTTAACCACTGTGACTGCCCTGTTCTGGGGGCTGCTGCTGACCCTCCCTGCCTCCTTCAAGCAGGGGTGACTGCAACCAGCCCAGGGAGACTGAGTAGTGGTGCCAAGACCATCGCTGCCTTGGTAGGGGTTTGAATGACAGTGCAGCCCCACCTCTGAGAACAGTCCTAGGAGCAGCCCTATATTTAGCTTGAAAGGCTTGGCCCCTGGGACAAGTGATTCATCTTTTTACAATCCCTGCCCCCTGGCAGTGGGCTTACCTGTTAACGGTCCCTGCCAGAACTTTCCAGGTGCTTTATTTGTGCGAAGAGGTACATGAGGGTTTGACATCAGATGGGGTGGGGCCTGAGCCCTGGTTCCTACATGGGCTGTTTCAAGTTCCTAGGGCAAGCCCCAGCCTCTCCTTGGCATTAGAGTATGCCATGAGGTGTGTGGTGCCTGTTGGCCAACACTACCTGGGTGGACTGCAAGCTCTTGGGGGCAAAGTGGGGGCAGAGTGAGATGCAGTGCGTTCAGGGCCTGGCAGACAGGAGTTGCAGGTTCAGGAAGATCCTGCATTGCCTGAGTCACTGGTTCCAGGGTTCTGATGGCTCTGTCACATCCCATGTCTCTTTCAGGAAGAGGAAAGGAGATGAGGTGGATGGGATGGATGAAGTGGCCAAGAAGAAATCTAAAAAAGAAAAGGATAAGGACAGTAGGCTTGAGAAGGCCCTGAAGGTGAGCTCTGAACTGTGTCTCTGCTCACTGTTCCGTCTATTCTCTGTCCTTATCCTGGGAAGAAAGTTCCAGGGGGTATGTGCGTCCCACTTAGTCAAGACCTCTAAGAATTCGCAAACTGAAAGCAGTTGAGAAACAGCATGGTCCCCCCCGCCCGCGTCCTCCACTTCTTGCCTAAAGGAAAGCCCAGCTTAGGCAACGGGTTCTAGACCAGTGGCTCACCAGCCTCACATCCCGGGCACATCGCCATGCATCCTGGATCTGGTTGGTCTGGCACATGTTGCACATAGAATGTTCAGTTTGGCATAGCAGACTTGCTCGGTCTGGATGAGTGGCTGGAAGGACAAGCTTGTTTCCTAGTTCTTGTTTGCAAAAGCAATAGAAGACACATAGCGAAGGAGAGAACCACCCATTAAGTCTATTGTCATCGACCAGAAAGATTCAGCACTGTGTTGATGATGTGTTGAATCAAAATAGAAGGTATTGATCAGAAAATGCTGGGTGTTTGGGAAAACCAGGGAAGAACTGTCCTCAGTCATTTTTGGGAACATGATTTCTGTGTGCCATCTGCTTGGTGCTCATGAGAGAATTCAGTTTTTGCCAGTGGTGTAGAAATTCAAAGCAGTTTCTGATTTGGTTCTAGCTTTTTTTTATTATTATTATTTACTTATTCATAGAGACACACAGAGAGAGGGAGGCAGAGACACGGGCAGAGGGAGAAGCAGGCTCCTTGCAGAGAGCCTGACATGGGACTCGATCCTGGATCTCTAGGATCGTGCCCTGGGCTGCAGGCAGCACTAAACCGCTGCGCCACCGGGGCTGCCCTGGTTCTAGCTTCTTGTTAAGAATCATCGATACAGTGTAATTGTCCTTCAGTGAAACCATGTCTGAAGTGTGTTAAACTGGCTTGGCAGGGTTGTGGTTGGTGTTCTTTTGCACTTGCCCTCTGCCTTTTTGGGTGTTTTCTCAAGCATCATCATAGATAAAAAGAAAGTTGGAAATTCACATGTTCCCCTGGCCTTGCCAGCCTGGCGCATCCATGTCCACTGGCCCTCTGACTTTAGTCAAGCAGGTGAAGTAGTTCGTTTCCTCCGTTTAAACTTGTCCTGCTTTGGGCAGCCCAAGTGGCTCAGCGGTTTAGTGCTGCCTTCAGCCCAGGTCGTGGTCCTAGAGACCCGGGCTTGAGTCCCACATCAGGTTCCCTGCGTGGAGCCTACTTCTCCCTCTGCCTGTGTCTCTACCTCTCTCTCTTTCTCTCTCTCTCTCTGTCTCTCATGATTAAATAAGTGAAAATTTTTTAAAATAAACTTGTCCTGCTAGACTTGCCACCTTGTACCCGTAACTGGCGATGTGGCACGGGTGCAGGGGGATGCAGGGCAGGTACGGCAGAGCTGGGAGCAGACACCAGATGTGTGTGGTGGCACTTTGCTGGTCGCATTAAAACCTTCCTCACTTGAGGGGCGCTTGGCTGGCTCAGTGGATAGTGTGCGACTCTGGATCTCAGGGTCCTCAGTTTGAGCCCTATTCTGTGAGGGGTAAAGATTACTTAAAAGTAAGATATTTTGAAAACCAGATGCCGTTAAAATCCTCACGTGGCGTGGAGGGCAACTCCATGGGGTCAGCGGGGCCAGCATTTTTATGTCTGGTTTGCAGGGGTGTGGTCTGCGGCCGAGAGTGGTGAAGAGCTTGTCCAGGACTGTAGCAAGGAAGGAGGTTGATGGAATCATGGGCAGGGTGGTGGTCAGGGTAAACAAGATGCTGTAGTGCTTCCACAAAGAGTAGGCACTGCATGCATATTGCCTCCAAGATGGAAAACTCGTGTCCTGAAAAGCACAGATCTGTTCCTGTGTGATGCTTAGTGTGATATGCCACTGAGGCCAGCAGGGGTGCTTGGGAATCGTCCCTACAGCCACGTCCCGGCTCTTCCCTCTGAGGTCTGTCTGTCCCCGGCATGCTCTGGTTAGAACAGACTCCACGGGCGTGTGGAGGGGACCAGCTTAGAGGCACAGCTCAGCTGCCCCAAGAGGAAACCAGTGGAGGTGGGTAGAACACATACACACACTCCACCAGCCCCGGTGGGGTCTCTGTATGGACAGGGCTGGTCTGTCAGCTGCCTGGCTTTGTCTGCAGGCCCAGAACGAGCTGATCTGGAACATCAAGGACGAGCTAAAGAAAGTGTGTTCTACAAATGACCTGAAAGAGCTGCTCATCTTCAACAAGCAGCAAGTGCCATCTGGGGAGTCAGCGGTGAGCTGCCTTCATGTACAGTGAGACGCAGGAGGCGGCCAGAGTGGTGATGGGAGGAGTGGAAATGCTGTGGTTCTGCGGTGTAGTCTTTGCCATCGCAGTCACCACATCTGGGGACAGGAAAACCCCATACGTCAGCCCTGGGCTTAGGGAGGAGACCAGGGTGGGCTATGAATATGCCTTGGGTGCTTGTGCCACACATTTTGGCCCAGACACCCGGGGACTGTAGGTCTGGAGGGCGTGGAGCCACCCGTGGTGAAGGGAGGCCTACCTGCACCCCACTGGTTTGCCCCACTGGCTCTGCTCCTTGTGCGGTAGCAGGACACTATTCTAAGTCACCAGGGGGTAGGGACTGTGGCACTTCACGTGGAGACGTGAGGCCTCTCAGAGAAGTCCAAGCTCTGCCTGTAACCAGCTGCCCCGAGGAGTCCGTATCGGGGCCAGCCCTTTCTCTCTTAGTTAGCAAGGTCTTCCTGCTCTTCCTCCTGGGTCGGTAAGTGTCCTTCCCTATAGCCTCTCCTCTCCTCTCTTGACCTGTTTGCTACCTGGCTTCAGATCTTGGACCGAGTGGCTGATGGCATGGTGTTCGGTGCCCTCCTTCCCTGTGAGGAATGCTCAGGCCAGCTGGTCTTCAAGAGTGATGCCTACTACTGTACCGGGGATGTCACTGCCTGGACCAAGTGTATGGTCAAGACACAGACACCCAGCCGGAAGGAGTGGGTGACCCCGAAGGTAAGTGGGTGTGTGAGGGGGTGGATTCTTGGATGTTAGCAGAAGAACACCGTCATCCCTTCTTCTGAGCTTGTTCACACTCCAAGTCACCATGACTGCAGGGCTGTGTTCTTAGTCTTTGCGACAAGGCCATCCTTACACTCAGAATATAAAACCGTATTATTGGTCTGTAAGTTTGCAAACTCCACAAACATAGAAGCACAAGCAGTCCTAGCAGGAGTACAAGTTTTGTCCTATTGGCATAAGGTTTTGACGATTGGCATTGTCCTCTTGGTTGCCAAGACCATGAATTACCTTTGTATTTGCTTATTGAGGGCTTCCTGTGTGCCAGGCACTGTTCTAGGTACAAAAGACCCGCTGGTGAACAAATGAATGATGATAATTCCCGCCTCGGTGATAGGAGACAATTTCCTAAGGATGTTTTCCTGCCTTAGTGCTAAGGGGAGTTGGGTCCGGAGTTCAAGTATCTCCTCCTGTTGTAGTGGTTTTTTTGTTTTTTGTTTTTTTTTAATGGGAATGCATGTTGAATTCTCAGGATACCAAAAACTCACTTGGAAATCCTCAGTTGGGACTGTCTGCACCCTCAGACTCTGTGTGGGCAGGGCTGCCTCACTTCTTGTGCTTGTGCAGGAGGCCAAACCTGTGGGCCGGTGGCACAGGACTTAGCATGTCACTCGGGTGTCCCACTGGCTCCGTCAGCACAGCACCTACACTTGAACTCTGTTTTCCTGCCACCCTCTTGCCTCCCCTGCTTGCTGCCATCATTGTGCCCCACCTCGCTGTTTTCTCTATACTTGTACTTGAGCCATCACTCAAAAACAGCTCTGAAAAAAAAAAAACAGCTCTGACCTCATCACTGCTTGTGTCCTTAAGACCTCAGTGATTCCTTGGGTCACGTGGAAATATTCTCTCAGTTTTTCTGATTTTGCAAATGTCACATACCTGTGTGTGGTACCTGTACCCCTTTTACTATCTGTGAGAAAATGAGATCATAAGGAGTGGGGACCCATTTTGTATTTCACAGGCCAGTTGCACAGCATTGTGCTTACTTTTGAAGGTACCTGTGTGTGTAAGACCTATTTTCAGGTCCACAGTGCTTGCCGCCTGTGCAGATTCACGGATTCCCAGCTCCATGCGAGCCTGCTGTTCTCTGTGGGCCTTCCTCAGGCTCTGTGCTGCCCTTGTCTTCCTGGGTACTGTCACTGCTGCTGCACATGCACACACACTGTCTCTCTAGCTCTTTACATTCCCAGCAATAGAACACTGACCACCCAGTGTTCCCTGCATCCCACAGTATGTCAGTCATACATCTTTGCTTGGACCCTGCTTTTTTGGCCCCTAGCTGCCTAAACAGGTCATTGCCTCCAGGGAGCCCCCCCAGAGTTCCCCATCTGTTGTCACATTAGCCTTCACGTGTCTGACCCAGTCACCACTGAACTGCTTTCTTGAAAGAAGAAACTCTTCATAACCTCACCATGATAATATGGCACAGTAAGTGTTCAGCATGACTTGGAGATGGTCTGTTGCTCCTTTGATCCGGGGCATTCATGGAGCACAGGTACACGGGAGTGGGCTCTTCCTTGCCTGGACCATGCTGTTCCTGAACTCCGGAGGAGTCCTTATGGAACGCTTGTTGCTCTTAGCAGTTGCGTTACCTTCTCAGAAGGGAGGGGAGCTCTCTGGTTTCCTCTCGGGAAGTAACCTCTCTCCCAGTCAGTGCAGTCTCGGGAGGTGGGCATGTGACCCCTGAGGGGCCTCTCGAGGGCCAGGCCTGGGGGTTTCAGGCCGTGGCAGCTGATTCATGATTGGTTGGTTGATGTTTAAGGAAAACTCTTTGCTTACAGCATCCATGCCAGCATTATCCTAAACGTGGAAGCACTAGAAATAAGCACTGTGTTTGCAGTGATCGTGTATTTTGTGCTGGAAATCTCGAATCTTTTTTAGGATTTATTTATTTTAGAGCAAGCAGGGGGAGGGGCAGAGGGTGAGAAAGAATCTCTTTGGGCCGGGGGGGCGGGGAGAATCTCAAGCAGGACCTCCCCCTCCACTGAGCATGGAGCCTAACAGACTCAATCCCACGACCCTGAGATCACAACCTGAATGGAAACCAAGAGTCCATAACCCACTGAGCTCCCCCAGGTGCCCCATTGTCTTGTTTTCTTGTCATTCCTTATCACAAGAAGTAAAATGAAATTCCTTAGTTTGAACGAACCAAACCTTTGCTGTGGCAGACGGTAATTTTAAGGGAGAACTGGTTTCTTAACTGAAACCTTAATTCTTTAGGAATTCCGAGAAATCTCTTATCTCAAGAAATTGAAGATCAAAAAGCAGGACCGGATATTTCCCCCTGAGACCAGTGCCCCAGTGGCAGCGGCACCTCCACCCTCCACTGCCTTGGCGCCTGCTGGTGTAAACAGCTCAACTCCGCCAGGTAGGGCTCCAGGGCTGCCTGCAGGGAGGGGGGGGCCATGAGGGGGGGCCCATGATCTTAGCAGGAGAAGGGTCTCTCCAGATTCTCTGTTTGCCAATCCTTAGGGCAGCCTTACCGAGAGTGACATTCAGAATGTCGTCCAAACCACACGACAGACTTTGCTTTCGTGCCTCTGGGCAGCCCTGTGTCCATCAGTCATCCTGAGCCTGATGGGATGGTTGGGTCTTTTGCACACAGAGACCTGCTAGAGACCTTGGCCGCTGAAGCAGGTTCCAACTCCTATGAATACAAATATTCCACACCACAGACACAGATCAGTTGGTGGTTTTCCATCCAGAGAAGAGACTTGCTGCCTTTGTTCACTCAGAGACACATGGTATAGCCTAAGGGCTACAGCCACAGGTGGGTGGGTGGAAGACAAGGGGCCGACCCTGAATGTGAGCCTGTTAATGACCTCCCCCCCCCCCCCCAGGAGGCCTACATGTGCATGGTCATTCTGAGTCAGTCTGTTATTTGGGGTGTGGGGTCAGTCTTGACTTGCCCTCACAGGAAGGGCTTGAGGGACGTTTCCCTCCCTGTTCTAGGAGTGCGGAGCCAGCCCTGATCCACTCTCACCACACCCAGGCACAGCCCCTGTCATGGGGCTTTCTGATCTGGCCTCCATGCTAGGGAAGTGCCAGGGTCTTTGTGTTTGGAATCGGTTATCTAGCTTGGCATCCTGCTGACCACAGCGTGGAGTGACTGCCCTTAACAAGTCTTAATCTATTTGATGAGGTTCATAAGTATCACATAAGAAATTGCGAGTTGGGAAAAGAAAAGTAATTGGGAGCTCAGCTCTCTGCCTCCCGTCCCACTACCAGCCTGGTGGTCCCCACATGCAGCTTTCTGGGTCTCCCTGTGGGACAGAGCCAGGAGACCCTGCTGGCCAGGCCAGCCTGCTCACAGGACAGTGTTGTTATGTGGCTTTTCCCCTAGCCTGGTCCTTTGTGTGCTAGGGGACGAGACAGGCTCTCCACTTGCTGTCCTATCCTGCTTTCCCAATAGCCCTCGGCCTCTGTTTTCATATACTTATCACTCGGGTACCAGAGGGGAGCTGAGGGTGTCCAGGCCCTGCAGCCTGTCCCAGCCTCCCTGAGACCTTGCTGCCTAACCACTGTTCTCTTTTCCCAGGTAAGCCATTGTCCAACATGAAGATCCTGACTCTTGGGAAACTCTCGCGGAACAAGGATGAGGTGAAGGCCATGATTGAGAAACTCGGGGGAAAGTTGACAGGCACAGCCAACAAGGCCTCCCTGTGCATCAGTACCAAAAGTGAGTTGAACCAGGACACGTGGGTGGCTTAGTGGTTGAGCACGTCTGCCTTTGGCTCAGGGCATGATCCTGGAGTCCCAGGATCGAATCCCACTTCAGGCTCCCTGCATGTGTCTCCTTCTGTCTGTGTCTCTGTCTCTCTTTTTATGTGTCTCTCATGAATAAATAAAAATCTTTAAAAAAAAAAAAAGTGAGTTGAACCTGGTTGTAGAACAGGTGCACAGTGTGCTTCCTGCCATGGCGGTGAGCTTGAGTAAGGGGACACTGAGTATGGTGTGGCATCTGCAGGGCACTCCCAGGTAGGTGTCTGGTCAGCAGCATTGTTTGGGTCTGAAGGGAAACCAGTGCCTGTATTTTGTGAAGCCACTCTGTGTCGTGTGTGTTCACATGCTTTCTCTCCCGAGCTGACCAGAGCGCCTCACTTTGGGGACATGAATGGTCTTGGCACAACCACTGGGGGCTCTGAAAAGCACAGCAGCTGCATGGACAAGCTTGGGGGTTTGAGGAACAGCAGAGCCGGGGCGGGGCTGACAAACACTCACCTCCTATACAAGGACTCCTTCAGGACCAGGAGAGGTACTTGTCTCGCCTACCCATAGAGTGAGGCAAGACAGAAAAAATGGGGATGAATTCAAAACAAAAGAACAAGTAAAGTCTCAGAGGAAAAAATCTTGAAGGATTGGAGATAAGTAGCTTACTTAGTCAAAGGCACTCCACACACTGGAAGCAGGACAGATTCCTGCATTACCTGTGAAAAGCTGGTGCTGGTTCCTCACAGAAGTGGAGCAGACAATCCTGAGATGCATGTGGAACCACAGATGCTCCAAACAGCCAGAGCAGTTTTGAGAAAAGACAGAGCAGGAGGCATCATGCTCCCTGATTGCAAACTACATTGCGAGCTGTAGTATCAGAGTAGTGTGGAGCTGACGTGTGAACACCCAGAGGTCAGCAGAACAGGGTAGAAAGCCAAGAATACACTCTGGAGAAAGCCAGATCCCTGCCTCACACTGCTCACAAAAATTTACTCAGAATGGATTGTAGACTTGTATGTGAGACCCACAACTACAAAATTCATAGAAGAGAGCACAGAATAGACAGGGAGCTCCTCGACCCTGGTTTTCGTGATTTTTGACTCTGGCACCAAGAAAAAAAAACAGACCAACAGGACCACATCAAACTAGAATGCTTCCACATGTAAGGGAAATTGTCCGTAGAATTAAGGGGCATCCTGCAGAGTAGGGGCAACCAGTTGCTTGTTATGTGCTTGGGGATGCCCTGGGGAGGTGCAGGGTCGAGCACTTTCCTACCGTTTGGGCTGCAGATGGCTCCTTTTCTGAGGTGCATCTGCCCACAGGCCTAGACCCATGTGTAGGAGGCGGCACTGTACATGGGCCCCCAGCACTAGGTGACAAGGAGGGGCTCAGGCTCAGTCAACAGGGCTCTGGCTTTACTTTACACTTAATGCTTCGGCCGTTCTTCCCCTGGTTTGAACAGAGGAGGTAGAGAAGATGAACAAGAAGATGGAGGAGGTGAGAGAGGCCAGCATCCGAGTGGTGTCTGAGGATTTTCTCCGGGACGTGTCTGATTCCACCAGGAGCCTTCAGGATTTGCTCTCTGCCCATGTGCTGGCTCCCTGGGGGGCTGAGGTGAAGGCAGAGCCAGCAGAGCCTGCAGCCCCTAAAGCCAAATCAGGAGCTGCGCTCTCCAAGAAGAGCAAGGGCCCTGTCAAGGAGGAAGGTGAGGCCCACAAACTCCTGAGATGGTCTGTGGATGCTGGCAGACCGCTCCCTCGTCCTGCCTTCCACCCCACCCGTATTTCCTAGTTCTGTTTTACTTGAGCAGTTATGGTTCTTGTCTTCCAAGGCATCAACAAATCTGAGAAGAGAATGAAATTAACTCTGAAAGGTGGTGCTGCTGTTGATCCAGATTCGGGTGAGCACACAGGAGCAGGAGTGGATGGGCGGTCAAGAGACTAGGGGTGCCCAGGCCACACCTGTGCCCTCCTACCTCTTGGGCATCATCTGACTGGCAGTATGGTGTCTGGGGGTGTGAAAGCCCCCCACCCCTTACCGCCTGCAGACCCCCTTCTCCCGGAGTGCATTGGCCCCTCATGGGAGTTAAAACAAGGCACCCTGCCTCTTCCACAGGTCTGGAACACTCTGCACATGTCCTGGAGAAAGGTGGGAAGGTGTTCAGCGCCACCCTAGGCCTGGTAGACATCGTGAAGGGAACCAACTCCTACTACAAGCTGCAGCTCCTGGAGGATGACAAAGAAAGCAGGTGTGTTCTGGGGACAGGACGGAATGCCTGCGAGGTGGCCCCGTGAAGGGGGTAGGCCCGAGAGGGGTGTGGGGAGGCCTGGTTCCCTGGAGTCTGGTCCCCCCAGCTTCACAGGGTGTGTTGTCCCACCATCTCCCAGGACTCTTAACGGCCCTTTGAATCCAGAGTGTCTGACCCCTGTACACACGTTTGGAGGTAAAGTTTGGTGGGACCAGAACTTGTGGGTTAACCTGGACTGTTTCTTGTTAGCAAGTAGAAATTTTCCCCACTGGAAGTCCAGGAGTTAGTTGAAAGGCAGAAGCTGTGTAGCGGTGGCCCTGTGGGAGCCAACTCAGCCCTTTTAAGAAACCGTGGCCAGCGGCCATCTGTAAGCACTGGGTGGCTTGGTTCTTCCCACTGCCTCTATTTCTCACCAAAAGTTTCACCTGGCAAGTGGCTCAGAAGTGACCCTGAGGGTCCAAACTATCTAGTAGGCTACTTAGATTTTCTGAAGAAATAAGCCTTCCAGCATGTGGATTATCATCTGCTCTGGTGGCCCACTTTAACTGGTTTTCACTGAAGAGGCAGCATGGGCTTTCAGATCTGGACATTTCTTCAGGACAGTTGGGGAAAGCACCTCCCGACCTTTCCAGGGAAAAATGCAAGCAGGGATTGTGTTTCTGTATCTCTGCAAGAACCCAGAAAACCTCCAGGAAGCCCTAGATCTTCTTTAAATTCTTTGGTTTACTTAAAAGTGCATACAAATAAATCTTGTGTCTGAGGTTCTGATATCATCTTATTGTGACTTAAAACTCAGCTTATACATTATTTCCATTATTTTAAGAAAGACGAACTCCCCCCCCCCCAAAAAAAAAAAAAAAACTAAGCAGCACAGCGTGTCGGGTACCTGTGGTGTGTACCCCAGGTTGACATGGGAACAGAGAATGGTGGCCTGACACTGTGGGCTCAGCCTCCATGCCACTGACACACGTGCACACGAGCCCCCGTGCACACACAGACACACACCCAGTGCTTGTCACATCTCAGCCTCTGAGCTGAGCCCCAGAGCCTTCAGAATCTTTCAAGCATGTCCCTAACGGTTGCATCTCTTGAGCACGGGACTGCCAAATGATGCTTACTGTATTTCTTTGAGGAGTGAAATCAGGTGTTTATATAAAGTTAGAGTTTATTATAAGCCCCGGGGTTCACTCCACAAGCTTGCCTGCCAGATGCCAGTGTAACCTGTTCTTGGGCATGTCCTAGGGCCCATTCACCGTTGAAATTTGAAGGGGCATTCTTTAAAGTTCTACTCCTCAGTTCCATCAAAAGCAAAAGTCCACAGTGTTTTTTTTCTGGTTTCTGTGTCAGTCAGCATTTTGTGGATTGAAGCTCTTTCTCCTCCAAGTGGAGTGGCAGGGAAGAGAAACCTGCCGAGACGTGAGTGGCCAGCCCACAGTTTGTATCTGATCCTTACCCTCCCTCCACGCCCTGTCACAGGTACTGGATCTTTAGGTCCTGGGGCCGTGTGGGCACCGTGATTGGCAGCAACAAACTGGAGCAGGTGCCGTCCAAGGAGGAAGCCATCGAGCACTTTATGAAATTGTATGAAGAGAAAACTGGGAATGCCTGGCACGCCAAAAACTTCACGAAGCATCCCAAAAAATTCTACCCTCTGGAGATTGACTATGGCCAGGTAATCACTTAGCTTCTTCCATCATCTGCTTTTGGCAAAAGCAATGGGTGCCAGAGTTTCTGTAATAAGCCTTGGGTCAGACAGCCTCTCTGGTAAATGGTTCCAAATGCTCAAATAAGTACTAACACTGATTCTTCTGAAACTCTTCCCACAAATAAGAGTTGGGGAGGGTGGGGGGACACTTCCCAGCTTGTGACGTGAGGCCAATGTTACCAAACGTGAGGCTTGTGACACCAAAACCAGAGATACGGTAGGACAACTCCAATGTCCATAGGGTTATAGACACAGTCCTAACCACCTGCTAATTAATGGGGCACAGCACAGGATTTAATACCTGAGAATGCAAGGTCAGCCCAACACGCAGAAACCGGTGCACTGCAGCAGGAGTATAGTAAACAAATCACATGGGCATCCTCACAGAAAGCGCATGTACGTATGAATCAAATCCACATGGTGCAGGATAAGCTCAGACAACACAGGTAGCATGGCAGGGGTCAGTCTTTGCTCACTTGGTGCAACAGGAGTAATTCTTAGATGCGTCTTCTTCCCTGACCCTGTGTTTCATCACCGGTCATGTGACCTGATTTATCATCAAGATAGAATTACAGTGACCCGGGCTCTCCTAGGTCATGGTTTGGGGGTCCCAGGTCTGATGGTTTCTGTTAACACATTTGTAGCTAGCTCACCTTCCTGTGTACGTCACCAGATAGCTTTATGGAGGTCTTCTCTGGCGCAATGCTTACCCTGGTTTTTATATGAAAATCTGTGACACTTGCGCCTTGAATGACATGGAGGGTTTGGGGTACTGACCCCTCCCCCCATGCAGTCGAAAATCCACATACAACTTGACTCCCCAATTCACTAATTGCCTGCTGTTGACCAGGAGCCCTACTAGTAGGAAAAGTTGGTTACAGCTTATTTTGTGTTACATGTATTCCATACCGTAGTTTTATAATAAACTAAGCTAGAGAGAAGAAATCATTATGAAGAGAAAATACACTTTTTTTCTAATGATTTTTTATTTATTTAAGTGAACTCTATACTCCACGTCAGATTCAGAATCACAACCCCAGGATCAAGAGTCACATGCTCTTCTACTGAGCCAGCAGGGCATTCATATATTTCTTTTTTAAAGAACAGAAAATCCAGGGGCACCTGGGTGGCTCAGTGGGTGAAGCATCTGCCTTCGGCTCAGGTCATGATCTCAGGGTCCTGGGATCAAGTCCTCTGTTGGTCTCCCTCCTCAGTTAGGAGTCTGCTTCTCCCTCTTCACTTGTGTGCTCTTTCTTTCTCAAATAAATAAAATTTTTTTAAAAAATAATAATTTAAAAATCTATGTATAAGTGGGCCCACACAGTCCAAACCTGTGTTGTTCAAGAGTCAGCTGTACTTTAATAAAGGTGGGGGGCCATGTTTACTTCCCAGAGGGCAAGAGATTTATAGAGGAGTAGAGATTTTAATTCTTAATCTTTGAGGCTTAATGTGTTTCAAATGAGTGGTTTCTAGTTAATAGAGTATTTTAAGCTCTCACCATTAAAAATAGAATTTAGAGGCACCTGGCTGGCTCTTTTGGTAACAACTTTTGATCTTAGGGTTGTGAGTTTCTGAGACCCATGTTGACTTTGGAGATTACTTTTTTTTTAAGATTTTATTTATTCATGAGAGTCATAGGCAGAGAGTGAACCAGGCTCAATGCAGGACTCAATCCCAGGACCCTGGGATCATACCCTGAGCTAAAGGCAGATGCTCAACCACTGAGCCACTCAGGCATCCCTGGAGATTACTTCAATCTTTAAAAAAAAAAAAAATAGAACTTAGGGGCACCTGGGTGGCTCAGTGGATGAGCATCTGCCTTTGGTTCAGGTTGTGATCCTGGGGTCCTGGGATCGATTCTCCCATGAGGCTCCCTGTGGGGAACCTGCTACTCCCTCTGCCTGTGTCTCTGCCTGTGTTTCTCGTGAATAAATAAATGAAATCTTTAAAAGAAAAATAGGGATCCCTGGGTGGCGCAGAGGTTTGGCGCCTGCCTTTGGCCCAGGGCGCGATCCTGGAGACCCGGGATCGAATCCCACATCAGGCTCCCGGTGCATGGAGCCTGCTTCTCCCTCCGCCTGTGTCTCTGCCTCTCTCTCTCTCTCTGTGACTATCATAAATAAATAAAAAATTTAAAAAAAAATAAAATAAAATAAAAAATAAAAGAAAAATAGAATTTGTATCTGTAATGACAAGTTTGAAGACCCTGGAGATTGACTCAGCAGCGTTCCCTACTGATTAATTTTTCTGATTTCAAAAATAACATTTTAGAAAATTTGAGAAAGACAAAGACAAAATCATAGTCAACCTAGAGTTAGTACGGTTACAATAATGGTGTATGTCTTTAGTGCCTCTGTTTCTCCACGGATACTTTTCCTCACCAGAGAACTGGAGTCCTGCTCCACAGGCTGTGTTGAGAGCACCCACAACCACCTATGTAGATTATACTGTTGCAGGCGCTACATTTTAAAAAGTAAAAAAAAAAAACTGAAACTATCTTAATAATTTCCTTAAAAAAAAATAATTTTCCTTTCTTTTTTTCTCCCCTCCCCCACCTTTCTGAAACCAAATCTTTGAAATCTGGTGTGTTTTTAGCCCTTGTGACACATCTGCATTCAGACTGGCTGTCTTTCAGAACAGCAGCCAGTGAGTTAATCTGCACTGGTCTGGAGCAACTATCTGTTAGGGCTGCACAGATGTCAGGTTGTAGTTCATGGCCTATAAACCATCTGTAATGAGGCTACTGCATTCATAAATATTTCTGTGGTTATTACCACTAGCGTTGGAGATACCGAGTCACAGAGAATATGTACTTACAAAGGGTTTTAACCATTAACAGTTTGCCTTCCAGTGGAGCCATAAGCAGGGAATACAAAAGCATTGCAGACTCCGTGTTTGAACATGAAGTCAAGCTGACGGCTGCAGCCAGGGGCATGAACACAGCACAGGTTCCTCCATGCAGCTCAACAGATTCCAGGATCAGTGTTCACTCAGAGCAAATACCAGCTGTGGCTAGTTGCTAGGGACAATCTGATGGACAGGCCGCAGTCCCTACCCTACTCTGGTTCATAAGTGACAAGAGTTCAGACATTCTGAATGCAGTGTGGTCCTGACCTACCTAGCCTGGGTTGTTGTTTGTTTTTTTTGGTTTTTTTTTTTTTCCCTAGCCTGGGTTCTGCAGATAGCAGGAGTATAGTCTTGTGCTCTTAGCTCGTCAGGGAGCAGGGATGAGGCAGGGGAGGAGGGAGAGCTCATGCATCAGTCTGTGTGGCAGGAAATGGGTCTGGGTACTTGATCTTTTGGGACTGTATAGAAGGTTGTAGGAACTTCTTACAGAGGCCCTGGGGTGAGGCAGTGGGAGAGGAATGGGGAGGATCTGTCCAGAGTCCTCTTGGTCCATAGTGGGCCCTGGGCAGGTGATGAGCAGGAGGGGGTGAGGGCATGTGGCAGGGGGTGCCTGCAGGTCAGCCTGCTTAGAGCTGAGCACTTTCAGCGGCACTTAGAGGAAGGGTCTGATCCTGGGGCAGACTCCTACGCACTCCTCCTGGCAACACTCCCTCAGCCTTTGGTGCCATTGACACTCGGTCAGACGCTGCCGCCCAGACGCTGCCACCATTTCACTGGGGTGGTTGAATGGGGGTCTCTTACCGATTCAATCTCTTTTCCATGAAGGACGAAGAGGCGGTGAAGAAGCTGACAGTGAAGCCTGGCACCAAGTCCAAGCTCCCCAAGCCCGTACAGGACCTCATTAAGATGATCTTTGACGTGGAAAGTATGAAGAAAGCCATGGTGGAATATGAGGTTATTGAACTTTTCTTCCTTTGGGAGCTCTGCTGGGGTTGAAGAGTTGAGTGCTGGGCCGTTAGCGGGCTCGGGCTGTTGGTGGCAGGTGTCCGCTTCTGCCTGGGCTGCTCACGCCCTTGCAGGGGATCGCTGACCTGCCATGAAATGTACAGTGTGCTAGGGAGAGCTGGCCTCTGGGTCCCACGTCTCTTGCTCTTGTCCCCTTGCTGCCATGTGACTGCATGTGGGTGTGGCTCAGGGAGGCAGGGTAGGCAGAGTTGTTCTGGAAGTTCAAGGTGTAGCCCATTTACAGTGACCAGTGAGCAGCGCTGAGCAGGTGTGGGAAATTCCTGACACTTAGGCCATCAGAACTCCTCCTGCTTCAGGGAAAGGTGGGGGTGGGTTTGTCCTGTTCCTCCTGCCCAGGACAGGATGGGGAGGGCCATGGATGAGACCACCTGTCCCTGTTTGTTCTTCATCCTGGCTCAGCTTTCCCTGGGAGGTGAGTGTGGAATCCCTGGCAGGGCCGACCCTGTCCAGTTGCTGTTAGAGAACAATGTGGAGTCCTAGAGGTCCTCTAACAGGATTACAAATGGCCAGGACTCATGCAGTGCCATTCATATAAACCCCTGTACCGACTTCTGTCAGGAAGGCTGACCAATATGACAGCTGGTGGACGAGCTCAACAGGGACATGGGCTCAGGGGAGGGACGGTCTCCCATTTTTTTTGTTTTAGGAGAAATGTTCCACATGACATTTCTAGCTTCCTGTGCTCTGGTTGATAGAATTTCTTAGGCCAGTCTCCTTTAGAATACCATTCCTGTCCTGGCTTTGGCTCAGGTGCCTTAGCTTCCCAGGAAGAGACAGACCAGGGGCCCTGCAGCTGGGAGCACTGGCCCTGCTCTTGTCTCTCAGAGCTCCTTCCTCTGTGGCTCCCACAGCCAGTTTCTGGTCCGTACTTGGGATGCCACGCTCCTTGACGTATCCCATTGTCTCAGCATGGTTCACCTATCTTCCTATCTTCCCCAGACCTGGCTCCAGCTAAGTAATGTTCTGCAAACCACATCTCCCCTCAGGTGGAGAGTTTCTTTTTTTTTTTTTTTTCTTTTTTTTTTTGAGAGTTTCTATTCAAGGGGAGAGAAACCATGTGTGTGGTCAACATCAGATGCTGCAGCCACTGGCCCCTGCCTGATGCTCCTTCAGCTCCATCTGTTCCATCTGTGCAGGTGTGGGGTTGCACAGGGGGCCCTGGGGACTGGGAGCAAGCCACATGGGCCAGGATGCTCACTAGGTCTGTGGGTGACCTTGGAGGAAGGTATAGCTGATGGGGACCAGGCCCTCTAGCGGCGATTCTTGCTTTTCCACTACGTCTTTGCCACGGGTCTTAATGGTAATTTTTCAGCTGTGAGCAGCAGCAGCGTCACTCAAATAATTGTGGAGCCTTTTAAGATAACCGATTCAAAAAAGATGGCATTAATTTGAATATAAGTAGATATGTTCAGGAGTGTGTACTCCCGAAAACCTTGTTCACCACTTGATAGTCCTTACTCACCTGGGAACTGCCCAGGCTCTGAGACCCCAGGGGATGCCATGTAGGCTGGCCCTCATACTTGCTTTGGGCCTGAGTGGGAGTCGTGCTGGGCCCTCTCCTGGAAGTTAGCTACCCTAGTGCAAATCAGGGGTAGAGGAGACCCTGGTGGCTCATCACTGCGTAAATGAAGGGAATATGACCCCCTCTCACTCAGGCCCTGCAGGGCAGACTCTCTGGATCTCCCCATGAAGACCAGGCAACTGTGTGATCGCTTCCAGCAGGGCCAGGAGGCCGGAAACGGCACCCTCCAGCTCTGCCATTGGCCACCGCACAGATAGGCTTTCAGAGGGACAATTCTCCCCTGTTTTCTCAGATTGACCTTCAGAAGATGCCCTTGGGGAAGCTGAGCAAACGGCAAATTCAGGCCGCGTACTCCATCCTCAGTGAAGTGCAACAGGTAAAGACAGGCCCATGGCTAGGGGGCAGCCCCTCTGGGGGTAGTGGGCTCACTGTGGGGCATTGACTCTGGGTCAGTGAGGTACTGCACCACAACTCATGAGGGCCTAGGTTTTTTCAATTCAGTACATGTGGTAAGTGCCTGCTACTTGTCAAAAGGGGTCACAAAACTAATGAGTTAGCTGTATTTTCAGTCATCAGATGTATAACAAACTCTTAGAAACCAATAAAGGCATTTGGTTCTCCTACCTCCTGAAAATAGCCTGATTTTGTGTGATCTGAAGAGTTAGGCTCAGGGGCACCTGGGTGACTCAGGTGGTTGGTTGAGTGTCCAACTCTTGAATTTGGCTCAGGTCGTGATCTCGGGGTTGAGAGACCAAGTCCTTTGTCAGTCTCCTTGCTCATCGGGAGTCTGCCTGAGACTCTCTGACCCTCCCACTGGTGTACCCGTGTGCATTCTCTCTAAAATAAATAAACTTCAAAAAATTGAAATTGGGACACTCAGCTGGCTCAGTGGAGCTTTTGACTCTTGATCTTAGGGTCTTGAGTTCAAGCTCCACATTGGGTGTAGATAGTACTTAAAAATAAAATCTTTTTCCTAAATATTTTATTATTTATTTGAGAGAGAACATGAGTGGAGGGGGCAGAGGGAGAAGCAGGATGCCAACCAAGCAGGTACCTTGACAAAGGGCTCTATCCCAGGACCCTGAAATCATGACCTGAGCTGAAGGCGGACTTTTCACCAACTGAGCCACCCAGGCGCCCAAAGAGAAAATCTTTACAAAGGTAGAAAAAGGCTAAAGTTATTTTGCAGTTACTAGGAAATCAAACAGATAGCAAAGTATTTTTTCACTTTGGTTCATCCTCATTGAACATCACCTTACCGGGCATCTGACAGCGTCCCCTAGTCCACAGGTCCTTTAACACTGTGCTGTGAGGGGCTGACTAGGAGCCAGGGGGGCAGGCCTGGCCTGTGAAGGAAGAGGGGCACCCAGGAAGCTGAAGTGAGACCTTCCTGCTGAAGCAGACTCCCTGCTGGTACTTGGAAAGAAGCCATGAGACAGAGCTCTTAAATCCAGCAAACACTGCTCCGAGCCCTGGCCCTTCCCTTGCTACCCACTCGCTGAGCTGTGAACGGTCTCTGCCCATGCTCTGCCCTGTTCCAGAATCCCCAGGAGAGGCTGGTAGTGCGTCCTTCCCCGCGATGCAGAGCCTGCGTGGTGGGGGAAGGGAGGGGTGTTGGGACCAAGCTGTTGTGCTTTACCACCCTGTGGCCATCCCGCTGCCTGTCGGTCTAGTATCACAGCGGTCTAGCTCCTCCATCTCTGCATTTACTGAGCACTTATGTATACGGAACACGAATTGGCGTTGTGGCAGCAAAGGGAACTTGAACTCCCTGCCTTAACAGCTGAAGATCAGTGGATTGGTGTGGAGGGGCCACCAGAATTCATAGGAGTGGGGCTTTTTCCCTTTCAACATTTTGTTGTGAAAAGTTCCCAAACACTCACAAAGTTGAGAAGGTTTTATGGGAATGCCCCTGAGCTCACCACCTAGATGCTGCAGTGGACACCTTGCATTATGGTGGGGAGTGTTGCAGGTCCATAACGATACAGGTCTTTTGGAAATGAATGCTTGCACGGGAGGGGTGACACTGACGTGCACTGGTCTTGAACATGGTCTCTGTGTTTCCTGGCTTGTGTCCACCCCGAACCCTGCTGCCTCAATCTCTGTGCCCTCCCCCAAAGGCAGTGTCCCAGGGCAGCAGTGACTCCCAGATCCTGGATCTCTCGAATCGCTTCTACACCCTGATCCCCCACGACTTTGGGATGAAGAAGCCCCCACTCCTGAACAACGCGGATTGTGTGCAGGTAGCACAAGGGGTTCAGGAGGGAGCCTCGGGTCTGCAGGGCTTTGGTGCGGGTTCTGGCTGGTGCTTCCTCAGAGTAGAGGCTGGTGCTGGGAGGACCACCTTTGGGCCCTCCTTTTGAAGTACAATTTCTTCCCACATCAGTGCAGACCAACCACAGGCAAGACAGATATGCTTTCCTTCTCTAGTTCTACCATATTAGTCTGGGGGAACGAGCCTTAGGAGCCGGACAGCCCTTTCTAACCACGTGTTCCTCCCCAGTTTCCATCTCTGCCTCATCCGGGTGCCAGCGATAGATCCCCTTCGGTTCTCCCCATGGCCTTGTAGCTTCTGGCTCTCCTCTCCCCCAGGGAGCACGCCCCTCTTGGTGTCCCACGCTGTCCCCGACCAGTTGGCGGGTACTCCTTTCACTGTCCCTTCTGGTTGTTCTCTGTGTATGGATTTTCTCTGGTAAAACAAGGTGTGTCTCCCTCACCCAGGTCCGTAGCCCAGGGTTTCCTATCTGTTCTTCCAGGCCAAGGTGGAAATGCTGGACAACCTGCTGGACATAGAGGTGGCCTACAGTTTGCTCAGGGGTGGCTCTGATGACAGCAGCAAGGACCCTATCGACGTCAACTATGAGAAGCTCAAGACTGACATTAAGGTAATAGGCACCCCCTTCTCTGGAGCATCCAACCACTCATCCCGAGAGCAACAGTCCCCAAACTACAACATGCATTTCTCCTGGAGGCCTCCTTAAAACCAATGGCTGGGGCCCAGGAGCTGGCCTGATTTCAGCATGTTCCCAGATGCTGTGCTCCTGGCCCTTGGAGAACCCAAGAGCTTCTCATCTGTATGTGAGCACGTTGGCCAGGCAGCTTCCAAGCCAGGCCTCTGGTACAGAGACTAGTTTTTGAGCAGCCTTCCAGAAAGTTCACTTTTCCTTAACCCAGAGAGGATCTGTTTTTGGAGACTTGTGTGCTATGAACTCTATAAGGCTTGTTGTGCACATTTCCAAAGTGGAATCTCCTAGTGGCAGTCATACTAGTACACGGTACCTAGGTTCATACTGTGGACTTGAGGTGGTGCACAGTCTGAACTCTGGGAGTGTTGGGGGCTTGGGCACTCAGCCTCCAGCTTGCCTTGACCTTGAGTCTGATCTCCTTTCCCGCGTGTCTCCCTTCCTGGGACCCTGCGGTGTGGCCAGGTTAACGTGAGCCTGGAATGGAATATTTACCTCAATGGAAAGAGCCTTTGCTTTATTACCTAAGACAAAGCAGAGTTCTGTGGGTCCTCAGAGAGTAAGCCACCAAGGTCACTTGTTTGGTCCCTGGGGCACCTCCTGACGGGAATGCTGTGGGCCCAGTTCTCTGTGAAGGGCTTATTTGCTTTCTGTTTACGATTCTAAGCCTTTTAAGCTGTGAAGAAAACCAGAATTCCTGGGTTTTCTGCATTTTGGCTGAGAGTATGAAACCTCGGCCTTCCTCATAGTGCACTCGTGTTTGTGCCCCGTGGATAATGTTAACGAGTAGGTGGTTGTCGGGTAGACACGCTGGCCATGGTGCGCCCAGCCCTGAGAATTCCAGAGACTTGGAGTTCTCATTCTGTCCTCAAAACCTGACAGTTCATGCAGTGTCGGCCCACGTGTGGGGTGACTGTACTTGGGGTCTTCTGCACTCTGACTCCCAACAATGTTGTAGGTGGTGGACAGAGATTCTGAGGAAGCCGAGACCATCAGGAAGTACGTTAAGAACACTCACGCGACCACGCACAATGCATATGACCTGGAGGTTGTTGATGTAAGACTCTTCCTCCTCTTACCATCGTTTAGTCCCACAGGCTCCTGCCTACTCACTCCCGCCTGGGTCTAGGCAGGGAAAAAAAAAAAAAACCTTTCCTTTACTTTAACTAGAGGAAGTGACTGATTTGTTGGTTGAGAAAAATTAGCATTGTTGTGGTTTGGGGGGCGGCTTTGTATCTCTTTTTCTGTTCCTTTCCAATCTCAAAGCCTAGATGGAGATCCAGAACGTACAATGAGATGCACCTCGGAGCACCTCTCAGGGGTGCCTCTGCTACCTGTAGCGTTCAGGGTAAAGGCAGCCTCTGCAAGGTGGTTCTGGTGGAGTAGCTCATCCCCACCTGACCCAACCTCCTCTCTCTCTGCTGTGGCCTCTAGCTCTAGGGACCGTTCCTGTTTTCCTGGGTCAGGTCAATCTGTTAACCAACGGCTTCTGGCATTTCCTTCCATTAATCCCACCCCCACCCCCGAGCAGATTTTTAAGATTGAGCGTGAAGGCGAGAGCCAACGCTACAAGCCCTTCAAGCAGCTGCATAACCGGAGGTTGCTGTGGCACGGGTCCAGGACCACCAACTTCGCGGGGATCCTGTCCCAGGGCCTCCGGATAGCCCCACCTGAGGCCCCTGTGGTAGGTGCCTGGCCTGGGGTGGGGGCAGCACCTGCTCTGATGGCTGTGTCCATGCACAGCCCGACCAACCCCTGGGTGGGAAGGGCCTATGCCCCCGTACAGGGTCTGTTGCAACAGGAGATTTTGGCTGAGTCACGACAACAGGGGACTATTGACAGACCTCTCTCTCTCCGGGCCCCTCACACATGGCACCCAGAGTGTCTACACCTTGTCCTCCTGCCCCTAACTCTGGGGGATGTGGCTGCACCTCTATCAGCCATAGTTTCTGGAACAAAAGAAGCGGGTGTCTGGGCCTTGCTTTAACGGGTGTGTTGACATGCAAAGAACAGGCTTTGGCCACAGGCCAAGCCGAGTCCAGACCTGCCTCTGCCGCTTCCAGCTGGGTGACCTCCATGAACTCAGTGTGTTCCTCAGGAAAACGTGGCATTGCCTGAGTGAAGCCCTGCCCGGACACAAGGGGTCGGTGCGTCACCCACTGGATTGTAGAGGTGACCCCGCTGGTCAGGGGCTTAGAGGCAGTCCTGCAGCCCTCTCACTTTCAGATTGTGAAAAGAGCAAAGAGGTCTAGTGACTGGCTAGTGCCATGTGACCTGGGCACATGCCCTGACCGCCCTGAACCCCATTTTTAACAGAAGGACATAAATCTAATAAGCCAGCATTTATGGGGTGTTTACATGGGCTGGGCACTGATATACCTGCTCACTAAGTCATTTAATTTTCATGAGGGCCCCATGAGGTTCTTTCTCCTGTTCAAAGGGGAAGAAAGCTGGGTGCAGGCAGATTAAGTAGCTTCTTAGGTGCCCGGCGGGACCCAGGATCTGAACAGCCTGCTGCATGAGCTCAGCCTCTGTGTGTGCCTCGTTGCCTGGCTCCTGGTCAGTACTCAGGGGATCGATGGTGCCACGAACACCCCTTCAGTGACCCTTTCCAATCCTCCAGACAGGCTACATGTTTGGTAAAGGGATCTATTTCGCCGACATGGTCTCCAAGAGTGCCAACTACTGCCACACATCCCAGGGAGACCCCATAGGCCTGATCCTGCTGGGAGAAGTTGCCCTTGGGAACATGTGAGTCAGCCCATCTTGGGGAGAGCAGCCGGGGGGGCGGGGGGGAGACGGACAGGTGGGTCCAGAAAGGGGAGCTCCCTTTGGCCGGGATGGGACCCTAAAAATTCCCTGCCACGATGGTAGAAACCAGTTCTAGTTAAGTGAATGAGGGAGACCCAGGAGTGCTTCCCAGTACCCAGGCTGAGGAATCCAGCCAGGCCTTGGGAACTGGCGGCATCCATCCTTCTATGGGCTGCATAAGGGATGGTCACCCCCTCGCACACGTGTGTGCACACAGATGTTAGATTTTTTGTTGGAGACCAACTCAGGTCAAACCGGAATCCATCCCAGTTTCAGATTCCTTGCAGAAAAAGTCAGGTTGGTCCTGTTTGCATTGGGCGTCCACCTTGGTCCAATCGTCATGACATGGGAGAGCAGGGTCATGTAATAGACCAGGGGCCCAGGGAGGGTGGCCTGTGCAGAGAAGCCTCCAGAGTGGCCGGCCACAGCTCAGGACGGGACCTCTCCTGCAAAGTTGCCACGTAGTAGCAATCGCTGACACAGACTGTTCTCAGAGAACTGCCGCTTCACTCCCTAAAGCCAGGGTGGGAGGGAGCTCCCAGCAGGGAGGGCAGGCTGGGTTCTTCTTCTCACTTGGCCTCCTGCTGGTCAGACCTTTTGAGAGCATGGAGCCCTCAGAGGCCCTTCTGAGACTGTCCTTTCTCGTGTAGGTACGAACTAAAGCACGCTTCACATATCAGCAAGCTACCCAAGGGCAAGCACAGTGTCAAAGGTAACGTGTTTCAGAAACTCCTGCTCCCTGGATTCATGGGAGGAGTCTGTGTGTGGCCAGCTGTAAAACAGCTGGAGGTTCATTAGAGAATCAGGTCACACCCCCTTGTGCCGCTCGTGTGCCAAGATCCAGGGTTTTAACGTGACTCTCAGTTGCGGTGCTGGGGGTGGGGCTCGTGACGTTGGGGTGCCCAGAACATCTGGGCTGCTGGAGTTCCAAGCACCTGGCAACCCAGGGTCTTACCTGCCACATTGAAGTGGCTGCTTTGGACCTATGCTCAGAAATAGGACTGGGGTGGGGGCAGGTGAGATCAGTAAGTCTCTGGCCCTGGGACCTTGATTGGTAACTACAGGTTTCTGGCTGGAAGGATAGAATATGGAATGCATGCGTATCTTTAAGATGAACACACAGACCCAATGTAAAATGGATCTCCTCTTGAAATGTTTTCAGTCTCCATTCTCACAGTTTCTATCATGCCTTCTGCTCTGCAGGTTTGGGCAAGACGACTCCTGACCCTTCTGCTAGTATTACTCTGGATGGCGTAGAAGTCCCTCTTGGAACTGGGATTTCCTCTGGCGTCAACGACACCTGCCTGCTGTATAACGAGTATCCTTTTCTGAGCATGCCAGGCTGTATGCCCCAAGGGATGTCCAGGGGGGCAGGCTGACTGCACACCCTCTGTCGGATCTGCACTGGGGGACAGGCCAGGCCCCCCGCCCTTGCGAGCCCAGTTGGTATGCAGGACGGGGGCAGCCAACATGAAACCGGGCGCTCCTTGACACGCTCCCCTTCTAGGTACATTGTCTATGATATCGCTCAGGTCAACCTGAAATACCTGCTGAAGCTCAAGTTCAACTTCAAGACGTCCCTGTGGTGAGCTGGGGCGTGAGGCTGAGGCACAGCCTGGTGGCAGGGATGAGGGTGCCCAGTGCCCCGCACTGCCTGACTGGGCAATAGCCGCTGTACCACCACCTGGAGATCGACCTCCACTCCGTCTCCTTAGGAAGGATTTTCTACGAATGTTTGCTCACGTGTTAGGCAATGTTTCCCCCGCTTTTCAAATCCTTTGTTTGTGTGGGTCTGGGGGTGGGGCAGGGGGGTGCCCCTGTGGCCAGCACCCTGGTGGGGATGACTGACAGTAGAAGAGGAAGGGGGTTCTAGACTAATTCTGCAGGAAGAACCACGCACGTCACGACGTCTGCCTTACTCACTGGCTTCCCGGGGGGTATTCCTTCCGCCCTTCTAAGTGTTCACTTTTAGTTTCAGTTTTGGAAAAATGTTAAGCATTTATTTTGAGGTAAAAATAAAAACTAATTTCATACTACTTAGGTTTTCTTTTTTATTTTGCATTTATCGTCTTTTTTTCCCCCACTTTTGTATGAGTTACGTGGGGAGACCAGGAGGAGGAGGGATGTTAACAATTTCTCACACTTAGAAATAAAGAAGTGCTTTCTGTTTCTGGACACACTTGGATGTGGAAGCCCTCAGAACGCGCAGTGCAGCGAATTAAAAGTTGCATTTGAAGTTCCTGTATTTCCCATGACTAGTTTTGTCTTCCAGATTAAAACGGTATCACTGATGCACGCACCCAAGGGCTGACAGTACTTCTCAATTAAAACAGAAATGGTTTCTACATTTGTTGTGTATTGTGTTTGGTCTCATTCCGATTGGATCGGGTTCATCCTCAGTACAAGGTCCATAAAGACGACTGGGGGGCATTTGCTTCGGGGGGGGGGCAAGAAGGTCAGGCAGCAGACGGCATTGCCAGTGGGAGCGCCCATCTAGATGGCAAAGAACCAGAAGTCGGGGGCCCGCGGCCTCTGGTAATCAGGTAGGTGGTGCTGGTGGAGGCTTGTGAGCCAGCCCTCCCATCCACAGAGCACACAGCACACCGCCTCACGGCACAGCCGGGGGGGAGGGGGATGACCCCGAAACATGCTAGGGTGATCGCAAGGACACAGGGCCTTTGATGGGAGAATGAGAAGTGTGGGCCTCAGTGTCAGGCACAGTGAGCCAATGACTTCTGAAACAAGTTTTCGTGGGGTTTTTGGTGAGGAAAAC
Source organism: Vulpes lagopus (assembly GCF_018345385.1). Taxonomy (NCBI): domain Eukaryota; kingdom Metazoa; phylum Chordata; class Mammalia; order Carnivora; family Canidae; genus Vulpes; species Vulpes lagopus. The sequence goes on along the minus strand of NC_054824.1, from coordinate 147,589,312 downwards.
GGAGCAGACGTCATTCCTGACCAGAGACCCAGGCAGGCTTTCTTTGATAGCAACAGCAGGGGATTTGGGGAATCCACTTGAAAGTAGGTCCTGTGTCTGTCCAGTGTCCTCCACTCGGCCCTTGTGCCTTTGACCTGAGATGTGCTCCCAATCAGCCATTCAGCAAGACTCAGGCTCTCTGGATCCGGAATGTTCTGAGTCCTTTACCGTCCTTGTTGGCGCAGAGAACGGCAATTACTCTCCCAGTCCTTGATTAAAAGTATTTTTAGGTTGGAGTGATTGCTCCATGGGTTCCCTCCTCACAACCAACTTCCTAGAGTGACGCATTTCTAAATTCACATCTTCTAAAAGGGCACCTGCCATACTATGCTTCAATATTTATATTTTGAGGGACACCTTTGGCTCAGAGTGTGATCCCAGAGTCCTGGGATCAAATTCCGCATCAGGCCCCCCTCAGGGATCCTGCTTCTCCCTCTGTCTCTCTGCCTCTGTCTCATGAATAAATACATAAAATCTCTCTTTTAAAAAAAATATGAGTTTCTTTCCTTACAAGTCCAGGCCCATCCCAGGGTGTAGCTGAAATGCATACTGGTAATCTTAATTTTTCTTTTTAAGCCTTTCATGGAAACAGGTGCAGCCCTGGGTCCGGGTGACCATGCCGGTCCCTCCAGGGTGGCAGCTGTCGGATCCCCTTGGCAGTTCAGCCTTGCCACCCTTGGGGTGTTGCCGTCGCTGGAGGCAGAGAGCCACCCCTACGACATCCCAGAGCGCTGTGCCTGCGGGCTGTCGCCTGGGCGAAGACACCGCCACGTCAGTTAGTGTCCACGCTGAAGGCCCGCCCAGCGCATTGTCTGTCTCTGGACACCGGGTGTCTGTCGCTGTGGAAGTCTGGGTCTCAGACCTGGACCTGCCAGTGTCGTCCTGGGACACTCCCATGTTACCTGGGTTCCTTAGGGGTTTCCTAGGTCTCTATGTGGTGTCACTTCCCTTAAGATCTGTTTCAAGTCCCGGAAGATGGGAGTTTGGGGGGGTTTCTTTAAGGAATGATGTAAGACCTTCAAATCACAACTTGTCTGGGGCTGGGAGTTTGGGGTTTAGTGAGGTCTGGTGACAAACCGCACCCCCTGCCCCTTGGCGGCCTCTGCCCTGGGGGGCGGGGCACAGTACCAGGTCTATTTACCTCTCTGAAGTTAAGTCACAGAAAGGCACATTTTTGGAGACTGACTTTGAAAAGTAAAAGAGAAACGTGACCCATAAACACCCCTGGTGACTGGGGCCGGGCTGGAGGGCGGTGCTGGCGGCAGGGACCCCCAGGTGTTGGCCCATGTCTGGGAGCGTGGCTCCTCAGGGAGCTTCCTGAAGGGATGTGGGTCCATCTTACAGGATCTGGTATACGTTTTAAATCCAACTGCTAGGCAGCCCAGGTGGCTTAGCGGTTTAGCGCCGCCTTCGGCCCAGGGCGTAATCCTGGAGACCCGGGATTGAGTCCCACATCGGGCTCCCTGCGTGGAGCCTGCATCTCCCTCTGCCTGAGTCTCTGCCCCTCTCTGTGTGTCTCTTGTGAGTAAATAAATAAAATCTTTTTTTTTAATAATTAATTTAAAAAATCAAAAAAATAAATCCGATTGCATGTTGCTGTCTCCTGCAGCCACGGTGTGTGGGTCTGGTGGCCAATGAGGGAGGCTAGTCCTCACAGCAACCACATCTGACAGCCGCTTAGTTTCTGCCCCCGCCCCTCGCCCCGAGCTCTGCTGGTTTGGAGATCTAAGGCCTCGAGGGAGAAGTGTCTCTCCTTGGGGACACAGTAGTTCCACTGAGTCAGAAGAGGCTGTGCCGCCTGGCTGGCAGGGGCTCCTTAAAGGCTGCTGTCCCCACAGCAGAGAAAGGGGAGTGGTCTACTGACTATATCAAGGGGGAGGCTGTGCCATGGAAGTGAGGACCTCCCAGCACTCAGGAGCTCCTCCTCCTAGACTCAGGAGCATCTTTTAGAGTCAGAAGCTCCTCCCAACATCCAGGAATTCCTCCTCCCAGCACTCAGGAGCACTTCCTAACACTCAGGAGCTCCTTCTAGCACTCAGGGGCACCTCCTGTGTCCAACAGGAACGGGTAGTGGGAGCCAGCAGCCCCCAGCGGTGACACGCAGGGCTGTTGAGGACTCAGGCCCTCAGGGGTGAAGGGTTGGGTACTCAGCGGGGAAGAACTCTGATAGGCTGGTCTGACCAAGGGCAGGGGAGATAGGGAATGGATGGTGGAAGGAGTTGTAGGTTAGCAGGTTTCTGACCAGCTGTGGGAATGCAGACTGAAGTAGCCCCTGGGACCTGACATGTGTAATGATGGGTTCAAGTGGCTGCAAATATAAAACTGGACTCTCATTTGTGGAGCATCTATAAATGTCTAGGTTAGGGTGCCTGGGTAGCTCAGGTCATGATCTCAGGGTCTTGGGATGGAGTCCCACCTCAGGCTCTCTGCCCCCCTGGGAATCTGACTCTCCCTCTGCCCCTCCCCACACTGGTTCTCTGGTTCTCTCTCTCTCTCTTTCTTTCTCAATTAAATAAAATCTTAAGAAAAAGTAAATGTCTAGGTTATGTCCATACCCCAGATTCCTCACCTCCTACCTCAATGCATTCTGAACTCAGAGGGCTACTGTTGCAGAACCAGTGGTGGGTGGCACTTGGGGAGCTCAGTCGGTGGAGCATCTGCCCTGGGCTTAGGTCATGATCTCGGGGTCCTGGGATTGAGTCCTGTGTTGGGCTCCCTGTTCAGTAAGGAGTCTGCTTCTCCCTCTCCTCCCCCTGCTTATACGCTCACTCTCTCTCTCTCTCTCTCTCTCTCTCAAATAAATAAAATCTTAAAAAAAAAAAAACAGTGGTGGGTGCCTCATGGGAGAAGCAGAGGTCAGGACTCAAACAGACGAGTCCTGGATGCCAGGGGTTGCCTGAGCCACAGATCCCATCTGGCCCTTTCAACCAGGCCTCTCCCTCATTGACCATGAATCAAACCATTCACAATCCCGGAAATCTTTTGGTACCTACCTCTTTGAGTTGTTTGTTTGTTTAAAGACCTTATTTTTAAGTGCTCTCTACATCCAGCATGGGGCTTGAACTCACAACCCCAAGATCAAGCAAGAACCACATGCTTCTACCCACGGAGCCAGCTGGGCAGCCCCTTTGAGCTGTTTTGAGAGTGTGTGTCCTAATCCCTGCAAAATACCTGGCGTGGTCCCTGACCTTGACATGCCCTCAATAAATCCCAGCCGTTCCTGCTGGAGTCCCAGAAAACGTTTGGCCGGAGTGTGAGTCCAGATGAGAATGGGGAAGCCAGCGGCCAGGGTAAAGACAGCAACCTTGTGCATGGTAGTGGGGGGCTAGACGGTCTCAGGAGGAAGAGCCCCAGGCTGTTGAGGGGCCCTGTGTCCCCTTCCATCCCCCAGCACACCGGCCTTCCCAGGCTGGCCTCGTCCGTCCATGCCTCCTGGTCACCGTCTCTGCCCAATGGGCCCAGCCTCAGCCCCTGCCCCCGCCAAGGCCTGGCCCTGCGTCCAGGCAGGCCTGCTGGGGCTCAGAATAGCCCAGCTGCTGCCTCAGCAGATGGCCGGGCTAATTTTAGCCATGTGGTGCTCACCCAGGGACCAGGCTGGGCTTTTTAGATTTGAATAAGCCAGTGTGCAGCTTTGGTTTGGAGCCAGTAACAAAGCTTTGAGTTGTTGTGATCGGGTGTCTGCTGAGCACTTTACAGGCATTCCAGAAATACACTGTTTAGAGCATTTTGTTTCTCTGAACCAACAGGAGCCCAAACTACAGAGCAAGCAGGCGGTGCAGCCTGCGGGGTGCCGGGGAGGAAGCAAGAGGCCGAGTGCTGGCGGGGGTGGCGAGAAGCAGACGCCACCCCAGCTCCTGCCCCACTCTCCCTGCTACCAGGTGGGTGGCAGGGCATCGGGGTGCAGGCCGCGTGGGCTCTCTTGCTTCTTTGTCAAAATGAAAGCAGCGAGCTGGCTTCTCAGCTCCCTGGTTCTGGGTCTGGACCGCTCCTGGTGGATGGGCTGCATTTTGAAGCTGTGGAAGGACAGATCAGGAAGTTCCCAGCCACACAGGCCGACCAGGACCTGGGGACGGCCTAGTGTGATGTGGCCGACGTGGGACCTATTCTCACAGAAGCAGCAGATTCTGCCCAAGATCCCGACACAGGTTAGAATTGAGCCGTTTTTTCCCCGCGTGATATTTCTTACTCATCAGCCTGCATCTTTGAAGACTGCCCTTCATGCAAATCCCCCCAGCACGTGAAAGAGCCGCTGGCCCAAGGTGGCTTAGAGACCTCTGTTCCAGCTGCCTTGGCCTCTCTCTCTCTGCTATGGAAGGTGAGGACCAGAGCAGACATCAGTAGGATGAGAAGACCCAGCTCTAGTTCGTGGCTTCCTAAACTGGTCCATGGACCCACAGAAGATGCTCCATGGCCGTTAGGGAGTCTGCTGTGACACACCTGCTTTCAGCTACAAGAGAAGGGAAGCCCACCTGATGTCAGCTCCAATGACAAGGACACAAGTTCTATCTCTGTCAAGACATGGGCAGTGCCAGGGTTGATTAATTCAGCTCTGCATTACTCTTGGTTTCCCCTTCACTGTTTCAAGATGGCAGCTAGACTCCTTTTTTTTTTTTTTTAAAGATTTATTTATTTATCTATTTATGAGAGAGAGAGAGAGAGAGAGAGAGAGAGAGAGGCAGAGACACAGGAGGAGGGAGAAGCAGGCTCCATGCCGGGAGCCTGACATAGGACTCGATCCCGGGTCTCCAGGATCACGCCCTGGGCCAAAGGCAGGCGCTAAACCGCTGAGCCACCCAGGGATCCCTGGCGGCTAGACTCCTAACATCAACAACCAAAAGCAGGAAAGGAGAAAGTTGCCCTGTCATCCGTCTCTGCTCCATTGCTCCCAGAAGACTAATCTCGTTGGCCAGGGTTAGGACCCAGGCCTGTGCCCTGGCTACAAGGGAGGTTGGACACACAATGATTGGTGTTTGCAGCTTGTTTTTAGGGTGAGGTGGGCTCTTCCAGCAAGGACCATGGAGTGGGGCCTGGTGGCTGCATGCAGGGCACCCCCTGGGAGCACACCCATTGGTGTAAGGACTCTCCAAAACACAGAGGATCTCGGTAGAGAATCTCGAAGTCTCCCTTGGCTGCTCTAACATTCTCTGACTTTCGTGAAGATGTAAACCACAGAAATAGAGTCAGTGCCCAGAACAGTCTAAATGGTGGTACTTAGTGCTGACCTCACAGACCCATTGGGCTTCAAGTGACATTGCCAAGGTCATTGCCAGACACTCCTGGGATGACTAAGCCTCTACTTCCCTCTTTAGCTTGTTTTTTTGCTGTGAACCCCCTTGTCCTCGCCCCGAGGATGGTCCTGCCCTGCTTGTCAGTAGTGGAAATTCTTTGCCTGAGCAGTGCCTGGGTTCCAGCTGTACTGCTGGTGATTCTGGGCCGCTGTGCTGCCAGCCGTGGGCACAGCGGTAAGGGGCTGTGGCGACCTCTGGGTGGGGCTGGGGACCCTCTGTAGGTGGGACAGATGGGCCCCACGGGAGCCACAGTGTGGTGTCCAGGCATCTCCTGCACCAGCCCCACACAAGGACCAGGGGCTGACTCCGGGCAGCTGGCTCGTGGCAACAATTGAGGGAACGCATGTGACACCCTGTCAAGCTAACAGACACTTGACACAACACATCCCATCTATGTTATGTCGACAAGCACAACAGGTGACCCAAATCATTTGTTCTTCTCCTGCTGCCCTTTCAGAATTGCTCAGCGGGCAGGGGCGCCTGGCTGGCTCATTTGATGGAGCATGTGATTCTTGACCTCAGGGTCTTGAGTTCAAGCCCCCTACTGGGGGTGGAACCTACTTAAAAATAAATGGAATGGAATGGAATGGGATGGAATGGAATGGAACACAATAGAATAGAAAAATAAAATAGTTCAGCGAGGGAATCTTTCTCCTGCCCCTGGAAGAACATTCTGCAGGCAGGCCCTGTGACTTTGTCCTTCTGTAAAGAACAGTTGGCCTTTCACACCCCACAATGACTCTGAAATTCAAACACAGTTTCAACTTCCTTCCACACACTGACCCCTGGCCTGGCTGGAGGTTTCTAAGTGTCAGAGAACTCTTCGCAGACTGTTTCCTCTGCATGCCTATTGTGTTTTGAAGTCTTCTTCATAAATTTGATCTGATTGCACAGCATTTATTTTTACCCTCGCACTAGCCCTATGAGGGAAACTGAGGCACAGTGTAGCTGAGTGACTTGCCCAAGGCCGTACAATGAAGTACTAAGTTCTAGACATGCCTTTCATTGCATGACTGCCACACAAACCCTGCTGAATGGGTAGGCCGAGTGACATCCCTCCTTATCCAACCCAAGGCCAGCTACTAATGACTACATGGTTGGTCATTATACAAAGTAAGAATTATTGCACCTCCAAGAAATCTTCTGGTGGTGGTAGAGGTGCCAGGTACACTGGTTGTGGTATCAAAGTTACTGTGTTGCATACTTTAAGTAGATGCAGTTTATTGTAATTAAGTAACCCCTCAACGCAGTTGATTTTTCATTTTTTTTTGCTTTTGTTTTAAATATGTACCACATGGTGCATGGAGCCCAACGTGGGACTTGAACTCAGGACCCTGAGATCAAGACCTGAGTTGAGATCTAGTCAGACATTCAATGGACTGAGCCACCCAGCTGCCCATTCAGTTGATTTTTAAAACACCAATGGATTAAGTAGTAATAATGGCCTCTTGCCTTCAGAGGTGAAGACTAGAGCCAGAGGCATCATTATGTACATCTGGCATCCACGGCTGGGTTGGACTCTGCGTGATGAGCCCTGGGGAATCATGAAAGGGTACTGAGGTGTCCAGCAGGTTTCCAGAGAAGCCACATGACCCCACCCGGAGGGGAAGAGAAGACCAGCTCTTGACTTTCTGCCTCCGGCTTCTTGGAGAGCACGATTCCCCATGTTTCTTCCTATGGACTTTGTAACTTTACCGTAAGGTTCCTTCCTTCCTTTCTTTTTTTTTTTTTTAAAGATTTATTTATTAAAAAAAAAAAAAGATTTATTTATTTATTCATGATAGATATAGAGAGAGAAAGAGAGAGGCAGAGACATAGGCAGAGGGAGAAGCAGGCTCTATGCTGGGAGCCAGACGCGGGACTTGATCCTGGGACTCCAGGATCACGCCCTGGGCCAAAGGCAGGTGCCAAACCGCTGAGCCACCCAGGGATCTCCAGTTCCTTCCTTTCTTGAGTCAGTTCAGGTGGGTGTCTTCCTAACCCCAGAGCCCCGAGAGCCTGTGCAGCAAGGGGACCCAAGCTCAGGCTCTCAGGCCCAGTTCCCTGCCTGTGATCCTGAGCATCACGTTTCTGCTGGGCTGGCCTTGTCCCTCCAGGTGCACAGCCAGCGACCCTCACATCTCTACTAACTGCCACCAGGGCTTCTCTGGGAAAAGCGCAGCTAACGGTGACATTCACAATGACCCCAGGAGGTAAGACACAGCCCCCTGCAGGTGTGGCTCCGGCTAGGAGAAGGAAGGCAGAGGGAAGCCACACAGAAGCCACTGATCCTGAGTCCTGAACCAGAGGACAGGAGGTCATGCCCCTGAACTGAGAGAGCCCTGGGTTTGTCCGAATATGGGAGTTACTGGGACCCTTTTCTGACTCCCTTGGGGCTTGAAGGGTGGGGGGCCTGACCCGGAGAGCCCACCAGCCGATGCCTGAGGGTAAGAGTGGTCCCTGCCAGGCTGCCTGGGCTTGAACCCTGGCTCCATCATCTGTGAAGTTGGGCTCACGGCACCTGCTCACGGAACTGTTTTCTCATTTTCATGAATTAATAGGCATGAAGTTCTTAGATGGGTGCTCAGGACACAGTTATTGGCGTGTGACCATGGCAGCAAGGACCACATGGCTCTGGAAAGTCCCCCGACACTCAGTGGCCACTGGCCCCACGTCCCCCTCCTCTCGGTGGCTTCTGTCCATCTCAAGCATTTCAACCATTGTACTTGCTTATTGTGCCATCTACATGTATCGACTTTATTAGGATTGAAATCAGTTTTAAAAGGTGTTCAAGACTATATCTAAAATTTTTTAAAACTGTATTATGCAGTATAATGCAATTCTGTGAGAGAAAAACATTAAAATATACATGCCTAGAAAAATATGATTAAGACAACCACAAAACTTAAAAGTAGCAGTGTCTCTAGGTGGTAGGCTCACAGGGGACTTTTATCTTTTGGGCTTTTCACATTTTCTTCCACAATAAGCCTTTACAATCAGGTCATAGAAACAATGAATGTTTTTAATATGGTTGACGAATCTCTTCTTTCTGGCTACACTCTCCTGATCCCGGCTATGTACTACAGAGAAGCCCTGGTACTGGGGGCACCTCCTCTTTCCTGAGTTTTCCCTGGGGCAGGCAGGCCTAAGACAAGACACAAATGGCAGGGGCCACGGGCACAGAGGCAGCTCTCTGCTGGGTCCCCCATGACCATGGCCTCTATCTGCACCAGGCAGAGCCACATCTCCAAGGAGCTCCTGGCCCTTACCCTCCAGAGCATATCCCTGAACGATGGCTGCTGGCCTCCATGCCCCAGAAACTTCCTCCATGCCTCATGCCATCTCCAGGTGGGAAAGACACAGGGCCTCAGTTTTTTTTTTTTTTTTTTTTTTAATACCTTTCCTCCATTGGTATTTTGCCCCAGGTGTTCAGCTGAGGCATTCCAAGGGCAAGTAACCAACTCTCCTAGAGTTCTCTCCTTCCATCTATCAAACCACTGGACCAAGGAGGCCACGTCACCTCCTGAAGCCTGGAAGCACTCCCTCTCCGTTTTTGAAGAGAATACTGTTAGCAAGAAATGATTTTGTGAGTGGGGGGGTCAAGTGGCTGGCTCAGTCAGTAGAGCAACCGACTCTTGATCTTGGGGTCATGAGTTTGAGCCCCATGTTGGGTGTGGCAATGCCTTAAAAATAAAATCTTTGAAAGAAAGAACAAAAGAAAAAAAAAAGAAATGATTTTGAAAAACACCGAAGTCAAATATTTAAATATCTTCTGTTCTTTGTTATTCCAAGAAATCCTCTTGGAACCACCAACTTGGAAGTCGTTCGGATTTAATGGACAGTAACTTAGTTGCTGGGCTGAAATGAAATAAGGTGGCAGGGCAGCCCGGGTGGCTCAGCAGTTTAGCGCCCCCTTCAGCCCAGGGCCTGATCTTGGGGTCTCGGGATCGAGTCCCGTGTCCGGCTCCCTGCATGGAGCCTGCTTCTTCCTCTGCCCGTGTCTCTGTCTCTCTCTGTGTCTCTCATGAATAAATAAATAAAATCTTAAAAAAAGAAAAAAAAAAAAGGTGGCAGAAAATGGCTGAATGGCTCTGGGCCCAGGCCCTGAGCACCGCCTCCAGCCACGGAGACAGTCCTGTTGTCCTGAGGCCTCAGCTCTCCATCAGTCGGCAAACATCAGGGGCTCAGTGCCCCTGCTCCGCTTTAGAACGAAACCGAAAACAAAACAAAACAAGAACCAAACGGAACCACACGGTAGTTGGCAAGGACCTTGGATGGAAAACACAAAGGAGGGGAGTGAAGGGGTGACGTGGAAGCCAGGCCGAGCCAGGGCTTGGGGAGAAGCCTCTGGGGTTGGTTTTGAAGACTGCACCTGTCCTTGCGGATTTCCCGATCACGAGTTGTGAGCACAAGTGCTGGAGCTGGACGGTCCTCGGGGTGTTTAATGGAGGGTTCCATGGAGGGGCTGCAAGATCTGGGCCATCTCAACTTTAACATGGAAACTTCTGTTGCATGCAGGTGTGTTGGTTTAAAATGTGTCCACATGTTCTTTGGCTATTTTCCCTTCCAAGAGTGAAAGCTAATTTATTTCCCTTTCCACGTAGGTGGTATTCAGGTAATTGCTTCTAGAAAAATAGGGCCTGAAAGGCACTGACTGTGGCTGCTCCTTGCCATCTCTGTTTTCTCTGGGGGAAGCCTAGGGCCGTGTTGTGAGGACACCAGAAGCCGAGGCCATGGAAGGAGTGAGCCCCTGGGAAGGAGATCTGTGGGATGGATTCAGGCCAGTGGATCAGGCTTCTCAGCCTTGGCACTATGAACAATTGGGGCTGGGTCATTTTCATCATGAGCTCAAAGCACCCATCCAAGCTGCTTCCCAATCCCTGACCCACAGAAACTGAGATAATATACTATAGATAATACCTACAACATATAATTAATACAATAAATAGCATATATAGAGTATCTAAAGTTCCTGGGGGTGATTTATTGTGCACCATAAATTCAATTCAATGCACATAGTTTTTCAGAGGAAAAGAAGTCTCTACCTTTCTTCTGGTTCTCAGGGGGCATCCTACTCCAAAAGGCTTGAGGATCCCAGATCTGGTCCAGCCTCCCAGCCAGTGTAAAATTCCTTTCCACAACATGCTTGAGCGCTGGTCAAAAGGACTGCTTGGATGGTCCCAGTTTTCTTAGCTCATAAGGTCACTCAGTTTGTTAAAAAATTTGGCTGTACTGTACTGAGCCAAAATCTGCTGCCTGAGCTCCAGCCTGAGAGGCTGACCTGGTTTTTCAGATTTCCTTACCAGCTCTTGATCCCTGTCAAAACTTAGCTTCTCTATGCCCCTCTTTCACTTCTCCTCCTCTCCTTCATCCCCCTACTCCTCTCCTTCCTCCGCCACCCTTTCTTCAGACCCTCGTTAACTAGTGAACTAATTCTTGCCATTCTGAAAATATCAGCTAGCAAAAGCTCGTGCATATTCTATTTAACACTCCTGGAGCTAAGAGTGTTGGGCAAATCATTTCGGGAGTGCTCTCTGCTGGTAGAGGTCCCCACCTGAGTTCAGGGCATTGGCAACTTGCAGTTGCTGGGCCTTTCTCTCCAAATTCCTTGAGGTCCTGGACATGCTGCAAACAGTTTCTTCCTGCCAGCTCCCTGGGACTGCTGCGATGTTTGAGGACTCTGGCTACCCTGACTCGTCTGCCCATCTTTCCTTTCCTGGGCTGCTACCTTCAGGGCCCCTATAGTTTCTGTTGCAATCCAACCTGATACTTCTTCGCCTCTTTGGGTTTGTTTTGTTTTGTTTCTTGTTTTAAAGATTTTATTTATTTATTCATGAGAGACACAGAGAGAGAGGCAGAGACATAGGCAGAGGGAGAAGCAGGCTCCATGCAGAGAGCCCGATGTGGGACTTGATCCCAGGACCCTGGGCGGAAGGCAGATGCTCAACCACTGAGCCACCCAGGCGTCCCTCCTTCACCTCTTTGACACAGGTCCAGCCCTATGACTTCCAAAGCTGGCCACTGTGGGCCAGAACCACTTGCCAGAAACAAAATAGCTGCATAAAGAGAAACCACAGAGCAATGAACCTCTTTCCAGAACCCATTCAATCAAGGAGAATGCAAGACTTTCATTGGCTGAGAGCTCACGCAGTAGGAGGCCCATGCTGGCGCTCATTGGCTCAGGCACACAACACAGCCGGCTCGTCTTGGCTAAGACTGCAGACATGAAGGTACTCTTAGAGCAGGGGAAAGAGTGACCCGGTCCTGTGAAAATTTGTGCTTGGGTGTTGTTTGAAAGATTTTATTTATTTATTCATCAGACACACACACACGCACAGAGAGAGAGAGAGAGAGAGAGAGAGAGAGAGAGAGAGAGAGAGAGGGCAGAGACACAGAGGGAGAAGCAGGCTCCATGCAGGGAGCCCGATGGGGGACTCGATCCCAGGATCCTGGGATCACACCCTGGGCAGAAGGCAGACGCTCAACCGCTAAGCCACCCAGGCATTCCTGTTTGTTTTTTAAATAAAAATATTTCTAAAGATAAGTAACCTTGTAACGAGTTAGTGCTAGCAGGATGGCATTATGTAAGAATATGCACATATATTTACTCTCCTATTTAGAAAATAGACTAACCAAATTAAAAGCATTTGTCTCCTGAAAAGCCCTAACAATTTATTCTAAGAATAGAACTTTTACATGCCTTGTGCTGACTTTGGCCACCTGGGATAAATTTGATAAACTCTCAAAAGCAGTTGGTATGCTTGCCCGTGTGTTTCTCTGTTTTTTTTATTTTTTATTTTTTAAAGATTTTATTTATTCATGAGAGAGAGAGAGAGAGAGAGAGAGAGGCAGAGACACAGGCAGAGGGAGAAGCAGGCTCCATGCAGGGACCCCAACGTGGGACTCGATCCCGGGTCTCCAGGATCACACCCTGGGTGGAAGGCAGATGCTAAACCGTTGAGCCACCCGGGGATCCCCCTGTTTCTCTGTTTTAGACTGAGATCCAAGCAGGCAGGACCCATGTTCTGTTTGTCTTTGTATCCTTCAGTCCTCCATGTACAGATAATGAGTTTGTACACTGTACAAGGATGCCCAGCCAGGGGAGTGAGCCTGGGCTTAAAACCAGTCTGCTCTTCCTTAATCAAACTCCACAACTTGGGGTTGTGTCTATCCAGGAGTGTAGTTCTATTTTATCTGATCCATAAATATTCATTCCCTAAGAGTGCCCTTTGACTTTTCATCTCCTGAACATTGTGGGAACCCAATAAATGTTTGCTGGAAGAGGAAATGAATCCATGAAAGAATTAATGGACATACTTTGCTCTCAGGGAGGTGATTTTATTGTTGTTGTTCTTGTTGTTGCCAGTCCAACAATCATTCTCTACCTTCCCAGCCCCATTTTTTTTCCTATTCCCCCACCCCCATCCCGCTCCTCTACCCCTAACCTATACTCAGGGTGAATCCTTAGGAGTCTAAGACAGTGGTACTGAATCTTGGCTACACATTTGGTATTTTTAAAATCCCTATGCCCAGGGCACATCCCATCCCAATTGAAGTGGACCAGGGTGAGGTGGGCATCAGGCATCCGCAGTTTTTAAACCTCCTCAGCTGATTCCACACCCGCAAGGCAGCTGGTCGATAACCTGACATTGGTGATCTAAGCCAATCACGGTGGTCCCATTCCCCTTGGTGGCACACAGCTTAGGACAAAGCATGTGGCCCAATTCTGGTCCATGAGGCTTGAGGGGAACTTTGCCAGGGGCTTTGGGAAAAGAGGTCTTCATGGAGGTAAGGTAGAAGAGGTGGCTCCTTCCCCTGGGCACCCCGATGATTGCACATGTGGATGTGGTAACCATCAGACACCATGAGAAGAGCTCTCTGCTTCTCCAGGACAAGCTGATGTGCTGAGGAGGGCAGGCTGACTACAGGGGCAGGACCCAGGTCCCTGAAACCTTCCCCAAACTGCACGACCCCCAGCCTGAAGACACATCATTTCCTTATCATTCAAAGTCACCTAAGTGTGGTTATTCTGTTACTTACAAAGGTATAACTGATATGGTTAAGAGTTCTCGATATGTAAAAGACTTTAAAAAGATTCACTTCATTGGAGGAAAAGTTTCATGATAGTGTGTGTATGTGTGGGGGAGGAAAAAGAGAGAGCAAGAAAGAGAGAGAGAGAGATCGTGTGTTTCCCCCAGAGGAAAGCAACAGGAGAGGAGCAATTGAAACACAACATGAAAACAGAGGAGGAGAGAGGACTAAACAGCCAAGAGCTTGGGGCTCCTGGCTGGTTCAGAAATCTTGGGGTTGTGAGTTCAAGTCCCATGTTGGATGTAGAGATTACCTGAAATCTTTAGGGGCACCTGGGTGGCTCAGTCAGTGAAACATCTGCCTTTGGCTCAGATCATGATCTCAGGGTCCTGAGATAGAGTCCTGTATGGGGCTCCCTGCTCCACGGGGAGTCTGCTGCTCCCTCTCCCTCTGCCCCTCCCCCCTGTTCATGTGTGCGCTCTTTTTTTTTTTAAGATTTTATTTATTTATTCATGAGACACACACACACAGAGAGAGAGAGAGAGAGAGAGAGGCAGAGACACAGGCAGAGGGAGAAGCAGGCTCCATGCAGGGAGCCTAACGTGGGACTCGATCCTGGGACTCCAGGATCATGCCCTGGGCTGAAGGGCAGGCGCTAAACCACTGAGCCACCCAGGGATCCCCTGTGCTCTCTCTCAAATAGTGGAATCTTAAATAAAATGAAATCTTTATTTAAAAAAAGCCAAGACCTAAATACAGACAAAAATTGGGGAGGAAATTATGCTTTAGAAGAGGAATTAGAATCATAAAGGAAGAAGTTAGGTTGGAGGAGGTGCTAAGTAATTTTGAGGACAAAAATGCTGGTGATCAATGGAGTCGCAACATGGTTGCTGAACACAGAGACCCAAGGGGAGGATTAGAACCCAAGAGCTAAGGTGGTAAGAGAAACAATAAATTCCAGGACCAGGTGGGAGCCAGGGAACGCACAAATAGTCGTTAAAACCCACTCTGTGTTTACTCATGCAGGTGACACCATAAATCCAACAACACTCGCAACCAAAGTATAAGATTTCCTCTCAAGAAGCCATTGGAGAGCACTCCATCCTGCACATAAGATGCATGCAATCAATATTAGTTGAGTCAACCAGGGACAATATATGATCAAGGAGCAAACTGTTGGATCAAGGCTATTATGTCTTTGGGATGCAGAGAGGGGGAAATTGGCAGACTTGCTGGAATGATTCTAGAAGGGACCACGAAACATAGGAGCTGGGTCTTGAAACATACAAAAGATTTACTCGGGCAGAGAAAATGGGCACAGACTCAATGACATCAGGGTGATGAATTTGCAATTGTGGATCCCTGGCAGTTGTGACACAGGCCAAATAATTCCTATTACTATGATTCAGAGACAAGTACACTATTGACACAGTTACATTTGATGTATGACTACTTGTTTTTAATTTGAAAAAAGCAAAGTATTCCATTCAAACAGAAAAACATATGAAGAAGCTGGGAGCAACTAAGGAAATCCTTGTGCCACTCTTTTCAATGTCAGTAGTTTTTACATATTTTTTCTTCACAGATTTTTATTTATTTGAGAGACAGAGGGAAAGTAAGTGAGAGAGCATGAATAGGGTAAGGAGCAGAGAGAGAGAAGCAGGCAGAGGGAGAGGGAGAAGCAGACTCACCGCTGAGCAGAGTCTCATGTGGGACTCAATCCCAGGACCCCAGGATCAAGCCCTGTGCCAAAGGCAGACACTCAACCTCTGAGCCACCCAGGCATCTCATCTGACTCTTGATTTTGGCTTGTCATGATCTCAAGTACCCGAAATCAAGCTCCACATTGTGCTCCACACTCAGCTTGAGTGGAGCACAGCTCCCCTTGGAGCCAGCTTGAGATTCTCTTCCTCTCTTGCTCATGATCTCTCAAATAAATACATCTTTAAAAAAATAAAAAATAAATATGAAGGAGATCATTTTAAGACCATTTTCCAGCTTTGTTCTGAATTGGCTGTTTCACTCCATTTGCATTACAATCTAATCAAGTAGGTTGCATTATAATCATCATTCAACACAAGGAGATAAGGCCTAAAGAGGTAAAGTCACTTACTTGTCCAAGGCACTGTGATAGTTGGTTAAGCTGATGGCCCCCAGGAACTATGCCTCCTAGTATGTACTCCCCTCACTTGGCATCTCAGCAGACCCATGGCTTGCTTTAACAAACAGAATGTGGCAGAAGTGATATTAGGCCAGTTCCAGCTTCCTGGTAGCTTCTGTTGTGCTCAGAAATCTGGCTGTTCTGCTGGAAAGGCTGGGTGGGGAGGTTAGCTGGAGGACCCCAGAGCTGGAGCTGGAGCCAGAGCCTGCATGGAGTCAGCGGGCTTCCCATAATTGAATACTTAAATGTATTACATGATTTTACTTAACTCTACTAGAAATATCTACTAAAAGGCCTCAGCTGTGAATTAAAAAAACCCAGAGGGAAGATCCTCATTTTACTGTATCAATAAACTGAGGACTGTTGGCTTACCTGCATCTACCTGGGGTACAGTGAGTGATGGATACAGTCAGTATTTACTCAGAAATGAATATGATTATCCAAAAGCAGAGTTCTGACACATTTTGAAAAAGCTAATCCCAATGAAAACAGTATTTACTTGTCTTTTTTGTTTTATTCATGGAATAAAAGTGTTTTATTATCCTGTGTTTCCTTATCCTGTGGACACATATGTGTCCCGAAGGGATAGCTTTCCTAGATTAGAATCCAAAAGCCAGGGATCCCTGGGTGGTTCAGCGGTTTGGTGCCTGCCTTTGGCCCAGGGCGTGATCCTGGAGTCCCGGGATCGAGTCCCACGTCGGGTTCCCTGCATGGAGCCTGCTTCTCCCTCTGCCTGTGTGTGTGCGTGTGTGTGTCTATCATAAATGAATAAATCTTTAACAACAAAGAATCCAAAAGCCACTCTATGGAACTGTCCAACCCTCTGGTTTGGGAAGCTCTGATGGCAAGGCGCTCCTCCTTGTGCAGCCTTGGTCTCCTGTGCTCCCTCATCAGTGCCCCCCAATTCAGGTAGGAATTCTGGACGATGACTTTTCATGTGTATGTGTGCTATAGGTCTTTCTACTTTCCCTCCCATGGGATAACCTATCATAACTTTTTCATAGTTTGTTACACAAGATATCTGGTGAGAGAGGTTGCTATTATTCCTTCAAGGAAGTGGTGTTCTTAGTTCTGGCCCCATTTCACAGGCTGAAAAACAGAGGCCTCCAGAAATCACCTGGGGTACGCCAATTTTGCTGAGCAAAGTCTTTAGAAGTAGTGCCTCAGAAATACATTTAGTTCGTTTTGGGTACAATTCAGCAAAAAAGGTAGGTGAGGAGGGGGGGCAGGGAGCTGGTTTTACATGCTGGGATGTGAGCCTTGTGTTTTATCTTAGTGCCCCTGTTTACTTCTCATTAGAGCCCCAGGAAATAGGTCTAATGATGCTTTCTGCTTTGTTTCATTTTGTTTGAACCAAATGATACTTTACTTGGGTCTCAGGAGAAACAGGTATTTGATGACCCTCCTAAGGGTCATTCTAAAGAAACAGGATCTGTCAAGAATTCAATTTGCATCTACCTGCAGTCACTTGGTTCCAGTGGGAGAGGTCGCTTCTCTTTCCTGTGTAGTTTGCAAAATAGTAAGTAGCACACTTGGCGAAGACAGTGGAAAGGACATTTGGATACTGTTATGTCTTTTCTTTGGTCTTTGGTTTGCCGCTATCATTGAAAATTGCCCAGAAGAGTGTCTTTGATTTTGCATTTTCATTAAGTGGCTTAGAAAAGCATTCTGTAAAAAGTGACTCCCAAGGGTTTTTGATTGAAACAAAACCCAAAAAGTCTGAAAATATGGTTCTTCTAAGAGCTTTGAGATATAATTCATATACCAAATGTGTCACCTATTTAAAATGTACAATTCAATGGTTTTTAGTAGAGTTGTGCAAACATCACTATAGCCAATCAGTCGATTTTTTAAAAGATTTTATTTATTTATTCATGAGAGAGAGAGAGAGAGAGAGAGAGAGAGGCAGAGACACAGGCAGAGGGAGAAGCAGGCTCCATGCAGGGAGCCTGAGGTGGGACTCAATCCCCAGTCTCCAAGATCACGCCCTGAGCTGAAGGCAGCACTAAACTGCTGAACCACCGGGGCTGCCCAATCAAACGATTTTAGAACATTTTCATCACTGCCAAAAGAAACCTTGTACCTTTAGCAATCTGATATCCTGCCACACCCCAGCCCCCAGTCAACTGATGACCTACTTTCTGTCTCTATTTGCTTATTCTGGGCATTTCTTATAAATGGAATCATACGATATGTGGTCTTCTGTGACTGGCTGCTTTCACTTAGGATGCTTTTAAGGTTCATCTATGTTGTAGTACTTCATTTATGAAGAATATTCTGTTATAGGGGATTTCTGGGTAGCTCAGCAGTTTAGTGCCTGCCTTTTGCCCAGGGCGCGATCCTGGAGTCCCAGGATCAAGTCCCGCGTGGGCTCCCGGCATGGAGCCTGCTTCTCCCTCCTTGTGTGCCTCTGCCTCTATCAGAAATCAATAAATCTTCTTAAAAAAAAAAAAAGAATATTCTGTTATATGGATGTAGCTTTTTAAAAAATGGCTGCTTTTATTATAAAATAAAAACTTTAATTGACTGCGCCTGGGTGGTACAGTCAATTAAACGTTTGACTTTTGGTTTCGGCTCAGGTCGTGATCTCAGGGTCCTGAGATTGAGCCCTGGGTCTGGCTCTGTGTTGGGCACTGAGTCTGCTTGAGGTCCTCTTTCCTTCTTCAGCCCCTCTCCCCCGTACTCTCACTCTAATTTAAAAAAAAAAATTTACTACAGAAAAGTGATAAATGCAGCTACAAAGAAAATAAAAATCACACATAATCCCACTACCCCTGGGACGCCTGGGTGGCTCAGCGGTTAAGCATCTGCCTTCAGCTGGGGGTGTGATCCTGGAGTCCTGGATCGAGTCCCATGTCGGGCTCCCTACATGGAGCCTGCTTCTCCCTCTGCCTGTGTCTGCCTCTGCCTCTCTCTCTCTCTCTCTCATGAATAAGTAAATAAAATCTTAAAAAAAAAAAAAAAAAAAGTAATCCCACTACCCAGGGACAGCCACTGCTGCGTATGTTTTGTTCTGGATTTTAGTTCACGCATGCATATGTGTAAATGGAATCATACTGTGTGTACTGTTTGTGCAACATTGAATTTTTTTACTGTTGTTAAATATACATAATTCTCCATTTTAACCATTTTTAATTTATTTTTTAAAGCTTTTATTTATTCATGAGAGACACAGAGAAAGAGGCAGAGACACCGGCAGAGAGAGAAGCAGGCTCCTCACAGGAAGCCGGATGCGGGACTTGATCCCAGATCCCGGGATTATGCCTTGAGCTGAAGGCAGATGCTCAACTGGTGAGCCACCCAGGCATCCCATTTTAACCATTTTTTAAAAAAGATTTTATTTATTTATTCATGAGAGAGAGAGAGAGAGAGAGAGAGAGAGAGGCAGAGACACAGGCAGAGGGAGAAGCAGGCTCCATGCAGGGAACCTGACATGGGACTCGATCCCAGGTCTCCAGGATCACAACCTGGGCTGAAGGTGGTGCTAAACCATTGAGCCACCTGGGCTGTCCCATTTTAACTTTTACAAAGATTTTAAGTCATCTCCACTTTGAGCGTGGGGCTTGAACATACAACCCCCGAGACCCAAGAGTTGCACGTTCCACTGAAAGAGCTGGCTGGGTACCATTTTAACTTTTAAGTGTATAGTTTGGAGGTATAGTGTACAGTCCCATCGCTCTGCAACCATGGCTATCCATCTCCATTTCATTCCAAACTGAAATTCAGTACCTCCTACACACTGACTACCCCCGGCAACCACAGTTCTGTTTTTTGGCTCTACAAAGGTAACTGCTCTGGGTACTTCATGTAAGTGAGATCCTTACCATATCTGTCTGTTTGCGACTGGCTTATCTTATTCGGCATAATGTCTTCAAAGCATATCTGAGAACTTTCCTTTTTTTTTTTTTTTAAGAGAGCATAAGAGTCAAGGGGAGGAATCTCAAGCAGGCTCCATGTTCAGCACAGAGCTCAACATGGGGCTGGGTCGTGGATCCAGGACCATGACCTGAACCAAAATCAAGAGTCAGACGCTCAACCAACTGAGCCACCCAGGCACCCCTCTTATATGTCATTTTAAATTGGAATACACAATTTAACAGCCTTGTAATGGATGTGTTATTGTCACACCACAGGGGGAGAGGCTGAGGCAGGGAGAGTGGGCCAGTTACCTGATTCTTTCACCTGCTGGATGTTGTCCTTGAACAAGCTTCCAAGCTATTGGGAGAATCGAGTAAGCCAATGACTTAAACTCTTTCTCATAAATATCCAACAAAGAACCTCACTGAAAATAGTAGCTTAGTGCCTTGCTTGTAGTCCCACAGTTAACACGTGGTAGATATGGGGCTGGGACACAGCTTCAGGCTTCAGAGTATAAGAAGACTCATTTAGGGTTTTTGCTTAACATGCAGATTACCAACTATCTATAGAAAACCTGAAAGACTCCACCAAAAAACTGCTTCAACTGATAAATGAATTCAGTGGAATCACAGGATATAAAATCAATGTGCATAAATCTGTTGCATTTCTGTGCATGAAGAAGCAGCACAAAGAAAAAGAAAACAATCCCATTTAAAAATGCACCAAAACCTAACCAAAGAGGTGAAAGACCTGTGCTCTGAAAAGTATAGAACACTGATGAAAGCAACTGAAGGCGAAATGCAAAGACAGTCCATGGTCATGGATTGGAAGAACAAATATTGTTTTTATTTTTAAAGATTTTATTTATTTATTCATGAGAGAGAGAGAGAGAGAGAGGCAGAGACACAGGCAGAAGGAGAAGCAGGCGCACCGCAAGGAGCCCGATGTGGGACTCGATCCCAGACCCCAGGATCACACCCTGATCCAAAGGCAGACACTGAACCACTGAGCTACCCAGGCATCCCAAGAACAAATATTGTTAAAATGTCTCTACTACCTCAAGCAATTTACACATTCAATGCAATCCCTATCAAAATACCAACAGCACTCTTCACAGAACTAGAACTAACAATCCTAAAATTTACATGGAACCACAAAAGACACCGAATAGCCAAAGCAATCTTGGAAAAGCCAAGGTGGAGACATCAAAATTTTAGACTTCAAGTTATATTACAAAGCTGTAGTGATCAAGACAGTATGGTACTGGCCCAAAAATAGACACATAGATTAACAGAACAGAAAACCCAGAAATAAACCCACAATTATATGATCAACTAATCTTTGACAAGGCAGGAAAGAATATCCAATGGGAAAAAAACAGTCTTTTTATAGTAAGTGATGCTGGGAAAACTGGACAGCCATGTGCAAAAGAATGAATTTGGACTTTCTCACACCATACAGAAAAATTTACTCAAAATGGATCAAAGGTCTAAATGTGAGACCTGAAACCATAAAACTCCTAGATAAGAACACAGAGAATAATCTCTCCAACATCAGCCATAGCAATGTTTTTCTAGATATGTCTCCTGAGGCACGAGAAATAAAAGCAAAATAAAGTATTGGGACATTAAAATAAAAAGCTTCTGTAAGGGAGCTAGGGTGGCTCAGAGGTTGAGCGTCTGCCTTTGGCTTGGGGCGTGATCCCGGAATTCTGGGATCAAGTCCCGAGATCGAGTCCCACATCAGGCTCCCTGCACGGGGCCTGCTTTTCCCTCTGCCTATGTCTCTGCCTCTCTGTGTCTCTCATGAATAATTTTTTTTTTTTTAAAGCTTCTGTAAAGGAAACACTCAACAAAAACAAAAGGCAACCTACAGAATGAGAGAAAATATTTGCACATGAAATATCCAATAAAGGGTTAGTATGCAAAATATATAAAGAACTATACAATTCAACACCATAAAAACAAATAATCCAACTAAAAATGGGCAGAAGACATGAACAGACATTTCTCCAAAGAAGACATACAGATGGGGCAGCCCGGTTGGCTCAGTGGTTTAGCGCCGCCTTCAGCCCAGGGCATGATTCTGGAGAGCTGGGATCGAGTCCCATGTCAGGCTCCCTGCATGGAGCCTGCTTCTCTCTCTGCCTGTGTCTCTGCCTCTCTCTCTGTGTCTCTCATGAATAAATAAATAAAATCTTTAAAATATAAAAATAAATAAAAATAAAACCAGTTAAAAAAGAAAAAAGAAGACATACAGATGACCAACAGACACACAAAAAGATGCTCAACATCACTTGGCATCAGGGAAATACAAATCAAAACTACAATGAGAGGGAGAGAGGGATGCCTGAGTGGCTCAGCAGGTTAGTGTCTGCCTTCGGCCCAGGGCATGATTCTGGGGACCCGGGATCGAGAGTCCCACATCAGGCTCCCTGCATGGAGCCTACTCCTCTCTCTGCCTATGTCTCTGCCTCTCTGTGTGTTTCTCATGGATAAATAAATAAATAAATCTTAAAAAAAAAAACAAACAACAAAAAACAGGGATGTCTTGGTGACTCAGCAGTTTAGGGTCTGCCTTCGGCCCAGAGTGTGATCCTGGGGTCCCGGGATCAAATCCCACATCAGGCTCCCTGTATGGAGCCTGCTTCTCTCTCTATGTCTCTCATGAAAAAATAAATAAAATCTTTAAAAAACAAAACTGCAATGAGATACCACCTCACAGCTGTCAGAATGGCTAAAATCAACAACACAAGCACAACAGGTGTTGGTGAGGATGTGGAGAGAAAGGAACTCTCCTGCTCTGTTGGTGAGAATGCAAACTGGTGTCGTTATTGTGGAAAGCAGTATGGAGGTTCCTCAAAAAGTTAAAATAGAAAAAAAAGTTAAAATAGAACTAGTTTATGATCCAGTAATCACACTCCTGGATATTTACCCCAAAGAGCATAAGAACATTAACTCAAAGGGACAAAAGCATCCCTGTGTTTACAACAGCATTATCTACAATATGGAAGCCGCCCAAGTGCCCACTGATGGACAAATGGATAAAGATGTGGTATATATACATAATGGAATATTACTCAGCCATAAAAAAGAATGAAATTTTTCATGTTGTTTGCAACAACATGAATAGACCTAGAGAGCATTATGCTAAGTGAAATAGATCAGAGAAAGACAAGTGCCATATGATTTCACACACATGTGGAATTTAAGAAACAAGGAAACAAAGGAAAAAAAGAAAAAGACATTAGGATGCCTGGGTGGTCAGCGGTTGAGTGTCTGCCTTCGGCTCAGACTGTGATCCGGGATCAGGGATCAAGTTCCGCATCAGGCTCCCTGTGAGGAGCCTGCTTCTCCTTCTGCCTATGTCTCTGCCTCTCTCTCTGTGTCTGTCTCTCATGAATAAATAAATAAATCTTTAAAGAAAAAAGACAAACCAAGAAACACTCTTTACACAGATGATCACTGAGGGAGGTAGGTGGGAGTATGTGGGAAACAGGTGATGGGGATTAAGGAGTACACCTGTCCAGATGAGCAGCAGGTGATGTACGGAAGTGCTGAATCACTGAATCATACAACTGGAATTAATATTACACTGTATGCTAACAATACTGGAATTAAAAAAAAAAAGTTTAAGAAAACAAGAAAAAATAAAATGCAGATTATCAGAAGAAGAAGGGCCTAAAATTACTTAACAGCTGGCCTGCTGTTACATGTGAAATCTGCATTAAGTTTTATCGCCTTAGTCTAATGATACATTGACCATGGGTTACTCTGCCAAAGTTGACTTACTCCAGTCTTCTATTTTTCCATTCTCAGAGCTGACCTTTTCTTGAACTCATCCCCAAATGGGTAGGACTTACTCCCACCTGCTGACAACAGGGACTCCTGGTTTGCAGCTTCTTAGAATGTAAATCAGAATGTGTTTAGAAGGCAGGGAGGCCTTCAATTAGCGAAGTCAGCGTTATTTTGTAAAACTGAATTTTCTTCACCACACCCCAGCACCCAGTGTCTAAGGCAGAAGCTGGCAGCACCGGTGACACTCCGGACTGCAAAGTGGTGCTAGCAATAGCAAACATCTGAGCCACATCGGGGGAGAAACTTGAGGCCTGTACCTCTACCAACTCGCTGAATCCTTAAAGCGCTCTGTGATAAAAAAACAAAACAAACAAACAAACAAAACGCTCTGTGATCATCTGCACTTTGCACAGGAGAAGAGGCACAGAGATTTAAGAAACAAACCTGCGGAGCGCCTGAGGTGGCCCAGTTGGTTAAGGCCCAACGCTTGGGTTCAACTCAGGTGGTGAGATGGAGCCCTGCAATCAGCCTCCCATGCTCAGCGAGGAGTCTGAGGTTCTCTCCGCCTGCCCCTCCAGAGCTTCGCGGTAGTGCTCTCTCCCTAAATAAATGTGTTTGTTTGTTTGTTTTTAAAAGGAAGAAGAAGAAAGAAGGAGAAGGAGAAGAAGGAGAAAGGAGAAGAAGAAAGAAGGAGAAGAAGAGAGGAGGAGGAGGAGGAGGAGGAGGAGGAGGAGGAGGAAGAGGGGAGGAGGAGGAGGAAACAAACTTGCAATATAAATTATACAACTGGTAGCCAGAGCCGCACCCGGGCCCTAGCGCCAGGTGCAGACAGGTCTGTCCTCCCTTGCCTGCCGGCGCGCAGCAGCTTCCCCGCCACCACCGACAGGGGCTGGGAGGCCTCCGCTCCGCTCTCACCGCGCCGCACCCCGCCGCCCGTGTTTGTTTTGCAGCAGCGATGCTCTCTCTCCAGGGCCCGGCTCCCCCTGCTCCGGCGCTCTCAGCAAGTCTGGGTGCGGACCTGGCCTCGGCGGCCCGCCCCGTCTGCACCCCAGCTCCAGGCACTCACCTGTGCTGCACCGTCGTGGCCTCACTGCTCCCCCCGCCCCGCCTTGCCGCAGACCCCCTTGGTTCCCGGAGCTGCCCGCCGCGGAGTCCCGCCGCCAGCAGGGCAGCTGCCCGGGCCGGGGCCCTCCCGCAGGCCCACAGATGCCGCCCGTCCGCCGCGCCTCCCGGCCCGCAGCCGCAGCCCGGCGGGGCGGACCCGGGGCGGGCTCCGAGCGGGCCTCCGGCGGCCGCGCCCCGCACCCCGCGCCCGGCGTGGCGGCGCGGCCTCCTCCGCCACCCTCCCCTCCCCCTCCCGCTCCAGCCCGCGGCCGGCCGGGGCGGGGGGCCGGGCCCGGGGGCCGCGGGGGGGGGGCGCGGCGCCGGGCCCGCTCGGCCGGACCCCTCCCCGGCGGCCGCGGGCGGAGCCGACCCGCCCGGGCGGGCCGCGGCGGGAGCGGGAGCGGGAGCGGGAGCGCCGCGGGCAGCGAGCTCCGCATTCGAACCTCCCTCGCAAAGACAGTCTCCGCCCCACAATGCACCGCGGCGGGCAGCCTTTGAAAAAGCGGCGCGGCTCGTTCAAGATGGCGGAGCTCGACCAGTTGCCTGACGAGAGTGAGTAGCGCCTCAAAGCGCCCCTCGCCTCCCGCCGGCCGCCCGCCCCCGGGCCGCGCCGGCCGGGATGGGCGGCCGTGCCCTCCGCCGGGCGAGCGGGCCGGCTGCCAGCGCCGCCGCGCTCCCCCGGCGCTCCCACCCTGGGGCTGCCGCCGCGTCGCCGCCTTTGTTATGGTGTCTGTGAGAGCCGCTTTCTGGGGTGGTGTGAGCGCCGGGGCCGGAAACCGGGAGCCCGGGGGCCCCGCGCGCGCGGCGGCGGCGGGGGCCGCGGCCGGGTGGGGGAGGAGCGGCCGCGGGGCCGCGGGGGCCGTCCGCGCCGCCTGCCGCGCTCGCCCGGCGCCCAGGGACGCCGGGGGGTTATGTAAGCCGTCCCGCCGGGGCCGCGCGGGGCGGGAGCTGGGGAGGGGCGGCCGGCCCGGGGTCGCGTCCTGGCGCGGCGCCTGCCTCTGCAGGGGCTCGGGGTCCCCGTTGCCCTCCCCGCGCCCCCCCCGGGGCGTCCACCCCTGGAAGCGTTTCCGTGTCACCGGGCCGGCCCCTTCCCCTGGGACCACAGGTGGCTGTGGCCCTTCTCGGGGGGCGGGGGCGGGGGGCCGGGGGGCAGCGGGCCCCGACCCCGGCCCCGGCCCGCAGACTTCCTGGTGTGCTCTGGTGCCCTCGGAGCACGGAGGGGCGGGTGCACCGCGGCGCCCCTGCTGACGCCCACCCTGCCGCTGCCCGCCTTGACCCTGTGTGCCCCCCCCCCCCCCCCCCGCCGCCGCCTCTGCTGACCCGCGCGCTCCCCCGCGTTGAGGAAGTGCCAGCACCAGTTCCCTAGTTTCTGCACGACTGGACTGGGGTCTTGTCATTTACAGTGTTGCGGGAAGCGTGGGAAAAGGCAGGTACTTGACTTCATTACAGAAGGGTCCTGACCCACACTATTACTCAGTTTGTGTGTGCCTCTGGGTGAAACAAACAAACAAACAAACCCAGGTCTCAATCACTGCTCAACCAACTGTGCAACCCTCCGGCAAATAGACCCTTTTAAAAGGAGAGCCCGGTAGGTACAGCCCATTCTGTCTTCTTTGTGGGGGTCCTGTATCCTTAATGTGTTACAAAGTTAAAGGTTCAAGTTACCAAACTGGTGAAAAAGGGTTTGTGTTTTAAATTTGTTCTAGACCAGAGCTACCTTCCAGTAGAATTTCCTGGTTGATGGAAGTACTCTATTTTGTAACGTCCAGGAGGGTAGCCACTGGGCACCCTCAGATGTGGCTAGACTGGCCCAGGAACAGAATTTTAAGTTTTATTTTCATCGATTGACACTTAAGTGGTCACAGGTGGCTAATGGCCACTTCGTTGGACAGGGCACATCAGTAGACCATGGATGAGTTTTATAGTTTCTTGTTTGGAGAGCACAGTTGTGATTTCAGATGCTCCCAAATAAGGGTGAACCTACTAAACAAAGCGCTTGTCATCTGAAAATCTTTGCTATCTTAAGGATAAAGATGTTTTATCACGCCTGAGAAGTCACAACCACTAGACCTCTTATTTTGATTGCTGTGGTCATTCTGTGAGATGACCAGTGTTTTAAATGCCTTTTTTTTTTTTTTTAAAGATTTTATTTATTCATGAGAGACAGAGAGAGGTACAGACATAGGCAGAGGGAGAAGCCCGCTGTGGGGAGCCTGATGGTGGAATTGATCCTGATCCCGCTACCATGACCTGAGTCAAAGGCATACACTCAACCACTGAGCCACCCAGGCGTCCCTAAGTGGCTTTCTTTTAACTGTCATTTGAAATATTTGCTTGTCATCGTTAAACATTTATTGAGGACTTAACTGTGGTTCTTTGTAGAGACTTGGGACTCACAGTAGGGTTCAAATTCTAGCCACACTCTCAGACCGTATAGCTGACATTTATATTTGTGACAGCTCTGCTGCATTGGGGTATATATGGGAGTACATCGTGTTTGTGTGGTGTAGGCCTTGTTTGGCTAGACCACAACTTGTAGAAAGCAGGAATTACCTTACTCTGTTGGTCACACAGTGCTACGTATCAGGTATATGTAAATACTTGATTTATACTGAATGGAAGATAGGATGAGAGGCATGCCTAATGAACCTGGAGCGGAGTCTTGGAAAGGGAAAGTGATTTCAGTTTGATACTGGAAATAGTATGTTTCTTTGCAATTTTTTTTTTTGTCAAAGAGGCTAGCTACTAAACTAGCCAATAGTCGGTATAACATTATCAATAATATAAACTATCATTTGAGTACATACTATGAACCAGATGCTATACAAAGTGTATGATACACATTTACTCATTAAATGCTTATTTCGGTTGACTACGTACTCTTCACCAGCAGGATTGTGTGTACGAGGCTCCCTTCTGCCCAGACCTTTCCTCTGAGCTTCCGGACCCATATCCCTTGCTGTTTCACATCTCCTCTTAGCTGCTTCAGTGGCCCCTCAGACCTCATGGGTTCAAGACCTACATCATAATTGCACCCCTCCAGGACAGAGATATTTCCAGGGGTCCTGTCGTAATGGCTCCACTGTGTGTTCCCTGAAACCTAAAAGCTAGCTTGGCCCTTCCATGTCCCACACTGAAGCCCATACTCGCATCTTGTGACTTTGATTCTCCATGTCTCAATCTGCCTACTTCTCACCATCTCCTGCCCCAGTCCAGGTGACACTCCTGGGCACCAGTCACCATTAACCCCACACCCCGCCCCTACCCTGCAGCCTTCCTGCGGTCAGAGTGGTCCTTCCAGAATGTGTACATGTCATCCTGCTGCTTGGAACACTTTGGTAGCCACAAGAGCCTTTGGACTCTGGGCACACCCCACCTCTCCAGCTTCATTTTGTACCACTCTTCCCTCTCATCCTGTCCCTTTGGGCTAAATTTAGCCTTTTTCGTTCCCTGTACTCACCAGGCTTTCTTCTTTCTTCTTCTCCTCCTCCTCCCTCCTCCTCCTCCATTTCTTCTTCCTCCTTCTTCTTTTCTTCTTCCTCCTTCTTCCTCAAGGCCTTTGCATATGCTGTTCTCATTACCTGGAATGCTCTTCCTTCCCCTCACTTGCAGTTGACGGCTACTTATCCTTCAGATCCTATTTCAGCTTCTTTAGAAAATTATTTTCTGTCCTTGACAAAGATTACATCTTATTAAAGCTGTTACAGTGGCAACTTTACGATGGTTACATGCCTAACACCTGGCTCATGCATTTCTGGTTCCATGAGTAACACCTGGCACACTTCTCTGACCCTTTTCATGACCCTCTTCCCTTGCTAGCTAGTCCCTAAGCACACTGCCCTTTCCCCCTGTTCCTTGAATGTTCTAAATGTTCTATCTCGGGGCTTTTTTTTTTTTTTTTAACCTGTTATTTCTTTTGCCCAGACTCGTTGCTTTGGCCTCCTACTCCCTCAAGATGAGTCCTTTTTAGATGTTACCTTCCCAGAGAACCTTCTCTCACTACCTTGTGTAAAGCAGCCCCCACCCCCCACCCCACATCACCTCGTTTGTTTCCTTTATGACAACTGCTATGTATCATTATCACTTCACATACTGGTTTATTGTGTGTCTCTTCCCACTAGAGTGTAAGCTCTCAGCAGAGGCCTCCTCTCTGTGCCTTCAGGTAATCCCAGCCCACAGAATAGTGCTGTAGCAGTCATTCAGTGGGTACTTTGTTGTTGTTTTGATTGATCAAAGTAATGGTAGCAATATGCATGATCTAAAAATTAGTCATATGCTCTGTGCATTGTTCTCTAAGCACTTTTACATATGTAACTTGTTTAATCCCCATTTTACAAATGATCAGCAGCACAGAGAAGTTAAGTAAATTGCTTAAGTAACCCAGCAAAAAGAACCAGTATTCAAACACACCTCCAATGTGTGCTCTTAACCCTTAGGCTACACTGCTTCTCAGAGAAAAGGTTGAAAGTGGTAGGTCAGAATCGCCAGGACAGAGTCTTGCCTTCATGGAGCAGGAATGGATATCCTTGGGGCTTGGACTTCTTCCTGCAGATCTCTGCTCAAATATCACCTTTCACAGAAGCTGATCAAGAGCGCTTCTTAGAAAAATAGTCTTCTGTCTCCCAACTCCCCGCCCACATTCCTGTTATATCCCCCCACCCCCTCCAGCGCTCAACATCACTTGATGTATGTATTTGTCTCCCCTCACTGGAATGTAAACACCATGGGAGCGGGGACTTTGGTTCTTCTGTATGCTGTCCTATACCTAGTGCCTACAGCAGGGACTGGGAGGTCCTATGGCACTACATATTCACAGGGATGAGTGGATGCTATTACTTTTTCTAAAACTAGCCATGTTTCTTTTTTTTTTTAAGATTTTATTTACTTATTCATGAGAGACAGAGACAGAGAGAGAGGGAGAGACACAGGCAGAGGGAGAAGCAGGCTCCATGCAGAAGCCCGATGTGGGATTTGATCCCGGGACTCCAGGTTCACGTCCTGAGCCACCCAGGGATCTCCAAACTAACCATGTTTTTTTTGGTAGCTACGTGGATATGTGCCCTGTCCAGTAGCTGCTTCCCAGTTGTGCTGTTCTGTGTGAGGCTTTTTAGCTAGACTCTGCCCCAACAGTACTGCTTCTGCTTCTCATTAAACCAGCTTGCTGTTTGGAGACCGCTCAGGTATCCTATTACCTGGTCTCCATATCTAGGCAAGAGAGTAGAGTGAGAGCAAGGGTGGCTTTGGTGTTGATGGCTTATCTGTTCTACAGGCTTCTCATCCTCCCCTGCAGAGGGAAAGTCAGCTGAAGCTTAGGAATCGGCGTGGCATAAAAATATTTCATTGCCCGAACTGCAGTACATTCTCGTTGCTTCTCCTTTAAAGTGTTGTCCATTTGTAAGAGTTATAAATCATGCTACTTCTGGTAAACACCAAGAAGAATTAATCTGTCTTCTCTGATTGTTTTTCCCTAGTTAGTATTCTTCTTTCTTACTTTATCCCCTGGGATCATCCTTTATGTATTTTTATGTTTTATGAAATGCCATAATGGATTGGCTTCTTAGAGATATTTACACACATCCTAACTTGCCATTTAAAAATTTGTCTTTTCTCAGTGCAGGTAAATGACCAGCCTTTCGAATAACATTAAGTACAGCCTAATCTTAGATTACATTTTATCAAACATAAATGGATGTCATAGTACCTAATTTTAAAAATGAGGAATGATACGTAATAGTTTGACTATAATAAGAGAAAAAAGCGTTCTAAACAGTTTTTTTTTTTTTTTTAAGTTAAAAGAGGAAGATTTCACTCATCCATAATTCTGTGACTAATTTTTATTTTGGAGCACGGAAAGGGTTTTTTTTCCTGTTAATTTTTTTGATGTTGTTGAGCTATAATTGATATTTAATGTTGTATTCGTTTTAGGTGTACAACATACTGATTTGATATATGTGAAAGGATTGCCTCACCTGGGTTAGTTAACACCCATCACCACACTTGGTTACAAATTTTTTTCTTATGGTGAGCACTTTTAAGATCATTCTTAGCACCTTTCATGTCTACAATACAGTATTGTTAACTGTGATCGCTGTGCTGTACATTACATCTCCAGGATTGATTTATCTTGTAATCAGAAGTTTGTACCTTTCGACTGCTTTTACCCATTTTGCCCACACCCCCAGCCCCCACCTCTGGCAACCACCAGTCTGTTCTCTGTATCTAGGAGTTCAGGTTTTGGTTTTTTTTTTTTAAGATGCCAAATGTAAGTGAGAGAGATCATCCTTTATTATTTTTCGAATGACTTGGAATTTGCAATATCCATATCCAATTCTGAGATTTTAATTTAGTGCTCTCCCAGTCTCATAAAAATGTATTTCCCTGTGGTTTCTCCTGCTTCCCTTCACCCATAGATCCCATCCTTTATTCACACCAGACCCTGTATCCCAGTGTGTCTTCAGAGTGGGCCTGAAGGTTACCTTCAACAGAACCCCCAAGCACCTTTATTAACAATACAGATTCTGCTTGCATGAGGAGCTTCCTGCTTATTTTAACGTACACTAAGGGTTGTTTTCACCTGTGAACCCCTCCATTGGTATGCTAACCCCTCTTGGCTCTTCTGAAATCCCTTTTCCAGCTTGGGTCTTGAAAGGTTGCACACACCTGCATTCTAGAGTTTCCGAGGCACTTGTTGCTTGATAGCAACAGCGCCCCTGGATGATTTTCGTTTGCTCTTCTCTCCACTCTATTACCGCTTCTGATCTTTGCTTCAGTAAATGTCAGTTCCTGTCTCTTCTTCTCCAGCACCAGAACATTTCTGGATCCAAATCTCTCCAGCTCTTCTTACCTTATCAGACTTCTGGCTGATAGCTTGAATGGCCCACTGGTTATTTCTATTTGCACATCCATCCCACCTTCACTCCAGCCTTAGCACTACTAAAAAATCGATGGGTCACTCTCACCCTGTAGCCCAAGTTCTTTTTCTCTCACATTAATTATGAAATAATATTGATTTGTTTTAATTGCAGGCTCTTCAGCAAAGGCCCTTGTCAGTTTAAAAGGTAAGATCATAGCACGACTCTGTAGGTATGGCATAAGCTAGAAATTTAATTCATTAAATTGATTTGGATATAGTGTTTCTCTTTACTGTCAAAGTTAGCATTCATTATAGCTTTTAAGTATTGGTTTTCACTGATGATAATTTTAAATTCATGGGATGTTTTAGAAGAATTGGTCCTTGGTTGTTGGAAATTATTAAGAAATTTATTTCGCTGAGAAATACTCAGCGATTAAATAAACTTTTTTCTTTGATTAAAAAACTTTGATTAAAAAAACTTTTTTCTTTTTAAAATTTTTTATTTTTTTAAAAGATTTTATTTATTTGATAGAGAGAGGGAGAGATAGTGTGAGCAGAGGGAGGAGGGGCAGGCAGAGGGTGAGGGAGAAACAGGATCCTCACCAAGTGTAGAGCTCAATGTGGGACTCAATCCCAACCCCGGGACCACTACCTGAGCCAAAGGCAGACACCCAACTAACTGAGCCACCAAGTCCCTCTTTTTAAAAATTTTTAAAGTAAGTTCTTGCCCAGTGTGGGGCTTGAACTCATGACCCAGAGATCAAGAGTCGCACACTATACCAACTGAGCCAGCCAGGCACCCCAAGAACTTTTTTTTTTTTTAATTTTATTTTTAAGTAATCTCCACACTGAATATGGGGCTTGAACTTATCACTTCTTATCAAGAGTCACACACTCCCATGTGCCAGCCAGATGCTCCAAACCCCAGGAACTATTTATTTTTATTTTTTTTGAAGGTTTTTATTTTATTTGATGGAGAGAGCCAGAGAGCACGAATTGGGGGAACGGGAGAGGGAAAAGCAGGGAGCCTGATGCAGGGCTTGATCCCAGGATCCTCCGATCATGGCCTGAGCCAAAGGCAGCCACTCAACCAACTGAGCCACCCAGGTGCTCCTCACCAGGAACTTTTTTGTTAAACATTGCAGATATCTTACTAGAGTAAAAGCATTTATTGAACAGCTGTGCTCAGCTGTATTTTTGTTTGAGTTTATTATTATTATTTTTTAGAAATTCTGCTTTCTAAGTAATGATGCAAGTCTCTTGAAATAAAAGAATGTTAGTATTTTTCTTTATCTGAGAGCAGAGTTATACATATGCCTTGGTCTTGTTCTTTCTTTCTGGAAGTACTTTAGACCAACCTTCTTACTGTGGTTTGTTTTGAATTTTTGCTTGGGCAGGGTTCTACTGAGTAAGTAAATCTGGAAGCAAACTGTGCTCAAAAGTTCACTAATACTTTTAGTTTTTAAAGCTACTATGTTGTGCTTTGGACTGGTGATTTATCAAATCAATTCCTGGCTTGAGAACACCTACCTTCCAGAACTACCCTAATTTATTTGCCTAGCTGGATCAGTCCTGGTCCATCTCTTTTCTTTTGTACTTAAAAGGTACATCTGAAAAAGTATTTCATTATTCTTTTCCTCTCAATATCAAAACCATTTTTCTTTTCAAAACAATAAATATATAAGTGATATATTTCTTACAGAAAAAAATTAGTAAATGCTGATGAACAGCTAGAAGAAATGAAAATAACTATCTTGTGTGTCTTCATCCTGGCTTTCTGTGACTTTCTCTACATAAACATATCCTTTTTATAAAAATTAAACTCACTGTTCTGTATTTTCATAATATGTCTAATCAATTACTTGATTGGAATTTTTTCTGGTTGCATACAATTTTGAAGACATTTCTTTGAATCAAGGAAAACAGAAACACCCACACATTTTATTTTTGTATATCCATGGTTTCACTTACTAAAGCAGGAAACATTTAGAAATATACTCTAAATTCAAGGTTAGAAGCTTTTTTCCATTTTTCCACTGCCCAGTTTTCAATCAGATTGTACTTAAGCTTCTTAGCAAATTAGAATAAAGAAATTACTAAAAATACAAAGAAGGAAACCACACACACTTTCTTTCTTTCTTCATTCATTCATTCATTCATTCATGAGAGAGACACAGAGAAAAGCAGGCTCCTCACAGGGAGCCTGATGTGGAACTCGATTCCCAAACCGGGATCACACACACTGCTCAGCCACTGAGCCACCCAGGTGTCCCCCACACATATGAGCCCTACTTTAATATGAGAATGTAATACTTTCACGATGCAGCGCCTTGTCAAATTATGTAGAGTTTGACCAAAAAAAAAAAAAAAAAGATTTTTCATTTGCAATAAACCAAAATTACTGTGGTTAGTGTATTTTTTCCATATTGGTAAATATTTCATATATATTGCTATTAATAGAAGGCAGTGTTAATTGTATAAAATCCTTTGACCTAAACTTAAATCTTACTAGTAGTAATTACTTATATTACAGAGGGAAGCTTATCTAACACATGGAATGAAAAGTACAGTTCTTTACAAAAAACACCTGTTTGGAAAGGCAGGAATACGGGCTCTGCCGTGGAAATGGTAAGGAATTAATTTTTCTTACTCTTTAGAATATGATAACTAAATCGTTTGTATTTATTGTCATGTGCACAGTTCTTATATGACAGTAATAGTTTTCCAAGGTTCTCCCCAAACCCAAGTGTTTGAGTTTTTTTTGTGTTTGAGTCTTTAAGTGCCATTGAGTGTAGCATATGAGATCAAACTTAGATAAATGGTCTGTAGCCTTTGATAATCTGGTCATCGGTAAGCTTTTGTTAAGTAATTGCAATTCTTTAAATAGGCAGGGCAAAAAACTCTAACAACCCCAAATAGTACTTTATTTAGAATATAAAAAAATTTCACATGATTCTGGTCCCTGCAAAAAGATGTATAAATAAGTGTAAGATAACAAAATCCCATGAAGATCAAGGATAATTACATGTAGGGTAGAAGGGTAAAGAGACTTCTTTTGGGGCTATGGAGTATTAAAGCTCTCAGTGGGTTTAATTTCAAGAGTCAGGACCTCTGGCTTTGACCCAGTTGGATGCTTCTCGTATGTTGCTAGTCCTCTGTAACCTACCTCCCTTCCGACTGGGCATGCAAGTCTGTCTGAAGTTCTGGCAGAAGAATTTGAAACAGGATGTTGGTATGATTGGGATATTATTTCTATTGTTCTTCTGCCTTTATGAGGCCTCTGAACCTAGAATGGGTGGTAAAATTGTTCATATTACAGAGCCTTAAGTGTATGATGTCCTTTGGGTGTTTCAGCAAGTTAGTTCTAGTTCTGCAATCTAGTGTAGTCTATACTCACCAAATACCTGTTACAGGTACCTTGTACTTTTATTCACAGATGGAAATTCGTTAACGAATTTTGACAGTGTATATAGTGCGTTATTATACATTGAGATTGACTCTCTAGAGTGATTAGTAACTTTGTCCAGCTCAGGGCCTATGCAGCAGACACAGCATGCAATATACCCAGCTGCTTTTAATCCAAGCACTAGCATAATGAGAACTGGAATTTCCAGAACTTGTTTTCCTCTTGTCACCATTCAAGGCTGCTAAGGATACTTGGGTTCCAGTTTTAATTGTCAGCTAGGTGTTTCATTTAGTCATCAGCTAGATGTTTCCATTGTAAACAAATTACATACATATGTACTACTTTGTAAATCTAAGATTATTTGTATTCAACATGGTATACTTTGTATTACCCATACTTATCCTTCCAGGCTGCTGATAGTCCAGCCTTAGCTCTATCTCCCAAGTGGAGAAATGTATTTTGGAATAAAAATGGGGAGTGCTCAGTCTTTTTATTAAATCAACAAATTTCTGTCATAGCCTTTCAGAAATTCAAAGAGAAGTCGACTCTTTTCTGATGAAGATGACAGACAAATAAATACAAGGTCACCCAAAAGAAACCAGAGGGTTGCGATGGTCCCACAGGTATGTGTGTCACTAGCGTTTGGTTCCATGTGAAAGGAAGTGAGCAGTTGCTCAGCATAATAAAATTTATGTTTTAGTGTTCTATTACATGTTGAGTAACAAGCTATTTTTCTTAAATCGTGCTCCAACTCGGCTCCTATGTTCGTCACCTAGAAAGGCCATTATTTTATTGATGGACTTTTTCCAGGAGTAGAAAGCCAATTCTCAGTCTTACAAATGCACAGTTTTAAGCATGGAGAGGAGAGATGGATTTGGCAATAGGGAATCAGTTTGGAGTTTTTCATGGAAATGAAAGGGTGAATAACATTTTACTTTATCGCTGAGGAAAGTATGTTGAAGACTTCCTTCTCCAAAAGAGGAAACTATAGCACAAGATCGCATCATAGTTTTCATTTTTGGCACTCTTTTTTTTAGTAAGAGATTAATTTATTTGATTTCCTCTCCTCATTATTGTTATTTTTTAAAGATCTCATCTAATTATTAGAGAGAGAGAGAGAGAGCAAGCACAAGCAGGGGGAATGGCAGGCAGAGGGAGAGGGAGGAACAGACTCCGCTGAGCAGGGAGCCTGATGCTGGGCTCCATCCCAGGAGCCTGGGATCATGACCTGAGCCGAAGGCAGAGACTTAACAGTTTGAGCACCCAATTTTTTCTCTTTAGTTTTTTTTTTTTTTTAACTTTTTAAAAAATTGAAGTATAATTAACACACAGTGTTACATTAGTTTCAGGTGTACAGTACAGTGATTCAGCAATTTATACTTTACTCAGTTTCATCATGATAAGTGTACTCTTTTTTCTTTTTTTTAAGATTTATTTATTCATTTATAGAGAAAGAGAGCAGGGTGGGGAGGGGCAGAGGGAGAGAGAATGTCAAGCTGGCTCTGAGCTGAGCACAGAGCCCGATGTGGGGCTCAATCTCGCGACCCCAAGATCATAACCTGAGCCAAAAGCAAGAGTTGGATTTTTTTTTTTTTTTTTTTTAAGAGTTGGACTCTTAACTGACTGCATGGCTCAGGCGCTCAATAAGTGTACTCTTAATTCCGTTCATGTAGCTCACCCACCCATCATCCCTCTGGTAACCACCAGTTCTCTATATTCAAGAGTCTGGGGTTTTTTTGTTTGTCTCTTTTTTATTGTTGTTTTGTTTTGTTTTGTTTCTTAAAATCCACGTATGAGTGAAATCATATGTTATTTATCTTTCTCTGACTTCATTTAGCATTATATTCTGTATATGTCTGTCCATGTTGTTGCAAATGGCAACATTTCATTCTTTTTTATGGCTGAGTAGTTTTCCTGTGTGTGTGTGTGTGTGTGTGTGTGTGTGTGTGTGTGTACTACCTCTTCTTTATCCATTCCTCTATGGAGGGACACTTGGGCTGCTTCCATATTTTGTCTATTGTATGTAATGCTGCAGTTAACATAGGAACCTATCTTTTCGAATTAGTTTTTTTTTTTTTTTTTAAAGATTTTATTTATTCATGAGAGAAACAGAGAGAGAGAGAGAGGCAGAGACACAGATAGAGGGAGAAGCAGATCCCATGCAGGGAGCCCAACGGTGGGACTCAGTCCCGGGTGTCCAGGATCATACCCTGGGCTGAAGGCGGTACTAAACTGCTGAGCCACCCAGGGATCCCTGAATTAGTATTTTTATTATCTTTGGGTAAATACCCAGTTGTGGGATTATTGAATCATAAGGTAGTTCTATATTTTTTTAAATTTTTTTTTGAGCAACCTCCATACTATTCTCCAGAGTCGCTGCACCAGTTTATATTCCTAGCAACAGTGCACATGTGTCTGTAAGCTACCCAGGCACCCTGTAATTTAAAAAAGTTTTTTAAACAAATTTATTTATTTTAGAGAGTGCAGAGAGGTGGGAGGAGGGATAGAGGAAGAGGAAGAGTCTTAAGCAGACTTCACACTGAGTGCAGAGCCGAAATTGGGGATTAGTCTCATGACCCTGAGATCACAACCTAAGTTGAAACCAACAGTGATGCCCAACCGATGTACTACCTAGGTGCCCCCCTTTTTAAAAATTTTTGAAAAGAATTTATTTATTTTAGAGAGAGACTTGTATAAATTCTTTATATATTTTGGGTATTTTTTTTAAATATTTTATTTATTTATTCATGAAAGACAGACACAGAGAGGAATAGACACAGGTAGAGGGAGAAGCAGGCTCCATGCAGGGAGCCCGACGTGGGACTCGATCCTGGGTCTTCAGGATCAGGCCCTGGGCCGAAGGTGGCGCTAAACTGCTGAGCCACCTGGGCTGCCCTTATTTTGGGTATTTACCCCTTTTTGGCATCTTTAAAAAATAATAGTGGACATGTGAGAATCAAAGAGAAGAATAAAAATTATGTAAGGAAAATACTATTTTTAAAAATAATGTAATTTTTCTCTTGTCAAATTTATAATCTCTGATGTAATTATTGCCTTCTTCCCTTTCTTCTTTTTTTTTTTTTAAGATTTTATTTATTTATGACACACACATGCAGAGAGAGAGAGGCAGAGACACGGCAGAGGGAGAAACAGGCTCCATGTAGGGAGCCTGACATGGGACTCGATCCCAGGTCTCCAGGATCACGCCCTGTGCTAAAGGCAGTGCTAAACCGCTGAGCCACCCAGGACGCCCACTTTCTTCCCTTTCATTTGTTTCTAAAAGTGGTATAAAATTATCCAGTAGGAGGGATCATAGTAGGGGTGATTTTTCTCTATCAAGGACTGGGCACCAAATAAATTAAAGGCATGACCAGCAATATTTAACAACAACAGTTAAATGAATAACACTTATTTCTGTATTGACTTTAGAAGAGCTATGTTATTAGAATAATTTAGATGCCTTAACTTTGTTTAGATTTTAAAAAGTTTCAAATACGTGATTTTTTTTTTAAGATTTTTTTCCTATTTATTAGGAAAATTTTCAAACTGACAGAAGACTGGTCTTTATGACTCTGAAACCATCTTGCCCCATCTCTGTGCACTCTCCTTCCCCCAGGTACATCATTCCTTCCAGAGGTAGTTTACAGAGTGCTTTCTACTTCTGAGTCACACAGAGCAGACATAAGTAAGACAAACATGATACGAGACTGCTTCAGATATGTGAGAAGGTTTTATATCCTGTGAGTTTTCTCTTTTCTTTAACTTTCCTATTTCTATCCACTTTGATTTATAGGTGTGGCTTGTTCCCTTCCCCTTCTGATCTGAATCTGTTCATTTGTGGGTTTCTTTAAGGAGCCCTGTCTGGAACGAACTAGTTGTAAAAACCAAATTTGACTGAGTACTTACTGTGTACCAGGCTCTGTTTTAAGCCCTGCATATACATGGCTTTGATTTAGTCTTCAACAACCCTGATGACCTAGGCTACTGCCTTATTTCCCGTTTTTCAGCTGAGGAAACAGACATGGTGAAGTATCCTGCTCCCGATCCCAAAGATTGCAAGCAAAGGCTAAGAGGCGAATGGCCGGCAGCCTGTCTCCAGGGCCTCCTTTTTTGTGTTGTCCTAATAGCTTTATTTTTATTTATTAATTTTCAAGATTTATTTATTTATTTTAGAGCAAGCGAGGAGGGGGAGGGGTAGAGGCAGAGGGAAGGGGGAAACAGACTCCTTGCTAGCTCGGAGCCTGATGGGGGCCTCGATCTCCCCACCCTGAGATCTTGACCCCAGCCGAAACCAAGAGTCACATGCCCAACCCACCCAGCCAATCAGACGTCCCCTAACAGCTTTATTGAGATAGGATTCACATACCATACGTTTCAACCATTTAAAGCATACTATTCAGTGGTTTTGTAAGTTTGTAAGCAATTTTAGGACATTTTCATCACCCCCCAGAAAACCCTGTACCAGTGACTCTGTTTTCTCTCTGTTAAAACTACCCTACAAAGGGCAGCCTGGGTGGCTCAGTGGTTTGGCGCCTGCCTTCAGCCCAGGGTGTGATCCTGGAGACCCGGGATCGAGTCCCACATCCGGCTCCCTGCATGGAGCTGCTTCTCCCTCTGCCTGTGTTTCTGCCTCTCTCTCTCTGTCACTCATGAATAAAAAACAAACAAACAAACAAACAAAAAACTACCCTACAAGGGTGGTTGCTACAGCTGGGATATTTACATTTAAACTTTGGAAGATGCTACTAAATGTTCATGGAAGTTGTAGTAATTGATACTTCCACTAACAGGGGATCTTTAATGGTTTTATAGCCAGGGAGTCACCAATACCTTATTTAAATAAAATCTGGGTCAATAACTCAATAGAAAAATGACACTATTTCTGATAATAGTGTTTTATGATAATTTGGTTATTTGGTTGTTATTCTAAACCACTCCTAGAATACAGAAAAAAATTTTTTTTAAGATTTTATTTATTTATTCATGAGAGACACAAAGAGAGAGAGAGAGAGAGAGAGAGAGAGAGAGAGAGAGGCAGAGACACAGGCAGAGGGAGAAGCAGGCTCCATGCATGAAGCCCGATGTGGGGCTCAATCCTGGGACTCCGGGATCACACCCTGAGCCAAAGGCAGACACTCAACTGCTGAGCCACCCAGGTGTCCCACAAAAAAATTTTTTTACATTAAAAAGTTAATTTTTCAAAGTAGAGTATGCTATCCTGAATTGGATTCTGGGACAGAAAAAGCACATTAATGGAAAAACTGAAGAAATCTACATAAGATCTGTAGTTTAGTTGATAGTATCGTACAGTGTTAGTTTCTTAATTTTGACACACCATGTTTATGTAAGATGTTCACGCTAGGGAAAGCTGGGTGGAAGGCATATTAGAACTCAGTACTATCTTTGCCACTTTCCTATAAATTTACAATTTTTCCAAAGCTAAAGGCTTTTGATAATAAAAAATTATTTACCTATACTAATTCTCCAGATCTACATCATTAACTGGTAACCACTGGAATTAGTTTGATTAGGCTTTTGATCTTTTTTTTTTTTTTTAATATTTTATTTATTTATTCATGAGAGACAGAGAGAGAGAGAGGGGCAGAGACACAGGCAGAGGGAGAAGCAGGCCCCATGCAAGGAGCCTGACACGGGACTCAATCCCGGGACTCCAGGATCACGCCCTGGGCCGAAGGTGGCGCTAAAATGCTGAGTCACCTGGGTGCCCAGCCTTTTAGATCTTTATAGACCTTTCTTAAAAGTTTATATGTGTGTTCATAGAAAATACATGGTAGTTTTTTTTTCATGGTAGTTTTTAATGTTTGTAGTTTTAAAATTATAATATTTTCATGATCATATACCATGCATCATTCTGTAATTCAGTTTTTCATTTAAAAATCTGGTTTTGAGATTTGGCTGTGCTGATTGATTTAGTTTGATAACAGATAGGCAGACTTCAATCTTTTGTTTCTTTTTCCTGTTATATATTATGCAGTCTTATGATACCGTAGTTTATACATTCTTCTATTTATGGGCATTTAAATGGTTTCTAAGGTTTTACTATTACAGACAGTGTTATAGCGAATACCCCAACCAAGCATGTTTGTATAAATTTGCAAGTGTTTTTTCAAGGATAGATGCCTGAAATGTGGAATTGCTGGATCATAGGATATGCACATTTAAACAGTCTGAAGTAGTACTAAATTATTCTCCAAGGACATTGTACTGGTTTATACTTTCTACCAACAATATATCATAGTACCTGTTTCCCCAAATGCTTGCCAGCTCAGTATATAAACAAACATCTGAGTTGTTGCCGATCTGATAATAGCATCTCCCTGATTCTAGGTGGCATTTCATCTATGAGTGATGTTGAGGTACTTTTCACATGTTTATTTTTTTTTTGAGATTTTTTTATTTTTTATTTTTTATTTACTCATGACAGACACACAGAGAGAGAGAGAGAGAGAGAGAAGCAGACACAGGCAGAGGGAGAAGCAGGCTCCATGCAGGGAGCCGGATGTGGAACTCGATCCTGGGTCTCCAGGATCACACCCCAGGCTGAAGGCAGCGCTAAACCGCTGAGCCACCGGGGCTGCCCTTCACATATGTTTAAAACAATTTCTTGGGATGCCTGGGTGGCTCAGTGGTTAAGTGCCTGCCTTCAGCCCAGGGCCTGATCCTGGGGGCCCGGGATTGAGTCCCACATTGGGCTCCCTGCATGGAGCCTGCCTCTCTCTCTGTGTCTCTTATGAGTAAATAAATAGAAGTCTTTAAAAAAAAAATTCTTTCCCATAAACTGTTTGTCTTTTGTCCCTATTTTCTAATTCGTTTGCAAGAATTTTGTATATATTAATATTAGCCCTTTGGCTGTTTATATTGGTTGTAATTTTCTTTTTCAGTTTGTAGTTTGTCTTTTGACTTTTTAAATTTTTTTACAGACATGCAGGATTGAAAAAAAAATGTAAAGGTCAAATATAACTGTGTTTTCCTTCGTGACTTTCTGGGTTTATACTTAGAAAGATCTTCTCTGGTCTAAAATTATATCTTTTGGGCAGCCTGGGTGGTTCAGTGGTTCAGTGCCACCTTCAGCCCAGGGCCTGATCCTGGGGGCCCGGGATCGAGTCCCGTGTCGGGCTCCCTGCATGGAGCCTGCTTCTCCCTCTGCCTGTTTCTCTGCCTCTGTGTGTGTGTGTGTGTGTGTGTGTGTGTGTGTGTGTCTGTCATGAATAAATAAATAAAATCTTTAAAAAAATAAAATTATACCTTTTAAATTCACTCATTTATATCATTTTTTATTAATGCTTAAATTTTTAGTCCATCTGGATTTATTTTGGAGTAAAAGATGAAGTAAATCTACAACCTTGATTTTTTCCCAGAGGACTACTTAGTTGTGCTAATAACACTGAGGAAGTAATCCATCTGCATCACAGCTAAATTCCTTTATATATTTGGGATTATTTCTGGTCTTTGTATTTATCTGTATCTAGTATGTCTCTGTATGTGCTAGTGTCAGATTGTCTTAATGTGGCTTTATGTAGTGTTAATATCTGGTGAGTCATTATTACATATCCTTTTTTAGGATACTTTCTCCGTAGGAAGACTTTCGAATCAACTTGACTAGGAAAAAAATCCTGTTGGGATTTTTCTTGGTATTGCACTGATATTATGAATTAATTTATGCTATGTGACATATTTGTAGCATT
Source organism: Vulpes lagopus (assembly GCF_018345385.1). Classification (NCBI taxonomy): domain Eukaryota; kingdom Metazoa; phylum Chordata; class Mammalia; order Carnivora; family Canidae; genus Vulpes; species Vulpes lagopus. The sequence continues at coordinate 147,547,090 of NC_054824.1, read as the reverse complement.
GAAATTCTCTGTCCAAGAACTGGTTTTAATTTCACTTATTTTTTTTTTAAGATTTTATTTATTTATTCATGAGAGACACAGAGAGGCAGAGACAGAGGCAGAGCGAGAAGCAGGGAGCCCCATGTGGGGCTCAGTCCAAGGACCCTGGAATCATGACCTGAGCCAAAGGCAGACACTCAACCACTGAGCCACCCAGGCAACCTGAGAGTAGAAATTCTTAATTTTAATGAAGTCCATATTTTCTTTTATGGATCAAGCTTTTGTGTGCTTTAGCTAAGAAATCTATGCCTAACTCAAGGTCACAAAGATTTTTATATGTTTTCTTCTAGCAGAGTGGTGTTTTTATTAATTAATTAATTAATTAATTAATTATTTATAAAGATTTTTATTTATTCATGGAGAGACACACAGAGAGAGGCAGAGACACAGGCACAGGGAGAGGCAGGTTCACCAGAGGGAGCCTGTTGTGGGACTCGATCCCAGGACCTTGGGATCATGACCTCAGCCAAAGGCAGACACTCAACCACTGAGCCACCCAGGCGCCCCAGAGTGGTGTTTTAAAATCAAATCACACCACTACCTTGCTTAAAATTGTCCAAGGAGGGCAGCCCGGATGGCTCAGCGGTTTAGCGCCGCCTTCAGCCCAGGGCATGATCCTGGAGACCCGGGATCGAGTCCCACATCGGGCTCCCTGCGTGGAACCTGCTTCTCCCTCTGCCTGTGTCTCTGCCTCTTCTCTGTGTCTCTCATGAATAAATAAATACAATCTTTAAAAAAAAAACAAAACTATACAAGGATGGATGCCTGTGTGGGTCAGTGGTTGAACGTCTGCCTTTGGCTCAGGGCATGATTTTGGAGTCCCGGGATTGAGTCCCACATCAGGCTCCTTGCATGGAGCCTGCCTCTCCCTCTGCCTCTCTCTCTGTCTCTCATGAATAAATAAATAAAATAAAATAAAAAAACTGTCTAAGGATTTTCCCTCATATTTAGAATAAAAATCTAAACCCCTATTGCTGATCTACAAATACAAAGCCCACCCAAGCATCCCCTAGTTCCACTTATTCAAGCCTCAGTGTCCCTCTGTAGACTAAAATATTTTTCCATGTTGATCTTGCACATTTGTTTAGTGTATTCCTGGGTGTTTAATACTTTTGTGCTTGTCATTTTTGCTTTAATAAACAGGATATATCTTCTGCTTTTTTTTTTTTTTGAAAGTTTTTATTTATCATGAGAGACACAGAAAGAGAGAGGCAGAGACACAGGCAGAGGGAGAAACAGGCTCCATGTAGGGAGCCCGATGCGGGACCTGATCCTGGGACCCCAGGGTCACTCCCTGAGCTGACGGCAGACGCCCAACCACTGAGCCACCCAGGCATCCCTTCATCTGTTTTATTATCTAACTAATTCTCCCTTATATAGAGAAAAGTAATGATTTTTTTTAAGATACTGATTTTTTTTTAAGATTTATTTATTTATTCATTTATGATAGACATAGAGAGAGGCAGAGACACAGGCAGAGGGAGAAGCAGGCTTCATGCCGGGAGCCCGATGCGGGACTCGATCCCGGGTCTCCAGGATCACACCCTGGGCCAAAGTCAGGCGCCAAACCACTGAGCCACCCAGGGATCTCCCTAAGATACTGATTTTTATTTATTTATTTATTTTTTTTTAAAAATTTTTATTTATTTATGATAGTCACAGAGAGAGAGAGGCAGAGACACAGGCGGAGGGAGAAGCAGGCTCCATGCACCGGGAGCCCGATATGGGACTCGATCCCGGGTCTCCAGGATCGCGCCCTGGGCCAAAGGCAGGCGCCAAACCGCTGCGCCACCCAGGGATCCCGATACTGATTTTTATATGTCAGCCTTGTATTTGCCCACTTTATTAAATTCTCTTACTATTTTAAATGATTATAGTTGTTTTCTTGAGTTTTCTAGGACAGTCTTATCACTTGCAAATAATGGCTTTTATCTTCTCCTTTACAATTATTAGTTAAAAAATAGTAGTGATTGTCAACATCATCTTCCTCTAATGACAGTGTTTTGGATCATAACCTGAGACAAAGGCAGAAGCTTCACTGACTAAGCCACCCAGGTGCCTCTGTCTTTCGTATCTTAACATTGAATGTGATCATGACTTTTGGATTGGAATGAGGAGAAATAAGTTTTACAGGTTAAGAAAGTATCCATCTGTTTTTGTTTTCTTGGTCAGTAGAGCTAAAAGCCTTGTCAGTTTTGTTGACCTTTTTTTTTTGTTGTTGACCTTTTTGAAGAACTTTTGGGGGTGCTTGGGTGGTGGGCGTGAGGTGTCTGCATTTGGCTTAGGTCATGATCTCAGAGTCCTGGGACTAAGTCCCGCATCAGGCTCCCTCTTCAGCCTGAAGTCTGCTTCTTCCTCTGCCCCCCCCCCCCCCCCCGCCTCGTGCACTTTCTCTCTCTCTCTCTCTCTCTCTCAAATAAATACATTAATAATCTTTTTAAAAAATAAAGAAATTGAGACAACATTGACATAACATTGTATGTTTCAGGTACACAACAGATTTGATATTTGTGTATGTGGTGAAATGATCACTACGTTAACATCTGTCAGCACAGTTACAATTTTTTTTCTTGTGATAAGAACTTTTAAAATCTATTCTGTTAGTGACTTTTAACTATGTAATATATACTATAGTCACCATGCTGTACATTACATCTCCCTAACCTACTGATTTTATTTTATTTTATTATTATTTTTTAACCTACTGATTTTAAAACTGAGTTTGTGCCTTTTCACCCCTTTCATCCCGTTACCTAGCAACCACCAGTCTGCTCTTTGTATTTATGAATTAAGTTTGTGTATGTGTGTTGTTGTTGTTGTTGTTTTTGGGTTTTTGTTTGTTTTGTTTTTCAGGGGAATTTTTTTAGATTTCACATATAAGTGAGATCACCTGGTGTTTGTCTCTCTCTTAGTTCACTTAGCATAATGCCCTCAAGGCCCATCCATGTTACTGCAAATGGCAAGGTTTCATTCTGTTTTTATAGCTAAATAATATTCCAGCATGTGTGTGTGTGTGTGTGTGTGTGTGTGTGTGTGTGTGCCACATTTTCTTTATTTCTTTATCCAGTGATGAACACTTAGGTTGCTTCCATGTCTTGGCTATTATAAATAATACTGCACAGAGCATTGGGGTGCAGATATTTTTTTCAAGTTAAGGTTTTTGTTTGCTTCGGATAAATAACCCAGCATTGGAATTATTGAATCATAAGTTTTAGTTTTAATTTTTTTGAGGAACCTCCTTACTGTTGTTCACAGTGGCTGCTCTAGTTTGCATGCCCACCAACAGTGCAGGAGAGTTCCCCTTTTTCCACATTTTCACCAACACTTATTATTTCTTATCTTTTTGACTCTAGTTGTTCTGATAGGTATGAGGTGATATCCCACTGTGAATTTGCATTTCCCTGATGATAAGTGATGTTGAGTATCTTTTCATGCACCTGTTGGCCATCTGGATGTCTTTGGGAAGGTGTCTCTTCAGACCCTCTGCCCATTTTTTAATTGGATTTGGTTTTTGTTTTTAAAGATTTTATTTATTTATTCATGAGACAGAGAGAGAGAGAGAGAGAGAGAGAGGCAGAGACATAGGCAGAGAGAGAAGCAGGCTCCATGCAGGGAGCCAGATGTGGGACTTGATCCTGGGATTCCAGGATAACACCCTGGGTCAAAGGCGGGTGCTCAACCACTGAGCCACCCAGGATTGTTTTTTTTTTGCTATTGAGTTGCATGAGTTTTTATACAGTTTGAATATTAACTCTTTATGAAATATACAACTTGCAAATATTTTCACCCGTTCTGTAGATCTCTTTTTCCTCTTGTTGATGGTTTCCTTTGCTATGCAGAAGATTTTTAGTTTGATGGAGCTCCACTTGTTAATTTTTATTTTTGATGCCTTTGCCTCTGGTGTCAAATTAAAAAAAATCATCACCAAGACCAGTGTCTAACTCACCACTTACATTTTTTCCTAGAACTTTTATGGTTTCAGGTCTTACATTCAAGCCTTTAATCTATTTTTTTAATTATTATTTTATTAGAGAGGGGGAGGGGCAGAGGGAAAGAGAATATTAAGCAGGCTCTGCACCCAGTGTGGAGCCTGATGTGACACTCGATCTCATGACCTTGAGATCATAACCTGAGCCAAAAATCAAGAGTTGGATGCTTAGCCCACTGAGCCACGTAGGTGCCCCAAGTTTTTAATCTATTTTGAGCTAGTGTTTGTGTATGGTGTAAGACAGTGGTCCAGTTTGATTCTTTTGCATATGGCTGTCCAGTGTTCCCAGCACCATTTATCAAAGAGACTGTCCTTTCTCCATTGTATATTCTTTTTTTTTTGGCGGCGCTAAACCGCTGCACCACTGGGGCTGCCCTCCATTGTATATTCTTGCCTCTTTGTTGTAAATTAATTAGCCATATATGCGTGAATTTATTTCTGGGCTCTCTGTTGTGTTTTATTAACCTGTATACTTGTTTTTGTTTTTTAAGATTTATTTATTTATGTATGTATGTATGTATTTATGATAGAGAGAGAGAGAGAGAGAGAGAAAGAGAGAGAGGCAGAGACACAGGCAGAGGGAGAAGCAGGCTCCATGCCGGGAGCCCGATGCGGGACTCGATCCGGGACTCCAGGATCCTGCCCTGGGCCAAAGGCAGGTGCCAAACTGTTGAGCCACCCAGGGATCCCCTGTATACTTGTTTTTATGCCATTATGATACTGTTTTGATTACTATAGCTTATAATATAGTTTGGAATTAGGGGGGTTTTTTTGTGTTTTTTTTTTTTTTTTTTTTTTTTTTTTGGAGTTAGGGAATTTGATGCCACTACTTTTATTCTTCTTTCTCAAGATTGCTTTGGCTATTCAGGATCTTCTTTGATGCCATACAAATTTTGCAATTGTTTTACCTCTGTGAAAAATGCCATTGGAATTTTCATAGGGATTGCATTGAATTTTAAATTGTTTTAGATAATATGGATATTTTTACGGTATTCTTCCAATCTATGAGAATGGAATAGCTTTCCAAGAATTTTAAAAATTCATGCAGGGGCACCTGGATGGCTCAGTCAGTTAAGTGTCTGACTCTAGCTCAGATCATGATCTTGGGGTCCTGGATATGAGCCCCACATTGGTTTCCATGCTCAGCGGGGAGTCTGGTTCTCTTCTGCTCCTTCCCCATTCATGGGCTCACTCACTCCTTCCTTCCTTCCTTCCTTCCTTCCTTCCTTCCTTCCTTTCATTTTTTTTTAAGACTTTATTTATTTATTCATGAGAGGCACAGAAAGAGACAGGCAGAGATATAGGCAGAGAGAGAAGCAGGCTCCATGCAGGTGATGTGGGACTTGATCCTGGGACTCCAGGATCACGCCCTGGGCCAAAGGCAGATGAGCTCAGGCTCAACCACTGAGCCACCCAAACATCCCTCTCTGTTTGTCTTTCAAATAAATAAATAAAATCCTAAAAAATAATAATAAAGTACATGATATTTTTTGAGATTTCCTTTTATTGTACTTTGGTAAATTTTACCTATTTATGCTGCCTTTATAAAAATAGTTGGTATCAGGCTCTCTGTGAGGAGCCTGCTTCTCCCTCTATCTGTGTTTCTGCCTCTCTCTCTCATGAATAAGTAAATAAAATATTATAAATTAAAATAAATAAATAAAAGAGTTGGGAAGCTCTTTTTTTCTTGATTGAACTGAAACATTTTATTTTCATTTCTTTTTTTTAAATTTAAATTCAATTAACCAATTTATAGTAAGTACATCATTAGTTTCAGATGTAGTGTTCAATAATTTATCAGTTGCATGTAACACCCAGTGCTCATCATATCATGTGCCCTCCTTAATGCCCATCACCCAGTTACCCCGTCCCCCCACTCACCTACCCTTCAGCGACCCTCAGTTTGTTTCCTAGAGTTAAGAGTCTCTCATAGTTTGTCTCCCTCTATGATTACTTCTTATTCAGTTTTCCCTCTCTTCCCCTAAGGTCCTCTGCCCTGTTCCTTATATTCCACATATGAGTGATACCATATAATTGTCTTTTTCTGATTGACCTATTTTACTCAGCATAATACCCTCTAGTTCCATCCACTTTTATGTAAATGAGTTGAAACATTTTAATAGCATTGGTGCTGTGATTTGATACAGAATTCACTGGTGAAACTTTCTGGGCCTAGTGCTGCTGTTTGCTTGCCTTTTCTCTGTCTCTCTTTCACAATTCTCTTCTCCCTACATACCTAAATTGAAATTGTAGCATAGTACAGACATGGTGGGGGCAAATGATACCACTTTCCTTGTCAGAATATGTTAAGAAACTGGAGGCTTTAACTTTGTAAAAAATAAACAGAATGTTTATTTTGTTAAGTAATATGAAAAAAAATATATGTTGTTGAATCTTTTTTGAGTACTTAATAACCATAATGTACCTTTTTACAAATGTATTCGATGTTACAGATGTTCATTTTTACTTGCTGGACCTGTAATTAATCTCTGTTTTTTTATTGTATAGAAATTTACAGCAACAATGTCTACACCAGATAAGAAAGCCTCACAGAAGATTGGTTTTCGATTACGTAACCTACTGAAGCTTCCCAAAGCACATAAATGGTGCATATACGAATGGTTCTACTCAAATATAGATAAGTATGTATCATGGCTTACATCATGGGTATCACTTGAACCAGAAATTTAAGCTTTTCAAACGTTACAAGCTATATTCTTTTCTGTAGGCCTGTTTTGATTCTTCTTTTCCCTTAATTTTTCCTTTTTTTTTTTTAGCAGCAAGATTTTTTTTTTTTAAGATTTTATTTATTCATAGAGATGCAGAGAGAGAGAGAGAGAGAGAGGCAGAGACACAGGCAGAGGGAGAAGCAGGCTCCATGCAGAGAGCCTGATGTGGGACTCAATCCAGCATCTCCAGGATCACGCCCTGGGCTGCAGGCGGCGCTAAACTGCTGCGCCACCGGGGCTGCCCAATTTCTTTTTCTTTTTTTTTTTTTTTTATTCTTCATTCTTCTTTGATCCATTTCCATTCCTCATAGCTTTCTTTTCCCCTTCCCCTCTTTGGAGAAGTTATACTTTTTTTTTGTTATACATTTTTATGAAAGTATAACCTATATTATAATTTACAAAGACTGTGGAATGGAGATACCCTAGAACAAAACTCCTTTATTTGTAATGAACAAGGTATGTTTTTTCCTTTTTTTTTAAGACTTTTATTTATTTTAGAGATAGGAAGTATGAGCAGGGAGAGAGGCAAAGGGAAAGGGGGAAGCAGACTCCGCTCTAAGCAGAGAGCCTGATGCAGGGCTTGATTCCAGGAGCCTGAGATCATGACCTGAGCTGAAGGGAGACACTTAACCTACTGAGCTGAGCCTCCCAGACGCCTCTAGGATAGTCTTTCTATTTCAGACATAACATTTATATACTTTAATTATACGTAAATATTTAAACAGAACATAGTAAGAGATTTGGGTGAAATCCAATTATTCAACAGCAGTATTTACTGAGAAAAATTTAAATTTCTTATGCATCTTAATTGAATCCATGCTAGTCACTGATGCTTGCTTTGCTGGTTCCTTGTCTTTACTTCCCTTTCCTGGTTTTTAAACCAGTTACCTATACTATAGGGAATCTCATGAATGTTTGTATTTTTTTTTTAAGATTTTATTTATTTATTCATGAGAGACACACACACAGAGAGAGAGAGAGAGGCAGAGACACAGGCAGAGGGAGAAGCAGGCTCCACCCAGGGAGCCCAATGTGGGACTTGATCCCAGGTCTCCAGGATCACACCCAGGGCTGAAGGCAGCACTAAACCGCTGAGCAACCTGGGCTGCCCTAAAATTTTTAATTTTTTTTAAAGCTTTATTAATTTTATTTGACACAGAAAAAAAAACAAGCAGGGGGAGCAGCAGGCAGAAGGAGAGAGAGAAGCAGAGTCCTCACTGAGCAGGGAGGCCGATGTGGGGTTCAATCCCAGGACCCCTGGGATCGTGACCTGAGCAAAGGCAGATGCTTCACCAAGCCACCCAGATGCCCCAAAATTGTAAATTTATTTTATTATTATTATTATTTTTTAAGGTTTTATTTCTTTATTTGACAGAGAGAAAGCACAACAGGGGGAGCAGCAGAGGAAGAGGGAGAGAGAAGCAGGCTCTCTGCTGAGCAGGGAGCCTGATGTGGGTGGGGTTTGATCCCAATCGGGAGACCATGACCTGAGCTAAAGGCAGATGCTTAACCAACTGAGCCACCCAGGCACCCCTAATTTCTTTTTTTTTTTTTTTTAATATTTTATTTATTTATTCATGAGAGAGAGAGAGAGGCAGAGACACAGAGGGAGAAGCAGGCTTCATGCAGGAAACCTGACGTGGGACTCGATCCTGGGTCTCCAGGACCACACCCTGGGCTAAAGGCAGCACTAAACTGCTGAGCCACCCGGGCTGCCCCCTAATTTCTTTTTATTTTATTTTATTATTATTTTTTTTAAGATTTTATTTATTTATTCATGAGAGACACGGAGAGTGAGAGAGGCAGAGACATAGGCAGAGGGAGAAACAGGCTCCATGCAAGGAGCCCGATGTGGGATTCGATCCTGGGACTCTGGGATTACGCCCTGGGCCGAAGGCAGGCACTAAACTGCTGAGCCACCCAGGGATCCCCCTAATTTCTTTTTAAAAGACCTTATTAAAGTCTAATCTCTGTATCCAACGTGAGGCTCAGATTTACAATCCCAAAAATCAAGAGTCACATGCTCTACGAACTGACCCAGCCATGCACCCCTGAAATTGTTTTATTTTCGTCCACTGATTTTTCCATAGTTTATGAGGCTTTCAGGGTATCTTGGTGTGATCTGAGTTCTGGAATTCCCAAGAACTGATATAACCCTCTAGAGTCCTCTAATTTTCTAAAATTTACTTACTCTCAAAGAGGACTCCTTGCTGTTGGTATTACCTTTGGGACAAAGATACTTTGTAGCTAACATTGTTCATCCTCACTGGATGTAATGACAGTGCCAAGATATACTAGGATATACTCATATGTGAGATTTAGCAAAAATCAGAGTCTCCTGGAATCTCCAGCACAGACATTTCTTGAGTAAATTGTACACATTAATTGTTTCACAAATGCCAATTTTAGTTTTAACAGTTTGAAGTTGTGCCAATTTTGTATATGTCGTGGATAGAAGTGAAAGATGCATTTGGGGATTAGTATAATGTTGAAAATTGGAAAGCATATTTTGAATTTATGCCTCTGAAATAATTGTGATTAACCACTAAATTACCATTTCTGTCTTACAGACCACTCTTTGAAGGTGATAATGACTTCTGTGTATGTCTGAAGGAATCTTTTCCTAATTTAAAAACAAGAAAGTTAACAAGAGTAGAATGGGGAAAAATCAGGCGACTTATGGGAAAACCACGGAGGTAAAAATATTTTTATTTAAAATAAACCAGTAAGTTAGTTGGTAGTATAATTACCACATTGATTCCTTTTCATCTTTGCAAAGACTAGTCCTGAAACATAGCTTTTCAGAATCATTATATTTTAAATATATCCTGATAACTAGCTTTAATATAGGTGCTTTTTATATCTATGCATCTTAAAATTAAATACAGTTCCATTTTTGTTCAAATTATAGGATTCGAACATAATTTTCTTACATTCTCTATGCCCCACTATGTTCCAAAAAATATTTAAGAATACACTAGAAAATATATTTGATCCTTTAACAATGTGGAGGTTAGGGATGCCGACCCTCACAGTCAAATCTTCATATAACTTTTGACTCTCCGCCCCCCCCCCCAGAACCTAACTACTAGTAGTTTACTATTGACTGGAAATCTTACTGATAATATAAACAGCCAATAACACATATATATTACTGTGTTCTTACAATAAAATAAGCTGGAGAAAAGAAAATGGTATTAAGAAAATCATAGGAACGGAAGATACATTTATAGTACCATACTATATTAAAAAAAAATCCATGCATAAGTGGACCTGAGTGGTCACATCCTTGTTTTTTAGGAGTCCACTATATTTAATGAAGCTCTCGGGGTATACTAATACATTGTTATCTTTTTAGAAACCATCTATCACTGCAAAAGCCTTCTTACATATTTTACTTTATATAAAAACAAGATAAGGGGGTAGGGTGAGATGGGTGAAGGGGATCAAAAGATAGAATCTTGCAGTTATGAGTCATGGAATGTAATGTATAGTGTGATGACTATAGTTAATAGTATTGTAAAGCTTTTTTTTAAAAAAAGATTTTATTTATTTATTAGACTGTGAGAGAGCATGAGTGAAGGGTGGGGAGAGGGAGAGGGAGAAGCAGGCTCCCCACTGAACAGGGAGTCTGATGTGGGGCTCTATCCCAGGACCCCGAGATCATGACCTGAGCCAAAGGCAGATGCTTAACTGACTGAGCCACCCAAGTGGCTGTAAAGCATATTTTAAAGTTGATGACAGTAGATCTTAAAAGTTCTTATCACAAGAAAAAAAAATTGTAACTATATATGGTGAGAGATGTTAACTAGACTTAGTGTGGTGATCATTTCACAATATATACAAATATTGAATCATTCTATTGTACACCTGAAGGTTACATAGTGTCTTATATATCTATTATACCTCAGTAAAACAAAAACGCATTCTATCTAAAAACAAAAACAGAAAAACCCCAGAAAGAAAAATCAAGTGAATCTCTCCAATATGTTATTTTCTGAAAATTACTTTTCATGTGAAATGACTTTTCCCTTTGTAGTGTTATCTTGCTTTCTAACACAGCCACCCAGACATCCCTGGCTTCTTTGGTTTCTTAAAAGGGTTAAACATACACTGACCATACGACCCCGCCATTCCACTCTTAGGTATTTAGTTAAGAGAAATGAAAGCCTATATTTATACAAAAACCTATACACAGGGACACCTGGGTGGCTCAGCAGCTAAGTGTCTGTCTGTCTTCGGCTCAGGCGTGATCCTGGAGTCCCGGAATCGAGTCCCACATCAGGTTCCCTGCATGGAGTCTGCTTTTCCCTCTGCCTATGTGTCTGCCTCTCTCTCTCTCTTTCTCTCTGTCTCTCGTGAACAAATAAATCAAATCTTAAAAAAAAAAAAAAAAAAAACCTATACACAAATGTTCATATCAACTTTGTTGTAATAACGCCAAACTAAAAATAATACATATGTCCACCAGTAGGTGAATGGATAAACAAACGGTGGCCATTCATAGAAATGGATACTGTTCTCCAATAAAAAGAATGAACCATTGGTACATGTAACAACACAGATTAATCTTGGAATAATTCTGAGTGAAAGAAGCCTGAGAAAAGAGTTCATTCTATATGATTTCATTTGTATAAGATTTTATTTTTATTTATTTATTTATTTGTTTGTTTGTTTATTTATTTATTTATTTTTGTATGAGATTTTAAAAGGTAGAAACTATAATGACAGAAAGCACTTCAGCAATTGCTTGAGAAGTAGGGGTACAGAAATGGGAGGGATGCGAAGGAGGGATAATAAAATGCCACAAGGAAACTTTGTGGAGTGATTGATGTCTTCAAATGTTCATTATCTTGTCTGTGATGATTGTTTTATGGATATATATTTTGTGACACGAAAGCTATATTTAAGTTACTTTGATTCATCCCAGTATTTGAAAATAGAAATAAAACAGTCCCTAAAGATAAGAGTAAATTCGGTATTTATGCTTCAAGGCAGGAAGTATGATTAAACATTTACACAGTGGTAAGCCTCATCTTTAGTTGTATATTGGTGTGCTCATGGGGTCACAGGGAAAATATCATGTTCTTCTGAATAGAATATTGTAATTGAACATTGTCCCAGAGGGAGTCCTGTGATCCAGATGCAGTGTTGTCAGAGGATGGTGGACAAATCCTCCTGCTTTGTAGGAAAGGATGATGTAGACTTGCTTATAAATCTTTAAGTCTTGCAAAGTCCTGTTTTTAAAAAGATATAATTTACTTTAAAGATAATTATTATTTCTAAGAACTCATTTTTAAATACAATTACTTGAAAGAAAGAGAGGAAAAGAAGTAACAGTGAGATGGATGGTTTGATTTCAAGTTTTGGTTTTTTTTTTTTTAAGATTTATTCACTTTATTTATTTATTTATTTTTTTATTTATTTATGATAGTCACAGAGAGAGAGAGAGAGGCAGAGACACAGGCGGAGGGAGAAGCAGGCTCCATGCACCGGGAGCCTGATGTGGGATTCGATCCCGGGTCTCCAGGATTGTGCCCTGGGCCAAAGGCAGGCGCCAAACCGCTGCGCCACCCAGGGATCCCCACTTTATTTTTTTTATTTTATTTTTTATTTTTTTTAGATTTATTCACTTTAGAGAGAGAGAGAGAGAGCGAGTGAGCGCAGAGTGGGTAAGGGGAGTGGGAGAGAAAAACTTTTGCAGACTCTCCCTGAGCTCGGAGCCCAACCTGGGCCTCAGTCTCATGACTCTGGGATCATGACCTGAGCTGAACCCAGGAGTCAGATCTCAACCGACTGTGCCACCCACGGACCCCCTGATTGCAAGTTTTTGTATAGGATAGTTATCAGTTTATATGATTTTTATAATTTATTCTAGATGTTCTTCTGCATTTTTTGAGGAAGAGAGATCAGCATTAAAACAGAAACGACAGAAAATAAGGCTCTTGCAACAAAGGAAAGTTGCAGATGTTTCCCAGTTCAAAGATCTCCCAGATGAAATTCCTTTGCCTCTGGTTATCGGGACCAAAGTTACGGGTAAGTGAAGATAAGCTCTTTACCATTTTGCTTTATAATTTTAACCTAGATAACCACTAGACCAATGGCTTTTAAATTTAAAAAGCGTAAACTATATAGGAGTATATTATAGAAGTTATTATTTTATCATCTGTGATGTCTGGTTTTTTGGTGTTTTTTTTTTCTTTTTTAAGATTTATTTTTTATTTATTCACGAGAGACACAGGGAAGCAGAGACCTAGGCAGAGAGAGAAGCAGGCTCCCTATGGGGAGCCCAATGCGGGACTTGATCCCAGGACTCCTGAATCGTGGTCCTCAGCTGAAGGCAGATGCTCAACTGCTGTAATGTCTATTTTTTAAACTACTTGGGAAAAAGTACAATTTATGTAATACAAGAAATAACAAAGGAGTTAAGTGAGTAGATAAATTAGTAATTATACTGAAAGGGCCCCCTAAAGCTCTCTAAAAGCAATATTTTAATGTTTTTATTTGATCTAGAGCAGGGGTCAGCAAACTATGCCCCATGGCCCAAATCTAGTTTGCTACATATTTATCTATGGACTGTCAGATAAGAATGGACCTCATTAAGGAGGAAAGATGCTCTCAATTTAGTTCATACCTGAAACAGACTTAACAATAAGAGCAAGCAGGCAGGGCCAAAAAAATTTGCCAGTAATTTTTTGTCTACCAGAAAAAGTTCAACATATTGTCTAACATACAATACAAAATGACTGAACCTATGAAGAAACATGAACACAAGTTCTGTAGTTGAGAAAAAGCCATCAGTAGAATTAGTTGCTGAGATGGCTCAGATATTGGAATTAGCAGTGGCTTCAAAATGTTTGTTATAAAACATGTTCAAGAACTTAAATGTAAATGAAATCATAATGAGTGGGGATATCTCAGTAGATAGAGGAATTATTTAGATGTAACAAATTTAGAAGTGAAAAGTGCAGTATCTGAAAAGAAATTCTCAGTGGGCTTAAAAACAGATTGGAAACAGCAAAGCAAGGGTCATTGAATCTGAGAATATATCCATAGAAATAATCCCGCTGTGAGAACAGGGTGAAAAAAACGGAGAAAACTGTAGTAGAGCCTCAGAGACCTCTGGGACAATTATTAAGCAATGTAACAGATGTTTAATTAGAGTCCCTAAAAGGAAAGGAGAGGCACAATGGCCCCGGGGGGGCGGGGGGAGACAAAGGGTAAAATGTTCCCACATTCGTTTTTTTTTTCCTTTGCCACATTTGTTTTTAAAAAGGTACAGATCCAAAATACTCTGAACCCAAGCCAGATAACCCACATGTATGCAAAGCCCATAATTAGATACCATACAGAAAAAGTACAGAGAAAATCTGGAAAGTGGTCATAGAAAAACAACATACTACATAAGAGGAACACTGATATGAATAGCAGCTGACTTTACATCAAAAAATATGCCAAAAAAAAAAAAAAGCCAGAAGTAATGCCAAAGATATTTTTCAGATTGAAGGGAAATGATGGAACCGCAAATCTACAGAAAGAAGAAAACACCAGAAAATGGCAAATATGTGTAAAATAGAACAATCATGTTGTAAGCTTCTTGAATTTTTTATAAGACCACACAATGTTGACTATGAGTAGAGTGTAATAGGTAAAGATTGGGTATTCTAATCTGTAGAGTATTGAGGTTCAGAACCTTCAAGGTGCATCAGAATTACCTAGAGGGCTAGATGAAACAGATTGCAGACCCCACCCCCTTCTGAGTTTCTGATGCAGAAGATCAGGCGTAGGGCCTGAGAATTTTCATTTTTTAACAAGATTCCAAGTGATGTTGATGCTGTTGGTGTGGGGTTATCCTTTGAGAACTAGTAGAAGGACCTACGTTTTTTTTTAAAGCGAGAGGGAGTAAAGGTATCTTTAGTAGGCTCCACACCCAGTGCAGACCTGGATATGGAGGTCAATCTCACAAAAGATTGAGTCACAATCAAGACTCAGACACTTAATCAACTGAGCCAGCCAGGCGCCCCAGGAGCTACTTTTTAAAAAATGCTAAGAGGCATACTTAAAAAAGCCAATAGAGAAGTTAATTTTGAAATTCTAACAGTTAAAACATGATGAGAAAGAAAGGACAGGGAAACAAAAAAACACATGGAGTAAATAGAAAATAAATAGCAAGATGGAAGACTCAAGTCTGGTCCTATTTTCATTATATTAAATGTCAATGAACTAAGCACTATACTGAAAAAGTAGAGATTATCAGACTGAACAAAAAAAAAAAAAGAAGTGCCCAACAATATGCTATCTTTAAGAATTGTACTTAAAATATATAATCACAGATAGAATTTTTTTTTTTTTTTTTTAATTCATGAGAGAGAAAGAGAGGCAGAGACACAGGCAGAGGGAGAAGCAGGCTCCATGCAGGGAGCCCGACGTGGGACTTGATCCCCAGACTCCAGGATCATGCCCTGGGCCAAAGGCAGGCACTCAACCGCTGAGCCACCCAGGTGTCCCGAATCACAGATTAAACAGAAGTGTGAAGGGACTCCTGAGAAGCTCAGTGGATTAGTGTCTGCCTTTGGCTCAGGGCATGATCCCAGTCCTGGGATCTAGTCCTGCATCTGGCTCCCCGCGAGGGGCCTTTGCCTGTGTCATTGCCTCTTTCTGTGTATCTCTCATGAATAAATAAATAAAATCTTTAAAGAAAAAAAAAAGTGTGAAAAAGATGTGGCATGCAGATACCACAGACTGTTGAGGTGGCTATATTGACATTAGACAAAGTAGAGTTCAAAACAAGGAGTATTACCAGAGAGAGAGAGGAATATTTGATAATGATAAAACGGTCATTTCAGCAGAAAAATGCAACAATCCTAATTACATTCATTAGTAAGTCCCTAATAGCAGAACTTTAAAATACTTAAAGCAAAAACTGAGACAGCTAAAGGAAGCTATATACAGAAGATCATATGGTAAATTTTAACACCTCTCTCCCAGGAACTGAGAAGAGGGAAAAAAATCAGTACAAACATAGAGAATCTGAAAAACACTGTCAATTATGTCAGTTGATATATATTTTTAAAGATTTTATTTATTTGGGATCCCTGGGTGGCGCAGCGGTTTGGCGCCTGCCTTTGACCCAGGGCCCGATCCTGGAGACCCGGGATCGAGTCCCACGTCAGGCTCCCGGTGCATGGAGCCTGCTTCTCCCTCTGCCTATGTCTCTGCCTCTGTCACTCTCTCTGTGACTATCATAAATAAATAAAAATTAAAAAAAAAAAAAAGATTTTATTTATTTGAGGGCAGCCCCGGTGGCGCAGCGGTTTGGCGCCGCCTGCAGCCTGGGTTGTGATCCTGGAGACCTGGGATCGAGTCCCACGTCGGGCTTCCTGCATGGAGCCTGCTTCTCCCTCCGCCTGTGTCTCTCGCTCTCTCTGAATGAATGAATGAATGAATAAATAAAATCTTAAAAAAAAGAAGATTTTATTTATTTGAGAGAGAAAGCAGAAGCTGGAGAAGGGGCAGAGGAAGAGGGAGAAGCAGACTCCCTCCTGAGCAGGAAGCCCAATGTGGGGCTTGATCCTAAGACCTTGAGATCATGACCTGAGCCAAAGGCAGATGCTTCCTGGGCTGAGCAACCCAGACCCCTCCTAAATAAATCTTTAAAAAAAATATATCTGTTCGGGGGTACTTGGCTGGCTCAGTTGGAAGAGCATATGACTCTTGGTCATCGATTTGAGCCCCCATGTTGGGGGTAGAATTTAACGTCAAAAAAAAGAATTAATAGGGCAGCCTGGGTGACTCAGCAGTTTAGCGCTGCCTTTGGCCAAGGGCCTGATTCTGGAGACCCAGAATCGAGTCCCACATCAGGCTCCCTGTATGGAGCCTATTTCTCCCTCTGCCTGTGTCTCTGCCTCTGTGTGTGTGTGTCTCATGAATAAATAAATAAAATCTAAAAAAAAAAAAAGAATAAACATTTTTTTTATTTTTTTTATTTATTTTATTTTATTTTTTTTTATTTTTTTTTTTTAACATTTTTTTTAAAAGTCAGTTCTGCCAAGATTGATATGCTGAGGCAGACACTCCAAATCACAGTGGACATTTTCTTTTTTCTAATTAAAATTGATATGCTTATTCTAATATTTCTATGAAAGTGGGAAGGATAATCTAACTCAGAAGTAGATCCTCACATATGTGCAGTTGACTTCCCAAAAGTATCAAAGTATTTCAGTGGAAAGGAACGGCATTCCAGTAACGCTGGAGTAAATAGATATCCATATGAACCTTGGCGTTTCCTCACACCACGCAAAAAAACTTTACCTAGGATGGACCAAAGGGCAGGGACCTCAGTGGTTCAGTCAGTCGAGCATTTGCCTTCATTGCAGGTCATGATCTCAGGTTCTTGGGATGGAGCCCCGCATCAGGTTCCCTGCTCAGCGGAGAGTCTGCTTCTCCCTCTGCCCCTCCCCTCTGCTTGTTTTCTCTCTCTGTCTGTCTCTCTCTCTCTCTCTCTCAAATAAATTAAGTCTTTAAAAAAAAAAAAAAAAGACCAAAGGGCTAAACATAAAAGCTAAAATTATAAAGCTTCTATAAGTAAATACAGGAAAATATCCTTGGGATTTGTAAATAGGCAGAAATTTCTTGGATCTGACAAAAAAGATAACAAAATATGATTTTTAGGTTTAATTTTAAAACTTGCTTTTTAAAAGCACCATTAAGAAAATAAATAGGCAGGCCACATATTGAGAATAAATATTTCCAAAATATATATTTGAAAAAAGACCTGTATCTAGAAAATATAAAGAACTCTAAGTTAGTAATAGAAAGGCAATCTGGTTCAAATAACTAGACAAAACACTTGAATGGACACTTATGAAGGAAAATATATGAATGACCAATAAGCATATAAAAAAGTACTCAAGATCATCAGTCATTAAGAGAATGCAAATTAAAAGCATAATGAAGTACTCACACCAGAATGGCTAATGTTGAAACAACCAATGCCACCAAGTGTTGTTAAAAATGTGGAGCTACCATAGTTCCTGGGCTTTTTTGGTGGTATTGTGAAATGATCCGCCACTTTGTAGAAAAGTGTTGTAGTGTTTTACAAAATTAATTCTATGCCTGCCCTGTGATCAAGTTGTTGTCTTCCAAGGTATTTAATTAAGAGAAGTGAAAACAGCTGTCCACAGAAAGCTAACTATGTCCTAGAATGTTCATAGCATCTTTGTTCACCATTTTAAAGCCAAAACTTGGAAATAATGGGAAAATGGATAGACATGGTATTTTCTTATGATAGAATACGAATTGGCAATTAAGAGAAACTAGCTACTGACATATAGATTAACTTTTGCTGAGCAAAAGAAGCTGAAAACTATAGAATGCATTAGGGTTTCATTTCTATGAAGTTGTAGAACAAGCAAAATTAATTCATGGCAGAAAAATAACAGAAAAGTGATTACTGCTGAAAAAGGTGTTGACGAGGAAGGAGGAACTTTCCAGAGTGATAGGAATATTCTGTGACTTGACAAAGGTTTCTTTTACATGGATATTTGTCGTAATTTATAAAATTATACACTTATTTTTTTTAAAGATTTTATTTATTTATTCATGAGAGACAGAGAGAGAGAGAGAGAAACAGAGACATGGCAGAGGGAGAAACAGGCTCCATGCAGGAAGCCTGATGTGGGACTGAGCAACTCAGGCACCCCAACATGACTGTTAAGGGTTGTGTCGGAATTTTGATTTCAGTTCCAGTCATGATCTCATGGTTGTGAGATTGAGCCCCACGTTAGGCTCCGTGTTCAGTGCAGAGTCCGCTTGAGATTCTCTTTCCCTTTCCCTTTCCCTCTGCCCCTCCTGTTTGTCTGTGCATGCTCTCTCTTTCTCTCTCTAAAATAAATTAATAAATCTTTTTTTTTTTTTTTTTTTTTAAAGGCAGGCGCCAAACCACTTCGCCACCCAGGGATCCCTTAATTTTTATTTATTTAAGATAGTCACACAGAGAGAGAGGCAGAGACACAGGCAGAGGGAGAAGCAGGCTCCATGCACCGTGAGCCCGACGTGGGATTCGATCCCGAGTCTCCAGGATCACGCCCTGGGCCAAAGGCAGGCGCCAAACCGCTGCGCCACCCAGGGATCCCAAAATAAATTAATAAATCTTAAGAAAGAAATGATTGTTAGGGCAAAAGCTGTATTAGAGACAAAGAAGTTTAAACCAAAATTTTTAAAGTTTTTGAACCAGTTAGTTTTGAGTAGAAGTTAATCATCCCTTGAACCGATAGATACTGCTTTAATAATTGGGGAACCTGACTTGACCTTCAGGCAGAGATCTGTGGAAGAGGGGCACAAATGTCATCTGCAGATAATTTATTTAAAATGTGGCAATATCTTTTTTTCTTGATTTATGAAAGTAATATATACTCAAAATCCCCAGTAGCTCCCTTCACCCCCCACCCCCAGCTTTATATTTCCTCCTCTAAAGTTTGGTGTATTTAGGCCTAGAATACATGGACTAATTACCATACATGCCACAATACTGTACACACTACAATACTGTACACGCCACAGTACCATACAGGCCACAAATAATTTTGTACTCCCAGTTTTCCCTTGAGTTAGTTGCTTTATATTCAAATTCCTACATTTTTCATTTTACAAGTATTCTCTCAGGTTATTTTATATACTCAAGTGCTTTTGGAAAAGACTCACTGATTTCTAACAATTTTGTTGTGGTTTGAGCATGCACTTTGTATGACTTCAGTTCTCTTGAAGTTATTGAGACTTGTTTGGCCAGCAGATAGTCTGTCTTACAGAATGTCCCATGTATGTTCCAGAGGACTGTTGTGATGCTGGGTCACACATTCATATGTGTTAGTTAGATCAAAATGGTTGAGAGTGTTGTTCATGTCTTCTATATACTTACTGATTTTTCTGTCTCATATCAACTACTGAGAAAAATATTAAATCTATTTTGTTTTTACATTCTGGCAGTTTTTGCTTTGTGTATTTTGGTGCTCTATTAAGGTATACATGTATTTTTTTATTTGCCATATTTTCCTGATACATTGACTCTTTCATCATTATGAAATGTCCCTTTTTGTTTCTAGTAATATTCCTTATATTTAATTTTTGTCTATTATTAGTATAGCCATTCTGCTACTCCTACAGTGAGTGCTACCTTGGTGTATCTTCTTCTATCTTTTCGCTTTCAGCTTCTTTGTGTCTGAATCTAAACATGATTCAGGCATTTAGAAATATATAGATAGCATATAGTTAAGTCTTGTTTTTTTTTAATATTTTATTTATTTATTCATGAGAGACACAGAGAGAAAGAGAGGCAGAGACACAGGCAGAGGGAGAAGCAGGCTCCATGCAGCGAGCCCGACATGGGACTTGATCCCGGGTCTCCAGGATCACCCCCTGGACTGAAGGCAGCACTAAACCGCTGAGCCACCCAGTCTGCCCCTGTTTGTTTTTTTTTTAATCCAGTCTACAAAGCTCCACTTTTTGATTAGTGTTTAGTCCATTTGCATTTCATGTAATTATTGATATGGTTGTGTTGATGTCTGTAACTTTGCTATTTGTTTACAATATGTCTCAACTTTTATGTTCCTTTGTACCTCCTTTGCTGCTGCCTTTTGTGTTACACAAATATTTTTTAGTATACAATTTTAAGTTTTCTTTTGTTATTTTTGAGGGGTTTGTGTGTGTGTTTGCTTTAGGCAGTATGATGCATTTTTAACATGGCACAACATAGTTAAGGTTAATTACTGGCTTCTGGTGAAATATAGCAACTTTGCTTCAGTTTAGCCCCATTTCTTCCCACTTCCTTTTTACTGTCATCATCATCTGTATTACATTTATATCTGTGATAAACCTGGGTATACAGTATTATAATTATTGCTTTAAGTGATCTTATGTTTTTAAATGAAATTAAGAGAACAGGGAAGAAAAGTGTGTATGTATGTATTCTGTACACAGTTTTTTATGGGTACCCACATATTTAAAATTTCTGGTGTTCTTTTTTCCTCACTGTGGATTTTAGTTAATGTCTGGTATTTCCTTTTATCTCAAAGGGTGTTTTTTAGTATTTTTTCCTAATTTGTAGCAACAGATTCTCTAGATTTTTATCAGAGAATGTCTTTATTTCTTCAATGTTTGTGAAGAATAGTTTCGTGGGATTCAGAATTCTTGCTTATTTTTTCTTATTGGCACATTGAATATATTGCTCTATTGCCCTTGACCTTCCTTATTTCTGATGAGATTGTGTCTAGTGAGATGTACCTGTTAAGCCTGTTGCTATTCTTCTATATATGAGGTCATTTTTCTTTTGATGTTTTCTCTCTGACATTGGATTTTGGAAATTTCACTATGAAGTTTTAAAGTATGATGCTATTTGTATTTCATTGAGCTCTTTGAATGTTCAGTGAGCTGCTTGGATTGGTAGGTTAATTTTTTAATCAAATATGGGAGATATTTGGCCATTAATTCTTCAGATATTTTTTCTGCTTTCTGTCTTTTGGGACTTTTATTACAAATAGGTTGATAACTTGATATCTTCCCATAGGTGTCTGAGGCTCTGTTCTTTTTCTTCCAGTCTTTTTTTCTCTGTGTTTTTGGATCAAATAATTTCTGTTGTTATCTTCTTCATAGATCATAATCCAGACTTCTACAATATATAATTTGAAACGTTCACTGATTCTTCTGCTACCTCAAATTTGCTCTTTAATTCTGGAGTTTTCATTTGGTTCTTTTGTAGGTTCTATTTGTTAAGATACCCAATCAAGTATTGTCATCTTTTTTTTTACTTCTCTGAACATATTTATAGTATATACTTTTGAAGTCTTTGCTCACTCTATAATTTCCGTCAATTTCTACTTAATACCCCTTTAATCCTGAGTTAAAAGTCATGCTTTTTTACTTCATTACATGTCTAGTAATTTTTGGTTGAAAACTTGACATTTTAGATAATGATCATATTAACTCTGCCTTCTGATTTTTTTTTTTTTTTTTTTTTTGGTAGTTGTTGGGTTTGCTTTAGTAACTTGCCTTATATAACCACTGATGTCTCTGCTCAGTGTTTTTGTTCTTATATTTTTAAGCTTGGCCTCCTAGTGGTTGCACCTGTGTCAGTATAATTTAGTGAGCACCCAGTGACTTGGGCAGAGGTTATGCTCAAGCATCTTAACGAGAAAGGCCTCAGATTGATCTGTATGTGAGTTGGGAAACACACACAAAGTTGCTTTCAGTTTTCAAGTGAACCTCAGCTTTTACTTTTTACCAGGCTTGCTTACATCTTCTCTAGCCATTCATATAGTTTTCTAGTTAGCTAGAGATTTATGGAGAGTATTCAGCCCTTTTCAGCTCTTTGGTTTCCAGGATCTCCCTGTTCTGCCAATCTCCTCAGGCAATACTACACCTTGGTCTTACAAAGCTGTGGGCTTCTCTTTTTCTCTCCTGATCAAGTTTACCACTTCTAACTGGCAGACTCACAGCTTTTACCCATTGGTCCACATTGAATCTGCCCTCTCTGGAGATCACACTACTGTTTTCATGACCCAGACGTACACTAATAAAACCATTCTTACTGGGGCACCTGGGTGACTCAGTCAGTTGAGCATCTACCTTCTGCTTAGGTCATGATCTCTCAGTCCTGAGATTGAGTTCCACATTGGGCACGCAGCTCAGCAGGGCGTTTGCTTCAACCTCTCCCTCTCATTCTCCCCCTCCCCCTGCTCATGCTCTCTCTCTCTCCAATAAGTAAAATCTTTAAAAAAAACAAAACAAAACAAAACAAAACAAAAAAAACCTTCTTACAAACCAAAGTAGTGGTGATGGTAGGGATATGAATAGACTCATGCAAAAGGACTACTGACTTCCTCTGTCCTTACCTGAAGGTGTAGCAGTTTTTCAACAGTAACTGTTTCTTTTTTTTTTCTTTAAGATTTATTTATTTATTTGAGAGAGGGCACAAGGGGAGGGGCAGAGGGAGAGGGAGTAAAGCAGACTCTGTGCTTGATCCCACAACTCTGAGGTCATGACCTGAGCCAAAAGCAAGAGTCAGATGCCTAACCAACTGAGCCACCCAGGTGCCCCAACAGTAAACATTTTATAATTGTTTTTCTGCATTTGGTCCATTTCTAGTACCCTGAAATGGTTGTCTTGGACAATCACAGTCCAAGTACAGTATACCACCTCCGTTAGTATCAGAACAGTGGGAACACTCCTGAAATTCAGGTTCCAAGATGCCAACCGTGCAGGCAGGCCTTTGTGAGGATAACGATCTTAGCCGTAGTGTATTAATCTTTTCTGAACATCATCCCAGCCTTTTTTTTTGTAGTTAAACTGCTCCTAGTGTTTCACTTGAGTATAATAACTAAATTTCTGGGATCCCTGAGTGGCGCAGGGGTTTAGCGCCTGCCTTTGGCCCAGGGCACGATCCTGGAGACCCGGGATCGAATCCCACGTCGGGCTCCCGGAGCATGGAGCCTGCTTCTCCCTCTGCCTGTGTCTCTGCCTCGCTCTCTCTCTCTCTCTCTCTGTGTGACTATCATAAATAAATTTAAAAAAATTAAAAAAAAAAAAGATCTTTAAAAAAAAAAAAAACTAAATTTCTTCTGTCAACTTTTTTTTTTTCAATTTGGGGTTTAAAGCAATGATTTAAAAATATTTTTCCCAGGTAGATATATGATTACATTCAAATATCAAATTAGCAATCATCATTTATAGTTGTATTTAAAAATTTTTTTTTGTTTCTCTAAACCTAAAATCCCTCTTTGAAACTAGAATGGACAATAATACTATACTTTCTATATTTTAAATATATATATTATATATGTTATAAATATATATATTTATATTGGAGCAGTTTAAATTTGACAATTTGTTGTATCTTCCAAATATCTTAATGTCTTTTTGTTTGTTTTTCCAGCTCGATTACGAGGTGTTCATGATGGTCTCTTCACTGGACAAATAGATGCGGTGGATACTTTTAATGCTACCTATAGAGTAACTTTTGATAGGGCAGGGCTTGGAACCCATACCATCCCTGACTATGAAGTTCTTGTAAGTATTTCATAATACATTTCTGTTTTATGCCTATTAAATATGCTATATGGGGCACCTGGCTGGCTCAGTCAGTAGAGCATGTGACTCTTGATCTTGGGCTTCTGAGTTCGAGCCCCGTGTTCTGTGTGGAGTTTACTTTAAAAATAAAAAATAAAAAAAATTCTTTTTAAAAGTTTTATTTATTTGAGAGAGCACACACAAGCACGGGAGCAACATGTAGAGGGAGAAGCAGGCTTCCTTCCCACTGAGCAGGGAGCCCAACATGAGATCCCAGCTCAGGACCCTGGGATCATGACCTGAGCTGAAGACAGATGCTCAACCGACCAAGCCACACAGGCATCCCAAAATTTTAAAAATCTTCAAAAAAAATGTGTAGAATTTTCTACAGACTGTATTTTGTGGTAGAATCAAGACTTCAGGTCACGGAGGAAGAAATCCTTAGGAGTTTGCGGTCCTACCTACCAGGCCCCTAGACCAGAACTACACTCAAGTCTTCAGCATTGTCTAGAAGTGAACATCCTTCCATTATACCCATAGAGCATTTTAGTGTGACAGAACTCACTAAATAACCTTGGGGGATAAGCTACAAGATACTTTTATTCCAGCTATTTTTTTAAAGTATGGTCATCTTGCAAAATTATTTTAAAAATATGAAGTAATATCTTGCATGTTAAGATTTATTCTTCTATTTTATCCTCAGAATTATGCAGGGTAGATGTTAATTACCCTCATTTTTTGCATGATGAAACTTAAGACATTAGTCTTAAGTTTATTAGTACATTAAATAATTTATTCAAGGCTCTAGAGCT
This sequence comes from Vulpes lagopus, assembly GCF_018345385.1. Taxonomy (NCBI): domain Eukaryota; kingdom Metazoa; phylum Chordata; class Mammalia; order Carnivora; family Canidae; genus Vulpes; species Vulpes lagopus. Next base: position 147,522,464 of record NC_054824.1, on the reverse strand, counting down.
GGTTTCCTGACAGGGTGAGAAAGATTCCATATCTTTCAAATTCTTGAATCAGTCCTTTAAGCTACTAGGCCCTTACTTCCTGCTCATGTGTGATTTATCAGTGTCATGAGAGTTATGCACCTTTCTAATAAGTCAAAATTATTTTAAGAAGACAACCAACTCTGCAATCTAATAAAGTTTTTAAAAAGTTGAATAATGGGGATCCCTGGGTGGCGCAGCGGTTTAGCACCTGCCTTTGGCCCAGGGCGAGATCCTGGAGACCCGGGATCGAATCCCACATCGGGCTCCCGGTGCATGGAGCCTGCTTCTCCCTCTGCCTGTGTCTCTGCCTCTCTCTCTCTCTGTGTGACTATCATAAATAAATAAAAATTAAAAAAAAAAAAAAAGTTGAATAATGAACTTTCTTTTTTTATTAGTACATTAGACAGTAATGTCTAATGGGCTTTAGTAATAAGCATATTAGTTTATTAGTACATTAAATAATTTATTCAATAACTTTCTTTTTTCTTTTTAAGATTTTGAGTAATCTCTGCACCCATTGTGGGGCTCAGACTCACAACTCTGAGATCAAGAGTTGCATGTGGCATACTGTACTGACTGAGGTGGCTAGGCACCTCAGTAATGAAGTTTTTATAACAGAATTGTTTGCCTTTAGGACACCTGGGTTGCTCAGCGGTTGAGTGTCTGCCTTTGGCTCAGGGCATGGTCCTGGAGTCCCAGGATCCCGGGGATCCTGGGCTCCCTGCCTGGAGCCTGCTTCTCCCTCTGCCTATGTCTCGCCTCTCTCTGTGTCTCTCATGAATAAATAAATAAAATCTTATTTAAAAAAAAAAAAGAATTGTTTGCCTCTAAGCATTATAGAAATTAAATTGTTCACTTTTAATCTTTCTTTTTTCATTTCTTTGTTGTAAACTTGATTTTTAAGGATTGTCATCTTACAATTAAAAATCAAAATTTCTTTATCTCCTTAGTGCAAATATAGAAGAATCTTCTTTTTCTGATATGTACTTTTTAAAAATTAAGACTGTTTATTGTGAGCATTTCCTTATTTTTTTTAATAAATTTTTATTTATTTACGATAGTCACACACAGAGAGAGAGAGAGAGAGAGAGAGAGGCAGAGACACAGGCAGAGGGAGAAGCAGGCTCCATGCACTGGGAGCCCGACGTGGCATTCGATCCCGGGTCTCCAGGATCGCACCCTGGGCCAAAGGCAGGCGCCAAACTGCTGCGCCACCCAGGGATCCCGAGCATTTCCTTATTAAACATACTTTTTTAAAGAGGAGAAATGGGAGAGAAAATTTGGACTATATTTGTAGAGCAAAGTATACGAATCCTAAGTGTTTTTCCTTAAAGGATGCAATCTTTCAACCTCCCCTTTCAAAAAAGGAGAGTTGCTTTTCTGGTTCATTAATGCAGTTTCCTTTATGAGATATTTCTTGCTGGCCAGATAAAAGAGGACTCTAACTGCAGAAGGTAATATTGAGACAGCCTTTAGCCCATAACAAGCACAGATAACCATAGTACACTAATATTTTTTATTTTCCAAATATTTCCATCCAGTGGAAGATCTTTTTCTTTTCTTAATTCTTCTGTTTTGTGAGTTACTTTTGTGTGTGTGTGTGTGTGTGTGTGTGTGTGTGTGAGTTACTTTTTGATAGCAAAGTAGTGTTTTCATACTCGGACTTCAATTTTAGCCCTCTGACCTTTGTAGAATAATAGATTCTGTGATAAATCATAGCACATGAGTTGGTACACATCTCCAGCTGCAACGTAATGTTTATAAAGCTAAGATGATTGATAAAATTCTTCAAGATTTCTGGACTTTTCTCTTTTCTCAAAGAGTAATGAGCCTCACGAGACGATGCCAATTGCTGCCTTCGGACAAAAACAGCGGCCTTCTCGATTCTTTATGACTCCACCACGATTACATTATACTCCTCCTCTCCAATCACCGATCACGGTAAGTAATATTTTTTTAAATGTCATCAGTAATTTAAATGACTATTATGAATGGGAGTTGGTTTTTATGAAATACAAATCATTAAAGCAACTTTAGAAGGTAGCTGCATTATTTTAAGTTGTCAGTTATTAAATAAGCAAATAATTGCTTCAACTCTGGAATTATTTTCCTTTTTGTAAGATTCTTAATGTAATAGTAATTACAAATGGATTTAATTTTTATCTAAAAATAAAATGCTTTCTTTTGAACAGTCAGTGGTTAAATGATTCCCTTTTGTTCCCATAGGATAATGACCCTTTACTAGGACAGTCACCTTGGAGAAGTAAAATTTCTGGCTCTGACACTGAAACATTAGGTGGTTTTCCGGTAGAATTCCTTATCCAAGTGGTAAGAATTGCTCTGAGTATCTTGACTTGTTTATGAAAAAAACTCAGCATCTTTTGTGTTGATCAAAATTGAAAATTTTTCTATGACCAAATATTTTTAGTGTTTTTTTTTTTTTTTTAAATCATTGTGTTGGTTTTAAGAAATCGGTTATTTCCAGCAAAGTTCAAAAATAAAAGGGCACTTGGGTGGCTCAATCAGTTGAGTGTCCACTCTTGATTTCAGCTCAGGTTGTGATCTCAGGGTCCTGAGATCTAGTCCCACATGAGGTTCCACGCTCAGCAAAGAGTCTGCTTGAGATTCTCTCCCTTTGCCCCTCCCGTCCACTCTCTCTCTCTCTCTCTCTCTCTAAAGAAAGAAAGAAAAGGAAGGAAGGAAGGAGGGAGGGAGGGAGGAAGGAAGGAAAGAAAGGAAGAAAAGGAAGGAAGGAAGGAAGGAAGGAAGGAAGAAGGAAAGAAAGGAAAGGAAGGAAGGAAAGAAAGAAAAAAGAAAAAAGAAAAGAGAAAAAGAAAGAAAGAAAGAGAAAGAAAGAAGAAAGAAAGAAAGAAAGAAAGAAAGAAAGAAGAAAGAAAGAATAATAGTAAAGTAACCTTAAAAGAAAGAATAATAGTAAAGTAACCTTAAGAAAGTAAAAGTCATAACAGCCAAAAGAGACCTATAGGTCTTTTTTGTTGAACTCTTCTTCGGTTTGGTTCTTATTTTGCTCCACTAAGGACTCCAACATCAGAGCATGTGCTCTATCAAACCTAAATGGTTGGCTGTTAATAACCTGTGTACCAGGAGCCACATCTGGGTGGCTCAGTGGTTGAACGTCTGCCTTTGGCTCAGGGCATGATCCCAGAGTCCCAGGATCGAGTCCCACATCGAGCTTCCTGCATGGAGCCTGCTTCTCCTTCTGCCTATGTCTCTGCCTCTCTCTCTCTCTCTCTCTCTCTCTCTGTGTGTCTCTCGTGAATAAATAAATAAAATCTTAAAAAAAATAACCTGTGTACATAAAAAGGCCTTTATTAGTGACTGCATCCCTCAATTATCAATCACTTGAGCAGTTACAATACATTGGCTTGCTAAACTAGTGATCGACACCGAGAACTAGAAGCCTCACCTGAAACAAGTTTAGAATTATTATGTAGAACAATATTCTTGAATAGACTGACTCATCAGAATGTAATGAGCTGCCCACTTTGAAAATTAAATTAGTCGTTTATTTTGAATCATAGTCTAATAATGCTTGATTTCCTTTTCTGAAAAGAAAAACTACTTTGGCTTGAGGTAGAGTATAAATAAAAATATTTGTAACAGAATCCATTAAAATGTTCAGTGTTACCACTTGCAATTGATATTTTAAGGAAACATTTTGTCATTTATGTGCATATGTATAGCATTTTGTATTCCTTGATCATATGTTGTTGGTTATCCTTACAATGCAGAATTTCTTATGCCTTTTAGCTTCCAAAGATAAGATATTTTTATATGAAAAGTTGAAATTATGAACAGAGCCAAGGCTTATCTTCTTCACATATAGGACACTTGTTTTTTTAAAGAAATTCTTTTAGGTAGTAGAAGTAACAACAAAGCTACTATGACCTATTTGGATGTGTTTTGTGTGTGTGTGTGTGTGTGTGTGTGTGTGTGTGTGTGTGTGTTTGAGTGTTTGAGAGAGAGGGAGGGAGATACCAGCAGAGGGAGCCAGAAGCTAGGTACTTCTGCACTACCTCTAATATACTAATATTTTTATTGATGCTTACATATTTGGTTTAATTGCTTAATTTTAACTTCAAAAACTAGGTGTAAAGCCCAACTAAAACACTTTCATTATTATTTAAAGCCATCTCAGAGGTAAAAATAAAAGTTCTTGTATGTACTTTTCTTTTATAATATGTAAGGTTTTATGAAACTCAGGTTGCTCTTGTTAACTTTAAGGTTTGAAGTAGAGAAAAAAAATAGGAGAAAAAAAGGTTTGAAGTAGATATGTCTGTATAATTTTTTTTGAGTAGGCTCTGTGCTCAACGTGGGATTTTTTTTTTTTTTTAAGATTTTATTTGTTTATTTGAGAGAAAGACAGAGATATCGAGAGAGAGTACAAGCAGGGAGGAGAGGGAGAAGCAGAGTCCCAGCCAAGCAGGGAGCCGGACATGGGGCTTGATCCCAGGACCCCAGGATTATGACCTGAGCCGAAGGCAGACATGTACCCAACTGAGCCCCACAGGCTTAAACTCAAGACCCTGAGATTAAGAGTTGCACCCTCTACTGACTGAGCCAGTCAGGTGCCCTTGAAATAGATAATATTTTTATCTTTCTCTGTTCTTAATAGTTTTTTCTTATGACAAAACAAGTATTAAAAATATTTTGCAAGTTTCAAGGCACCTGGATGTCTCAGTAACTTAAGTGTCCAACTTGATTTCGGCTCAGGCAGGATCAGGGTCTTGAGATGGAGCCCCGGGGCTGGTTCTGCCCTCAATGGGGAGCCTGCTTAGATTCCATCTGCCCCTCTGCTGCCTCCTCCCCACTCCCTCTGCTCACTCTCAGAAAAAGAAAATTGCAAGTTTCATAATTCGTAGTTTACAACAGATTTTCTTTTTGAGGAAACTTTTTATTTCCTGGGGTTGAGGATTTTGAGGAATCCAGAGACTGATCTGATTTCTCCCAGAGAACTCAGGGTTGAAAATAATGAAAATGTAATGGCATGATTTTCTATCAAAAACAAGCAACACAAAACTGAAGTAGAAACAAAAAAGGGACAGTTGCCTTCACCCACCTTTTCCTGCTTTCATCTCTAAAGAATCACACATATTTCTGTAAAATCCAACAGTTTGGAAGAGAAGGGAGATGTGTCCCCAGCTCTGGACCTGCTGAGCACTAAATACACTCAGTTCCATAACAAGTATGGGGCCCTCTGCCTGTATCAATTTAGGCCAATTCTTAGGGTTTTTTAATTATTGAAAATTAAAGCATATCAAAGCAGACAGGGGCACCTGGGTGGCTCAGTCAGTGAAGCATCTGCCTTTGGCTCAGGTCATGATCCCGGGGTCCTGAGATCAAGCCCCATGTTGGGCTCCCTGCTCACCAGGGAGTCTGCTTCTCCTTCTGCCTCTCACCCCACTCGTGTTCTCCCCCCCCCATAAATGAATAAATAAATAAATAACTCTTTTAAGAAAGGTTTTATTTATTTATTCATGAGAGACACAGAGAGAGAGGCAGAGACATAGGCAGAAGGAGAAGCAAGCTCCATGCAGGAAGCCTGATGTGTGGGACTTGATCCCGGGACCCAGGGATGACACTCAACCACTGAGCCATCCAGGTGTCCCAAAAATATATTTTTTCATTAAGAAAAAAAAGCAGACAGTTGTTCCCTCTCCACTGTGTACCCATCAGGCTAGATGGTTCTGAGCAACTCCTGGCTGGTCCTATTTTATTTGTACTTCCACGTACCTTTTCACTTTTGCATTATTTGGAAACAAATACCAGACATTATATCATTTATATGTAAATATTTTATTATGTGTCTCTAAGAAATAAGGGCTTTTTTTTTTTTTAATTAAACATAACTAAAGGATACCTGGCAGAAACACAACTAAAGGATATCTGGCTGGCTCAGCTGTAGGAACATGCAGCTCTTAATCTCCAGGTGATGAGTTCGAGCCTCACACTGGGTGTAGAGATTACTTAAAGAAAAAAAAGGAAAAGAAACATAACTATAATATCATTATTATAGCTAAAAAGTTAACAGAATTGCTTTCTTTTTTCCAGAATTGCTTTAATCAGTTGTCAAGTCAGCATTCAAATTCAAATACTTGTCTCTTAACATTTTGGATGCTCCTTTCCCTGTAGTACTTACTTGTTGAAGAAACTGGATTATTTGTCCAGAGAGTCCAGTAGTCGATTTTTCTAACTGAATCCTTCTGGTATCATTCAACATGTTTTTTTGTCTTTTGTATTTCATGTAAGTTGCTCATTGGATATAGTTTGATTAGATTTGGGGTTTTTATTTTGTTCTTTTGTTTTTATTAGGACTACTTTTATAGGTGGTTTTGTGTTCTGACAGACCCATGCTATTTTGTTTTTTAGATAAAATTAGCTGCCACTGATTATCAGTGCCTAGATCCATTCGTTTATTAGGATTGCAAAATGGCCTTGTTCTTGTTCTGTCTTTCCTTCTTTGTTTGCTAACTGAAATAGTCTTTTTTAAAGATTTATTTATTTTTAGAATGCCCACGTACATGAGAGAGAGGAGAGAGAGAGCACGGGGGGCGGGGGGGAGGGAAAGGGAGAAACAGACTCCCCACTGAGCAGGGAGCCTAACGTGGGGCTTGATCCAAGGACCCCGGGATCATGACCTGAGACAAAGGCAGATGATGAACCAACTGAGCTGCCTGAGTACCCTGTGCACTGGTTATTCTTACTGTTCAATGAATTGTCCTATATGGGCCAGCAAAAGCTTGTTCAAGTTGACTCCTTAGTCCTTTTGACATGTTCTTGTTATAGTGGATTTTAAGAAAATATTTTTCTGGGAGCCAGTCAGATTTATTTTTTAAAAATGCCTGTGTTATATTTATTTATTTTGAAACACTAAAATTTGCTAGAATACCTTAGTGAAAAATTGGTAATTTGATGTTTGTTGTACTTATATGCCTCTATTCCAAAACTTTTCTTTTTCTTTGTCTGTAGACCAAATTATCAAAAATTCTCATGATTAAAAAGGAACATATCAAAAAATTAAGGGAAATGAACACAGAAGCAGAAAAATTGGTAAGGATATTTCTTGTTTTTCTTTGTCAACTTTTAAAATGGTGGGGACTTCTATATTTAAGAAATTAAAAATACTTTATGGAAGAAAACCTTGAGATAAATGTTATTTTTAAATCCTCGTTTGCTATCTTTAGCTCTTTTTATACTGAACACATGCTAAATAAATTAGCAGTGCAATGCAGTTCATTACCCCAGACCTCATTATGCCACTGACTATCCAGTTGAATAGGATTAATGGGTATGCTGGGTTCTTTGACAGTTTGCATGAATGTAGAATCCCTAGCACTGGTGCCTTGACTAAGGAAGTCATGTTAACAGAGGTTATTAAAAATGATTCAGAATAAATTAAGAAATATGTAAGTTGGCATATTCAGGTTATCTTGACAGTGCTTTATATCCTATTAATCTAGTCAGTCCAAAAATATGAAAGTCAGTTTTAGTCATAGGAGAGAATTATCAGAGTTTTTTTTAAATGTAGAAAATATTCACTAAGAAAGTTTTTAATTATACTGAAAGTCATAACTTGCTTATGGATTTGTAGGATGGCAAACAGATTTCATCTCAAGTACCATTTCCAAGTAATTGCAAATGGCCATGTGGAGGTTTGAAAGTAAGAGAGAACTCAGTCACTAGACCCAGGCAAACACTGTAGCTCATTACCAACATCTGCCTTGAGTACAGGACTAGGAAATCATAGCATTAGTCATCTCTAGCATGTGTGGGCAGACAGATGGACAAGGGATGCCAGGCTGAAAGAGGAATAGTCTCCTTTTAAGATGATGGAACTTTTTATCTGAACTTGACTTTGAATTTTCTAATTTGAACCTCCATTTTATGGAATTGGAAACTGAAAACCCAAGATGTAAAGGCATTTCAATCTATGATCATCCTGCTCTTTCGTAGTAGAGATACTAAACCAGGCTTCATGGGGCAGGGCGCCTGGCTGGCTCAGTCGGTTAAGTGTCTGATTCTTGATCTCAGCTCAGGTCTTCATCTCAACTCATCATTGAGATGAGTTGAACATCTCATCATTGAACATCAATGATGTTCATCCTTGAACATCTCAGGTCTTCAACTCATGACCCATGAGTTCAAGCCCCACAACTCATGACCCATGAGTTCAAGCCCCACATTGGGCTCCATACTGGGTATGAAGCCTACTTAAAAAAAAAAAAGTGAAATAGACTTCTTGGTCCCAGCTTAACTCATTTAGGCACAATATGAAAACAGTATTGACAGATAAATAGACTATCAAAGACAGCCAAAAATTAGCCATACTGCATTGCAATTACACATGCTAAATATAAAAATGTATATATTTGCTTCTTTCCTACTGGACTCTTCATTCTTTTTTTCTTTTCTTTTTCTTTTTTTTTAAAATATTTTATTTATTTATTCATGAGAGATAGAGAGGCAGAGACATAGGCAGAGGGAGAAGCAGGCTGCCCACAGGGAGCCTGATGTTGGACTTGATCCCTGGACCCAAGGACCACGACCTGAGCCAAATGCAGACACTCAGCCACTAAGCCACCCAGGCTCCCCAGGACTTATCTTGGGATGGACTCTCTTAATTCTTATCTTGATTTCCAGCAGTTCAATTTCTACCCTTTTCTCTAGGCCTTTTTTTTTTCTCTATGCCTTTTCATTGCTCCCATGCTATATCTCTTCTGTTCATTTTACCATCTCTTCCATCTTTTCTTTTAATATTTTATTTATTTATGGCATCCCCATCTCTTCCATCTTTATGCATAATCAAATCATGTTACTTCTACAGCACTAGGTAGGACTTTTCCCTGTGTCTAGGTTCCACTTCTAAAACTGCTGGGCTTGCTTTAGCCTGGTTAGTGCTACCTACTTCGAATAGAGGCCTGGTTTGTGTGTGTGTGTATGTGTGTGTGTGGTTTTTTTTTTTTTTTTTTTTTTTTTTAGATTTTATTTAGGGGCACTTGGGTGGCTCAGTGGTTGAGCATCTGCCTTTGGCTCAGGTCATGATTCTGGGGTCATGGGATTGAGTCCCACATTGGGTTCCCTGCAGGAAGCCTGCTTCTCCCTCTGCCTATGTCTCTGCCTCTCTCTCTGTCTCTCTCATGAATAAATAAATAAAATCTTTTATTTTTTTAAGATTTTATTTATTCATGAGAGAGAGGCAGAGACATAGGCAGGGGAAGAAGCAGGCTCCCCGCAGGGATCGGACTTGATCGCTGGACCCCAAGATCATGACCTGAACCTGAGCCACCCAGGCGTCCCTAAAATTTCAAATATTGTAAGACTAATGACAAAAACAGTAGTTCTTTATAATGCCTTCCCCAGAGGTAAATATTACTTAACTTAGCATATGCTTTGGGACATCTGGGTGGCTCAGTGGTTGAGCTTCTGCCTTCAGCTCAGGGCACGATCCTGGGGTCCTGGGATTGCGTTCCGCATCGGGCTCCCTGCAGGGAGCCTGCTTCTCCCTCTGCTTATGTCTCTGCTTCTCTCTCTGTGTCTCACATGAATTTAAAAAAAAAAAAAAAAACTTAGCATAAGCTTTTATTAATGTTCATATGTTAAGCATTTGGATTTCTTCTTCTAGGCATGTACTATCGTGTGCTTTTGAAAATTACTTTCTAACAAAAATTGAATACTGTCATTATATATTAACTTAATTCAGTCTTTAAAAATTTCTCTATTGTACCATAATTTAAATAGATATTTGGGCTATTTCCATTATTTTCTAAAATAGTACTATAGTGGGGCACCTGACTAGCTCGATCTTGGGGTCATGAGTTTGAGCCCCACATTGAGTGTAAAGATTACTTAAATAAGTATTAAAAATAAAAATAAATAAAATGGTGGTATAGCAAATATCCTTATCTGTATAGTTTTGTGCATTTGTTTATGTCTATAAGATAGATTCTTAAAAAGTAAAATGACTGGGTCAAAGTAAATGAACATTTTTTTTCCTTAGGATTTATTTGTTTATGGGACACCTGGGTGGCACAGTGGTTGAGCATTTGCCTTCGGCTTAGGGCGTGATCCTAAGGTCCAGGGATTGAGTCCCATGTTAGGCTCCCCACGGAGAGCCTACTTCTTCTGCCCATGTCTCTGCCTCTCTCCATGTCTCTCATGAATAAATAAATAAAATCTTTTTTAAAAAAGATTTATTTGTTTACTCAAAAGACAGTACACATGAGGGGGGAGGGGAAGAGGGTGAAGCAGACTCCCTGCTGAGCCAGGAGCCCAGCATGGAGCTCAATCCTAGGACATTGAGATCACGACCTGTGCCAAGAGTCTGATGCCCAACCAAATCACCCAGGCATCCCGTAAATGAACATTTTAAATATTTAATGAAACTTTTAGTTTAAGGTGGTAAGCTGAAAACATGTTTTCTTCCTGTCCCCTGCAATTCCACATAAAATAAGATGTACAAGAAGAAATAAATAGAATAAATGAGAGCAGACGGTTTAACAATGTATGCGAGATTTAAAAAATGTTTCATATTGGATGAAACACACACCATGGCTAAGAGTTTGCATGTTGGAACCCTAAAGAGGCTCCAGGCCCACAGTTGCATGTATGATGGAGGAATGCAGAAGTGAGGTGCATTGCTTAAAAGGAATTGATTCAATGTCTGTGTCCTCATTCCCCTTTTTCATCCTAGTGATAGAACTGGGTAAATGTGACATTTACCCAGGGTAAAAGGAAGAGAAGGAAACAGCTGCTCCTCTAAAGAATTTGAATATGGTATTTGGGGGAAATTTGAGGCTTCTGCTTCTAGTAGTGCTAGACTAGGTAATTTGTATTAACCTTTCTAATCCAAATAGTTGAAAACAACTACTTCCTCTGGAATTAAATACAAAAATAACCTCCTTGAAGGCACTAGAGCATTAACTAGATCTTAAAGAATTATAGGGATAGGATCTGGGAAAAGAAGTAAACTCAGAAGGGGAACCTGGCATTTAGCCTCATTTTTTTCTTCAGGGGTTTTCCACAGTTCCAGAAAAGGTAGCTGAGAAGCTGAGTGGCATTCCTGAAGCTGTACAAGGGTAGAGGGGACAAAATAGAGTCCACATACCACCAAGGGTCAGGGGAAGCTGACAAACCTTCCATCCTCTGTGATGGCACCACAAATGCAACATTGGCCCAGCTTCAGATTATCTCATCTTTATTTTTATTTTTTTAAAAGATTTTATTTATTTATTCATGAGAGACACAGAGAGAGAGGCAGAGACACAAGCAGAGGGAGAACCGGGCTCCATGCAGGCAGCCGGACGTGGAACTCGATCCCAGGATTCCGGGATCATGCCCTGACCCAAAGGCAGATGCTCAACCGCTGAGCCACCCAGGTGTCCTAGATTATCTCATCTTTAAAATGGAATTAAGATGATTATAGAACTTGAGGCCCTTAAGCAGCCCACCAGAAGTAAATATTCTTCTCAGTGTAATATATCATTACACTAGGCCTCAAATTATTTCTATACTTTTTTTTAAAGATTTATTTTTATTTATTTATGATAGAGAGAGAGAGGCAGAGACATAGGCAGAGGGAGAAGCAGGCTCCATGCTGGGAGCCCCGACATGGGACTCGATCCTGGGACTCCAGGATCGCGCCCTGGGCCAAAGGCAGGTGCAAAACCACTGAGCCACCCAGGGATCCCCTACTTTTTAATATACAGTGTCTAACACTCAATTTTAAACCTCAGACACAATAGGAAACAAGATAACCCTAACAAAAAACAAAAGACAGTTTAGACAATTGGCAGGTTCTAGATAATGGAATTTTTTATTTTTTATTTATTTATTTTTTATTTTTATTTTTTATTTTTTATTTATTTTAAAGATTTTATTTATTCATGAGAGACACACACACAGAGAGAGAGAGAGAGGCAGAGACACAGGCAGAGGAAGAAGCAGGCTCCATGCAGGGAGCCCGACATGGTACTCGATCCACGGTCTCCAGGATCACGCCCTGGGCCAAAGGCAAGTGCTAAACTGCTGAGCCACCCAGGCATCCCGATAATGGAATTTTTTAGACATAGATTTTAAGTCCTTAATTGGTTTAAAGAAATGGAAAATTTTATTATTTTTTATTATTTTTATTTTTTAAAGATTTTATTTATTTATTGAGACACAGAGAAAGAGAAGCAGAGACACAGGCAGAGGGAGAAGCAGGCTCCATGCAGGGAACCCGACGTGGGATTCCATCCCAGATCTCCAGGATCACACCTGGGCTGCAGGCGGCGCTAAACCGCTGCGCCACCGGGGCCGCCCAGAAATGGAAAATTTTAGAAGAGAACTGGAAGCCATGGAAAAGGACCAAATGAAAGCTCTAGAAATAAGCTACAGCAATCAAAATTAAGAACTCAGGGCAGCCCCGGTGGCCTGGTGGTTTAGCGCCGCCTTCAGTCCAGGGTGTGATCCTGGAGACCCGGGATCGAGTCCCACATCAGGCTCCCTGCATGGAGCCTGGTTTCTCCCTCTGCCTGTGTCTCTGCCTCTCTCTCTGTGTCTCTCATGAATAAATAAATAAAATCTTAAAAAAAAAAAATTAGGGATCCCTGGGTGGCGCAGCGGTTTGGCGCCTGCCTTTGGCCCAGGGCGCGATCCTGGAGACCCGGGATCGAATCCCACATCAGGCTCCCGGTGCATGGAGCCTGCTTCTCCCTCTGCCTGTGTCTCTGCCTCTCTCTCTCTCTCTCTCACTGTGTGCCTATCATAAATAAATAAAAATTAAAAAAAAAAAAACTAAAAAAAAAAATTAACTCAATTGGGAGGTATTATCACAGCAGATTAGGAACAGTTGAAGAGAGAGCTAATAATTGAAAATATATCAGAAAATGTCCAGAACAAAACATAGAACGAAAATGGATGGAAAATACAGAAGAGAAATAAGGGATAGTGAGAGGTCTAACATATCTAATGTATTAAGAAAAGGAGAAGAGATGATGGGACAGAAAGAATACTTAAAGCAATAATGACCAAGAACTTTCCAAAACTGATAAATAATAGACCACAGATTCAAGAAGCCCTATGAATCTCAATGGAATAAATAAAAAGGTAAAAACTCTAAGGCACAAATAGTAAAACTGTTAAAAACTAAACACAAAGTGAAAAATATTTAAAGTACCCTGAACCAGGGGCACCTGGCTGGCTCAGTCAGTAGAGCATGTGACTATTGATCATAGGGTCATGAGATTAAGCCCCACATTGGATGCAGAGATTACTTAAATAAAGTACCCAGAGCCACATGGGTACCAAGCAACAATTTATTTGACATCTCACTTCTCCACAGAAATAATAGAGAACAGAAAATGGAATGACATCTTCATAGAGCTGAAACAAAATTGCTACCAACCTAGATTTCTCTACCCAATGAAAATTCCATCAAGGTAAAGTTAACATAAGGACAATTTGCAGGGCAACCCTGGTGGCGCAGTGGTTTAGTGCAGCCTGCAGCCCGGGATGTGATCCTGCAGACCCAGGATCGAGTCCCACGTCAAGCTCCCTCCCTGCATGGGGTCTGCTTCTCCCTCTGCCTGTGTCTCTGCCTCTCTCTCTCTCTGTGTCTCTCGTAAATAAATAAAAATATTAATAAAAAAAAAAAGACAATTTGCAGAAAAAAATTATAGAAATTGTTACCAGAATACCTATACTAAGAGAAATAATAAAATTTTTGTTCAAGCAAAAGAAAAAACTTGACGTTTCAGAAAGAATGAAGAGAAACAAGAAGGATAAATATGTGGATTAATCTAAATGATACTATTTAAAGTCATACCTTATGGCATTTAAAATATAAAGATTTTAAAATACAACTCTGGGACACCTGGATGGCTCAGCAGTTGAGTGTCTGCTTTTGGCTGAGCACATGATCCCAGATTCCTGGGATCGAGTCCCACATTGGGCTCCTTGAATGGAGCCTGCTTCTCCTCCCACTGCCTGTGTCTCTGCCTCTCTCTAGGTCTCTCATGAATAAATAAATAAAATCTTTTTAAAAAATAAAATAAAAATAAAACTCAACAATTGCCTATTGGTTAGAATGGGGGGTATACATATAGACTTTAATAAATCAAGGATGCACATTTTAATTTCTGAGGCACCTCTTAAAATAATAATAAAAGATGCATAAAGACTAAGCTAATCAGGGAGAGGTGGGTAGGGAAATATAACAATAAAAATGTTCAATCAGTCTTTAAAAAAAGAAGGCAAGAAAAAAAGAATGACACCAAACAGGGACAAATAGAAGGGAAATAGTAAGATGGTAGATTTAAATCCAAATATATCAGTAATAATATTAAATATAAGTGAACCAAATCTTCTGAATAAAAGGCAAAGATTGCCAAACTGGATAAAAAGTAAAACCTCAACTCTATAATGCATGTAAGAGACACATTTAATATTAAAGGATCCTGAAAATAAAAAAATTTAAATGTATGAAAAGTATACAGTGCAGAGTTTTAAAATAACAGTAGCAGGTCTCATAGCTATAGTAATATCTGACAGTAAAATTCGGGGCAACAGATATTATTGGATATAAAGAAGTATGCTTCTTAATGAAAGATTTCGAAATAATTTCAAAGTTATTTATACGTAATAATGGCTTCCAAATACATAAAGCAAAAATTGGCAAAAATCAAAGGAAAAAGACATTACCACTATAAAAAGGGACAATTTCCATAGCCTTCTTAATAACTAATAAAACAAGTAGCAAAAAAAAAAATCTAATGAGGAGGTCCTGGCTGACTCTTGATCTTGGAGTCATGAGTTCAAGCCTCATTTTGGGCATAGAACTTATTTTAAAAAAATCAAAATAAATCTACTGGTTTTAATAAAAATTTTTAAAAATCAATGTTATTTTAAAAGTCTGGGCAGGGATCCCTGGGTGGCTCAGCGGTTTAGCGCCTGCCTGCCTTTGGCCCAGGGCGTGATCCTGGAGTCCCGGGATCGAGTCTACATTGGGCTCCCTGCATGGAGCCTGCTTCTCCCTCTGCCTGCGTCTCTGCCTTGCTCTCTGTGTCTTTCATGAATAAATAAATAAATAAAATATTTTTTTAAAAATTAAATAAATAAAAGTCTGGGCAGTCTGGTGGCTCAGTGGTTTAGTGCTGCCTTCAGCCCAGGATGTGATCCTGGAGACCTGGGATCGAGTCCCACATCAGGCTCCCTGCATGGAGCCTGCTTCTCCCTCTGCCTGTGTCTCTGCCTCTCTCTCTCTGTGTCTCTCATGAGTAAATTAAAAAAAAAAAAAAAAAAAAAGCTGTTTAGCACTGCCTTCAGCTTGGGGCATGATCCCAGAATCCAGGTCGAGTTCACACCTGGTTTCCTGCAGGGAGCCGCCTTCTCCTTCTGCCTATGTCTCTGCCTCTCTCTCTCTCTCTCTGTCCTCTGTCTCTCTGTCTCTCATGAATAAATAAATAAATCTTTTAAAAAAATCTAGTAAGGATATAGATTTCAAAAACACAGTTAACAAACTTGATCACATTGACATACCTAACAGCTGCTGGATACCTATTATTTTCAAGCTTACATAGAATATTTACAAAATTTAATTGTATGCTGGCCCTAAATAAAATTTCAACAAATTTCAGAATGATTATACTTCTCCAGATTATATTCTGGGATTGAGTCCTAAATCAAGCTCTACTCAGCAAGGAGTGTGCTTAAGGATTCTCTCACCCTCTCACCCTTCCCCCACACACTCACGTGTTCATGCTCTCTCTGTCTCTAAAATAAATCTTATTTATTTTTAAAGATTTTATTTATTTATGAGAGACAGAAAGAAGGCAGAAACCTAGGCAGAGAGAGAAGCAGGCTCCTTGCAGGAAGCCTGATGTGGGACTCGATCTCAGAACCCCGGGATCATGTCCTGAGTCAAAGGCAGACACTCAACCGCTGAGCCACCCAGGCATCCCAATAAATCTTTTTATAAAGGATTTTAAAAAACCTTTCATGCTTGAAAATTAAAGGATGCAATGTTAAATTTCCCTTAATTTCCATTAAATGTTTTTAATTGGATGGTATTAAAAATTACATATGTCAGAATGTTGGGATGCAGCCATGCCTATTTCAGAGTAAAAGAACATGTTTGAATTGAAGAAAGACTGGAAAAAGCAGAAAGTCAAGCATACATCTCAAGAAGTTCAAATAAGAACAAATTAAATCCAGAGAGAAAAGTAATGAAATAGAAACAAATCTAAAATAGGAATGATCTGGGGCACTTGGGTGGCTCAGTGGTTGAGCATCTGCTTTTGGCTCAGGCCATGATCCCGGGGTCCTGGGATTGAATCCCATATCTGGTTCCTGGTGGGGGGGCCTGCTTCTCTTTCTGCCAGTGTTTCTGCCTCTATTTCTGTGTCTCTCATGAATAAATAAAATCTTTTTAAAAAATACAATAGGAATGATCCACAAAGTAAAAAAATTGGCTCTTTGAAAGAAGTAATAAATATGATAATCCTGCAAATGCCAATCAAGAATGATACAAATAACTCAAGAAAGAGGGCACATCACTACAGTACCTACAGATACTAAAGATCATAGGAAGATATTGTGTTACACATTGAATTGTGCCTTCTAGAATTCATAGGTTGAAGCCCTAACCCCTAAGGTGATTTTATGTAGAGCTTCGGTCTCCAAAGAGGTAATTAAGGTTAAATGAGGCCATAAGGGTGAGATCCTAAGCCAATAGCACGGGTGTCCTTACAAGAAGAGGAAGAGGCACAGAGATTTTTCTGATTGTGCACAGTGTGAAGAGAGCCAGGAAGAAAGTTCTCATCAGAAACCAATCCAGCCAGCATCTTGATCTTGGATGTCCAGCCTCCAGACTGAGAAAATGTACTTCTGTTGTTTAAGCCACCTAGTCAATGGTATCTTATAATGGCCAAAGCTGTACATATTATAAAGAACTTTCTGCAAATAATGTTTGAAGATTGAGATGAAGTGGACAAATTTCTGGAAAAATACAGCTTGTTAAAATGTATACAAGAAGAAATGTTAAATTGGAATAGTCCTGTCACTACCTTATAAATGAGTCAGTAATTTAAAACTTGACCAAAAAGAAACTACAACCCTCAATGAATTCTTCCAAAGAAGTGAATTCAGCCAAGTAGTTATCTTTAACATCCATTTTTCAAAACTTATTTGAAGTGGGACACCTGCGTGACTTAGCCAGTTAAGTGTCTGCCTTCCTCTCAGGTCATGATCTCCAGGTCCTTGGATCAAGCCCTGCTTCCCATTCCCTGCTCAGTTGGGAGTCTGCTTCTCCCTCACCATCTCCCTCTGCTCCTTTTCAGGCTTTCTCTCTCTCTCTCTCTCTCTCTCTCTCTCTCTCTCTGCCTCAAATAAATAAAAAATAAAATCTAAGAAAAAAAGATTCTTCTAGAGAACAGAAGAAAAGGAACAGTTTCCAATTCATTTTATAATGCTTGAATAATTTGATATCCAAACCTAACAAGATGCTACAAAAGAATTAGTAGTCAGCCTCATTCATGAACATAGATGCAAGAATCCTAAACAAATTATTAACGAATAGGAATGTGATATGTATGTTAAAAAATACATCAGGGGGCCTGGCTGGCTCAGGCAATTAAGCATCTGCCTTCAGCTCAGGTCATGATCTTGGGGTCCTGGGATCAAGCCCCACATCAGGCTCCCTGCTAAGCGGGAAGTCTACTTCTCCCTCCCTTTTGCCTTTGTCCCTGTTCATGCTTTCTCTCTCTCTTTATCTTGAATAAATAAATAAAATCTTTTTTAAAAATGTATGCTGCAAGGGAGGAGCAGGCCAGTCAACAGAGACAAAGGCCTTGAAACTCCGGGGTTTTGAGCTTACATCAATTTTTTCTTTTGGGTGAGTCCTAAGGACACAACATCTAGTGACAGGCCTGGATTATATAATAATTACCCAACTGTATTTAAAATGCCTACACCTGGTAGGAAACCACACATTATTGCTATTCTAGAGGTACAGGTCAGATGAGGACAGGTGGCTTTCTGTACAACACTTTCTGCAAGTACAGCACTTAACTCTTCCTCTGCCAGGATGTTGTCACTGCACACCAACTGCGAGATGGGTGGACTGGGGTGGTCCATGGGCAGTTGCTCCCTGTCAGGATGTCTGAGGTCCATCCTCTTGTCACTCATGCCTAACTTTCGCCTAACAGAGTGATCTAAATATCGAGAAGTTCCTCCATTAGTTAGATTGACAGGAAAATTTAATATGGATAGGGTATTTCCCATGTTCTGTTAATGGCAGATTAACAGAACATAGCAGACTTAACAAAATGGCAAAATTCATGTAGCATTAAAACATTACTTGAAGAGGACGCCTGGTTGGCTCTGCAGTGGAGAGTCAGCCTTCGGCTTGGGGCATGTTCCTGGGATCTGCGATCGAATTCTGCATCGGGCTTCATGTGGGGAGCCTGCTTCTCCCTCTGCCTGTGTCTCTCATTAATAAATAAATAAATCAAGGGATCCCTGAGTAGCTCAGCGGTTTGGTGCCTGCCTTTGGCCTGGGGCGCGATCCTGGAGTCCCAGGATCGAGTCCCGCGTTGGGCTCCCGGCGTGGAGCCTGCTTCTCCCTCTGCCTGTGTCTCTGCCTCTCTCTCTCTCTCTCTCTCTCTCTCTCTCTATCATGAATGAATGAATAAATGAATAAATAAATAAATAAATAAATCTTTAAAAATAAATAAATCTTTAAAAAAAAAACTTACTTGAACTAGGAAGTCTGATGATGCTGAAACAAAATATGAAACTTCCACAGGCATAAAAAAGTTGAAATAGACAGCAATTGATTTTAGGAGATCTCCAAGTTGTCATAAATCAACAACCTTCTACTTATGTTAATACCTTGACTGAGTATTACAATGCAAAGCACTCAACATTTAATAAAATAATTCCAACTGGTTAGGTAATAAAATATTTAAGACACACATACTCAGGATACCTGGCTGGCTCAGTCAGAAGAGTGTGCAACTCTTGATTTCAGGCTCGTATGTTTGAGCCCCACATTGGGTGTGGAGGTTACTAAATAATCTTTAAAACATAAAATATAAAACAAAATACACATGCTCATATTTTCAGACAACAGGAGGAAAAATGTACCACGATATTTTTTCTCCTATCAAGGCCCTATCATTTGAACACAAACCTGGAAGCGCTCCAGTGGCTCAGTTGGTGAAGTATCTTGTCTTTGGCTCAGGTCATGATTTCAGGGTCCTGGGTTGGAGCCCCACATCCGGCTCCCTGCTCAGTGGGGAGTCTGCTTCTCTCTCTACCTGCTGCTCCCCCTGCTGGTGCTCTCTCTGTGACAAACAGAAAAAAAGAATCTAAACATAAACTTGGAATTCAGGTTTACAGGATAAGAACAAGACAAGAAGTATCAGATTACTGTAGAATAATGTTTGTTTCCCAAAGGAGGAAAAGCATAAATAACATGTTTACTTGGTGAGAGAGCTGAAATTTAAATTGTTTAAAGTAGCAGGTAAAATGAATACTATTGCAAATTATGTTATTTTTGAAGAGATGCTTGTAACTAGTGGTATCAGAAGTATGTTCAGGAGTGTTTTTGATACCTGTATTTATTACAAACAAATGGTGGGGCAGGATGGATTTATATTCAAAGTACCTCCTTTGTATTACACGTAACAAACCATACTTTTAAGTGAAATAATCAAAAAAAGGGAAATAGGTGTATGATACATGATTTGGGGATTAGTTGTAGAATGTAAACAAAATGTTGCAAGTATCTTTAGAGACTGTACCAGTTCTATTATATTGATGTAATATATGTACAGTGCCTTGTAGAGTGGTAAAAATCGAATGCTATCTTTTTTTTAAAGATTTTGTTTATTTATTAGAGTGAGCACAAGAAGGAAGAGGGGCAGAGGGAGAGGGTGAAGCCGACTCCCCACTGAGCAGGGAGGGAGCCTGATGCAGGGCTCAGTCCCAGGACCCTGGGACCACAACCTGAGCTGAAGGCAGATGTTTAACAGACTGAGCCACCCAGGTACCCCCAAATGCTGTCTTATCATCTTCACACAGCTGTTACTCATCCTATTTTCTGTATTACTTGTAAATTGGAATTTTACGGAGTATTTCAGGGACAAATACAAATTATTCAACTTGGACAGCCCAGGTGGCTCAGTGGTTTAGCACCCCTTTCAGCCCAGGGAGTGGTCCTGGAGACCCGAGATCAAGTCCCACATCCGGCTCCCAGCATGGAGCCTACTTCTCCCTCTGCCTATGTCTCTGCTTCTCTCTCTTTCTCTCTGTGTCTCTCATGAATAAATAAATAAAATCTTAAAAAAAACTATTCAATTTAATTCCTTCTTTGCAGAAGAATTCCAGATATTATAATGTGAGATTTTATTTTTTAATATCTTGAGACCTAATATTTTAAAAAACTTTCAGAAATACAGCAGTTGTTTCAGATTTATGAATTATAAGTTTTCTGGGTATATATTCCATTTATTCCTTATGACTTTTTTCCTTATTTTTCTATGAAGCTTCAGGTTAATGACTTGAAACTAACTGAACGTTTACATGGCTAACCCCTCGTGTATTTAGCAACAAGGAGGAGTAATTTTATCTACCTTATCCCCATCTAGCCTCTGCCCTAACATATATGTAATTTAATTTAATTTAATTTAATTTTGAAGCTGAAAACTAATTTATATTCTATTTTTACCAAATGTCCTGATTAGTTTACTGTTTCTCACCTCAAAGGACTGGACGTATTATTTTGTTCAAAGTTTATTTTCTTATGGACTTTTTTTTTTAATTTTTTTATGATAGTCACAGAGAGAGAGGCAGAGACATAGGCAGAGGGAGAAGCAGGCTCCGTGCACCAGGAGCCCAATGTGGGATTCGATCCCGGGTCTCCAGGATCGCGCCCTGGGCCAAAGGCAGGCGCCAAACCTCTGCGCTACCCAGGGATCCCCTTCTTATGGAATTTACAAAAAAAAATAAAATATTGGTCTGATAAAGTCTCCTTTAAATTTGGAAAGCTTAAAAAAAATAATAAATTTGGAAAGCTTGTTTATCTCATACTTTACTCAGGAAAAGCAAACTAAAACCAAAGTAGTCAAACTATGAAATCAGATGTTCAAACTTTCTATTTGTAAAGTGAAAGGGAAAAATTACTTTATATTAAAATGCTTAGTCACTTTTATAATCCAACAAGGACAAATTTCTCAGTCATACCCCTGAGAAA
Source organism: Vulpes lagopus (assembly GCF_018345385.1). Taxonomy (NCBI): domain Eukaryota; kingdom Metazoa; phylum Chordata; class Mammalia; order Carnivora; family Canidae; genus Vulpes; species Vulpes lagopus. The sequence goes on along the minus strand of NC_054824.1, from coordinate 147,501,190 downwards.
TTTTTATGGAGTTTAACGAAAGTTAAAGCTTTGAGCAACCTGTTGTAAGTCAAATTATATAGTATATTAAAATCAGTGAAAATGTGAGTTTATTCATTTCAATATGCCCTTTCTATTTTGAATATCTTAAAAATACACATACAGAATGTTCACAAATTAATAGAGCATATGGAATTTATTAAAATAGGTTTGAATTGCTTCAGCACTATATAAAAGCAGATATTAAACCAATCATCTCTAATAATTACTTTCCCACTTGAAAATGTGTCTTGTCATACCTGGAGATTAGTAATAATTCAAGAGGAGAAGGGATCTATCCCCGAGAATTCGGTCTCAATTAACCATGTTTAAAATCTCATATTAGGGTTTTCTGGGTAATAGACTCTCTGTGCTTCTTCCTTCTGCCCTGTCCTGTTGTAAGTTGGTTTTCTTGCCCAAAATATGTTGTCAGAATTATCCTTGTCATGTTTTTAGTCCTCTTTTATTTGGATCTCTGCAGGAACCTGCTTACTAGTAAACCAGTCTTCAAAATAGAGTCCATTTTGTATGTTACACTCAACCTGTACGTGGCAGTCTAAAACAGACTAGTTGATTATAGGAATATTGGTAGGAAAGCATGTTCAATTATAGTAAATATTTAAAAGGCCAGGTTTCTTTTTTTATAACAGCTTTTTATTTTTTTTAAGATTTATTTATTTGTTCGAGAGAGTGATCAGGAAGAGGAAAACAAGCAGATTCCCTGCTGAGTGGGGACCCCAATGCGAGGCTCAGTCTCAGTACCCTGAGATCACAACCTGAGCCAAAAATCAAAAGTCAGATGCCCAACCAGCTAACCTACCCAGGTGCCCCTATAACAGCTTTATTGAGACATTGGTCATATTCATTTGTCATGAATAAATAAATAAAAATCTTTTTTAAGAATTTAAAGATTTTATTTATTCATGAGAGACACAGAGACAGGCAGAGACACAGGCAGAGGGAGAAGCAGGCTCCCTACAGGGAGCCCAGTGCAAGACTAGATCCCAGGACCCCCGGATCACTCCCTGAGCCAAAGGCAGATGCTCAACCACTGAGCCACCTGGGTGCCCCAAAACACAGATTTTGATGCAGTTTTCTTTTTATCTGTTTGCAAAGTAGATAAGCTTGTAATAATGTGTGTTATTAACTACAAAATCGCCTTAGATATTTGTTTAAAAGACTAGCAGGTAAGGGGCGCCTGGGTGGTTCAGTAGGTTAAGCATCCAACTCTTGATTTTGGCTCAAGTCATGATCTTGCCGTCATGAGACCAAGCCCTGCCTTGGGCTCTGTGTTGAGCATGGGGCCTGCTTGAGATTCTCTCCCTTTCCCTCTTCCTCTGCTTGCCCATGCTTTCTCTCTCTCTCTCTCTCTTCATTTCTCTCTCTCTTCTCTCAAAATTAAATGAATAAATAAAGACTAGCAGGTAAAAAGCTCTTGAAGATAATAATTTATTAATAAGAATTTTTTTTTTTTTTAGATTTTGTATTTATTCATAGAGACAGAGAGAGAGAGAGAGGCAGAGACACAGGCAGAGGGAGAAGCAGGCATCATACAGAGAGCCTGATATGGGACTCGATCCAGGGTCTCCAGGACCACGCTCTGGGCTGCAGGCGGCGCTAAACCACTGCGCCACCGGGGCTGCCCTAATAAGAAAATTTTTAATGTGATTTACCATGTTAAGAGTGTAAAGAGGGATCTCTGGGTGGCTCAGTGGTTTAGTGCCTGCCTTCGGCCCAGGGTGTGGTCCTGGAGTCCCAGGATCCAGTCCCGCATCGGGCTCTCTGTGTGGAGCCTGCTTTTCTCTCTGCCTGTGTCTCTGCCTCTCTCTCTGTCTCTCATGAATAAATAAAATCTTTAAAAAAAAAAAAAAAAAAAGAGTGTAAAGAGAATCCACAAGAGCATCTCAGTAGTTGCAAAAAAAAAAAAAAAATTACATAATTAAGCATCCCTTCATGGTGGAATAATAAATACTCTTATCACACTAGGAATAATTAAGATCAAGATCCCTTAATCTGACAGGGAATATTTATCAGACTACTTATAGCAAATGTTATACTTACTAGTGAAGTGTTAAAAAATTTCTCTTTAGGGACACATGACTGGTTTAGTCTGTAGAGCATGTGACTCTTGATCTCAGAGTTGTGAGTTCGAGTCCCATATTGGGCATACAGCTTATTTAAAAAAATTTTTTTTCTCTTTAAAAATGAAAATGAGATATGAAAGCCTACTATCATAATTGCTATTCAGTAGTATAGTGGAGATTCTAGTCAGTGTAATAAAGCAAAAAATTTATAAAGATTGGAAAGGAAGAAATAAAACCAATTTGTTTTATTCACTGATGATGTATTTGTATACCTAGAAAATCTAAAAGAATCTTCAGATAAATTATTAGAATTAGTGAGTTTAACAAAATTGCTAGATTAAAGATTAGTTTTTTTAAAAAGCAGTTATGTTTCCATATATCAGTAATAAGTAGCTAGAAAAATTAAATAAATAAATAAAATTTTCTAAAAAGTAAAGAAAAAATATATACCTTGATGTAAATCTAACATGTATTAAACTTCTATATAGAAAACTAAAAAAAAAAAAAAAAAACCTAAAATGTTGAGAGAAATTAAAGAAGACTTAAATAAAAAGATATATTCATGACTTCAGGCATAATGTTGCAAAGGTGTCCATTTTCCCCCAATTTATCTATAGGTGATTGAATGTAATCTCAGAGTCCTAATCCATCTGTGCACATACACATGCATGTGTTAAGTTTGTGCAAATTGACAAGCTGATTCTAAAATGTATGTGGAACTACAAAGAGCTAGGATCTCCAAGGTACTCTTTTTTTTTTTTTTTTTTTTTAATTTACTTATTCATGAGAGACACAGAGAGAGAGAGGCAGAGACCTAGGCAGAGGGAGAAGCAGGCTCCATGCAGGGAGCCCAATACGGACCTCGATTCCAGGACCACAGGATCACCCCCTTAGCCAAAGGCAGACGCTCAACTGCTGAGCCACCCAGGCGCTCCCAAGGTATTCTTGAAGAAGAGCAAGGTGGAATGACTTCTTGTCCTGGAGATTGGTACTCTTACAAAGCTAGAGCATTCATGTGTGTGCTGCTGGCACAACATAGACACATAGCCCATGGAACAGAATAGAGATCCCAGGAATAGACGTTCACATGTGTGGACACTTGTTCAATGACAAAAGTAGTTCTTCAGAGTAATGAGGAAAGAAAGGTTTTTGAAATAATGGTGCTGTGCTCGCTTCAGCAGCATACTGAAATAATGGTACTGAGTCAACTGGGTATCAATATAGCAGGGGTGGGGTCCCTGCCTCACTTGAAAAATGACCAGTATTACATTTTTTTAAAGATTATATATTTTTTAAAGTAATGTCTACATCCAACATGAGGTTCAAACTCACAATCTTGAGATCAAGAGTTGCATGCCTCTCTGAATGAGCCACCCAGGAACCCCAAAAATTATTGGTATTTTAGATCTAAATGTGAAAGGCAAAATGTAAAACTTCTAGAAGATAATATAGGAGAATATTAGGACCTTAGGGTAGAAGTCTTTAAATGAGATCAGTAGAGTATAGAACACAATAACCGTAGAGGAAAAGATTGATACATTGAACTACATTGAAATTATGAACCTCTGTTCATGAAAAAAATACAACTATAAGAAAATAAAAGGCAAACCACAGAATGGAAAGAAATGCTTACAGCACATATAATTGACCGAAAGCTTACATCTAGAATATATAAAGAACTGTAAGTCAATAGGAAAAAGATAGGCAGGGGGCCTGGGTGGCTCAGTGGTTGGGTGACTGCCTTCGGCTCAGGGTGTGATCCTGGGGTGTCAGGATCAAGTCCTGCAGCAGGCTCCCCATTAGGAGCCTGCTTCTCCCTCTGCCTGTGTCTCTGCCTCTGTGTTTCTCATGAATAAACAAATAAAATCTTAAAAGAAAAATATAAGCAACCTAATAGAAAACAGGAAAGAGAATTAAAGAGATACTTTTTAAAAAGAGGATATTCAGATGTACAAAAAAATTGTGATAAGGTACCCAGCCTCATTCATAATAGGGAAAATGCAGATTAATACCACAAAGAGATACCACTCAAACCCTCTAAAAGTGGCTAATATTCAAACACTTAAAATATCAAAGATTGGAACATTTGTGAAGCAGCCAGAACTTTCTTATTCCATCACTTTGGGAACCTCTTTGGCTCTGTCTACCAAAATTAAACATGTTGGGTACCTGAGTACAAAATGTCCTAGCAGCACTGTTCATATTAGCCAAGAACTAACTACATGCAGTCCTATTGCCCAACAACAAATGGAACCAGTAGAATAACTGAATATTTCTACAAAAGAATACTGTACCACAATGAATGAACTAAATGGATACACACAACCATGTGGATGAATTCCACAGTGTTAATTGAAAGAAGTGAGGAAGAAAAGTATATACTATATAATTACATTTTACATTAATTTCAAAAGTCAAACTATGATGTTTGATATCAAAGTACGGTTGCTTTGGAGAGAAAAGAGAGATTTGTAAGGTGACACATGGAGGCTTCTGAAGGGTTAGCAGGGTTCTTTTGATATGGGTAGATTTTCCCCATGACTTCCCCAACTTTGTTGAGGTATAATTGGTGCACATACATTTAAAATGTATGGTTTGATCAGATATATGTGTGTGTCCATATACACATACACACCCATGAAACCATCACCACAGACTAGATTACAAGTATTTCTGCTTTCTCCCCTCCTCACCAGATTTCCCCAAGCCCTTTATAATCTATTCCTCCATCTATTCCAGGCTCCCAGCAACCACTGATGTGCCTGCTGTCATCACAGATTAGTTTACATTTTGTAGAATTGCACATAAATGGAATCATACTGTATATATGCTTTTTTGCCTGTCATCTTTCTTTTTTCTTAAGGATTGTATTTATTTCTTTGTTTATGAGAGACAGAGAGAGAGAGAGGCAGAGACATAGGCAGAGGGAGAAGCAGGTTCCATGCAGGGAGCCTGATGTGGGACTCGATCCCAGGATTCTGGGATCACGCCCTGAGCCAAAGGCAAACGCTCAACCACTGAGCTACCCAGGTGTCCCTTTTGCCTGTCATCTTTCATTTGGTATAATGATTTGGATTCATCCACTTAGTTGTGTGTCCCACAGTGCATGCAACATACCATAATTCTTTTTTATTGCTGAGCAGTAGTACCACATCATATGGACGTACCACAAAATCCATTTTCCTGTTGAGGGACATTTGGATTGTTTACATTTTTTAGCTATTACAAAGAAAATTGGACATTTGTGTGCAAGTCTTTACATGGACAGATGATTTCATTTCTCTTAGGTCATATGGTACATGAAGGTGTTTAACTTTTTAAGAACCATTGGTTTTGGGGTTTGTTTGGGTTTTTTTAGGTTTTATTTATTTGAGAGTGAGAGAGAGCACAAGCAAGGTGAGGGGCAGAGGACTAGCATCCAAAATCTATACAGAACTTATCAAATTTAACACCCAAAGAACAAATTATCCAGTCAAGAAATGGGCAGAAGACATGAACAGACAGTTCTTCAAAGAGGACAGAAAATGGCCAACAGACACATGAAAAAATGCTCAACATCACTTGCATCAGGGAAGTACAAATCAAAACACACAATGAGATACCACCTCACACCAGTCAGAATGGCTACAATGAACAAGTCAGGAAACAACAGGTGTTGGCAAGAATGCAGAGAAGTGGAGACACTCTTCTGCTGTTGGTAGGAATGCAAGCTGGTACAGCCACTCTGGAAAACATTGCGGAGGTTCCTCAAAAAGTTGAAAATAGAACTACCCTATGACTCAGCAATTGTACTACTGGGTATTTACCTCAAAGATACAGATGCAGTGATTTGAAGGGGCATGTGCATCCCAATATTTATAGCATCAATGTCCACCATAGCCAAACTATGGAAAGAGCTCAATGTCTATCAATGAATGAATGGATAAAGATGTGATACACACACACACACACACACACACACAATGGAATACTAAGCCATCAAAAAAAAAAAAGAAATCTTGCCATTTGCAATGACATGGATGGAACTAGGGGATATTATACTAAGTAAAGTAAGTCAGAGAAAGGCAATTATCTTAATGATCTCACTGATAATGTGGAGTTAAAGAAACAAAACAGGATCTTAGGGGAAGAGAGGAAAAAATAAGATGAAATCAGGGAGACAAACCATAAGAGACTTTTAATCATAGGAAACAAACTGAGGGTCGCTGGAAGGGGGAGTGGTGACAGGACAGGGTCACTGGGTGATGGACGTTAAGGAGGGCACGTGATGTAATGAACACTGGGTGTTCTGTAAGACTGATGAATCACTGAATTCTACCTCTGAAACCAATAATATGTTATATGTTAATTGGATTTAAATAATTTTTTTTTTAATTAGGCTGCTGGCCCAACATGGAGCTTGAACTCATGACCTTGAGATCAAGAGTCACATGCTTTATGGGCTGAGCCAGCCAGGCGCCCCTATGTACATTTTGATATATATATATATATATAGTCCTCATGTGTCTTTATTTAAGTACCTCATATATATGTTGAAGACAGAAATTAAGGATCGAGGCCTTTAACACCTTGTAGTGAATTCTGTGCTAAAACATACGGAGCCTTATAGCCTTAGGGCACCTGAGGGGGGTAGAGTTGGTTAAGGGTCTGACTCTTGGTTTCAGTTCAGGTTGTGATCGCAGGGTCATAGAATCAAGCCTCCTGTCGGACTCCATGATCCAGAGTCTGTTTGAGACTCCCCTCTCCCTCTGCCCCTACCCCCCACACTTGTTCTTTCTCTCTCTCTGAAATAAATAAATCTTGGGGGGGGGAAAGATACGGAGCCTTTAATAATTTTGATTTTGATTAACTAGTTCTGAATTTGCCAAAATATATACTTACCTTTAAGAAGGGGAAAAAAAAAAAAGAAGGAAATAGGTCGGGATGCCTGGGTGGCTCAGCAGTTGAGCATCTGCCTTTGGCTCAGGGCGTGATCCCAGGGTTCCAGGATCAAGTCCCACATCGGGCTCCCTGCGAGGAGCCTGCTTCTCTCTCTGCCTATGTCTCTGCCTTCTGTCTGTATCTCTCATGGATAAATAAATAAAATCTAAAAAAGAAAAAGAAACTTCTTTAAAAAATAAAAAAGGGGGGGGACTAGGTCAAGTGTTTGGTGAAACTATGTCATGGGTAAATCCCCAAGCCAACCCAAGGAGATGAAGTTAAATATACTGTGTCCTCTTTATCCTTGCATTTTTATTAAAGATAAAAATGGCTGTTCATTGGGACCTGGGTGGCTCAACTGTTGAGCATCTGCCTTTGGCTCAGGGCATGATCCCAGGGCTCCAGGATGGAGTCCCACATTAGGCTTCCTCCATGGAGCCTGCTTCTCCCTCTGCCTATGTCTCTGCCTCTCTCTGTTGATTGATAGATAGATGATAGATAGATAGATAGATAGATAGATAGATAGATAGATAGATAGATAGATAAAAATATTTTTTAAAATACTGGGTGTTCAAATAGTACTGTGGGCTTAACTGCACAAATCTGAAGTTCAGGAAGGGGAAACCGTTTAGGAGGCACCAGTGGTAAACTGAGTTAGACGCCTTTATGTGATTCCAGGGTCAGCCCTGGAGTGTGCTCCTACCCTGCTCTTCCAGCAGGATTCTGACCCGCACAGCCTGCCTTGGGATCCTGCATGCTTACCACTCACTGGGATGCACGGGCCTCAGATTCCTCCGTATATAAAACGGGGATAAGTACAGCCCCCTTCCTATGGGTTTGTTGTGAAGTCAGTGAGATCCCGTTTAACACCTAGAACAGTGTCTGACACATCGATCTCCAGTCCCTATATGCGTGTTAGCCATCTCCATCTTCATCATCAACACATTATTGACGGTGTGTGTTGGTAAACAACTCATCAGCTTCCTTCCGCCTCCGTTTTCTCTTACGTCAAATGACAGGGTTGAGTGGATGATCGCTGAGGCTTGTGTCAGCTCACACCATTATAATTGTGTGATGTGCACCACCTGTAAGTGGCTTCCGGGCCGCTCCCTGTCCTTCACTGTGCTGCCCAGATGGAGAGGTTGTGCCTCCCAGGGACAGGAGGGGCTGCTTCTGGGAAACCCTCTGGAGGAGAAGAGGTGACTGCATGTGGCCTGACTGGAGCGTCTTGTTGCAGCATCTGCGCTGGGGTGGGATGGGTGGTGTATTTATTGGAGCCACTGTGGAGCAAGGATGGGTGATGGGACCAAAGTCCACCAAGGCCCGCACTTACTGATGGCAAGCACATCAGAGTGATGGCCATGGTGATAACAGTTAACACTTACTGAGCATTCTCTGTGTGGGCAGGTGCTGTCCTCTTAGGTTGGTATTCTCATTACCCCCTTTTTACAGATGAGGAAATTGAGCACAGGAAGTTAGGGAGCTTGGGATCCCTGGGTGGCACAGCATTTTGGTGCTTGCCTTTGGCCCGGGGCGCGATCCTGGAGACCCGGGATCGAGTCACGTCGGGCTCCCGGTGCATGGAGCCTGCTTCTCCCTCTGCCTATGTCTCTGCCTCTCTCTCTCTCTCTCTGTGACTATCATAAATAAATAAATAAATAAATAAATAAATAAATAAATAAATAAATAAATAAAAATTTTTTTTAAAAAAGGGAAGTTAGGGAGCTCACTTATGGCCACGCAGCTAGAAGGTGGCAGAGTTAGGAGTTGAACCTCCGTTTGTAATTCTTGCACTCATGCGCTTAACCATTACACTACACGCAGTCGATTCCAGGCAGGGAGTAATGCAGTTTCAATAACTACTTCAGATGAGTATATTCAGGCTTTTATGTTCTGTTTTGAAAAATGGCAAGCTTATGAGAAAGTTGGAAGACTCCTATAAGGAAAAAGTATGCAGATTCAACACTTCTGCATGTAATCTCTTTCTCTAGTGATCTCCTTTAGGAAAAAGTAAATGGCAGACATTGTGATGCTCCTAAGGATGTCTCCTAAATGACAATAATACTGTTGTCACACACAAGAAGTAGAACATTGAGTACAGATAATTTTATTTTATTTGAGTACAGATAATTTTAATAAACTTCTGTTTGTTTTGGACATATCAGATCTGTTAGATCATTGAAAGTGCCCTGCTGAAAAAAAAATCCTTATGAGGGGCACCTGGGCAGCTCAGCACTTAAGCATCAAACTCTTGATTTTAGCACAGGTCATGCTCTCAGGGTCGTGAGATCAAGCCCCGAGCTGGGCTCCTTGCTGACATCTGTTTAGGATTCTCCCTCTCCCTCTACCACTTCCCCTTCTGTATGCTCTCTCTCTTTCTCTCTCTCTCGTTCTCACTCTCACTCTCTCAAAAAAAAAAAAAAAATCCTTCTCAAAATCTGACTTATTTTTTTTCTTATAGAAATCCTATTCCATGCCCATTGGCATTGAATTTCAGCGGAGATATGCAACGATTGTTCTGGAGCTGGAGCAACTCAACAAAGACCTCAACAAAGTTTTGCACAAAGTTCAACAATACTGCTATGAGGTAGGTGAGCTTTGCATAAAGTCCAACAGGATGGTATGAATTTCCCCTGAGGGCCTTTGCCCACCCCTCTTTTATTTGAAGCTAAATAGTTTCACATTTTAGAAAACTCAAACTAAAGCAGCATTATTATAAGGTCCTTTAGTATAACCATATTTTACTCCATTTTTACTCATTACAGCATCAGCATCTGAGTGCTTTACACACAGCAAGCTCTTGACTCTGTTGACTTTTGTTTCAATTACAAATGGTATACCTCTTGAAAAAAAAACTTTAGAAAAATCCAGAAAAATGATTACTCTTAAACTCTTAATTCCACTGTCCTTAAAACTGCATTTTGGTTTATTTCCCCTAGTTTTTTTTTTAATATATATGCCCTTTTTCTCACAAAGTTATGGTCATGCTGTGTATATAATTTTGTTTCCTTCTTCTTTAGACTTTACATTAGAACTATAGATTCTTGAACTTCAAATATGTAGAGCATAGGGTTATTTGTGAATTATTATCATGTACATGAAATTATATATAGGAACGCAGTTCAATGATTTCACCTAAAATTTGATTTTCTTAAAACAAAATAAGAATTAAATGATTGCGATGAGTTTAGAATGCTCCAGCACTTGCATTTTTAGAGGTTTAATGTTTCCAGTGAGCCACCTCAATTTATGAAATGAGGCTCTTCAGCAGCTCTTTATGACTCTAGCTTCCTAGTTAAGTCCCAGAGATCTGCCACCAGCCATGTTATCAATCCCCCTGCCTTGAACTGAGGGAAATGAACTGTGGTTGCTGCTAACTAAACTCTGAGGATATTTTGATCATTCCTCTACCCATCTATTATAATTTTTTTTTTATTTTCCTGGTAGTTGCCACCCACATAGCAATAAGTGTTACCCTAGCAAATCGATTTCCCCCTCCAGACTAGCAACTAACCCATGAGAGACACAAACCAAGCAATCTAAGACAGCATATAACAAAGCTGACGACACATGTAGAAATGGGCTGCTCATCAATCTTTTTGTGTAATTGCAGTATATACACAAGGTCTGTTGTGATAGGCTCATTTTCCAATGAAGTAAAATGATTTAATTTTTACAAAGCTCTTGGGGAAGTACAATATTGATTTTATTTTTTAAAGATTTATTAATTTGAGAAAGAGCATGCATGCATAAGCAGGGGTGGGGAGGGGGAAAAAGGGAGAGAGAATCCCAAGGAGACTCCCTACTAAGCATGGAGCCTAATACAGGGCTCGATCCCACAACCCTGAGATCACAATCTGAGCCAAAACCAAGAGTCAGATGCTTAACTGACTGAGCCACCCAGGTGCCCCTACAATACTGATTTTAAAATAAAAGCAGGAAAAAATAAAAATAAAATAAATAAATAAATAAAATAAAATAAAATAAAAGCAGGGATCCCTGGGTGGCTCAGTGGTTTGGAGCCTGCCTTCGGCCCAGAGTGTGATCCTGGAGTCCCGGGATCAAGTCCCACATCGGGCTCCCTGCATGGAGCCTGCTTCTCCCTCTGCCTGTGTCTCTGCCTCTCTCTGTGTCTCTCGTGAATAAATAAATAAAATCTTTATATATATATATATATATATATATATATATATATATATATATATATATATATATATATATATAAAATCAGAGAATACTATTATTAAGCAGTTCTGTTCCTAATATATATACCAAATACATATGTGAACTTGTATTTACCAAAAGATATGCATTAGAATGTTCATAGCCCCTAAAAACAATTTAAAATTTTTTTGAAGTATTAGAGACAAGGTTATTCATTGCAGCATTCCTGGAAATTGCCAAATATTAGGAAAAACATAAATGCCCATACATAGAGAATTGGCTGAATAACTTAGGGTACGTTCACGCCATGGAGTGCCTTGCTGCTGTAAGAATGAACGAGGAAGCTCTCTCTATTTCCTGATACGGAGTGATTTCCAGGATATATTAAGTAAAAAAGTATATATTTTAAGTGTTACCCTTGGAGAAAAGAGAAATATGTAAAAATAAAATTAACACATAACTGCTTAAGTTTTTGAGAATGAACACAGGAAGGATAAACTAGAACTAACTTGGGGGTGGGGCAGCTATTGGGGAGTGAGGGGGAGTGACATTTCTCTGAGTGTGTATTTCCTCAACAAATACAGATGAACTCTAAAATGGAATATAAATAGAAATAAATGAACCCAACTCTATGTCAGAGGAATGACATAAACACTAAAGGAGACAAAAATGAATCCAAATGACCTAAACTTAGTATTTTTAGACCTTAAGTCTGAGAGTAAATCGAACTTTAAATAAACATTGACCTCTGGTTAGTAAGGTTTTTGCTCCTGGTGATGTGGATTCACAGTCCTAAAACTCTGCATTCCAGGATGGAGTAAATGAGAAACTAAGTATATTGTGGACCAGGGAGGTCTGCTCTCTCGCCTCTGGAGGAGGCAGCTCTGAAGAAGGGGAGACTACGACAAACCCCATGGTGTTGGCTCAGAATAGGAGACTTGGGGGATCCCTGGGTGGCGCAGCGGTTTGGCGCCTGCCTTTGGCCCAGGGCGCGATCCTGGAGACCCAGGATCGAATCCCACATCGGGCTCCCGGTGCATGGAGCCTGCTTCTCCCTCTGCCTATGTCTCTGCCTCTCTCTCTCTCTGATGACTATCATAAATAAATAAAAATTAAAAAAAAAAGAATAGGAGACTTGGTCTGACTCCAAGGTTCATTTTCTTTCTGGGACACAGATACAAGTGTGTATGTATGTGTATAGGCACATGCCGAGAGAGCCCAGAAGCACACACCCTGATGGCAGTGAGCACCCCCAACACCCCATCTTGGCTTTCAAATGCTGCTCTCCAATAAAAATGAAGCAGAGTTTGAAAAAGAGACTGATCCCAGAGCCTGAGCAGAGAAGGTTGAGGAACCCCAGGCCATGTTGCTGTGCCCCCAGGTTAAGGTAATGTGTCCAGTGGAACCAGCTAGACAGAGTGGGTCCCCACTGACTAGATCTGGGGCATTGTGGGCTTCAGCATAAGTAAGTATGCTTGGAGATGACAGCCTTTTGAATAAAGTAAGAATCCATGAGTCCTTACTAACATTCACTAAGTAACCAGTGAACTTTTAAGGAAAACTTCTTAGTGTAAAATATCAGCTAGTAACTGTAGAAGGAATGATAGGAGTGAGACGAAGGGCGTCTGGGAGCCATCACCCTAATAACCAGTAACATCAAGACCCATGGTAACCTAGCAGATAAATGTGTGATGGCAAGGAGCCTCCAAATCTTTCTTCACAAGTGCTTACTCATTACAAAGGGGAGGATCCTGTTCAGGTTGGGGAGGTGGATCTGGCCAGCACCCGACTGGCTCAACCACGTGGTAAGAGGTAGCACTGCCCATACCGGGGCAGATCGACATCAGGTGCCTCCTGACCATGATGCCCTGAGCAAGAACTCAGCATCACTCTTAACGGTGTTCCTCCCCAAAAATGTATAACTTCAATGTAATCATGAGGAAACACACACCCATGTTGAGGGACAGCATACAACATAACTGACTGGTACTCTTCCAAAATATCAGGGTCACAAAAGAGGAACTGTTCCAGAATAAAGAAATCTACAGAGACATGGCAACCAGATGTTTTCAGGAGGGAGAGCTATGTGTAGGACACTGTTGGGATGGTTGATGGAACGTGCATGTGCCCTGTTAGGAGATGGTCTTCGGGCACCTGGTGGACTCAGGTGGTGAAGTGTCTGTCTTTGGTTCAGGTTATGATCCTGGGGTCCTAGGATCAAGTGCCGCATAGGGCTCATTGCTCAGCAGGGAGTCTGCTTCTCCCTCTCCCTCTCTCTTCCCTTCCCCGCTTATGCTCTCTTTCTCTCTGCCAAATAAGTTGTTGTTGTTTTTTTTAAGATTTTATTTATTTATTCATGAGAGACACACAGAGAGAGAGAGAGAGAGAGGCAGAGACACAGAAAGAGGGAGAAGCAGGCTCCATGCAGGGAGCCCAACACGGGACTCGATCCCAGGACCCCAGGATCACACCCTGGGCCGAAGGCAGATGCTAAACCACTGAGCCACCCAGGGATCCCCTAAATAAATTTTTAAAAAGAAGAATATGGTCTTCTATTAGTGATAAATTTCCCGATTGTAACAGTTGCCCTGTGGTTATGTGAGAGAATATCCTTGTACTTAGGAAATGCAAGCTGGAGTAATTTAGGGGTAAAGAGGCACAGTGTTTGGAGCTTATTCTCAAAGAGCCTAGGGGAAGACATTATATCTATGACACGGAGGGAGAGCAAATACTGCCACACAGAATAAACCATAATCAGTGAATCTGGATAAAAGGTTTCAAGATACTTTTGTTCTGTTCCTTTTTAGAAGTTTGAAATTATATCAAAATTAAAGGTTGCCAAAAATATAAAACAAATCAAGAAAAGAAAACTGTTGGAGAAAATCACTTCTAAGGTCGGGGTGAGGCCCATTTTTGTTGTAAGTTCTAGTTTCATGACAATCCACAACCAAGAAAACGGGGCACAAACACACAGAAATCATTCTGGCCTTATGAATGTACATCTGATGGTCGAATCCTCTGTTTCCAGCTTGCTCCAGACCAGGGCCTGCAGCCTGCAGACCAGCCCACAGACATGAGACGGAGGTGTGAGGAGGAAGCACAGGAGATTGTCCGGCATGCCAACTCCTCCACTGGACAGCCCTGTGTTGAGAACGAAAATCTGACAGATTTAATCTCCAGGCTTACCGCTATTTTATTACAAATTAAGGTACATCTCAGAGAAAAGGTTTTCTTAGTTTCAACACCTACACAAACTAATTTGTTGCTAAACAATTTTAATACACAGATTGTATTGGGTGTGTCTGTATTTGAACTATAATTTAACTAAATTTTGAACTATTTCTTCCTTCAGTGTCTGGCAGAAGGAGGAGACCTGAATTCCTTCGAGTTCAAATCACTTACAGATTCATTAAATGATATCAAGAGTACGATAGATGCTTCTAATATCAGGTAATTGGTCAGGTGGACCCTAATCATTTCTAGAAGTTCATGGTGGTTTTCAGTACAAGTTTTAAGAATTAAGCATATTTGTGAAGCATTCATATAATTTTTATCCTGTAAGGAAATTACAAGAGAGCTCTTCAGTTATATCCCATCTATTGACAGAGATTTCACACCGATTTTGTTTATGTAAAGGAACTTGAAGACATGTGGTACTTGGGTTTGGGTTGGAGGTTCCACTGAGTAGAGTTTCCCCAGTCTGAGAGAGAGCCTTTCCTGCCCACACTCCCACGGCTCCTTTGCCCCTTCCAGCATATATATATATATATATATATTTTTTAAATTATTATTATTATTATTATTTTTAATTCATGAGAAACACTCAGAGAGAGAGGCAGAAACACAGAGGAGAAGCAGGCTCCATGCAGGAAGCCTGATGTGGGACTCGATCCCGGGACTCCAGGATCACACCCTGGGCTGAAGGCAGGCACCAAACTGCTGAGCCACCCAGGGATGCCCTCCAGCAGCTCTTCCCATCGCCACTGTTGCAGACTGGGAACTGATGGGATGGGAGCTTTCGTCCTTCCTTGGGGTCATTATCTTAGCTGGGCTTGGGACTAAAACTCAGCTCTTCCTTTTTAAAAAGTATTTTCCTAACATAGTGAAATAAAGCAGTTAACCATGTGCCTTTTTCAGTTGCTTTCAGAATAATGTGGAAATCCATGTTGCCCACATTCAGAGTGGCCTGAGCCAGATGGGAAACCTGCATGCCTTTGCAGCCAATGACACCAACAGGGACTGAGCCTACTTCATGGCTCCAGCAGCATAAGACGCTGTTCTTCCTTCACACAGGCTTCCAACACCAAATAACCCAAGTGCTGGGAAACAGATAAGGCATTTAACATACTGTACTGCTTCTTAAACCAGCGTTGCTGACCAGCATTCTATTTATTTTCCTTTTATTACTTGGCTGCAGTAGCATTGCTTACGTTACATGTTTATTAGTAAGTATTTTTAAACTGAACATGTCTGAACGTAATACACTTTCATGGAAGAGTGTGCTGACCCTTTTCTGAACGTGCATGAATTCAGGCCGACAGGCGCAGATAGCAGCTTCAGGGGAGAACACGCAGAAACACAGTCTTCTTGCATGTCTGTGGCACGGTGTGGAAGCTCTGGCCAGATGACAGCTCAGGCTCCCTCAGCTCGTCACCCTCTGTCTTTGAAAGAGGTCACCCTTGAGAGATGACACGTCCACCCTTGGAGGAAGCCACTGGAATATAGCTGGGAAGTATGGACTTAAGTATACGTGATGGGTACTTGCGGTATGACATGGGTCTAGAGATCATTTTATAATAATAAATATTTTAATTTATCATAATTTATAAAAGAAACCTTTGTTGTTTGTCTTTTGAAAGAAAATGAAGGAGCAGGAAAAAAATGACTTGCAAAATGCTAAATTTCAGCAAGTGGATTTGGCATGACTTTCCCGTCAATTCAGGGCAAAAAGTGCTATTGTTATGAGATTTATTTAAAAGACTGATAACACACTATTTTCATATTTTGTTTATTTGCACAACGTTTGAACCAGATGACTGGTTAAAATCCAACCATACACAATTTATAAAGTCAAAAGATTTTATAAGGAAAACAAATATAATAACCAGTGCTGTGAAATGCAGAAAAAAAAGGTTTGTATTTGGTTGTGGGGTTTTTTGTTGTTTTTGGTTTTTTAAAGGAAAAACCCTGCCTAAAATGTTAATCTTGTAAAAAGTGTGTATTTGGAATTTTCTTTGTTTTAATATAGAATATTATAAAGTCAAACTATAATAAAATTGTTTTCAGATTTGGAGTTTAAGATATAGCTGTAGAAGTGGCTTTGATTCTTTTAGATGTCTCATAAGATGGGACTTTTTATATGTTAATGTATAATAAAACTAAAACAAGATTATTTTCCATTTGAAATTTTTGTATAGTTTAAAAATGCTTCCATATTCTTTGTTGGTATGGTGCCACTGCAAAACTTTAGTGCAGAGTTTATATTTAGCTAAACTGTTATGTTAATTAAGAAATGCATAAATCCTTTATTCTTAATATTTGTAATTCTAAATAAATTGATCTATGAAAAGTAATATTGACTACCATTTTCATTTGATTAATACAAGTCGGTAAGTATCCCTTCAATTTAAAAAATTTTAAGGGGGGCACCTGGGTGGCTCAGTGGTTGAACGTCTGCTTTTGGCTCAGGTCGTGATCCCGGAGTCCCATGATGGAGTCCCACATCAGGGTTCCTGCAAGGAGCCTACTTCTCCCTCTGCCTATGTCTCTGCTTCTCTGTGTCTCTCATGAATAAATAAATAAAACCTTTTTTTTTTTTTTTAAGATTTTATTTATTTATTCAGAGAGAGGCAGAGACCCAGGTAGAGGGAGACGAGGCTCCACACAGGGAGCCTGATGTGGGAGTCAATCTCAGGACCCTGGGATCACGACCTGAGCCGAAGGCAGATGCTCAACCTCTGAGCCACCCAGGCTCCCTAAATAAATATTTTAAGGAACTGTGATTTCCACAGATTGATTACCAAGTCATTTTGAACTATAATATCATCCAGTATGATTAAGGGAGGGGTCCTTCCATCTCTACAAATCTCTGAAAAAACACTTAGGCCAGCTCTTGGCTTACTGTAGACCTGGTGAGAGGCTGCTAGAATTATGTCAACACTTTTCACTTTTTGGGTCAATTTCTTAAGGCTGACTCATCACATTTAAATTCTGCCTCATTTTAAACACACATCACCCAGCTCTGCTCACGCCTTTCAGGACCACTGTGCGTTGGTGGCTAAAACTGTACCCAAGAATGTATTTGAATTTTATTTCTGTTTAGGGAAGAAGAAATCTATATTGCTCAAACCAGTCATCTTGGGGCAGCCGTACGTTCATCTGAACAATGCTGCTGCCACTCAGCACATTTTGCGAGCTCCAGGGACCTCTCCAGGCCATACCAGCAAACAAGCTAGCACACCACATGCTGCTGTGTAGGTTTGGTTCTGAATTACCTTCGGTGAGTTCCCAACACCAGACTCACTCACTAGTGTTGAGAATCTACCCAAAGATTTGCCTATTAAATTCTTTCTCCTGAATTCACGTACTTTCTGAGCCGATGGCACTAGTTCTCCCTCTCCGCCCAGCCCCAGGCACCCCCTACCTGGTCAGCGGTGCCCCTCCCTTCTCTACAGCACACACTCTGCCCCCTCCACTGCAGCCTTGAGGGACTGATGGTCTTAAAATGCAGAATTGCTCATGTTCTCTCCATCTAAGGTCTTAGGCTCGCAGAGCAAATTCAGAACTAGAAAGCCACGTGTAGTCTGATGTCCCCCAACGACTTCTCTGCCCTGCTTTGTACTCCAGGACCTTTGCACCTGCAGTTCCCTCCTCACCTTGCTATCTCCTGACCATCCTGTACATAAGTTTCTCTGGGAAGCTTTCCTTGACCACGACACACCTCCAGGTCCTCATGTACCTCTCCGTGTGGCGCATGTCACATTCGCGATTTTATATTTCTTCTTTTGTCTGTATGCTGGCCTCTCTGCTCCGTGAGGGGAGGGACCATTTCTGGCTTGGCTTACCATTTTATTTCCAAGCCCCAATAAAGTGCCTGCTTATAGGCAGCAAATGTTTGTGCAATGAACCAACAAGTTTCAAAAGAGCTCAAAGTGATGTTAGTGTCACTAGAATAAGCTGCCTTTAAGCATCCTCACTAGTCCTGGTCCTGACTTAAAGGCCCAGGCAATATAGAAGGCATTATTTGCTGGTGGACACTGGGTGGACAGATCCCTAGTTTTGAGTCCTGGCTGTCACTGATCACTTGTGACCATGAACCACAAAATTTTCTTACTTTTTTTTTTTTAAGATTTTATTTATTCATTCATGAATGAGAGACACAGAGAGAGAAAGGTAGAGACACAGGCAGGGGGAGAAGCAGGCTCCCGGCAAGGAGTCCGATGTGGGACTCGATCCCAGATCCCAGGAACATGCCCTGAGCAGAAGGCAGATGCTCAACTGCTGAGCCACCCAGGCGTCCCAAAACTTTCTTACTCTCTAAGAACATTGATAGTTCCTACCTCATACGGCAGTCCCAAGAATTAAATCCAGTTCCTGTAACATTTAGCAGTTAGGGTCTCAAGAGTTCAAGAGAGGGATCCCTGGGTGGCGCAGCGGTTTGGCGCCTGCCTTTGGCCCAGGGCGCGATCCTGGAGACCCGGGATCGAATCCCACGTCAGGCTCCCGGTGCATGGAGCTTGCTTCTCCCTCTGCCTATGTCTCTGCCTCTCTCTCTCTCTCTATCTCTCTGTATGACTACATAAATAAATAATAATAAAAAAATAGATAATTTAAAAAAAAAAAGAGTTCAAGAGAGGTGCAGGCTAATGTTCTTGGAGGGTCCCACAATTTTTAAAAATTAAAAATGACAAGATTTAAATATTTGTAGACTTTGGGCAGCCCGGGTGGCTCAGTGGTTTAGCGCTGTCTTCAGTTCAGGGTGTGATCCTGGAGACCCAGGATTGAGTCCCACATCGGGCTCCCTGCATGGAGCCTGCTTCTCCCTCTGCCTGTGTCTCTGTCTCCCTCTCTGTGTGTCTCTCATGAATAAATAAATAAAATCTATTAAAATATATATATATATTTGTAGACTCTGTAGTTGTTAGCTGAGGAAAACAATACAATAGAAGTGAATAATATTCATAAGCTAATTACGAGATTTACCTTTACATGTGACTCTGAATGGACTGTAAATTCTGGGCATCAGGTTTTCCATCTCGTGAATATGAATGTAGCCTCACATCTGGTGGGTCAAGTCCAGATTTGAAAGCAGAAGGCAGCCCTATGACAACCTCCTGCCAGGCCTCACCCACAGACCTGAGGCTCTGAGCTCCACGTCACTGAGTTCTGAGCTCCACACGGCAAACCGTGAGCATGTAAATAATCACAACTAATGTTTACCATCTCCTGTCTAGTTTCAGAGCGTTTCCAAGTGTGCAGAGGTCAGATCTGCCACTGAAGCCTGAACTGTCTCCTGGCTACTTCTCTGAAAAGGGCAAATCATCTGAATAACACTTATCAGGGCAACTGGCCTGTATTAATCTCCCAGACACTCTTAGGAACTCAGACTGTTCTAGCAACACCCAGACAGGAGTCCTGGCTCCACCCACCGCTCCTGCAAGCCTCCCCCTGAGTGACTCATACACCCCGGGCCACCCTATAGACAAATGGTCTCCCCAGACCTCCAGAAGTTTGAAAAACCCTCAAGACATCAAGACAAGATTTTAAGTTATCTCAGGCTAACTTAGATACTAATTTGCATATGTTCTTTTTTGTTGTTCTCAGATGCCAATTCATCCTTTTAAAAAATATTTTATTTAAATTCAATTTGCCAACATATAACACCCAGTGTCTATCCCATCAAGTGCCCTCCTTAGGTTTGCACATTCTGAAAATACATAAAGTGAGAGAAATCTGAAACCGACACTCATGTGACACTCTTAATGAGCCCTCAGCACAGCAGCCTGATGACCCAAGGACCTCCAGCGATCCACTACATCTGCAGAGACTCTGTTCTTCCACAGTTTTCAGGGCCACGCAATGTGTGCCAAGCAATTGTGGGGTGACACACCGCACAACGTGCAATCCAAAGGACAGAACTAATTTCAACAGAATGACAGTGAAGCATTTGTGAAAAGCATTTAATAACCCACCCAAGTTGCACCTGGTACAATGGCAAGTGCTACAGGCAGTGCTGGTGCAGCTGGAGTAAGAGGTAAGTAAGATCAGGATTAGAAGACAGTTCAGATGTGGGGTGGCGGGGTCCTTTGAGTGACTGAAGGAACCAGGTACTCGTTAGGTCCCTGAGAATCAGGAGGGGCCGGAGACAGGCACAGCCGTGCACGAGTGACCTTGAGTTCTGCACAGCTGTCCTGATGGCTGGAGGTGTCAGGTGGTTGTCTGCAAGGGTCAGAAGGTTTTTTCCATCTGGTGGCTACTGTAGGCTACAACAGATTTCTAAAGAGAAGATGTGTGAAAAGCCGGGGGATGCCAAGGGGGCTCTTGCAATGATCTGCGTGCAGAATCACTGGAGCCGTGCTCGAGCCTAAAGATGACTGGCCACCTAGAAGAGCAGTAAGTCTCGGGGATAGGGCGTGGACGGGGTTCAAGTCAGTTCAAGGCCAGGGGGAAAGGAAGCCTGGCTGCAGTGTTCCTGTAAAGGCTGCAAGGGGTTCCGACAAAGCCCATTGGAAAGTGAGGGCAGGACGGAAGGTGAGGGCAAGACGGTTGAAGGAGCAGGGGCGCGGATCTGGAGATGCACGGTCCGAAGACTGAGGGCCTGGCAGGGAGGGGGCTTCGGAGGAAGGAGAACCGGGTCCAGGGACACAGGCTGAGGAGAGGGAGCTTCCCAGGCAAGAGACGCTGGTGAAAACCCCCACCGAGGCCAGGACACGCGTGTCCCCGGCATGGGAGCCAGAAGGGACAGCATTCTGACATGTGTCGCCCAACTCAGTGACAGCCCCTCAGAGCTTATCCTGACCTCGCCCTGACTCAAGAGTGACCAAAGGTAGAAAAGATGTGTTCCTCCCATGAGTCCAGCTTTGAGACAGCGTCATCGGAGAGGGGAGAATAGGTTCCGAAGCTCTGACCTTGGCTGCTGGGGTGGGAAACGCCCTCTCCAACCCTGTTGGCGTCGGGCAGGCAGTTCACGTCCACTTCAAGAGGCAGCTGCGGCTTCAGACGCTTGGCTTCCACTTCCTGAGCAGCTTGGTGGAGGAAAAGCTCGGGCCCAGAGGGGGGCTGGAAGGATTTCCCGCTCTGCCTCCTGGACTTGGCGCGCCTGTTCTGGAACCACACCTGGAAGAGGGAGAAAGAAGCTGCTAGGGGCTGGAGTCCTTCCACCAGCTCCAGGCTCCTGAGTTCCAGTCCAACGGGCCCTGGCTCCCTGCACCAGAGCTTCGGCGTTTCCAGAAAGCAGGGGGCCCACATGGCCCAGTCTGCAGGCAGGGGTTCAGGCCCCCAGGCTTGCCCTGCTTCCCCATTCCCAGGTGCAAAATGGGAAAAACCACACAGTTCTACCTGCAATGTCTGCAATGAAAAGCCGGGGGTGGGAGGGGGGTGCAAAAGAGAAGCACTTAGGATTTGAGAATGAAATGCTTCTGTGCTTGAAGATGACTGACAGGTGTTAAAGCAATTTAGAAATTCAACTTCTGGAAGTATAGCCCCTTGTCAGGTCAATCAAGAAGGCGATTTTGCTCTGCGGACTTGACTTGTGTGGATGTTTCTGCTCACCGTCTCCCCGCCAACATTGAGCGTGTCCTCTTAGGCAGCCTCTGTGCCAACTGCGGGAGCCCACAAGCATTCCACCGGGGCCGCGGGAAACAAGCCCGCTCCCGCCAGGGTTACACCGAGGACTCGTACTGAAAGCGCGTGTGTCACAGGCCAACACGCTGCAGACTCGCGCGCAAAACGGCAGGCTCTTGTCCGCAGCAACCTGCAGGATTCCGATCCAAATCACCGGATTCTTCAAAGTGTCACCAGAAGCTCCACGGGCTCAGGCTTTACCCCGAGAAGTCACATCCCTTCGAACCAAAATTCCAGGCCCAAGACACCCCGCCCAGGAAAGTGGCCTGGGGGCGCAGGGGCCGCTCGGAGAGTCAGTGTCCCACCCGGGAAGCCCCAGCCGCACCTCACCTGTCTCTTCCCCAACAAGGCAAAAGTGCGAAAATCCTTCTCACCCTCCCGCTCGGGGCGGACGTGCGGACCCTTGCAGGGGCCCCCGTGAAGCCGGACGCCGACGACCGCCCCAGCCACGGGTACCGACCTCAGCCCCTGGGCGGCCGCGGGCCGGCAGGTGGGGGGCTCACCTGGATCCTGGACTCGGGCAGCAGGGTGAGCGCCGCCAGGCGCTCGCGCAGGTGGATGTCGGGGTACCTGGTCCGGCGGAACACGAGCTCCAGCAGCTGCAGCTGCTCCGCGCTGAACGACGTGCGCTTGCGGCGCTGCGAGGCCGAGGCCGACGGGGCGGGCGCGCCCGCGGGGCACGTGGGGGGCGCGGGGCGGGCGCCCAGGAAGCCGGGGAAGGGGCCCGGGACCCGAGGCGGGGCGGCGGGGGCGGCGGGGCCGGCGGGGCCGGGCGGGGGCGCGGGGAGCGCGGGGAGCGCGGGGAGGGCGGGGGCCGCCCCGAAGCCGAGCTGGTGGGACCGAGCCGCGGCCATCGCTGCGCCAGCGAGTGCGCAGCCCGAGGGGCCGGGACCCCGGGTTATAGGGCGCGGGCGAGGGAGGGGCGGCGGCGCGCTCAGAGGGCGGGGCGCGCGGAGGCCCGAGTCCCCCCAGGGGCCGGCCCGCCCCCAGCCCCGCCGGACGCCGTGGGAACTGCCGCTTCCGCCGCCGCGCGCGGGGGAGGGGAGGCGTGAACTTAGCCCCCCCACGGACGGCGACCCCCGCCCATCCTGCCCCGCCCGCCGGCCCCGGCCTCCCCCAGTCGCCCCAGCGGTGCCCCCGCCCGCCGGCCCCGGCCTCCCCCAGTCACCCCAGCGATGCCCCCGCCCGCCGGCCCCGGCCTCCCCCAGTCGCCCCCCAGCGATGCCCCCGCCCGCCGGCCCCGGCCTCCCCCAGTCACCCCCCAGCGGTGCCCCCCCCGCCCGCCCCCAGGCCCCGGGCCCCCCCAGTCCCCCCAGGATGCCCCCGCCCGCGCCCCGGCCCCCCAGTACCCCCAGGGCTGCCCCCGCCCGCCGGCCCACGGCTCCCCCAGTCGCCCCCGGCCCCCGCCCGCCCGGCCCCGGCCTCCCCCAGTCGCCCCCAGCGGTGCCCCCGCCCGCCGGCCCCGGCCTCCCCCAGTCACCCCCAGCGATGCCCCCGCCCGCCGGCCCCGGCCTCCCCCAGTCACCCCAGCGATGCCCCCGCCCGCGCCCCGGCCTCCCCCAGTCACCCCCCAGCGATGCCCCCGCCCGCCGGCCCCGGCCTCCCCCAGTCGCCCCCCAGCGGTGCCCCCGCCCGCCGGCCCCGGCCTCCCCCAGTCCCCCCCAGCGATGCCCCGCCCGGCCCGGCCCGGCCCCGGCCCCCTCCCCAGTCGCCCCAGCGATGCCCCCGCCCGCCGGCCCCGGCCTCCCCCAGTCGCCCCCAGCGATGCCCCCGCCCGCCGGCCCCGGCCTCCCCCAGTCGCCCCAGCGATGCCCCCGCCCGCTGCCCCAATCCACATCCCGGGGCCCGCGTCCGCGTCCCCGAGGTGTTTTCCGACCCGCGCACACCCCGCCACGTGCCAGCCCCGGTACCCGGTGGTCCCGCAGCCCGGCCCCCGCCCTCCGCCGGCCTCCCCGGCGCATCCCGAGTCGGGACGGGGGTGGGGGTGGGGGGTGCGGAGGAAGAGGCGGCCGAGGGAGGCCGAGACCCAGCCCGGAGCGGGGGCGGCCCTTCTGGGGGGGCCGGAGGGTCTCCTGGGCGCGGCGGCCTGAACGTGCCCTGGGTTACAGGCTCGAGACCTGGCCCGGGCCTCCAGCGGCGCTCCCCAGCCGCCTGCCGTCCGACGCCGCGGGCGCCCGACCCTCCCCGCCCGACCCCCCGCCCCGCGCGCCGGCTGCGCAGGATGCCCCTGGCTGCCCTTAGTGGGTCCTGCCTGCCAACTGCTCCACGCAGGGGAGGAGCCCGCGCTTCCTGCTCCCAGAACCGCAGCCCCGACTTGGCCAGGACTCTGCAAGGTGGCTTTCCTTTGGGAGGGGCCTTCAGGCACTGTCCCTGCCTGGCCATCCATTCTGGGATGCTGTGAGGCCCCCGGGACGGCCTGGGGTGTTGTCGTCCTGCGTGGGCTTTCCTAGCATCGAGCAGAAAGCCTGCTGCGGCCAGAAGCTCTGTGCCTGATTCTCTCCCGGGGCCAGGGGGAGGAGGGTGGGGATGGGGGGGGCCAGGAGTGTGACAGGGGTGCCAGGGGCTGGGTGTCAAACCCTGAGACTCTAACAGTCAGCCCAGCCGGTCCCCAGCCTGCTCCTCTATCTTCACCCCCACTCCCTCCCCTCCTTTTCCTTTGCCGGATCATTGCAGTCTTCAGGCAGAGGGCATAAGGGGTGAGAGGTCAGACCCTCTGTTTTACTACGCTCCCCGTCATTCTTTCATTAACCCAAACCCCGTTTTTTAAAAAAAGGTGGGTTTTTTTTTGTTTATTTGAGAGAAGAATGAGAAAGAGAGCATGAGCAGGGGGAGGGAGAGGGGGCAGAGGGAGAAGCAGACTCTCCACCAAGCAGAGAGCCCCACGCAGGGGTCCATCCCAGGACTTTGAGATCTGACCTGAGCCCAAGGCCAACAACTAACCAAGAGAGCCATCCAGGCGTCCCATCTGAGAACATTTATGAAGCATCCCTGTGTGAGGCGTATGTTCCTATGAAGCAGGTATTCCCATCAGGGAATAGTTTGATCAGGAATAGTTTGACAATTCAGACAAGACTCCTGTGCTCACCGCTCAGTCCCCCTGCACCTTAGGAAGGAGGGCAAAACCCCGTCCCCTCCAGTCTCCAGGGTTGTCTTGCAGGCTCATTGGGTTCATTAGAGTCCCAGTCGCAGGCAGTGGTGATGGAGCCAGATCCCTGCAGACCCCAGTTCCCTAGCTGTGGCTAAGCTACCAGGACCAGAAGACCAGCCTCTGACGAAGGCAGAGCTTTGCTGCCACTTGAGGTCTAACAGCAGAGGGGATCCAGCAAGCCAGAAACAGCCTCGGTCAGGAGCCACAGGAAGTCTCTGGCTCTGTGGACACCCCCTAGTCCTGCATCCCAGCCCTGTTCCTCTGTGGCACTTGCTCCCTGTGGGGCCCCACAGGCCTGAAGGTGGACCTTCCCAGAGGAACCAGCAGTCTGGTCATGAGTGGAACAGGGGATGGCTGGATGGAGCAACCTGCACATGCAGCCTTTTCTGCATTTTTAACTGGCAGTAAGAGGTGCCAGCACTTAGGCTGTGGCCTGCTCCTCCTGCAGACCCAGCCAACAAGTGTTTTCCTTCCTGACTTTTCTGGGGAGCTTGTGGTATCATAATCCTCCATATTGCAATAAGATTTCAGCCTTTCCCCTTCTCTCTTCCTTTTGCTCTAAATGAAGTTTTAATTGTGTGCTTGTATATACCTAAGGAGCCACCTTGGTGGGAATACAGTGGAAACCCAGGATTGAAACTGGGAGTGAGCAATAGGAGAGGGAGGCTTCCTTTTACACTCCTTGGTGCTTCTTTCTTATTATTTTTTTTAAAGATTTTATTTATTCATGAGACACAGAGCGAGAGAGAGAGAGAGAGAGAGAGAGAGAGGCAGAGACACAGGCAGAGAGAGAAGCAGGCTCCATGCGAGGAGCCCGATGTGGGGCCCTGGGCCAAAGGGAGGCACTAAACCACTGAGCCACCCAGGGATCCCTTTCTTATGAATTTTAAATCATATGCAGATGACTATATGCAAAGTGATATTCTGAGTTGGGTCCTTTTTTCTTTTTTCTTGGATTTTATTTATTTATTCATGAGAGACACAGAGAGAGAGAGGCAGAGACATAGGCAGAGGGAGAGGCAGGTTCCATGCAGGGAGCCTGATGTGGGACTCGATCCCAGGACTCCAGGATCACATCCTGAGGCGAAGGCAGGTGCTCAGCCGCTGAGCCCCCCAGGCATCCCCCCCCCACTTTTTTAAAGTAAAGTCTACACCCAACGGGGCTGGAACTCAAAACCCTAAGATCCAGAGTCGCATGTTCTACGCATTGAGCTGGCAAAGCGTCTTGGGTTGGATCCTTAAGAAAGAAAAAAATTAGTGGGAAAACTGTTAAAATGTGAATGTTTTTATAAAACTAGCATTATGAAACTGAAGCAGAGGGTACGAGCAATATATCTGGAAAGAGATACTGCTTCACCAGGAATGGATTTCCCAGTTCCAGGGTTTACCCTGATCAGGTAGGTTAGGAAACTATAAGCTTCCACAGCTTTCTTCAGAAGCTCTGATGTGGGGGCGCTGGATGGCTTGGTGGTTGAGCATCTGCCTTCAGCTCAGGGCTTGATCCCAGGGTCCTGAGATCAAATCCCACATGGGGCTCCCTGTAGGGAGCCTGCTTCTCCCACTGTCTGTGTCTCTGTGTCTCTCTGTGTCTCTCATGAATAAATAAATAAAATCTTTAAAAAATAAAAAAAAGAAGCTCGGATGCGTCCATTCACTCAAAATCACAGGTACTTTCTGCTCCTCTTGTCTGTGACAGACATCTCTAAAATCATAAGCAGGTTCCATGAAACCCAAGTTCTAGATTCCTTACTCAGTTATCCTGCTGCAGGCATACACTGAATATTTGCTAATTCTTCTATACCTGTTTACCCAAATGGAAAACAGAAAGAGCCCGATCCTTGACAGCATCTTAAAAAATAATTATTGCAAATTATTTTCCCAAAACATAATCTGTGAAATTTAAGTACTTTTGAAAATTTATTTATTTATATGAGAGAGAGAGTGAGCAAAGGAGAGAACATAAGCAGGGGGGGCGGGGGAAGGCAGACGCTTCACTGACTGAGCCCCCCAGGTGCCCCTAAGTATATTTTTAATAGACTCCAGAAGGAACCTTCCTGCACCAAAGCCAGTTTACCGGTTCCAGGATAGCACACCTCGCCTAAGTTCAGGATTAGCCAAAGGCAAGGGTCGTTGCCATCAGGGGGTCTCCTCCACACCTGAGCTCTGCTCAACCACCTGACTCGCTCAGGGCTTCAGTCCTTATTTGCGTTTGGTCTATGGGTAACACCTGTTGAAACGGACTGGGAGCCCGAAGCCCAAGGAGACAGAGGAGACAGTCCCCGGAGACACACCCTGTATCCTGAGGGATGGCCGGTAAAGAGGCAGTAGAAAAGCAACAAGCTAAAAAAAATATATATATATATATATATATATATATATATATATATATATATATATATATATAAAATTATTTGGAGCAGCCCCAGTGGGGAGGCAGGAGCCCCTCGGGGTGACCCCATCCTGCTCATCCTCCACATTTCCCACCACAGCTCCTGTCGCTGACTCCCCCAAACATCACAGCCACCTGCCTTTCCTCTCTAAGTGCTAAGTACCGTCTTCCCGGCTTTGTTGTTCAGGTCTGGCCCTTGGAGGCGCTGCCCTGAGACCCAGCCCTCACGCCCTAGCTGGAGCTGGGGTGTTTATTGACCAGAGAACCGGGAAAAGGAGAGTTGATGGCTCTGCTTCCACCCTGAGCCCCTGAGCTGTGGGCTCCTTTGATCCTGGCTTTGACTTCCTCTCTGCCCGCTGCCCCAGCCTCTGGAGTTTCTGAAGTGTATTCCAGAAGCAGAGGTTACAAGAGATTGAGAGACCACATCCCCTGAAAGGTATCAATGCGCCAGGAAAGTGATAAAAGGTTAAGAGAGGCCTCTTTTGTTGTTAGGTTAACATCAAATAAATTCAAATAACAAATGAGGTGTAGGTTTGGAGCTCAACACAGGGAGTTTTTTTTTTTTTTTTTTTTTTTTAGAAGGATGACTCCGTGTCTTCTTTCAAATATTTCTACCCAAAGCCTCCGGGTAGTGTTTTACCACCCAGGCTCACATAAGCAAGGAAGTTAAAGGAACAGCGTAACCTCAGAGAGAAGACCATTGATTTTCCAGGTGTGTCCACATGCTTGATGATGGAAGCACCAAAAGGACAGCTGAGTATTTGGCCCTCAAACTGTACATTTGTCTGTGTTTCTTTCCACAGCATGCCCATTGACACTTTCGATGGAGCTGATGCCCCTGGACTGGGTTTTTGTTTGTTTGTTTGTTTTTTGTTTTTTAACTTTATTTCACATTAACTGATTTAAAAGTAAGCAGCCTCAGGTGGCCAGTGGCTGCTGTATGCACCAGGACAGCTCAGGTCATCAGCCAGCAAATTCCTCTTCTTTGATAACTGTTCATATGCAGATACAAAGAGGTATTTAGTTGGCTCACAATCAGACACTAGATTTGAATTCTGGACTCTCATTTTGTGTTGTTTAAACAGAGCTCTAGATCATCAAAATGATGACCTCATCTCCACACTGGACAGTGCCACCCAGATGGGGCCACGGATGGGGCCACGGATCAGGGCGTCAATCCTTGCTGTGGTCTTTCTTCAGAAGTGGCCATGCCAGCACATGAGGTGGTAAAAGCTTTTTTTTTTTTTTTTTTTTTAAGATTCTATTTACTTATTCGTGAGAGACACAGAGAGAGGCAAAGACACAGGCAGAGGGAGAAGCAGACTCCCTGCAGGGACCTTGATACAGGACTTGATCCCAGGATCCTGGGATCACATTCTAAGCCAAAGGCAGATACTCAACCACTGAGCCACCCAGGTGTCCCCGGTGAAAGCTTTTTGAGGCTTCTTTCACATCGACTTTGGACTCAAACCCCATTCCGTTTTGACGGTTTTGTCCTCTTCCACCATATGGTAAAACTTTGCTCCAAAAGTTCTCTGACTCTGTGTGGGACATGGTCTGGTACAGAATTAGTGTATATCACATATCCTGCGTGTGCTCACCCTGGACAAAGGCAAGTGGAGAGAGAGGCATTAGGAGAACACAGAATCTGCCAATACCTGTCTTTTCTACTCCCAAATAATTTATTAAAGTGTTAGCAGATAGCCAGTGTAACCTAAGATTGGTTCCAGACCGGCAAGCAGTGGGTGTGTACCTCCACAGTACTGCCCTTTGCTGGATATTGTTGCCCACAACAGATGAGGGACATCTGAGCAAGTAAAATACCACTTGAAGTTGGTCCGATCAGACACAGACTGTCAGTGGACATAGGAGAGAAGGCACTTCCAAGGAGATACTATTTCATTTTAATTTGCACCAGGACGTATGGTTTTATTTTAATATTTTTTAAGATGTAGGGTTTTAAATAAACAGTTCCACTCTCTCAGTGGAAGAGGAAATGATGCAGACCTCTTTCAGATTGTAGTCAATATGCTCTGAGTGTCAACTTTGGGCCAGGCACTCAGCTCCAGGACCAGGACAAGGAGGAGGGTCCCTTTACACTGGGCCTTCCGTGAGAAATGGCTCATTTTAGGTCAGGGGCAGCAAATGGATGAGTCTGGAATAGTCGATCATATCTGCAGAGGACAAAACAAACACTATTAAGCTAGCTTCTCAGGAAATAAGTTGCAAAGGCTCCCACTGGTTGAACAGGATGACTTGAACATCAGTAAGAATAATGAATAGGTTGAAACATATCAAATATATTAGAATCAGGGCACCTGAGTGGCCCAGTCAGTTAAGCATCCAATTCTTGGTTTCAGCTCAGGTCATGATCCCAGGGTCGGTCATGAGGATGGTGCCCCTCGTCGGGCTCTGCACTGGGTATGGAGCCTGCTTGAGATTCTCTCTCTCTCTCTCTCTCTGTCTGCCAACCTCCCCACTCATGTGCCATGCACATACATGCTCTCACACTAAAAAAAAAAAAAAAAAAAAAAGGAGATAGATAGATAGACACACATATATATCTCTCTGTTATTTCATAATGGTCATAAAAAATTGTTTGTCTTAGGGAACAAATCCTGTATACTAAGAACTGGTAAACAATGAAGCAAGTATTTGTCCTGCCTTTTCTGTATGACTGTAGCTCAAGGTAAACAAACTGTTGATAAAGAAAAGTTTCATCTGGGTGGCTCAGCAGTTGAGTGTCTGCCTTCAGCTCAGGGCATGATCCCAGGGTCCTGGGATCGAGTCCCACATCAGGGTCACCACAGGGAGCTTGCTTCTCCCTCTGACTATATATGTCTCTGCTTCTCTCTCTTGTCTCTCATGAATAAATAAATAAAATGGTAAAAAAAAAAAAAAAGAAAGAAAGAAAGAAAGAAAAGTTTCTCCTTACGGAAGTGCTCTGCTGATAAACAGGGAAGGAATGATAGGGTTAGGACATCCTCATTTTGCAGCCTCCAGTCAAGTAATGAGCCTGAGCAATGATCAGCTTGGCTGCCAGCTCTCCTTCCTGGCAGAAATACACATCACCGCCTATGAATGCATCATTCTCCCCAAAGAACCCGAGTGTAAGCCAGCTATTGGAACTCACTACCAGCTTTGAAGAAGTACAGGGACTAGCAACAGCTCACACATTGCCACAGCAATGCAATCAACAAAACCCAGACTGTGGGAAATTCAGGACAAATGTCAGCCGCTTCATCAAATAAATAGGAGAGAGAGGGAGACAGAGAGAGAACCATCTATAGACTAACAGGGACCAAAGAGCCCTATCAACTTGATGCAATGTTTGGATCCTGATGTGAACAAACCACCTGTGAAAATTCACTTCTGGTGCACCTGGCTGGCTCTGTTGGTGGAGCATGTGACTCTTGATGCCTGTGTTTGTGAGTTCAAGCCCCACGCTGGATACAGAGATGTCTTTAAAAAAGAAAAATTCATTTCTGTTTTTTAAAATATTTATTTCTTTGAGAAAGATAGAGCACAAGTGGAGGGGGAGGGGCAGAGGGACAAGCAGACTCCCCACTCCGCGCAGAGCCCAAGGACAGGTGGCTTGATCCCAGGCCCCTGAGATCATGACCTAAACTAAACCCAAGTCAGGTGTTTAACTGACTGAGCCACCCAGGTGCCCGAAGAAAAATTCATGTCTAGGACTAGTTAGGACATGTGAACATTAGCTATGAGATATTAGAGAATTGCGATTAATTTTTTTTTAGTTATGATAGTGATTTGTGCTGTATTTTTATTGTCTTTCAGAAATACATAGAAATACTGGCAGAAGAAATAATAAAATGTTTGAGATTGCTCCACAATAATCTAGCTTGGGAGCAGTGGGAAGAGGAGGGGAATCCAGAAGAAGCAAAATTGGATATTCAACAGTTGAAGCTGGGTTTGGACCATTGACTATACCATCCACTCTACTGTTTGAGATTCTTCCAGAATGAGAAGTTAAAAAAAAAAAAAAAAAAAAAGCAAAACTCGGTGTCTTTGAAAGAAGTGGAAGGGAGTGCCTGGGGGGCTTAGTGGGTTCAGTGGCTTCCATTGGTTCAGGTCATGCATGATCCCAGGATCCTGGAATTGAGCACCACATGAGGTTCCCTGCTCAGCGGGGAGCCTGCTTCTCCCTCTCCCTCTGCCCCTCCCCCTGTTCATGTGAGCTCGAGCTCTCTCGCTCTCTCTCTTTCAAATAGTAAATAAAATCCTTTAAAGAAAGAAAGAAGTGGAAGAAGATACTGAACCTGAGGACAAGAGCATGGCTCTGGGAAGGTAGGGTCTGCTGCTTTGTGAACACAGGCACAGGAGGTGAGTTTGGGGTGGTGTGGAGAGTGGGCATGATGGGTGTCTGGGCTTAAGGCCCCACGAGCCCCAGCCACCAGATCAGAATGGAGTAAGCTCAGTGGGAGCCCTGGGGAGCTCCCTACACAAGGGGCAGAGGCAGAGTGTAGGTGCATTAGGACAAAGCCTTGGGGAGAAGAGTGTGGACATAAAGGCAGGAATGTCGCAGGATGATGGGGGCCAGGCCGCAGCCAAGCTGAGCCCCGTGAAGGCCCTAAGTGCTGACCCGCACCTCATCCCCAGCATGCTGGAAGCAACACCCCACCTGCTGCATGCATGGCCCTGGGCCTCTGGGCCAACGAGAGGTGAGGGACCTTTCCCAGAGTGAGGGACTCAGGAGCCCACCAAGCAACGTTCCAGAAGAGGCAAGGCTGCCCTTGGTTCACAGCCTCCAGAGAACCCGTTGCAGGTTCTGCACATGGCCTCCTGCAAGCCTAATGGGGGTGTTTACCAGGCGCTGCCCAGTGTGGGGACCCTGTGTAGGGGTCCCCTTCCCAGACTTGAGCAGAGGGTGATGGTGGGGAGACAGGTCCAGAGCCAGAGGTCATCTCGCACCCCTACTCCACCTGGGGCCATCCCTACTCACCTCCCAAACCCCACCTGCCCCTGCTCAGGCCCCTGCTCCGGCCCTGCTCCTCTGAGGGCTCATGCTCCTCCTAGATACCCCCCACCCCCTGCCACCCTAGCTCAAACCCTCTGCCGTGAATCCACAGTCCCTCTTGGGCCTGCCCACCCCTCCTCCCACCCCACAGCTCCCTGGTGTGAGTCCTACTTCCTGTAGAAATCAAATAGAGCCCCAGGAAAAAGGAGAGACCTGTAAATAAATCAAGCTGGGGGCAGCCACTATGACCCCTCTCCGAGTATGGGCATGTGTGTAACGTTCATACCTGGGAGTAGACATGCAGAGTTTTTATACAGACAAATCTTGTTCCCTGAACCCGAGAATAATTTCTTGGTGAGCATGAATGCATGATACGATCTTGTGCCTAGCATGCCATCAAATCTGTAGGTAATAGGCTCCCAATACATATGTGATTCCTTCAAAGCGTCTCAGAGCCCACAGTCCAAACTGGGTAGGTAGGCTCATCTGTGGGGCAAGGGGCTTTCACGCTTTACCTCACACATGCGTCAAATATCTGTGGGCGGCTCAGTCGGTTGAGCATCTGACTCTTGGTTTTGGCTCAGGTCATGGTCTCAGGGTCGTGGGATCCAGCCCTCTGTGGGGCTCTGCACTTAGTGGGGATCCTGCTTGTCCTTTTCCCTCTGCTCCTCCCCACCTCCCCTTCTAAAATAATAAATAAATAAAATATCCATACTTCTTGTACAGCAGCTACTCTTAAATTCTTGTAACCTTCCATGTGTTCTGGATTTGGGAGGTCTCGGGCTGTGTCCAGGATGCCCCAGGGGAAGTCCCAGGGGCTCCCATTCTGGGAAGACCTTGCTTGGTGGGAATCAGCCCTGCTCTGAAAGCACCTGACTCCAGCTCTGCAAGTGGGCCAGGAGCATGATGCCCTTCAGACAGGGCTCCAGGGAGGTCAGGTCTATGCTGGGCCCTTGGGGCTAAGATACCTTTGTCTTAACCCCAAGATGTTTTGGAAGCCTTTAGGGCAGGAGAGGATCAGAAACTTGAGCACATCTCTGCCTCCTGGCGTGTCCAAAGAGAGAATGAGATTGAGTGGACGTCTCATTTGGATGACAAGTTTGCGTCTCTCACTTGGAGGTGAGAGACCTGGAATCTCAGGCCTGGGGGTGGAGTCCAGGGCTGGATAAGGGGGCTGGGGAGCCTCCATCTTAGGCTCCAGAAGGCCTCTCCCTGTTTCAGCCCCACGGCTATTCATCAAAGTCAGAGCTGGTTCAGGAATGGTACAGAGCTGTTCCTTGGGAGGTCATTCCAATGTCTGGAGCCCAACAGGACAGCCTCCAACCTCCTGCAGCCTCATCCAAGTGACATCTGTCCTCCCACGCAGACGCCAAAGCTCCTGGCCTGAGATGTATGACTTGGGGTTCCATCCCCCATGGAGGTATGGGTGCGAACACTCAAAAGTTGTCTTGGCCCAGGACCAGGTCAGGGTCTTCTGGGCCAGGGGGCTTCTCAGGCCTGCTGCCTGCCTGCCCATCTCACCTGCCTGCCTTCCCTGTCAGAAGCTGGGTCTGACTTTTTCTCCAACCAGCACCACAGGGGCTCAGGGTACATCACTGGGGGGCCAGGGAACCTCTGCCACTGGCATGCTCCATGGGCTCGGGCAGCTCCCCACTCTCAAGACTCCCACACCAGGAAGGGTGCAGGTGCTCACACTTGTCTTCACTCTAGTCCCTTACCCATTGTCGGAGCTGGGGCAGAGCAGGGCCCCCAAGCACTCTGAGCTGCTAAATGTGCCTCGGAGCAGCATAGGAGCTCGCCTAGGAGAGGGCTTGCCCAGCTGGGGAGTCAGGCCAAGTGCAAGCCACAGCCAACCTGTGCATGAGAATGAACACCATCCTGCCTGTGGCATTGGCCATCTTGTGGACTGAGTGAGTTGGGGGGCCCTGTGCATGCTCTCTGCCTCTGCCCCCTCCCACCCTCCATGGCCTGCGACTGGCAGGGCTCCCCAGTGCCCACACTGCCCGTCTGTCACATCTTAGTGTTTTCCCAGGTGTGCTCACCTGGGCGCCCCACCTGGCCTTCGAGCTCTCAGGGGGCGGGGTGGGGGTGTGTGTGTGTGAGCAGGACCCCAGGGGCATGTGGAACTCTGGGCCCAGCTCACACAGTGCATGACGGCCACGAGCTCCTGGGTGTGCAGAGGCAAGGAGCACAGCACCCAGGGTAGGTGTTGAGACACAGAGGACATGGGAAAGCGTATGTCCAAGAGCAACTGTGGGCCTCACCATCTGTTTCTGGAAGCCTCAGTGGGGTCTGGTCAGTGCCCGTAGATTTCCCATCAACTGATTCGTCTCAGGAGGAACTGGGCCTCGAGGAAGTAGGGACACCTGGCAGCTCTCACAGAGCCTTAGTTTTGTCAGCGGGGAAATGGGCAAAGTGGTACCTGACTCCCACCTTCTTTCTTCCTGGAGGTTCTCTGATAGTTGAAGCTTTCCACGGCACTTTAAAGGGCTCAGATGAAAGGCAGGGATGGGATGAAAGGTTCTTGGGGCCATATTAAGTTTCTCGCAGTTTTGAAGCGTTGGAGGAGGCCGGAGGAAGTGGTGAGCTGACAGGTACTTGTGAAGCCCGGAGGGTGAGCGCTGGAGAATTAGCATCCCAATCAGCCACACCCAGGGTGTGAGGGCTGGGGAGCTGGGGGCCCTGATATGGGATGAAGGTCTGTCATTTCCCTGAGGAGGGGGCTTGGGGTAAAGTGCTGAAGACACTGGGCCCAGGACTGGAGGCCAGAAAGGCAGGGCCTTGGACAAGACCTTCCCCTCTCCAGGCCTGTTTTCTGATGTAGGAAAGGCGGAAGCTAATTGGGGGGTGGGGGTCCCCAACTTGGCTGCCCTTTGCAATTACCAAAGAAGATTTTATTCTATTTATTTATTTTTCACCTAGGAAGGCTTTTTTTTTTTAAGACTTTATTTATTTATTCATGAGAGACACAGAGAGAGAGAGGCAGAGACACAGGCAGAGGGAGAAGCAGGCTCCATGCAGGGAGCCCGACGTTGGACTCGATCCCAGGTCTCCAGGATCATGCCCTGGGCTGAAGGCCACGCTAAACCGCTGAGCCACCTGGGCTGCCAGTTTTGTTTGTTTGTCTGTTTGTTTGTTTTTTGTTTTTTTAAGCACCTAGGAAGGTTTTAAAACCCAACTCCCGGCTGCACCCCAGACGGAAGACCGCTGAGCCTCAAGCAGGGGTGTGGGGACCCTGGCGTGGGAAGATTTTAAAGCTCCCAGGTGATTCTGTGTGCAGCCCGGTGTGAAAATGGAACCAGATCCATTGAACTCTGTGATTCACTAATCGTAACTCACTCTCCCACCACATGAGGAGTCTCCATGAGGGGCATTAGGTGAGGGGTTCAGAAATTTAACCCAGGATTCAGAGCCATTCAGGGTGCCTTCTCACTTGTACCGGGGAAGGCAGAACAAGGCCCATGAAATCATGAAATCATTCTGGGAATCTCACCAGTTGGGCTTTCTCCTCCTTGACCAACGCCTTTTTTAAAAACAGAGCTGCAGGGACGCCTCGGTGGTTCAGTGGTTTGAGCACTGGCGTTTGGCTCAAGGCGTGATCCCAGGGTCTTGGGATCGAGTCCCGCAACAGGCTCCTTGCAGGAAACCTGCTTCTCTTTCTGCCTACGTCTCTGCCTCTCTCTCTCTGTCTCTCATGAATAAATGAATGAAATCTTTATAAATAAATAAATAAACAAACAAATAAATAAATAACAGAGCTGCAAGTAAATAATCCCATCAGATGGTGTTGCGTTCACTCTACTTCCTTGGTGGAACCCCACTGGGCAGAGAGGGGACCCCAAGTCAGTGGCCAGGAGTGAGGAGGTGCCCATGCAGGTGGTCAGCGGGACGGGGGGTTTCAGCTGAGACCTGGCTCCTTTCATGTTTCTGCTTGGGAGGCCTCACAGCAGCCCCTCCATCCCTGCCCAGGACAGGCTTGGGGGGCGCCGGCCTCAGAGTCTCACCAGCTCCCAGGGGGCAGGGGGGCTGGGTTGGTGCTCTGGACCTGCCCCTGGACCCTGCACAGAGAGAACAGTAGTGCCTGCGGACAACAGGAATTCTCTCTGCTTGGCCAAACGTTAGTCTGGCTCCTGAACCTTCTCCCAGGCCCTTCTGTGCACTTCCGTGTCAGATCTGTTGGCAAGGACCCTGCTGGGTCAGTTTGGCGAGAACACACCCTCACTCCTCCCCATCCCCCAGTATCTGACCCCAATACTCTCCACTGTCCCCACATGATGTCTGACCACCTTCGCCTGTCTTCAGCGAGGATCGCATTGGGTCAGTTCAGCCAGGATCCAGCCCCCCTCATCCCCACCCTCTCCACGTAATTTAATATAAAAAGTAGTGACCTCTTAGAGGGGTCAGGTGCTGCTCCACCTGCTCCTTGGCTGTAACCCCCACTTGCCTGTGCTGTGTTAGCATTTGAGACCACACTCTGTCCCCTCCCCTATCCAGATTATCCTGAATAAAGTCTGTATTTCCATTTTATTTTAGATTTTTAAAATTATTTATTTTTTGACAGAGAGAGAGAAGATATCAGCAGGCAGAGCAACAGGCAGAGGGAGAGGGAGAAACAGGCTCCCCTGCTGAGTGGAGAGCCTGATTCAGGACTCAATTCCAGGGACTTGATCCCAGGACCCTGGATCATGATCAGAGCCGAAACTGAGTCAGACACTTAGTTGACTGAGCCACCCAGGTGCCCCCATAATTTTTTCTTGAACACAGAGGCCACTTTCTGGAGTCTGGCCATTTTGAACACACTGTGCAAAGGCCTCCTGACCCAGAGTGGCCCTCAGGCCATCTGTCTCCAGGACTGAGGGAAATGGGAAAAGAGTGGTTCTGTGTTTGGAGTTGCAGGGACAGAGATGGCCTGATACCCAGTGGGCTTCTCTTTTGTACCGAGTTCTTTGGCACCTGGCCCCTCCTGTTGCTAGGATCACTGTCTGCTCCTCCTGACTATTCCAGAATCTTCCCCTACCCTCCACATCTGAGGCTATATAGCAGGCCCTGGGTGACACCCCAGGCCTATGTCACATCCTGCAACAACTTTCCTACAACACCTGTCTCTGGGGGACAGAAGTTGACCCTCCACTGTGTCCAGGCAGCCACCTCCTTGCCACCTCTGTTGGAAGATGCAGCCATGTTGCCATCTGACTGCTAAAGACCCTTAAGGATGTCATACATTGGGCTTTCACTACAAAATCTTCTCCTGAACTCTGACCAAGCATACTTCATCGTAGATCAGCCTATAAGCCTTCTAAGGAGACCTAGCTCCCAGGCACATCTACCTAGAAACCAATGTAGCCAGGCCCCAGGCTGAAACCCCTCCCACCACTGACTACCTGTGCTGGGTGGGGGAGTGTGGAGGAGTGGGGAAGGGTGGAGTGGGGGGGGTGGATCTCTGCACCTCCTCCCTCCTGGCTGCTGGGTTGGAGTCCCTTTCTCCCTTCCTATTGGGGTTCCCACCAAGGAGGGTCAGTAGAAAAGAAGCAATGGAGAACCCAACATGGCTGGATGGGATTATTTATTTGCAGTTATGTTTTTAAAAAGGAATTGGGGACACCTGGGTGGCTCAGTGGTTGAGTGTCTGCCTTTGGCTCAGGGCTGGATCCCAGGGTTCTGGGGTTGAGTCCTACATTGGACTCCCTGCATAGAGCCTGCTTCCCCCTCTGCCTGTGTTTCTCTGTGTGTTTCTCATGAATAAATAGATACAATCTTTAAAATCTTTAAAAAATAAAAATAAATAAATAAAAATCCATCCATAAGATGGATGATGGAATACTCCCCACAGAAGTCACCTCAAAGGCTGCTTGCTACCTCTACCTACCTTTCTCTTTGGGGCACAAGAGGGGGGCCCTCAATGGTTTCAAAACTCTTCCCAGGGCAGGAGAATCCTTCTTTGATGGAAGGAAGGCAGGGATGGTGGGGTGTGAGGCGGGGAGGGACCGATGCCATAGGGTGGGTCGACAGGTTGGCTGTGGGGACTTGGGAGCCAGTATGGTTCCTCTACCAGCTGGCAGTGATTTGGCCAATCCTTAACCACAGATTTCTCATCCACATGGTGTGGGCACTGGACTCCTAGTTTCCTTGTAATTCCATGATGCAAACCCTTACCTAGTTAGCACAGGGAGAAGGGATGACCCACACAGCATAGCCACCTGCCAGAACATGGGCCCTCTGCCCTTCCCCAGGTGTGCTGGAAACATGCCTGCATGGGTGAGTTCATTTTTGTCAGGTTGGCTGTACCTCGCATCCCCTGGGGCTCCAGAGTGCACCCACTTCCCAGTTAAATAAATGGGGGTGCATTGGTTTAAAGGAAATCTAGGCCCAGCCAAAAAGAACTTGTAGCTCTCAGTGTACTATTATGGAAAGAAGTCCTCCAGGATATTGTAAAATGCAGAAAGCAAACTGCCAAACAAGATGCATATTAGAAGCACACATCTGTGTTTTTTAAAAGGTCTATGCTATATTTACATGTATATATTTGCATATGGACAGAAAAAATTTCAGGGAAGGTTTGCATGAGAAAGTCTAACCTCTGGGAAATAGAACTGGGGCTTTGGGGGTGGGGGGAGGGGAATTTTACTTTTCACCTTATATCCTTCAGTGCTGTGTGAGTATATTTTTACCATAAATACACACCCTTTTGTGGTTAATTAAAAAATAAATATATTAGAGAAAAGTTAATAAGGAATAAAGGCTTTTCCTTTACTAAGGATTCCTATTAATTATGATTGATATTTGTATAATTATATTAATGATTATCTCATTAATGGGTTACATATTGGTTTGAGTTATATATTTATATGTTGTACTTGTTAAAATACAGCATATATTGAGATGTATGAATTATAATGAAGATTAGGAAAGATTAACAAATAAAATTTGTAAGGAATAAAAATAATAAGAAAATATTGCCTGCTCTCACCGCCTGGGTTTGACTGGTTATGTTCCCTGGTGCTCCTGCCCTGATCTACACCCTGATACAAGAGCTGCCATAGCCTCACTTCCCAGGCAGCTTAAAATATGTATATTTTAAAAAATAAATAGATATAGTCTGGCACACAGCCCTGTGCCAGGGGGGAGGCCAGAGCTGGCACACTCTTGGTATTTTTATAGGTTTTAAGGTCCTTTGTAACAGAGATTTTATTTGATTATCACCTTTATGTCTGCTTCAGCTGGAATCCTGCTGTCTGGCACCTGGAAAGCCAACCCCCCAGTCCCCAGACCCCCACCACATTTTTTCCTGGGTGTCAGGACTTCCTGCTGTTTGAAGATATGCAGTGTGACCGGGCTGTCCTGACTCTTCAGAGGTCCTGCTCCTGAAGCCTCCCATGGCCACCAGCCACCCTGGACCTAGAGTTCTTGCCAGGCAATGCCTTCCTTCCAGGCAGTTCTGTTTTTCTCAGCCTTGGGGACAAGGAGCTGGAGTAAGTGGTTAATCTGTGGGTGGGCCAGGAGACACTAGATGGCTAATCCTGCTAGGCTCCTATCATTCACCCAACCTCCCACTTTCTGCTGGACAGTCATGGAGACAAAGAGCCAGTCTGTCATGATCTGAGCAAAGAACGTGAGTTTTACAAAGAAACACGGTGAATTTTTGCACAGTTTTAACACGCACCAAAATTTCCAGCGAAGTGTCTATGCATAAAGTAATTTTTTGGAGTTGGTCACAATTTCAAAAGTGATATCACCCACAGCAACCCCATTATCCATCTGCATTTGTAGCAGATGATTTCAAGGTGGCTCCAGGTACAGGTGAAGCATTGGAGCACTTCACTATGATCCTGGAAGTCATGCTCAAGCATATACACTTTTGTTATCACTGACCTCACCTGCATTTTTGCTTTATATTGCATTTAAAACATTACAAAAAATAATTGTGTAGATATGCTCTTTTATCTGTGGATTTCTTTCAGATGGCAAAGGAGATACTAAACATGATCCGATTTATGAAGAGGCTTTGGGTCTGATGGGGTTGAGAGTGATGGCACTAGGACTTCCATGCCCATAGAACAGGACCACATCTGTTTTGCACACTCCATCAGCTTCCACATCTGGAATATATGGTAGGTGCTCAATAAATATTTGCTGAATGAATAACTATAAAAATAATCCAGGGAAGCTGACACCAGCTCCTTGTTCTGTCCTGGGCATGTAGTCAGTGACCAATAAATGTTTCTCAAATAAACGTGTGAAAATTGTTGAGTTTTGGGGAGAAGTGGATGGCTGTACAAGTTACAAGCCTTGTCAGGGGGCCTGGGTGGCGCAGGTGGTTAAGTGTCTGCCTTCAACTCAGGTCATGATCTAGGGGTCCTAGGATTAAGCCCCACGTCTAATTCCCTGCTCTGTGGGGAGCCTGCTTCTCCCTACCCACCCCCATTCATGCTTCCTCTGTTTTCCTCTCTCTCAAATAAATAAACAAAATCTTAAAAAAAAAAAAAAAGATAATCTTGTCACTTCACCTGCTCTTCAGAGATTGTGGGAGGGTTTTAGAGGCTGAGACCTATTGCTACAATGAATTTAATTCAGGAAATGTCCACTGAAGGGAAATAGAGATCAGAAAGAAATGTTTCCAACATGTTCATTCACAGCATAAATGTTTACTCAGTATCTATCATGTACTGGGCACTAGCAGGGGTGCTAGTCACAGTACCAATAGCAGCTGGCACCTCAAAAACTCCTACAACAGGCTTTGAAAACAAGATTATTATTTTTTTAAATATAAGAAGAGAAGGTTATTTTAGAATACAACAATAAAGGATTATTTTCTTGATTTTATTTTTAAGGGCAGTCTGGGTGGCTCAGTGGTTTAGCGCCACCTTCAGCCCAGGGCGTGATCCTGGAGTCCCAGGATGGAGTCCCAGGTCGGGCTCCCTGCATGGAGCCTGCTTCTCCCTCTGCCTGTGTCTCTGCCTCTCTCTCTTTCTATCTCTCATGAATAAATAATAAAAATTTAAAAAAAAGAAAAAAAGAAAATGAAGGGTTAAATCCTCCTTCCTATATCCCATATATATCAATTTCTGTAGCTATGTAGATATGCTAACCCAGAAGAACCATATTATGGACAGGGCTCTGCACCTTGCCTTTGAAACAGTCACATTTTTTAGCTTTTTCCATATTGGGGCTTTTTTTTTTTTAAGATTTTATTTATTTATTTATTCATGAGAGACACAGAGAAAGAGAGGCAGGCAGAGACAGGCAGAGGGAGAAGCAAGCTCCATGCAGGGAGCCCGACACGGTACTTGATCCCAGGGTCCTGGGATCACGCACTGGGCTGAAGGCAGATGCTCAACCACTGAGCCACCCTGGCGTCCCAAGAGCTTTTTTTTTTTTTTTTTTTTTTTTTTTTTTAAAAAGACACTTATTTTTAAGTGATCTCTACACCGAACATGGGGCTTGAACTCATCACCCCAAGATCAAAAGTTGCATGCTCTACTGAATGAGCTAGCCAGGTGCCCCCATACTGGGGCATCTTTTTTAGCAGCTACTAGAACTCCACTGCGTGTATGTACCATTATGTATGCTGCTTGTCCCTTATTGCCAGGCACTTTGGTTGCTTGGTTGCTACTAATTTCTTTTTTCTATTAAACCACTGTTGTAATAAATATTCCTGTGCTTATATCTTAGCACCCTCTTGAGGGACTGTCTGCACTCTGCGCCAAGAGACAGGAATCAAATGTCCTCGCCTGGCCAATCCCAGGCAAAGCTAGGGGAATGGGAGGGAGACTTTGTCTCTCCAACAGCAGCCTCTGCTGGGCTTGGCCAGGAACGCACACGGTTAGAAAGCAATGTGGATGCTACTAATAGGTCCTGTGTCAGTACGGGTCCCTGGGAAGCAGAATTCTGTGTGATTGTTCGTCTTTACATTATTCTGTACTGACAAACTTTTCTACAACAAACATATACTTTTACAGTTAGGAAAAAAAAATCAATCTAGACTTTATTTATTTATTTATTTATTTATTTATTTATTTATTTTTATTTATTTATTTTACCTAGACTTTATCTTAAATAATTTTATGGCACATCCTAGAGGGAGGTTGGGTGCCTTTCCTTCTTCTGGAGGGTTCCTTGAAACGGTTTTGCCTGCAGCAGCCCGGATGTGGGGTGGGAGCTGGAGCTTCTCACTATGTTTTGGAAGGTGTGGTGACAGGATCTTTCTTACCCTTCTTGACTCAGGATTCTGGGAGGCATCTTTAAAAACAGTGATAATAGGGATGCCTGGGTGGTTCAGCGATTGAGCTTCTGCTTTTGGCTCCAGGGAGTGATCCTGGGGGCCAGGATCGAGACCTACGTCAGGCTTCCTGCATGGAGCCTGCTTCTCCCTCTGCCTGTGTCTCTGCCTCTCTCTGTGTGTGTGTCTCTCATGAATAAATAAATAAAATCTTTAAAATATATATATAAATAAAGTCATTATTTATTTAAAAACAGTGATAATAAAAGAGCTGATATTTATGGAGGATGTATTGTGCTAGTTACTATTCTAAGTGTGATTATGGGTGGTCACATATGTTGT
This sequence comes from Vulpes lagopus, assembly GCF_018345385.1. NCBI lineage: Eukaryota > Metazoa > Chordata > Mammalia > Carnivora > Canidae > Vulpes > Vulpes lagopus. Next base: position 147,458,089 of record NC_054824.1, on the reverse strand, counting down.
TAAGATACTATTATCTTTTTGCAGCTGTAGAAACTGAGGCATGGGGGATCCCTGGGTGGCGCAGTGGTTTGGCGCTTGCCTTTGGCCCAGGGCGCGATCCTGGAGACCCGGGATCGAATCCCACATCAGGCTCCCGGTGCATGGAGCCTGTTTCTCCCTCTGCCTATGTCTCTGCCTCTCTCTCTGTCTCTCTGTGACTATCATAAATAAATAAATAATTAATTAATTAAAAAAAAAAAAAGAAACTGAGGCATGGAATGGTTGTGTAACATGCTCAAGATCACACAGCTAGGATGGTGGGAGGACAGGCTCCAAATTGTGCAGACTGGCTCTAGAGTTTTGTGTACTTAGTACTATATTCCCTTCCCTTTCTGTTAAATAATGTTCTATTATTACAGATCTCCCTGACCCTGTTTGCTCTTCTGTAAAATGGGTTCATGATATCTATTTTATGAGATTTTGAGAAATGAATGATATAAAGCATGGGAAGTGTTTAGGGCATGATATTGTGAAATAAATTAATGGGCAATCATTAATATCGTGAGGGGGGCTGTTTACCAGGATGGGGATCCAGAGGTGAATTGTCTGTGGACCTGTTCTTACAAGGACACTCTTGATCTGCTCAGTGGAGGGGAGTGATGGCTCACAGTGGCTTTGGCTCTGGAGCAGACATATCCAGAGCACAGAGAAGCTGTGTTTGTCATCTCCAAACTGCACATTGGCAACGCAGGCTGGCCTTATCTGGCAGCATGCCCTCGAAATGCTGTGCATATTCTGTGTCTGAAACCCCAGGGCCTCAGAGAGTTAGCAAGATTTGGAGGTACAGACAGACCAGGCAATGCCAGACCTGTGGGGTGAGGAGTCAGATGGTCCTGGCTGCACTGGAGGCTTCTCCACTGGCTCTGGGCAAGAGTGTGCCAGGTGCCTCAGCTCTGTGATTTGGTTTCCTCATTTTTAAATAGGGACAATGACACTTATCTCAAACAGCTATTCTGAGGCTTAAGTAAGACAATGTACATAAAGGGGTTGGGCAAATTCTTTGCTCAGTAGCTACTACTGGCTGTCTTCAATGATCGATTCCATTTTAGAAAGTTTTTCCTCTTAGTGAATTAAAGTTGGTCTCCACAAATTTCCTTGCATTCCTATGAAACATGCGTGCTCTTTCCGTCATTCAGCAAACATATATTGGGCATCTTCTGTGTGCCAGGATCAGGCCAGGTCTGTGAACACATCCAGAATTCATGGGGCTTGAAGCTTATTCAGTTATGGGAGGAAGGGGAGTTCTTTAAGAGAAAGAATAGAAAATTAGGTACAGAAATGGATGCTTATTCAGAATGAGAAATGAAACCCAAATGAATCATGTTATGAAAGCTGATGAGTATGACAAAATTCAAATAACATAATAATAGGGACCCTTGGGTGGTTCAGTCAGTTGAGCACCCAACTCTTGGATTCAGCTCAGGTCATGATCTCAGTGTCCTGAGACAGCTCCACTTGGGGCTCTGTGCTCAGCAGGAAGTCTGCTGGAGATCCTCTCTCTTTGCTCCTCCCCCTGCTCCTACTCTCTCCCTCTCTCTAAAAAAATAATAAACTCTTTTTAAAGAATGACACAGCAATAATAACCACTATTATTCATATTACTTGACTTCCTGATACATCTCTATGTTTATTTTTCTTCCTACATTTTTTTCGGCTGCATATCCCTTGTTCTCCACACGATAACAACTTCAAAATTTAATTTTCTATTGAAGGGGTAGGAAGATAATTGTTTTTCCTCTAGCATGGCTGATTGAATTTGGGTTTTTGTATCCATCATTTAGAGAAGTGTCATGATGCTCACTGTCTTGCCTGGGGCAGACTCGCCCAGAGCCCCATACTTTGTTCTGGCTCTTCAGGTCTCAGGCGAGGCCACAGTGGCGGTTCTCCCCATCGATTGCCCCAACTCCCTGCCACATCTAGGAGGTGGCCACAGGGCAGCCCCGGCAGCCGGCCTCCAGAGTCCGTCTGCAGGTGCGTTACCACCTCTGGCCAGAAGGTGGGGCCAAGGGGCCCTGAAGCTTAAGCATTGGTGTCCACATCTTCTGAACAGATCCTTGGAATCAGGGGCCTGACCATTCATTCATTCATTCATTCATTCATTCATTCATTCGAAACACAGAGAGAGGCAGAGACACAGGCAAGAGGGAGAAGCAGGCTGCCTGTGGGGAGTCTGATGCAGGACTTGATCCAAGACCCCAGGATCATGCCCTGAGCCAAAGACAGATGCTCAACCACTGAGCCACCTAGGTGCCCCAAGGGCCTATTCTTTCTAAGCAGTTCACCTCTTGCTACTGTCAGTGGAGGATACTACTTAATCATAATTATCGGTATTGCCATATTAGCATTGGCAAATAGGAGAATGGAAGACTGTACCTGCTGTTGCTAATGTTGGTTACATCTCAGTAATGGGATTATGGGAGGTTATTTTTACAAGTCTTTGATTAGACTCATTTTTACTTTTGCTCCTAAACAAATGTATATAATTTTATAATGGACAATGGCTCTTAAGAGTGTTTTGGATGTGGGGGCACCTAGGTGGCTCAGTCGGTTGAGCCTCTGACTCTTGATTTCTACGGAATCATAGTCTCAGGGTTGTGAGCTTGAGCCCGGGGTTGGGCTCCACACTCAGTGAGGAGTCTGCTCGAGGTTCTCTGTCTCCTCTCCTCCCTTTTCTCAAAAACCCCCCATAAAACACCCCACACCTTTAAGAGTGTTTGGAATGTCAAGGTCAGAAAGGAGTGGTTTAATGGCAGTTACATGAATCATATCTTATCTGTCCAAGTATTTAAAGCACTTTCACGGATATAATTAATCTAGGCCTGTTCATATATCAACATGTTGTGATGAAACCAAGGCAGAAAAAATGTCTGCTTTTTACAGATAGGAAGACAGAGGTCTAGAAAGTGGGCGTAAGGTCACAAGGTGACAGATTCGGCCCCCCTCCCTTCCCTGACCCTGGCTGGCTCTGCTGGGTCTGGGGTACATCTTTTTGGAATCCATTTCTTCCTTTTCATGACCCTACACTGCCCCTTCTCAGGGTCTCATCTTCTGGACCTGGGCTGACAGCAGCTGCCATCCTGAGCTCCCTGTTGCCATCTCCCATCTGGATCATCCCTCTACCACTGCCCGTATGTAGCCCAAATAAATCATGAGACTCCTGTACATGCAATCCTTCAATGGCTTCCCATCGCCTCTAGGACAATCTCCTGCCTGTCCTTTTAGGCCTGCCTTGCACATTGGTCCACTGCCTTCATTTTCGGGCTCAACCCCAGCCACTCCTTCCTTTGCAGTTTCTGCTTAGGCCAAGGCTAAGCAAGAGTGCCAGGTTATCGTGCCCCACAGGGTGTTAGCAAACAGTACTCCCTCTCCCTAGAATGTAATTTCTATGTTCTTCAAATATAAACATGCACAGTGGGGTCACCTGGGTGACTCAGTGGGTGAAGTGTCTGCCTTTGGCTCAGGTCATGATCCTGGGATCCTGGGATTGAGCCCTGAGTTGGGCTTCCTGCTCAGCAGGAAGTCAGCTTCTCCCTCTTCCTCTGCTTGTGCTCTCTTTCTCGCTCACTCTCTCATTCAAATAAATAAAATCTTTAAAAATATTTTAAAGGGCAGCCCCAGTGGCTTAGTGGTTTGGTGCCGCCTTTGGCCCAGGGCGTGATCCTGGAGACCGCAGATAGAGTACCATGTCGGGTTCCCTGCATGGAGCCTGCTTCTCCCTCTGCCAGTGTCTCTGCCTCTGTGTGTGTGTCTCATGAATAAATAAATAAGATATTAAAAAAAATAAATTAAAAAAAAAACATGCATGGTGATCAGTAGAATGATCTCCTCCAGCCCTCCAGGCAGGATACTGTTTTCTCCTATATTAGGGAGTTACAAACACAAATGCCTACAGTGAAAAAAAAAAAAAATGCCTACAGTGGCCAGGCAGGTATCACTATAAATAGATGGAGTTAGTGTAAAATGATCCTTAGCACCATGTGCCGGCTCACAATAAATAGCAAGGACAGTGTCCAGCACAATGGGCTGGGAGCATTGTTGCAAACTTGAGACCACACCTCCCTCCTCAAGGATGAAGCCTCTAGTTCATCGCCTGGCACCAATGCCAGGCCCAGATCTTGAAATGCTAACAACCAATTCAAATGTAAAGCACTGTAGGTGCCCACTCTTTTTCTTTTTTTTTTTTTTTTAAGATTTTTAAAATTAATTAATTAATTTTTAAAGATTTTATTTATCTATTCATGAGAAACACACAGAGAGAGGTAGAGACACAGGCAGAGGAAGGAGTAGGCTCCTTGAGGGGAGCCCAGTGTGGGACTTGATCTCAGGACCCAGGATCACGACCTGAGCCAAAGGACGCTCAACCACTGAGCCACCCAGGTGCCCCAAGGATTTATTTATTTATTAGAGAGAGAGAGAGAGCATGTGCACTAACAAGTAGGGGGAGCAGCAGAGGGAGAGGGAGAAGCAGACTCCCTGCTGAGCCACCCAGGCGCCCCTGTAGCTGCCCCCTCTTGCAAGCCAAGGAAAAGACATTAAGTTGACAGGTTTTCTCCTGCAAGCCTCCCGCGTGCCACTGTCCTCTACGTTTTAATGGAATACTGTAGACAGCAGCGGCCCACATTTATTAAAAAGCTTACTGCATGCCAGACGGCTCCTTCTCTTAGTGCTTTACATATATTCCTACATCCAGTCTTCTCAGCAGCCTAGGAGGTGGGTGCCATGATTATCCCCAATTTACAGGGGAGGCAACAGAAGTGAAGTCACATGCCCGAGGTCACCAATTTGGATTCCATGCCCGGCAGCCCAGCAGCCCGGCCCTAACAGAGTGCTCCTCCTTGATCCTGCCAATTGGACCACAACTCCTTGGGTTTACACACCACAACCCCTCACCCTTTACTTTTCTCCCAGCTTGTGGTGTAGGAGTCACTCCCTAAAGGTACATTGACCTGAATTGGTATTGTATGTAACAGATGTAATTAGACCTTAATCCATTCACTCAGTAAAACATTCTAAGTGCCTACCCCTCTTCCCATCCTGTTTTAGGGGCTGAGGGAGTTCAGAGGCGTAGCCTTGACTTCCAGATGCTTGGAGTCAAGGAGCACAAAATAATCATCACCACTCTAAAGCGTTCTGCATTACTAAGGCTAACAACATTTCTTGAGTACTGTTTATCGCCAGAGAAAGCAGGAAATTGAACTCAGTCTTTGTCTGGAGATCTAATGATATTTTACAGAGCCTATGAACACAATGTGGAGGGAACAGAGGGAAGTACTCATCTTAGGGAAGAAATCAGAAATTCCATTTCAGAAATGGTAATACTTACCTGGCAAGTGTTTGAATGAATGGAGCTGAAGTGAAATTCACACAGCAAAATTGGTTGGTTTGAAAGGTGCCCTCAGGATACTGGGCTGGCTCAGTGGGCAGAGCTTGTGGCTCTGGATCTCGGGGTTGGGGGTTAAAGTCCCACGACGGGTGTAGAGATTACTTAAAAATAAAATCTTTTGGGCAGTCCGGTGGCTCAGTAGTTTAGCGTGGCCTTCAGCCCAGGGCGTGATCCTGGAGACCCAGGATCGAGTCCCACGTCAGGCTCCCTGCATGGAGCCTGCTTCTCCCTCTGCCTGTGTCTCTGTCTCTCATGAATAAATAAAATCTTTAAAAAAATAAAATCTTTTTTTAATCATTTAAAAAAGGAGAAAAGTACCCTCGTTTGTATAGGAACAGACTTGGGGAAGATATTTCAAAGGTTTTGGAAGATATAAACTTTGCTAACTCTATGTGCCTCCACATATAAAAGAAATATGGAAGTACAGGTGGTTTCTCTGAACTGTTTTATGGAAGTCAGATTCTATTGTGACAAGGATATTAGAACAAATGTCTATTGAAAAGTCTAGAAAGAGGGATCCCTGGGTGGTGCAGCGGTTTAGCACCTGCCTTTGGCCCAGGGTGTGATCCTGGAGACCCGGGATCGAATCCCACGTCGGGCTCCCGGTGCATGGAGCCTGTTTCTCCCTCTGCCTATGTCTCTGCCTCTCTCTCTCTCTCTGTGTGTGTGACTATCATAAATAAAAAAAAAAAAAAAAAAAGTCTAGAAAGAGTAACAGATATGCTATCTTGATCATGATTAATGGTTTTACAGGTAGATGTGTATGTTGAAACTCATCACACTGTAAGCTTTGAGTATTTGCAGTTTATCGCACATCAATTATATCGTAATAAGACTGTGCAGGGCAGCCTGGGTGGCTCAACGGTTTAGCGCTGCCTTCAGCCCAGGGCCTGATCCTGGAGACCCGGGATCGAGTCGCATGTCGGGTTCCCTGTATGGAGCCTGCTTCTCCCTCTGCCTGTGTCTCTGCCTCTCTGTGTGTGTGTCTCTCCTGAATAAATTTAAAAATCTTAAAAAAAAACTGTGCAAAAAATGTCCTAGACTCTGGCTATGCCAAAATGTCAACAGATAGCAGCAGCCCAGGAGGCTTATTAAAAATACCTCCCTTCTGACTCCTTTCTGAGACCGAATCTGAGGTTTATTTTTTTTTTCAAAGATTTTATTTACTTGGGAGGGAGAGCACACAAGTGGGGGGAGCAGCAGACAGAGGCAGAGGGAGAAGCAGGCTCCCTGCTGACCAGACAGCCTGATGTGGGGCTTAATCCCAGGACCTCGGGATCATGACCCAAACCAAAGGCAGATGCTCAACCAACTGAACAACCAGGCACCCTCCAAATCTTCAGTTTAATAAGCCACTTGGGTGATTTGCATGCACAGTAAAGTTTGACGTTTTGTCATAGTGAGTATCTGGAATTCACTTCCCATACTGAGTAGTTAAAGGGAAGTTATATTTTCTAATCTTTTTTAGCCCACTAAAAGCAACTACTCGCAAGAAATTCTTGATAGCTCTCATAGGAAGAGGTTTAAATGTTTGATCTAAAGGATGTGCCTATTTTCCAAGAATACCCAATATGTTAAATACCAAAACAGTGAAAAAAGTCAATGACTAATTTATTAGATTTTACCTGCCCATTTTCCTAGGTATATTCTATAGGTATAATATTTATACTGTTTTTCAAAAATATATGTTTTCAGATTACAAAAGAAATGCTTATTGTAGAAAACTTAGAATCTATAATTCCATGAAGGAGAGTTATATTTACTGATCACATTATTGCCCTCAAAAGTTATCAAATTCTAAGGTGGAATGCGGGAGTAAACATATCAAGGAAATAAAGTTATGACTTTTTGGAGGTTAAGCCATGTAATATGCATATTTTTATTTATTTTTTTTAAGATTTATTTATTCTTTATTCATGAGAGAGAGAGAGAGAGAGAGAGAGGCAGTGACACAGGCAGAGGGAGAAGCAGGCTCCATGCAGGGAGCCAGATGTGGGACTTGATGCTGCATCTCCAGGATCACGCCCCCGGGGCTGAAGGCAGCGGTAAACTGCTGCCCCCACCCCCAGCTGCCCAATATGCATATTTTTTTCTTTATTTATTTATGATAGTCACACACAAAGAGAGAAAGAGGCAGAGACATAGGCAGAGGGAGAAGCAGGCTCCATGCACTGGGAGCCTGACGTGGGATTCGATCCCGGGTCTCCAGGATCGCGCCCTGGGCCAAAGGCAGACACTCAACTGCTGAGCCACCCAGGCATCCCTGTTTTAGAGCTCTTACATACACGCCCTTCTAAGGCCTTTGGAGGATCTCCAATAGTATATTCACCTGGTCCAAAGTTTCTGTAGAAGTTTCTAAAGTAAGGTATTCAAGACCACTGTCTCTCTACTTTCTGACTTCCTTCTGTCACTCCTTTGTGTTTGATGCTTCGGGAATGGCCAGGGGCTTTATTTCTTTTTTAGGGTTTCTTTTTTTTAATTTTTTAAATTTTTTTAAAAGAATTTATTTATTTATTCATAGAGACACAGGCAGAGGGAGAAGCAGGCTCCATGCAGGGAGCCCTTTGTGGGACTCAATTGGTCTCCAGGATCACGCCCTGGGCTGCAGGCGGCGCTAAGCCGCTGCGCCACTGGGGCTGCCCATGGCCAGGGGCTTTTTTGGGATCTGGGACAATGATGGAGTAAGAGATACTTTTTTTTTTTTTTTTTGAAGATTTCTTTTTTATTCTGGAGAGAAAGAGAAGGAAAGAGCACAGAGTGGGGGAGGAGCAGAGGGAGAGAGAGAGAGAGAAAAAAAGAGAGAGTCTTGCAGAGCCTGACACAGGCATCCCACAACTCTGAGATCATGATGTAAGCCCAAACTAAGAATGGGATGCTTAACCAACTATGATACCCAGGTACCCTGAGTAAGGGATACATTTAATTGGGGTTTAGTGGTGTGTATTTATGTGATTTGCAGTCATTTCCGAGTATTGTTAAATCATTGCTCTCTGTGGGGGTAGGAATGGCTTTCTGAAATACACCTACTGCCCATTATACCAGCTCAGCCAGCACTATATCACAAAGGCACAGGGCCAGAGGGCAAAGGAGCTCTGTGATGCCCAGCAGAGCAAACATGGGGGTAATGAAGGGGAAACAAGATGTGAAAGAAGATAAACTAGTCCATAGAAAATCCTTCCGACATTAAATCAGCTCGAGAGTAAAAACTTTTAAGGGAAGAATCAAGTCTCTCAATGCCTACTCTAAAATGCCTAACCTAAAATGGAGGTTCTCATTCATCAGGAATCCACTAAGTAATGTCATATATGCAATTGTAAATGCACTATGCTTATGACTGTATGCAAATCACGCAAAATGGAACACATTAGAATTCTTGCGTTTATGGGACACAAACTTGTACTTCAGTGAATCGGACTGTAGGTGAAGTCACATATTTTATTATTGATCTTAATGGATCAGAACCTGTCTTACCGGAGCAAATTGTTCTGAAAAACCCTGGGATCCACTAAAAACTACATGAAATTGCCACTGAAGCAGCAAAACAGCCCTAAAATACTATAGCTCAGATTTGAAAGCAACCTGATAAAGATTTTCCCAAATTTGACAATACTCTTTAAAAGATATACACTAAGAACATTCAAGAGTTATGAAGCTGAAGCATAAACAATAAAAAAATCTTTGAGCACCATGCTGAAAAGATTGACCTATTTTCTTTATAGTAAATATTACAAAATGTCCTAGGAAAAGGTGATTAAAAGTATGCAGCCAGGGCAGCCCCCTGGTAGCTCAGCGGTTTAGCGCCGCCTGCAGCCCAGGGTGTGATCCTGGAGACCCGGGATCCAGTCCCACGTCTGGCTCCCTGCATGGAGCCTGCTTCTCCCTCTGCCTGTCTCCGCCTCTCTCTCTGTGTCTATGAATAAATAAATAAAATTAAAAAAAAAAAAAAAAGAAGAAGTATGCAGCCAGGACGCCTGGGTGGCTCAGCGGTTGGTCTGCCTTTGGCTCAGGGTGTGATTCCCCAGTCCGGGATAGGGTCCTGCATCCGGTTCCTTGCAGGGAGCCTGCTTCTCCCTCTGCCTGTGTCTATGCCTCCCTCCCTGTGTCTCTCATGAATAAATAAAATCTAAAAAAAAAAAGAAAAAAAAAAAAAAGTATGCAGCCAAAAAGCGTGGAAAAATGATCATAAATGGTGCCCATTTACCTAGACAGGTAAAATATATGTAATGCTGTCAAGGGCATTTTCAATCTTCTAAAAAAATAGGATAATTGTCTCTGGACTTTGGGGCACCCTGTAGGAGTGTCAGGAAGTTAATAAATGCTTTATGGTTGTGTGTGTGATGCTTGTGGCTTTTTTAAAAGTTTTTTTTTTTTTAACTTTTCAAAGTGTCATTTGCGATTTCTCATTCTACGTATATTTACGCACGTAATTTGGGGTCTTTTTCTAAGTAAGCTTCAACGCGGGGCTTGAACTTGGGACCTTGAGACCAAGACCTGAGCTAAGAGTCAGGAGTCAAGTCTAAGCCACCCAGGTGCCCTTGGGGGGGGGGGTTATCTTAATGGGGGTCCCACAAATTGTATGGTTCCCCCAAACCAGAGTCTGCCGATTTAAAACAGCCTCAGCTTCCTCTTGAAAAAAGTCATTGGCCCAGCACTTCCTCAGCCTTGCAGCGAAGACCAAGGCAAGTCCGCGACCCCACGCAGGGGAAGAGTCTCGGCCTGCAGCGTCACCTCGGCCGCCCCTCCGCGACCCTCCCCCAGTCCCGCGGATCCCGACCTCCGCGACCCTCCCCCGAGTCCCGCGCGTCCCGCCCTCCGCGACCCTCCCACCGCCCCGCGGGCCCCGCCCTCCGCGACCTCCAGCCCCGCGGCCCCACCCTCCCGCGTCCCGCGCGACCGCCCCTCCCCGACCCTCCCCACCCCCGCGCGCCCCGCCCCTCCGCGACCTTCTCCGAGCCCGGCGCGCCCCCGCGCCTCCGCGACCCTCCTCGAGCCCCGCGCGCCCCACCTCTCCGCGACCCTCCCCCGAGCCCCCGCGGGTCCCGCCCTCCGCGACCCTCCCCAGCCCCGCGCGCCCCGGCCCCTCCGCGACCCTCCCCACCGCCCCGCGGGTCCCGGCCTCCGCGACCCTCCCGCGTCCCGCGCGACCGGCCCCTCCCCGACCCTCCCCACCCCCCGCGCGCCCCCGCCCCTCCGCGACCTTCTCCGAGCCTCGGCGCGCCCCGCGCCTCCGCGACCCTCCTCGAGCCCCCGCGCGCCACACCTCTCCGCGACCCTCCTCCAGTCCCGCGGGCCCCGCCCTCCGCGAACCCTCTCCAGTCCGCGGGCCCCGCCCTCGCGACCCTCCCCGAGCCCCGCGGGCTCCGATCGTCCCGCGCGTTCCGCCCTCCGCGGACCCGCCCACCGCCCCGCGGCCCCGCCCCTCCGCGACCCTCCCCGCCCGCGCACGCCCGCCCCTCCCGGGACCCGCCACGCCACGCGTGGTCCCGCCCTCCGCGACCCTCCCAGCCCGCGCGCCCCGCTCCTCCGCGACCCTCCCCGAGCCCCCGCGCGCCCCCGCTCCTCCGCGACCCTCCCCGAGCCCCGCGCGCCCCACCCCTCCGCGACCCTCCCACCGCCCCGCGGGTCCCGGCCTCCGCGACCCTCCCGCGTCCCGCGCGACCGGCCCCTCCCCGACCCTCCCCACCCCCGCGCGCCCCGCCCCTCCGCGACCTTCTCCGAGCCCGGCGCGCCCCGCGCCTCCGCGACCCTCCTCGAGCCCCGCGCGCCCCACCTCTCCGCGACCCTCCTCCAGTCCCGCGGGCCCCGCCCTCCGCGACCCTCCTCCAGTCCCGCGGGCCCCGCCCTCCGCGACCCTCCCCGAGCCCCCCGGGCTCCGCCCTCCGCGGCTCTCCCCCCCGCCCCGCGCGCCCCACCCCTCCGCGACCCTCCCGCCGCCCCACGGGTCCCGCCCCCTCCGCGACCCTCCCCAGCCCCGCGCGCCCCGCCCCGCGGTCCCGCCCTCCGCGACCCTCCCCCCCGCCCCGCGGATCCCGCCCCCTCCGCGACCCTCCCCACCCCCGCGCGCCCCGCCCCTCCGCGACCCTCCCCGAGCCCCGCGCGCCCCACCCCTCCGCGACCCTCCCGCCGCCCCGCGGGTCCCGCCCTCCGCGACCCTCCCCAGCCCCGCGCGCCCCACCCCTCCGCGACCCTCCCCGAGCGCCGCGCGCCCCACCCCTCCGCGACCCTCCCGCCGCCCCGCGGGTCCCAGCCCCGCGCGCCCCACCCCTCCGCGGCCCTCCCCCCGCCCCGCGGGTCCCGCCCTCCGCGACCCTCCCCCCCGCCCCGCGGATCCCGCCCCCTCCGCGACCCTCCCCACCCCCGCGCGGCCCACCCCTCCGCGACCCTCCCCCGAGCCCCGCGTGCCCCGCTCCTCCGCGACCTTCTCCGAGCCCCGCGCGCCCCGCCCCTCCGCGACCCTCCCCACCCCCGCGCGCCCCGCCCCTTCGCGACCCTCCCCCCCGCCCCGCGGATCCCGCCCCCTCCGCGACCCTCCCCCCCGCCCCGCGGGTCCCGCCCTCCGCGACCCTCCCCCCCGCCCCGCGGATCCCGCCCCCTCCGCGACCCTCCCCACCCCCGCGCGGCCCGCCCCTCCGCGACCCTCCCCCGAGCCCCGCGTGCCCCGCCCCTCCGCGACCTTCTCCGAGCCCCGCGCGCCCCGCCCCTCCGCGACCCTCCCCCAGCCCCCGCGCGCCCCGCCCCGACCGCCGCTGGCGGGTCACGGGGGAAGGGTAGAGAGGGGGACGGCGCTCGCGGGCGGACGCGGGCCGGAGGGGCGGGGCCAGGGCCGGGCGGGGCGGGGCCCGCGGGGCTAGGGGTCGCGGAGGGGCGGGGCGCGGGCCTCAGCCCCTCTCTCGAAGCCGGAGATCCTCTTCAGCGGCGGAAGTTCCGGCGTCGGTAAGTGGGGGTCAGAGGTCAGCAGGAAGTCGATACGTGGCCGCCGCCTGTCCCCGCCGAGGAGGCGCAGAAGCCGGAGATGGCGGCGGTGCTGAACGCCGAGCGACTTGAGGTCTCCGTCGACGGCCTCACGCTGAGCCCCGACCCAGAGGAGCGGCCCGGCGCGGAGGGCGCCCCGCTGCTGCCGCCGCCGCTGCCGCCGCCCTCGCCGCCCGGAGCGGGCCGGGGGCCAGGCGCCGCGGGGGAGCAGCCGGCGCCCGGGGAGGCGGCGGAGGAGGCGCGGCGGCTGGAGCAGCGCTGGGGCTTCGGCCTGGAGGAGCTGTACGGCCTGGCGCTGCGCTTCTTCAAAGGTGAGCCGGCCCGGCCCCGCCCCCGCCGTAGCCGCCTGGGCGAGTCCGCCCGGGCCGTGGCCGGAGCGTGAGCGGCCCGCGCTGCCTCGCCCGTCCGGGCCGCGGTCACCGGAGCAGGCTCCGTCCTTGGAGCGGGGGAGGCGGGTGTCCCCGAAGTTTGTCAGCACCCGCTGGGCCGCTGGGTCACACCCCTGCAGGGCCGGGAACCTCCGCGGAGCAGTCCGAGTCTTGCCTCCCCGAGGTTACCGGGGACGTTTTCCCCAAATTCGCTTCTCGGGTTTCCGGCGCCGGGGAGGAAGAATGAGCCCTTTCTCTCCCAGAGGATCCCGTTCTGGGATGGCTTTTTGTATGGGGTTGCTTTTTTTTTTTTTTTTTTCCTTTCTGTTTTAAACTGTCGCATTCCTTATCTTGTTTCCTTGGTACAGCCGACTCCTCCGGGCAGGAGGGAATCTTTCCATAGGTTCCGTACGCTTCCTTTGCAGTCGTTCTGGGGGGCCGTCACCTGGCAGTTTTGATGTGGCAGAGGTCCCCTCTAGCTAGTCAACCTCTAAAGGGAAGGGATGCCCGCGATGTTCTAGTAACTTCTCGATGGTTAAAATTGTACCTTGGAAACAACGTGCAAGAGTAAATTCTCAGTTAAGGCCTAAAAGTACCCTGTTTCTTACAGCATTAATTGTAAGATGTCTCTTCGAGCACGATTGTGATGTGTGGGCTTTTTTTTTTTTTAATTGGGTGATTCACTGGTGGTGATACCAGTCACATGATCTTTAAGTGGGAAAGACTGATGGAGAAGCCCGTTAGTTTGATTCTTAGAGATATTTAGATCTTGTAGGGCGGATCTTTGGCGGAATGAAACTTTAAAAGTGGTTGCTAGGTTTCGTATACGTTTTCGTATACGAACAGCATATTTATGACACTTTTCCCAGAGGGAGTTCCTTTTGGAATACAGTACATACTTGGGTAACTGAAGTTGTGTGGTTCATGGTAGTGATACGTGCAAGAGTTATTTGTTGTCTCCCCAAAATAACTGTGCAAACTAATGAAAATCTCTTACAAATTTTCCAAACATTTGGTTGTTCCACATTCATTGCATTTTTTAATTAAAAAGTTTTCCCTTGGGCAGCCTGGGTGGCTCAGCGGTTTAGCGCCGCCTTCAGCCCAGGGTGTGATCCTGGAGACCTGGGATCGAGTCCCACATCGGGCTCCCTGCATGGAGCCTGGTTCTCCCTCTGCCTGTGTCTCTGCCTATGTCTCTCATGAATAAATAAATAAATTCTTAAAAAATAAAAAAAAAAAAAAGTTTACTTACCCTTGAAATATCGTCATTGGATAGGGAATTCAACTCTCTGTGCACTGGCCAGCTTGGGGAATTGGTAATGGCTAATGGGTTTTGGATCACTTGACCCTTAGGTCACTGACTTGAATTTAGTGTTTCCTGTGGTGGTGATACATTACCACTTATTTAAAAATCTGATGTTTTCTATATAATTTGTGTAACTATATTTTACTTCAAACTTTTATTTTTGGAACTTTTCCACTGTTCAGTAAGATTATATAGAAGGAAAAAGGTCTCTAAGAATAAAAAAGGACCAACTTTTATTTATTTATTTATTTATTTTTTTTTTTTTTAAGGACCAACTTTTAATCCTAGCTTTTGCCACATGACTGACAAAAATATAAAGGTCATTATATTTTCTGATGTCTATTTGAAAATGGTAATATTTTATTTGAAATATTAAAAACACTGTATAATGTGTGGTAAATTTAGCACTGCTTTGGGAGTCAGGAAGCCCTGGATTTTCTGTACTGTGTAAACTCCTGGACAGTTAACTTTTCTCTTCCAAACTTCATTTCCAGGGGTGTGTGTGTGTGTGTAGCAGCTGGATTAGATGAAATTTGGTGCCTCAGATTTAAGATTTTTTAAAAGATTTTATTTATTTATTCATGAGAGATACAGAGAGGGAGGCAGAGACACAGGCAGAGGGAGAAGCAGGCTCCATGTAGGAAGCTCAGTGTGGGACTCGATCCTGGGACCCTGGGATCACACCCCGAGCCAAAGGCAGACGCTCAACCTCAACCGCTGAGCCACTCAGGCATCCCTCAGTTTTAAGATTTGATCTAAAGCCAACATTTTAACATGTTTGCTGAGTAGTAAGAGTCCTTGGAGAACCAATATAGTGGGGGGGGGGGGGGGATAGTTAATCAGTTACTTTAGAGAAAAAAGCTGCATTGATAGGTATGGTTCATTCACTTCCTAAGTTAAGCTTTCAGAGCCATATTCAAATACTTAAAAGGACAAATAGTGTAACAATTAAAGCTATCTTTCTGCATGGATCATTACATAGTTGGCAATGATTAGGCAGGCTATTAGGATAAGAGATGCCTAAGGGAGGGGGAGAGGAATCTAAAAGCAGTCAGAAGAATAATTATGGAAAGTGGGGTGAGTCAAGTGTTGCTGCCTTTGTTTTAATGTGTAAGTTTTCCCAGTTCAGTACTTGGTATTTTTAGTAGTTTTGTAAGGATTTCTAATAGGTCACTATCTTGTGGTATTTGTACCAGAATTTCAGCAAGAATCAAAATTGACATTACATTTTATCTTCCAGTGTGGAATAAATATGAATCTTGAAAGCATGGCTATCCATTGAAAAGACTTAGATAGGGAATCACGAAGCCTGTTTCTCATTCCATCCCTGTCACAGTGGTCACAGGCCAGTGACCGAATCCATTATGTCAACTATCTATTCTTAACTTTATGCCAGTAAAAATAAAGATAAGATGGAAGTATGGGTAAATGTAAGTTAGGATCTTACCATCCAAACTTCAGACATTGTTGGGGCGCTTGGTTGACTCGGTAGAGCATGTGGCTTTTGATCTTAGGGTTGTGAGTGGAGCCCCACATTGGGTGTAGAAATTACTTAAATGAGCTATAAATAAGTAAACTTCAGACTTTGTTGAATCCTTACTACGGATAAAGTTTTCTGTTAGATTACTGCTGTAAGTGAATAGTATGTTCCTTTTTGGTGGTAAGGAATTTAAGGTCCAAAGAGTTAAAGACCCAAAGATACTGTGTGAAGGATGGAAGGAGCAGATATCATTCCAGGGTTGGGGAGGAGAGGCCAAGAGTCGTGAAAGGACAAGGTGGGTGTCAGGAAGTGGCTTAAA
Organism: Vulpes lagopus; assembly: GCF_018345385.1. Lineage (NCBI taxonomy): Eukaryota > Metazoa > Chordata > Mammalia > Carnivora > Canidae > Vulpes > Vulpes lagopus. The sequence continues at coordinate 147,442,222 of NC_054824.1, read as the reverse complement.
GGAGGCCATGTGGAGGGCTGGAGAGGTGCGTTGGTGTCAGATCTGAGGAAGGACTTGAATGTCATCGTAAATAGCCTTTTTGTTAGTAGACAGTGAAGAACCATTCAACGTTTTTTACAGGGCAGAGCCAAGTTGCCCGATTCTAGCTCAGCAAGATTCAGCTGGTATTTTCAGCTCTTTGGGTAAGGACTGCATTGGTTGACTTTATTGTACCCTTTATACTTCTTGGAGGGAGCTAACCTGAGGAGTTGTATTTTGGTTTTTAGAGTTTTGGGGGGTGAGTGTTTCCTTCTCTAACACTTTATTGCCTCTTTACATGAAGCTGTTAGATGGTTGCATTAATTTAAAATTCCAAAGTAATAATTACCCCCGCTTTGGTTGTTTAGCTGATGTTCACTATATGTCAGGTACTGCTTTGAGAGCTGTATATACACATAATTTTGTGTAATCCCCCACAGACCTTCCAGTGGGGGTGTTCTGGTTTCTTAGTCAAAGAACTTGATCTGGGTCTCTCAGTTACTCGTAAGAGGCAGGGTTGGATCTCACTCTGATTCCAAAGAGGTCTTCCCAGTATAGGAGAGGCAAAGTGAATGGAAACCCTGCTTTTTTCTGATGGCATTTGAGGGAAATACTTAGAATTACCTACCCTGTTGCCTTATCACATTTTGGAACTTTTTGAGTATATGTGTTTGGAAATATTAAGAGCTATGTTAAGAGCTAATAGAGGGCAGCCCCCGTGGCCTAGCAGTTTAGCGCCGCCTTCAGCCCAGGGCCTGATCCTGAAGACGTGGAGTCCACGTCCAGCTCTCTGCATGATGCCTGCTTCTGCCTCTCTCTCTTTCTGTGTCTCTCATGAATAAATAAATAAATAAAATCTTTTAAAGAAAGAAAAGAGCTAATAGATTCATACTGTTTTTCTGCACATGATCACTTTATTGAATCTCTTTAGATATCTGGAGGAGTGAAGTGTGAGAAAACCATCTACTCTGAATTCCAAAATAATATTGCTGTCAGGTTTGAAATTTTAAACATAATGGGGCAGAAATTGCCTCCAAAGGACTGAAATAAGTGTGTTCATCAAAATATTGACATACAAAATCCCATTGCTGCTAATACAATAGTAGGTCTTTTGGGAAGCCTGAATTTAGCTAGTGTAATGATTTTTTTTTTAACTCTTATAAATTGAAAATGGATGTGTTAATTCATTAGGGACTGAAAATGGTGGTACTCTAATTTTTTTTCTTTTATTGGAATATTTCATATACTATTTGTTGTGGAGTATAAATTAAAATAGGAAAGGAAAAATGTATCTTACCCTTTATTAGTTTTCAAAATAATGAGTTGTTTCTTTAGCAACCTTAACAGGTGACAGGTTTTTTTTTATCATCATTATGTACTCATACTTTTAAAAGTATCTGATTTTTTTAAGCTCTTAGCAATACTCAGTACTGTCTTTAGTAAGTCAAATTGGCTCTTCAGTTCCTTCCTTTGACATGACTAGTAATTTTTCGTAGCTTCCTTAGTATCTGGTATGATGAGATATTCCAGGTTATTCTTATACATTTCCTGCTTCAGCAGGAATCATCAGCCGTTTGTCCAAGGGAACATGGTTCCTGTTAGTGGGAAACAGCATTTGAAGAGACATAATCTGGGTGATAAGACGGGGTGCTCATTGCTACTGGATTGGTCATTATTTCTAGGCCTTTTCAGACAATTGGAGGGAGTGGGGTGTGTGTGCTGTATTTTTGAGTGTGGTATGTAAAAGCTGTAGTTGAATTTGGAGGAACTTAAGTAATGAATTCAGAATCTTTCTAGTCTTTTTTTTTTTAAGTTATTTATTTATTAGAAAGAGAGAGAACGAGCAGGAGGGAGAGAAAAACGCAGACTCCTTGTTGAGCAGGGAGCCTGACATGGGGCTCAATCCCAGGACCTGGGATTACGACCTGAGCCAAAGGCAGACACTTAACTGATTAAGCCACTCAGGTGCCCCAGAATCTTTCTAGTCTTGTTAATGTGTTTACATTAGCAGTCCTGGTGCCTATTCAAGTAGTACACTCAGCTGTGTTACTGATTGCAGAGAGGCCATCATGTGGATGGGCTGAAATGGTTCCGTTTTCTTTTGTCACCTTTAGACATATCCATTTACAGCAACATGTATGAATGGTCCCATTAATGTTTTAAAAACATGTACAGGGCAGCCTGGGTGGCTCAGCAGTTTAGCGCCGCCTTCAGCCCAGGGTGTGATCCTGGGCTCCCTGCATGGAGCCTGTTTCTCCCTCTGCCTGTGTCTCTGCCTCTCTCTCTCTCTGTGTGTATTCTCATGAGTAAATAAATAAAATCTTAAAATAAAAAAAAATAAAAACATGTGTAGCTGTAATTTATTCTTTGGTAACTTAAGTATAATTAGTGTGTGCCTCCTGGACTTCAGGGGTCTAGCTTCAGATAATTTCGTGATTAAAATTATTACTATCGAACATCTTTTAAATTTTGAGCTTATTTTTCCTTTTAATTTGTCTGTACTGGGGGATCCCTGGGTGGCGCAGCGGTTTGGCGCCTGCCTTTGGCCCAGGGCGTGATCCTGGAGACACAGGATCGAATCCCACATCGGGCTCCCGGTGCATGGAGCCTCCTTCTCCCTCTGCCTATGTCTTTGCCTCTCTCTCTCTCTCTGTGACTATCATAAATAAATAAATTAAAAAAAATAATTGTACTGTTAGGCATAAGTGTCTAATACTATAGGAGGATGTAAAGACCCAAGAGACAATTATAAGAAAGAAATTGTAACACAAGGGACACCTAGGTGGCTCAACTGGTTAAGCATCACACTCTTGATTTCAGCTCAGGTCATGATCTCAGCATCATGAGATTGAGCCCCACATTGGTCTCTGCATCCAGCATGAAGTCTTATTTGTCCTTCTCTCTCCTTATGCTTGCATGCTTGCTCTCTCACTCTCCCTAAAATAAAGAAATAAAATCTTAAAAAACCAAACACCAAAAAGAAAAATTATAGCCACTGAGAATAGTAATACCTCAGGGAGGGAGGGGGATTAAAAAAATAAAAGTATAATAATACCTCTCAAGCATCTGATTTTTTATTTTGCTAGTTGATATTAAATTTGAGCTGAACTGAATTTTTCTTTTTTCCTTTTTTTTAAAGATTTTATTTACTTATTCATGAGAGACAGAGAGGCAGAGACATAGGCAGAGAGAGAAGCAGTTTCCCCACGGGGAGCCCGATGTGGGGCTCAATCCCAGGACCCCGGGATCACGACCTAAGCCTAAGGCAGACACTCAACCACTGATCCACCCAGGCGTCCCTGAAGTTTTCATATGAAGATTGGATTCAAGCATATGTTTATATGTATGTGTGTATATATGTGCATGTGTTTAATGTAAGTGATTTTAAACATTTGCCTGAGGCCTCCCACTTATTTAATACACATTCAGAAAAGTACACATCATGAGTGGATAGCACGGTGAACTTTGACAAAGTGTACATATTCTGTTAACCAACACCCAGAAGGAAATAATGTTTATAGCAGTTTCCCCCTTATCGTGGTTTCACTCTGCCTGGTGGTCAACTGCAGTCAGGAAGCAGGTGATCCTCCTCCTGACACAGCGTCAGAAGGTCACTGGTAGCCTAGTGCTGCGTCACACCTCTGGCATCCTTCATCTCGCATCATCTTTTTTCTTTTTCTTTTTTTCCTGAAGATTTTATTTATTTATTCATGGGAGGCACAGAGAGAGGGAGGAGGCAGAGACACAGGCAGAGGGAGAAGCAGGCTCCACACAGGGAGCCTGATGCAGGACCCGATCCCGGGTCTCCGGGGTCACACCCTGGGCTGAAGGCGGCACTAAACCGCTGAGCCACCCGGCCGGGCTGCCTGTCATCTCATTTTTCATGTGGACATTTTATCATCTCATAAGAGTGAGGACAGGACAGTAAAATATCTTGAGATGACATTCACATAACTTTTATTATAGCGTATTGTTATAATTATTTTGTTATTGTTTTACTGTGCCTAATTTTATAAAGTAAGATTTGTCATAGATACATACTTATAAGAAGAAGCCCTGTTACCGTAGGGCTTGGTACTATCCACAGTTTCAGGAATTCACAGAGGGTTTTGGAATGTATCTCCCACAGATAGGGAAGATTACTGTTGCTGTACTTGCATCTGTTCACTAAATGAGAGCTACTGTGGCTCAGTATTTAGGAAGCTGAGCTCTGGAGTCAAGGCTGTCTAGGGTACTTTGTCTAATTCTGCCACTGAGTTTCTTAAATTCCATGCCTTTGCTCAAGGGTTGTTGTGAGAGTTATAGGAAAGTATATATAAATTCTTGCCGGAGTGCCTGACAGTTGGTATTCTGTGATTGCTTATGTTGTTAAAGAGGAAAGATTACCAAGAATTTATTGTGGGGTGTGTTGAGTTAATTGGAAGGAGGAGTCAGCTTTAATAAGCACTTAGTACATGCAAGGCAGTTGCCAGGGTGTTTTATATTATTCATTGACTCAGAAATACTGCATTGTTACACTTCCCTACAAGTAATATAAACATTTATTTATCAGGTTTTACAACATGAAGGATATGTGGTTTTAATTTTAATATTTCTAAAATACGGGCTTTACTCAGTATATTCTTTGGGAGGCAGCAGTGTGCTAGGGCCATGAAAGCAAACAGATTTGATTTTAGGCCTGTTTGGTGGAAATCCACTATCTAGGAAGAGAGAGAGGGTCCTGCTCTCCTCTGTACAGATTAGACAGTCCCTGGATCACACTTTTAGTTTGAGACATCATCCCTCGGGGTTAAAGACAAATGGAGCTTGTCCGGAACAGAGCAACTTGTATGGGTGTGGGCACTTGGAGCCCTGGTGTTACCAGGACGGCTGCTCCTCAGCCAGTGACTGCTTCCGGCTCTGTGCGGGCACTCACTAAGATTTTGGAACACATTTTTTCTAACCCTCACAAGAACCCTAAGAAGTACCTCCATTTCATCAGTAGCAAAACAGAGGCTTGGAAAGGTTAAATAAGTTGTCCCTTCTATGTTCTTAGCAAAGCGGGGATATAAACGTACATCTTCAGAAGGTGTGAGGGAATGAGCTCCAGATGTTTAGCCCAGAGAGTAGAGAACTCAGGGCAAATGTGATGGGTATTTGTGGTTTTTGAAGTCTTATATGTTAAATGTATTTTACTTAATGCTGAGGACCAGAAGTAGACCCTGTGGATGGAAATTCAAGAGGTGAAGTCAGAATAAAGAACTAAAAATTACATCCATGCAGACATAGAATAGAATGCTCTGGGATGGTGAATTCCCATCACCTGGACCTGCTCAAGCATAAATTAGCAGCTGCTAGGTGGGTAGGCTTCCATTCTTCTTTAATCTTTTTTTTTTTTTTTTTTGTATATGCTGCAGGTTTTTTCTTTGTGGTTACTGTGAGGCTTATGTAGAATTGTTCATAGTTCTGTTAGTTTAAGCTGGTAATTTCCAGGGCATCCAGAAACTCTGTGCTTTTTCCTCTCTCCGCTTTAGGTTAGTGATGTTGTCATTTACATCTTTTTTATACTCTATATCCAGTAACAGATTGTTGTAAGCCAGTGGATATGCAGAGGGGATTTGACCTTTGGTTGTGCAGGTTAGTCAATAATGGTGAATATTCTTTCCAGCTCATAGATTGTATGGTTTCATTTCATTAGACATAGGCTACAAGAGACATTGAAATAATTTGTTACATCATCTACCTTTATCTCCAGAGAGGAGAGAAAAACAGGATTTCTGTGTAAACTTATTCTAGCAATTGAGATGTAAGACTAATAACCTTTTGTATAATTAATTTCAGGTGGAAGGGACTTAATCTTTCAGAGCTTTGGGCTTGGTAACTGTGATTATAATACTATTATCAAATTATGCTGCCTTATTAGAACTGTAAAGTTAAGTACTTATGATTTTAATAAGAACATAATTTAGAAGCCATTTCTATTTTTAGTTGCTTGGGAAAATGTGTTTTATGTATTGCATTAGTTTCCTACTACAGCTGTAACAAATCACCACAAATTTAGTGGCTTAAACCAGCACATACTGTCTCACAGTTCCTGAGGTCAAAAGTTCTGAATGAGTCCCTTTCCTCCAGAATCTCCCCCCCGCCCCCCTGGAATTTAAAGGTATTAAAGGTCCATTTTTTTCTGGCATTCAGTATTCATACTCTTAAGATGTTCTGGTCCTGTGTATGTCATCTGCTGTTCTTCCTAGAAGTTTTTAGAATATCCTCTATCTCCAGTGTTTGAGAATATCTGTTATTGCCTTTCTGGTTTTTTTGGGTTTTTTTTTGGGGGGGGGGAGGGTTTTTTTAAGATTTTATTTTATTCATTCATGAGAGACACAGGCAGAGGGAGAAGCAGGCTCCACTCAGGGAGCCCGATGTGGAACTCGATCCCAGGTCTCCAGGATCAGGCCCTGGACTGAAGACGGCACTAAACCGCCGAGCCACCCGGGCTGCCCCTGTTTATTTCATTTTTTGAATGATTATGTTCAACGTTTGAGAGTCCTTCTAGGCTCTAAACCTTCATCCCTCATTTCTGGGAAATTTTCTTGTATTTCATGATAATTTCCCCTCTTTTTTCCTCTGTTCATTCTCTGATACTGTTAATATTAGGTATTGGATCTTCTGGGTTGAACTTCTAATTCTGTTACTTTTCATCGTTGTCTCTTTGCTCTGTCTTTTAGGAGATAGTCTCAATTCCATTTTCCAACCTATGAAAGATTTTTTAAAAATTGGTTTTCACGTTTTTCATTTCCAAGAGTTTTTATTCTCTAAATTACCTTTCTTCCTGCTACTTGTTTTACTTGGTGGATTCATCAACTTCTGTCTCTGAGGATATTAAAACGAATGTAGGGGCATCTGGGTGGCTCAGTGGTTGAGCTTCTGCCTTTGGCTCAGGGCGTGTTCCCAGGGTCCCGGGATTGAGTCCCACATCAGGCTCCTTGCAGGGAGCCTGCTTCTCCCTCTGCCTATGTTTCTGTCTCTCAAGAATAAATGAATAAAATCTCAAAAAAAAAAAAAGTAGATTTTTGTTTCATTTAGAAAAAATTTTTTAAAGATTTTATTTATTTATTCATTAGAGACACAGAGAGAGAGAGAGAGAGACAGACAGAGACAGACAGAGAGGCAAAGACACAGGCAGAGGAAGAAACAGGCTCCATGCAGGAAGCCTGATGTGGGACTCGATCCTGGGTTTCCAGGATCACACCCTGGGCTGAAGGCAGCGCTGAACCGCGCTGAGCCCCCCGGGCTGCCCTTAAATTTTTCTTTAAAAAAATAAAATAAATTTTTATTTTAGGGGCACCTGGGTGGCTCAGTTGGTTGGGCTTCTGACTCTTGGTTTTGGTTCAGGTCATGATTGTAGGGTCCTAGGATCCAGCCCCACATCAGCCTCTGTACTCAACATGGAATCTGCTTGAGATTCTCCTTCTCCCTCTGCATCTCCCACTCTTGCATGTGTGCACTCTCACCCTCTCAAATAAGTAAATAGTCTTTAAATTTTTCTCATAAACATTTTTTCCATGTTGGAAGCTTTCTCATATGTCAGGTGACACTTGGATATTCATTCCCATAGAAGGATAAGGCACTGAGCAGCTAATTGTGACCTTGAGCAGAAACCTTTACTGTAGGGTGAAGAGGTAGATGTTTCATAGGGGAACCCTCAAATATCAATATCTTTCAAATCAGTAACTGTATATTTTTTTCTATGGGGCCAGTTTCTCCTGCAAATACTCCTGTCTCCTTCGGGGGATATATGAACTTAGTTGTCAGCATTCAGGAACCAGGCGGGAGAAGGGAGGGTGGCAGGGAGTTGTTTACCATTTACTAGGAAAACTTGTTTCTCTGTGTTTAGTCCTACAGTTCACTCCCAGCCTGCTGTCCTCCCATCTGGAGCATATGTGATTCAGGATCTCTAGTAAACATCAGCCCTTTGCTGAAGTCGGGGCGAGGTAGCCATCCGTGTACTTGGGGTTGCCAAACAACAGGAGGGAGGAGAAGTACCAGCTTAGAGTTTCAGCATTCTTGTTTCTATCTAGACTCCAGCTTTTTTTTTTTTTTTTTAATTTTATTTATTCATGAGAGACAGAGAGAGGCAGAGACACAGGCAGAGGGAGAAGCAGGTCCCATACAGGAAGCCTGATGTGGGACTTAATCCCGGCACTCCAGGATCGTGCCTTGAGCTGAAGACAAACGCCCAACCACTGAGCCACCCAGGCATCCCTAGACTCCAGCTTTTAAAGAACTTGGAACCTTTACTTCCTGAACCTTCCCAGAGTTCTCTAAATTTCCTTCCCTATTTCTTTTCATTGAGGTCTCATTCAGAATCAGAGCTAACCATGTGTATGTAATCCACCATGTCTAGCTGAAAGTTTATGTTTTCTGACCTTTTATTATTTTATTTTTTTAAAGATTCTATTTATTTATTCATGAGAGACACAGAGAGAGAGAGAGAGGCAGAGACACAGGCAGAGGGAGAAGCAGGCTCCATGCAGGGAGCCCGATGTGGGACTCGATCCCGGGACCCCGGGGTCACGCCCTGGGCCAAAGGCAGGTGCTAAACTGCTGAGCCACCCAGGGATCCCGTTTTCTGACCTTTTAATGATGACTTGATTTTTTAAAATATCTGGAAATCACCTGGCTTTTGATTTATTACTTTCTCTAGTTAAGAGTCAGAAACTTTTCCTAAAAGGGCCTGATCGTGTTTTGGGCTTCAATAGCCACATATAGTCTGTGTTCATATTCCTTGTTTTTTGTTTGTTTTGCTTTTTGTTGTTGTTTTACGACCCTTAGAAAACAAAGTCAAGAATGCCTGGCTGGTTCAGTCAGTGGAACATACAGCTCTTGATCTTGGGGTTGTCAGTTCAAGCCCCACATTGGATGTAGAGATTACTTTAAAAAAAATCCTTAGAGATACCTGGGTGGTTCAGGTGTCTGAGCAACTCTTGATTTTGGCTCAGGTCATGATCTGAGTCTTGTGAGATAGAGCTCCATGTTAGGATCCACACTAGTGTGGAGCCTGCTTAAAATTCTCTCTTCTTCTCCCTCTGCCCTCCCCCCAAGATAAAAATAAAATATTTGAAAAATAGGGGCAGCCTGGGTGGCTCAGTGGTGTAGCACCGCCTTCAGCCCAGGATGTAATCCTGGAGTCCCATGATCAAGTCCCTCATCGGACTCCCTGCATGGAGCCTTGCTTCTCCTCTGTGTCTCTGCCTCTGTGTGTGTGTGTATGTGTGATGAATAAATAATTAAAATCTTTAAAAAAAATTGTTGCTGGACCAATGCCAACAAGTGATCCTATTCAGTCCATTAAACGAGAACTCAGTTTGCCATCAGTGCTTCCCTTAGGTTGTAGAAGTGCTCACTGCTTCTTGTTGCTGTGTCTGTACACCTGTATGCCTGAGAAATAGCTTTGCAGGTTCTTTCTAATTATAATATGTCTGTCTTTTTGGTTGCTGTGGAAAGTAGAATTCCAAAATTGAATATAACTTTAAAATAATTAAATTGTCGGAGATCCTTGGGTGGCTCAGAGGTTTAGTGCCTGCCTTCAGTCCAGGGCGTGGTCCTGGAGGCCCCAAATCGAGTCCCACATCAGGCTCCCTGCATGGAGCCTGCTTCTCCCTCTGCCTGTGTCTCTCTCTCTCTGTCTCTCTCTCTCTCTGTGTCTCTCATGTATAAATAAATAAAATCTTAAAAATAAAATAAAATAAACTGTGAGTCCAGGAATCTGGAATGATACCTGTCTGTATCCTTTTCTGGCAGGACTGAAATAGAACTTTCCTGTGGGAATGGGGTCCAGGTTAAAGATTTTTGAGTTTCAGCATGGGTTTTTCTGTATAATTAATGTAGTTTTAACTTTATTGTTAAGCAGGATGCCTGGGTGGCTCAGCGATTGGGCATCTGCCTTCGAGGAGTGATCCTGGGGTCCCGGGATCCAGTTCCGCATCAGGAGCTCCTGCATGGAGCCTGCTTCTCCCTCTGCCTGTGTCTCTGCCTCTCCCCCTACACCCCCCACCCCCACTGTGTCTCTCATGAATAAATAAAATCCTTAAAAAAAGAACTTTCTTATTAAACATATTTAATGTCCATAGATCCAAAAACAATTTAGAAGAAAATGATTTTCATCTAACTCAGAAAGCTGAACAAAACATGGGGCACCTGGGCGACACTGTCAGTTAAGTATACCTTCGGCTCAGGTCATGATCTCAGGGTCCTGGGATGGAGTCCCTAGTTGAGCTTCCTGCTCAGTGGAGAGTCTGCTTCTCCCTCTCCTTACTGGCTATCTCTCTCTCAAATTAAAGTCTTAAAAAACAAAACAAAACATCTGGGATGTGTGGACTAGAACCACCTGAAGAGTAAGAGAAGTAACCTTTTTTTTTTTTTTTAATAATGCTAATAGTCTGCCTAGAGGTGTAGATTGTGTAGGGTTTTCATTTTCTGTATTTTAAATTGAGAAAAGCAACAGTGTGGGCTCTCCTGTGTAGGATGGTTGGGGTTATTTACACATTTTCCTGTGTCTTGTATATTCTTCAGGGGAGAATAATTGATTTGTTAACCTTTGTCCCAAAGGCTGAAAGATAAGTTGTGACTTTTTTTAAAAGTTTGTTAAAAAAGAAAGAAATGAAAAAAAAAAAAAAAAAGAAATGTGTATGTATTTAATATGAAAGTACATATGTGCTTGAAGAAAATTTGGGAAAATAAAAAATGAATAAAAATCTGCAATCTAATTCTGTAGAAATTATTATTAACATATTGGTGTGTTTCCTTTTCTTTGTTTTATTGTTTTTTTTTTTTTAATTTTGTTTTAGACAGATTTTGTCCCCCACCTGAATAATGATGATTAATTTGAAGATCTAGTAATAGAATTTAAGGGAAAGATTATAGAACAGTTCTTCAAACTAACAAGTGTGTAAACAATTCTGTGGAAATGCCAGTACAATTCATAAGAATGGATCTACTGTTTTGCTAATTCTCACAGAAATTGACCTATAAAGTTAAGTTTTTCTTCAGTGAGATTTGTTGGGCATGGTTTTGGTGGAACCTGTGAACCAGGCATGGTGTTTAGCACTGGGGTTCATGGTGGTGAACAGATTTGACTGCTTGACCAGAACTAACCCTTAAAACATTAAAAAAAAACAAACCTATTTCTTTTTTTTTTTTTTTGTCTTTTTAAGATTTTTTAAAAAAGATTTTATTTATTTATTCATGAGAGACAAAGAGAGAGAGGCAGAGACACAGGCAGAGGGAGGAGAAGCAGGCTCCATGCAAGGAGCCCAGTGTGAAACTTGAACCCAGGAATCTGGGATCACGCCCTTAGCCAAAGGCAGGCACTTAACCGCTGAGCCACCTAGGCGTCCCTAAGATTTTATTTTTAAGTCATCTCTACACCCAATGTGGTGCTCCATCTCACAACCCTGAGATCAAGAGTCATGTGCTTTACTGACTGAGCCAGCCAGGCACCCTAAAACATATTCCGCTTTTGAAAAATCCTTTATGGATTGGCAGTATATTCTTAATTCTCTCAGGTGTAAAAAGGGCAGATCTTGGGACGCCTGGGTGGCTCAGCAGTTCAGTGTCTGCCTTTGGCTAAGGGTGTGATCCTGGAATCTGGGATCTAGGATCAAGTCCCACATCCACATCGGGCTCCCTGCATGGAGCCTGCTTCAGCCTCTGCCTATGTCTCTGCCTCTCTATCTCTCATGAATAAATTAATAAAATCTTTTTTTTAATTTTTATTTATTTATGATAGTCACACAGAGATAGAGAGAGAGAGAGAGGCAGAGACACAGAGGGAGAAGCAGGCTCCATGCACCGGGGGCCCGACATGGGATTCGATCCCGGGTCTCCAGGACCGCGCCCTGGGCCAAAGGCAGGCGCCAAACCGCTGTGCCACCCAGGGATCCCAAAATCTTTTTTTTTTTAAAGGGCAGATGTTAAAATAACGTCCAGAAATCCTGAAACTCACCCTGCCTGTTGATGAGTCACTTTTTAGGGGTGAAGGTCAGACTCACACCTTGCTGATCAGTGAGAATGGTTTCCTTGTTTCCTTTCCTCTCCCTTCTTCCCCTGCTCTGCGTTTGTACTACTGAGTACTGAAATGAAGTAAATTCATTATCCCACAAGAAATAGGCCCTCCCTCTTTTAAAACTACTGCTGCCCTTTTGGTAGCAGTCGTAGGCTAGATTATTTTTCATATCCACTGGCCTGTGAGTTCCAAACCTCTTCCTGCAGCAGGTAGGAATTTGTGTGTGGGTTTGAAAATTCCTATATGACATGACTTACCGGAAAAGTGTTTGGTCTTCCAGTGAATGAAATTTCCATCAGATTTTATCTTTATTTACATTTACTTAGGAAAAAGGAACTGCTTTCCTAGAGTTCAAACTTTCTTTTAGTTTAGTTTAGTTTTTTTTTTTTCCTGAAGGAAAAATAAAAATCCCAGGAATACTGACTGAACAAAGCAAGAAATTTGTGCCACGTACTCTACCCCTGCTATTTCTCAGGCTCACTACGTTTTTTTTTTCTTGAATCACCCACACATAATTTCTTTTGATAAGGCTCAAGATAAAATGATGTAGTTAGAGTAGTTTCTTTTGGTTTTTTTTGTTTGTTTTTTTGTTTTTAAAGATTTAGTTATTCATGAGAGACACACAAAGAGAGAGAGGCAGAGACATAGGCAGAGGGAGAAGCAGGTTCCATGCAGGGACCCCGATGTACGACTTGATCCTGGATCTCCAGGATCACACCCTGGGCTGAAGTTGGTGCCAAACCATTGAGCCACCCGGGCTGCCCATCTTTTTGGTTTTAAAAAACAAAAACTTTCTGGGGCACTTGGATGGCTCAACTGAGTGTCCAGCCCTTGGGTTCGGCTCAGATCATGATCTCAGGGTCCTGGGATCAAGCCCTGTACCAGCTCTGCTCAGTGGGGAGTCTGTTTGAGATTCTCTCCCTCTCTCTCAAATAAAAATCTTAAAAAAAAAAAACCTTCTTAATATTTCAACTAATAGGGATGCTTCAGTGGCTCAGTGGTTAGATGTCTGCCTTTGGCTCAGGGCATGATCCCAGAGTCCTGGAATTGAGTCCTGTAATATCGGTCTCTCTGCATGGAGCCTGCTTCTTCTCCCTCAGCCTGTGTCTCTGCCTCCTCTGTGTCTCTCGTGAATAAGTAAATAAAATCTTTTTTTAAAATTTCAGCTAATAGATAAGAAGTTAGAATTGTTCTTCAAATCATAGGTTGGTGAAAGTGAGAACATTCTTCTGGATTGTTTTTTCTTTTTTTTTTAGCTTTTGATTTTTACTTTTTTTTTTAAGATTTTTTTTTAAAATTTATTTATGATAGACATAGAGAGAGAGAGAGGCAGAGAGACAGGCAGAGGGATTAAGCAGGCTCCATGCCAGGAGCCCGACGTGGGACTCCATCCTGGGACTCCAGGATCGCACCCTGGGCCAAAGGCAGGCACCAAACCGCTGGGCCACCCAGGGATCCCCTTGATTTTTACTTTCTGAAGTAATCTCCACAGCCAACGTGGGACTCAAACTCCCTGTCTGAGGTAGAGTCTCGTGCTCCACCCACTGAACCAGCCAGGTGTTGCTGGCCTATGTTTCTAAATAATTACCTGTGACATAGTATAAGAAAACTTTTGGTGATTAATTTGTACAAAACAAATTGGTCAAGGATGGTTATGGGCATTTTCAAAATTAAAGAAAGGCTTTTTGGTAAATGGTTGCCCGAAGTAGCCACTAATTGTTTTACCCATTTTAACCACCTAACTTCTGAGAATAGACTTTTTTTGTTTTTGTTTTGTTTTGTTTTTAAGATTTTATTTATTTATCCATGAGAGACAAAGAGGCAGAGACACAGGCAGAGGGAGAAGCAGGCTCCATGCAGGGACCCGATCCTGCCGTCTCCAGAATCAGGCCTCGGGGTAAAGGCGGCACTAAACCACTGAACCACCCAGGCTGCCCAATTTATAAAAAATTTAAATAACAGTAGATAAGTATAACACCATTTTTCTTGCCAAGATAATTTTTCAAGGTTGCATTTCAGAGAGATTTCATTGGGAAATAACTATTTTGAGCTTGTTAGTTTTTCCATGAAAGACAATGCAAAGGTATATTTTGGTTTTGTAAACTCCAGTCTGTTTTGCTTTAGCTTGATTATATACTGTGATGGAATTTAACTCAACTACTGACCCAGCCTCAGGAGTTGAAATGAGTTTACTTTTACCTTTTGATCTGTTTTCTTGTAAGTCAGGAGTAAACTCTAAAATAATCTTTTCTTGAGGCACCTGGGTGGTTCATTCAGTCTGTTTAGCATCTGCCTTGGGCTCAGGTCATGATCCCAGGGTCCTGGGATCGAGTCCAATGGTTGAGCACATGTGCTCTCTCAAATAAATAAAAACTTAAAAAAATAAGATATTTTCTTTATCCCAATGTAACTGCGATACTTAGTTTGTAGTAAGTATACACCTGAACTACACATCTGGATATGCTCTTTACTGTATTGCCGTGTTAGAAATTTTTAATTGTACCTCAATAATTTGCAAGTTACATGACGACAATGAATTTACACTCAGGCTCAATAAATGTATATTAAGTTGAAGGTATGAACATAAAAATATTTTCTGTAATGTTCATCATTGGTCGAAATAGCATTCTAATAGTTGAATTTTGAGGGGTTTTTTAGATTTTATTTACTCATTAGAGACCCAGAGAGAGAGGCAGAGACATAGCCAGAGGGAGAAGCAGGCTCCCCACTGGGAGCCCGATGCAGGACTCAATCCCAGGACCCCAGGATCATGACCTGAGACAAAGGCAGATGCTCAACCACTGAGTCACCCAGGCGTCCCAAGAGTTGGATTTTAAAGTGCGTCCCAAGAGTTGGATTTTAAAGTGCGAGCTGCAGGGGGATCCCTGGGCGCTAAACTGCGCCCAGGGTGTGATCCTGGAATCCTGGGATCCTGGGATCGAGTCCCACATCAGGCTCCCTGCATGGAGCCTGCTTCTCCCTCTGCCTGTGTCTCTGTCTCTCTCTTTCTCTCTCTCTCCGTGTCTCTCATGAATAAATAAATAAAATCTTAAAAAAAAAAAAAAAGTGGGAGCTGCCTTTTCGTTAGTAAATACAGAGCTATGATAATCCTTTTTTTTTTTTTTTTGAGCTATGATAATCATGTTCGAAAAGCTTTAGAGGAGTCCCTGCTCTTGGTGCTAATTGTCTAGTGATACTGTTTGCTCAGTAGCAGAGGCATATGGCAGGTCCACAGGTTGCTGAATTGTTTCAATTTTTGTTAAATAAGGTCAGTGACACAGTTTTGTCTTAACACTTATTTTTTCTGGGACGCCTGGGTGGCTCAGTGGTTTAGCACCTGCCTTCAACCCAGGGCATGATCCTGCAGTCCTGGGATTGAGTCCCACATCAGGCTCCCTGCAGGGAGCCTGCTTCTCTCCCTGTGTGTCTCTTATGAGTAAATAAATAAAATCTTAAAAAAAAAAAACAAAACAAAACTATTTTTTTCCAAGTATTGCAGGAGTTTGTTCTTGCAGGAAAAAAAAAAAAAACTATATAACTGGGAAACTCCTTCAGTCCCCATCCACTGGTTTTGCCAGTTGTTTCCCTAGAGGCAATCCCTCTTAACTGTTCAGTTTGTTCTTCCACACCTTTTCCTTGGAAAGGTTCAAATGTCGACAGTAAAGCTTAAATTTTGAGAAGAGACTCCTGGTCCCCTTTAGTGTGACTCCTAGATTTTTCTATTTGTGTCTACCTTCACATAATGGTCCTGGAGAATATGCTTCGGGAGTGTGTTTACGTGCTGTGTTTTGTCAATTCTAAGACTCACTATTATCTTACGTGCTATTAAGAAAGAAAAACTGCTCTTGTAACTGTAAAATACTGGATTGTAAAACAGAATATGATTTTAGAGAAGTTGAAGCATGTGGTTGAGGGAATGCCTGAATGGATGAAATAAGTGATGTGCTGTGATTCTGTATTGTTTTCTGCAACTTGGTTTGTCACTTAGTATTTCCTGTAGTTGCTTCATTTATACCATAGTCTGAATAGATCATACTGTTTAGCAGTTTTTTTTTAATATTTTTAAATTTTTATTTATTTATGATAGTCACACACACACACACACACACACACACACAGAGGCAGAGACACAGGCAGAGGGAGAAGCAGGCTCCATGCACCGGGAGCCGGACGTGGGGCTCGATCCCGGGTCTCCAGGAACGCGCCCTGGGCCAAAGGCAGGCGCCAAACCGCTGCGCCACCCAGGGATCCCCTGTTTAGCAGTTTCTTTATTGAGGAACTTGTAAATTGTTTTACCATAACAAGAAAATAGCTGTATCCCCCCACGTCTGTATATTTAGGAGAGTATCACAAGTGGATCACAAGAATTGGAATTACTGAGTCATGGGGCATGCACATTTTTAGTTTTGAAACAAGTTGCTGAATTGTCTTCCAAAATATCTAACTGTATACTTCAACATTAGTATAGGAGAGTACCTCTTTGTCCCATTCTTACCAAGTCTTGATGTTACCTGACTTTGTTTGACCTATGTGGTGGCAGAGGCTTTGTATCTAATGGAAACCATATGCATTTCCTTGATTAGTGAGGTTGGGGATCTTGGGTTGCTCATTGGCAACCTGTTTCATTCTCCTCTGAGTTTACTGTTCATAACCTTTAATCCATATTCTTGTCTCATCGGTAATTTTATTTTGGTGACTACTGTGTGCATGGATAAAATATGTAGGTAGTATATACTATTTTCTATTTTTTTAGGTGGTAGTCTCTTTTGTTAGAACCAGCCAATAATTAAATGTATCAAAGAAGCAGAACTATTCTCTAAGGATTTCCCATTTTACCAGCACCCACTTTCATATTGCTTTGAATGTTGGTGGTAGTGAAGTCTTTACAGGCGAAAACTGGCTTCACTCTGCATTGCCCATTGGAAACCTGCCAGAGCCAACCATGGTATGAAGCAGGGAAAAGGATCTGATAGCCATCATTGATACTATCCCATTTCTTCTGAAGTAGCAGTGGACTCCCTACTTGATGAATAGACTGAGAGGTTCAGTGGTCTCACATCTAGGAAAGGTCTCAGAGGAGATTCACACCTCTCCTATCAGAGCCCCTTCACCACACTGCACATCTCAGTGGGATGGATGCATTTATAGCATTTCAAGGTACGCATAATCTCTTATACATGATTATACTAAAAGTGACTGATAAAAAATTATTTTTTTTAAAGATTTTATTTATTCATGAGAGAGAGAGAGGCAGAGACACAGGCGGAGGGAGAAGCAGGCTCCATGCAGGAAGCCTGATGCAGGACCCGATCCTGGAACTCTGGGATCACACCCTGAGCCAAGAGCAGACACTCAACTGCTGAGCCACCTGGGCGTCCCCAAAATTATTTTTTATAAACTGTTTTTAAAAAAACGATCCTCCTGCAGTTTTTGATAAGTGTAGAAGATATGAAGTGGAACAGTTTGTGTCTGTTAACTTGACAGATGGGTTTCTCTGTAGAAGTTTGAACATAAGTATCGATACTTGGCTTCATGAAAAAAAATCTCTGCATAAAAAGTTTCTATCTTAGGCTCTGACTATTAAAATCTAGTTTTTGAAATAAAAATGTCACCATAAGATTTGTATCTGTCACAGGGAGTGTGTGACATACCTCACAGTGGAAGCATAGGACACTGAAAATACTTTTTTTTTTTTTCAAATTCTAATTGTTTTCATGTTTCTTTATCTTACAGAAAAAGATGGCAAAGCCTTTCATCCAACTTATGAAGAAAAATTGAAGCTTGTGGCACTGCATAAGCAGGTTCTTATGGGTCCATATAATCCAGACACTTGTCCTGAGGTTGGATTCTTTGATGTGTTGGGGAATGACAGGAGGTAACCGTGTTTTGTTGTATAATGAATTTTACCAAGTGATGTTGAGAAGAGTGCAAAGCGAATTGGTTAAGATGGAATCAGCTGGTTCCTTAGCTTTAGAGTGAGACTGAAACAGACATTTTTGCTTACAGCTTCTGGAGTCTTCAGATGTGTATCTCTTTTTGGCTTGGAGATGTTTATGGATAAATAATGTGGAAGAAGTTTTCTCATCTGATTATGAACATAAGACAAGTACAACTTCATTTGATTCTTCCTAAATAACATTAATAGCAGCCATTTACAACATACAGTCATTGATTTCCTTACTGGGACAGAATTATGACAGGAAAGAATGCATTGGGAGCTGTATTTGGTTAAGACTAAAATATGGTGACGGAAAGTCAGACTTCGGTGCTCTTGCTTGTATGGAAATTATCAGCAATGCAGCTAATCTGTAGTTCACAGCAGCACGTTTGGATTGTATGTGGCACATCTAATTTAGGAAATCAGTGATACATACTTGTTGAAACTTGAGTTTTGAGCCTTTTGCTTATGGTAGAATCATCCTTTGTTTTAGTTGTAATTGAGAATTGTTCATGTTTAGGTTTAAATTAAATCACATTCGTAGTCACTTAGGAAGAGGCGGTAATAACTTTTCTTGTTATTTCTTCCAGGAGAGAATGGGCGGCCCTGGGAAACATGTCTAAAGAGGATGCCATGGTAGAATTTGTCAAGCTTCTAAATAGGTGTTGCCATCTCTTTTCAACATATGTTGCATCCCACAAAATAGAGAAGGAAGAGCAAGAAAAGAAAAGGTGAAGTTTGATGACATGGCACACTTTTTTCCTGTGGAGCCCCAGTCCTGATGCCTTTGCCTTATGGAGTATATTCTAGATCACGTAACCCCACTGCCCTTGGATCCCCACTTCTTGTTTTAATGCTTTTTTTTTTTTTTTTAAGATTTTATTTAATTTTAGAGGAAGATCTCAGGGTTGAACAGGGGGAGGGGCAGGAGAGAGAATTTCAAGCAGACTGAGCACAGAGCCTAATGTATGACTCAGTCTCATGACCCTGAGATCACAGTCTGAGCCAAAATCAAGAATTGGATGCTTAACCGACTGTGCTACCGAGGCACCCCTGGATCCCCCTTTATTACGGCAGTTGTTCAAACCTGCTGGTGTGAGCAGGTATTTGTACTTGGAGTTTGAGGGGCAGGGGCCTACTGCTATCGGGTGGCTATCCCTTTGAAAGGAACCGCCTTTCCACCATGGCAACATTCCTCTTGTCCTGGTTATACTGAGGTTTTGAGCAAGCTCCACCATTAACTCAGGCCCCCTCCCCAACCTTCAGGGCTGGAGACACACCCTTTGCCTTTGTTTCCCTCAAGCTTCTAGAATGTTATGCTCCATATCATGGCTATCACCTGTACTATGTGGTTATTCATATTGGCTCTGGCTCCCACATGGCTTATTAATTATTTCCAGGGGGTAGGCACGTATGCTGCTGAATAGACTGTTTATGTTGATGGGATTTTTCATCATGACTGTGAAATCCACAGCATTACAGTTAACACCTTTGTTTTCTTTTTAAGATTTATTTATTTGAGAGAGTAAGTATGTATGGGCAGGAGGGGGCAGAGAGAGAGGGAGAGAGAATAATCCAGCAGACTCCTTGCTGAGTGTGCAGAACCTGAGGGGCTTGATCCCACAACCTTGAGATCATGACCTGAGCCAAAACCAGCAGGTGGACGCTTAACTGCTGAAGCCACCCAGGCACCCCTGGTTTACACCTTATTTATCTAGAGGTTGTATTTTCAATAACTTTGATTATCTGAAGTTTTTGAGTAATGAAAATGGCAGTATAAAACCAGTTTTCTCAGATTATATTACATTTACTTAGGAACCATTGGTTCTCTGATTTCCTTTCTTGACCTGAATTGGAAATAGCAAAAACGGCCTGACAGGAAGAAGACAGAAACTATAAAAAATCAACACAAGAATTATAAAACTATAGCAGGCCTCTGACATGGAGCCTGCTTCTCTCTCTGCCTGTGTCTCTGCCTCTCTCTCTCTCTCATGAATAAATAAATAAAATCTTAAAAAAAAATTATGTTTATCCAAAGGAAGATTGTTTTTATCCAGAGGAGAAGTTTTGATTTATTTTAAAGATTTTATTTATTTATTCATGAGAATGCACAGAGAGTAGAGAGAAAGAGGCAGAGACACAGGCGGAGGGAGAAGCAGGCTCCATGCAAGGAGCCTGACATGGGATTCGATCCCGGGTCTCCAGGATCGCGCCCTGGGCCAAAGACAGGCACTAAACTGCTGCGCCACCCAGGGTTCCCAGAAGTTTTGATTCTTAATGGCAAATTGAGTATTTAAGTTATTAGTCTTCTTAACATGTAAAATTACATTTTTCCTTTTAAAAATCTTTTGTCATGAGATGAAATCCACCTAGTACTCTGAAAGCATTTAAGATTAGACTCCTTCTGTCGTACAGGCCTAGCTCTGGTTGTGGAACATCCACCAACTGTGACAGGTTAAAAGTAGGTCATATTACTGCTATGTGTTGAGCCCTGGTTGTGGCTCAGATGTGCTGTTAATCACTTCTAGGAGTTTGGGGAGAAAGCGGGGTAAGCCGAGCAGTGCTTGTGATAGGACTAAGAAGTGGTATCCCCTTAGATCCTCAGAGACCTCTTGCATCTGCTCCTCAGCCATCCGGCCCTCCATACCATGCTCAGCGAGGCACTCACTCCTCATGCAGTGGGGTCTGTGTTCCCCCAGGAGAGAGGCAGAGAGCAGGCAAGAGCTGGGTAGGGACTGTACCTGCATTACCAACTCTTCTTTTTCTATTTTAAATGCAGCCCTTTGACATTTTTTTAAATGTCGGAAGCAACATACAGATATGTGTAATATAAGTATGTTTCATCTATGGCAGTATGTGAAGCACAAACCAAAAACCATCCCTCCCACATTGCTTTTAATTGTTCTCTTCTCTTGATAGATGATAAAGGACACATTTAAGGTGTATTTTTTTTTTTTTTAAGATTTATTTATTTGAGGGAGAGTGCGAGTGCATGTGGGGGAGGGGCAGAGAGAGAAAAAGTTTATTTCTGCTGAGTGTGGAGCCTGATGGAGGGGCTTGATCCCAGGACCCTGACATCATGACCTGAGCCGAAACCAAGAGTTGGGATGCTTAACCGACTGAGCCCCCCAGGTACCCCCAGGTCAGATGTTTCTTTGCAGACCTTTTCCTATGCATTTCCCTACTCTTTTCATTAAACAAACATATTAAATGTCTTTGCATACTAGGCCACATAGTCGTTTTTTTGGCTACATGGCATTTCAGCGTACTTTATGCATTTCTAGACACATGCTTGTTCTTTCTAGCACTGTGCTCAACTCTGAGAATGAAGCGCTGGGAGATAGGCAGCCTTTGCCCTCACAAAGCACCGAGTTTAATGGTAGGGCAAATATATTACCGAATTTCTCACACAAATTTAGTTACAACCACAATAAACAGTGGGAAGGGAAAGCCTGTGACACTCTGAGTGTATGTTAGGGAGACCTTCAGGGTGTGGGCACATCATTTCAGTGGTCTCTTACTGATGGACACCGTTCTCTCTTGCTGCGCAGCTGTAATTATTTCTGCCTTGTTCTTGTGGATTGTGAGATCTACCCCACAGGATAAATTTCTACTAGCAGAGTGGGTACATTTCAAATTTCGATAATATGACCATGTTGTTCTCTCAGAGTTGTGTTTTCACGGGAAATAAAGTCTTAAGTTATTTTAAAGCAGGATTCTTTATGCAGGGCTCACTGTGTCTGTCCTTGGCTTGTAGGAAGGAGGAGGAGGAGCGAAGGCGGCGCGAAGAGGAAGAAAGAGAGCGTCTGCAGAAGGAGGAGGAGAAGCGCAGGAGAGAGGAGGAGGAGAGGCTGAGGCGGGAGGAAGAGGAGAGGAGGCGAATAGAAGAGGAGAGGCTTCGGCTGGAGCAGCAGAAGTAAGTGGGTCAGTGGCTGGTCTTGAAGCTTGAGAGCTGGCCCGCCATGGCCTCCATGTGCCACGCTTGTGGGAGAGTGCTATGATGTGTGCTGGGAGGCACAGCCGTGCCAACTCCTGGCATTTGTGCCAGTGATTGTCGTGTTCCCAAGACGGCCTTATCTTCAGCTTCAGTGGGTTGCAAAAAGGAAAGGGATGGGGTCAGCCGCCAGATCCAGGGACTAGAGCGGGAGCTGAGGTTGCTTGCTGGCTCTATCCCCAGGTCCACAGAATCTCGTCTTGCTTCCCCAGCTTGTGTGTCTGTCTCACCCCTTCTGTTCTCTGCCTTGGTGTACACAAGGCTGGCCCAGTGTGGATTTGTGTGGTCTGAGTTTTCATGCATCTGACAGATTGGCCGGAATCAGAGAGAGATCCAGTTAGTCCTGGGACAGAGGGTCTGCTTGGTGTGGCCTTTGTCAGGCATCTGTTCCTCATACAGAATTTGGAACATGAAACCATTTCTCCTTAGGACCGTGAGAGCAGCTGTGTCAGGGGGTGGTCCTTCAGGAGGGAGTTGTGGGTACAGGGACAAATCTATGGACAACCATGTGTGTGGGAAGATCTGAGGTGTGGGGGTGACCTGGCATCTAGAGGAAACCAGAGAACATGATGGTCCCTTGGTGTTTCGTCATCTCTCAGCAGCTCCTCAGAGGAGCTTCATTCCACTTTGGGGAGAGACTAGGAATGCTACCTTTAGGAGAGGGTGGCGCCCTGGGTGGCCAAGCCCAGTGTCATGTTCTGTTCAGGAGTTTGTGAGATTTTGCTTAGTCTCATCTATCTACTTATTTATTGAGAGCTGGCTTTCAGGTCTTTTTTCAGTTGGTCACCTGAGGTAGGAATTGTGTGATGTGTGTAGGAGAGAAAATGAGATTTATAACAATAGAGAGTACTGTCTCTCAACCAAACATGCCCAGTTACTATTTGCAGTGTTGATCTTGAAGGAAGGCTTTAAATTAAATGTGAGAGACCCTCAGAGTTTCCTGGCTTTTTTGACACTTACCAGGGCCACTTGCAAGACGTTCTTACTGCTCTCTGAGTGTCCAGGTGGAGAAGCCGTGGCCAGCAGTTGAGTGTCTCAGCTTTGCCATAGGTAGCAGCACAGCCTCTTACAGCATCCTGGTGAAAGTCCAGGCTGACCCCCGACTGCCTAGACTTGCATTCAAGCTCTGGCTGCTGCTGGCAGTGTGATCTTGGGCGAGTTCCCGAACGCCTGTGCCTTCTCCTCTCTGAAACCTCACCTCTGTCGTGGTCGTGAGAGCAGTAGTGGCTTAGTACCCTGGGACACATGCTGACCGGTAGCCATTACTGGGTTAGTCATTTCACAGAGTGACAAATTATAAAAGTAAATAACAGGGACATTTTCTTTTGCCATGAGCCATCTCCCACGGTCAGACTAGTGTGTATTTTCTGATTTTTAGGCAGCAGATCATGGCAGCTTTGAACTCACAGACCGCTGTGCAGTTCCAGCAGTACGCAGCGCAGCAGTACCCTGGCAACTTCGAGCAGCAGCAGCTCCTCATCCGCCAGCTGCAGGAGCAGCACTACCAGCAGTACATGCAGCAGCTCTACCAGGTCCAGCTTGCCCAGCAGCAGGTGTGCCCACCCCCTTCCAGCGCCCAACCTGTCCTTCCGCTGGGACCCGTGCTCCTTTGTAATGGGTGCTAATAAATTCTGCCTCCTTTAGCCTTAAAGGGATAATTTCAGGGGACTTTTATGAAGGGAGACTTTCAGGGTGCACAGCAGTTTTGAAAACAAATAGATGATATTAAACCAAAAAGTGATGTGACCACTGCTCTGTTGTGATTGAGCATCTGGAGGTTGTGTGGACCAGGTGTCATTCCAGTGAGTCTGGTTGAAACTCTGATGGTGGTCCTGGCACCGTGAGGACTGGGGTAACTGGTTTTAGTTCGACAATGTCCTTCAGGTGGTGGGCTGTCAGGTGGTGGCTGCCAGCTGCCAGTGGGAGGACCGGTCCCCTGAGGCTATCGGCTGATTTTGCAGGCTGGTCACCTTGACGTTTGCGTTAGGTACTGTGGCAAGACTCTGCTCCCATACACCACAGTGGTAGTCTTCCTCCAGCTCCCCTACCCCCAGGTACTTTGCTTCCACACAGGAGGAGTAGGTGGTTAAAGGAAAGCGCGTGGGATGAGGGGTGGGGAGGAGGGCAGTTAACGCTTGCATTTGGTCCTGGCTTTGCCATTATCTTGGGGTTTTTTGTTGTTGTTGTTGTTTTATTTTCTAAAGATTTTATTTCCTTTATTAGAGGAAAGCATGGTGAGAGAGCATGGTGGTGGGTGGAGGGAGAGGGAGAAGCTGACTCCTTGCTAAGCAGGGAGCCTGATGTGGGACTCCATCCCAGGACCCTGAGATCATGACCTGAGCCAAAGGCAGGCGCTTAACCCACTGAGCCACCCAGGCGCCCCCGCCCCCCATCTTGTTTGATATCAAGTTACCTACTGCTCTGATTTCTCTGCCTTTCTCTCAATGGGAATGGGATAAAATCCTGGTACCTGTTGTGTTCACCTCACTGAACTCTCAGAGGACTAAAATGAGAAAAATAGTTGCTCTGTGAAAATGTTGTATACAGGGACGGCTGGGTGGCTAGGCAGTAAATTAAATGGCTGCCTTTGGCTCAGGGCATGATC
This sequence comes from Vulpes lagopus, assembly GCF_018345385.1. Classification (NCBI taxonomy): domain Eukaryota; kingdom Metazoa; phylum Chordata; class Mammalia; order Carnivora; family Canidae; genus Vulpes; species Vulpes lagopus. The sequence goes on along the minus strand of NC_054824.1, from coordinate 147,417,624 downwards.
CCAGGATCTGAGGATCGAGTCCCACATCAGGTTCCTTGCAAGAAGCCTGCTTCTCCCTCTGCCTGTATCTCTGCTTCTCTCTTTCTTTCTCTCTTTCTCTCTTTCTCTCTGTCTCTCATGAATAAATAAAGTCTTAAAAAAAAATGTTGTGTACATATAACAGGTAACTGATCCTGTGTTCATGTTTCACACTGGGCAGAGGAATTAATGCCTTCGTTGTGTGGCTCTAACAAATTTTTACTCCTTTTCGCTCAGAAAGCAGTTTTGAAAAAAAAAGAAAGCAGTTTTGATCTGTCAAATGGAGGGAAGAAAACATCTGACATTGTAGTTGCTCAACATTTCTTGTCAGATGAAGTGATCTTGCTATTTTGCCAACTTTTAAAAATTCTTTGAAAATTAATATTCTTAAAATCCCTTTTCCCTTGAGTCTTCAGCATTAGTGAGAAGTTAAAAAGCACTGTATATTTTTGTCTTGTTCATGAGAAGATGAAAAAAATGTCAAACCAGAGTATATTCAAGACAATAAGTGGCATTTGAGGGATTTATTTTCTGTCCTCGAAAGCCTGTTTCTACTTCAAGCGTTACCAGCCTCTTCCTGCTTTGGTGATGGCTCCAAGATAATTGTCCAATAGGATAGCTCCCATGTCCTGCCCTGTTGATAAGTCACTGTCATTTCGTGAAAGCAAAGTTGGTCAGATAGGGCAAGCCGAGAATCTGTGGAAGAGGATTAGAAAGATCTTGAATCCATAATTTAGATTATAGTGATAGAACTCAGTTTTACACATTGATTAGTGGTCTCTGGGAATGGAGAAGGAAAGGTGCTGGGAAAGGAACAAAGGAACTTCAGCCCCATAAGTATTGATTTTTTTATAAATACTGTGCAAAATGACAAAATGTTAATACTTGTTCATTTGGAGATGTGGTTATGTGGGTGTTTGCTGCTGTGCTTTTAAAAACTTCCCACAGTACAGATGAGAGACAACGTAAGTAAACCATTATGATCTACTGCGTATAATAGAAGTTGATTTGAGGGCAGTGGGATCCCCAAGGGAGTTGTTCACTCTGCCAGAGGATTTCAAGCACGGCCTCCCAGAGAGCAGCCATCTGAGCTGGACCTGCTGATCATCAACAGAAATATTTTTCTTGCTGTCCTGTTGTGCAGTGAATTTTCTTAGTCTGCTGAATTATTTTGGTTGTATGCACTTTTTCTGGAGGCTGGTACTCTTTCTAGAAAATCGATATGGGAATAACTGAGAATCTGGGCCTTGGAAAGAGGTACTTGAAAATCTTACCTGTGTTACCAATCTGCATTAGCTGCACAAAAAGCGTCATTGTTCATTGAAATAACTGGAATGTAGATATATGTTAAGTGTGTGTACAGATATGCAGAAATATGTCCTTATCGTAAACCATGAGATTACAAAGGCTTTTTTCATATATTTTCTTTGTTTCATTATTTTATTTTTACTTTTAAAAACATTAGTTAACTTTTGACTTGATTTTTTTTATAAGATTTTATTCTAAAGTTGCTTAAATTCCCAAATGTTTAACAGTAAAATGGATAAATTTTGTACCTTCACAATGGAATATCATAGCAGTGCAAACAAAATACAATTACTTAAAACCTTATAGATGAACGTTGTAAAAATAATGTCAAAAGAAGCCAGACACAAAAAAGAACATTTATTATACAATTCCATTTATATTGAAAATCAGGGAAAGCAAATCTGTAGGAGTATAAGTCAGAATAGTTGTTAGCCCTGCAGCACAGATGGGGGTGGGTATCTGGAAAGGAGGATTCTGGGATGCAGATCATGCCTTCACTGGTATTGGTTATGTGGGTATGTATGTTTTATGAAAAACGATCAGGCTGTACATTTGTGTATGGTTTGTGTACTTTATAATTCAAAGTTTTACCGAAAGTTCCTTAAGTAATAACACTTAGGTACATCTAATAATATTACTATCCATCTTTTTTTTTTTTTTTTTTTTTTTTTTATCCATCTTGATATAAGAGGGGAATGTCCCCATAGTTGCCCTTTGTGTTTAAGATGTTTTTTACTCTTCTGTTTTGACTCAGGACATTTTGATTCCATTTTTATGAATGCACGTTTTAATCATAATTATGTAAACAGTGATGAATTTTCATTGATAAAATATTTTGACATCAAGCTACATTTTACAAGCCTATTTTAAATTAGGTTGGTATTTTTTTTATAACATGAGTAACAGTTTTCAGTTTAGTTGTAATGAGTTTTTCTGTATATAGCTTATGGTGAAGATTTAATTTTTGGTTAATTTTGTCCATATTAGAATAATTGTCCATATTTGATTTGTTGATTACTTTGGGGGCCTAGATCAGGTCTTACTAATTTACAGTTTCTACCTTCATGAATTTTCCTCTGTGATCATTTCTTTCTACCAAGTTTTATTTTCCTGAGTCAGATTTTGTGTGTCTGAATTTTATCAAGATTTTATGTCAGTTTTATTTATTTATTTACTCATTCATTCATTCATTCATTTGGGAGACAGAGAGGGTGGGGGGGCCAGAGACATAGGCAGAGGGAGAAGCAGGTTCCCTGCAAGGAGCTGGATGTGGGACTCAATCCCAGGACCCCCAGATCAGGACCTGAGCTTAAGGTAGACACTCAACTGCTGAGCCACCCAGGCATCCCTTATGTCACTTTTAAAAACAAATGTTACTGTGTTCAATTTTTGCCTTTAATTGTTTGGGGGTTGATTATTTCTACCTACTATCGTATTTAGCCGTTGACTTGATATTGTCCTACTGATAATCATCCAAAATAAGATAAAACTGGTAAAGTTTACTAGTAATTTCTTGAAGCACAGTGCTTTGGTAGGACAAAAACGTGGGGTCAGCATGCATTCCAGGGCAAATGTGCCACCTGTTAACCATCCTGGTCAGTGTGTCTTCACTGTTTTTCCACTTGTAGGCAGCCTTACAGAAACAGCAAGAAGTAGCAGTCGCAGGGGCTTCTTTACCTACATCATCAAAAATGAATGCAGCGGCACCAGGCGATAGGATGTCAGTTAATGGACAGGCCAAAACTCACACTGACAGCTCAGAGAAAGAACTTGAACCAGAAGCTGCAGAAGAAGCTGTGGAGAATGGACCAAAAGGTATGGTTTGGCATATGTGTTTATCCAGATGTCGTAATTGAAATTTATGGAAAACAAGTCAGGAGTCTGGCTAACTAGCTTTGGAGAGCAGTTACATATTTGTGAGAGCTGAATGCTTCTGTACCCTTTTAAGTCTGAATCTGATGCTTCTGGTGACCCTTAGAATAGCATAGAAGAGCAAGCCAGGGGATCCCTGGGTGGCGCAGCGGTTTGGCGCCTGCCTTTGGCCCAGGGCGCGATCCTGGAGACCCGGGATCGAATCCCATGTCAGGCTCCCGGCGCATGGAGCCTGCTTCTTCCTCTGCCTGTGTCTCTCTGCCTCTCTCTCTCTATGTGACTATCATAAATAAAAAAAATAAATTAAATAAAAAAAAAAAAAAAAAAAAGAGCAAGCCAGATGTCTTCTGAACACTTTGAATTGTGTTATTGGTTACCTATTGCTGCGTACCAAATCGTACCCAGATTAGCAGCTTACAGTAACAACTGTTTATTGTCTCACACAGCGTTGAGATTCCTGGGGTTTTTGGAATTGAGGAGCAGCTTAGCTGAACAGTGGTGGTTCTGGTCCCATTTGGTTTTAGTGTGATGCCTGCCAGGACTTCACTAGAGGCTCTACTTCCAGAGGGTTCCCTCCCATGAGTTGCAAGATGGTACTGGCTGTTGGCAGGAGGCCGTGTTTCCTGCCTTGCAAAAAGCCTCTTCTTCAGGCTGTCTGTCCTCAGTGTAGTGGCTGGCTTCCTCAGAGCACATGAACCAAGGGAACAAGGCCGAAGTGGCAGTGTCTTTTACGCTGTAACTTTGGAAGTAATACGTTGGCACTTCCACTGTGTTCTGTTGGCCATATGTACCAACCCTGTGCATTGTGGGTAGAGACCTTTCAAGTGAGTGAATACCCAGAGATGAGGATCACGAGGTTAGCAGGGGCATCTTGAAGGCTACCTACCATATACTATGATGTATTTTTTGTTTAAAGATGTATTTATTTATTTTAGAGTGAGAGAAAGTTGTAGGCACAAGTGGGAGGGTCAGAGGGAAAGGGAGAGAGAAACTCAAGCAGACTTCCTACTGAGTTTGGAGCCCAGGGCTCAATCTCACGACTCTAAGATCATGATCTAAGCCAAAACCAAGAGTTGGTTGCTTAACTGTTTCACCCAGGTCCCCACAATGTTTTTTTGTTTGTTTGTTTTGTTAAGATTTTAAAAAATTTATTTATTCATAAGAGACAGAGAGAGAGAAAGAGGCAGAGACACAGGCAAGGGAGAAGCAGGCTCCATGCAAGGAGCCTGATGTGGGACTCGATCCTGGGTCTCCAGGATCACGCCCTGGGCTGAAGGCAGCGCTAAGCCAGTGGGCCACCGGGGCTGCCCCCACAATGTATTTTTTGAGACTAAAGTACCAGAAGATAATTTAGCATTTTTAGAGGTCTAGCTTTTTATGGGCCGCTCATTCATTCAACAACTGCAAGATTTTCTGAGTGCTAGGAGGAAAATGTGAGGCAGAATGACACATGAGGTGTAAACTGTAGCTGCAATAAGGACTGTGGTGGGGAGAAAGACACGTGTAGGTTCAGAGCACGTGGTGTGGGGACTGAATGAGTCGCAGAGGTCAACAGAGGTTTCCTGGGGAAGAGATGACTGAGCTGAGAGAGCCAAAGCAAGGCTAGGCTTTAACTTAAGAAGGAAGAGAAGAGCATGGCAAGGATGGTGGTTGGGTAGTGGTATGGTTTGTAATAAAGACCATTTGAGACATCTGCCTTGTCTTTTTTTTTTTTTTTGCCTTGTCATTTTAGAGTAAGTAACAGAAAACAGCTTTGGATAAATCCTTGAAATCCCATGGTTTAACTCCTCTTCCCTTTTATCACTATAAGAGTTTATCAGTATTTTTTTTTTTTTTTTTAAGTAAATCTCTACAACTGTCATGGGGCTTGAACTCATCACCCCAAGAATGAAGAGTTATATATGTTCCACTGGCTGAGTCAGCCAGGAACCCTAAGTCTACCAATATTTTCAAATGAATTTTTTGTCAAAGGTTTCTGTGACCACGTCTGAAAAACCTGCTGAGTGGTCTGGTGTATATAGATGCTGCTCAGCAACAAGACTACCCCTTTGTATTTGGTCCTTAGTGGTTCCAGTCCTATTCAAGTTTTGCTGTTTCTTTGAGCTCCTTTAGAATAGGCCCTAGAACTTTGGGATCCTTAAAGGTCAAGGTTCGCCTTTTTTTTTTTTTTTTTTTTTTTTGACAGAGACTAAAGTCAAAGCCCAGCTTTCTTTGTACAGATCCAAAAGTGAATTTATTCCTAAGTCCAGATCTCCCTTCTTTATTAGGTTTCCCTGGCTCCAGCTAGGAGGTTTCCAAGGTCCAGTTTTAAATCCCCATGTGTAATCAGAGTGTTGAAAAAATCACTTCTAAGATTGTGGATTGCATTTGTTACTTGAAGTGGTGTGACCTTTGAATACCTAGTGACATTGGTAAATGTTGCAGTTCAGGGGGAGACTTTGCTGGGAAACATGTAAATTCCTCTAAGTCCTTGATTTTAAGGTAGACCAGATAATACTTGGTGCCTCACTGCAGCCAGGCAGGTGTCCTGTGCGAGTCAGCCGCCTGCGGGTGAAGGCTCATCCTCTTCAGCGTGTGTAATTCCTGTTGCTTTTAGAATCTCTTCCAGTAATAGCAGCTCCGTCCATGTGGACACGACCCCAGATCAAAGACTTTAAAGAGAAGATTCGGCAGGATGCAGACTCGGTGATTACAGTGGGCCGAGGAGAAGTGGTCACTGTTCGCGTCCCCACTCATGAAGAAGGATCATACCTCTTTTGGGAATTTGCTACAGACAATTATGACATTGGATTTGGGGTGTACTTTGAATGGACAGACTCTCCGAACACTGCTGTCAGCGTGCATGTCAGCGAGTCCAGTGATGACGACGAGGAGGAGGAAGGTAGAGCTCTTGGTCCATACTGACAAGTTCTGGGTTGTGTATTGGCAAAAATGGCTTGGTTTGCATGTCAGCCACCCTTGTGCTTCCTGATTTACACTTTTGGATAGGTATTCATCTCTTCATAAGTGGGATCTCAGCTGAAAAGGCTGAGAGACAGGCCAGCCTCCTGGAAGGGAATGGGGCCCGAACGTGACCTTGCTTTAATGCTAGGCAGGTCTGTCTGACAGTGTGTTATGCTACAGCTTCTCACTATTGTGTTACTTCCAGCATTTTGTGTTGGAAAGCCAAATGTGGAAAAAAAAAAAAAAAAAAAAGGAAAGCCAAATGTGCAAGATCGTTTGAAAAATTTTAAAAGAGCAAGCAAGAAATTCTGCCAACTCTGGAATTTATTTAAATTTACATTTCTGATATTAGCTTTTTAAGTCATTGCTCTAAAGTTTTTTTATGTAAATACAGAAACTCATACCAGAACATCATACCTTAAAAAAATAAAAAATGTCAGCTGTTCTTCCCCATTTTACACAAGTATCATTTTTTACTTTCTCTGTAAGTAGACAAAATGGAGTGTTTCCATCTTGGTCTAGGAAGTAGGTTATAAAGTACATACGTATTAATGGAGAAGATGGTCTCCTTAATTTTGTTTTGCAGAAAAGGTAGAGCTCAGGGCTTTGGTACGTACCTAGTGAGCACTTGAGTTCCTGTGTCAGCATAGCAGAGGCTGATATAAAAAGAGTGCCCTGGCTATGAGAGTGGAGAAGCAGCCTCTTGGTTCTTTGGAGCTCTAACCTTTCAGATGACTTGTACACAGACTGCTTGTGCTTGAAGAGGATTGGTAATATTTCACAGACATCACATTGAGATACCCTGAAAGAGGTAGTTGTTGGAGGTTTGTGGAGGAAGGCTAGAAGTTCAGCTGTCAAGGTGCACAGTTGGATTCAGGCACCACATGTGCTGCATACTGGGCCCTCTGGGCCACATATGGCAACACATGTATGGGCCAGTGTCGTTGAGGAGCTGCTTTGTGTCATGGCACTTTGATTTCAGCAGCCTTTATCTCAGAGTACCGGACCAAGGTAAAACATTGCCCACAGATACTGCTGACTGAACCAGAAAGGAGAAAACAGGAGTGAGGAAAGAGCAAGCAGAGGCGAGAGACCTGAGCAGGTGTCACTACCCCCATGTCAGGTGCCACCAAGCAACATCAGGACCAGAGACTGGCCTTTCTTTCTTTCTTCCTTTTTTCCTTTCCCTTTCCCTTTCCCTTTTCCTTCCTTCCTTCTTTTTTTTTTTAAGATTTTATTTATTTATTCATGAGAGATAGGCAGACAGAGAGAGAGAGAGACATAGGCAGAGGGAGAAGCAGGCTCCATGCAAGGAGCCTGATGCAGGACTCGATCCTAGGAATCCGGGATCATGCCCTGAGCCAAAGGCAGATGCTCAACCACTGAGTTACCCAGGTGTCCTGAGACTGGCCTTTCTGTTGTATCACAGGAACTCATGAAAATTAGACTGTTTGCAAGTGTCTGGGAAGGGAAGTTTGTGTGTGTAGATTGTTACACTTCTAAAGAGCTTTGTGAATAGTGTAGAAGAATTCTCGGGTCAGAAGCAGGTCAAGGTGATCTATGTCTCCTGGCTTGCCTATTGGAGACTCTCTGAAGGGAGGTTGCATCCTAGCGTGAGCCCTCACCTGAGTGTCATTTTGGGGCTCTTCATGTTGGGCAGGGCACCGGTAAACATGGCCACGGTCCAGTGCCTCTCTGGAGGTGAGAACCATTGGCACACCCTTGATCTCTGCTCCAATATGTGATATCCTTCAGGTGGAAATGTCCTTGTGCTGTTCCTAATCATAAAATGATTTCCATCTAAAACTGTCAATAGCCCTGTATGAACCAAAACAATAGTGAGGACTTACTGCCCCCAAGAGTTGTTTGCAAAGAGTGAGCATAACTTGTCCTTTTTGAAGATGTAGCTCACAGGCTGCATGTGTCTCATGGCTTCTTATGAAGGCCACTGTGTGCCACCATGTCTTGTCCCCATAGTGCATTTTATGGGAGTCATTTTAGCTTGGCTTAAGATAGAAGAGCAGTCAGTCTTTTTTGTTTGTTGGTTTGGTTTTTCTCTATTTAGTCTTGAAAGCTGCGGGAAATTGTTCTCTTTGAAGAAGTGTGGCTCATAACCTATCTTCCTGCTCTAATTCTACCTGTCTTTATTGTTACAGGTCCCAGGTCTTTGCTTAACCTGATGAAAGGTACATTGCTCATCTGTCCCAGTAACCTTTGGTTTTACAGATTTTGAACAAAATCTGGATTTTGAATTACTGGACTAATAATGTGTTTCATGGATACGCTTATAGGCAATATAGGCTTTTTGAATGGCTCTGTATTTCTCATTTGCAAATGAAGGACATTTATTGCTGTGATGAAGCAAATCTTATTTGGGCCTATTTATCAGAGTGTTATTTGCCTTTTTTTTTTAAGTAAACTTTTTTTTTTAAGATTTTATTTATTTGATACAGAGAGAGCAAACATAAGTAGGGGGAACAGCAGGCAGAGGGAGAGAAGGAGAAGCAGACTCCACGCAGAGTAGGGAGCCCAGTGTGGAGCTCGATCCCAGGATTCCAGGATCATGACCTGAGCTGAAGGCAGACGCTTAACCAACTGAGCCACCCAGGCATCCCCTAAATAACTTTTTTATTTTAGAATAGTTTTAGATTTATAGAAAAGTTGCAAAAATAGTACAAAGAGTTCTAGTATATACCACCACACACAGTTTCTCCTGGTGTTAATAACATCTGTCTTGTACTGTGGTAGGTTCATCATTACTAATGAACCAGTATGGATACATTATAATTACCAAAAGTCCATATGTATTCAGATTTCCTTAGTTTTTATCTAATGTTCCAGGATCCCATCCAGGTTGCTATGTTATAGTTAGTTATTTTGTCTCTTTAAGCTCCTCTAGACTGTGAGAGTTTCTCTGGCTTCCCTTGTCTAAATTCCTGACAATGGCTATTGACAATCACCATGCAGTTAACCAATGTTGCCCCAATTCACTCTGCCGTGTTATGAATGTGTTATGGTCTTTTATCTTCTGTATGATATATTCCTCTTATCTGTTGGCTTGAGATTCTTTATATTTTATACGTGAAACTGGGATTTTAAGCTGGTTTGCAATTTTCTCACTCCTGTAGGTTTCCAGAGGTATTTTTTTCCTAATTTCATATCATTACAGCAGAAACTATTAACTGGAACAAACCTGGAATCAGAGCTTTTTGCCACTGGGATCATCCTTGAGTTAACACAGACCTGTAGTGAAAGTAATGGATTTTCAGAGTGTCTCTGAATGCCTACCTCTTTACTTTGGTTTCCTCATTTTACTCTTTATATATCAGATATATAGAAAATGATACTCCTCAAAGCTTGATTGCCCTTTCCTAAAACAGAGAGAATTTTCCTATTGTTGAAGAGGAAGAGGAGAGTGTCATTTTCCTTGGTGTTGCTCAGGCGAGCAAGGTTCCACGTTACTACAAGGAATGAGGAATTATGGGGCTGTGCACGGGGAAGAGTGGGGCTCAGAAGTAGTAGTGGTGGTTACAGTCCAGGGAGAGAGAGATGTTGGCTGCTTCCACCACCAGATAGCAGCTAGTCAGACACAGGAATAAACAAATAAACGACCCAGGGACTAAGTGCTCACAGGTGTGTAAGTTGTAGAATGGCTCCAGAGAACTTCTGATGAGAATTTTCTCATAGAACTGGGTTGCAGTGTTTGATGCAAATGCGTTTTTCCTGGATCTGTTCACTGATGTGTTTCCTGTCTGTCTCACAGAAAACGTCAGTAATGAAGAGAAAGCCAAAAAGAATGCCACCAAGCCTCTGCTGGATGAGATTGTGCCTGTGTACCGGCGGGACTGTCACGAAGAAGTGTATGCCGGTAGCCACCAATACCCAGGGAGAGGAGTCTACCTCCTCAAGTTTGACAACTCCTACTCTTTGTGGCGGTCAAAGTCGGTCTACTACAGAGTCTATTACACTAGATAAAGATGTTACAGAGTCTGGAGTCTAGGGTGGGGCAGAAGACAGCGTTTAGTTTGGAATTTCTTTTGACTTTGTGGAGCATTGCAGTCAGTGTTTACCCTATTGATTTTGGTCTGATGGCTGGTGAACTCTTGTGGGGACTCAGGGTTCCCTTGAAACCCTTTAGCATTAATACTCTGGGGTTAGGGGATTCCTCAGACCCCTCGAGCCCTTGGGTGCTGACCACCAGAGTCACTAGTGGATGCTGAAGTTACAGGAGCTACGTGTTAAATCTTTAAGGTCTCCAAAATAAAACCTCCCCACGTTGACCCCACCTGACTGATGGTGAGTCCATGCTGCCTGCTCCATGTGTTTTACGAGAGCCCGTAGTTACAGTGACCTCTGATGGGAAATCCTCATGTCAGTAGTCTACCTGAGGTGCAGCTGACTTTGAGGAAGGTCATCATTTTTAAAAACTGAAAAACTCAAGACCTCACAGATTATAATAGAATAAAGTTGCCTCAATTTGATTTTGTTTTGAACAACCCAGATTGTTTCTGCTTTGAGTGCAGCTTGTTCAGTTCAGAGTTGTATTACAGAGAATTATTTTCCAAGATCTTAAGAATGTTCAAAGCTGATTGTTAATTGAACTATGAAGACACCTAGAACACCTGAGACATCTGTCTTAGCAAGCCTCTGCTTGGTCCTTTGCTCTTCCTCTGGTACTAGTACACTACCAGTAACAAAGCAAAATTCTTTTTTGTCTCAGTTGGGCTTTATCGAGCATCTCAAATTGAAACTGTTTTCTACACAAGCATATAGTTATGGGTTTTGTAAACTCAAATTGGCACCTACTGAATTAAAATATACAATATCACTTAAATATAATTCGGTGTGTGGGGAATAACATTGCACTAAATGGAAATCACTGCCAGAGACAGTCCATTTTCTTTTCATGTGTTAATACTTAGGTACAAACCCCTACACAATTCCAGTTTGGAATTGCTTGCTAGAGAGAATTGGAAATGCATATGCCCATGCTTAAATTGTTTTAGAGCTTTAATCTGTATTATGTCTTTAGAGATGGGAAGAGGTACATCTTTGTTTTCCTTACTGAAAACAGATATGGATTAATTGCCTCACATTTGTATAAGTGATCGACTAGTGTAGAGATTCTTGTTTTCAGAGGGAGGGTGGTATAGCTAGAAAGCGACAAAGACGGCAATACACATGTAATGTTACTGTATGTTGTTACTGAAATACTTAGATTTTTATAATTTCAAATCATAAATCACTTCTTGTAGGAGGGTCTCTGTTGATTAGCTGCGTTATATACAGTTCACTACGTAAGGGGCTGTTGGTTTTTGTGTGCTGCATTTCTGTCTGTTTTTTAATACCTGGTTTTGTACATACCTAACTCTGTTCTCTTTTGGTTATTCAGAAACTGGATTATTTTCTCCTAAGCAGTGCTTAATTTGTGTTTTTTAATTTTGATTCACTAGTTCCAGCTCAAAGATGTCCACACTGTTCTGTCCAGAACACTTTCAGGCTCTCCATCAGCTCTCATGTATATATGGTATAGAAACCATGGGGTTAGGCACTTCTTGGCTTTTTTTTTTTTTTTTTTTTTTTTTTTTTAATGAGAAAATACTGTATTTAAAATGTAAAATAAACTTTTAAAAAGCAGGCACTAATATATATTTCTTCCAGCCTTTGATTACAGATTTGTCCTTGCACATGTTAAGATGAATTATCTTCTAAAAATATCATTGTTCTTGGGAGCAGTGTATGTCACTTTACATAGCAGTGGTTCCTGTCATGTGCTCATGTCAGAACATTTTTTTGGTTTTAAACTTTTTTATTGCCTTTGGCTGTTGATTAGTACAGTACAAGTGCGATTTCAAAAAGATCTTGAAAATAATATATTTAATCAATTAAAATGTTTATCTGTAACCCGTTGATGTTTCATTAATACAGTTACTCTCTGAAGTGTTAGTTTTGTATTTCTTCATTTTGGAAGGATGAGAAGAAATATTCCAAATGACCTTTTCTGTTTTAAAAAGTTGAAAACCAACAGCAGACTATTTCTGACTGATTATTTAATTTTTGCTGTGAATTACCCCAGTGAGTTAAGATTTTAAAGTTTTCAGACTTCTTCGTGGAAAGGAAAGCACTACTTTTTCTTAAAAGGGACTTATAAAATTATTTTCCCTATACAACCAGATTTTTAGCATATTCCTTGACATACACGGGGACCACCTGCTTTAAAATAGTTTCTGAGGTCTGGCACTTGGAAAGCAATAATTAGAGGAGTGCCCCAGTCAGTATAATGTGGAATGCCAGAAACTATTCTAAAAATGACCCCACTGAAATGTGTATCGACCTGGACATCAAATTTCATTTGCTTGTTTGAGATTTGGAGAGAGAGAATGAGTTGATCATCCTGGGATTTTATCACTGTGTTGGGGTACTGAGAAGCCAGACCAGAAAGTACTTAAGGAGAACTGTTGATGTGTGTGTGCATCTTCGAAGCCATGTGACTGAGTCTTGACCATCTGTCTTGTGGAAGAGGAGAAGCAACCTATTCAAAATAATAAGTGATTGCTAATAATTGATTATTAGCTTGGAGTGCACAATCTACAACCAAAACCATCTTTGCACTCTTTCCCCAGCCTCAGTTCATCACCTCCGTCAGAAACTTAACAATGTGTGCATGTGATCTTGGGGTAGAGCAAATCTTAACTTTATTTCTATGCACTAATTTTTCAAAATGTGTATAAATCAAACTTGGACTTTTATCTTACATATATTCTCCTACAAGTCTTCCACTTTTTCTTGAGAGCTTCTTAAGATCAAGTTGATTACTGTCCTTTCAATACCCTTCTTTTGAATTTATTACATGGTTATTATTTCAGGTGCTTATTATTTTGCTTGACTTTGTAATGAAAAAGGTATTAGCTCCATTTTTATTAGTTGACATGCCACTTTTAATAAGTTGTGATTTGATTAGGATACTTAATGTAGTACCAGGAAACGAAGTGGTCGACTTTTCCAGAATTGACCTTGGCGTTTGGACTTGGGCCGTCAAACCTGGGGGGAACAGTATAAATTGGAGCAGTCAACTCCTTTCTTGTAGTTTTAACAAAGTCTTGAGCGTAATTGCTCTGTTCAGCCCAGTGCTGAACTCATGACTTGTGAGTCTATGGAAAGAGCAAGTACAAATGTGATTACGAGTGCCGATTTTTTTCACCTTTAATGTCCTATCTATATAGTTCAAACAGTTTTTACCCTTTGCCAAAAATCCTGAACTTAAATGTCTCCAATTGAAAGTGACATAACTTTTTTTTTCTGTGACAAAATAGATGTAAACATGTTTCTCATAAGTTCTGCATTTTGCAACTTTAAAAATTCTGGTCTGTGTTAATGGAAAGTTTTCCCTTTTTACTAAGTATAGGCCTCCTGTGTTCTTTTAATCTGCTGGATTTCTTCCATAGAGTGGTTCTTTTTTTTTTTTTTTTTTTAATAAATTTTTATTGGTGTTCAATTTACCAACATACAGAATAACACCCAGTGCTCATCCCGTCAAGTGTCCCCCTCAGTGCCCGTCACCCATAGAGTGGTTCTTTGGCCATTTTTCTGTTAATTGAACATTTTAGGTTACTTGTGATTTTTTTATTATAAGTGATGTGTCAGTAAACACTCTTTTATATGTCTTTCTGCACATCTGCATGAGTTTTTCAAGAGTGGAATTACTGGATCACACATTCTGTGCATTTTTGATTTTCATACACCCTGCCACATTGTCCTCCAGAATGGCTGAACTGATTCTCCTACAGCTCCATAGTGTGGGAGAATACACTTTTTGCCCTGTCAACACTTTATATTACCACACTTATGTCTTGGTTGATCTGATGGTGAAAGATGAAATTTTCTTTTACTGTGTGTTTCCCTGGTAACTAGTAAGATTAAGCATCTATTTCTATTGGTCAGTTGTATTTTCTCTCATAAATTGCCTGTTTGTGTCCTATACCCATGTTTCAATTAGATAATTTTATATTGATTTATTGGTATTAGAAATATAGCTTCTATACTAATGCATTATATATAAGTAGTTTGTGCCAGTTTATTGCTACTCTGTTAATTTCATTTGTGGTCTTAGGTCTGTTTATATATGCCTATATTTGGTCATAGACGTTATAACCTAGCTTGTCAGCTTCATTCGTTTTATTTCCGTGTGTGTGTGTGTGTGTGTGTGTGTGTGTGTATACAGCCTGAGTGGCTTAGCGGTGTATACACACACACACACACACACACACACACACATATGTGTCTGTGTATATCTGGTTCTAAACTCTGTTCTATTTATTTGACCATTTATGTGCTAATACTGTAAATTACTATAGTTTTTAACAAGGCAAATCTCCCGGTGTTTTTATACTTTTTCTTTTCCTTTTTTTTTTTTTTTTAAGGCTTTTATTTATTCATGACAGCAGACAGAGAAAGAGAGAGAGAGGCAGAGACACAGGCAGAGAGAGAAGCAGGCTCCATGCAGGGAGCCCAATGTGGGACTCAATCCTGGGTCTCCAGGATCACACTCCGGGCCGAAGGTGGCACCAAACCACTGGGCTACCCGGGCTGCCCTTTCTTATATATTTTTGAACCTTTGTTCTTTTTTTTTTCTTTTTAAGATTTTATTTATTCATGAGACACAGAGAGAGAGGCAGAGATACAAGCAGAAGGAAAAGCAGGCAGAGGGAGAAGCAGGCTCCATGCAGGGAGCCCGACATGGGACCTGATCCTGGGTCTCCAGAATCATGCCCTGGGTGCTAAACTGCTAAGCCACTCGGGCTGCCCTGAACCTTTATTCTATATGAACATTTAATCATTAGCCTGTCATATTTCATGAAAAATCTTGACGGGGTTTGCATTGGAGTATTGCATTATTTTCTAGGTTGATTGAGAGAGCTTACATAGTCTTTTTTTTTTTTTTTTAAGATTTTATTTATTTATTCATGAGAGACAGAGAGAGAGAGGCACAGACACAGGCAGAGGGAGAAACAGGCTCCATACAGAGAGCCTAACGTGGAACTCGATCCCCCGTCTCTAGGATCACACCCTGGGCTGAAGGCAGCGCTAAACCACTGAGCCACCCTGGCTGCCCAGCTTACATAGCTTTTATTAAAAGATTGGTAGTTCCATGTTCTTAAATGGTATCCAGTAGCAGAGACGGAAGGCACAACCCTTAAGTGGTCTTCCTGCCAGCTAATCTGGGACAACAGAGACTCTAATAAAATAGTTTGAGCTTATGAATGGGCCAGAGTAGGCAGGTGGTACAGGGTGGGGTGGGTTAGTTCCAGGACTTCATGAAGTGATCGAGAGCCCCCAAGTTACATTGATTTTGTTTCTCCACCATTGTAGGGGATGAGATTGTTTTGTATGTGTGGTTAGGAGCAGGCTTGCCAGGATCACAGTCCCAGTTGGGGGGGGGGGGGGTGTAGATCTGCCCACTTCTAAGGAGAGAACCTTTATTTCTGTTCCACCAGCAAGTACATAGTCCCATGGGCCCCTCTGACTGCTGGGCAGTCATGTGCCCAGCCACAACTCAGAGAGGGTCATGTCTACTATGAAAAAGACATGGATTCCAGTGGACAGTTAGACTGCATTCGTCACGTGAGCTTTGAAATCCTTAGCTTTCATTAATTTTTTTCCAATTACAAAGTCATATTTATTGTGGAAAGTTTAGACAATATACAGAGATGAAAACATGAAACTAAAATGATAAACTTCCCACTAAAAATAATCACTTGGGAACTTCCTTCTGGGTTTTTTTTTTTTTTTTTTCCGTATTTTCAATTCTAGAATAATTCTGGCATATAAAAAGGTAGAATATAGTATGAATACTCGTACCCACTACCCACACTGGTCATGTTTGTCTTTTTTTTTTTTTCCTCCCATGCTTCAGATCTTGTCAAAATAATAAAATGAATGAGAGCTTGAGCCCTATATGTACCTTTTCCCGATTATCATTTCTCTTTCATCCTCCCAACGATAATTGTTACCCTGATTTTGAGGTCTATCATTCCATAACAATGTATGTTGCCTGAAAAAAGATAATATGATTTTGCAGAATGCTTTTGAATATTATTTAAATATAAGGAAATAAGTATTAATTTATACATTCTCCCCTCCTAATATACTCTGCAGCTTTCTTTACTTGAAAACTGGGGGCACCTGGGTGGCTCAGTCATTTTAAGTGTCTGCATTCAGCTCAGGTCATGATCTCAAGGTCCTGGGATTGAGCCCCACGTTGGGCTCCCTGTTCAGCGGGGAGTCTGCTTCTCCCACTCCCTTTCCCTCCCTCTCTGTACCATCTTTCAAATAAATAAAAATAAAATCTTAAAGTATACAGTTCAGTGGAATGTAGTGTGTACGATGTTGTGCACCCACCACCTCTCAAAGCTTTTCATCGCCCTAGAACACCCATACTTATTTTTATTTTATTTTATTTTTTTTTATGATAGTCACAGAGAGAGAGAGAGAGGCAGAGACACAGGCAGAGGGAGAAGCAGGCTCCATGCACCGGGAGCCCGATGTGGGACTCGATCCCGGGTCTCCAGGATCGCGCCCTCGGCCAAAGGCAGGCGCCAAACCGCTGCACCACCCAGGGATCCCCCCATACTTATTTTTAAAAATCACTCCCATCTTCCCTCTCCTCTTTCTTGGTAACTGCTAATCTGTTGTTTGTCTCTATGGATTTGCATATTCTGGATATTCCATATATAAAGAATCATGCAATATTTGACATTCTGTGTCTTCTTTGACTTTAAGCATAATGTTTTCAAGGTTCATCCAAATTATAGCCTGTATCAGTACTTCATTGCTTTTTATGACCGAATGATAATAATCCATTCTATGGATATGCCTCAATTTGTTTATTCATCAGTTGATGGACTTTTGGGTGGTTTCTACTTTTTTTTTTCCCCTCAAAGATTTTATTTATTTACTTGACAGAGCACAAGCAGGGGGAGTTGCAGAGAGAGGGAGAAGTAGATTGCCTGCTGAGCAGGGAGCCTGATTTAGGGCCTGATCCCAGGACCCTGAGATCGTGAGCCAAAGGCAGAGACACTCAACTGAGCCACCCAGGCACCCTGGGTTGTTTCTACCTTTTGACTGTTGTGAATAGTGCTGTTATGAACGTTCGTAAACAGTATGTGTTTGACTCCTTGTTTTCAGTTGTTTCAGGTATATACCTAGGATAATTGATGGGTCATATGATAATTCTGTTTGGAACTATGTTTTCCATAATGGCTGTACCATTTTACTTTCCTGCCAGTAGAACATTAGAGGAGGGTTCCTGTTTCTCCATAACTCCTCCACTACTTGTTTACTGTTTTGTTTCGTTTTATGGCATTTGTAGATGTGAGGTTGGGTCTTGTGACTTTGATTTGTATTTCTTTTTTTTTTTTTTTTTTTAAGATTTTATTTATTTATTCATGAGAAACACAGAGAGGAGAGAGAGAGAGGCAGAGGGAGAAGCAGGCTCCATGCAGGGAGCCCGACGTGGGACTTGATCCTGGGTCTCCAGGATCACACCCTGGGCTGAAGGCAGCACTAAACTGCTGAGCCACCTGGGTTGCCCTGTATTTCTTTTATAAGCAACTATATCAGATACCTCTTGGTGTGCTTGTTGGCCATTTCTGTATCTTTGGAGAAATGTGTGTTCAGATCCATTTTTAAATTGAGTTGTCTTTTGTTATTTACTTTTAAGTGTTCTTTATATATTCTGAATATTGAACATTAGATATGTAATTTGCAAATATTTTCCCCCATTCTATAAGCTGTCTTCTTACATTTTTGATAATGTCCCTTGATGTACCAAAACTTATCTTTCATATGAAGCCCAACTTATCTTAATTTTCTTTTATTGCTTGTGCTGTGGGTGCCAAGTGTAAGAATCCACTGCCAAATCCAAAGTCATGAAGATTTTACCTTTGTGTTTGCTTCTAATAAGTTTTCTAGTTTTAGGTCTTATAGTTAAGTCATCAATCCATTTGGGGTCAATATTTGTGTCTAGAATGGGATTGGGGTCCAGGCTCATTCTCTGGCATGTGGCTTTGTGGTTGTGGCAGCACTGTTGAGGAAGATGGTTCTTCCCATTGCATGGTTTTGGAATCCTTGCTGAGGACGTAAATTTGAGTTTATTTTTGTCCTCTCAATGGGTTTTACCATTTCACTAATGAAGGATGTTTAGGTTGTTTCCATTTTTTTGCCATTAAAATTTTGACCTAAATGAACATGTACCTAAATCATTTTGCATATGTACCTCGGTGTACTTGCATCTTTAAATCTCTGAGGGAGGGAGGGAGGGAGGGAAGGAGATAGATAGATTATTTTATTTTTTTTTTATTTTTTTATTTTTTTTATTTTTTGAGAGAGAGAAAGGGAGGAGAGGCAGATGGATAGGGAGGGAGAGAATCTCAAGCAGGCTCCACACTGACTGGGGCTAGATCTGATGACCCTGAGATCATGACCTGAGCCAAAACCAAGAGTCAGACATTTAACCAGCTGAACCAACAGGCACCCCTGATACTTGTATTGCTATTACAGATTATCTTTTTTTTTAGGGTTTTTTTAATTTTTAAATTCATGAGAGACAGGCAGAGATACAGGCAGAGGGAGAAGTAGGCTCTGTGCAGGGAGCCTGATGTGGGACTCGATTCCAGGACCCCAGGATCACGAAGGCAGATGCTCAACCACTGAGCCACGCAGGTGCCCCAGATTGTCTTTTAAAATACCAGATTGGGGGATCCCTGGGTGGCGCAGCGGTTTAGCGCCTGCCTTTGGCCCAGGGCGTGATCCTGGAGACCTGGGATCGAATCCCACATCGGGCTCCCGGTGCATGGAGCCTGCTTCTCCCTCTGCCTATGTCTCTGCCTCTCTTTCTCTGTGTGTGTGACTATCATAAATAAATAAAAATTTTTAAAAAAAACCTGCAAAAAAATAAATAAATAAAATACCAGATTGGTTTATTGAGATTTAAATTACATACAGTAAAAATGCATCTTTTTATTATGCTGTTAGAAGTCACAACACAAGAGTTTTTTGCCTTGTCCCATAAGAGTCTGTTCCCTGTCCCTGCCTCCTGGCAACCACTGATCTGATTTCTGACCCTATAGATTTGCCTTTGCCCAAACCTCACATAAATGTTATCATATAGCATGGAGCTTTTTCACTTAGCTCGTTTTCACTTAGCATGGTGTTTTTTTAGAGCCACTCGTGTTGTGATGTATCAGTAGTCCCATTTCATTGCTGGGAAGTAGCCCATTGCCTGGATGTGCGATACTTTGTTTATCCATTCACCTGTTGATATGTGGGTTTTTCAGGTTTGGGGTAATTAGGAATAAAGCTGCTGTAAACATTCATGCATCTGTGTGGACAAAGGTTCTTATTTCTCGTGGCTTAATATCTAGGAGTTGGTGAAATTGTAAGTATATGTTTAGCTTTTCTGTTTTTAAATGAATGGCCAAACTGATTTTCAAAGTAGCTGTGCCATTTTTAAGTTCCCACTAACACCATTTTCAAGTTCTAGTTGCTTCATATCCTCACTAGCATTTTATATATCAGTTTTTCAAATTTTAGCCATTTAATAGGTGGTATCTCATCATTGTAATTTGCAGCTCCCTGATGACTGAGGTGCATGGTAAGCACCTGTTCACCTGCTTGTTTGCCACTCATCTATTATTTGATGGAGTACATATCAAGATGTGAATCTTTTGCCCTTTTTTTGACTGGATTGTTTTCTTACTATTAACTGGTATGAGTTCCTTACATTTCAGGATTCAAGCCCTTAACCAGCAGTGTATTTTGCAAGTATAAGTATCTTCTCCCTTCTTTTGGCCTGTCTTTTCATTTTCCTAACTGCCTTTTGATAAGAAGACAGTTTTTTGTTTTTTGTTTTTTGTTTTTTATTTATGATAGGCACACAGTGAGAGAGAGAGGCAGAGACACAGGCAGAGGGAGAAGCAGGCTCCATGCACCGGAGCCCGACGTGGGACTCGATCCCGGGTCTCCAGGATCGCGCCCTGGGCCAAAGGCAGGCGCTAAACCGCTGTGCCACCCAGGGATTCCCAAGAAGACAGTTTAACTTAATGAAATTCAGTTACCAACATTTTTCTTTTTCTTTTTCTTTTTTTAACATTTTTTCTTTTATGACTTACGGTTTCTATGTCCTGAGAAGTCTTGCCCTAACCGAGGTTTTCTGTTGTTTGTTTTCTAGAAATTTTATACTTTAGGTTTTACATTTGAGCTTTATGATCAGTTTTAAGTAGATTTCTATATATAATGTGAAGTGACAGTAAAAGTCTGTTGTTTTCTATGTAGAGATGCATGTCTACTTATTCTACTATCATTATTAAAAAGGCAATTTTTTTCTTTCGAATTACCTTGGCACCTTTGTCAAAAATTAGGTTAATCTTAGGAATGCCTGGCTGTCTTCAGTCAGTGGAGCATGCAACTCTTTCTTTTTTTTTTTTTTTTTTTTTAATTTTTATTTATTTATGATAGTCACAGAGAGACAGAGAGAGAGGCAGAGACATAGGCAGCGGGAGAAGCAGGCTCCATGCACCGGGAGCCTGACGTGGGATTCGATCCCAGGTCTCCAGGATCGCGCCCTGGGCCAAAGGCAAGCGCCAAACCACTGCGCCACCCAGGGATCCCAGCATGCAACTCTTGACGATGAGATGATGAGTTAAGTCCATGTTGGGAGTGGAGTTTACTTTTAAAATGAATGAATGGATGGATGAATCACATATGTGGAGAATTTGGGGAGAATTGACATCTTAACAATATTGGGTCTTCCAGTTCATGAGCATGGTTTATATCCATTTATTTAAGTCTAACTTTGTCAGCTGTGTGTAGTTTATACTGTACAAATTTTGAGCCTGGCTGGCTCAGCGGTTTAGTGCCTGCCTTCAACCCAGGGCATGATCCTGGAGTCCTGAGATCAAGTCCCGTGTCAGGCTCCCTGCATGGAGCCTGTTTCTCCCTCTGCCTGTGTCTCTGCCTCTCTCTCTCTCTCTCTCTCTCTCTCTCTTTCTGTCTCTCATGAATAAAAAAACACTGTACAAATCTTATATACAATTTGTTAGATTTATTTCTAGGTATTCAGTGTTTTTTGATATCATAAATGGTACTGTTTTCTATAATTTCAATTTCCATTTGTTCAGTTGACTTAATTCATATGGAATGTGTATTTGCCAAATTTTTTATTTCTAGTCACTTTTTTATAGATTATTTAAGACTGTAGAAGATGTCCTTCACAAAGATAGTTCTTTCTTTCCAGTCTATATGCCTTTTATTTCTTTTTCTTGCCTATTATACTGGGTAGGACCTCCAGTACAATGTTTAAAGAGTGAGGGAGGCAGCCCTGGTGGCCCGGTGGTTTAGTGCAGCCTTCAGCCCAGGGCCTGATCCTGGAGACCTGGGATCGAGCCCACGTCGGCCTCCCGGCATGGAGCCTGCTTCTCTCTCTGCCTGTGTCTCTGCCTCTCTCTGTGTGTGTCTCTCATGAATGAATAATAAAATCTTTAAAAAAAAAAAAAAAAGTGGGAAGAGCAGACATCCTTTCTTCATTCCATCTTAAAGGGAAGACGTTTGGTCTTTAACCATTAAGGATGATGATAGCTGTAGGTTTTCCTTTATCAGGTTGAGGAAAGTCCCATCTACTTTTAGTTGCTGAGAGTTTTTGCTATATGTTGAATATTGCCAAATGCTTTTTCTGCATCTGTGGAAATGAGATCATGTGACATTTTTCTCTTGGCCTGTTGATACGGTGATGGCTTTTCAGATGTTGAACCAATTTTGCATTTCTGGGATAAGCCCCACTTGTTAATATCCCTGGATTCAATTTGCTAATAACTTGTAGAGGATTTTTATGCTTGTGTTCATGAAGGATACTGATATATAGTTTTGTTTTCTGATAATGTCTTGGTTTGGTTTGGGGTCAGTAGTGAAGGCCTCATAAAATGAAGTATAACCTCTTCTATTTGCTGAAACAGTTCTTATTTAAATATTGGTAGAAATCTACAGAGAAGCTATCTAGGCCTGTAATTTTTTTAACTGAATTCTCTTTCTCTCTGAATCTGTTTCTTCCTTTTTTTTTTTTTTTTTAAAGTTAGGCTCCTGTCCAACATAAGGCTTCAGCTGACAACCTCGAGATCAACCTGAGCCAGCTAGGCGCCTCTGTCTGTTTCTTCTTGAGTGACCTTTGTGGTTTGTTCCCTTTCAAGGAACTTTTCCATTTTATCTTACTGTCATTTATTTGCATAAATTTCATCATAATATTCCATGTTATTAATGTCTGTGGATCTGTAGTGTTGTCTCCTTTCATTCCCACAGGTAATTTTTGTCTTCCCTCTCTTTCTTGATCTGATTGACTAGAGAAGTATCAATTTATTGATATTTTCAGTCAGTTGTTTGGGGCACCTGGGTAGCTCAGTGAGTGAAGCCTCTGCCTTCAGCTCAGGTCATGATATCAGGGTCCTGGGATCAAGCCCTACATCAGGCTCGCTGCTCATCAAGGAATTTGCTTCTCCCTCTTCCTCTGCCCCTCCTTCCCCTTCCTCTTATGTTCTTTCTCTCGAATAAGCAAATAAAATCTTTTTTTAAAAAATCAGCTGTTGGTTTGGTTTCATTGATTTTTTTTTCCCCTGTTGATTTCATTGATTTTTTTTCCTATTTCTATATTTTTTAAGTTGAATTGATTCTACTTATTACTTCATTCTTTTTGTTTGTTTTGGGTTTAATTATTCCCTTCCCCCCAATTTCTTAAGGTAGAAACTTAGGTTATTAATTAAAGAGCATTCTTTTTCTAATCTAATAACTAAAAGCTATAAATTCCCCCTTGAAACTCTGTTTTAGCTTCACCTCT
This sequence comes from Vulpes lagopus, assembly GCF_018345385.1. Taxonomy (NCBI): domain Eukaryota; kingdom Metazoa; phylum Chordata; class Mammalia; order Carnivora; family Canidae; genus Vulpes; species Vulpes lagopus. Next base: position 147,394,604 of record NC_054824.1, on the reverse strand, counting down.
TAAGTTTGGGGGTATTTTTTGCCTTTCATTTATAATATTTTCTAATTTCTTGTGTGGTTTCTTCTTTGTATGAATTATTTAGAAGTTCATTATTTCATGTATTTGAGGATTTCCCAAATGTTTTTTCTTTTTTTTTTTTTTTTTTTAAGATTTTATTTATTTATTCATGAAAGACACACAGAAAGAGGCAGAGACACAGGCAAAGGGAGAAGCAGGCTCCATGCAGGGAGCCCGACAAGGGACTCGATCCTGGGTCTCCAGGATCAGGCCCTGGGCTGAAGGCGGCGCTAAACCGCTGAGCCACCCAGGCTGCCCACTCAAGTGTTTTGCTGTTGTTGATTTCTAATTTAATTCTTGATGGTCCAAGAACATATTTTATATGGTTTCATTTTGAATTTGAGGCTTGTTTTTTTTTTCTTTTTTTAGATTTTATTTATTCATGAGAGACACAGAGAGAGATAGGCAGAGATATAGGCAGAGAGAGAAGCAGGCTTCATGCAGGGAGCCTGATATGGGACTCGATCCTGGGACTCCAGGATTATGCCCTGGTCCAAAGGCAGACACTCAACCACTGAGCCACCCAGGCATCCCTGAAGCTTGTTTTACGTCCCAGAATGGCCTCTGTTGGTGGATGTACCCTGTTCACAGTCTGCTGCTGTTAGATGGGCTGTTCTGTAAATGTCAAGCAGATCAAGTTAGATGATAGTGGTTTTAAGGTCTTCTCTATCCTAACTGATTTTATGTCTACTTGTTCTATCAATTACCAGTAGAGTTGTATTGAAGTCTGTACTTTATTTTTTTTTTTAAAGATTCTTTTTTTTTTTTTTTTATTTTTTTTTTTATTTTATTTATTTATGATAGTCATACAGAGAGAAAGAGAGAGAGGCAGAGACACAGGCAGAGGGAGAAGCAGGCTCCATGCGCCGGGAGCCTGATGTGGGATTCGATCCCGGGTCTCCAGGATCGCGCCCTGGGCCAAAGACAGGCGCCAAACCGCTGCGCCACCCAGGGATCCCGAAGTCTGTACTTTAAATTGTGGCCTTGGGCGGCCCAGGTGGCTCGGCGGTTTAGCACCGCCTTCAGTCAGGGAGGCAGGAGGGGTCTCCGTGCTTTTCCGCAGAGCAGCCCCCTGTACCACTGACAGCCCTCCAGCCTCCTGCCCTGTGCACTCGGGGCCCACCCTGGGAGAAGGCTTGCTGGTGAGTGTGAGCTCCTCTTCCCTGGACCCCTCTGCTGTCTGAATTGATGCACTGATTCACACTCGACCTGTTTTAAGAACTCGCTAAAATTTTACCTCATTTCACCTTCCCTATCTCCAGCAGCACCTGCCTTTTCCCCCCACACTCAGCACCCTAAGGTGTGCTCAGGGCATCTCTTCAAGATCCATCCATGTTGTAGCAGGTGTCAGTCTCCTTCCTGTTTAAGGCCGAATGCTACTCTGTTGTGTGTGTACATACCACATCTTGTGTGTCCATTCCTCCATTGGATATTTGGGTTATTACCACTTCTTGGCTACTGTGAATAATGATGCTGTGAACACAGGTGTGCAGATCTTTTGAGACCCTACTTTCAAATCTTTTGGGCATATACCTACAAGTGGGATTGCTAGATCATGTAATTTTTTGTAAATTGCCATACCACTTCTCCAGTGGTTGCACCAGTTTATGTTCCTACTAGTAATGCACAGGGTTCCATTTTGGGGACACCTTGGTTGTGAGATTGGGCCCCGTGTCTGTGTGGAGACTGCTTAAGATTCTCTCCCCCACCCCCTGCCTGTCTCTTCTCGCTCTTTCTCTTAAAAAGAAAAATAGTTTCAGTTTCTCTGTAACACCTGTTAATATATATACACGTCTGTGTGAATATATATGTAAAACAGCCGTTCTAGTGGGTGTGAAGTGGTATGATAGTTTTGATTTGCATGTCCCTAATGACAAGTGCTATTGAACATCTTTTAGATTTTATTCTTTATGGAAACGTCTATTCAAATCCTTTGCCCATTTTTTAAAATTTATTTACTTTAAATTTTTATTTATTTACTTGACAGTGCACAAGCAGGGGGAGCAGCAGACAGGGAGAGGGAGAGGCAAGACCCTCCACTGACCAGGGAGCTTGACATGGGCCTCAATCCCAGGGCCCTGAGATCATGACCTGAGCTGAAGGCAGATGCTTCACTAATTGAGCCACCCAGGCGCCTTACCTTTTTAAATTGGGTTGTCTTGTAGAGTTGTAGAAATTCTTTATATAGGGATCCCTGGGTGGCGCAGCGGTTTGGCGCTTGTCTTTGGCCCAGGGCGCGATCCTGGAGACCCGGGATCGAATCCCACATCAGGCTCCCGGTGCATGGAGCCTGCTTCTCCCTCTGCCTGTGTCTCTGCCTCTCTCTCTCTCTCTCTGTGACTATCATAAATAAATAAAAATTAAAAAAAAAAAAGAAATTCTTTATATATTCTGGATATCAGTCCTTTCACAGATAAATGATTAGCAAATGTCTTCTCCCATTCTCTGGGTTGGACGGATTAATTTTTGGAAGGCTGTTGCTTTTTTTTTTTTACTAAGCACAAGTTGGATTGCTAAACGTTTTAAACGATAAGTGCAGAGGATGGAGAGCAGATGATGCTCTGTCTCCACCCACTGGACTTGGACTTCGGGGTTCTATCGAGAATTAGCTCGAGTCACGGTCTGGTGGGAACAGCTGTGCCACAGTTAGTGGTTGATCATACTTGGAGGTGAGCGCTCAGTAAGCATTTCCTTTGTTGTCTCAAAGACCTTTATTTGACTACTCTTCAAGGGGCTTCTGCTTGGGACGCCTGGGTGGCTCAGCAGTTAAGCGTCTGCCTTCCAGCTCAGGGTGTGATGCTGGAGTCCTGGGGATCGAGTCCCACATCGGGCTCCCCACGTGGAGCCTGCCTCTCCCTCTGCCTGTGTGTCTCATGAATAAATAAAAAAAGGCGGGGGGGCTTCTGCTTTTCTCAGTTCCAGCAGTCTGTGAGGAGACCGAGGTGTTCTCCTGTATTGTCCCCTCAGTGAATGTGGGGCTCCTCAGAGCTCAGCAGCCTCTCTGGGAGGCAACCAGCAGCAGCCTGAAGCCTCCTTGAGTTGTCTCCGGGGGCAGAGACCTGTCCCCGAAGCCTTTCCTGGTGAGCTGGCTGGGAGAGTGGCACAGAATCTCTCCTGGCACACATTCCTCTAGCTCTTTCACATCATTAAACCCCTTAAAGGATTAAGAGTCCTGTGGCACACACTTTAGGTCCCACTTATTAATATTCTGTGAGTCTGTTTCTGCCTGAGGGGTTGAATACCTCTGCAGAGTCTTAGGGGAAATCTTTATATTACACAACAGACAGCCAGTCCTGGGGGATTACATAAGATACAAGTGAGGATTTGTGTTTCTTCTGGCCTGGAGATGGTGTAGCGGAGTCTCTGGCATACTTCCTGGCTTCGTGGACTAGTTGCAGGTGTCTGAATCAGCTGCCTGTCTCCCCGGGCTGGGGGTGCACACTGCCACTACTGTGAGGCTGACGACACAGGAAATTTCTCAGGGCTGGATTGGCTTTCTTACCTCTGAAATGGGAGGATGGCTGACCAGATGACTGACCTCAGAGATGTTGATGACAGCAGTTCTTCCATCCTCCGTGCTGTTTCGCAACGTGGGCAGCATCTGGGGGTGATCTGAAATCAGCTCCCAGACACAGATAGGGAGTGACAGAGGCCACTCCAGATTGGTTGAATGAGCTCGGGGAACTGACAAGGCTCCTCTTGGGGGCTGCAAGGTGGTGGATGCCATGCCTTCCCACCACATCTCGGTTCAGAGAGCGGCCTCACTGGGGTCCAGTCACATACCCCCTCCCTCCTACATGATGGTCCCTACACCACATCACTCTCAAGGCTGTCCTGCGGGCAGCTTCTGGGCAAGGCCACCAGAACCCACGTTCCAAGGAGAGGGGCTGAGGAGCTTCTAGGTGCTGCGGTCCAGCTCCTGGGTCAGCTGGTCATCCTCCTGACAGCAATACTTTGCTGCCCAGAGCAGTCCCCATTCATGCTGATACCTCTCCTACAAAGCTCTCTGTCCTGGCCAAGAACCACCCCAAGTTCTGGAAACAAATTTAAAGAAGGAATGAGTGGCTGGAGCACACTCCAGACTTGGTACAATCCACGGGGTGGGCTAGGGGGAAGCCATGCGCCCAGTGATGCTCATTGGGACCATCCACGGCCAGGGTCAGGGCATGCTTTAGCATCAGTCGCAGACTTGGAATTTCCTTGGGCTCAGAGCCTCAGCTGACAATCTGCTGCATCCAGTTCCACCATCTTTGAACATAACACCTCCTACAAGCATGTAATTTGCAGCAGAACCCAAACTAGATTTGGAGCTACCTAGCTGTTGTACATGGAAATCTTTTCCCAAATTCCCTGGTTTTCTCAATCATTTTGTGGGGCATCAGTACTTGTGCTTCAGTGGGACTGTACTGTTTCACCTGTAAATACAGGCCATGACCTTGTGTTTCACCGTTAAGACTGCCTCTCAGAAGCCGAGCTGACAAAGTTGGACAAGATTACTGGCTCATGGAGGGAGGGTTTGCAGGCTGAGGAGAAAAACAAAAGCCTCAAGCTTGGACCCTATTTGCGTTGCTGGAGGCAAGACCCTGTTCCCTGTCGGGTGGTGCTGCCGGTCTCACAGCCTTGCACGACCCTGACTCCCTTGCATCATCCATTCTGGGCCCCAGTCGCCAAGGAAGCTCAGATGCGCCCTGCACTTCCTCATCTGTCCTCATCTCCACTGACCTTGCTTTCCACTGTCCCGACCCACCCCACCCTGGTCCACAGGTCCTGCCTCCAGGCTGCCCTTCCCCGTCAGCAGGTTATCAGGCTTGAGGTTCATCTTAAGAGGAAAAAAATTCTTGCCTTCTGAGCCTGGGCCCCCACACGCTCTTGCCCCATCTGCTCCGGAGGGAGTCCTGGCCCCGGACTCCACTGTGTCAGCATGAGGCTGGCTTCTGCCCCCAGCGGAGGTCCCCAGCAGCCTGCTTCACACTAGTGATACATCCGTGTCCTGGCTGCTTTACAACACAGGACCCTGTTCATTTACTTCTTTCTTAAAAATCTTTGCTCTCCTGGTTTCCAGAATTGTCCTGACTCCCTGCCGCTGCACTGGGTCACTCTTCCACCACATCCCGGCCTCCGGTTTCTCTATCTGGGATCTGGCCGCAGCCTTCCTCTTGCGCCAGGGGAGGCTGGTTTATGGGCTTCCTCTTTTGTAATCCAGGAAACGCGAGCTCCTGTGAGGCTTAGATGGAGTTTGTGTGTAAAACACACTTGGCAATCAGCAAGTGGCGCAGTGTTAGCAGGTTGGAGAATCTGAGGGAGGGAGGCCCCTGGGTTGGTCTTTGGGCCCCGTGGAGAGGCTGTTTACAGGGACCCTCTGGAAACCTGTAAACCAGATTGGGACACGTGGGTGGGCCTTGACCTCTGCTTTCACTGTGTTCTCAAAGGGCTCCGGCCCAAGCCTGCTCTGTGCTTAGGACCCCTGTCTCCCCACCTCTAGCAGCCACCCGCTCCTGCCCTTACCGTCAGGCCAGCCTCAAACAGGAGCACGGAGCCAGTGGTTCCCCTACAGGAGGTGTCACACACCCCCCCCCCGAGAGCAAGAGATGGGGCAGACCTTGGTGCAGAGAAAGGCCGGCCCTGGTGCCAACACCCCGGGCTGTGCAGGAGGAGGTGGCTCTGTGTACACGCAGTGTGCAGTGTCCCAGTCTGTCGCCAAGGGGGACACCGGACCATCTCAGCCCAACGCTGTCACTAGATGCTGTCCTTAGGAACAGGGATGTCCCCAAGCTGCACAAATAGAACGTTAGGGCTCGGAAGCACTTTGGACCAGAGGCTCCACAGCATTCAATAACAATTCATTGAATAGCCTTGAGCCCTCCCCTCCCAGTGTGGATGCTGGTGACACTGGGGCATCGAGCCAGCAAGGGCCCTGCCCTCTGACAACTGACAACCTGGGCAGGGACAGACCAAGTAAACAAGGAAAGGAAACACTGCCCGGTAATGATGCAGTGATGCAGAACACACATGGTCATCTGGACGGCATGGCGAGAGCGTGTTCACGAAGTGCCGTGATCCTCTGGTTCATATGGCAAGGAGGTTTCTCTGCTCCCTCCAGAGTGGGGAGGTGGGAGCAGAGCTGGGGAACAGCTGTGTGCACGTGCAGATGGCCTTCTGGACGAATTCTGGAGCCGTTGCTGGTGGGACAGCAGCTGGCCAGGCCATAGTTACACCAAGGGACCTCCACCTGGTGTGGGGGGCCCTGAGCTGTGTCACAAGTACTCTGGGGTTCTCCACTGGGGGCCACCAGGGAGGAGGAGGGAAGTCTGCTGGTGCTGGCGGGAGGGGTGTGTGGTGTGGAGACATAAGGGGGCTGCCGTTCGGGCTCACAGTGTGCCGAGAGATGCCTCCGGTACCTGGCGCCATCCAGGCACCTCCTAGATTCTTCTGTGGAGTCCCACTGGCCCCCGACCCAGAAATCTCCCCATATCTGTCCTCCCCCGAATCCCTCCTCATCCAGCCCCAAGCCCCACTGATGCCCACCCTGCAGGTGTCTTCCACCACCACCCCACCACCCGGCTGCCCCCTCTCCATCCCGGACCCCTTCTCTGTGATGCAGGCAGAGAGCTTTGCAAAAGGCAGGTCCCCTCTCCCCTTCTCAGCCAGAAGCCCTGTGGATCCCCAGAAGGTTCTAGTGGACGCTACACTGTTAAAGTAGACCTGGTTACTGTGCTCGCCCACACCGGGAACCACCTGCCCCCAACCCCCTGCACCCTTCACTGCTCCCCATGGGCTGCAGGGACATGGCCCAGAGTTCATCAGAGCTGCCCTCAGGGCCTTTCTCAGGGTGCCACTGCTCCTCTGACTACTCAGGACCCTGTCCTCCCTCCACCGCTACAGCGCCTGGGGACAGGGTTACCCTTTCCCCGGCGGCTCCAGCAGTGCCTGTCCCTGGCCCCCTTCCCGGGCAGGGAGAGGGCTGAAGCCAGTAAGAGGAGGGAGCACACCAGGAAGACTCAGGCTCTGGGGAAGTGGGGCTCTATGTGCCCGCCACCTGCACACCAGCCACACCACGTGGTCCTCAGCCTAAATCCGCAGAGCTGCTGTGGCTGTGGATCTGGGGAGGGTGATGCAGCAGGACAGTGGAGCTGGAGCCTCCAGCCCCTCCCTCCCGGCTCCAGGGGCATCCCAGCCTGCCCTGGCCACCAGGTCCTCATCCCCACCTCTGAGGCCTGGGGCTGTGGCCTGGTGGCAGCCTGCTGTTAGACAGGGGTGGGGGTGGGGGTGCGGGGATAGCCCCAGGAGTATCCACACTCAAGTATATCTGCTCACGAAGTCACCAGGTGCAGGGCTGGAGCCCTGGAGCAAACTGGGTGGAGCTGGCCAGCCTGCCCAAGGCCCTCGGGGCTTACCCACCCCAGGGGACTTCCTGGCTCCTGCCCTGTCCCCCCCTCTGGCCCCCTGTACTCCTGCCGGTGTTGGGGGGCCTGGGTGGGTACACCTGCAGAACAAGCCAAGGGGCCCCTGTCACAGGAGGGGCGGGTGTCCAAGTCCGCAGCAGAGGAAGAAGTACAGAAAAGCCCAGGTGTCACCGTCCGCCAGCGGAAGCTACCGTCTGAAGTTCATTTCCACCTGACAGCGGAATGCTGGCCAGTGTCCGGCGTTTCCAGACCACAAACCAGCTGAGGCGGTCGGTGCCTTACACAAGCGGTCATCAGTCATCCCTGTGTCACAGAGCCGTGTGACCCGGAGAGGTCAAGTAACTGATCCAGTGTAGACAGCATGGACTTGGCAGAGCAGAGATCCACATTCAGGCCTGTCTGACCCCCGATCTGCAAACGGAAGGAGGCAAGTTCTGGAGTCAGACTGCCGGAGGGCAGATCCCCAGTCCACCCCGCGGGTCTGTCTGTGCAGACTTGTTACGTGACTGCTTCCCCGTGCTGGCTTGTCACATGCTCATAGTCACAGAGCCCACCTGGAAGTTGTTCTGAGGAATGACATGAATGCACCGAAGTGCTCAGCCTGGGCCCTGAGGTGAGAAGCCTTCCATGAGTGCGCTTACTGCTCAGCGGCCGGAGCAGACGTGGGCCTGGCCAGGGCGGCTGCAGCACTGCAGGGGGGAGGCAGCGGCCCCTCCAGGCCCCTCCGGGCCCCACAGTACAGCCAGCCTTGTCCTGGCAGACAGGACAAGTCGGAAAACGATGTGTGAGCCTCCCGTCCAGGCACCTGCTGGAGGCCTGAGTGTCCCTCGATGCTCAGCCCTGGGCCCAAGGTTCCCATGCTCCTGGTGGCTCCTACACCTGCCATCAGGACCACAGTTACAGATTTTTCCTTTTGTTTCAGGCTCCAGTACAGTTCAGCGTGGTTTTGTTGCCAAGCCTATAAAGGCTTTATAATTTTGATATTTTGTTCATGATTTTTGGCATGAATTTTTATTTTTAAGATAATTGCATTAAAATATCTATCTTGAGGTGCCTGGGTGGCTCAGTGGGTTAAGCATCTATCTACATTTGGCTCAGGTCATGATCATGGGGTCCTTGAATCAAGCCCCATATGGGGAGGCTTCTCCCTTTGCCCCTCCCCCTCTGCTAGTGCTCTCTCTCTCAAACGAATAAATAAAAAATCTTTAAAAAAATAAAAAGAAATAAAATATCTTACTTTGTTGGCTACCCCTTAAATCTTGTGCCAGCGGCAAGTGCCTCCTCAACCTCGTCCCAACTCTACTCCGTAGGGCTGAGTGTCCTTCCAATTTGAGCAGCTGACTTCCCCCAGAGCCAAGGATCCAAGACTGAGCAAGGAGGAAGCTGCAATGTTTCTAATGGCCTAGCCGTGGAAGACACTCCATTACTTCTGCCCTTTACTATCAGTTACACGAGTTGGCCTCGTTCCAGTGGAAGGGATGACACAGGGACACAAGAATCGTGGTACCATCCTGGAGGCTGACTACCACACCAGGTCTCCTGCCCGGAGGCTCAGTGGTTGGGAGAAACATCCACAGACTGGAACCAAGAATCCGGAGCAGTCTTCCTTTTACTACCCTCCCTCAGATCCTGAGTGGTGCCGACCCGGGCCTGGGCTGTTGGGACCCCTGTAGGCCCCACTCACCCGATTTCTGTACACTGGTCTAGGGAGAAGTACTGGACCCAATGAGCCCTCCCCAGCATTTCTTAATTTGGGTGGGAGTGAGTCAATACTGCCTGAGGGTAACTGTTTGCAGCCCAACGGGAGAAAAGGGCCATGAGAGAGGAGAAAACTTTTTTTTTTAAGATTTATTTATTTATTTATGATAGAGAGAGAGAGAGAGAGAGAGAGAGAGAGGCAACTTCTTCCAGCCTCCCCTCCCATTGTCCGTGAGCCCGTGATCCCTGGTGACATCCTCACCCTGCTTTGTGCATTGCCAGGATTTTAGAACTGACAAATTCCCCCTTCCTCCCAGCACATTTGACTGGATTTCTGTCACTTCCTCACCTGGGAAGAAGATGCTGGGGTGTTGTTGCCTAGGGCTCTTTCAGGGCCCCATCTCAAACCTACTGACCAGTCTCAAGGCAGGTCCAGGACTCTTCATGAGAGACACAGAGAGAGACATAGAGACACAGGAGGAGGGAGAAGTAGGCTCGCTGCAGGGAGCCTGATGTGGGACTTGATCCCGGGACTTCAGGATCACGCCCTGGGCCGAAGGCAGGCGCTAAACCGCTGAGCCACCCGGGTGTCCTGAGCAAGTCTGCAACTTTAACACTGAAGTTTGGGTGCAGCGGTGCTCGGTGTCCTAAAACAAGGCAGCCAGCCTCTCTCCGCCTTTGCTCTGCCCAGCTTTGCAGTCCATGGTGGTTGGTGTGGACGGGGATGTAAGACATCCAGGACGTGGAGGACCCACGACGGTGGGGGGCTCACAGCTGTGGGGCAGAGCAGAGTTCAGGGCTGTGGGCCTTCCAGGTTGGAGGGAGGACTCCTGGGAAGGGAGCTGGAAGGGAAGAAGCTCCTTCCAAATGTACATGCTTGGTGACTGTTCTCAGCAAGTCATGTCAACTCATGGCCTCCTTCATCCCCAGGTAAAAGAGAAGGCTGACCCAATGATTGCAAAGCTCCCCTCTAGCTCTGGAAGTCAGGCCAGGGGCCCTGGGAGGGGCATGATTTCCTTTCCAGAAGACTTGGTCCTGAGGTTGCTCTGGGTTGCTTCCTGGGAGTGGACCATGCAGCTGTCTTCTGTGGCAGAGACCTGATCCCTGCTCCCTCACTTTGTTTTTCTTTGTTTTTTGTTTACCTCACTTCGTCAACTCCCGGGGGGGGGGGGGGGGGGCCTGGTTCCCTCTGGGAAGCAGGTACCAAGTAACCTGGGCTTTTCTGGGCTTCGCTCTATTTCCACAGCAACCAGCCACGCCACCAGCAAGATAAGGGTTTCTCCTGGTTGACAGTGGAGGAACTTGACCCCCTCTGTTTCCAGCTACACTGCTGGACCAGACAGAATGGAGTCTGGGACTCCACTAAGTGGGGATTTGCAGGTCTCAGCCTCTCATTTCAGGCCAGTTGTTCTGAAAGTCTGGGCTCCAACCAGCAGGAACAGTAGGACCTGGGAACTGGTTAGAAATGCAAATTACTGGACTCCTCACTAGACCCACTGAATTGGGAACTCAAGGGGTAGGACCAGCCATCTGTGTTTCCATGAGTTCAGGGGTCTCTGATGTACAGAGAAGTTGGGGAACCACTGCTTCATCCCAGCAGGACCAGGCATGCTCAGTTTTAGCACAGAAAGTCTGCAAACGTGCAGCCCAAGCAAACTGGGATGATGGTTCATCCCCAGCTCTAGGCTTTGCATTTCATAATCCAATGCTGCGAGACACAGAGCAAGCCCAGAATGGAGTGACCTAAAACACTGTGCCTGTTACCGAAGCTGCAGTTTGGGGCCGGGCCAGCCCACCTCTGCTCCGCTGTCAGCAGGGCACCTGCTCAACTGGGCTGCGGTCATAAGTTTGGCTCACTGCCTTGTCTGGGACACTAAGGCCTTGGCGTCTCCAGCTCCCTGTGATCCCACCATGCGGTGGCTTCAGGGTAGATGGACCTCCCCATGCTGTCCTGAGAGAGCATGGCCAGGGGTCCCCGGAGGACTGGAACATCGCAACATCACTTCCGGAGTGGTCCCCAGCTCCTGCGATCCCAGGAAAGAAGGGGAGCCCAGCCCCCTGCACGGTGTGCATGTGGCCCTGGGGTGGAGGTGGGTGCTTACCCATGGGATGGCACAGCCACCTTCAGATCACGGCGCCGCAGCTCACCTGGGGTCCCCACCTGAAGGTTCGGAGAAGGGGAGGAGGAGGACTTTAACCAGCCAGAGTGCGTCGGTCCTCCACAAAGCTCTTGGAGCACCTACAGGGTGCTGGGGACGTGGGCTGGGGGCTAAGGTTCCCCCGCAAAGTCATTTATGTAACAAAGTCCTGCAGGAGGCCCAGTCCCGGGAGCAGGGGTAGCTCTGGCGCTGCGGGCCTGCGGCCTCGGCCTCGTGGTGCGGGCGCCGCCCTGGGGGACAGGCAGGATGGGGTGGGGCAGGGATCCCGCCGCCCTGCTGGAGGGAGCGCAGCAGGCCCACAGCCCCCCTTGCCCTGGGTGTGGGCGCGGAGGGGGCTTCGGGCACCCCCGGGCCCAGCCTGTCGGGGAGCCGGGCCGGGGAAGCGACGCGCCGTCACGTCACGTGCTGGGCTCCGGCCGGCGTCTTCCTCCTTCCTCGGGCGCGGGCGGCGCCCCGAGAGCCAGGCGAGCCTCAGGGCCCAGCAGGCAGACACCCTCCGCGCCCCCAGCCGCCAGGGCCCGTATCTCCCCTGCAATGGGGGGTCCGGGGCGCCCACCCGAGCCCCTGGGCTGCAGCCCTCGCTGCCCGTGGAGCCCTCCGCACCCCCCCAGGTGTCTAGTGGGCCGGCGGGGCCTGGGGGAACCCCGGGGGCTTCTGGGGGCCCTCCGCGCCCCGGCCGCCCCCGGCCTCACCTTCCGGCCTTGGGCGCCACCTGGTGGCCGCGCCTGCGCCCTGCGCTGCCCTTTGTGCGGCGGGAGCAGAGGCTGCTGGGAGGACGGCGGGCGCGCCTCCTGCGGGGTGGCCGCCTGGAGGGCGCGGGGGCAGGGACCCCCGAAGGCCGTCGGGGCCGCAGAACACGCTCTCCGCCGCAGCCGGGGGTAGGCAAGGGGCCCCAGCCAAGGGGGGAGGAGGGCGGGGGAGGGGAGGGCAGGGGAGGGCAGGGGGAGCAGGGCGAGCGGGGGAGGGGGGACGGCGGGGACAGCGGAGCCTCACACCAGGGGAGACAAACCCCGCGGCACTGGGCCGGGAAATCCAGCAGGGGGCGGGGGCGGCCAGTGTCCTGAGTTCTTAGCAGCAGCGGGGCCCTAACACCTGGAATTGTACGGAATTAGCAGCTTGGCTCCCAGAGAGGAGAGGCGGAGGGTGAGAGGAAGCCTAGCCCTGCCCCAAAGGGACAGACAGCAGGACCAACTGCCCGTGGAGAGACTGGGTAGAACCGGCAGTTTGAAAAACGCCTGGGGCACACGGGACAGTTGTTGATTCATCGCAACCGCAACCTGTGTCTCGGAGGGACAGAGGGTGGTGGGGGACACTCCCCCCCCCCCCCCCCCCCCCCCCCCCCCCGAGCCTGGACCCCCGCTACCCGCCTGTGGGAACTAGCGCGGAGAGGCTCCAGCTAACTGCCTGCCCGTGCTCCTGCGGCTCCACCCCTGGGGCTTGGCCTGCCTCAATCCTGGTGCTGGGGGCCCTCCCGCAGGGAACCAGCAGCTCAAAAACCTTCCCACCCCCGTGCATGCTCTTGGCAAGTTCCCACCAAAACAGTCCCACCACCCTGGCAGTGTGCAGGCAGCCCCGACAAGGGCCAGCCCCCACTCCAAAGTGAGTCCTGCCCCAGGGGGAGGGGAAGAGGACCACAGGCCAGTCTGACAGCTGGCCCCAGCAGTCGGCTGGGGGCAGGCAGCTGGTCTGACTGCAGGCCCCGCACACCAATAAAAGCTTCTGGGGGACAATACAGGGAGAGTGCCCTGCAGTTTGGTGCTACTTCATCTCTGGCAAACACCTGGTCTGACTCCGCTCAGGCCCAAGGCGGTCCCAGACTGGCCCACTAACACCCCAGGGACCAGACCCTGCCCACAACAGGCAAAGAGCCATCACAGACTGGACTGCAGGCAAACAGTAGGACACCCCTGAAGCACCATTTTCTGCTGAAAAGGAGACATTGGGCACTACACGATCTCTTCTTAATAAAGCCACTACTTTCATGTGTGGAGACAAAGCTGACTTACCTAACACATAGAAACAGAAGCAGATAAAATGAGACAGAAGAGTATGTCCCAAATGAAAGAGTGGAACAAAACCATAGCCAGATACCTAAACAAATGAAGATTAAGTAATGTGTCTGATAGTTAATTTTAAGTAACGCTCATAAAGATATTTGCTGGAATCGAGAAGGGAGTGCAGGACCTCCATGAGACCCTCCACACCTAAAAAAGAACCAATTAGAGATAATGAACTCACTAAATGAAATTAAAAACAGACCACCTAGAATAAATAGCAAACAAGAGGAAGTAGAATAGATCAGTAACCTGGAGGACAGAGTAATGGAAAGTTATCAAGCTGAGCAGGTAAGACGGGAAAAAAAAAAAATACACAAAATGAGAAGAGACCTAGGGGACTCGGTGACACTGTCAAGTATAATAACAGTGGCATGATAGGGATCCCAGAAGGAGAAGAGAGAGAAAAGGGGGCAGAAGATTTATTTGAAGAAATAATAGCTGAAAAAATTTCTGAATCTGGGGAAGGAAAGAGAAATCTAGAACCAAGAGGCAGAGAGCCCCCAAACAAAATCAACCCAAAGAGGTCTGCACCGAAACACAAAGTAAATAAGATGGCCAAAAATGGTGATAAAGAGAGAAGTTTAAAAACAAGAGAAAGGGGGATCCCTGGGTGGCGCAGCGGTTTGGCGCCTGCCTTTGGCCCAGGGCGCGATCTTGGAGACCCGGGATCGAATCCCACGTCGGGCTCCCGGTGCATGGAGCCTGCTTCTCCCTCTGCCTGTGTCTCTGCCTCTCTCTCTCTCTGTGTGACTATCATAAATAAATAAAAATTTTAAAAAAATTAAAGAAAAAAACAAGAGAAAGGAAAGCAGTTATATACAAGGGAAACCCCCATAAGGCTATCTGTGGATTATTCAGAAACTTTGCAGGTCAGAAGACAGTGGCATGATATATTCAAAGTGCTAAAAGGAGAAATCTGCAGCCAAAAATACTGTAACCAGCAAGGCTTTCATTTCGAATAGAAGGAGAGACACTTTCCCAGAAAACAAAAGTTAAAGGAATTCATGACCAGGAGCAAAACCAGCCACATCTCCATCACACACAATGCCACCATGACCCCATCGGCCTGCAGGTCCCAGGTCCTCAGTCCAGCGTCCCTGCTGCCTGAGTCAGAATGCTCTGCCAGCCACCTGCTCAATGCAAAGTCAACACGCCTTCACCTCAGATCAACAAGGACTCAAATGGACTCTTCCCCTCAAATTCCAGTCCCTATGCTCGCTCAAATTTGTGCACAAAAGTGGGCATAATTATAACAGCAGAATGAAGCAACCCAAAGTGACCCTAATTCTATGGAAGGTTTAATGAATAAAAGGAGTGCACTAGGCTGAGAACATCTCCAAGTGCATCAAAGAACAATACATACAGCATGATTCTGCTTACTAAATCAGAGAGGGAGACAAACCATAAGAGGCTCTTAATCATAGGACACAACCAGGGGTTGCTGGAGGGGACAAGCATCAGGGGATCGGGTCACTGGGTGATGGGCATTAGGAGGGCACGTGATGTGATGAGGACCAGTGTTATATGCAACTGATGAATTATTAAATTCTACCTCTGAAACTAATACCCTATGTTAATTAATTGAATTTAAGTATTAAAAAAACTGGCCTTTATTGACAGAAATTTGAAAATGGATGGGGGAGGGGCTGGTCAGGACACTGACCTCTGGCGAGGGAGGGTTATGGGAAGGAGGCCTTTTACTTCTACACACCCTTTCTGTATATCTTTTTAAGTCTTTTTTTTTTTTTAATATTTTATTTACTTATTCAAGAGAAACAGGGGATCCCTGGGTGGCTCAGCGGTTTAGCGCCTGCCTTCAGCCCAGGGTGCGATCCTGGAGTCCTGGGATCGAGTCCCGCGACGGGCTCCCTGCATGGAGCCTGCTTCTCCCTCTGCCTGCGTCTCTGCCTCTCTCTCTCTCTATCATGAATAAATAAATCTTAAAAAAAGAAGAAAAAAAAAACAGGGAGAAGCAGGCTCCATGCAGAGAGCCCCACGGGGGGGGGGGGGGGGCTCCATCCGGGGACTCCAGGATCACGCCCTGGGCCGAAGGCGGCGCTAAACCGCTGAGCCACCCTGGCTGCCCGACCTTTTTAAGTTTCTAAGACAAAAGGTAAATTAAGCAAACAAAACCTGTTGCTACCATCAGAGTCCCTACCATTCCCCAGATACTTCAGGGGGCCGCTGGCATAGCAAGAAATTGTTATCAGGACCCAAATTGAAAGTCAGGGGATGAGACAACTACAGGAGACAATTTTGCTGGGTTTTCAAAGTAGTTGGGGACAAGGCTTGGCACACTCCCACTGGGAGCCCCCCCCCCCCCCCCAGGCAGATCACCATGACCACTAGTGAGCACATCTCAGGGAGGAGCTGTGCGAACACGGGCTGGGGATGTACTGTCTGCCCATCTGCAGTGAACTGCCTTTTTTACAGGCGGTAAGCTCTGGCACCCTTTCACCATTCTCCACCCTATCCTGAGAGGCTACTTCACAGGTGCCCTCTCTACTCTCTGGGTGCCCCTCCTCAACCCCAACCCCACCTGGCCAACTTCTCTCCGGCCGACACACAACGTGTAGCCTCAGCTCCTCCGGGAGTTTCCTCCTTGCCCGGTGAAGCCTCCGGGCACCTGCCAGGCTCAGGACCCACCCTCCACCCCCATCCTTCCAGTCCTCAGTGCTCGGCCACCTCCTCCCCACCCCTTCCGCCACGCGCCAGGGCGCAGACAGCGACCCTGGTGTAGCGCCCCCGCTCGCCCGCCCGCGTCCCCACCCTCCGGAGCCCTCTGCGTGGACCGCCCCCCCGCGCGTGGGAGCTGCTGGGCTGCCCCGCTCGCCCCCCGCCCCGCCCGGCTGCTCTGCTCCCGCGGGCCGGAAGGCCAGGCCAAGCGCAGCCGCCCCACAGCACGCGGGAGCGGGAGCGGGAGCGGGAGCGGGAGCGGGAGCGGGTGGGGACGCGGTGCCCAGCGGCGCCGCCCACAGCCCCCGGCTCCGATTTCATCCGCCGGGCTCCGCGCCTCTGGCTGCGCTCGGCAGATGCAGGCGATTTTTAAAACGCGGAGGGACGAGGGATTTATCCTTCGCGACCTCGGGGCCTCAGCCGGGGCAGGCGGGGGTCGCGGGCTGCGGAGGTCCCCCCCTCGCGCCCCGGGCTTGGGGTCCGGCCGCGCGGGGCGATGCCAGTCCGCCTTCTCGGCGGACCCGCGGGCCGCGGGGCACAAAGGGGGCGGGGGGCGGGGGCTTCGGCGGGCCGCGGTGGGCGGGGCTTCCGCGGGCGCGGTGGGCGGGGCCTGGCTGCGGTGGGCGGGCTCCCCGCCTCCCCTCGGGCCCGCGGCCGACCCGCGCAGACACAATAGCCGGCGTTTCCGGTGCCGCGGGCCCCGCGCTCGCTACTCCGCACGGCCTGGGGCGCGGGGGCGCTTCACGGAGCCACGAGGCGATATCGATTTCATCGATTTTACAGAAAGTCGGTTTCAGCGCAAACATGCCTTTGGCAAGGAAACGCGCCCGCGAGGCCCGGACACCCCTGCGCGGGGGTCCCCGGCCGCAGTCACCCCCCCCCCCCACTGCACGCTCCGTGCGCGGCGGCCACCGGAGGGCGCCCTGACGCCGTCACCCTCGTCGGAGGAGGCCCCCCGCCCCCCACACACACCGGGTCCGGGACCGAGCCCGGGAGGCGGTGCCCAGAGGTCCCCCACGGGACGGGAGGTCCCCTGCCGGCGGGGAAGGGCGGAGCGCAGGTCCCCGCCCCGGGCCCGAGCCCCCAGGGCACCCGTGGGAGAACCCCGCTGGGTCGCCGTGTGACCTCAGGGTAGGTGCTGGCTCTCCCTGTGCCACCGTCTCCTGCCCGGATCCCTGGGAGCCCCGTGTGTGGACCTCCCCAGAGAACGCATACACCAAAGTGGTACACACTGCCTTGTTGCTTATTTTCAAATCTAGGCATTGGAGGGTGGGAGCCAGGTCCCCTCCTGCCCAGGAGGACCGACCCCGGGGCTGCCTGCATGACCATCAGTACAAGCCTGGGGAGTCACGAGCAGACCCTCCTCTAAGTACACTGGGTAAAGAGAAATCCGGCCCACCCAGGAGACTAGCTTCCCTGGTAAAAATAGATATAGGGCTGTTGGGGAGGAAAATTGTTTATCCACCCTGCCGAGTTTCTTCTGGCAGGTCTAAGAATCACACTGACATGAGACAGATGAACAGAAACCAATCCCATCTAATTCCGTGCCTGCTGGAACCCCACATACAGAGAGGTTCAAGGAAAAGGTAAAGTCAGGCTCATGTGCCATCTAGAGCTGAGGGATGGAGAGGGGCTGGGGGCCTCCACGTGGAGGACCACCATTCATGGGGCAATGTTTGGTAATGAGATGTCTGCCCTGCCATACTCATGGGTCACACAGATAAAATTTATCTCTGGTAATAATTCTGATTCTGGGAAGAACCCACAATTTACATCCTTCTAGGTAGTTATGGGAGAGGCAGAACTTTCTCCTGAGTCTGCTGGGTCCTGATTGCCTTCACCCCAAGTAGTCCACATGCCAAAGTGGCACATTTTGGGGAGACTTGCTCTGAACCCCTTCAAGGCCCAGGGCAGGTGTGGGATTGTGGGGAGCTGGCTGGGAGCTCACCAATATGCCTTGAACAGCTGCAGAGGACCGGCAGGCCTCTACATCCTACACCCCCACTTTCTAGGACAGATTCTTTGGTTGCTCTGCAAGCCTCAGCTGGAAGAGACCTGGAGACCATCATGGGAGCAGCCTCACTGGCCAGGCAGCTTGCGTGTGCCGGGGAGGGCCTCCAACCCTGCCTGGAGTGGGTGCTTCGCTGGGACTCTGGCCTGGGGATGGGCGGACCCCTGCCCATTCCCGACTCCTCTCTGCTGTCACCTACCCCCCCACACACACATACACCGTATTCCTGAACTTACTGGACATTTCTCTGGACTCACTTGGGTGGAGATGGCATGTTAGTCTCAAGGACCCCGTGGGAAGCATAGGACAGGGACAGATGTCTCAGAAGGAGAGGGAGCACTTCTGCAGCTCCCTCCCTCCCTGGCCCTGCCACTGAGGGCCCTCTCCCCAGGGACCTCACTTGCTCCCTCCAGGGCCTGCTCTGGAAGTTACCACAGGGCCCCTGTATCCCCCTGCAGCCAGCCATCAGCCAGGAGAACTTGTTATCCTTCTTCTCTTCCTTTCCTTTCCTCTCCTTCTATAAAAACACCCTCAATCCCAGGAAAAGTCCCTTTCACACCCCCGTCCTACTCACCAAAGCAGCCCAGGTACCTGACCTCGGGAACCTCCCCTTCCTCTTTCCTCCTCTCTCCATTCCTGCGCGCCCTGGGCAGCAGCCCAAAGTCAAAGGTGCACCGATGCCCCAGAGCACTGCCCTTCCCCCAACAACAGTCCTAGTTACCTTGATGAACCAGAGACCTCTGGGCAGCAAGGAGCCTGGTGGGCTTCCCACTGCAGCCTCTCTTGAGGCCTGGATCGTCAGGATGTATGGTTCAGCTCCCCCACATTCATCATCATTACTCTTCCTCACCTGTCACTGTCAGGGGCTTCTCTAATGAAACTTCCGGCTGACACTGCCCATCAGGGAGCACCATTCCCCCACCCAGAACAGATCATCTGACCGGAGAAAATCCCCCAACTTCTGATCTACTCCCCCACCCTGTGTCATCCACAGTACATCTGGCATTTGCCACCCCCACCCCCCACAGCTGGCAAGAGAGGATCCTCCTCTCAGGGACAGGGTTCATCCCAGGAGCTACATGGTGGTGGGAGTCAGAGGCCCAGCGTAGAAAGGTTTCCCAATACTCCAGGTCCCTGACCAGTGTGAGCAGAGGTGAGTGGGACTTGGAGACACTGCAGGAATATGAGGCCCAGGAGCCCTGCAAGCCCCAAAGGGGAGGAGCTTTTATGATGACAGGGAGAAAAGCAGCCTGTGAGGCCACTAGCACCTGTCCCCAATGGGTCAGCCAGAGCCATGAGAGGAAAGGGACAGTTGCTACATTATCCTGGTTGGGGCCCAACAAGAAAGTCTGAGACTGCTGTGGGGGCCCAGGCAGCTGAAGGTCACACCGTTCCCATATGAGACACCCCCAGCCGCAAGCAGGCAGTGACACGAGGCCACTGCTCCCTAGTCCCTTGGATCTGGTCATGGCTCTCCCCTCACTTCAGGGGCCTCTCAACTTCCTCTGGCTGCCATACCAGCTCCCTCTTTCCCAGTTCATTCTCACTGGTGCTCTAGTTCAGAATGCCTTCTCCCTCCCTTCACCTCAACTCAGGAAGGCCCAGCTCCCTGGAGCTTGATGGGTTGGCCCCAGGCCCTCAGACCCACTCTGGCCCTGCTGGCCTCTGACCTTGGCTCTAATGGCCACTCACACGCATCAAGCCAGAGCCCATATTGCCTCCTGGAGTCTTGTCCTTATGACAAGTCCAGATGGGGGCATCCTGAGGGTGAAGACCTTGTGACCCACCCCAGTACCTCACATCCTGAGAACTATCTCCACAAACCTCCAGGGGGCCAAATGAAAACATGGGCCTTGGGGTCCTGCAGACTAAAGGTAAAACTCTGGGTCAGCCCTTTATTTATTTATTTATTAAGGATTTTATTTATTTATTCATGAGAGACACAGAGAGAGGCAGAGACATAGGCAGAGGGAGAAGCAGGCTCCCTCTGGGGAGCCCAATGTGGGACTGAATCTCAGGACCCTGGGATCATGCCCTGAGCTGAAGGCAGATGCTCAACTGCTAAGCCACCCAGGCATCCCAGCCCTTTATTTTTTTTAATTAAGTAATTTATTTTAGAGGGAAAGAAAGAGCACTCAAGCAGGGGGAGGGGTAGAAGGAGAAGGAGAAGCAGGCTCCCTGCTGAGCATGGAGCCTGAGGTGTGGCTTTATTCTAGGACCCTGAGATCATGACCTGAGCCAAAAACAAGAGTCAGACATTTAGGCAACTGTGCCACCCAGGTGCCCCAGCCCTGTAATGGCTTCACAATATACCCTCAATTCTTTGGCATGCTTCCCTTCAAAAGACAGAGCACAATCCCCTCCCCTGGTGTGTAAGCGGGACTGTACCTGGTGACTCACTTATAAACAGGAGGATGTGGTGGGCCTGACACATGACTTCTGAGATGGGTCGTAAAGGGTGTTGCGGCCTCCATGGGGCTCCCACTCGATGGCACTACTGTGGGAGATGCCAGCCGGCATGTTGTAAGGCCTCGAGAGCCACCTTTGGAGAGGCCCTTGTAGAGGGGCTGAGGCACCCACCAACAGCCACGTGCGTGAGCAGGCTGGGAAGCGAGCCTTGGCCCCAGTCAAGCTTTCAGACGACTGCAGCCCAGGTTCACATCCTGACTACAAACCACTTCGCAAGAGACCCAAAGCCAGAACAAAGCCACTCCTGAACCCCTGACCCACAGAAAATGCGAGGCATAACCAAAGTGTATTATTTTTAAACCATTGAGTCAGGATGATTTAACTATCCAGCAATAGATAACCAGAAAGACCCCTAAAAGCTGACTGTCCTTGGGTAGCTCCTTGTGTTTCCTGATCCTGTCTCCCCTCTGTAAAACAGAGATAAGGGTGTCCCTCATGGAGTTTTGGAAAGGATTAGAAGACCCAACACGAGGCAGAAGGCCCCTACTGCACAGTGGCTGAACATTAATCAGGTAACACCGGTCCCTGGTCTGCCCAGCCCTTGCATGGGTCAGACACCCCACAAGTACATAAGTAAGTCAAATACTTAGAAAAAGTGATGTGAACAAAAGCAAAAACTAAATGAATCACAACCGAGTAACATACTCTTGTAAAGGACAGAAACAAGGCAGGAGGCCCAGACTGGAGCCCCTCATGCTCAGCACCCAGGCACCAAACCAGGACTCCCCTCAATGCCAGGTCCACTGTCGCAGAAATGGAATCTTAAGCCAGTGGGCTGGGATCTCGTTGTCGTGATCAGCACTAACGAGGTCGTCTGCCTAGCAGACCCTGTCATTCCCTAAAGGAAAGTGACCTTGCCACACCCGACCCGCTGTTTTGCCCAAATACCTTTCTTGCTCTTGCTTCCTATAAAAGTTGGATTTTGCGCGGCTCCCTGGAGCTCCTGTGTGTCTGCTAGATGGGGTGCCCCCAATCCAAGTCAGTTTCGCTCAAATAAACTCTAGACATTTCATTATGTCTCAGATCATCTTTTAAACAGCACAAATCTTAGAAAATGTGCCTATGGGGCACCTAGCTTCCTTAGGGCACCTGGGGTATTGTCCTAGAACTGTTAACCTGGCTCCCTTCCCACCCAGAGCCAGAGCTTTTTGTGGCTGAGAACTGTGTCTTTGTGGTTTCTTTCCCCAGGGCCTCTGCCCTCCCTTAGTGACAAGAAGTGACAAGGCTGTGTTGAGCTGGTTCAGGAGCATAAATATTTTTCCTGTGAGAGCAGGATGACCCCAGCATGGCCTTAGTACCTTAGCTGTGGAGCTCAGGCTGCCAGGCTGTGTGTGAGGCTCTAACCCACAGACATCCTTCTTGGCCATGGCAATAAGAATCCTACCACTGGTCACTAATGACTTTGCACTCTGGCCCCTGGAGAAGAGAGGAAGAAGAGACTGCCTCGGGAGGGTAGTCCTCATCACATCCTGAGTGGCCTGGATGGTTGTGTGCATGTGCAAGGCCATGAGCTCTCAGGAGAGCTCAGAGAGGGCCCCAGCTCTCCACACACACCCAGCTGAGTGGCATGCCTTGCACACATGCAGAGAAGATACGAAAAGCCTGGTAGAGGGATCCCTGGGTGGCGCAGTGGTTTGGCGCTTGCCTTTGGCCCAGGGCGCGATCCTGGAGACCCGGGATCGAATCCCACATCGGGCTCCCGGTGCATGGAGCCTGTTTCTCCCTCTGCCTGTGTCTCTGCCTCTCTCTCTCTCTCTCTGTGACTATAATAAATAAAAATTAAAAAAAAAAAAAAAAAAAAGAAAAAAGAAAAGCCTGGTAGGAAGCAAACCTGAGTCCAACGCATCAAACTGCCTAAACTTTGAATGCATTCCCGTGATGTACACACAGTTCTCACAGCAGAAGGTAAGAGCCTTCCTGGCGCAAAACGTTTGGTGACAACCTTTGAGTAATTGCAGACTCACAGGGACAGCCTCTAGAAAAGTCTTAAAAGTCAAAACAAGGGCAGCCTGGGTGGCTCAGCGGTTTAGCGCCGCCTTCGGCCCAGGTTGTGATCCTGGAGACCCGGGATCAAGTCCCACATCAGGCTCCCTGCTTCTCCCTCTACCTGTGTCTCTGCCTCTATCGCTCTGTGTCTCTCATGAATAAAGAAATAAAATCTTAAAAAAAAAAAGAAAGTCAAAACAAGAAGACAAAATGAGCAGATAGTAGCACCTCCACACTGTGGGGATACGCTCCACAGGATTCCTCTAAGCAAGCCAATGAACTCGCAAAACCCAACTGCAACCATGGCACCGGGACAGGCCAGAATCCAGACCAGACCTGGGATGACATGTTAGCTAGAACGTCCATTTGTGGGGTGCCTGGGGGGCTCAATCACTTAAGCATTTTGACTCTTGGTTTCAGCTCAGGTCATGATCTCAGGGCCTTATGTTAGAGTCTGCTCAGTACAGTGTGCTTGTCCCTCTCCCTCCCCCTTTGCACACATGCTCTCTCTGTTTCTCAAATAAATAAATAAGATCTTTAGAAAAATTAGATGCCCATTAAAAAAAAACACCAAACAAAGAGTAATAAAATAAAATAAGATGGGCAGCCCCGGTGGCACAGCGGTTTAGCGTTGCCTGCAGCCTGGGGTGTGATCCTGGGGACCCTGGATCAAGTCCCACGTCAGGCTCCCTGCATGGAGCCTGCTTCTCCCTCTGCCTGTGCCTCTGCCCCGCCCCCCCGTGTCTCTATGAATAAATAAAATCTTTAAAGAAAAATAAAATAAGATGTCCATTTGTCTATAAAAAAATATTAGGAGATGTGCAAAAAAAAATCCAGGGGTGCCTGGCTGGCTCAGTCAGTAGAGCATGGAACTCTTGATCTTGAGGTTGTGAGTTGGAGCCCCACATTGAGTGTAGAGATTACTTTAAAAATAAAAATCTTTGAGGGGATCCCTGGGTGGCGCAGTGGTTTGGTGCCTGCCTTTGGCCCAGGGCGCGATCCTGGAGACCCGGGATCGAATCCCACATCGGGCTCCCGGTGCATGGAGCCTGCTTCTCCCTCTGCCTGTGTCTCTGCCTCTCTCTCTCTCTGTGTATGACTATCATAAATAAATAAAAATTAAAAATATATATATATAAAAAATAAATAAAAATCTTTGAAAAAAAATTATGCAAAGAAATAGGCATACTTGCCTATTGACCCATATTCTAGAAAAAAAGGAGTGAACAGAAACCCATTGAAAGGGCAGCCAGATGTTGGACTTTGTCACTCTCCTTCTTTCCCTTCCCTGTGCCAATTTCTAGGGAAGAGGCCCTGATGGTAGCAAGGGCCCACCCCTGATCCTATCAACCTGGGGGAAGGGGTCAGGGGAGGGCATTAAAAACTTATAATGACATACCAGTAGGTACTACCTCCTTGACCCCATATGGATGTGGCTCAGTCCCTAGAAATACAGAAAAGACTGATTCCAGTCCAGGTTGGGTTCAAAAAAAAAAAAAAGGAGGCATTTTAAGAATTTATTTAAACAAAAATTGTTTGGACTGGAACATGCCCAACAGGAAGTGGTTAGGAGTGCTCCACCAGGAGCCAAGGGCAGGACTTATATAGAGAAAGTACAGATCAAAGAAAGGCAATCATTTACTTGGCTATAGCTTAAGCCTACTTGGCTTTGTGGTTGTTGTTCTCCCTTTGATTTCGTGACCTTGAGGCATTTACAGACTTGGATTTTGGTTTGCTTACATAGCCCCCCCTCCTGGCATTAGAGCCACATCAGTGTAGTGGCCTCCTTGTTTAATTTTTTAAAGTTTTTTTTTTTTTTTTAAAGATTTTATTTGTTTAGCCATGAGAGACACAGGGAGGCAAAGACACAGGCAGAGGGAGAAGCAGACTCCTCATGGGAAGCTAGATGTGGGGCTCAATCCCAGGACCTTGGGATCACGACCTGAGCCACCCAGGTGCCCCGGCCTCCTTGTTTAATTGAATGAAGGAAACCCCAAAGGTGTCTGTCCCCTTTGCTTCTGATGGGGAGCAAAATACTGGACCTCAAAATATGCCACCTTGGTTTGTCAATTATTTTGAGATGAAGGCAGTTAAAACCCAGCAGACTCAAGAAAAACTTTTACCTCCTCCTTAACTATCTAAAAATTTTTAGATAGGGGGCCTGGCCCAGAAAGAGAGCTGTTAACAGAGATAACTTTTTATCTGAAAGACCTAACTGTATGAGGGCAACCACCTAATTACCAAACACCTGCTCTTCTTGCCCCGTGAATCACCCACCACCCTTCTGGAGTGCAGCTCTCATCCCCTTTCCCTCACCCTGGAACACGTGGAAGCCTCCACTGACCCCTGAACATACATAATTAAATTAGTTTTTCTCCTGTTAATCTATTTTATGTCAATCTGATTACCAGACCAGCCAAGGAACCTAGGAGGAGAGGAAAAGAATTTCCTCCCCTGTATTTCCTTTCTGAAAACGTAAGCAGTAATGCCCCAGGAGCCCAAAGGCACTTGGATTGTTCTGCCCCTCAGGGGAGGGCATTCTGCTAGCCATTTCTTAAGAATGTGCTTTGCAAACATTCATTCCCTCATGGAGGGCTGTGCAGAGCTGGAAGGGGGTTGGTGGGAATAGGGCCCATCACCCCTAGCTCCTTCTAGTTACCATGTCTCAGAAGTGAGGCCACCATTCCATTTAATATAAATGGCACTCAAAAAAATGGCTGTTGGATCCTCTCTCTTCTTTTCTATTTCCTCCAACTCTGATCAAGTTTGGGCTGTGTGTGCACAGGACATGGGTGGGAACCCTGACAACACTCAGGGTGGGCCCTGTGTGAAATGCAGCTCCTAACTTGCAAGGGGAAGACAAAAGAACCAGGAACAAGAAAAAGAAAAGGTATTGAAATAGGCTTAGCTACTTTAGGGTTTTCCTTTGTATTTATTTTTAGCAAGGATTGTGTGCCTAACTCTGCATTAAAATAGCTGATGCTACCAGTCATGCTTCCAGGCCCCTGCACAGGGCAGCCTGGCAGGCTTTCTGCAGCCCAAAGTGGAGGCAGCTGGCAGGCCTGGCCCACCCAAGCTGGGGAGAGGGCATTTGTTTCACGGACCCCCCTGGACAGAACTGTTGGCAGCATGAATGCAAACAGAAGCAGGGTTTTGGGGGTATGGCTCAGGCAAGGGAAAGAGAGCTCCGGGGCGGGGCGGGGCGGGGGTGGGGGGGGGCAGGCAGGCTTAAGAACTTAAGCTTCCAAAACGCCTCCCCTGCTGAGATTCCTCCACTGATCACCGAGCCTGGTGCCCCAGGGACGCAGCGCCCCAGGCAGCCAGTTCTCTGCGCCAATGCTCCTCCGCGGACTCCCCTCTGAGGAGTCTTCTTAGGGGGGCAGGTCCGGGAAGACTTTCTGGTCAGCAAGTCCTATCTTGAAGCCTCTGGTCTGTCACATCCTTGTCTCCTGTCTGCTGGCCACCTGGGAGCAACCGGGTGGCTGAGGCGGGGACCAGAGGGGTGTCGAGGAGGGGACCCTGGCCACCGTAGTGAAAAGGTTCATGAGACAAACTTCCCTTTGTCCAAGTGCCTGCACGTTTGGCAAGTCACTAGTGACCTACCTCCATGCAGAGTGGGACAGAGTCCCTGAGCAAGTGGGGCTGATACCCCTGAGTGGGAAGGGTGCCCTGGTGTCCACCACCGCCTTCGGAATACCAGGAATGCCAGGGAAGAGACCGTGTGATGCCACGGTGCGTGAGGACTTCCCGTGTCACCCCGGGGACAGCTGCGGGGAACCCACACTCCAGAGGCGGCTGTGCCAACCGCTACAAATCTTACCTGCCTGTGCACCTGACTGGTATTAAAAATAAATTTGGCAAAATGAGCAGGGTTCCAGATGTGTGATTGGCTGAAACCCTGAGCAGGCGCCTCTGCGGCGGCCGAACAGGAGTCCCAACACCGCAAAGCCCCGGGGTGGCGCGGGTGGGCCGCCTCGGCACTTGCTCCTCTGCCCCCTGAAGGGGCGATTCTGTCGGCTGACGCTGTAGGAGGAGGGAGCCCTGTTGCACTTACTTCCAAGGGCTCTGTCTTGCAAGTCCTAAGTCTGGTACCTGGTCAACAATCTGGTACCTGGCCTGGGGAGCAGCGCTGTGGCCCGAGCAGCTTGCAAACTTCTCTGAGCTCCCATTTTACCTTCTGCAGATCGGAGCTAACGAGAAGCTTGCCAGGAGGCTGCGCAGCGCGCTCCCGTCGGGGGCCGCACCGAGGTGAGGACGAGCGTCCGGACCTCGTCGGGGCTCCGGGCCTCGCGGCCGCCAGCGCCCCGGGAACGCGGGCCGTCCCTCCCAGCCGGGGCTCCCGGGGCCGCCGCTCCTGCGCCCCCGCCCGCTCAGCGCCCACGGCCCGTGGCCAGGGGCCCTCCCGCCCCCTCCGCCGCCGCCGCGGCCCCGGGTCCCCTCCCCCCCCCGGGAGCCCGCGCCCCACGCGCGTCCGCGGCCCGTCTCCCACGGACCGGGACAGGCTGGCCCCCCGCCCCCCGCGCTGCAAGCAGCTGCCAGGAACTCAAGTATTAATAGGTACAAACTTCCTGGAAAGATTTTCGTCTCCCAGACAGAGGCCCCGCCTTCCTCCGCCAAGATAAATAAACCCCGGGCCGCTCCGGGGTCAGGCGGCCGGGAGCTGGGAAGCCTGGCGCGGCTCCCGCGCCCCCCGGGACGAGGCGCTTCTTTGTGAGCACCGCGGGGCCCCCTCCCCGCCCCCCGGACCCTCCCCCGCGCCCGGCTCCGCGGCCCCGCGCTCCGAAAGGGGCGGCTCGGCCAGGGCGCCCCCCCGAGGCCCAGGCGGGACGGAAGACCGAGCGGATGTAGGCGCCTACGCGACCTGGGCCGCCCCTGGCCTCGCCGCCCCGCCCCCTCCCCCGCCCCCCGCCCCCCGCCCCCCTCCCCCCCGGCTGCCCGGGCCTCCGTGGGCGGGGGTCCCGCCGGGCCGGGGCCTGCGACGCGCGCGGCCGGGTGCGCGGCTCCTCCGGGGACAAAGCCCGGCCCCCGGGGCCGTGCGGCCTTTGGGATCCCCCGAAACGAGCCCCCACTTTGCGTTCAAAGACGCGCTCTGCTCTTTGCGAGTTCCCCGACCCCCTGATCGTCCGGGTTCCCTGGGCCCCGCGGCAGCCCCCCGCCCCCCGCAGCCGGTGCAGGTCTGCACCCGCCGCCCCCCCGCAGCTGCAGGCCTCGGGAGGGACCGGCTGCCCCGGATTTGCTCCAACTTTCCTGCCTGCCTGGAAGTCATTCGTTCGCGCGTGTAAATGTGTGTGGAAGGCCTTTGGGTTCCGGCACGCATCTGGGCGCTGGGGACGCAGCAGCGGGCACCCCCGCACCCCGTCCGCCCGGAGCTTGCACTTCAGGGCAGGGTTAGAATAGCATCAGCACGATGCGTGACGTGCCGGGTGGTTATGGGAAGGAGATGAAGTGAGCGCGCAGAAGCGGCCGTTTCTCTCCTAGGATGGGCCGAGGGAGCCGGTCCTGCAGACGGCTGGCGGCCCGCCTGTGCTCCCCCTGCCAGAGGGCCCGGGAGGCCGGAGGCCCGGGAGGAGGCGCCTGAGACGCTGGGGGCGGAGAGGCAGGAGGGGACGCCACTGTAAGGACTCCGGCTCCTCTCCTGGAGGAGACGGGAGCCCTGCAGGGTTCTGAGCGCGGGAGGGACGGGTGGGACTTGTTTTCCGGCAGCACTCTGGGGAGCAGGCTGCAGGAGCAGGGCCAGGAACTGCCAGACCAAAGAGGAGATCCTCAGAGCGAATCCCCATCCCAGCAGAGCTGCTGCGGCCTGGCCAGGGAGGGTGCCCCGCAGTGAGAACTGCCGGGATCCTGGAAAGGTTCTGAAGGAAGGACTGACAGGATTTATTGCCAGGCCAGAGAGGAGGGAGGAGAGGGAGGAAGGAGTCAAGGAGAGTACCAAGGCTTGGGCAGGAGTAACAGGAAGAGAGTTGTTGCCTTTAACCAAGAGGGTCAATACTGGCCCTGCTAGTTGGGGGTGGGCGGTGGGGGGTGGGGTGAGGGGAGCCCAGTTTTGAGCAGGCTAGATTGAGGCACCCATTAGACATCCAAGTGCAGGCTTGAGTAGACACCAGACTGGCAGGTCTGCAGTGCAGAGATGTGTGGCTGGAGATAAACACCAGGAAGTCACCCGCGAGGCCATGCTGCCCTTTACAGGCACAATTTCTGAGGTTACCTAGCTCAGTGCTATCCCATGCAGTCGCCACCAGCCAGTGTGGCTACTGAGCACTTGAAATTAGTGGAAATTGTGCAACTGTTAATGTTTTAAGAAAGATTTTATTTATATTTTTAGCATAGAGATAGAGAGCCCAAGCAGGGAGAGAGGCAGAGAGAGAAGCAGATTCTCCATTGAGCAGAGACCCGATGTGGGGCTCAATCCCAGGATCCTGGGATCATGTCCTGAGCCAAAGGCAGACACTTACCCCATTGAGCCCCCCAGGTGCTTGTAAAATCTAAAATACAGATCAAGAATTTCAAATAAACACCTGGCTGCCTCAGTTGGAAGACCAGGTGACACTCCTGATCTCTGGGTCTTAAGCTCCAGCCCTGCCTTGGGTATAAAGTTACAAAAAAAAAAAAAAAAAAAAAATTTGCATTGAAAATTTAGTGTCCACACTGAGAGATGGTGTAGGTGTTAAATACACACTGGATTTGGGCAGCCCCGGTGGTGCAGCGGTTTAGTGCTGCCTGCAGCCCAGGGCGTGATCCTGGAGACCCTGGATTGAGTCCCACGTCAGGCTCTTTGTATGATGCCTGCTTCTCCCTCTGCCTGTGTCTCTGCCTCTCTCTCTCTGTATCATGAATAAATAAATAAAATCTTTAAAAAAAAAAAGAACTGCTTTAAAAAAAATACACACTGGATTTTGAAGATTTCGTACAAAAAAGTAAAATATCTCATTAGTACTTTTTACATTGAGGGCAGCCCCGGTGGCGCAGCTGTTTGGCGCCGCCTGCAGCCTGGGGTGTGATCCTGGAGACCCGGGATCGAGTCCCACATCGGGCTCCTTGCATGGAGCCTGCTTCTCCCTCTGACTGTATCTCTGCCTCTCTCTCTCTCTATGTCTATGAATAAATAAATAAAATCTTTAAAAAATACTTTTTACATTGAATATATGTTTAAATGATACTATTTGGGCTATCTAGGGTTAATAAATATATTATTAAAATTAATTTCATCTGTTTCTTTTATACTTTTAAAAAATGACTACTAGGGTGAGGTGGCAGCGGAAACTCGAGCTCAGAGGATGCTCAGTTCCAGTTGCTGCCCTGAAATCACTAAATTTGCCTCTAGGTAGAGGTGCCCACTTCCCAATCCTGCCTGCCCACTCTCTATTTAGGAGAGACAGAGAGAGGCAGAGACACAAGTGGAGGGAGGAGGCTCCCTGCGGGGAGCCGGATGTGAGGCTCCTGGATCGCAACCTGAGCCAAAGGCAGACGCTCAACCACTGAATCACCCAGGTACCCCTTAAGATTTCTTTCTTTCTTTCTTTCTTTCTTTCTTTCTTTCTTTCTTTCTTTCTTTCTTTCTTTCTTTCTTCTTTCTCTTTCTTCTTCCTTTCTTTCTCTTTCTTTCTTATTTCATTTATTGGGCAGCCCGGGTGGCTCAGCGGTTTAGCGCTGCCTTCAGCCCAGGGCCTGATCCTGGAGACCCGGAATGGAGTCCCATGTCAGGCTCCCTGCATGGAGCCTGCTTCTTCCTCTGCCTGTGTCTCTGCCTCTCTCTCTCTCTGTTTCTCTGTGTGTGTGTGTGTGTTTGTGTGTCTCATGAATAAATAAATAAAATCTTTAAAAAATTTTTCATTTATGTATTGAACAGAGAGTGAGCAGGTGAGCACAAGCTGGGGGAGGGGCCGAGGGAGAAGCAGGCTCCCTGCTGAGCAGGGAGCCCAAGGCAGGGCTCCTGGCCTCCATCCCAGGACCCTGAGATCATGACCTGAGCCAAAGGCAGACGCTTCGTTGACTGAGCCACCCAGGTGCCCCATTCTCTTAAGATTTTATTTTAGGTAATCTCTACACCCAAGAAGAGGCTCGAACTTACGACCCAAAGATCAAGAGTCCCACACTTAACTGCCTGAGCCAGCCAGGCACCTTCCCCCACCACCCCCAACCTCTCTTTTTATTGCAAGACTTGGAAGCAGCAGGAAGGAAGAAGCATCTCTCCTTCGCTGCCTGTCCCCGCAGGGCCCTCCCTCCTGCCCCTCCCCTCCCCCTCCTGGGCAGCGCAGGCCCCGCCCCTTCCCACCTGCCGCGGTCACTTCCTCTTCTGGCCCTGCGCATCCTCCTCCCATCCACCTGGGAGTGGGCGGGGCAGGGCTGCGGGGTACCAGTCCTTCTGGCAGCTAAGCCCTCTGCCTTCTAATTAGCCCTGCTCTGGCCGGACTCGCCGTTCTAGCCGGTACCGGGCCCTGGCACTGTGCCTTACGCCTTTCTTGCCCCCGGCGCTCCTTCTAAAACCAGGTCCTGGGGGATTCCAGCAGAGCCTCCCCAGAGCCCAGCACAGTGCCCCCTGGTCTGTAATGAAATGAAGCTGGGTCTTTGGAAGAAGCGGTGCCCTAACCTAGCACCTCCCAGTGTGTCTGGCTGTGCAGCCGAGGTCGCCTGGGCTCGCTCACCCAGGAGTCCTAAGGGTAGGGGGAGGCAGGGGAGGCAGGGGAGGCCTGGATCAGTGACATCTGTGTGAGCACTTTCCTAAATGGACGCGACCTCAGACCCTTTCTAAATGCTTATTAACACCATGTCAGGCCATGAATGTACTAGGGAGGATGCCATCTCTTGCCATTGGAATGAAAGTCCCCAGGCACCCTCCAGGGCAGATGTCCTCAGCCGGGCACTGCTCTAAGAAATGCAAGGTCACAAAACACATCAGGGGTAGGAATTACACTGATCTTACAAAAAAGATTCTTCTCTTCTCTTTCAAGTGGCTCTTTGGGACTTTCAAGTGTTGTTTACTAGTCATTACCCAACTGAGTGAGGAGTGACAAATTTGAAAGTCTCAAAACAACCCTGGTTAGATGTCTCTGCCCGCTGAATACTGCCTATCACAGGCATCTCCAAGATCCATACAGTAAGTCAACGGGGAACCGTGACTAGAATTGTAAGAATATGATTTGCACAGGATATTTTAAGGAAACTTGTTTAGGACTGAGAATCCTCTGTGTGGAAGTCAATGAGTGAAAATTTTATTTGACAAGCAGGTTTTCAGGAAGATGGATCTTGTGTGAAAGAGTCAATTTGAATGGAGTTGTGAGTTTCTGTCTCTTACACACAAAGTCCGGGAGGCAGAGGAGTGGAGAGCGGCTTCACTGTTCAATGACAGTTTCCACTCACTCTCAAAGTGACACAATGTGGCTGCTGGCGTTCCAACCCTTGCCTCTCAGTTCCTGGAAGGAGGAAGATGGGAAGGACCAAGGGGGCTCAGCTCCCTGTTGAGTCAGCCCCCTTTAGAGAACTTTCCCAGAAGCCCCACCGAGCGACTTCCACTTACAACCCCCCCTCCCCTCAGAACCAGGTGTGCCCTGGGGCCTGGGGCCTGAGGATAGGGTGGTCCCAGGCGTGAGGCAGCCTTAAAAGGAGCAAAAGCTGAATGGCAGTGAGAGGGTGGGTGAGGGATAAGAGCAGATGGAAGTAGTGTGTGGCTGCCTGGGTCAGGGGCATGGGGGACACCAGGCCAGAGGTGCAGGGCTCAGGTGGGCTGGGGTGGGTAGAGCAGGGAAGACACCTGAAGGCAGAGCCCTGGGGGAGATTTGGCTGGGTCTTTCTCAAAGCTGGAGGGCTCTCTACCTCCGTAAGGCAACGGAAGTCCTTCACGCCTGCAAGCTGTGAATGACTCGGTGGGCACAGCCCCAAACCAATCCACACGCATGGTTTTTGCTGCCAGCCCCAATTGTGTCTACCAGCACCTCAAAGGTAGTAAGAGTGTCACAAGAAATCACGGGGGCAGGCCTTCTCTTGGGCCTGATGACTTGCTGACAATATAATTTCTGGGCAAGCACAAAGCACAGGTAAGCACAAAGCAGCCAGGTAAGTCCAATGGCAGCCCCAGCAGGCACCAGGGAAGAGCAGCGTGGAGGAGGAACCGGCCACTGCAGCGTGGCCACCCATGACCTTCCGGTCGTCCACAGCAGTCTCTGCAGAGGCAAGGCCCACCCTTTATGTCTACAGCAGAGCACCGCGGTTCCCGAAGTGAATGCCCCAGGTCACAGGGCCGATGAACAGCGATCTAGACTCGGAACACCAGGCTTCTGGACCCTGAAGCCCATTTTTGTCTGGCAGGCCTGGCAGGGGTAGGGATGGGTGTCCAGGGCCTTGCCCCATGGCAAGGCAGGGCCCAGCCCTCTCCTGGAACTGAGTCCCGGCCTCGTGCAGGAGGGCCTTCTTAGAAGTGTCTTTCTGGGGATGCCTGAGTGGCTCAGAAGTTGAGCATCTGTCTTCCGCTCAGGTCCTGATCCCAGGATCCCGGATCAAGTCCCTCATTGGGCTCCTTGCGGGCAGCCTGCTTCTCCCTCTGCCTATGTCTCTGCCTTTCTCTGTGTGTCTCTCATGAATAAAAAACTAAAATCTTTTTTTTTTTTTAAAGAAGCATCTTTCTGGGGTTGTGGTCACATGTTTTTGGCAGTGTTGGAGCATCCTGACATGCTGAGGGTCGCTAAACTGAGGGCTAGCCAGGTCTTGAGGCTCATGCCCAAAACCCTCCCACCCTGAGGATGAGGAGGGACGTGGACAAATGTATGGTTCAGCTGAATTGAAGAGCCTTGGGGACGCAACAAGTTTTCCAGAACGTGAGATCTGCCTTTTTTTCCTTGTATTTCTGTGAACTTTACTGACTCCAGGACAGACCTGAGACCCTAGAAGTCACTAACCTCTTGGTTTGGGGGTGGTGGTGGCACTGGGTGGAGAGGTGGGAGGATTGAGGTTCTCTAGTCTGTTCTCCATAGACAGGGCCTTCTCTGCTATCTCTGTCTCTGACCAGCGTAGTTTCTAGAAGCAGCGCTTCCTCTGGTACCTCCTGGGGAGCTCCAGTAGCAGCACATAAAGAAGAGCACATTTCCTATTTCCCCTGCCCAGGAATGGGTGGAACCTGCCCGGGAACCTGGCTCCCAACCACCCATCAAGTCTATTCTGCACATTTGACATCTATATATGTATTTTTAAAGATTTTATTTATTTATT
This sequence comes from Vulpes lagopus, assembly GCF_018345385.1. Taxonomy (NCBI): domain Eukaryota; kingdom Metazoa; phylum Chordata; class Mammalia; order Carnivora; family Canidae; genus Vulpes; species Vulpes lagopus. The sequence continues at coordinate 147,360,889 of NC_054824.1, read as the reverse complement.
TATTTATTTATTTATTTATTTATTTATTTATTAAGATTTTATTTATTTATTCATGAGAGACACAGAGAGAGAGAGGGGCAGAGACACAGGCAGAGGGAGAAGCAGGCTCCACGCAGGGAGGCCAACATGGGACTCGATCCGGGGACTCCAGGATCATGCCCTGGGCCAAAGGCAGGCACTAAACCACTGAGCCACCCAGGGATTCCACTCCCCCCCCCCCCAACATCTATATTTTTAACAACTTTGTCAAGTCTTATTTTACACATTGTCTAATCCTCTAATCCACTCATTTTGAATGTACGAGTCATAGGCTCTTTAGTCAATTCTCCCAGTTGCACGGCCATTGCCATAGACCGGCTGTAGACCGCGTCTGTTCCCCCAATAAAGTCCCTGACACCTGCTTTCTCCTGGCCCCGGGCAGCCACTCATCCATTTTCTGTCGTTATAGATTTGTCTTTTCTGGACAGTTCACATAAAGCAGTGATGCCACGTGCTGTCTCTCGTGCCTGGCTTCTTTCCCCATCCAAAATGCCATCAGGGCTCCTCCACAGCCCAGCACCATGTCAGCACGCCATTGCTTGGTTTTGCTGTCTAGTATGGCCATGCCACATGCTGCCTCTCCATCCACCAGCTGTGACTCTTGAATAACACTGCTAAGAACATCTGTGTATAGAAACTTCCAATTCTTTAGTTCAAGCCCTCACAGTCCTGTGGATGGGGACACCAAAGATCATGAGACCCATGTCCAAGGCCTCACAGCTACCACATTTCATCAGTTCTAGAAAGTATGTTCCTTTCATATTTTCTATTTCTGAAACCAGGATGTATCTTATCGTCACTGGCTTGTCACAGCTCCTTGACAGCATTTCCCCCTTTCTTAGTGGCACACAAAACATTAGAACATTTTACAATCAAAGGCGTCTTAAATGTGTTGAGATACGCCATTAAGGTTCACACTTACTAGTGGGACACTGAGGTGGATCAGCGGTTGAGCGTCTGCTCAGAGCTGATCCCGGATTCCCAGGATCAAGTCCCACATCGGGCTTCTGCATGGAACCTGCTTCTCCCTCTGCCTATGTCTCTGCCTCTCTTTCTGTGTCTCTCATGAATAAATAAATAAAATCATAAAAAAAAAAAAAGGCTTACGCTTACTTAGTCAAGATTCTTGATGGCAAGTGACAAATACAACTCAGAGGGGAGTTTAGTGACACGACAGTGGTGAAGGATCTGGGGAACAGGCCACTGGGTTGGAGGAAGAACTGGTGGGCCCTTGAATGGGGGACTCAGCACGGTTAGGTCTCTGCCCATCTCTCATCTCTGCTGGTCTCTGCCAACAGGCTCTTTTCCTCCACGAAAAGAGTCCTGCCACTGAGTCACCAAAACCTCTCCACATGCCTCTGTGTGGCTCCTAGGGAAGAATTCTGATTGGCTGCTTGACTCACGTGTTCGCCTCTGGTCTAATCTCTGAGGCCTGAGGAATGGGGTACTGCTACAGTCCGAGCTGGGCGGACATGCACTTTGCTTCTGGCCGGGAAGTTTGTTACCAGGAGCAGGAGGGCCAGGAGCCAGTGAGCTGGGCACCTCTGCCACCATTCCCTTAGGCCACTACTGCATGGCGCCACGCAGGTCACTGCAGACCTTACAGACTCAGGGTGTTTAGAAAGAATATCTGAAGCCTGTGGTTCATTCCTTCTGTTGTGAGGTAATGTTCTAAAGAGGTTAATTACAACTCCAAGAACCCTGTTGTTTGAAGGATTTAATAAAGCAATGAAATATGCATGTAATATACTAGGTGTAATTATGTGTAAGCTTCTCATCAAGTAAAGATTTGTTTGCAGACAGTCCTCTAATAGAGACAAGAAAGAATCTTTTAGGATTTGCCGTGTTGAATTTAAGCCCCAAAGTATTGGCTTATGTTAAGCTATCCCTTTGAACTGTGTACCATCTCTTCGCGTCCCCCTAAAGGATCCTGGCACTTTCCTGCATCTACCCTATGGCTGTCGTTCCTTTAACTGAACTGCCCAGACCCCTTTCCTCATCCACATAGCTCCATCTGAAGGCACGTTCTCCTCTTCCAGTTTCCCATGGCCCCCTCGCCAGCACTGGTGGGTGTGAGTGTCCTGCTCTAAGTAGCAGGATGATATCCTGAGTACAGACTGGATTTTTCCTGCCTGTGTTTTTATTGTCGCATTTTAGGGAAGTAGCCGGGCTCTCCTGCACCCTTGGCTCAGGAAGGTAAAGTCCAGGGCTTGAGACTCTCACTTCCAGTAGTTTGGATAGAGGCTAAGCTGCTGCAACAAAGAGACCCCCATACAGTCATTCAAACAAGGTGGAAGTTTCTGTGTCTTGTACCAATGCCAGGGAGGATGATGTGGCTCAAGACAGGTCAGCTGCTGTGCTCCACACATCAGTCAGGGACCCGGGTTTCCTGGATGCTGTGTCCCTCCATCCCCTAAAGGGCTATCCTCCTTTGCATGGTCACCCCATCTGCATTCCAGCCCACGGAAAGGGGAGCATTCAGAATAGCACAAGTCCAGGGTGGGGGCACAGCACACATTACTTCTGCTTATAGTGCATCGTCTGGAATTAAACCAAATAAATGCATCCAGCTGTTGGGAACGCTGGCAGATGTGGTCTCTAGCTGCAGCGACATGTGCTAACCTGAACTGCTTTACTATAGAGGAGGGCGAAGGTAGTGCGGGCATAACCAGCAAGTTACTGCCTTCTCCTCTCTGGCTTTCATTGTGTCATTGACACCAGAGCTGGTGTCATTGAGGAGGTCATGCCAGGTGCCCAGGGGGTAGGGAGGGGTGACAGCTGTAGGCCCCGGAGGAGAGTCTGGGGACGGAAGGGGGGTTCTGCTCCAGTTATCCATTCCTGTGGCATCAGCACCCCAAAACTTAGTGTTCAGCAATGGCACAGCTTATTTTGTTCACAAATCTGCTATTTGGGCAGCATTGGGTGGGGATGGCTGGTCCCTCCTCTGTGGCATCAGCTTGGGCCTGGAGGCAAAGGCTGGTGGCTGGAATCACCAATGATGGCTCCATCACACATGGTTGCTCACTGGGACCTCAGCTGGATTGGTGGCCAGACACCCACAAGCGGTCTTTCCGTGTGGCTGCTGGGATCTCTCCCAGCCTGGGGCTTGGGCCAAGTGGAAGCAATCACCTGTTCTGAGGTCACCTCGTTGTCACACAGCCTCTGTCCTCCTGCACATCTGTTCAGCCAAGCGAGGTACGGAGGACAGCCCGTGCTCAAGGCGAGGGGAAGTCAGTCTCTGCTTTTTGATGGGAGGAGAAGCAAAGAATTTGTGGATATATTTCAAAACCAGCCCGGGTCCGAGGAACCTACTTGGTTAGTGCCCAGGAAAGGGACAGTATTTCAGAGGGCTGGCTGCTTGTGACACCAGGGTGGGGAGACAGGTCCTAGACATGGTGCCCCACCTCACTCATGAACCGCAAATTCTTTTTCTTTCTTTCTTTCTTTCTTTCTTTCTTTCTTTCTTTCTTTCTTTCTTTCTTTCTTTCTTTCTTTCTATTTTTTATTTTATTTATTCATAGAGACAGAGAGAGAGAGAGAGAGAGAGAGAGAGGCAGAGGGAGAAGCAGGCTCCATGTAGGGAGCCCGATGTGGGACTCGATCCCGGGTCTCCAGGATCACGCCCTGGGCTGCAGGCGGCGCTAAATCGCTTCACCACTGGGGCTGCCCCCTTTCTTTCTTTTCTTTCTTTTTCTTTCTTTCTTTCTTTCTTTCTTTCTTTCTTTCTTTCTTTCTTTCTTTCTTTCTTTTTCTTCTTTCTTTCTTTTTTTCTTTTCTTTCTTTTTCTCTTTTCTTTCTCTTTCTTTCTTTCTTTCTTTCTTTCTTTCTTCTTTCTTTCTTTTTCTTTCTTTCTTCTTCCTCTCTCTCTCTTTCTCTCTTTTTCTCTATTTCTTTTCCTTCCTTCCTTCCTTCCTTCCTTCCTTCCTTCCTTCCTTCCTTCCTTCCTTCCTTCCTTCTTTCCCCTTTATTTTTTATAATCTCTAACCCACACAGGGCTTGAACTCATGACCCAGAGATCAAGAGTCACATGCTCTTTGGGACGCCTGGGTGGCTCATCGGTTTAGCATCACCTTCAGCCCAGGGTGTGGTCCTGGAGTCCTGGGGTTGAGTCCCACATTGGGCTCCCTGCAAGGAGCCTGCTTTCTCCCTCTGCCTTTGATCTGCTTCTCTCTGTGTGTCTCTCATGAATAAATAAATAAAATCTTAAAAAAAAAAGTCACATGCTCTATCAACTCAGCCAGCTAGGGTGCCCCAAGAACCCCAACTTTCTTTTTTTTAATATTTTATTTATTTATTCATAGACACACAGAGAGAGGCAGAGACACAGGCAGAATCAGAGAGGGAGAAGCAGGCTCCATACAGGGAGCCCGACGTGGGACTCGATCCCAGGTCTCCAGGGTCACACCCCAGGCTGCAGGTGGCGCCAAACCGCTGCGCCACCAGGGCTGCCTGAACCCCAACTTTCTAAGTGGCATGGAAGCAGCAGACCGTCGAGAGCTGTGGGGACCATGTGGCTGCAGTTACAGGAGTCCCAGCTAACACCACTATGGACCTACGACTAAGAATTGGAGACCATACAGTGCCCGGGCACTCACCCGACCCTGCCATCCCAGAAGTGTGTTTGCTTGGGTGCTTTCCTTCTGAGTAACGGCAAGTCCGATTTAAGCTGACCGAACAAAAGGACACCTGGCAGACTCAGTTGGTGGAGTGCTCCATTCTTGATCTTGGGGTCATAAGATCAAGCCCCGCACTGGGCCCAGAGCTTACTTTAAAAAAAGAAAAAAAATTGAAAAAGTTTTGGGGTGCCTGTTTTAGTCAGTAAACCATGCAACACTAGATCTCAGAGTTGTTAAGTTTGAGCCCCACATTGGGTATAGAGACTACTTAAAAAAAATTTTTTTTTTGAGATTACTTAAAAAAATTTTTTTAGGGATCCCTGGGTGGCTCAGTGGTTTAATGCTTGCCTTCAGCCCAGGGCGTGATCCTGGAGTCCTGGGATCAAATCCCACATCGAGCTCCCTTCATGGAGCCTTCTCCCTCTGCCTATGTCTCTTCCCCTCTCTCTGTGTCTCTCATGAATAAATAAATAAAATTAAAAAAAAATTTTTATAAATAAAATCTTAAAAAAGGAGAAAAGAAAGAAACTGATCTTCAAAAATACAGGGATCCACTCCCAGTTATTTATCCTAGAGAAAAGAGCATTTATATACATGCAGAACCTCTGCACCAATGCCTGTGGTAACTTTCCACGAGTCCTGGAAAACTGGCAACACAGAAAGTGTTTGAACCAGGCACGGAGCACAGGTCAGCAAATGTGATGAACGAGGACACAGGCAACGACGTGGGCATCAGCACGGACAGGTCTCAGAGGCATCGTGCTGAGGAGCAGAGCGGCCATTGGCCGTGTGAGGCCAAGTATCTGGCATCGTGGGGAAGGTGTGACTGCAGAGACAGGACAGCAGGAGGGACCTGGGGGCGGTGACACTGTTCCTCATCACTGTGATGGTTACACGAATCCGCACACGTGATAAAGCTTTTGGGAGTGAGAAGGTCAATTTTATTGTACAACATCCCTCCTTATCCACAATTTCACTTTCCATGGCTTCGGTGACTGTGGTTGATTGCCTTCAGGATCAGATGGTCCTTCACCTGACTCAGCCTCAGAAGGTCAACGCAGGGGAGCCTGGGTGGCTCAGTGGTTGAGCATCTGCCTTTGGCTCAGGTTGTGATCCCAGGGTCCTGGGATCGAGTCCCACACTGGGCTCCCCACAGGCAACCTGCTTCTCTCTCTGCCTGTGTCTGCGTCTCTCTCTGTGACTCGCATGAATAAAAAAAATCTTTAAAAAAAAAGAAGGTCAACAGCAGCCTAGTGCTGTGTCGCCTACGTGCGTTACCTCTTCATGTGAGCCTTTTATCAACTCACATCATCACATGAAGGGGGAGCACAGGACAATGAGATATTTTGAAAGAGAGAGAGACCACAGTCACATGACTTTTATTACATTGTATTGTAATAATCATTCTATTTCATTATTAGTTATTGTTGTTAATCACTCACTGTGCTTAATTTATATATATATTTTTGTTTTTTTGTGTGTACTTAATTTATAAATTAAATTTTATCATAGGTCTGTGATGTATGGGAGAAGGAAACAGTATACACTGGGCTCCATACTGGCTATGATTTTAGGTGTCCAAGGGGGTCTTGGACCACATGCCCCATGGGATAAAGAGGGGTGACTGTGTGTAAATTCAAGAACTAAAATGAAATTATGCTTTTCAACAAATGGTGCTGAACAATTGGACATCCACATGCAAAGAGGAGGATCTCGACACAGACTTTACATCCCTTACCAAAATTAACTCTAACTGGATCGTAGACCTAAATATAAAGGGTCAAACTATAAAACTCCTAGAAGATACTCTAGAAGAATATCTAGCAGACTTGAGATGTGGTGATGAGTTTTAGATACAGCATCAAAGGGCAGCTCGGGTGGCTCAGCAGTTTATTGCTGCCTTCAGCCCAGGGTGTGATCCTGGAGACCCAGGATAGAGTCCCATGTCGGGCTCCCTGCATGGAGCCTGCTTCTCCCTCTGCCTGTGTCTCTGCCTCTGTGTGTGTGTGTGTGTCTCTCGTGGATAAATAAATTTTTAAAATCTTTAAAAAAATAGATATGGCATCAAAGGCATGATCCACAAAAGAAATAAAAGCTTCTGTGGGGCACCGAGCCAGGCTCTGTGCTCAGGGCAGAGTCTGCTTGGGATTCTCTCTCCCTTGCTCTCTGTTCCTCTCCACTCTAAAATAAAGAAAATAGATCTTGGGATCCCTGTGTGGCGCAGCGGTTTGGCGCCTGCCTTTGGCCCAGGGCATGATCCTGGAGACCCGGGATCGAATCCCATATTGGGCTCCCGGTGCATGGAGCCTGCTTCTCCCTCTGCCTATGTCTCTGCCTCTCTCTCTCTCTCTCTCTGTGACTATCATAAATAAATAAATAAAAAATAAATAAATAAAAAAATAAAAATTAAAAAAAATTAAAAAAAAGAAAATAGATCTTAAAAAAACAAAACAAAACAAAACCCAACCCACTTCTGCTCTGTGACAGACATTATCAAGTGAGTGAGGAGAGAAGCCACAGTTTGGGAGAAAACATTTGCAAAAGACACATCTGATAAAGGACTGTTACCCAAAATATACAAAGAACTCTGAAAGCTCCACAATAAGAAAATAAATCAGCAGATTGATAAATAGGCAAAAGACTTGGACAGACACCTCCCCAAAGAAGAGACACAGATGGCAACTAAGCATATGAAAATATGCTCATGTCACGAATCGGTAGGAATTGCAAATTACAACACACCACTGCTCACCTACTAGAATGGCCAAAATCCAAAATGTCAGCAACACCAAATGTTGACAACAATGTGGATCAATAAGAACTCTTATTTATTGCTGGTGAGGATGCAATATGGTGCAGCCACTTTGCAAGACAGTTTGACAGTTTCTTACAAAATCAAACATTCTCTTATCATATGAGCAATCATTCTTTGGTGTTTCTTTTCCCCAAGGAAGCTGAGAACTTAGGTCCACATGAAAACCTGCACATGGACGTTTATAGCAGCTTTCCCTGTAACTACCCAAGACGTCTTTCAGCGGGTGAGTGGGTAAATAAACCGTGGTCCACCCAGACAATGGGCTAATATTCAGCGCTGACAGGAAAGAAGCCATCAAGTCATGAAAAGATACAAAGGAACCCAAAATGCACATTACTAAGTGAAAGAGGCCAATCTGAAAAGGTTATATACATTATGATTCCACTCTGTGACATTCTGGAAGAGGCAAAGGTGTGGAGAGAGTGAAAGATCAGTGGTGACCAAGGCTGGGGACGGAGGATGAAGGAGGGAGTAATGAGGAGTGTTAGGGCTGCGACAATATATGGGGTGACAGAATGAGGGTGGATCCCCAGAATGTATAGCACCAAGCATAACCCTGGCTGGGAAATCATGAAATGTCCCACCCGGTGGGATCTGTACATCAGAGAATATGTAGGGGCAGGGATGTAGGGGAACTCGCTGTACATTCTGCTTCATTTTGCTGGGAACCTAAAACTGCTCTAAAAAATAAAGCCTATTGGGTTGCCAGGACAGCTCAGTCGGAGGAAAGTGCACTCTTGATCTTGGGGTTGTGAGTTTGAGCCCCACGTTGGATGTAGACCTCATATGAAAATAAATAAATAAATAGGGATGCCTGGGTGGCTCGGTGGTTGGGCATCTGCCTTTGGTTCAGGGCGTGATCCCAGGGTCCTGGGATCAAGTCCAGCATTGGGCTTCCCGGAGGGAGCCTGCTTCTCCCTCTGCCTATGTCTCTGCCTCTCGCTGTGTCTCTTATGAATAAATAAATAAAACCCTTAAAAAAAAAAAAGAAAAAACAGACTCAGTCCATCACAGACACCATTGCTAAGGGTGAGGTTGCTTTTATTTAGGTAAAGAATAGTGAGACTATTTATTTATTTGAGAGAGAGAGAGCATGAGCAGGGGGAGGGGAAAATGGAGAAGCAGACTCTCTGATGAGCAGGGAGCTGATGGGGGCTCGATCCCAGGACCCCAAAATCATGACCTGAGCCGAAGGCAGACTCTTAACCCACTAAGCCACCCAGGTGCCCGTGAGTCAATTTAAATCTATTAAGCAGTAGTTTTGAGTGAGAGCCAGGGAAAGGAAGAGAGGTGTCTGTGGTAGGTGCAGGCGGCAGGGCCAGCAGCTCTCCTGAGCGGGCCACCCGATAGCCGTGGACCTGACAGTCCACGTGTCTGTGGCAAGCACAGTTGCTGGATGACGTTTCCAGGAAGCACCAGTAGGAGAATCACCACGTAGACCTCTCAGGCTTGAGAACAAATCCCAGCCTTTCTGCAGAAGACTGTTCTTCTGGCTTGCTATGGGTCCTGGGCAAAACTTGATCACCCCACCAGGGTCATGGGGTGGCCATGCACGCACACGTGCTCACCTGCTCAACGGGCCCTGGGATTGGGCATGCACCACACACCTCCACCACAGGGATCAGATGGAGAGATTGGGCCCCAGCGGGTTCAGAGGCCGCAAGTAAGTTGGGTGAACAGGCGGCTCACAAGCCTTCAACAGAGACTCTGGCTTCGTTGCCTCTTTTCCCCTGATCCCAGGACCTCATAGGAAATTCTTGTGATCTGACTGTCAGCTGACTGGCGAGGAAAGAGTTCAGGTCCCATTTACAGATGGCTCTGCACGATACACTGGCTCTGGCCAAAAGTGGACACCTGGAGCCCCCAGCCCGAACCCGGAAGGACTGTGGTCCAGGAGATTCTCCCTGTTGGCCAGGGCTTTCAGGCACCCGTGTCCGTCTGCACTGAGAGGCGGCCAGAGTGTGTCTCCACACCACATCTGTCGAGGACAAGGAAGGAGGCTGATTGGCAGATGGGTGACAGGTGGTCAGGGCAGGGAGGCTCTCTCCAAATGGGCAAGGAATGCGAGGGTACCTGTGGCTGCCCTCGAGAAACAGGCTCTTGACAGGCAGGCGAGTGAAATATGTTCTCTGGATGTCAATCGGCCTCTTTCCCCAGCCATTCCAGCCAGGGCTTGCTCACTGGGCCCAGGAAGACAAGAGGCCACGGTGGCAGAGGGTGAAGGTCTGCGAGGGCCTCCCCTTACCAGATGGGCACCTGCTGTCCACGTGCCAGCAGCGGAGGCCAGCATCGAGCCCCGCCACGGGCCTGGCGGGGGCCCAGCCAGCCACCTCGCAGCAGGGCGATTACACTGGACCCTTCGCATTGCGGAAGGGGTAGAGAGATTTGTCCCCTGTGCATTATACACATAACCTGCCTTCCCGCCCGGGGAAGGTTTCTACCAGCACCACCAAGCGTGGGCTTGCCTTACTCACTGTCCTAACATTCCACGCGACACTGCTTCTGATCAAGGAAGTCACTTCACATCAAAAGCACAGCAGCAAAGTGCTGATGCCCATGGAACTAACTGGTCTAACCACATGCCTTATCACTCAGAAGCAGCTGACCTATTGATAGGTGGAGCGACCCAGTTATGGGGCCTGTGGGGAGTCACCACTCTGAAGGGATGGGGTTCCGTTTTACTGGGTCCAGCAAAGGCTTTGAATTAGAGGTCACCATGTGGCACCATCTCTCCCCTGGCCACAAAACAGGGGGCTGGGAAGGAGGGGTGGCAGTGGCAGTTATCACACCCGACACCCCACTCCTGATCCCCGACGTCTGTGCCAGGGAAGGGCCAGTCAAGAGACAGAAACCACGGCAGCTATTGCAACAGAGAACATTGATTATAAAGGATTGTTAAGTATGTAAAAAAAAAACATGTTAACTAATAACTGAACGACTAAGAAGAAAACCATCAGGCGTCACAAAGGCAGAAACCACTGGAAACAGCCAGCCTCCTAGGATGTAGGAATTCTGAGAATGTGGACCTCTGGGAGTGTGCCACTCAGTGAGTGCTGCACCTCACCCACCTGGCAAGAGGGCCCTGTGTGTCCAGGCCCAGGCTTCAGACAGGGGCACCGTCCAACCAGGCCTAGTGTCTCTGGGGGTGTCGCTGTGTGAGGAGGAAGCAAGAGACTGACAACTGGATTTAGCTGCTGGTGCAGAGTGTGCCCAGAAAGTGAAAGCTTGCAGGAGGCCCAGAGGAGGCCCAGAGGAGGCCCAGAGGAGGAGTAGTCCCTGTGGCCTCCTGCCCCATACCCCCAGGGGAGCCTGCTAGGGCAGCTGGGAAGCAAGAGCTGTGGACCAGGCCCTGGACAGAGACGTCCAGGTGGGGCCCAAATCATCCCTGCCAGGCAAACACAACTTTGTAGGCAAACACTAACGAGGATTTCCCACATTTCCTAATTATCTATATTCATTCTCCTACCAAAATTGAAGACCTGCCTTCCAATTCTGACTCTGTCCCTTCATGGCTGTGTGAGTACTACCTGTCACTTCGTCACCAGGAGCTTCTGGGTCTTTGAAGCAGGGGGATCAATGCTTATTTCTCAGGGCAGCTGTGATAGGAGCATGAAAACTTAGCATGGTACTCGGCACACAGTAGAAAAGGTACTCCAAAACATCCATTCACCCCGAGTAGGAAGCCAAACATCCTTCTTTAAAGTGTTTGTTGAGGGATCCCTGGGTGGCCCAGCGGTTCTGCGCATGCCTTTGGCCCAGGGCGCGATCCTGGAGACCCGAATCGAATCCCACATCGGGATCCCGGTGCATGGAGCCTGCTTCTCCCTCCGCCTGTGTCTCTGCCTCTCTCTCTCTCTCTCTCTCTGTGACTATCATAAATAAATAAAAAAAAATAATAAAGTGTTTGTTGAGACATCTGGGTGGCTCAGTGGTTGAGTGTCTGCCTTCGGCTCAGGTCCTGATCCTTGGGTCCTGGGATTGAGTCCTGAATCGTTCTCCTGCACGGAGCCTCCTTCTCCCTCTGCTTGTGTCTCTGCCTCTCTCATGAATGAATAAATAAAATATATATATATATAAAAAGAAGTGTTTGTCAACTATCCTCAACATTGTTTCTCGGGCCCTGTAAATCTTGGGCTAATTATGTTCCTTAACTCCCAAGAGGGGGGGTGACTGGCAGATTCCGAGAGGCTCTGGGGAGATCCCGGGCAGCACCTAGCTGAAATCCCCAAAAGTCAAGGTGATATCCTCTCTCTGGATGTGCCCTTTCCTTGGAAAAATATCCTGGTTTGCTGAGACTGCTTTAACCTGCCTTCTCTCAGACTCACTGTGAGGGCTTGATTCTGTGAGGTGGGGGAAAGTGTCTGATTTACTAAATGGTTCTTCCAAACCTCTGGACAAGACAGCCCTAAAGGTGGTACTCCTGCTGGGATTCCCCCCCCCCCGGCCCCCACCAACCAGACCAGGGGAAAAGCTGACCAGGGTCTGTAGGGTGCCCTTGGGAGCACCCTCCCTGCATGCTGAAGGCCATCTGTATACCATACCACCTTTGTTGTCCGCAAGACTCGGCTTCCCCAGGACTCGGGATTCCCTCTATCCCAGGGCAGCTCTGCAGGCCTTGTGGTGACCTCCTAGCTGATCTCTGTGTCACGTTCCCATGCTGGTTCCTGAGGAAGATCTGGTCCTGAACCCTGTAAATCCTGCTCATCCTGGAGGTCATCAGAAGGACAACCTGGCCCAGTGCTCAGCCCCAGGCCCTCCCCTCCCGAATCAGAAATGACATGCCTGGGGATCCCTGAGTGGCTCAGCGGTTTAGCGCCTGCTTTTGGCCCGGGGCATGATCCTGGAGACCCTGGATCCAGTGCCACGTCGGGCTCCCTGCATGGAGCCTGCTTCTCCCTCTGCCTGTGTCTCTGCCTCTCTCTCTCTCTGTGTTTCTCATGAATAAATACATAAAATATTAAAAAAAAAAAAAAAAAAAAAAGAAATGGCATGCCTCCTTTTGACCAGGAACCTTGGGAATGATCTAGAAACCTTGGGGATCTGAGGATCTTGGGGACCGGGGGGCTTGGGGATCTGGAGACCTTGGAGACCCGGGGACCGCCTGGTCACCCTGCCTCGCAGTTCCTAGCAGAGGCCGAGCCCGAAGCCGGAGTGTGGCAGGGGGCAGGTGGGGGAAGGCCGGGGTGCAGGGGCTCCCCGGAGTGTCGCCCCAGCTTTGCGATCCGCTTAGTCGGAGCCAGGTCCCGGCGGCGCCCGCGGGGGCTTCTCGGCTCACCAACGCTAGGTCTCCCTCCACCTCCCGGGAGGCACCTCCGGCCCAGCACTGTTTGCCCGGGGGCCGCGTACAGCCCGCCAGGATGGGCGCACCCTACCGGCCGCTGCAGCTCGCGGGCCTCCAGGAGGCCACGCGCCCGGGCGGGGGGTCCCAAACCCCGGGGCCGGAGCCGCTGCGGGGACAGCGAGCCCGCGTCCTCCCCGGGAGGCTGCGGCCCAGGCACGGGCGGCGGGAGCGCCCAGGGTAGCGGGGGGTGGGGGTGGGGGGCTGGCGGGGGCGCGCTGCAGGGCGCGGGGCCGGGGCCGAGGGCGCGGGGCCGGGGCCGGGGCGCGGCGGCGGGCGCGGAGGGGCGTGGCCGGGGCCCGGTGGGAGCGTGGGGGGCGTGGTCCTGGAGGGAGAGTCCCCGAGGGGCGTGACCTTGGAGTCCCGATCTGGAAGGGGCGCGGCCAGGGAGGGCGCGGCGAGCTTCCCGGGGGGCGTGGTCTCGGAAGATGAGATCCGGGAGGGGCGTGTCCAAAGGCCGCGCGGCAGGAGCCCCCCGAAGGGCGTGGTCTGGGTGTGGCCTGAGGACGCCGCGGAACTTGGCGGGCGTGGTCCGGGAGGGCGAAGCGGGGCCACCCAGGGGGCACGGCCTGGGGGCGGCCCCTGGAGCGGCCGGAGCGACGACAGGGCGGGGTGACGGGCCGGGCTCGAGGGGCTTGGACGAGCGGCGTCCCGGGCTGCAGCGAGCGCGACTCCGGGGGACCCCGGGCTCCCCAGCGTCGGCCGCTCGCTGAGCGTCCGACGTCCTCCTGCACCGCGCCAGCCGCATCCCTACGAGATTCCGAAATGCTCCTGTGGGGAGGGGCTCTCTGCAGCCCCGGGGTTCGTGTGCAGGGTCCGTTAGACGCCTTCAAATGCTCGCCCCTGGGGTCGCTTGGCGAGTTCCAGCCCCGGGACTGGGGGCAGAGATGAGTCAAATATAGAAACTAAAAAATATAGAGACTAAAAAAAAAAAAGAAAAGAAAAAGCTCAGTCCTAAGCCACATAAAGTCACCTCCGGTGGCACAAGCGGTCTCCAGTTTCAGACGGGTAAACTGAGGCTCGTGGAGGTTCCGCGTCCTGCCGGGGGTTATGGGAGAGCGGAGCTGACGTCCTCCGTAACTTAGCCCGCAGGTGCCTCGGTTGCACACGTCGGTGACAGCGCGAGGGTGCAACCTGGAGGGACACACAAAACGACTCTCGCGAGGCGGAACCGCGGACCCAGGACGGGCCCACGGCAGGGGCTGGGGGCGGGGAGGCGGGGACGCTCTGCGCTCTGCGCACGCGGTGACAGCCGGCTCGCAGGTCCTGCAGAACCCCCGAGGGAGCAGGTGCGCGGCACCCGGCACCGGTACAGCCTGACGGCTGCTGCGGACCGGGGCTCGCGGAGCCCGGGGCCTGGCCGGCGGCGTGGCCCCTCCCCGGGCTGCTGTGCGGCTCCGCCGGAGTTTCCAGACCTTTTCCCGCACGTAGTCTCCGCATGCGCTCCAAGTGTCCATATCCGCGCGTTTACTTGCAAAGGTTTTGGGTTGTTTGCTTACTGTTTTTGTTAAACTCTAGAAAAGAAATACGCTCCACTATCCCGCAGATTTCTTTTTCGATATAACTGTGTAGCTTGGACATTTTTCTCACATCCGCAAGCATTGGTTTCTCTGCCTCATTCTTTTTAATGGCTACATAGTATTTCTTAGTATCACTACATAAAATTCTATTTAGCTATTCCTCCAAGGATGGGCTTTAGGTTGCTCAGATTTCTCCCTTATAGAAACAGCACTATAGGGGATCCCTGGGTGGCTCCGCGGTTTAGCGCCTCGCCTGCCTTTGGCCCAGGGCATGACCCTGGAGACCCTGGATTGAGTCCCACACTGGGCTCCCTGCATGGTCTCTGCTTCTCTCTGTATCTCTCATAAATAAATAAAATTGAAAAAAAAAAAAGAAATAGTACTGCAATACATAAGTTTGCCCTAGAAATTCATACCTTTACATTTCTAGGGGACGAAATGGAGATTTGGGGAAGAGTATTAAAACATGTAGGAACACATGCTCCTTTGTGAATACTACAATGATCTTACTCTTTAAAAAAACTGAAGTTCACTTTTCAAAGTTTTTTTTTTTTTTAATGATTTTATTTTAAGTACTCTCTGCACACAAGGTGGGGCTCCAACTCACAACCCTGAGATCAAGAGTCCCATGCTCCAGAGGCACCTGGGTGGTTCAGTGGTTGAGCATCTGCCTTCAGCTCAGGTAGTGATCCTGAGGTCCTGGGATTGAGTCGCACATCCAGCTTCCTGCAGGGAGACTCCTTCCCCCTCTGCCTGTGTCTCTGCCTCACTTTCTGTATCTCTCATGAATAAATAAATAAAATCTTTAAAAAAAAAAAAAAAGAGTCCCATTCTCCGAGGACTGAGCCAGCTAGGGCGCCCCCTCTTATCCAAGTTTTGAACACTACATTGCATATTGGATTCTCATATAATCTTGGTTCTGTTTCTTTTTTTATAAAAAAATTTTATTTGTTAGAGAGAGAGAGATAGGGAGCAGGTGCACAAGTGAGGTGAGGGGCAGATGACAAGGGAGAGAAGTGGGGGGAGGCCAACTACCCATTGAGCAGGGAGCCAATGGAGGGGCTCAATCTTATCCTAAGATCATGACCCTGAAATCATGCATGACCTGAGCCAAAACCAAAAGAGAGACTTAACTGACCTAGCTACCCAGGTGCCTTTAACATGACAGGTGCTTAAAGTCTTTTCTCCTTTTTCTAAAATGTCTTAATTTACTTGCATATTTTCCCTCCCAGATGGACTTCAGAATTAATGTGTTAAGCTCCATTAAAAATTAGAGGGAGAGGGAGATCCCTAGGTGGCTCAGTGGTTTAGCGCCTGCCTTTGGCCCAGGGCGCGATCCTCAGTCCCGGGTTCGAGTCCCCCATGGGGCTCCCAGCATGGAGCCTGCTTCTCCCTCCTCCTGTGTCTCTGCCTCTCTCTCTATGTCTATCATGAATAAATGAATAAATAAATCTTTAAAAAAATCTTGTTAGAATTTGTATTGAGGTGGTCTTAATCAATGTGGGAAAAACTAAGATCTTTACAGTGTTGAGTAGTTCCATCAAGGAACATACATCTTTCTTGATTTATTCACATCTTTTCTAGAGCTTTCAAAAAGATTTTTTTTATTTTTTAAATTTTTTTAATTTTTATTTATTTATGATAGTCACAGAGAGAGACAGAGGCAGAGACATAGGCGGAGGGAGAAGCAGGCTCCATGCACCGGGAGCCTGACGTGGGATTTGATCCCGGGTCTCCAGGATCGCGCCCTGGGCCAAAGGCAGGCGCCAAACCACTGCGCCACCCAGGGATCCCTAAAAAGATTTTTTTTTTTTTTTTTTTTTTTTTTTTTTTTAAATTTTTTTTTTTTTAATTTTTTTTTTTTTTAAATTTATTTATGATAGTCACAGAGAGAGAAAGAGTGAGAGGCAGAGACATAGGTAGAGGGAGAAGCAGGCTCCATGCACTGGGAGCCTGATGTGGGATTCGATCCCGGGTCTCCAGGATCGCGCCCTGGGCCAAAGGCAGGCGCCAAACCACTGCGCCACCCAGGGATCCCCCTAAAAAGATTTTTTAAAAAAGTAATTCTCACACATTTCCTATGTTTATTTTTTGATGTGTTATAGATTAGTGGACATTATGGATATAATTGTTTATATTGCATTTTTATTTATTTATTTTTTATATTGCATTTTAAGATCAGCATATAAAAATGCAATATAAAAAATAAATGCTGATCTTATAACCAACAATCAGTTTCATTATAAATATTAACCAGTTATTGGTAATGTATAGAAATTCTATTGATTTTTATATATTTTATAGCCTGCTGTCTTGTTGAGATCTCATTAAAACCAATAATTTTGTAGTTGAAACTCTTTGGCAAGATGCATATTGTTTGTTTTTAAAATTTTACTTATTTATTCATGAGAGACACAGAGAGAGAGGCAGAGACATAGGCAGAGGGAGAAGCAGGCTCCATGCAGGGAGCCCGATGCTGGACTCGATCCTGGACCCCGGGATCACGACCTGACCAAAGACGGATGCTCAACCACTGAGCTACCCATGTGCCCAAGACAAATATTGTTAGTAATAACAATTTTATAATAAAACTAGCAGTGACTATTGATTGAGCATTTACTATGTTTCAGGAACAGTTCCAAGCACCTGACATGCTTTGATTCGTAGAATCCTCACAACTCCAACAACATAGACATTGAAAACACACCATAGCAAATATTCATTCTATTTCTCCCACCTTAGGGGGAGAACACCCCTCTCTGCCCTCCCCGCCATTCTGACTTTCCTCCTCAGCTACTTTCCATTTTTCTCCACTGTAAACAAGACTTCTGGAATTACCTATTGTTGCTGTTTCCGATTCCTCCAATTCTCATTTTATTTTTTAAAGTAAGCTCTACACCCAACATAGGACTCGAACTCACCACCTGGAGATCAGGAATCACATGCTCTATTGACTAAGCCAGCCAGGTGCCCAGAAGTGTGATCATTTTTATTTTTGTAAAGATTTTACCCATTTATTCATGAGAGACACAGAGAGAGAGGCAGAGACACAGGCAGAGGGAGAAGCAGGCTCCATACAGGAAGCCTGACATGGGACTCGATCCCGGGGCTCCAGGATCACACCCAGGCTGCAGGTGGCGCTAAACCACTGCGCCACCGGGGCTGCCCGGATTCCCCTCGTTTTGATTAAAGCCCCAGGTCTCTTGAATCCACTTCAGTTGGATCTTGTGTCCCTTGTTTCACCAAAACTGAGGTTTTTTTTTTTTTTTTTTTTTTTTTAAGATTTTATTTATTTATTCATGAGAGACACACAGAGAGAAGCAGAGACACAGGAAGAGGGAGAAGCAGGCTCCCTGAGGGGAGCTTCATGTGGGACTCGATCCTGGGACTCTGGGATGATGCCCTGAATCGAAGGCAGATGCTCAACTGCTGAGCCAACCAGGTGCCCACCAAAACTGCTTTTATCAAGACCACAGAGACCGCAACGTTGCCAGTTCCAGTGGGCACCTCTCATACCGCTTGATTCAATAGTATTTGACAGTGGCCATTGACTCCCTTCCTTGGAGCACTTTCTTCTTTTGGCTTCCAGACTCCATATATACCTGACTCTCTTCCTCAGACTCCTTCAAGTCTATGTTGAGTGTCAGTCCTTGGACCTCTTTTGCAACATCTCCATCTCCTCCCTTGGTGAGCTCATCCAGCTTCTTTGCTTTAAGATCATAGCTTTGCTGGTGACTTCTGAATTCCGATCTCCAGCCCAGAACTCCTTCCTAGACCGCAGGCTCCCATCTAACAATTTCCCTGAAATCTCCACTGAAACCTGATGAGCTTCCCAGTCTCAGCACGAGGATAGCTAAGCTCCTGCTAGCACCCAGATCTGGCTCCTGGCACACCTCTGATTGCTCTGAGGGTCTCTGCCCCTTGGCTCTCCCTGCATGCCCCGTACACACCAGGCTTGCTCAAGGGACCCTGGCCAGGCCCTGGAATACTCTTTCCCCACCTCTGTGTGGCTTGCTCTACTTTCCCTTTCCTTCAGATATTTTTCCTTTCAGAAGATCCCTGATGCCTTCCCTGGCCAAACTCCCAACACCCACCTGCCTTGGAACACCACTCTTCTTCTTTTTTTTTTTTAAGATTTTATTTATTTATTCATGAGAGACACACACACACACACACACACAAAGAGGCAGAGACACAGGCAGAGGGAGAAGCAGGCTCCACGCAGGGAGCCCAATGTGGAACTCGATCCCAGGTCTCCAGGATCAGGCCCTGGGCTGAAGGCGGCGCTAAACCCGCTGGGCCACCCGGGCTGCCCGGAACACCACACTTCTTATCCACAAATTGTTTTCCTCTTTAGCACTGATAACCTGTGTATTTTACTTTATTGTCTACTTCCCTCACTGGATTGTAGCTCCATGAGGACAGGGAAGGGTGTTTTGTTCACTTCTGTATTTACACATGGAAGGTGCTCTCTGAATCTTTACTGAACTAAGGAATGAAGCACAGGTAATTGGATGAGTTTTCCAAAGTCACACAGCTAGGAGAGTTGCAGTTTAGCTGTAGTGCCTGAAATTAAAAAAAAAATTTTTTTTAAAGATCTTATTTTTTTATTCATCAGAGACACACACAGAGAAAGAGAGAGAGAGAGAGAGAGAGAGGCAGAGACACAGGCAGAGGGAGAATCAGGCTCCATGCAGGGAGCCTGAGGTGGGACTTGATCCCCGGTCTCCAGGATCATGCCCTGGGCTGAAGGCAGCCGCTAAACCGCTGAAACACCCAGGGATCCCTATTTGAAAAAAATTTTTTTTAAGTTTATTTATTTTTTAGTAATCTCTACCCCCAACATGGGGCTCTTGAACTCACAACCCTGAGATCAAGACTTGCATGTTTTTCTGACTGAGCCAGCCAGGCATCCCCTCCAGAGCCAGAACTCTTAACCGTGGTGCACTCTTACTCAAGGTGCGCCAGGTACCACCTCTGGGGCAACAGGGGAGAGCATGGCAGACTCTGTTCTTGTAGCACATCTGAGTGGAGGTGGTCGATAAAAAAGCAAACAATGTCATTTCAGATTCTGATTTCAGGCATTTGGGCAGATGGACAGAGAAAAGCCTGGCAAGCCCAGGCCCACGTAGGCCCACATGAGCCGATGAGGCTAGATGTTGGGTGCCTTTGGATATTTTTTTAAGTGGGAGAATGACCTGGAATGTTTTAGAAGTGATTCCCCGGGGGCTGTGTGAAGGGGCCAGAGGGAGTCAGAGCAGGTGAAGGCGGGCTGCTGTGAGGTGTTGCTTGGGTCCAGGCAGAAGGCAGTATCCTACCACCCAACCTGCTTAGACCAGGATGGCAGAGGTGTTAAGTACAAAGTTTTAGAGATAGTTATTCGGATTAAGAGTCAACAGGGGGGGATCCCTGGGTGGCGCAGTGGTTTGGCGCCTGCCTTTGGCCCAGGGCGCGATCCTGGAGACCCGGGATCGAATCCTACATCGGGCTCCCGGTGCATGGAGCCTGCTTCTCCCTCTGCCTGTGTCTCTGCCTCTCTCTCTCTCTGTATGACTATCATAAATAAATTAAAAAAAAAAAAAAAAAAAAAAAAGAGTCAACAGGGGGATCCCTGGGTGGCGCAGCGGTTTGGCGCCTGCCTTTGGCCCAGGGCATGGTCCTGGAGACCTGGGATCGAATCCCACATCGGGCTCCTGGTGCATGGAGCCTGCTTCTCCCTCTGCCTATGTCTCTGCCTCTCTCTCTCTCTCTCTCTGTGACTATCATAAAAAAAAAAAAAAAAAAAAAGAGACATATCTTAAAAAGAAAAAAAGAGTCAACAGGGAATAATGGAGGTGGGGGGGAATGGAAGGAACTAAAGGAGGTTGCTCGAGAATGAACAGGTGGTGAAAAATGCAGAGGGACTTATGATTTCTATAGTCTGCTCCCCTACCCCGTTCCCAGTTTTTTTTCTGATGTTTCCACTATCCAGACTTTCCTTACCTTCTAGCACTCCCAGCAACATCAGTGACTCTTCGATCAGAGCATGGGAATAGAACAGAGCCCTAGATTTAGTCCACTGGTAAACAAATCCCATGTCCTCCGTTAACCGTGTGGCCATGGACAAGTTTCTTCATGGGTAAAATCGGGTAAGGGCACCCACCTCATGGGGTTGCGAAGCTTGAGTCGGAGCTTATCTTTTATATCCTCAGCATCTAGCAGATCCTTGGTAGGTTCAAATTTGCACATTTGAATTTATTTCCTCTCAGATCCTCAGCTGTCAAGATGAGGAGGGAACAGCATTTTTCAACACTCACTCACCTGGGCCCAGTGAGACGGACTCCCTCCGTTTGCTTGAGAACAAGGTTTCCAAATTCCTCCCTGAAAGTTTTAAAGTATTCCTGATTTTCCAAGACCTATGTACGTAGTTATCTTACCCTATAACGTTGTATGGTTTTTCTCCTGTGAGCTTTAGACCAGTGGCTGTTTGCCTCAGTTCCTTTAGTATTCAGAAGTGGGTGAACGAACCTTGTTGATGTTGATCGTGGAATTAGGCCACAGCTCCCACACACCACTTGGGCCCAAATCCAATGTGTAGGGCTGTCAAATACCAATTCCAAAGCATAGCGGGGAAGGGAATCATCAGCCTAGGGGTCCATATCACTTCCATCCAAGAGTCCTAGAGTATTGAGACAAGCTCATCATGGTGGCCAGACATTTGCGTATGGAGAGCACCAACTTCATCTATTTTGAAGAAAATACCTGCCTCATCTTGTCATGTACAACTATGTATCAGTACCTCAACAGTGTGCAAAGTGCCCCTAACTTGTGCAACAGAACTGATTACCATAACCACTTCATGAGGACACTTTGACAAAAATAGAAACATGCTTTTTTAGTTCACGAAGAGCAAAATTTAGTAGATTCTGAGTTAATTCAAAGGATGGCATTTCCTATTTGTAAACATACTAGCAAATTTCTCCTGCCCTATTGGAGATGCCCACTTTCCCCAGTAATTCTTCATGAATAGGCCCTACCATCTGCCCCTCTGCACTGCAAAAACCAAACTGGGGAAAATTCATTAAAAACTGGCTTCTTGGGGGCAGCCTGGCTGGATCAGTGGAGCACGGGACTCCTGGTCTCACTCTTGGGCTTGAGCTCTACGGTGAGGGTAGAACTTAAAGAAATAATAATAATCTGACTTTTTGCAGCTTGTATCATACTGTTACTCTGCTCAATACCAAGTAATACCAGCGCCTGCCTAAAGCTTCTGCAAAGGATTGCACTAAAAACTATGATCCCATGTCAAGACATTAGAATCAGGCTCTCTCATTAAGTGATTTCTGTATTTCTCTCATTAAGTGATTTTTGATGGATCAATATAAAAATGAAATTGTTAAAAATGAGCTCGAGAGCAGGAAGAATCGAAGTCCAGCATCCTACCTATAGACTGGGAGTGCTCAGCAGCTTCACGCATTCAAATGTTACAAGGAACGTCAGTACATTAGGGATGTGTTATAGGCTTTAGAAGGCTTATTACCCTCATCTCCCACTCATCATTCCAATGCTGAATAAAACAGTGCTAAGAATCAACCATTGGTGCTTGATTAATAACTTCAGGGTTAATACACAGCATCTTGAAAAGAGCCAGATCTCCAATGCACTCACTTTTGAGCTTAAGACTGTTACATTTGCATTTAAATTACCATTAAGGGCAGCCCTGGTGGCCCAGCGGTTTAGCTCCGCCCTCAGCCTGGGGATGATCCTGGAGACCCATGTTGGGCTCCCTGCAGGCTTGCTTTTCCCTCTGCCTTTCTCTGCCTCTGTCATGAATAAATAAAATCTTAAAAAAAAAAAAAGTTACTATTAAACATTCAAAGTTTAATAACATAGTAATGTTTATAAAAATGTACTTTTGCTACTTATGAAGATTCAACTATTTCCAGGTGATTCTGTTAGCCAGCTGGGTTTGTGAAATATTGGTTTAGAATACAACATATCCAAAGAGTTGAGATTTACTCCACAAATTTTACTTTTAAAAGTTCTTAAGTAATCTCTATCTGCAATGTGGGGCTCGAACTCATGACCCCGAGATCAAGGGTGTCCCCATGCTCTGAATAGAGCCGGCCAGGTGCCTCTACTCTGGGCACATTTTGTCAGGAGGAAAACCAGCAACTTTGTTTCCTTCCCATACAAAACTTCTCAGCAGCCCTGTCTCAGATATAAAGTGACAAAACACTTGATAACACTCAAATTATTTTTAATACGAAAATTTCAAGTGACTTAACTTCACAGCTAAGGTGGATAATAAAGACCAAAAGCAGGTATAGTTTAATGTATTTTAATAGCAAACTTACAGGAACAGCACAGAAGACAGACAACATTAAAAACATGTACTTGCATGTAGGACAACTCAGTTAGAAAAGTATAGTGAATGGATGGAATCTACTGTATGATAAAAATGCTACAAACACCATTTAGTTGCCATCAATAAGAAATTTACTTGTTTTAAAAAAATCCAAATGCTGGCATTGTCCAGAAAAATTTAACAGGTTTATTTATAATTGTTATAAAGTTGAACTGCTGAAACGTGTTCACTGAAACATTTTGACTTGCATTAATGCTTTATGTCCCCGCATTTATATTAAAAATCCACACACAAATGAAAATGGAAAAACTGCCAATACCTGATTTCTGTCCCCTATTTTTCCACTTGCAATCATATACTTAGGTACCTTTTGACCCCATGGAAAAAAAATATCTAACGTTCAGAGAACTACCAATAACAGGAAGAAGAGGAAAAAAAAAAAATTTTTTTTTTTTTTTTAAAGAATGAAATGTTTTCCATCATAGTGGATTCTTAAGCACGTTCTCCACGTATGCGGCGTGCTAGCTGGATGTCTTTTGGCATAATTGTGACACGTTTGGCATGGATAGCACACAGGTTGGTGTCTTCAAAGAGGCCCACCAGATAGGCCTCACTTGCCTCCTGCAAAGAACAGAGAAAAAGATATTATTAATGGTGTAATTACCAACAGTATAGATGCCTCTGCATCAGTTATAAAATGATGAGGTTTTGGGTCACCGGGGTGGCTCAGTGGCTGAGTGTCTGCTTTTAGCTTGGAGCGTGATCCCGGGTCTAGGGATCAAGTCCCACATTGGGGGCTCCCTGTGAGGAGCCTGCTTCTCCCTCTGCCAATGTCTCTGCCTCTCTGTGTCTCTCGCAAATAAATAAATAAATAAATAAATAAATAAATAAGTAAATAAATAAATAAATAAATTTTTTAAAAAGATGAAGTTTCTGAACCCTCTGAAAACCTACTTCAGGTGATGTTGACTATTTTACCAAATGCTTCTACTCAAACACCAGTGGGACAAAGTTGAAAGGCAGTTTACAACAGTGGAAAGCTCCAGTTTGGAAATCTTTATCCAATTACACAAAAGTCAAATTACTTCATTATTAAGAAAGTTGTTTTTTTCCTAATGTTTAATATGCAATTTCTTATAAACTGAAATGTCCTAACGACCTACAACTGAATCCAAGAAATCCCATCTCAACTCTAACATTCTCATCCTTTCAATGATAAATCGAATCATGTATCCAATCCAAAATAACACTCCCTTACCAGTGACCTCCTTATTCTGAATCCCATTCACACTCCCGTACCTGCCTGAACCTCTGCCTTGCCAATAATCCACAGGCTCCCACGACATGGCCCCATCTACCCTTCCTTTTACACTTGTTTGATCACATGAGGACTACGGGTCCCAGAATATACTAGATCAGATCAGTGTCTTATTCCTTACAGATTGGACCTATTTGGCCTAGACATGCCCCCTTCAAAGGGTGCCTTCCTCTGCATCCCAATCTCTAATAACTTTTTACCTTCTAGTATTAATATTGGTCCCTTTAGTTTTTTCCATTACATTTCAAGATTCTTTGAAGGCATCCTCTTAGCCCCTACCAGCATTCACGAAACCACCAGCTGTAGGGTCTGTCCACGGACATTTGGCAGGTGAAGAGGAAAAAGAGGGGCTTCTACTTATAATTAACTCAACTCAAATTGTTAGTCTCTCTTACAGCTGTGAAAAGCTGAAGCACCCTTTACTAGAAGCTGTAACATCTGCTTACTCATTCTGGAATGAAGAAACTGGGTTCCTAGCCCAGTCCTCAGCCCAACTGTTTTAGTGGACAAAGAGCATGAAATGAGAGGTTATCTGGCCCTGTCTCCTCCTCCAACAGGGAAGTTACTTCTCTGTTGAAGATACTTAGAAAAAAGCAGATTTTTATACTTGCTATTTTTATCCTAATAAAACTTTTCCATTTTGGAATCCTTAGGCAATGATAAAACTAAAAACAACACATATCAAATACTTGAACAATTTAAGCCAGGTATGCTAATGATATACAAGACGTGTAGATAGGAACAGGCAGATTTGCTTTTTACAAAAAAACCCCTGAGATTTGCTTTTCATAGCATTAACACAGCAACAATTATTTCAAATGGTTTAACTCCTTGGTACTCACTGGCCTCTACACCTGCCACCTTTTAATGCCAATTACTTAATAGAGTCTTATATATAATAGTATTTGTGTGTGTGTGTGTGTGTGTGTGTGTGTGTATATATATATATATATACACATATATATATTTTTAAGAGAGTATGGGAGCAGGGTGAGGGGTAGAGAGATTCAACAGTCTCATTTTGTACTCAGAATGCCTTGCTCTGGGTAGATATTCAACATAGTTTTTTCCCCCCTTAAATCTAACTCTAAGTTTGCAGCATTTCCATGCAAACATTCCAAAGGATGTTTATTAAAAGCAGAACACCTTATCCAGGGACTCATTCTTAAATATAGCATACTGCAGCCTACTCTTACAGGTTCACAACAGACATCAGATCCTACGACTGATGTTCCTCAGGAAAGATATGGGTTAAAAAAAAAAAAAAAAAAAAAGATACGGGTTTAGTCTTGTTTCACCCAGCCTCATCTCACGACTGTGCACATCTGGAATGCTTTTGCAAAATGGAGCACTATGAGCTGCTCTATTTATGGACAAGCCAACCACAGGCCCCATGATCCTGAGACCTTTTAAGACCATGATCTATAGGCACCTGGTCCTGGTCTGATGTGGCATGTAGCAGCCTGCAGCTCTCACTACCATCCTAGAACCTGGCTACTGGTGGTTTTACAAGCGTGTGCCTGGTCAGTTCTAGGGGAGTATTCGGTACTCACAGGGGGATTGGATCATGACCCATATTTCTAATTCTGTCACACAGGTCCTAAAGTCTCCTAAACACTAAGGCTGTAATGGGAATTAGAGAACGCCACGTAAACTTATAGCCACCCCCCAAAACACCATAATTTTAAGATAACGGTTAAAAAACATCTCCCAATTGGAAGTAAATACTAATTTATGACATTTTGAGTATATTCAAGGTCTGGTTCTTCCACCATTTCAAAACATCAAGGTCTGAGTTTTTCACACAAGGACACCTTAGTCCAAACTCTCAGATGTTAAAGGCAAAGGCTGAATTTTAAGTTTGTCAACTTCTGATTATCATACAGACTAATTTCTCTCCCCCATTCCTGTACTTCGCCCCCTTCTGAAACTTGTAAACTGTATAATTCTCAAGCCAAACATTCACTGACTTCTGGAGTTTTATTTAATGGCTCTCTATTACCTTATTTCCATTAACAAATTCTCCATCTCCACATCTTAAAGAGACCTGAGATGTATAAAAAGAGCAAACACGTAAAAAGCTGCAAACCAAGGTTCCTCTTTCCAATAAAGAACTTTGGAACTGCCAGAGTACCTTGGGGAGCAGAGGCAAACATTTTACTTAAAACCCACACTATCACACTCACTAATGTAAAACACACCCATAATCACATTGACGATGTAAATTTACATCGTGAATTAAGACAATAGTCCTCTACCCAGATTGTTTAGTCACTTCAATTTATAAGGCCCCATCACTGACAGGTAAACTGAAACATGTGGGACTTCTAAGTATAGCATGTTCTTGAAGGAGAGTCAGGCTAACTAGAAAACAAAACTAGCAGCTCTGTACCAAATGCTTGTCAAGCTCAGTGATGTCTCCACAGTTAAAAATACAGTGGAAGAAATGTGATTTGTAATTGTAGTAATCTATGAGACTTCAGGATATTAAAACAGAAAATAGTTAAGTAACTACTGGAAAATTTTAGTAGTTTGAAATTTCATTAATTTCCATTCATTGAGAATTTAATGGATGCCTACTCCTGGAATGCACCAATCAAAAGAGGCTCAGACTAACCATAGAAACAGCTCAACCAATTACACTTCAGTGGAGAATCCACCTATCCAATCTTCCTCAGAGAGCAACAGCTCAGCACAGCAACAGCAGCCTTGAGAATCCTCCAATGGAGTGTATATGTAGACTGTGGACCCTCTCCCCACCAGAGATTCCAGTGCAGGTCCGCAGTGCCTAGCAATCTGCATTTGTAATCACTTTCATCCCACTGCTCTGATGGACGTGGCAGCCTTCCCATCCATACCTTGAAAGTTCACTGATCTAAAGAATGCCAAGCACTACATAAAATAGGTTACACTTTACTAACTTATGACGTTAAATATATCCTTTCAGCCAATCAAGTTATCTTCCTTGTGGGCATTTTTAATCTTGGCTCAAAACACAAATATTTCAGATACATAATTACCTCTAAAACTATTTCTCAGAGTTCTGATGCACAGGTGCTAAGATTAAACTCAAAAGCTTCCCATTTAAGTGGAAATCCATAATCCTCTTTAGCTAACTACAAGTCTTGAAATCCCTGTCCCTTAACACATACCACTTAATCTTTCAGCAAACCTTTTCTTCCTATCGCCAATCCAATCCTAACTACCCCTGTGCTTCCTCTGACCTCATACACAATTCTTTAATACAGCCTATGCCCATCCCAGACACTGCTCTCTCTCCTTGCACCTGCTCCCTCGGAGCCAGTTAAGACATTCATCCTACATTCCTTTTCCAGTGGTCACTGTTTAGAGCTGATTACCAATACAGACCTTTAGTCTCATTGTCTTTGTACCATCCTGCAGCACGATGAACAAGAGGGTTCTTTCCCCCTTTAAGCATTGTTCTCAAAGCAACGTTTAAAACTTAAAAAAAAAAAAAGGCATATAAGAACGTGCACTTGGCTTTGGCATCAAACGGGTTCATTATTAGGACTCTGGGACCCAAATGGGATCAAATGACATTTCTGTATATATGACCTTGAACAATGTAGTCTTTCTGATACCTCAACAGTGAAGTACAGGTATTACCTTACAGGCCTCTGATAATTAAATTATATAAGCAACATAAAGATTTAGAATTGTTCTTGGTACCCAGCAGAGCCTTTCTCACCCACCATTTTACCTGCAAAGCACCAATAGCTGCACTCTGGAAGCGCAGATCTGTTTTGAAGTCCTGAGCAATTTCTCGCACCAGACGCTGGAAAGGAAGTTTGCGGATCAGAAGTTCAGTGGACTTCTGATAACGTCTAATTTCACGGAGTGCCACAGTACCAGGCCTTCAAACAAAACAACACAACAAAAAACCCACGTTAAAGTAATGGTTACCAAAACATATAAAAAACGTAAAAGGATAAGTGGTTAGCTTTAAAGAAATGCAGTTAATATCCAAAAAATAGACCCTCCATGTTTTCTTTAGCTTCTATAAAAGTTTCACTTATCAATTTATATAATATGATGTGAATATTCAAGCCTATCAAGAGTAACGGTACCTTTAAACCAAAAAGTATGGTATTAAAGTAGAGTCTGGGCAGGGAATTCATTCAAGTCCCATTCATCTTCATCTATAACAGATATGGCAGTAACTTCTGTTATCGTTATTTGGGAGAGTGTTGCGCCATTAACAAAGTCTCAACTCATACTCTTCTCAATTTGGCATCACACTCACTCCCACCCGCACCCTCAATTCTTCTGAAAGACCTACCAACACCACCCAATGAACCTCGTTTAAAAATACTATTGTAGGGGATCCCTGGGTGGCTCAGCAGTTTGGAGCCTGCCTTTGGCCCAGGGCGCGATCCTAGAGTCCTGGGATTGAGTCCGGTGTCGGGCTCCAGGCATGGAGCCTGCTTCTCCCTCTGCCTGTGTCTCTGCCTCTCTCTCTCTCTCTCATAAATAAATAAATAAATCTTAAAAATAAAAATACTATTGTGGTCTATTTATTTAAGTTGGATTCCCCAGAGTGCGTTTATTAGACTACTACTCATCACTCGGGAATGATCCCACCTGAGTACTCATGATTGTGCAGTGTATCTTCCACGTGGAAGACTGAGTGTTTTTGTTTTTACTAAGTAACTGTTGGCAAAAAAAAAAAAAAAAAAAAAAAAAAGTATCTCAAGTCTGACTTATTTTCTTCCATCGAAGGAGCTTTTTAGAGTAACTATAAAGTCATTCAAAGAGATTAAGTATGGACAACTTCTGCCCTCTAATGGCAGATGCTCTTAACAGCACTGTTTAGGGTAGTTCAAAACCCACACTGTGCTAATAACAAGGAAATAAACCAATTCAAGTAAACGAGGGATGAGAACTTTACTCAAATAAGACGTCCCCCATCTTGGTTACTGGGAAAATAAAATTAATATTAAAACCTGTCGTTTCACTAAAAGTGACAGTGTCCTCAGAAATGTTTATTTAAAACACTTTACGATTTAAAAAATATATACCACTAACATAACAAACGAAATAAAATGTTACTCTATCCCACGAACGTTATTAGTGATTCAATAGGTCTCCTTTCGGCAGTTTCAAAATAAAACGTTCCTAAAACCCAACACTAAATTCACACACACACACACACTTTTTCTTCCAAGTTTTAACAAATACTCAAAGGGGGAAAGACATTAGTTTCCCTCAAGCAAGAAGTTTGATTATACACCCTTGTGTTATATTATATAAATACTGCTTCCGTGGACAGACTTTGTCCCACTATTTCCTTTTTTTAAAAAATACCTGTAACGATGAGGTTTCTTCACCCCTCCAGTAGAGGGCGCACTCTTGCGAGCGGCTTTTGTAGCCAGTTGCTTCCTCGGTGCTTTACCACCGGTCGATTTGCGGGCAGTCTGCTTTGTACGAGCCATGGTACAGAGACCTCCTTACTTACCTACCAGCATTAAAAAACGAAAATCATGTCTCCGACTACCAAACACCCAAGTTTCCTGCCACAAGCGCCCCCCCATCTGGAAATTACCAGTACCACCCCCCCCAAAACCCAAACAAAACCCAACAATGTCCGTAACGTTATGTAATTCGAAAGGGTGCAGATTACGTCTACCACCCAAATAGGACTTCTTGAAACAAACTGTAGTACCAGAAGATTGTTAGCATTAAGGCCAATCATCTCTCAAAATGCCAAATCTGAGTGACAAACGGCAAAACAAAAAAGACCCCAAACTGCCTCTGCTTCAATGTCTTCAATTAAATCAGAAATTAGAAATGTCTGTAAACACCCAATCCACCGACAAGTCAAAAAACAACGAAGCCACAAACCACAGAAAGGTCGAGTCAAATTTCGGGGGGAGGGGGTTTTCCAGGTCCCCCCACCCCCCGCGGCCGCCCCCCGGCGCGCCCGGCAGCGCGCAGACCGCTGTAAATATCCGCAAACAGCCCCGCTTTCCGTCTGTACGGCTCCCGGGGCGCCGCGGGCCGCCCGCCCGGCCCGGCCCCGCTCCAGCCCGCGGGGGCTCCGCCGCGACCTCCCCCGAGGGCTCGCCGGCCCCGCCGGCCCGGCCCGCCGAAACTTTGGGGCCCGGCCCCGGCCCGCCGCCCGCGCGGCTCCCCAGCCCGGCAAGATGGAAACAATCGCGCCGCCGAGCCCATTCCTCCCGAACGCACCGCACACCGAAACGCTCCAAAATGCCCCGATCCCCTGCCACGTGCCGCCCTCCAAAATGCAAAAGTTTTTTTTTGCATTTCAAATGCATCAAGTTTCCGCTTCTCCAAAAAAGGAGAGAAAAATGTCCCTCTGCGAAAAACGTTCCCCCGTCCGTGAAACGGGGAAGAGAGAAACGGGGGAGAAAATATGGTCGGTGACCAGAGAAGAGAGACAAGATGGTGAAGCTCAGCAACAACTGTGGGGAGGCAGCGAGAAGCGAGTTACCCCGGGGTGGGAAGCGGCGGCGATTTCCAGCCCTTTCCCGCCCGAAAACCGCGGCCCGGGGCCCGGGGGCGGCAGTTAAGGGGCCCGCGCGGATCGTGGTGAGGGTCTGGGGTCCCGGGAAGGGGCAGCGGGCGGCATTTCGCCGAAGAAAGAGGCGCCGGGGGCGCGGGGCGGAGGGAGAGCGGCTCGGCGCCGCGGCGGAGGCTGCTGTGGGGCTTAGGCGGCGAGAGCCGGGGAGAGCCGCCGCCGCCGCCGCCTCGGGGCCACGGAAACTCGCTCCTCACCTCCATTTCTGGGCCAAAAAGTTTGCGGGCCGAGCCCGGGGGGGCCGCGGGGCCGCCCCCGCCGCGCCAGGGCCCGACCCGCGGCGGGCGGCGAGCGGGGCTCGGTCCCGGGGAGGCGGGCGGACGGGGAAACTTACCCCCCTTCTCCTTCGGCTGGAGCTCGGCGAGCTAGAGGCGGCGCTGGCGTTGGCGAGCGACGGCGGCGCGGCGGCGGCTGCGAACACAATTGAAAGATGGCTGACACCGAGGCTATCCCCCAACACACGCCGCCCCGCCCCCGCGCCGCGCGCCAGCCAATCACAAACAATGGAGGGAAGGCTCGGCCCCGCCCCCGGCCCCCGCTCGCGCCCCGCCCCCGCCCCTCCCCCCGCGCGCCCGTTCGCTGGCGCGCGCTCGCCCCTCCCCCGCGCGCCGCCCGCTCCCTCCCCCCCGGCCGCCTCGCGCCGAGTGTGTACAAACACAAAAGACGTGCCGGAGGGCCGACGGCTCCCGCCGCGACGGCCGCCCGCCCGCCCGCCAGCCCGCCTGCCAGCCCGCCCGCGCACCCCCGGCCGGGCTCCAGCGTCCGGCCCGCTGCCCCCCCCGCGCCCCCCCGCGCCCACGTCATCCTCGCCCGGAGCCCGGGGTCGGGGCGCCCAGGGCGGTGGGGGAGGGGCGGCGGCCCGGGCGCGGCCGGTGAACGCCTGGCCTGCGGGCGGCGGCGGGGGAGGGCTGGGGTGGGGAGCGGGGGCGGCCCGGGCGGCGGCGGCGGCGGCGGCGGCTGGGGGGTGCGGGCCCGAGGCCGCGGCCGGCCGGGGGCGGCCCCGGGGGAGGCGGCCCGCCCGCGCGCAACTTTCCCCGCAGGTGGCGGCGCGGGGCCGGGGCCGGACGCCTGACGCAAGATGGCTGTGCTCGGCGCGCCCGACAACAATGCGCCGCCGCCGCCGCCGCCGCCGCCGCCCGGGCCGCCGCCGCCGGCCGCCGCCGCCGCGCCAGCCCAGCGCCGGGACCGCCGGGGCCTCCGGGGCCGCGGCGCCCGCCCGCCTCACCCGCGGCCGGGGCGGCGCTGGGGTCTGGCCGGTTCCCGTCCTCGGGGCGCCGGCAGGGTGGGCGCCCGGCCCCGGGATGGTCCCGCCGCGGTGCGCGGCTCCGGGGACGGCGGGGGCGCTGCGGGGCGCTCACGGCGCCGGCATCTCAGCCGCGGACGGCGTCCCGAGCGGTCGGACGGGGGAAGAGTCGCCCAAGGTCACTTGAGTCGGGGGCCGGCCCGGGAGCCGCCGCGGGGCTCCGCGCCTCCGGCGTCCGCCCTGACTCCCTGGGCCCGGGCCGCCTGCAGCCGCCCCGGAGCGGGGAGCCCCGTAGGCTCGGGGCCGGCCGAGCTGCCCGCCCGGACTTGTGTCATCCGCGCCCACGAGACTTGGCTTGTCGTGCTTTGTTGGTGTTTGCTTTTGTTTTGTTTTCAGGAAACCAAAATGTTTGTAGTTGGACTTATCCGGGAAAGCTGTCCTACCTCAATTACATTCGTTGTATCTTCGAGAAATGTAAAGTGACCTGGGTAGAAATGCTCCCTCGGCGTGCTAGATTTTTCCATAGTTTCTGTTTTTTGGCTTTGAAAGAGATTTCTAAGGAAGGGAAAGCCTACGGCCGGCGAGAGAGTTCTGGCCTCGGATTATCTGAAGCAACTCAGGTGTGCGGCTATAAAATGGAAGGAATATTTATCCCTTGAAGACAGACCAAGGGCTCTTTCTAGTGGTGGGACGCCGCGCCCTGGCTGGGCGTCTGCTTATTTACCTAGTGAACTCGGGAAATCTCAGTGAGTGAATATTTCTTTATTTACGATAGGCACACAGCGAGAGAGAGAGAGAGAGGCAGAGACACAGGCGGAGGGAGAAGCAGGCTCCATGCACCGGGAGCCCGATGTGGGATTCGATCCCGGGTCTCCAGGATCGCGCCCTGGGCCAAAGGCAGGCGCTAAACCGCTGCGCCACCCAGGGATCCCCAGTGAGTGAATATTTCTTGAGTGACAACTGTGTGCCAGGCACAGGTCCGGGTGTTGGGAGTAGAATAGTCAAGGACACAGGCGACCATCCTGCCCTCCTGGGGCGTAGGACCTCTGGGAGCATTGCCTTGCTCAGGGAAGTGGCACCTGGACTAGGGAGAGGAAGGAGGTCCCGTGGGGCCAGAAGACTGGTAGGAAGCTATGGCCCAGAGAAGAGGGCTTTCAGGTCCTAATGACCCGGCAGGAGAAATGCCAGGGCAAAAACGGGAAGCTAAAGGGGCGCCAGGGTCAGCCCAGAGTTGGCGCTACTTGTAAAACTCTTGCACTAATAATGGCCTCGAAATTTGGAGTAAAAAAAAACGGGTGGGGGAGGGGCAGGGGAGGAAAAGCTTTTAAGTTAAAACACTTTCCCTAGAATAGAATGCTTATAGCCACTGATTTAGATTTGTTTATAAGTAAAAGTAAAAAAAAAAAAAAAAAGTAGAATGGGAAGGATTTTAAAAGCACCACTATTAATATCTGCTTGGCTCCTGAGGCAGTCAGATGCTGTCATGGAGCTGCTGTTTCTGGCTACTCTGGTGCCACCCCCACGCACACTGTCATATTACCCTGTTTCTTCAGCACATTGATTTAAATGATCATATTTGTTTATTTGTTGTCCGTCTCTTCCCCCAAAGAATGTGAAGTTTAGGACAGCAGTGGGCTTGTTTCTTTCCACTGGTCTAGCATTGCCTCCCTACTCCACCCCCCCAATTTGGAGGCTGTTCTAATTTGTTCTACTTCCTCACTAGGTGTTCACAGCCAGCACCGTGGAAATTGTCAAAAGTACAACAAAAAGTAGAAAGAATAGTCTAATTCTAATGCACCCATCACCTGCCTTCAAAAATGAGCTATTCGTGACCAATCTTGCAATTCATCTACTAACTTCCCTGCCTCTCCCACTTGAATTATTTTGAAGCTAATCCCAGACTTTTTACATCATTTCATGTATAGATATTTCAGTATGTATGGGTAGGAGCCAAATAAATGGTTGATAGGCCTATTAAATCTCTTTGTAGAGTCGTTATTTGCATTTTTTTAAAAGATTTTATTTATTCATGAGAGACACAGAGAGGCAGAGACACAGGCAGAGGGAGAAGCAGCCTTCATGCAGGAAGCCCGATGTGGGACCTGATCCCAGGATTCTGGGATAATGCCCTGAGCCAAAGGCAGACGCTCAACTGCTGAGCCACCCAGGCGTCCTTTGTTATTTGCATTTTGTTGAAAAATCTATCCTGGAGCTTTGGATCCCAGTCCTCTCCCCAAAACTGGTTCTGTCCAGTCTTGCCCAGTGAAGGACATCATGATTTGTCCTGCTGCTCACACCAGAAGGCACTGGCATGCTCCTCCAACCTCCCTTTCTTCCCACCATGGTCCTGTTATTCCTCCTTCTGGAAAGCTCTTCGGGATGACCTCCTTACTCTTCCCTTCTCTCTGGGCCTCACGGTACTGTCCTATGTGGCCTCTCTCCACTTTTGCGACTCTGTACTCCATCCTCTCTGCCACAGCACACGAGATGAGATTCATAGGCGGTAAATCAGATTAAGTCCTTGCTTAAGTCCACTCAGTGGCTCCCATTGCTCGGGATACAATTGGTGCTTTGCAGGACCTGCCATCATTCCCGCCCTCCCTGTGGCCTGGTGCTTCAGCCCAGCCACCTTGGGGCTGTCAAGCCCTTCCCTCCTGCGGGTCATGGCGCTCTGTTTCATGCTGAATGCTGTCCTGCAGCTTTTCAGAGGGGGCTACCTCGCTCATCTCTTAAAAAGTGATCCTATTTGTAGGGGACAGTGAAGAGAAATAGCAGGGATTTGGTGACATTAACAATTTCATTATACATTTGTATATATTTCATAATCACTATAAAACATTCTATTTTAAGGAAGATATTAAATATTAAACTAGTGTAAAACTCCCAAATGTTTTCAAAGGTTTCAATTGAAAACACTGAGCTTGTGTCTGTGAACAGGATGTTTTACGTCAAGTTTTAAGCTTGAGGTGGCCGTAGTCTATTCCTGATCAGGACTTTATAATGAAGATCTCTTCATATTCTTTATGGTCTCATCCTTGAGAAAGTCTGTTCACACAAATAGGTGGTTAAGAATGCAAAAATGATTGTCTTGGACTATTCAAAAAAGTATACCCATTGAGGTTCGATATTTAAAAATCTTCCCTTTTGTTCATCGACAAATGTGATCTCGTACTTCCTTGTGAACTGATTTTGAGTCCAGTGAAACTTTTGAAAGGTCATGTATTTAAAATGATTATGTAGCTCAAATCTGTAGAATGCCCACGTGCTGCTGAGCAGTCGCCCCAGGGCTGCCTGGGTCACCACCAAAGGGGTCTGTGCACTAGAATGGAGACAAGTGCCCTGTAGAAAGATGGAAATGCAGGTCTGTGCCAGGATATCTGTTGAGCCTCCTTGGCCTCAACCCTGGCCAGCTGCATTTTGGGCTGCACCAGTGCTGCTGGGCCCCTGGCGTGGGTATTCCTCGGTGTCCTTGCCTGTGATGGGCACTGTTCCCAGCCCCAACTAAAGCAGGGATCTAGGGGCTAGAGCGCCTCCTTGGCTGTGCTCATCTCATGTGCATAGCATGTAAAACAGGGAGTGGGGCCACCTCGGTGGCCACGCAGCAGGGGTCATGCTGTTCAGGCTGCCCTCCAAGGAGACCCAAATGAGGCTGCTCACAACTAGGGCCTTTGTCCCTAGGGCTGAAGGGACCTACCTCCTGGTTCCCTGATGGCCCATCAGAAAGACCACTGCGGCTGTTCTGAGGCCTCAACACCAATGTCACTTCTCAGAGTGGCACCCCACATCCTTGTCTACTTGTCCCTACTGCCCATATGGTGCTCTGTTGCATTTCCAGGTTTATTTCCTTCATGGCAACTCTTATAAGCTGGCATTTTGTTGATTTGTTTCCTGATTTGTGCTCCCCCCCGCCCCCCACGACTAGACTGTAAACTTAATGAGAGCAAGGGCTTGGATGCTTTGTACACTGTTTTGTCTCTATCAACTTGCACAGTACCTAGCCTAGGGCGGACACTTAATAAATAGAGGAATATACAAAAAGTAACCATGTTTGAGGCACCTGGGTGGCTCAGCTCTTGAGTGTCTGCCTTTGGCTCAGGTCGTGATTCTGGGGTCTTGGGATCAAGTTCCACATCGGTCTCCTCTGGGGAATCTGCTTCTCCCTCTGCCTGTATCTCTGTTTCTTTCTGTGTCTCTTATGAACAAATAAAATCTTTTTTTAAAAAAAAAAGGTAACCGTGTTTTACATTGTTACTAGCATCAATTGCAAGATGCTGCTTGGTTTGCAGAAGAGTCCCATCTGAGAAAATGCACCTCTCACAGTTAATGAGCTCTAACACATGTTGCCTTGTATTCTCATCAGTAAAAGGAAGATGACAAATATTTTCCTCATGGTGAAGTTGTAAGGATGAAACATGTCCATTTGACCAGGACCGTCCCTCTTCATGTTTTATTAATTTTGAACGCTCACAAAATGATTAATGGCATCTACTCTTAGGATGCTCACCAGGTCATCTTGGGATCACACCTGGGCCCTCTGGGTAGATTGGTGATGCCTTTCTTGGAACGCAGGAGACCTTCATATTCCCTGTAAAGGAAGAAATCACTGGCCTGGTTCTAAATACATTTGGTAAGCTGGTTAGTGTTGGTCTGCGGTGAGGGAGGAGTGCCAAGAAGTCAGAGTAGTTTCTGAGACTGGAGGCCCAGGGGCCACGCCTTGAACCACAGGGAAATGCCAGCCTGGAAAGCTTTTCAGACATGAGACTGTCTTTGAGACACTCCCCACCCGCTTCCTTGAAAGCCCAACATTCTGGTAGAATGATCTGGACACTTCTTTAGTATGAATAAACAGGTAAGAAAATTTTGTTTTAAAAAAAAAGCCCCCAAAGAAAAAGATTCTTTTTTACAAGAATTCTCTCTGAACCAAGAACTGGATTAATTATCCAAGTTCAAGAAAAGCAAGGCTCAACCAGTACTGACTTCTCCTCTGGAAGGTGAGGAGGTGAGTCTCCTTTGGTAAGCTGGGAATATGTACCATGCAGAGCTTCCTTTTGAAGATTTTATTTATTTATTCATGAGAGACACAGAGAGAGGCAGAGACAAAGGCAGAGGCAGAAGCAGGCTCCCTGTGGTGAGCCTGATGCGGGACTCTATCCCAGGACCCCAGGATCATGATCTGAGCCAAAGGCAGATGCTCAACCACTGAGCCATTCAGGTGCCCCACAGTTTAATGTATCTTAATTATATTAAATAATTTTTTCTTTTAAATAGATTATACTTTTGTGATTATGTTAAGAATTTTAAAAATAGAGGTGTGCCTGGCTGGCTCAGTTGGAGGAGCATGCGACTCTTGATCTCAGGGTGGTGAGTTCAAGCCCCACATTAAATAAAACTTCAGAATTTTTTTTTAAAGCCCTAACATGGGACTAGAACTCAGACTCTGAGATCAAGACCTGAGCTGAGACCAAGAGTCAAATGCTTAACCAACTGAGCCCCCTTCTGACTGTCTACAATTCATTCATTTTTTAAAAAGATCTTATTTATTCATGGGAGACACAGAGAGAGGTAGAGACATAGGCAGAGGGAGAGGCAGGCTCCCTGTAGGGAGCCTGATGTGGGACTCCATCCCAGGACTCGAGGATCACAACCTGAGCCAAAGGCCAAAGGCAGATACTCAACCACTGAGCCACCCAGGTGTCTCTACAATTTATTCTAACATGCAAGCTATGACCTCTTTCAAGGCATGAAGATCCAGGTAACCTTTAGGGGCTTCTTATGCTTTATTCAGGCCCCTGCTAGGTAGCAAGTCGATCCCCCCCCCCCCCCAGGGCAGAGTATGGGCCCAGTCCTTCTACATAAGGTTTACATAAGAAGTTTGAAGAAGCAATAGTTGTGTTACTAGAAGCCCCTATGTGTGCCTCAATCTCTCAGGTAGGACGGTAAGTGCAAGATCAGGAGGGAGGAAGATCTTTCTGTGCTGGGTCTATACATGTGTTAGCATCTCACTGGGACAGAGATAGAGAGACATCCCACTGCTACTCAGGACCAACAGGAAAAGCCCCTTATTCCAGGAGAAGGCTCCCCCTGACTTTCTATAGGACTCAGTCATCCTGGGATAATCTCTTTGTATTCCCTCCGAGAGCGATCAGCTTTTCCTTGCTCTTTGAGGTTCTCTTG
Organism: Vulpes lagopus; assembly: GCF_018345385.1. Lineage (NCBI taxonomy): Eukaryota > Metazoa > Chordata > Mammalia > Carnivora > Canidae > Vulpes > Vulpes lagopus. The sequence continues at coordinate 147,322,920 of NC_054824.1, read as the reverse complement.
GACACCAAAAGTAGCTTATTCATATCAACCTACCAGGAATCACTGCTGGGGGATCTCTTGTCTTGCAGAGGCAAGGTCCTCTCCTTGGACCCTTAAACTTAGCAGGAAACAAACTCCAACATTAAGACGTCACTAAAAGTCTTGGGGCACGATCTCGGGGTCCTACACCAGGCTCCCTGCTCTGTAGGGACTCTGCTTCTCCCTCTACCTCTCCTACTGCTATCTCTCTCAAGTAAATAAGTAAAATCTTAAAAAAAAAAAGTTTCTCTATTTGCACTAATGGTCCCCACACATTTTCATTTATGGGCACAAAACCCCTCTACTTCCTAATCAGCCCAGTGCTTGGAAAATTTAGAAGTTAATATATGTGCCAGCAAATGGGAAAAGAAAATTGAAAAACATTGATCCAAATAATTCTGGCTAAAAAATAGTAGGTATTTGGGGGTACCTGAGTGGCTCAGCAGTTGAGCGTTTGCCTTAGGCTCAGGGCGTGATCTGGGGGTCCTAGGATCGAGTCCCACATTGGCCTCCCGGCGGGGAATCTGCTTCTCCCTCTGCCTATGCCTCTGCCTCTCTCTCTGTGTCTCTCATAAATAAATAAAATCTTTAAAAAAATAGTAAATATTTGGACGGGTTAGATACTATTTTAATTTCCTTACTGTAAAGAAGGAAACAATGACAATAACTACTTTCTAACACATTGAGTTCACATTTTCAGATATTTTGACTTCTTTCCAGTTTATGATATTCCTCTGTCAACACGCATAAACATGATACTCATAGGCAAACTTTGCTTTTGGTGTTTTCTACAAAAAAAATAGGAGTTTACATGACCCTTGAGGGTTGAGTGGGAACAGATCAGGTGAGGAAGAGGCAGAAGGCTGTTTGTTCCACGTAGAGGGAGGCAGGGAGGCCAGTATTTTCATAAAAGTAGGAGATCTCAGGATTGGAGGCTGAGAGAAACCAGGGTTTGGTCCCAGACAGCCTTGTCCCGTCAGGCTGGCACGGGTCTGGGGAAGGGTAAGGAGGGAGGAGACCCCATCAGACTGGCTTGCAGGAGCCTCCCATTGGCAGCTGGGTGGGCTGTGGGTCTGAGAGACCTTGAGACAGAAGGCAAAGACTCCGTGACATCGCGGATGCCCGTCAAGGACATTGCTTGAGGTGAACGAAGACAGACACTGTATGATCTTGCTTCTAATGTGGAATCTGAAACAAAAATCAAAAACAGCCCAAGCTCATAGATACAGAGAACAGGTCAGTGTTTGCCAGGGGTTGGGGTAGGGTGGGTAGAAGGGGTCAAGAGGGACAAACTTCCAGTTGTAAAACAAATCAAGGAAACAGCTGTAAAGCACAGCACAGTGATTACAGTTAATAATATGGCACCGTACATTCGAAAGTGGCCAAGAGAGTAAGTCTTAAAAGTTCTCATCACAGGGGCAGCCCGGTGGCTCAGCGGTTTAGTGCTGCCTTCAGCCCAGGGCCTGATCCTGGGGCCCCCGGGATGGAGTCCTGGGTAGAATTCCCAGCATGGGGCCTGCTTCTTTCTTTGCCCCCGCCCCTGTGTCTCTCATGAATAAATAAATACAATTTTTAAAAAGATTTTATTTATTTATTCATGAGAGACAGAGAGAGAGAGAGACAGAGAGAGAGAAAGAGAGAGAGGCAGAGACATAGGCAGAGGGAGAAGCAGGCTCCATGTAGGGAGCCCGACGTGGGACTTGATCCCGGGTCTTCAGGATGCCCTGGGCGGAAGGCAGCGCTACACCGCTGAGCCAGCGGGGCTGCCCAATAAATAAAATTTTTAAAAAGTTCTCATCACAAAAAAAAAAAAAGTTCTCATCACAAAAGAAAAGTTTTGTGACTTATGTGTGGTGTCAGATATTAAAGTAGACTCGTTGTGGAGATCATTCTGTCTGATGTACTTGTACACCTGGAACCAATATAATGTTACCTATCAATTATGTCTCCAATAAATAAAAAAGAAAATATTTATTTCCATTCAGCAAGTATAATAATTGAGTATCTACTCAGTGCCAGATACTTCATAAAAAACATGAAAAAATTAAGGCAAAGAGACTTGTGAAGAGACCTCAGAAACATGTCTTTTTTACACTTAAAGACACAGTCAAGTTTTCCTCCTTAATTAATTCAAGAGGAATTTGGGTCTACAGCAAAGATAGTTTAAGAGTTTGAGTATAGGGATCCCTGGGTGGCGCAGCGGTTTGGCGCCTGCCTTTGGCCCAGGGCACGATCCTGGAGACTCGGGATCGAATCCCACATCAGGCTCCCGGTGCATGGAGCCTGCTTCTCCCTCTGCCTATGTCTCTGCCTCTCTCTCTCTCTCTCACTGTGTGCCTATCATAAATAAAAGAAAAAAAAAAAGAGTTTGAGTATATTGTGGAGCCTGACTGGCTCAGTCAGTGGAGCATGTGACTCTTGGTCTTAGGGTGTGGAGATTACTTAAAAGTAAAATCTTTTAAAAAATATTTTATTTATTTATTTGAGAGAGAGAGAGAGAGACAGCATGAGTAGGGGGGGAGGAGGGAGAAGCAGACTCCCCACTGAGCAGGAACCCCACCCCCCTCAACATGGGGCTGGATCCCAGGACCCTCGGATCATGACTCGAGTCAAAGGCAGATGCTTAATGGACTGAGCCACCCAGGCACCCCTTAAAAATAAAATCTTAAAAAAAAAAAACAATTGGTCAAATTTTCTAGGGCGTCATATAAATATACTAAGACTCTCACCGTAAGTTGCTAAATCCAGAAGGTAAGTTCTAATACTTCCTATTAAAAGCCACAGTAGGCAACTGGGGTGACTCAGTGGTTTAGTGCCGCCTTCAGCCCAGGGCGTGATCCTGGGGACCTGGGATCGAGTCCCATTTTGGGCTCTCTGCATGGAGCCTGCTTCTCCCTCTGCCTGTGTCTCTCATTTATGGGCACAAAACCCTCTACTTCCTAATCAGCCCAGTGCTTGGAAAATTTAGAAGTTAATATATGTGCAGCAAATGGGAAAAGAAAATTGAAAAAACATTGATCCAAATAATTCTGGCTAAAAAATAGTAGGTATTTGGGGGTACCTGAGTGGCTCAGCAGTTTGAGCGTTTGCCTTAGGCTCAGGGCGTGATCTGGGGACCTGGGATCGAGTCCCATTTTGGGCTCTCTGCATGGAGCCTGCTTCTCCTCTGCCTATGTCTCTGCCTCTCTCTCTGTGTCTCTCATGAATAAATAAATAAAATCTTAAAAAAAAAAAAAAGTTCTCATCACAGGGGCAGCCCGGTGGCTCAGCGGTTTAGTGCTGCCTTCAGCCCAGGGCCTGATCCTGGGGCCCCCGGGATGGAGTCTGGGTAGAATTCCCAGCATGGGGCCTGCTTCTTTCTTTGCCCCCGCCCTGTGTCTCTCATGAATAAATAAATAAAATCTTTAAAACCTGTGTCTCTCATGAATAAATAAATACAATTTTTAAAAAGATTTTATTTATTTATTCATGAGAGAAGAGAGAGAGAGAGACAGAGAGAGAGAAAGAGAGAGGCAGAGACATAGGCAAGAGGGAGAAGCAGGCTCCATGTAGGGAGCCCGACGTGGGACTTGATCCCGGGTCTTCAGGATGCCCTGGGCGGAAGGCAGCGCTACACCGCTGAGCCAGCGGGGCTGCCCAATAAATAAAATTTTTAAAAAGTTCTCATCACAAAAAAAAAAAAGTTCTCATCACAAAAGAAAAGTTTTGTGACTTATGTGTGGTGTCAGATATTAAAGTAGACTCGTTGTGGAGATCATTCTGTCTGATGTACTTGTACACCTGGAACCAATATAATGTTACCTATCAATTATGTCTCCAATAAATAAAAAAGAAAATATTTATTTCCATTCAGCAAGTATAATAATTGAGTATCTACTCAGTGCCAGATACTTCATAAAAAACATGAAAAAATTAAGGCAAAGAGACTTGTGAAGAGACCTCAGAAACATGTCTTTTTTACACTTAAAGACACAGTCAAGTTTTCCTCCTTAATTAATTCAAGAGGAATTTGGGTCTACAGCAAAGATAGTTTAAGAGTTTGAGTATAGGGATCCCTGGGTGGCGCAGCGGTTTGGCGCCTGCCTTTGGCCCAGGGCACGATCCTGGAGACTCGGGATCGAATCCCACATCAGGCTCCCGGTGCATGGAGCCTGCTTCTCCCTCTGCCTATGTCTCTGCCTCTCTCTCTCTCTCTCACTGTGTGCCTATCATAAATAAAAGAAAAAAAAAAAGAGTTTGAGTATATTGTGGAGCCTGACTGGCTCAGTCAGTGGAGCATGTGACTCTTGGTCTTAGGGTGTGGAGATTACTTAAAAGTAAAATCTTTTAAAAAATATTTTATTTATTTATTTGAGAGAGAGAGAGAGAGACAGCATGAGTAGGGGGGAGGAGGGAGAAGCAGACTCCCCACTGAGCAGGAACCCCACCCCCCTCAACATGGGGCTGGATCCCAGGACCCTCGGATCATGACTCGAGTCAAAGGCAGATGCTTAATGGACTGAGCCACCCAGGCACCCCTTAAAAATAAAATCTTAAAAAAAAAAAACAATTGGTCAAATTTTCTAGGGCGTCATATAAATATACTAAGACTCTCACCGTAAGTTGCTAAATCCAGAAGGTAAGTTCTAATACTTCCTATTAAAAGCCACAGTAGGCAACTGGGGTGACTCAGTGGTTTAGTGCCGCCTTCAGCCCAGGGCGTGATCCTGGGGACCTGGGATCGAGTCCCATTTTGGGCTCTCTGCATGGAGCCTGCTTCTCCCTCTGCCTGTGTCTCTGCCTCTCTCTCTCTGTGTCTCTCATGAATAAATAAATAAAATCTTAAAAAAAAAAAAAACAAAACGCCACAGTAATTCTCCAAGATTAGCATCTAAATGCAAGAATCTTCCAGTAAGGAGGGCATCAACAATTTGCCATGTGTCAGCAGTTAGCCTCTTCGTGGAACTCAGCAAACACCTAAGATTTTTCCTTCCTCGGGGTGTGGAGGAACTGCTCTTCCAGAGCCTGCAGAGGGGTGTAGCGGCTGGGCTGAGCCTGGGGAGCTCAAGCTGAGGAGCCCTGAGTTCTGTCACCCTGTGCTCCTGCAACCTGGTTTTCCGAGCTGCTAGAGGAGGCTGTCGGGCCAGCACTCTGGATTTGAGCTTATTAATGGACAAAACCCGTGTGAGGAACCTGGCTCTGCAGGTGCCCTGAGAGCAGTACTATCTCCTTCCCTTGGTCAACGAGCAGCTGACTGGGTTGTGTCTGGCCAGTGTTTATGGTCATATTAGAAAATGAGAGTCATCCCCATGAAATGCACCTATGTGCACAGTTGAGAAGACTAATACGGGCCAGAAGCACTTTCCAAGGGATTCACGGAAAAAGCAGACCTTGCCTACAAGGCAGCGTGCCTGGAACTGTTTGGAGTTTGGCCTCAGACTCAAATCTGCCAAAAGCTTCTTCTGGAAAAGCTACCCTGGTCACGATGACTGCGTGCCTGCTCCTTTGCTGGCCGCCCTTTGTTTGCTAGCCTGCCTCAGATGCATCCCTGGGAGTTGTGGTTTGGGGCACCATTCAAGTGCCTTTTTTATTTCCTGCTCACCTGGCTTGAAAGACACCCCTAGTCAGTTTACTATCTTCAGCACGTCATCTGTTTATTGTCCATTTTGTAGCTGTACTTCCCCTTCTGAAATGAGGTTCAGAGAAAGTGCCATGAGGATCCTCTTGGAACTTCATCTCCGCCTGTTGGTTTGTTGGTGCGGGACTGCGTGAAACAGACAGACACTGCAGACGTTGCCTCATGCTCGTTAGGACAACTCTTGGAAAGCACTTTGTGATACGCATCGAGAGTCATAAGCATATTCATGCTCTGAGCTTATAAATCAGCTTATAGAACTAAAGACAAGTTTAAAGTATAGAAAATGTGTGTACAATGGTATTTATTGTGGATTAATACCAGTGAAAATTATAAACAAATAGAATGTGATTAATATATTTTAGTAAACTCTCAAAAGAAATATCATTCTTCCACTAAAATGCTTTCTTTGTTTTTTTCTTTCTTTTTTTTTATTAAAGATTTTATTTATTTATTCATGAGAGAGAGAGAGAGAGAGAGAGAGAGAGAGGCAGAGACACAGGCAGAGGGAGAAGCAGGCTCCGTGCAGGGAGCCCGATGCAGGACTCCAGGATCACACCCTGGGCCAACGGCAGGCTCTAAACCACTGAGCCACCCAGGGATCCCCTAAAATGCTTTCTTTGAAAATGTTTAGGAGCACCTGGGTGGCTCAGTCGGTTGAGCCTCTGACTCTTTTTTTTTTTTTTTATGAAATCTTTATTTTATTTATTTATTTATTTATTATAGTCACACAGAGAGAGAGAGGCAGAGACATAGGCAGAGGGAGAAGCAGGCTCCATGCACCGGGAGCCTGACGTGGGATTCGATCCCCGGTCTCCAGGATCGCGCCCTGGGCCAAAGGCAGGCGCTAAACGGCTGCGCCACCCAGGGATCCCAAGCCTCTGACTCTTGATTATGGCTCAGGTCATGACCTCAAAATGGTAGGATTGAGCCCTGTACCGGGCTCAGTACTGGGCATGAAACCTGCTTAAGATTCTCTCTCCCCCTCCCTCTGCATTCCCACCTGGTGTGCTCTCTAAACAAACAAACAAACAAACAAGCAAGCAAGCAAACAAATAAATAAAATAAGTAATTTGGTTGGAAAAAGTAGGATATCAAATGGGGTACTTATTTTGGTAATGTGCTGGGAAAATTATACACTTGTATGTACCTATACTTGAGGATGGCGGTAGTATGGATGGGATGTTTTTCTTCCTAGTTTTGTAGACAGTTAACAATACATTTATATTATTTTCATAGTGAAAATATTATTTTATTTTTCTAAAGATTTTATTTATTTATTCATGAGAGACACAGAGAGGCAGAGACAAAGGCAGAGGGAGAAGCAGGCTTCCTGCAGGGAGCCTGATGTGAGACTCGATCCCAGGATCCAAGGATCATGACTTGAGCTGAAGGCAGATGCTCAACCACTGAACCACCCAAGTGCAATTAAAAAAAAAAAAATCTTGCAAGTACAATTAGAACTGTATGATATTGTGATGAGAATTTTCAGAACTAACACACCAGGACATGTGGCCTGACTTATGGTTTGGCCATGGGACACAGGGTTTGAAGCTGGAATTACTTCCCCAGATGTGGGACACATACATACATGCACACTGGCCATGAGGGCTGCCAGCCAAGAGTGAATCTGGAGAATGGCTTGACTAGAGGGAAGTCCTCCAGATACTATATTGTCAGTGACTCTAGGCCACCCATGGTGCCACAGTCCCAGGGCAGTGCAAGCTGTCAGGGGACCAAATAAAATCGATGCCTGCCTGCGGCTAAAACAATGAGTCTTTTGAGTTATTGTCCCACCCAGGAAACTTCTCTGACGACAGTGTCGTCATTCTATACAAAGGCAAGTCCACCGGTCCTGAGCGACGTGGACACTGTACAAAAGCATTACAACCTCTTAGCCACAATTTGGAAGCTTTTGGGTGGAATTCAGATAACCACGTTCTGTCCCTTTGCCTGTCTTGGGAGAAGAACCTTCCTCCTAGGCCTGGCATCTAGCAGCACGCTCCAGGACGGTGCCTGGAGAATAAACCAGATGCTCTTTCTCATTCTTGTGTTCTGGTTTGCATTACTCATCCCCGCCAACACCTTGCTATTACATAAACTCCAAATTAAGTTTTATTAAAAAGGTATTGTTGATGCCCTGAAGATTCACCCAGTCCTTCATTCATTTATTAAAGGATTAGTTAAAATCGGAGTAATTTATCACATTCTGAAATTAAAATTGCACAGAAAAACATCCATTTCCCTGTCCAACCCTCCAGCTTATAGGTTAAGCCGGAGTCACAGAAATTGCTGGGGAAGGGGAGTCTGTGTGTTAAGGACCTGGGGACCCTGTGAGATGAGCCACCTGTTCCTGGGGAGCAGGGCTCAGATTGAAGGAAGGGAAGGGCCAAAAGAAGGGCTCAGGGGTGTGCTCCAGGGAGGCCTTGGGAAGCCACCAGGTGTACTGCAAGCTGGAAACTTGGAGGGACATGCAAAAAGGAAAGGGAGGACACATTGAGGATGAACGTCACCTACTAGACAATTTTGCGTTCAGTCCTCTTTGGGTGTTTCTGCCAATCCAGAGTTTTCACAGCTGCCTGCCTAGGAGGTTCCCTAGGAGTTTATTGAGCAAATTTCTATGATGCCTGAGATGTGATGCATAACAATAGTCAGCCTGAGCAAATCCCCAGGTGTCGGACCTGGAAACAAAATTCTTAGGACTGGCCAGACACTGCTTACAGTTTCTTTCCATGCCAGAGACCTGTGGTGGGGCAGGTCACTGCTTCGCCCACCAAGGGTGTGCCCAGCGGGCATGGGGGTGGGGTGAGGGTGGGGTCTAGCCTTTACGTTCTGTCTTTGCAAGGATTTCTGGAGAGTACAGAGCAAGAATTCTTGGCCTAGGAGGTGAGAAGGCTCCCAGGTTCTCCTCTGGGCAGTAATCCTGTTGCTCCCCTTCTAGGCTTTCCTTTTTCCCTTCATTTTCTTCCTTTCTTCCTTTCTTCCTTTCTTCCTTCCTTCCTTTCTTTCTTTCTTTCTTTCTTTTTTTCTTTTTCTCTTTCTTTCTTTTTTTCTTTTTCTTTCTTTTTTTTTTTTTTTAAGATTTTATTTATTTATTCATGAGAGACACAGAGAGAAGGGCAGAGACATAAGCAGAGGGAGAAGCAGGCTGCCTGAGGCCATTAGGGGCAAGGAAGCTCTTAGCCCTTCCAGAAGCCAATCTCCAGAACTCAGCCTTTCTAACTTACTCCAAAGAAATTTAAAATGAGGGCAGCCCAGGTGACTCAGCGGTTTAGGGCCGCCTTTGGCCTGGAGACCCGGGATCGAGTCCCACATCGGGCTCCCAGTGCATGGAGCCTGCTTTTCCCTCTCCCTCTGCCTGTGTCTCTGCCTCTCTCTCTCTCTCTCTCTCTCTCTCTCTCTCTCTCTGTGACTATCATAAATAAATAAAAATTAAAAAAAAAGACTATCCTTTGAGAATGAAATTAGGAAAAATTGTGGAGATCAGCCCTCTGCAAAAACAGCCCAGTCTATGACATTGTGTGACATATGTTTGCTGAGACATTTCACCTTTCTTACTTGTAAAATGGCGACAGTGCTCGAATTCCTTTCCTTTCAGAGTCATTGTGGGAGAAAGTGAAATAATTTCCTGAGTGTCTCCCTTCCTGCACACACTCAGGTTTCTCTGATCAGAGACCAGAGTCAAATCCTTCGTTAACTCCTGTGTTGAAATCCTAACCCCTGCTGCGCTCCTGGAAAACGGGGTCACTGCAGATGTCATTAATTAAGAGGAGGTTGTACTGGAGTAGGGGGACCCCTAAACCCATAGGACTGGGTTTCATCACAGGGAGCCTTTTGGAGACAGACATGTCTGTAGGGAGCTTGACCGGAGGAGGCATAGGGAGAAAACCACTGTCTAGTAGCCTGGGAGTGACACCTGCCATAGATGCTCCCCTTCCAGCCCTCAGAAGGAACCAAACTGCCTACACCTCAGTTTCAGACTTCTGGCTCCCAGAGCTGTGAGACCATACATGTCTATGGTTTAAGCCAGCCAGGTCGTGGTACTTGGTTATGGCAGCAAATTAATACACCCATCATGTAGGAGATACTTTCTCTTATCTGCAGTTAGTTCCTGGAGAAGGTGGACAGATTAGTGAGAAGTCAGTCTCTTGGCTTCCAGGCCTCCAAGGCCTATCCAACACCCGCGCGAGGCCTGGGACTGAGGCACCATCATTGTCCTCCATCTCTGGCCCAGACTGATCCTGCCCTAGAATAACCCACGTTGACCTAGACCCAACTGCCATTCCTGAGCCAGCGAAGATGGGCACAGTAAGTCCTTGAGACTTGGCTTCACGGAAACTTCCTCTGGCCAGAGTCAAGTCATTTGGGAACCTTTGATGATGCAAGCTTGCAAACCAGAGAGTCTGCAGAGCCAGCAAAGGGTGCTGAATGCAGACTGACTCCCTTTCCCAGGGCACAACATTGGAAAATATAGATAGGGCATCTTAAAAATATTTATTTATTTATTTATTTTAGAGGAGGAATGGGAGAGAGAGAGAGAGAGCATGGGTAGGAGGGGCAGAGGAAGAGAGAGTCTTTAAGTAGACTTCATGCTGAGTGCAGAGCCCCATGCAGGGCTCGATCTTACGACCCTGAGATCATGACCTGAGCCAAAACCAAGAGTCAGACCTTAACTGACTGAGCCACCCAGGTGCCTCTTTTATTATTATTATTTTTAAATATTTATTTATTTTCGAGGGAGAGACAGAGAGAGAGAATGGATAGGGCATCTCGTCCCAGAGTCCTTTGGTCTTTCCCTGGGGTTCATTTAATGTTTCTTGGTTTCTTTTTTTAATTTATTTTTTATTTTTTATTTTTTTTATTTCTTGGTTTCTGCCAAGAGAATTATCACTGGGAAGAAGGGGGCAGTTGGGCTGAGCATCAGAGCATAGCTTGAAAGTGGGAATATCTAGGAACAGAAGGTTGAAGAGCTAGGGCAGACGATCAGGGAAACAATGCAGAGGAGGTGGTAGATGATATGGAATTACTGCTGACTTCATCATGTGCAATAAAGCTGTTGGAAGATTATTCTTATCCCTGTGTGGGGGGAGGGGGAGGGGAGGAGGGAGGAATGCAGATATAGCAAACATGCATTATTTTTTTAAGATCTTATTTATTCTTTTTTTTTTTTTAGATTTTATTTATTTATTCATGAGAGACACACAGAGAGACAGAGACATAGGCAGAGAGAGAAGCAGTCTCCCTGTAAGGAGCTCGATAGAGGACTCGATCCCAGGACCCTGGGATTATGCCCTGAGCTGAAGGTAGATGCTCAAACGCTGAGCCACCCAGGTGTTCCTATTTATTCATTTTTGAGAGAGAGAGAGAGAGCACAAGCAGGGTGAGCAGCAGAGGGAGAGGGAGAAGCAGACTCCCCATGGAGCAGGGAGCCCCATGTGGGGCTCGATCCCAGGACCCTGAGATCATGACCTGAGCCGAAGGCTGATGCTCAGCTAACTGAGCCCCTAGGTGCCCGGAAAGGTGCATTATTAGTCTGGGTGTAATGTACAGAACTGTTGTTATACTGTTCTTACAACTTTTCTGTACGTTTAACTTTTTCATTAAAATGTTAGGAGAGGGGCAGCCCAGGTAGCTCAGTGGTTTAGCACCGCCTTCAGCCCAGGGCCTGATCCTGGAGACCCGGAATCGAGTCCCACGTTGGGGTCCCTGAATAGAGCCTGCATCTCCCTCTGCCTGTGTCTCTGCCTCTCTCTCTCTCTCTCTCTCTATCTATCTCTCATGAATAAATAAATAAAATCTTTTAAAAAAATAAAATAAAATGTTAGGGGAGGAGGGGTGCCTGTGTAGCTCAGTGGTTGAGCATTTGCCTTTGGCTCAGGTCGTGATTCTGGGGTCCTAGGATCAAGTCCTGCATCGGGATCCCCTCAGGGAGCCTGCTTCTCTCTGCCTGTGTCTCTGCCTCTCTCTGTGTGTCTGTCATGAATAAATAAAATCTTTAAAAAAATAAAAATTAAAAATAAATAAAATTTTAGCGGAAGAGGAGACCCAGGAGTGCCTGGGTGACAAGTTGGTTCAGCATCTGACTTTTGGTTTTGGCTCAGGTTGTGATCTTCAGGTCATGAGATAGAGCCCTGAGTGGGGCTCTGCCCTTAGCGTGGAGTCTGCTTGAGACTCTCTCTCTCTCTCTCTTTCTCTCTCTCTTTGTCTCTCTCTCCCTCCAGGACATGAGAGGAACCAGGTGAGGATTCGGAAGAATGAAATAATCTTGAGGGATGCCTGGGTGGCTCAGCGGTTGAGCGTCTGCCTTCGGCTCAGGGAGTGATCCTGGATCCCAGGATCAAGTCCCACATCGGGCTCCCCACAGGGAGCCTGCTTCTCCCTCTGCTCGTGTCTCTGCCTCTCTCTTTCTGTGTCTCTCATAAATAAATAAATAAATAAATAAATAAATAAATAAATAAATAAAATCTTAAAAAAAAAAAAAAGAAATAATCTTGAGACAGAAATGGGAAGAAAGGGGGAAAACTTGGGAAAAGCCTGCAGTAGGGTTGAGGACCAGGCAGAAAGGGGAAGCTCAGGCCATCGTCTTCATCCTTTGTTCAGTTCCTCCATGGCCAGAAGAAGTTCTGATTGAGCACGAAAAGCCTCAACAAAAATCACTCCAAATTTCCATTTTTAGGTTGATAGGGCAACACAAGAAGGAAAATGCGAAGTGATTTTCCAGGCAATCTAACTGTAATGAGCTTGCAGAGGTGGAAGGGTACCTTGTCCACCACTTAGGGGCTGGAGCTGGGAGCCTGGGCAGCTCAAATCGAAGAGCCAGAGCAAGGGCTTTATTCCTCAGAAGAGGACAAGATAGGGCAGCTCTGGTGGCTCAGCGGTTCAGCGCCTCCTTCAACCCAGGGGTGATCTTGGAGACCCAGGATTGAGTCTCGTGTCAGGCTCCCTGTGTGGAGCTTGCTTCTCCCTCTGCCTGTGTTTCTCCCTCTCTCTCATGAATAAATAAATAAAATCTTTTTTTTTTTTTTTTTTTTTTTTTTAAGAAGAGGACAAGATGATGCCCTCAGGAAGCTCAGTCTTGTCCTCTGTCTCCTAGTTCACCAAGACCAGCCAGGCAACTGGAGGCACGAACTCCTTCTCCCCACAGACATCTCCGCTGGATCATCACCCTCCCTGGCTTTCCTGGGGCTCAGAGAACTGGGCGTCCCCCCCATTTCTTGCTCTGGGTCCCTGCTGCTGCTTTGGGGGACTTGTCCCCTTGATGGACCAGCCAGGGTCCTGGCAGAGGGGAGGGGCGTGCTCAAAACTGACTTGTTGAGCACTGCTAGGGCTTAACCAGGGAGCTGTGATGGAAAGGCCATGGCAGGGGTGCGGGCACCTGGGCATCAGGGGGCAGGGGAGGACACTGTGGTCTCAGGGCACTGTGAGGGGCGCCTGAGAGATCCTTGCCTCTCTCTCCTCCTGCCTCTTAGCTGTGCAGAGAATTCTGGAAACCGGAGGGCGTGGAGTCTCCCGGGACACGGAGTAGGGCAGAGGAGGAGGGGTCTTGGCTTCACAGAGATATTCCCTCTCTCCCCAGTTATCAGCCTCTCCCTCTAACTTGGTTTCTTTTCTCAGCTCCATCACAGAGAACGTTCCCTCCACGCTAATTTCCCCGCTCCTGCCCACACCTCCCCTCCTCTCACGGGCAAACGTTTCCACAGACGGGTTTATAATACTTGTCTTCACTTCCTCGCTGTCTGTTAACTCTTTAAAAAAATCCTTGTTGACTTTTAGATTCCAAACACGCATTGAGTAATGCAAAATTTGAACACTACAAAAATACATAACATAGAAAGTAAAAGCTCTCCATAATGTTAGTCACTTTCCACACACGCACTCACACCAGAAATAACCACTGCCAAAAGTTTGGTGCATGTTTGTCTAACTTTAAAAATATATGTGTATAATGAGAATGGCTAAAATAAACACTTGTGACAACAGTACGTGCCAGAGAGGATACAGAGGAGCCGGACTACTGGGGTGTTGCTGGCGAGTTGGGGAGCACTCCTATGCAATGGGACGGCCCCTATAGGAAAGATGATGGCTGGGTCTCTCGCTAATGACATAGGGGCTCACCATGTGACCCCATAGTCAACTCCTGGGCATCCATCCCAGAGAAGTGAAAACTTACACCCACAGCAAAACCTGTACATGAATGCTCATAACGGCTTTATTCGTAGTTGCCCCAAACTGGATACAACCCCAATGTCCACACAGCTGAAAGGTTAAATAAACTGTGGTCCATCCATGCCACGGGATACTGCTCAGCATTAAGACAGAAGGAACTGCTGATAAACACGGCCACCTGGGTGGCTCGCCGAAGAATTCTGCTGAGTGCAGAAAGTCAGTCTCAAAGGTTACACAGTGTGTAACTCCATTTATACAGCATTCTTGAAGTGACAAAATTATAGAGATGGAAAACAGATTAGAGGTTGCCAGGGATCAAGTGGAGGGGAGGCGGGGGTCACTGGCCATAAAGGTGGAGCACAAGCTAGGTGTGAGATGAAAGTATTTTCCACTGTGGTGGTCACACCTGTGATGTGTGATACAACCACATAGAACTAAACATACACACACACACACACGTGAGTGTAAAACTGTTGAAATATGGGCGCCTGGGTGGCTCAGAGGTTGAGCATCTGCCTTTGGCTCAGGTCGTGATCCCAGGGACCAGGGATGGAGTCCTGCATTGGGTTCCCCACAGGGAGCCTGCTTCTCAACCTCTGCCTATGTCTCCATCTCTCTCTTTCTGTCTTTCATGAATAAATAAATAAAATCTTAAAAAAAAAAAAAACAGCCTGGTAAAATCTGGTCACCAAGGAGGCTGCAGTCAAGGGGTCTAGGGGCTGCAGTTTGGTGGACCTGCCCTGCTAGAGGGGCTGGCTGGAGATTCGTGGCAATATCATCACCAGCTTCCCAGTTATCACCAACCAAGCTGTCCTGCAGATGGGTCTCTCTTTTTTTAAAAAAAATATTTTATTTATTCAGGAGAGAGAGAGAGACAAAGACACAGGCAGAGGGAGAAGCAGGCCCCATGCAGGAAATTCAACCCGGGACTCGATCCCTGGTCTTTAGGATCAGGCCCTGGGCTGAAGGCGGCGCTAACCGCTGAGCCAACTGGGCTGCCCCAGACGGGTCTCTCTGATGAAGAAAACAGGCAGTCATCATTGACTCCCTTAAGTTTGAAGGCTGAATGCAAACACGTGGGGGAAAACGGACGCTGGTGTTATCCATGTGATGAATGAACACCTTTCAGCTCCTGACAGTGTGCCACAAATTTAAGTGAGTGACTCTATAGGAAGCCCGTCCCGATGGGCTCTTCTGGACGTATAAGGCCTTGACAGAGTCCTGTGAGATGAAATTGCTCACTTTCAGAGATCAAGACCTAGGAGAAGTGACTGCAGCCTATGGGCACTCTCTGGTGGAGAACAGGCTGTGTGGCCATAGAGGCGTTCGAGGGTGAGTGCATGGCCAGTCTGGTTAGAGCTCCAGAAGTTCCCGCCCTCCCTGGAGCCTTTGCTATGATGTAGTTTTGGATAAGAGACCAACAAAAGAGAACGTACACTCCTCCACAAAAGATGCTTGTGCATTAACTCATAAAGATCTTCCATTTGAAAGCTGCCTTTTGCTTCTGGAAGTCGATGCAAAAGGAGCCTTATAGAGATAGCAGATTTCACAGAAGCAAAGCACCTCAGAACACCGAGAGGAGAATCGGCCTGCGAGACCTGGTGACCTCATGGTGTAAGGAGGGCCCCCTTATTCCAACAGCAGGTATGGTCCTGGTTTGAAAGGTCAGCAGTTTGGGATCTTCCAGCTACCGACTGAGTGCTGTAGAGACCCCAGGGTGTCTCTCTTTCCCTGTTCAGGTGAGTGTACATTTTGCTATGGGGGATAAGTTATTGGGAAGATCTCTGAAGATGGTATTTGGAGTTCACACTTCAGAGGAAAGTGCATCTACCTATAACTTCCTATGCTTTAAATATGAATAATAAAGTAAAAGGTTTGGGTGGGGGCAGGGAGAGAGGGAGAGAGAATCTCAAGTGGACTCTGTGCTGAGAGTGAAGCCCCATATGGGGCTCGATCCCACGACCCTGAGATCGTGACCTGAGTGGAAATTGAGAGTTGGATGCTCAATCAGCTGAGGCCCCCAGGCACCTCTAAAATAAGTTTTCTGTGTAATGTTTTAAAAAACAACATCTCAGGCTACAGTTTCCTTAGATGTTACCAAAGGTGGAGATGGGTGGAAGATTTCTTTGCATTTTTTCTTTGTAAAAATGTTTGATTGAGCTATAATTCACATCCCCATGGGTTTGTCCTTTTAATGTGTACAGCTCACTGGTTTTAGTATACACACAGAGTGGGGCAACCAAGTATCCTAGAGAACATTTTCATCACCCAAAAAAGAAGCCCTGTGCTTGTCAGTAGCCACTCTGCATTCTCCCATTCGTGCCCCCACGCTCACAGATCTACTTTCACTCTCTGTTTGCCTGTTCTAGATATTTCACATAAATGGAATCATAAAATATGTAGTCTTTGGTGTCTGGTTTCTTTTACTTAGGATGATGTTTTTCAAGGTTCATCAGCATTATCACGTGTCAGGACTGCATTGTGATTGTTGTTGTTTAAAGATTATATTTATTTATTTGAGAGAGAGAGAGAGATGCAGAGAGAGAGAAAGAGAGTGCACGAGTAGGGGGTGGGGAGAGGCAGAGGGAGAAGCAGACTCCCCTGTGAGCAGGGAGCCTGATGCAGAACTCGATCCCAGGACCCTGAGATCATGACCTGAGCTGAAGACAGATGCCTCACCAGCTGAACCACCAGGCGCCCCAGGACTGTGTTACTTTTTAATGACCAAATAATATTTCACTGTATGGAGATGCTTGACATTTTGTGTTTCCATTCATCAGTTGGTGCCTTTTTGGGTTGTTTCCATTTTTTGGCCACTGCAAATAGTGCTGCTAAGGAACATTCGTGTATGTGTAAGTTGTCCTGTAGCCATGTTCTCAATTCTTTCAGGTATATACACTTAGGGATGGGATTGCTGAATCATATGTAACTTGGACGTTGGGAGGAACTGCCAAGTGTTTTCCAATGGGCTGCACCATTTTACAGTCCTGCCAGCAGCGCATGAGGGTTCTCATTTCTCCCCATCCTCCCCAACATTTGTTACTGCCCGTCTTTGCCATCATGACCATCCTCGTGGGTGGGCGGTGGTATCTCCTCAAGGTCCATGTTAGTTAACCTCCTACCTTGTGCCCCCCTAACACCCCAGCTTCCAAGCTCCCTCTTTGGTGCCTGCAGCGCTGTGTGCAGAGAAACCGCCGGGAGCCACAAGGACACAGAATGTCCCTGTGCACGCACTGGGCTCCACGGGCAGGGCTAAAGTCCTGGCAGGCAGGGATGTCTCTTGGGGACACGCTTGCTCACCCATCACACTGCGCAGCAGGCTGCAGTCCCTTAAAGCAGGTTCGTTAAAGGAATGTGAGTGAACTTGAAACACCTTGTCACCCCCAGAAAGGAATGCCGGTGGAATAGGAGGGTGAGGAGCTTCACTCACTGGCGGGTGGCCTCACAGAGGCCACATCCTGGTAGAATTGAAACTGCTTTGTGAGCAGCAGAAAGAGACACAGCTGGAGGGGAAGAGACAGAAGAGGAAATGCCTTAGGGCTGCCACCTGGGGACTTAGAGCCCCGGAGCCTGCGGGAGCCCCCAGGAGAGTCACTTCGTCGCTGCTGGGGCCGGGGCGGGAGGCAGGCTGAGCAAGGGTAGAGAATAGGACAGTGAGGGAGGACACAAAAGCTCCACCTCTGCTGGTCCTCCTTTGCTAAATTCAGCACCTAAATTCTAAGCTCCAAAGCCTTTTGTTTACTGAAAAGATGTTCGGGATCAACGGCCTCAAACACTTGGCACTTCTTTCCTCCTGAGTGGATCAAGACTCCCTCAGAGCAAAGGTTGAATGCTGGCTTTCCTGTCCCTCGGGGGCTTTTCTCTAGGGGGAATAATGTCTCTTTTCAATTCTATGGGTATTTTGAGAGTGCTACTCTTTGGGAAAGTTCAAAAACAATCCATTTAAATGCAGTCTTTCCAACTATAAACTTATCTCTGGGTGAAAGTTCGTCTAGAGCAGGGGTGAAAAAGAATAAATTATAGGACTCACAAACAGAGAAAACCCCGTGGAAGAAAGTTCAAAGTTTGAACTTACCTAAGAAAAAGTTGAGTGAATTTCATCAGCTTTTTTTGGCTTCTATTATAGAAATGTTGTAGAATGCACTTGGCTTATTCTTGTAATAAGACCAAAAGAAGTGCGATACATTTATTTATTTTTAAAAAATTTATTTTATGTAAATTCAATTCATTAGCATGTGGTGTATTATTAGTTTCAGAGGTCAGAGCAACATCTTTTTTTTTTTTTTTTAAGATTTTATATATTTATTCATGAGAGACAGAGAGAGAGAGAGAGAGAGGCAGAGACACAAGCAGAGAGAGAAGCAGGCTCCACACAGGGAGCCTGACGTGGGACTCGATCCCTGGACTCCAGGATCAGGCCCTGGACTGAAGGCGGAGCCAAACCGCTGGGCCACCCGGGCTGCCCAACGTCTTTATCTTAATGAGAACAATGACTCCTCAGTGGACATGGAGTGAAGGCCACAAGACAAGGGGTTTGAGACGCCTGGCTCAGGTGGGAGGCACAGGGGATGAGGGAGCACATTTGGTTTCTATGATGTGCAACAGATGACCACAGACTCTGAGCCTTAGAGCAACACTTGCTCATCATCTTACACCCTGTGGGTCAGGATCTGGGTAGGCAAGGTAAGGACTCGCACTTGTGGGTCTATGGGGCTCAGCCCTGCCTGGAGGCTTGACTGGCAGTGGATCTGTTTTCAGGTTCAGCTGTAGGCAGGACTCGGTTCCTTACTGCTGTTAGGACTGGGAGCCCGGCTCTCTGCTGACCATAGGGCAGAGGCCACACTCATCTCCAACAAGCTGCTTGCCACCTGCTTCCTTGTCGTCTGGGTCTGTCCACAGACCCTCTTGCAATATATGGCAGCTTGTTTCTGCAATGCCAGCAACGGGGGAAAAGCCAGCAAGAACGGGAACTTTGATAATACAACCTAATCCTCTCTGCCACATTCTAGATTCTATCAGCAGTCACAGGTCCCACCCATACTTAGGGCAAGTGGGTGATATAAGGGGGTAGGTCCTGGGACATGGGGAGTATGGGGACCCCCTTAGAGCCTGTTTGTCACAGGGAACACAAAAATTCTTGTGGGATCCACATCCCTTCATCACTCAGCCTTCCAGTACATTCTCAGGGCTGTCCTGCTACGGGTACCTGCAGTTTTCCACCTGGGAGCTCTCCTTCCACGTGATGGACGTACCTGGACTTCACATTCTGGGGACTTGTCCAGGGATGGGAAATGGGGGCTTCCCTACTTCCTCACCCCGTGGGCAAGGAGGATTCAGAGGAGTGTGTCCTGTACTGTCTCCCAGGGTCCCCAGCAGGGCTGGGCCCCAGCTGCACTTGCCACAGCAGCAATTGTGAAAATAATGTTCCTTTCCTTGGCCTCCTTCCCTCCCTGCCTCCCTGCTCCATGTCTGCCTCGGGGTCTGATTTGGGGACAGCCCAACCCAAGAGAGCACACCTCTGGGCTGGAGTCAGGGTATACCTGGAGTCTGGGTGTGCTCAGGCTGCTATAATAGAATGCCACAGACTGGGTCACTTATAGGCACCAGAGCTTTATTTCTCCTGTTCTGGAGACCAGACGTCCAAAGTCACTGCTGCTGGCAGATTTGGTGTCTGATGGATGAGGTTTGCTCCAGGCTATGAAGGCCAGGACCTCACAAGGTGGAAGGGGTGGGGGGCAGAGGGCCGGCCCTCTGGGGCCTTTTCTAATGGGCACTAATTCCATTCATGAGGGATCCACCCTCAGAACCTGATGACCACCCCTCAAAGCCCCACCTTCTTTTTTTAAAAAAATTTTTATTTATTTATGATAGTCACACACAGAGAGAGAGGCAGAGACCTAGGCAGAGGGAGAAGCAGGCTTCATGCATGGGGAGCCCGACGTGGGATTCGATCCCGGGTCTCCAGGATCGTGCCTTGGGCCAAAGGCAGGTGCCAAACCGCTGCGCCACCCAGGGATCCCCAAGCCCCACCTTCTTATATCACCACCTTGGGCCTTAGGTTTGTAACATAAGAATTTGGGGGAGGGGACACAGATATTCAGACTGCAGCATAGTCCAGCTGAAAGGGACCTGAGATCAGCAAGGACTTGAGAGGGAGCCTGGCAGGCCTGGTGGTATTGAGAAGGAAAATAAAAACCAGACACAATCCTCAATGAGTTGGTCAAATGTAACACAGCTGGGGGCAGTTTCACTGCCCAGGTATAGACAGGGAACATGGTCACCACCTGGGTGACCTGCTGTTTTGGCCCCTTAGCTGCTGATCTTGAGAGTGGCAACATGGATGTGTCACATTGGGAGGGACAGGATGGGCTGCTGGGTTTTGGTTCTCTGACAATCAGTAAAGCAGTGGCAGTGTCCAGTAGCTCTGAAGGCCCCCATCTAGTGTGCCTGCCTTCTTGCACCCTGCTTTTCCTTGAATGTTGACCAGGTGCTCGAAATCAGTAAGTCCACGAGTCTCCTTGGTGAACGTAGGTGTATTTCAGCATCCCATAGCCTGAGGGGCACCACCACCTGCCGGGTGGCGCCACCTGGACACGAAAGCCTCAGACCTGCATTCATCCCACCACCAGGTCCTGCCATTTCACTCTACATCCACCACTCTGGCTGCCCCATCCAAGTCCCTAACATCTCTGGATTTCCTACATAGTCTCCTAAGTGCATCACTACAGAACAGGTGACCCCTGAGGCCTTCCCGACTCCTGCAGGCTCTGCTCCTTCCTTAGGGGGAGTCCCAGGCTGTGCATCCATCCCACGCCAAGACCCCCACCCCCTCTCACAGTCCCATGGACCTGCCTTTCGGGCAGTGAATCATGGTTATAATGTAAAACATCTGTAAATATTGTTTATTAATGAAAAAAGGAATTCAGAGAAATTCAGAGGCTGCATCAAGAACCTGTATAGTCATGATCCAGAATTTAGAATGTAGACAAATGTTACCTTTCTGCCGTGTTGATTTCAAATGTTTTCCTTCTCTTTTAAGATGAATCAAACTCAAGTCAGATACGGTTAAAATCCATTTTGAATATGGTTCTCCTCCCTATAGCCCTGCCATCCTTTTTCCCTGGTAAGAGGAACTGCTATTAAGAATCATTGTTTCGGGATCCCTGGGTGGCGCAGCGGTTTGGCACCTGCCTTTGGCCCAGGGCGCGATCCTGGAGACCCGGGATCGAATCCCACGTCGGGCTCCCGGTGCATGGAGCCTGCTTCTCCCTCTGCCTGTGTCTCTGCCTCTCTCTCTATCTCTCTGTGACTATCATAAATAAATAAAAATTTAAAAAAAAAAAAAAAAAAGAATCATTGTTTCTCCCTCATTCATGTATTTTTTAAAAAGATTTATTTATTTATTTATTTATTTATTTATTTATTTATTTATTTGAGAGAGAGAAAAGATGAGCAAGCAGGGGTAGGAGCAGACAGAGAGAATCTTCAAGCAGACTCCCCGCTGAGTGTGGAGCTGAATGCAGGGGTCAATCCCATGACCCATGAGATCATGACCTGAGCTGAAACCAAGAGTTTGTATGCCCAACTGACTGAGCCACCCAGGGCCCCCTGCCTTCATATTTTTCTGCTTTTGTTATGTAATGCCTGTTTTTAAAAATGAATAGCTATGTTCCCATTGGTTTTTAGATCATGTGAACTACACTCTATCATCAAATTAAAATTTCACATGTATTTGTATTCCTATTGGCTGAACGTTTCTCTCTCCTGCTTGATTGTAGACCCCACAGGAACAGAGTGGGTTTTCTCACCGTTGAATCAACAAACCTGCCATAGAGCTCAACTCTTAAGAGGCTCTCGATGTACCTTTGTGGGTTGAGTGAGTAAGAGCTACCTTTCTACCGTAGATAGAGTTGGGACTTCTAGTCTGACAGTGTCCAAACCAAATATTACTAATTTTTATGTAAACCACTTTGATTTCATTCAGGTCCAGACCATCCTGCTTCTTAGGCAGTGGTTTCAGGAGGGAACCAGAGGGAGTTTCCACTCTGTCTGACTGTGGATAAAGAGCCATCAGAGTGGCCAACTCATCTATCTTCTTCTGCCACGGTGCCTCCTGATAGTGGAGCAGATCCCCGCCCTAGATAGGGACCCAGGAATGTTAGAGCAGAAGTACATGGTGCTCAGGTACTTGTAGGCTCACTTGGTGCCTTCAGGAGCATCCAAACCCAGCTGTTGCAGATAAAAAAGAAAACTTCAGCAGGTGAACAGGTGGGCCGAGGGACATGCAGCCGGGAGGGTGGCCTAGAGAGGTGGGGCTGTGCTCGCATCTACTTCTGGTCTACCTGAGTAGGGGGGCCTGCCACAAGAGGCTCTGTGGGAGAATATGTGAAGCTTTGGGGTATGGGCTCCGCGGGACCCTCAACTAATAAGGGTGCCTTCTCTAGGACACTGCCTCTGGCCTCCTTCAGTTTGTTACAGAGGAGAGGATGTCGTTAAATAAACTTCAGGTTAATGGCTTCCAGAGACAGAGGGAGAGTATGAAAGGGAAGCCACTGTCTCCCAGGTGGCAATGCCAGCCAATCTGTTGACTCGGGGCTGAGAATTACACCGCGCCAAAACAGAGGGTTCAAAGAATGTTGTCGACTCAGCATCTTGGGACAGGAATGAACTCACTGAGTCCCAGGAAGCAAGGGATCTTATGGCCTCCTGTTGTCAAGACACTTGTCACCTTTACCTAGAATGGATCAGGCCCAGAGAGCTCAATCACAGCGGGACTTGGGATCCGCTAATTCTGAGGTGGAGACAGACAGCAGCGTGTGTTTATAACATAACCTTTTTTTTTTTAATGGAAAATGAGGAAGTGGGAAGAGTGTGACCTTTGGAGTCTGATGGACGTGGGTTCCTTTCCTGGAGCATCTCTTCCCGGTGGTAGGTCACCTAAGTATTAATTTCTTCTCCTTGACATGAAGACAAAATGATCCCATTTTATGAGGTTGTAGAGGGAACTCACTGGCAGCATGAGTGCTGTGTTGGGACGTGATCGGACCCTTTTATATGAACTGGGAAGAATCAAAGCTGCAGCTGAGGGCTAAGTGGGGGGACCAGGATGGGACACATGATGCGCATGTAAAGTTCAGGTGGCCTCCACCTACATCTGGTGGCTGCCAAAGGCCCTGCCACGGTGACAGCTGGCTTGATCTTGACCCTGTTAAGCAACCACCAGGATGGTTCGGTGTCTGGGAGTGGCCTGCATGGTTCCTCACTGTGTCAGGGTGCTGGCTTCATGTCCCTCCCACGCCCTGGTACTCCCGGTGGCAGGAGAGCGCTTTGCCCTTTCAGAGAGCTGGGAAGGTCGGGGCCCTCCAGGCACACACAGAGCTCTAAAGCTTCTAGAGAGGCTGGTGAGACCCTGTCCTGAGTGAGAAGGCCTGTGGCATAGCTGTTGGCTCTGCAGGGGATGCGTCCCCCCTATACTTAGCACGACTGGAAAACCCTATTCTCTTCTCCCCACTCCGTGGCCCAGAGAGCAACCCTGCTGCCTGCCTGCAGAGCCGGTTAGCAGTCTCTGGTCTGACCTCTCATTTTGCAGACATCCTCGGTGGGCAGAAAAGCCGGCTCTGTAATTCCACCTCTTGCTGCACCTCCACCGCGTGTAACCTGAACCTGGATAAACACCAACAAAGCAGGCATGCATTATTCAGGGAATGTGAGCCTGTAGGTCCCACACCCACAGCCAGTATCAGGCACTCTCCAAAGAGGCGTGTCTCCAAAGAGGCATGTCGCACACGGGGAGTTGTGTCTTGGTTCAGACAATATGCTGATGACAGTGAGGGGAGGGGGCCCAAGTGACACAGTTGTGGCTTCCCCTCTGAGGAGGACAGGAAAGGATTTTGGTGGAAAGAGTTCATTCAAGCCAATAACTTCTCTCCCTGACCTACCCTTCTAGTCCTTTCAAGCTGGTTTCACAAGGTTTTAAATAAGTCACCCAGTGGTGGGTGGGGCAGTATGGTCTGGGAAGTACTCCCAGGTACCAGAGAGTCCATTTTAGAAAGAGCAAGGTGCACTTTCAAAGGCCAAGGGTCCTTCGGGGCTTCCATGACTCTTTGCCGTGGGCTGATTGCTTCTGGGTTTTTGGTTTGACTCCTACCCTCTAACAGGTCATTGGTTAGTGATTAAAAAATGTGTTGCATCATAAAATATATGCTATTTCTCTTTCCTTCCTTGGTTATGACATCATTGCCCTGGAGCAGGTATCCGAAGTGGTTTACACAGAGTCCATATCTTGTGTGCTCACCCTTAGATTCAGGCTTCGGCACAGATGCCAAACACACAGATGCCAATTAGGAAACTAAGATCCAGTCATTACTCTGAGATTAAATATTTCAACACAGTGTCTTAAACTATAATTAAAGGAGTGAGCTTCATTACTGGGAGAAAAAAAAGCCTGAGAGGCGACAACTATTTTTGGAATTATTCTTATGTTTGATAAGATCACTCTACTTGACGATCTTATCAACTTGCTTACAGTCTACTCAAACTTACAAACAATCTAAATAAAATTCCACCAAGTGACACATTTGTGAAAGTGACATGTTTGAGAAGCAGGGATGAGGCAGGGAGAAGAGGGGAGGTGAGCAGGGCAGATGGATGGAACACTCCTCTCCCACAAAGGGTGAAGAAAGTGAAATAATTAAAATCTGGAGCCTGTATCAAATTGTAAGGGGTGGTTCACTTCGATTTTGACCCAAATTTATCCTTTGTGCTTTGTTTCATCACGGAGCTCAAACTACATTTGCAAGGGATACACACAGTGTGTCCGGGTCTCTAGTGTACACTAATGATAGTATCAGGATTTTATAAGTATCAAGGTTTCTGTCATTTTATACATGACAGGTCATATACAACAGAAGATAAATGGAATCTGGAAAAAATGACTTGTTGAGAAAAAATAAGTTAAAAATCTAATTTCCTATTACCTGAATATTTGGTCAATTAGCTTCTTATGGTTTCATTTCTCTCTGTGAGTCCTGCTGTTCTGGCATCATGTAAGCCCTTTCTTTTCTTTTTTTTTTTTTATGTAAGCCCTTTCTTAATGGCTTAAAAAAAAAACCCTAAATGAGCCAATGTAGGTAAAGTGCTTGAAAGGACTGTAGAAGTGTGTACAATTATTATTATTACTTCTGACTCCAGAAATGAACTAAGAATATTTAGAAGGTACTAGAATATTTTACAGTCTTTTTAATACTCCTATGGCAAGGTATTTCCAAAGCAGTGTCAGAAAACACCATGCATTTCAGCAATGCTTGCTGCTGACTACAGGAAGCCACATTTACACGCAGGAAGAATCACCCTGTTGAGTTACGCCATCTGACAACCAGTGTGATGTCACAGCATCAAAATGGATACTCAGTTTCATAGGTAATATTATCTAACCCACTGATAATAAAGAACATTCCTCAAATACTTACAAACTTACCTATATTTAAAAGGAATATTTTTTTTTAGAATTACTTTACAAAGAAACACATCTAACTTTTTTCCCTCTCAGTATTCCTCTAAATTTTATTTTTTTTTAAAGATTTTATTTATTTATTCATAAGAGACACAGAGAGAGTGAGGCAGAGACATAGGCAGAGGGAGAAGCAGGCTCCATGCAGGGAGCCCGATGTGGGACTCGATCCCAGGAGAGCGGGATCATGCCCTGAGGTGAAGGCAGACACTTAACCGCTGAGCCACCCAGGTGTCCTTTCCTCTAAATTTTATGATGGTCGGTGGGTTTCATAATGTAAACAGTAGCCAGCCGCAGTAGAATTTCATAGACTCTACTTCAACGATCAGAGAAATGTGGTTATCATCTGGGTCTTGGGGAAAACCAAGGAATGGCTGCTTTTCCTGTAGGTGTGATGTTGACATTATGGTTATGTAAGATGGTGGTTGTATGATTTTTTTTAAAAAAGATTTAAAAATTTATTTTAGAGAGAAAGAAAGTAGGGAGGGGCAGAGAGAGAAGGAGAGAGAGCATTCCAAACAGGTTCCAGGCTTGGTGTGAAGCCCCACTCAGGGCTCAATCCCACGATCCCAAGATCATGACCTGAGCCTAAACCAAGAGTCAAGTGTTTAACCAACTGAGCCATCCGGGTACCTCAAGAACACATGTTTTTTTTGTTTTTGTTTTTGTTTTTTTAAGATTTATTTATTTATTCATGAAAGACACAGAGAGAGGCAGAGACACAGGCAGAGGGAGAAGCAGGCTCCATGCAGGGAGCCTGATGTGGGACTCGATCCTGGGAATCCAGGATCACACCTTGAGCCGAAGGCAGACGCTCAACCG
The DNA here is from genome assembly GCF_018345385.1 of Vulpes lagopus. Taxonomy (NCBI): domain Eukaryota; kingdom Metazoa; phylum Chordata; class Mammalia; order Carnivora; family Canidae; genus Vulpes; species Vulpes lagopus. The sequence continues at coordinate 147,296,791 of NC_054824.1, read as the reverse complement.
CTGAGCCACCCAGGCGTCCCACATGTATGTTTTTAAGAGATGCATATTGAAATATGTAGAAGTGAGTTGAGATCATTTCTTTTTTTTTTTAATCTTTTTTTTAAAAATTTTATTTATTTATTCATTAGAGACACACAGAGAGAGAGGCAGAGACACAGGCAGAGGGAGAGGCAAGCTCCATGTGGGGAGCCCGACATGGGACTCGATCCAGGGTCTCCAGGATCAGGCCCTGGGCTGAAAGGCGGCACCAAACCGCTGAGCCACCAGGGCTGCCCGAGATCATTTCTTGGAGTAAAAATATAATTCAGAGAAAAAGAAAGGGACAGTATAACAAATCTGGATAGTTTTTTTTTTTTTTTTAATCTGGCTAGTTATTAAATCTGGGTGTTGTGTTTAACATTCTACTCTACTTTTGTGTAAGTCTAAATTTTCACAAAATAAAAATGGCTTATTTTTATTTATTTATTTTTAAGATTTTTGTTTATTTATTCATGAGAGACACACAGAGAGAGGCAGAGACATAGGCAGAGGGAGAAGCAGGCTGCCTGTGGGGAGCCCGATCTAGGACTCGATCCCAGGATCACGACCTGAGCCAAAGGCAGACACTGAACCACTGAGCCACCCAGGCATCCCAAAACAGATTTTAAAAAGACAAATTCAAATATCTGGTTCAACAGTGTATCCCTCAACTGTGCAGAGCTTGGATGAGACAGAGAGATTCTGCTGAGTTTAAGCCAATCTGTCAGAATTCTAACTCAGGACATCTGGAACTTGAGTGCCCATCGGTTAGTCACCGGCAGGCGGGGTCCTACTCTGCAGCGTCTGAGCAGGTCTGCGCTCGGGCCCAAGAAATGGCATCTGTAACTAGTTCCCAGTGGATGCCACCACCACAGGTCCATGGACCACACTCTGAGAACCACCACTCTGCCTAAGCCACCTCTTCTAAACCACCCAGTGCTTGTTTTTTCCAATCGATTTCATATCCTTTATTACCAATTTTGGTAATCACAGAGCTGGGTCTTAGTGTCATTGATCTTTTCTATTGTTTTTAAAATCTCTCTTTCATTTATTTCCACCTTGATCTTTATTATTTCCTTCCTCTTCTAAGGGTGCATTTCATGCATTTTCTTTATTATTTCATGTCAAGCTCAAGCTTTAACAGCTCACATGGGCCGGTTGCTAACCCTACTTAATTTATTCTGGAATGAATGATATAATTCATAAAATTATCATTACTTCTAAAACATACATTTAAAATTTTATTTTAAAAAGATTTTATTTATTTATTCATGAGAAACACACACAGAGAGGCAGAGACACAGGCAGAGGGAGAAGCAGGCTCCCTGTGAGGAGCCCAATGTGGGACTTGATTCTGGGTCCCAGGATCACGACCTGAGCCAAAGGCAGACGCTCAACCAGTGAGCCAGTGAGGTGCCCCTAAAAAATAGTTTTAAAAATAAAAATAAATTTATAATCATTTATAAAAATAAATTATGCAATTTATTCTGGAATAAAATAATCAAAATCTTGAAAATTTGTTATTAAGGCTCTGCACCTGGCCTACCTTGCCTTCCAATCTTACCCTTCACTGTTTTCCCAGCTATGGCGATATCAAACTATCTGACCTCTAAACAAGTCAGGCATGTTCCTACCTCTGTACCTTTGTCTACACTTTCATCCCCTACTGGAATGCACATGGGCATTTACACACACACACACATGCACTCACACACTGAGTATCCAATGTCTGGTCCAAATCCTCCTCCTCCATGAAGCTCTCTTGGACTACCAGCATCCATGGTGATCTCTCCTGCTGAAAACCTCTCATTCTGCACTAATTGTATCCTGTCTGGAAATAATTTTTATGTGTGTATGTATACATGTATTTCTATTTTTTAAGTAGTTCTTTTTTTGTTTTTTACAAGATTTTATTTATTTATTTATTTGACAGAGAGAGAGAGAGAGCATACAAGAAGGCAGAGTAGCAAGCAGAGGCAGAGGGAGCAGGGGATTCCCTGCCAAGCAGGGAGCCTGATGCAGGACTTGATCCTAGGACCCCAGGATCATGACATGAGCTAAAGGCAGATGCTCAACCACTGAACCACCCAGGTGCCCCTTGAAATAATTTTTATATTACTATTCACTATATGTATGCTTCTTATCTCTTCAATAGACTGTGGACTCCCTAAGGGCAGGGGCTGGGCTTTATACAGAATTTCTATGTATGGCCCACAGATTTTTGCCCAGAGCTGTGCACTTAGTAGGCAAGTTCGTTTTCCCTACAAACTGGGAGAAATAATCATTTGTTTTCCTAAAGTAAATATGGGATGGAAACTGTAGGTTGCAGAGGTAGATAAAGCATCTGTGAGAAGCTAATAGAATCGTAATACCTGTTTACCTCCAAGCGGCACTGTGCGAATAATGAATGTTTATGTAGGTCTTTGAGATCTTCAGATGAAAGAGGCTTTAGAAGAGTCCAGAATGACGATGATGGCTCCTGTGACTCTCTCAAAGCCTCAGACCAGTTTCCTGGTACCCTTCAGGTCTACTCAGACAGGATGAGGGTTGAGGGCTCCTCCTCCGCTGCTGCTGCAGGGTCCCCTCCCAACGCCCCTGGGGACCTTCAGGGAAAACAAACTTTAAAATAAGGCTGGAGGTAACTGCAAATTGTCATCACAAACACTGGGCCTCCTGAGCAGAACTGAAGCCGAAATGCTCCTTTTCTTCTTCCAGAGGCGAGACTTTGGACTTTGGAGCCTGCTGTCTCCTCATGGCTGATGTCAGCTTCAGGGGTCCTGGGCCCAGGCTCTCAGGGGTCAGGACCATCCCTACAGTCTGCTGCATTGATTTCTCGGTGGTCAGGGCAGGGTATTACAGCTCAAAGGCACTTTGGTCTGAAAATACAGATTTTGGTTTGCATTCTGCTCTTCAAAAAGCGTCTCTTTCTTTGTCTCTGTCTCTATCTCTGTCTCTCTCCTGCCCCACTGTAGGATAGCTCCAGGAGTCTTTTGATCACCCATCAGAAACCCATCCGTGGCCCAAGCTAGAGAAGGTGGCATCACATCCAAGTTCAGGCTTTCTGCAGCCTCTGTTTCCCTTGGCCTCAAATGTTTCTCTCTTTTTTTCTCTCTGCTTTATTCCTGCATCCTTGTTTTGGTTTCCTTGGCTTGGTAGTACTTTAGACGTAATTCATTAGCCATAAAAAACTATCTTCTTGAAATCTGCAGTTATAGGGCACCCAGGTGGCTCAGGTGGTGAAGCATCTGCCTTGGGCTTAGGTCATGATCTCGGGGTCCTGGGATCGAGCCCCTTGTTGGGCTCCCTGCTTGTGGGGAGTCTGCTTCTCCTTCTCCCTCTGATCCTCCCCCCTCAATCGTGCTTGCTCTCTCTCTCTCTCAAATAAATAAATACAACTTAAAAAAAAAATTGCAGTTACGACTGCCTATGTCAGATGACAAGGAAAGGGCTCCAGTGCTTTTACAGGCCCAGGCAGACATGGGTACGGTTATAATTAAGCAGTAAATCACAACAAGATGCTGTTGGAGCATGCCTCAGATGTGTTGGAAAGAGTCGAATGTCCTCACCTGCCAACAGGAAAGAGAGGGGGAAAAAAAGAAGAATAGCCCCGTCAAGCTTGACCAGACAGGGCTTCTACCTGCTATGATGTAAAGCCTCTCCTGGCTTGCTTTTCCAGGAATGAAAAATCCACTGTACAAAGGGCCAAGGTTATATTCTACTCCAGATACTAATTCCCTTCTTCACTGCGAGATCAGGTCAAACAATTTCCTGTTTGGCAAGGAGCAACTTTGGTCAGCCTAATGCATGAGATTAAAAGTCCGCAGACTGTGGGGCTGGCATGCTGGAAAGTCTGCAATTAAATGCAAGCAGTAACAGTGCTCACCTAAAAAGACTCCGCCCCGGACCCTCAGTGAGGAGGTGTGGGTTCTGAACCTGAGGCTTGAGTCGGTTACCTGGGATCACAGGGCACGCTGGCTCCTTGCTCTGGCCTCAAAGGCTCATTGTTGTTGTTTGTCTCTGCCTGGGACATCAGTGTGGGTGGCCCTTGATTCCTGACTCAGACTTTCGGAAAACAAACCGACAAGCACTAGAGGAGGTCCCGACTCTCAATCTCCAAATGCCCTTTGAGCCCAATTCAGGATATATTTCCGGGTAAGAAGGCGTCTTCTGGGCGAATGTGAGCGAGAGATGAATTAATGATGCCTCTTGCCCACATTATGCTGGAAGGAAAACGCTTCCCAAGGAATCGCCACGGGCTTCTGACCTCTGGTGTAGAACTGTGTCAGTGGTGCAATCAGGTCCCTGACTGTGTCTGGAACCTGGTTGCAGGAGAGACCTGAAGGGTGATAGTCAAACTCCAAATTTCTTTTTTTTTTTTTTTTTAATTTTTATTCATTTATGATAGTCACACAGAGAGAGAGAGAGAGAGGCAGAGACACAGGCAGAGGGAGAAGCAGGCTCCATGCACCAGGAGCCCGATGTGGGACTCGATCCCGGGTCTCCAGGATGGTGCCCTGGGCCAAAGGCAGGCACCAAACCGCAGCGCCACCCAGGGATCCCCAAACTCCAAATTTCTAATGCCTTCCTTTAGAAGGCTCCAACGGAAGGGGATCAGAGCTTGTGTCACAACCAAAGTGCGGTGGTCTGGTCTGTGTGGGTCACACCATCTGGCAGCTGGGGTATCTCCTGGGAACTTGTCAGAAATGCACATTCCCAGGCCCCACCCTCCCCAGTCCTACAGGATCAGGAGCCCTGGAGATGGGGCCTGGCAACCTGTTTTAATGCCCCCTCTGGATGGCACTAAAGTTTGGGAACAACTAGTCTGTAGGCAAAGCAGGTGTTTGGAGAGGAAGATGGGGGAAAGATGCTCTCTTATCTGCCTTGAGTGGGCTTCATAGTTGCCTAACATCCATTTTGTCCTTCTCTTCTAACCCTGTTTCTTCAGGTGGAAACTAGAAATTATTTTCCCCTTCTCACCCAATGAGACCCGCTGATGCAAGAGGAGAACCTTCTCTCTTCACCTATGTCCCGTCTCATGTTGGGGTCCAGGTACTGCTCAGACAAGGATGCTCCTGCCAGTACCAGGCCTCTTTGCCCTGAAGTCCCCCTCGTCAGTTTGGAAGCAGTCCAGGCATGGGAAGAGACCTGCCAGTGGGCTCAGGAAACCCGCCCGGTGTTCCTGGGGAGCCAGCTCAGGAAACAATGGTAGGGCAGTCCACATATAGGCAGAGGGCTGAAGGCTGGGGCCCTGAGATGCAAGGACAAACATCCTCAGTAACCTTCCATGGGCTGTTATCAGAATAAATGGTAAGGCAGGGTGTGCCCACAGGGCTCTGAGCCCTTCCTGGGCAAGGCATAGAATGAAGACTATTCACAGGAGTGTATTACTTACTACACATGCCTGACTTTTTCCTATGTGTCTTTCTGTCTTATACCAATTCAACCTGGGATGCCGAAAACAAATTTGGGGCTGTTGGAAGAGGAAGTAGTAGAGGAACCTGGGACCCCAGGATCACGCCCTGGGCTCAAGGCAGGCGCTAAACCTTTGAACCACCCGGGGATCCCCTCAACCATATCATTCTATGTGGCTGTAGTTTCCTTGTTTTAACTGTTGAATCATAGTCCATTGTGGGGATAAAACACAGGTTATCCATCCACTCCTCTCTTGATGGGCATTCGGGTTGTTTGGGGGTTTTTGCTACTGTGAACAGGAGACAGGATGCTGATAAAAGATCAGCAAGAAGCCACTTACCCTGCAGATAGTATGCGGTGATAGTGATCCGAGTGGTGCAGTGCCGGCCAGGGGCAGACCAAGTGACCGGGGGAACAAAGCGGGATGGCAAGAAACTGCCAGACGTCAGAGGTGACATTTAAGACAGTGGGAAAGAGGAGACTACCGAATAATTGGAGTGGGGTGAAATTATCATCCATATGGAAAAGGACAAAACAGAATCCCTACTTTGGTCTATAATAAAACTCAACACCAAATGGATTGATTAAGACCTTAAATATCAAAACAAAACATAAAAACTCTGACTGGAAAACAGAGGTGACTCTTTAAGACATCAAACTTGGAAAAATTTCTGAAGACATGAAAAACATTCAACTAAAAAAGGAAAAACTGATCAATTTGATTATATTCAGAGCAAGAACATTAGTTTGCTCTAGATGTTCTGCAAACAATCTCCAGGACTAAAGATTACTCTGCTGCCCTTAACTCCACCCCCACGTTAAATCTTTTATAATTTGAGATTCGATTTGACTATAGAGAGTTTCAACTGACTTCATCATCTTAGAGAGAACCACTATAAGTCTTACTGGGGCCAATCACCCTCTTTACTCAACTTGGCTCCTGCTAACTGGGTGCCCCGCTTACTTCCTGGTCATCTGCACTTGGAACATGAACGATAGAGCCTTTTTAGGCTAGAAACAGAAATAGGGAAAAAGGTTAAAAAGCATCTGGACCAGAAGTGCCTGAGTGGCTCAGTTGGTTAAGTGTCTGACTCTTGATCTCAGCTCAGGTCCTGATCTTGGGGTTATGGGATTGAGCCCCATGTCAGGCTCCCTGCTCTGTGGGGAGTCTGCTTGAGATTCTCTGCCCCTTCCCCTGCTCATGCTAACTCACTCTCTCTAATAAATAAATAAATATTTTCTAAAAAAAAAAAAAGCACAACATCTGGATCTTTCTGATGTGTTGAAGCAAACAGGATGTTATCCTTACCCCAAAATAAAAATTTGTAACTTACAAAAAATAACATTTCCAGCATAGCTAGCGAAAATTAATAGACATCCCCTCCTCAAATCTGTGTGGAGCACCAACTATCTGTCAGATGCTGAGCCTGAAGCTAGAAGCAGAAAAATAAATAGGATGCACGCAGTCCTTGCCCTTCAGCAGATTATGATCTGTCACAGAAAGGCTGAGACAACAGGGCCATGGGCACTCTTGGTGTCTTTAGGATTGCCATGGGGTCCAGTAGGGGCCAGGGAAGGAGGGTTGATCCTATTAGCTAGGGCAGGGAATGCTGAGAAAAGGTGGAAAGGTGTGGATAACGAGGTGGGTACAGGGAGCATAAGTAGTCAGCAGGGCTGAAGTAGAGCCCAGAATGGGAGGCCAGATGAGATGGGGTGCAGAGGCAGCTAGGTGCCAGTGGAGGATCGGGGTGGGGGTGGGACATCACTAACTTGTCTTCAGGGAGGTCACTCTGGCAGCAGTGAAGTAGAGGTGAGGGGGGGCAGGGAGCTCACCCAGGCCAGAGTTGGGATGGCTGAAACAAGGCAATAGCCCTGGGGGTGGGAGGGCTGAGACACAGGTGTGAAGGATATGATATCTGTCAGATTTGGGGGATGACACAGTGTGGGGATCTGTGATGATGCTGGGTTTTACATATTGAGGCCTGGGTAGATAGAAGCCATCACAGGGTTGGGGAGTACAGCAGGTGACGCAAGCTGAGGGGGGCAGGTGGTAGACCCTCAGATGCATAGGGGATTCCCCCCAGGGCAGGCAGCTGAGATGGAGGTGCCAGATGAGCGATGGGTGGACAAGCACAGAGACCATCTCTGAGAAACCCAGCCCAGAGGGAGCAGGTGGAGGCTGGCAGTGTCTGAGGGGCACAGGGTCGAGGAGGATTTGAGGTTTAGGATATGTGAAACATGATTATGTATCCAGACAGCGAGAAAGAAGCTGGTGGAATTGGAATGCTTGAGTATCTGATGGGGGAATCCCATTTTTTGGTCTTACCTCTTGTGAGCATTGAAATTTCATAGAAAAGATAATGGCATTTCCAGGAAGCCACTCTTACCCTAAAATAAGTTCCTAGACAGTGTCAAAATTATAACACAGACCCTCTTGTGTCAGGGATAGCAAGCCACAATCTCCATGTGCAAGGAGGTCCAGATCCTATATTACAACAAGTGCACGAAGGAATGTGACTCAAGATGATAATGTTTTTATCTACATCTGCATTCCATGAATGTCATAGGAGCACCCAGACCTTTCTATGGGGCTTTTCTATTTACATAGATTGATGACGCAAATGTACAGGCATTTTCCAGATTCATGCAGATAATAGCAGAATGTCACTATGAACTCCTGATGCAGACGTTGACAGGCTGCACATGGAACCCACATATATACCTGGAAAGGCAAAGAGAAAGAATCTGGGAAGAAGCACACTGATGACAAAGATGGGACTCAGAGGAGCTCCAGAGTCGCCCAGCACAGGGCTCGGCAGCAACCCTGAGGGTTTCTGGCGGGAAGAAGGTGCTCTGCACACAGATGTCTCGTTTCTTGCTCTGTGGCCATCTCTCTTCCAGACTGTGATTCCTCTGGGAGGAGGCCAGGCCAACGTGTGCAATCAGGCAGCCACCGACCCATTCTGCTTCCCCAGCATCTCCTACCTGTCCTCTTCCCTTTCCTGCCAATGCCCTCATTCCCTCTGAACAGGGCCTAATTGTAGGACCAGGTAGTCGGTCTCTGTGCTGTGAAATCAGACCTGAGTTGAGATCCTGGTTCTGACACCTTGTTGCTGTGTGACTTAGGTCAAGATACTCAACCTTTCTGTTTCCAGACTAATAAAATAGGAGGAACTATTCAAAGAAAGGGCAGCTGTTGTTTATGCCTCCCGTCTGTCCCCAGGATTATTTCTCTAAAGGACAGGTCTAATCATGACTCTTCTCAGTTCAAAACCTGCTGTGGTCACGGCGATGGAAGGCACAGCATAGGGAGTCTAGCAAGCATTTTGTTATCGTGCTGTATGGTGACAGGAGGCGGCCACACTTGAGGTGAGCACAGCACCACAGGCACGACAGGTAGACTTGTCCAATCATGATGCTGGACTCTTGAAACTAATGTAATATTGTGGGAAATATCAGAAAGGGAGACGGAACATAAAGACTCCTAACTCTGGGAAAGGAACTAGGGGTGGTGGAAGGGGAGGGGGGGGTGGGGGTGAATGGGTGACGGGCACTGAGGGGGGCACTTGACGGGATGAGCACTGGGTGTTATTCTGTATGTTGGTAAATTGAACACCAATAAAAAATTAATTTATTAAAAAAATAAATTAAAAAAAAAAGAAACTAATGTAATATTGTGTGTCAGCTGGCCCGTCAATAAAAACAGAATCAAAACCAGAAAGAGCCTTCTGTGGTCTGGCCTTCCTTACAGACTGAGGTCTGGAAGCCTCAGCCTGGCATTACGAACCCCGTCTACCTCCGTGGCTTGCACCCTGTCTCGGGCTGTGCATGTTCATGTGGTCCAGGGGGACCCTGAGCTCCGCTCCGCGCGCCCTGGCTGTATGTGCGTGTGCGCATGCGTGCATGCCTAAGCACCTGCTCGGGGGCATCTCCATCCCAAGCCCGGCTCCTAGGCTCCTCTGCCGCCTACACGCGAACGGGACGCAGCGCACGGGTGTGTGCTTGCTATCACAGCATGCGTTGGTCTGACATGCTTTCGAATGACTTTTATTTGTGGGGTTTTGGAGCGTCTGGAGAGGCGGCCCTTAACTGTTCATCTAGTTGTCGGTCCAGCTAGTCCCTTGCCTCTCACCTGTCTTCTCCTACACTTGGGAGGTGAGAAATGAACGGCCCTGGAACTGCGCTGATCGACCCACCCACACTGCAGCTCTCCAGATCTTCGGTAGGAGCTGGGATGATACAGAGGCTCATCTTGACACAATAAAATCCTCTGTTTATTGACTGCACACGGGCATGAGGACAAGTGATACCGTTGTGTTAGCTTATTACCTTATCCTCCAAAAGGCGGAAAAAAGTAAGATTTAGCTCACCAGCCCTGATCCTAAATGCTAGAAAAAATATACATGGCAAGTAGATTTTGCTGGTATGTGGAGAACAAAGTGTGTTTTGTGTTAAAATGAACTGAGCTCCATGAATACTCTGATGAATTGCCTTTATGATCAGTGTCTGTTTTCTTTTTTTTTTAAAGTCCTTTTTTTTAAATTTCTATTTATTTATGATAGTCACAGAGAGAGAGAGAGAGAGAGAGAGAGAGAGAGAGAGGCAGACTCCATGCACCGGGAGCCCGACGTGGGATTCGATCCCGGGTCTCCAGGATCGCGCCCTGGGCCAAAGGCAGGCGCTAAACCGCTGCGCCACCCGGGGATCCCCTGTTTTCTTTTTTTTCTAAACCCTTTGGTTAATATCCAACATATAGATAAAGAACTAACACAACTCAATACCAAACCCACATATAATCCAATTAAAAATGGGCAAAGGACACTAACAGACATTTTTCCAAAGAACATTTTTTCAAAATACATGAAAAGGTACTCAACATCATTAGTCAGCAGGGAAATGCAAACCCAAACCACAATGAGATGTTGCCTCACACCTGTCAGAATGGCTAGGATCAAAAAGACAAGAAACAACAGGTGTTGGTGAGGATGTGGAGAAAGGGGAACCTTCATTCACTGTTGGTGGGAATGCAAGCTGGTGCAGCCACTGTGGAAAACAGTGTGGAGATTCCTCAAAAAATTAAAACTAGAACTACTTTGGGCAGCCCTGGTGGCTCAGTGGTTTAGCGTCACCTTCAGCCCGGGGTGTGATCCTGGAGTCCTGGGATCGAGTCCCATGTCGGGCTCCCTGCGTGGAGCCTGCTTCTCCCTCTGCCTGTGTCTCTGCCTCTCTCTCTCTTTGTGTTTCATGAATAAATAAATAAAATCTTAAAAAAAAAAAAACTAGAACTACTTTATAATCCAGCAATCCCACTTCTGGGAAAATACCTGAAGGAAACGAAAACACTATGTTGAAGAGATGTTCCCCCCCCCCCCCCCGGCCCCACGTTCGTAGCTGCATTATTTATAACAGCCATGGCATGAAGCAACCTGTGTCCACCGTGGGATGAATGGATAAAAATGTGTGGTATATGTGTATACATGATGAAATATTACTCAGCCTAAAAAAAGAAGGAAATCCTGCCATTTGTGCCAACAGGGATGTACCCTGAGGGCATTATGCTAAGTGAAGCGAACCAAGTGGGCCTCATGGCAGTGGGCCTATCCAACACTGCATGATCTCATCCATATGTGGAATCTAGAGAACAAAACACAGGGGTGCCTGGGTGGCTCAGTCGGTGAAGCATCTTCCTTCAGCTCAGGTCATGATCTCAGGGTCCTAGGTCCCGCATGGTGCTCCCTGCTTAGCGGGGAGTCTGCTCCTCCCTCTGCTCCTCTCTCCAGCTCGTGCTCTCTCTCAAATAAATAAATAAAATCTTTGAAAAACCAAACCAACAAATGGAAAAACTCACAAAAAGCCAGAGTCATAGAAAAAGAGATCAGCCTTATGGTTGGCAGAAAAGGGGGTGGGGAGGTGGGTGGGAGGGTGGGGAGGTGGGGGGAGGGGGTAAAACATTCAAATTTCCAGTTATAAAATGAATAGGCATGAGGGAAGTGAGGTTTACATGGTGGCTGTAGCTAATGCTGCTGTGAGGCATACAGGGAAGCTAAGAGGTCGTAAGAGTTCTCATCACAAGGGAAAAGAACTTTCTTTTTTTTTTTTTAAATTTTTTTTTAATTTTTATTTATTTATGATAGTCACAGAGAGAGAGAGAGAGAGAGAGAGGCAGAGACACAGGCAGAGGGAGAAGCAGGCTCCATGCACCGGGAGCCCGACGTGGGATTCGATTCCGGGTCTCCAGGATCGCGCCCTGGGCCAAAGGCAGGCGCCAAACCACTGCGTCACCCAGGGATCCCGGAAAAGATCTTTCTTTCTTTCTTTCTTTCTTTCTTTCTTTCTTTCTTTCTTTCTTTCTTTCTTTCTTTCTTTCTATTGATATGAGATGATGGATGTTATATAAATTTACTGTGGCAACCATTTCACAATAGATGTGAATCATCAGGCTGTACCCCTTAAACTTATGTAGCTCTGTATGCCAGTTATATCATCAAAACTGGAGAGAAAAAGAAAAAAACCTCATAGTTAACCATACTTCCATATGAACCTTTTCTGAATACCAATCCCAGGGCATGCTGATGGGTGGAAGTTGAAAAGAAGTCCCATAGTCAAATAAGTTTGTGAAATATTGGTTTAAACAAAGATAACAGAACTTCTCGGGGCTTTTATGATGTTAATGAACTTTTTTTTTTTTTTTTAATTTTTATTTATTTATGATAGTCACACACACAGAGAGAAGGAGAGAGAGAGGCAGAGACACAGGCAGAGGGAGAAGCAGGCTCCATGCACCGGGAGCCCGACGTGGGATTCGATCCCGGGTCTCCAGGATCGCGCCCTGGGCCAAAGGCAGGCGCCAAACCGCTGCGCCACTCAGGGATCCCGATGTTAATGAACTTTGTGAATATTTTTTTCTAAAGATTGGTTTATTTGAGAGAAAGAGAGAGAGAAAGTGAGTGTGCACAGTGGGGAGGGGCAGAAGGAGAGAGAAACTCAAAGCATGGAGCCAGGGTTTGATCTCAGGATCCTGAGATTATGACCCTGAGATGACTTGAGCGGAAACCAAGAGTCAACAGTTAACCAACTGAGCTACCCAGGTGCCCCTTAACTTTGTGAATCTTCATTGGAAGGCATATGCTATGGGAGTGTAACCGAATTCATTTGAAAACTAAATTCTTTTATTTTTTATTTTTTAAAAAGATTTTATTTATTTATTCATGAGAAACAGAGAGACAGAGGTAGAGACACAGGCAGAGGGAGAAGCAGGCTCCATGCAGGGAGCCCGATGTGGGACTCCATCCCAGGTCTCCGGGATCATGCCCTGGGCCAAAGGTGGCACTAAACCGCTGAGCCACCCAGGCTGCTTGAAAACTAAATTCTTTTAAAATAGTGCATTGTGATGACTTAGCATTTCGTGGAACACACTTTGGGAAACACTGCTCTAATTTAATATTAATATCATCTGGAGACTGTACATGAATTTCTTGCATCTTTAAATCGCAGCAGCTAATGTGCAGTACTCCCATGCTTCTGGCAGCATCCATAGTGATTACAGTGTGTCATGTGTGTCATACCCTTTATGATCCCTTCAGATAGTCCAGACACAAGCCTTGTAGATTTTTGGGAAATAGTTAAAGGAGAGCCCTCTACTAATTTACAGAAAATGAGAGAATCCTTTTATCTCCTTTGTTTTATTTATTTATTTTTAATTTTTTTCTTTTATCTCCTTTAAAAAAAAAGATTTTATTTATTTATTTATTCATGAGAGACACACAGAGAGAAGCAGAGACACAGGCATAAGGAGAAGCAGGGTCCCTGCGGGGAGCCCAATTCAGGACTCGATCCCAGGACCCTGGGATCACAACCTGAGCCGAAGGCAGATGCTCAACCACTGAGCCACCAGGCATCCCAGAATCCTTTTTTTTTCCCTCCAAGGCTCTGGGTAATTCCAAGTTATGTGTTGATATCACTATCATATTATAGTAACAGGAGGAAATTATTTATTTGTACGCAAAACACTTTGTCTTATCCTCTATTAGAAATACATTATAGGACAAAAGGTATTTGGTGGAAGAGTCTCAGCAGCTAAGACTCTTGGTATCTGGTGCGTTGGGGAAACCTGCTATTCTGGGTACCTGAGTTTTCTCAATTGTTAGGATTTAATTGGTGTGTTCATGAACGTTCAAAATTCTACCTTTTTGGTGGACTTCTAGAACTTATGCTGCCTTGCCATCTTACCTAGGGCACACTGAATATAGCTGAGCCTCTCCATCAGGATTCAGGATTGTCAACATTTTCTCCTGTGCTTTCTCTCTGCTGTGATATAGGAATGCCTTTAGGGTCATCTGAGGTACACGATGTTGTTTGACCCAATACCTGGAATCTACCTCAATGGCGGTGTTAGCTTTGCTCTTTTTTTTTTTTTAAATTAAAAAAAAATTTTTTTGCTTTGTCTTTTTATATTACTCTGGCCACCAACTGATACCTCTCATCATTGCCTCTCCTCCAGCCTCCTTTAGCACCTGCCCCCATTTGGCAATCTGCTCTTCTTGTCCCCTTGATTCATATAATGGGCTTTATATTAACTTGCTAACTTTCAGTAGGCTGTTAAGCAGACCCTCACACTTCTAATAATCCTTTTAAAAAATATTTTATTTATTTATTCATGAGAGACAGAGACAGAGAGAGAGAGAGAGAGGGAGAGGCAGGCAGAGGCATACGCAGAGGGAGAAGTAGGTTCCCTGTGGGGAGCCCAATGTGGGACTCGATCCCAGGACCTTGGGATCACTACCTGAGCCAAAGGCAGACGCTCAGCCACTGAGCCACCCAGGCATCCCCTAATAATTCTTTTTAAAACAAGAAGAACCTAGGGTTCTTTGAGCAAAATGCAGATGATAGCTGTGTAGGGGCCTTTGGGTTATTTCTATGTCTTATTTATTTATTTATTTATTTATTTTTTTAAATTTTTATTTATTTATGATAGTCACAGAGAGAGAGAGAGAGAGAGAGAGAGAGAGAGAGAGGCAGAGACACAGGCAGAGGGAGAAGCAGGCTCCATGCACCGGGAGCCCGACGTGGGACTCCATCCCGGGTCTCCAGGATCGCGCCCTGGGCCAAAGGCAAGCGCCAAACCGCTGCGCCACCCAGGGATCCCTGTCTTATTTATTTTTTTAAGTAAGTTTTATGCCAATGTTGGGCGTGAACTCATGAGCTCAAGATCAAGAGTCCCATGCTCCACTGGCTGAGCCAGGCAGCCCCTGTTTTACTTTCTAAAAATATGTTTTAGGGGCTCCTGGGTGGCTCAGTCAGTTAAACATCTGATTCTTGATTTCAGCTCAGGTCATGATCTCAGGGTCCTGGGATCGAGCCCTCCCTTGGGCTTTCCTGCTCAGTGTGGAGTCTGCTTCTCCTTCTCCCTCTGCTCCTCCCCTACTTGTGCTCTCTTCTCTTTTTCAAATAAATAAACAAACAAACAAACAAACAAACAAATAAATAAATAATTTTTATTTTAATTTTTAAAAGATTTTATTTATTTACTCATAGAGACAGAGAGAGGCAGAGACACAGGCAGAGGGAGAAGCAGTCATCATACAGAGAACCTGACGTGGGACTCTATCCCGGGTCTCCAGGATCATGCCCTGGGCTGCAGGCCGCGCTAAACCGCTGTGCTACCGGGGCTGCCCAAACAATAATTTTTTAAAAATTTTTATTTATTTATGATAGACACACAGTGAGAGAGAGAGAGGCAGAGACATAGGCAGAGGGAGAGGGAGAAGCAGGCTCCATGCACCGGGAGCCCGACATGGGATTCGATCCCAGGTCTCCAGGATCGCGCCCTGGGCCAAAGGCAGGCGCTAAACCGCTGTGCCACCCAGGGATCCCCAATCAATAATTTTTAAAAGGATTTTATTTATATATTCATGTGAGAGAGAGAGAGAGAGAGAGAGGCAGAGACAGAGGCAGAGGCAGAAGGAGAACCCGGCTCCCTGCAGGGAGCCCAATGTGGGACTCGATCCCAGAACTGTGGGATTACGCCCAAAGCCAAAGGCAGATGCCCAACCGCTGAGCCACCCAGGAGTCCCTAAATAAATAAATTCTTAAAAAAATGTGTTTTAGGTAGGTGAGTGAGCCAGATGGCTGTATCATTAAAATAAATTTAGTTAACTTATTTAAACTAGAATGCTAATTCAGTTGCCCAATGAAGACTGGCCTTATTGATAAAACACCTTCTATTCAAAAACTTGTAGAGGGACTCCTGGGTGGCTCAGCATTTGAATACTGTCTGCCCTCAGGGCATGATCCTGGTCCAGGGATTGAGTTCCGCCTTGGGCTCCCTGAGAGGAACCCGCTTCTCACTCTGCCTATGTCTCTGCCTCTCTCTGTGTCTCTTATGAATAAAGAAATAAAATATTTAAAAAGAAACAAAAAACCCCAAAAACTTCTACAAGAGTTTCACAAGCACAAACTTTGACCGCACCTTAGGATACAAAGGTAAATTCTAAGAACAATTGTGGTGTAGCTCTGTAACCATTCATAAGTGCGTACCGAAAGCAGTTTCCTGAGTTCACACAGCGAAACTTCCAGGGAGTGAGGAACATCTGACTTTTAATCAATCTCTATTCATCAAATATTTTCCCTTTGGTTGCCAAAGTAAAATTAAACGAAATAGTGAAGCCTATTTTCTCATTAAAGATAATCCCAGTTAGTGGATGTGATGGTTAATTTTATGTGTCAACTTGACTGGGCCATGGAGTGCCTGGATACTTGGTTAAACGTTACATTGGATATTCCTGTGAGAGTATTTCTGGATGAGTTTAACAATTGAATCAATAGATTGAGTTAGGTGGATTACCCTCTACTTGAATGGTGGGCCTCATCTAGTCAGTTGAAGGCCTGATGTGAGCTGAAAACCTGACCCACTTTCCAGGAAGGGAGGGTTCCTTCTGCCTGGCTGCCTTTGAATTAGGACATCAGCTTTTTCCTGCCCTCAGATGGGAACTGCATCATTGGCTTTCCTAGGTCTCCAGCTTACTGGATCAGTCTGCAAATCTTGGGACTCATTAGCCTCCATAATAGTGGAGACAGAGGGTGAGCCAATTCTTTGTAACAAATCTGCCTGCTGGGGTGACTGGGTGGTTATGTTGCTGGTCCAATTCTTGATTTCAGGTCAGGTCATGACCTCAGGCCCCAGGTCAAGGCTCAGTGGGGAGTTTGCTTATCCCTCTCCCCTCCTCCTCTGTCCCTCCCCCTGCTCTCTCATTTGAGCTCTCTTAAATAAATAAAATCTAAAAAAAAAAAAAAAATCTGCTTGCCTCTCCCTCTCATGCTTTGCTCTATTGCTTGGCAGATGATGTGTTATTTTATTTTTTTAATTAATTAATTTATTTATGATAGTCACAGAGAGAGAGAGAGAGGCAGAGACACAGGCAGAGGGAGAAGCAGGCTCCATGCAGGGACCCCAACACAGGACTCGATCCCGGGTCTCCAGGATCATGCCCTGGGCCAAAGGCAGGCGCTAAACCACTGCGCCACCCAGGAATCCTCAATGTGTTATTTTTTTTTAACAAGTTGAAGGTTTGTGGCAAACCTGCATCAAGCTAGTCTTTCCATACCATCTTTCCAACATCATTTGCTCACTTCATGTCTCTGTGCCACATTTTAGTAATTCTCATATTTCAAACTTTGTCATTATTATTATTATTATTATTTTTAATAAATTAATTTTTTATTGGTGTTCAATTTACCAACATACAGAATAACACCCAGTGCTCATCCCATCAAGTGTCCCCCTTAGTGCCCGTCACCCATTCACCCCCACCCCCCGCCCTCCTTCCCTTCCACCACCCCTAGTTCATTTCCCAGAGTTAGGAGTCTTTATATTCTGTCTCCCTTCCTGATATTTCCCACACATTTCTTCTCCCTTCCCTTATATTCCCTTTCACTATTATTTATATTCCCCAAATGAATGAGAACATACACTGTTTGTCCTTCTCCGATTGACTTACTTCACTCAGCATAATACCCTCCAGTTCCATCCACGTTGAAGCAAATGGTGGGTATTTGTTGTTTCTAATGGCTGAGTAATATTCTATTGTATTATTATTATTATTAAGTAGACTCCATGCCTACTATGGAGCCCAACGCTGGTCTTGACCTCATGATCCTGAGATCAAGATCGGAGCTGAGATTGAGAATCGGAGTTTCACCTAGTGAGCCACCCAGATGCCCCACTTTATCATTATTATTGTATTTTTTATGGTTATCTTGATCAGTGATTTTTTTGATGTTACTATTATAATTGTTTTAGGGTACCAAAATAGGATGGCAAACTTAAATGACAAATATTGTGTGTGTTCTGACTGCAGATGGGGTGGAAAGAGCAGGAGAACTAGAATTGGAAGGGGAGCCTGTGGATGGGACTGATTGGCTGCAATCTCATGATAAAACCTGAATGGATGAGCAAAGAAAGTGGTTTCTTGACATGGAATCTACTCCTGGTGAGGATGCTATGGAGATCATTGAAATGACAGCGAAGGATTTAGAATATTCCAGACACCAATACACTTGAGAGGACGGACTCCAATTCTGGAAGAAGTTCTACCATGGGTCCAATGCTATCACACAGCATCACATGCTACAGAGAAATCCTTCACGAAAGGAAGAGCCCATCGATGAGGCATCATTGTTGTCTTATTTTTTTTTTTTAAGATTTATTATTTATTTATTTATTCATGAGAGACACAGAGAGGCAGAGACACAGGCAGAGGGAGAAGCAGGCTCTCTGTGGGGAGCCCAGTGTGGGACTTGATCCCAGGACCCCAGGATTACACCCTGAGCCAAAGGCAGACACTCAACTGCTAAGCCACCCAGGCATCCTGACACTGTTGTCTTATTTTAAGAAATTGCCACAGCCACCCCAACCTTCAGCGCCGCCCCCTCCCCCACCAGTCTGCAGCCACCACCAACATGGAGGCAAGCACTCCAGCAGCAAAAAGATTACAACACGCCAAAAGCTCAGGTGATGGTTGGGGTGTTTCAGCAATAAAATATCTTTTCCATTCAGGTGTGTGTATTCTTTTCGACATAATTGCTATTTCATACCCAATAGTATAAACATAACCTTTATATTCACTGGGAAACAAAAAAATTCATTTGACTTGCTTTACTGCAATATTGGCTTTATTGTGGTGATCTGGAACTGAGCCATCGGTATCTCTGAAGTGTGTCTGTCTCTCTCTTTCTCTCTCTGCACCCCATTGGCTCTGTTTCTCTAGAAAACCCTAATACACCAAACATACTCTGTCAAATGATTAAAAAATATTCCTACGGATCTATGAATTTTCCAGGAGGAAATCCCCTTTTGAATGGCCATGCAGAATTCATAAAAAATTATGGATTTTTATTGACAAGAGGGAAATTGAATTTCAGTGTTGAAAACCTTCCAGTGCTGAAACACCACGTTTATGGACAAGTGCTCTACCAGTGTTGCTTTATAATTCTAGTACAAATGAATGGCATGACTGAAAAATTTTTAACGTTAACAGCATTATTTGATGGAAGCCTAAGAATGACAACCACACAAGATGAAAAAAAAAAAAAAAAAAAAAGCACACAAGGCAATCAGGAGAGACAGCTTTCTTGAGGGAAGTCCACCCCGAATGAAGATCCTTTCTTCTTGCTGACACTTACAAAGAGGTGGGCTTCTGCACTGGCTATGGGTCCAGCTTTTTCTCTCTGCTCATACCTCCACCCTACTCTTCCTTTCTGCCTTCTCAAGCTCCTTCCCAGCACTAGAGCTAAACACACACTTCTTCCACCTCCCAACTCCACCTCGCCCTTGACGTGTCCTGTTTTCTTCTGTCCAATACAGGAAGGAGGGTGGAGCTGTGCCTTCTCTGGCAGCCAAACGTCTTGGATCCTTACTTCAGGCTCCACCTTCCACATCATCCACCACCCAGGGTGGACTACACAGCTCTTACCCAGAAGCTGTTTTTCCATCCTAGAAGCTGACCTCATTGTTCCTGGGGCTGGAACCATCCATAAGATACCACTTGCCAATTTAGGAGTTTATAGCACTTCTGCGTTTGTGGCACAGGAGGAGCCAGGCTGTGCCATTGTCTTTTGTCATAGAGATGGCATTAACAACCTCTTGTCCTTGCCTCGGAGCAGATGTGGCTGGAAACACCAAAGTGTGACTTGCCTGTCGCACATGGAGCTAGTCTGCAAATCCATGAGTTCAGGAGCCTCACTGTCATCTATAAAAATTGCCAGAGTGTGCAGCCCTGCTTCCTGTTCTTGCAGGCCAGCATGACATTCTGGCTCAGTCGAGCCCCTGTCATGGGTTGCCACACAAACATTGTCTGGAGCTGTCATTTCCTGGCAGTGAACAATTACTCCACATGGCCTCAGGACGTGCTCACAGTGTCCTTCTGGCATCTGAACCAATCTTCAAAAAAGCAAAGGTAGGGTTAGAGTCAGTCTTTTGGAGAAGATGGGCAGGAACAGAGTGTGGCTTATTAGAAACAGCAAATACGGTCCCAGGAGCACAGCTAAGCTATTCTTCTAAAAGAGGAACTGGCCTCCACCCTCTCACCACCTACTGGTCCCAACCCTAATGTGTCTTCCTGTCCCTTCCCTGCCTACCACCGAGGAGGGGAAGGTGGCAGAAGTTGTCTGTTTTCATAGTCATGGACACAACTGTGTCTGCTGGACACCACTGTATACTCTCAGCCACCCAGTGAATCAGCTATGTTTCTAGATTTTTCACTACTGATGTGTCCTTGGCCGTAGCCCTGACTTTAGGGTTCTTAGTTTCCGAGCTATTTAAATGAATTTTGAAACCATCAATCCAAGTTGAATTCTGCATTTTTAGGATATAAAGTAGTTCTACTGCTGCGAAATAGATTTCTTCGGATGTACATTGGGAATAATTTGACTACCTTAGTAATTCATCGCATATCCAATTAATATTTATTTGACTTCTACCCAGTGTACATCATGGTGCTATGGCTCAGTGTAAAAGTTGAAGAACGCCTTATGTATTGTTTGCTCAGTAAATATCTATCTCTGAAAATACAATACGTAGTAACAAGTTATTTCCTATTTTAAATGGCAATGCCTGTTCAATACTTAGAATTTTTTTAATAACAGGGATTTAAATGCAACAGAGATAGCGAACGATTTCATCCGGACATGAGGCTTTAGGAGGATGAGACGCCAGGCTAATACTAAATGACGTTGACTTTCCTAACTAACAAGGACTAATTAAAGTACAAATCACCGAAGTAAAAATGTTGTGTGAAGCTCAACCGCTCTTTTGTCTGGTTTCTCGTAGGAGGGGAAGCCCTCAGCCCTTTGAAATAGCCATGAAAAACAAACAAACAAAACAACCCCAAGAAAGAAGAAATCGTGCATAAACAAAGAGGCCTGGGGCTGGGACCCCCGGAGGCGGCTCGCTCCGGGCCGAGGCGGACAGAGCCGGCGCGGGCTGCACGGGGTCGCCTGCAGGGCCTGCCTGCGCCCCCCGCCCCCGCACGGCGAGCGAAGCCCAGACCACCGTCCGAAGCCCCCCCTTCACAGGCCTCGGCCTCCCAGGTAGGGGACGTGGCCTCTCCTCGGCCGAGTGCCGTCCCAGCGAGAACAGAGGCTGCGGGCCGGCGCCCCCGCCCCCGCCCAGGCCCCCTCCCCGGCGGGAGGAGGAAGCAGGCACTGCGCGCGGCCAGCGGAGACCAGGGAGGAGAAAAAGGAGGAGAGCCCCGGCGGCCGCTCCGGGGCCCGGGCCTAGGAGGCCTCTCCGCGCTCGCGAGCGCGGCTCCTTCGAGCTCGACCCTCCGCGACCCCAACGTAACCGCGCGGGGCCAGGGACTCAGCGGGGCCTCGGCCTTATCGCGCGCGGCCAGAACGCTCCCAAGCCGGCCCCGCGCCAGCCTTTTATACGCGGTCCCCCGAGCCCCGCCCAGCAGCGTTTCCTAGCAACGCCTCGCCCTCGCGCGGCGCTGCCTTATCGGCCGCCGCCAGCCCTTCCTGTTCCCCTCCCCCGCCTGCGCGGCGCGGGCACCCGGCTCACGTGACCGGCCCCAGGGGAGGGGGAGAGGCGGGGCGAGCGGAAGCGGAGGGGCGGGGCGCGGAAGGCCTCGTGACGCCATCCAGACGCGCCGAGGGAGTGGCCGGGGCTGTGCCGGGAGCTCGCGGTCCGGGAGCTCGTCGAGATGGCGGAGGCCGCGCCGCTGGTGTGGGTTCGCGGCCCCGGCTTCGGGTGCCAGGCGGTGCGCTGTGCCTCGGCCCGGTGGTCCGTCCAGGAAGTGGTCCGCCGACACTGCCGGGATCAGGTGAGGTCGCGCTTCCTGGCGGGCGGGATGGGGTGAGGAGCCGGCCGGCCGGGGCCGCGCCTCTACCTGGGGGCTCTCCGTGTTTGAGTCGGAGGGCTCCCCAGCTTTGAGGGGCTTCCCACTGATGCTGGGGCCTTGCTTGCTTTCGTGTCGGGGGTGGCGGAAGGGCCCGCAGCTCCGCGGCTCGCCGGTGCTCGGTCCCGCTCCGGGTGGGCGCACGGGGACCCTGGGCCCGCTGTCGGATGACTTGTCGGGCTCCTCTCTCGTGTTCGTGCATCCATCCCGGGCTTGTATGACGTGCATGTCGTCCACTGGTCAGCCCCGTTAGCTCCGACCTGGAGGAGCGTCTGCACACCCGGGCCTGGGCCGGAGGATGACGGGTGGGGCGGGGGGCTCCTCCGGCTCAGGTCGGGGCCGAGCGCGCACACGCGCGTCCTGTCCTTTAGGTGTTTCCACGGATCGTCTGAAGGCCACATGTGTCCGTACACGTTTCTGAAAACCTGCCGTGGACTCCCAGAGTTACCTGTGTGGTTGAGTGAAGTACCCAGTAAGCGAGCTTCCACCAGCCGTGAGACGTCACACCTGTTCGGTTATCTAAACAATTTGGTGGTCTCCCCGAATCTAATTTTAAATTTGGCACTTGACCTACTAGTCTGTTTTTCTTTATAAGCTCACTTTATCCGTGTTTCTCCAGGCTCGCTTTTCTGCTTGTTATTTATAGGCTTACAACATGTTAACACCGCACTTTAAGCCGAATCTTTATTTGGACCGGTTCCATGAAAAGGCATCCCGTCTTTGCAAATATGTTTTTCAGCTTCCCCATGTGTGTTTCCACTCTACAGTGGAGTCTAAAAACTGTCAGAACTGTTTTTGACCATCTGGGTAGGGGAAATATTTTACAAAGTAGATGGATTTTAATATCTCTGAAAATAAGCCTTTATCTCAATGACTGTTGGTCCAAAATGACCAGAAAAAAATAGGATCTTAATTATGGGAAGTATTGGAAAAAAATATTTAATTTTTTTTTGTTGTTGTTGTTCATCATGAGAGTAACAGAGAGGCAGAGACATAGGCAGAGGGAGAAGTAGGTTCCCTGCAGGGAGCCTGATGTAGACATGATCCCAGGACCCTGGGATCACTACCTGAGCCAGAGGCAGATGCTCAACCGCTGAGCCACCCAGGTGCCCCAGAAAAAAAATAATTTTAAAATACAAGGAAGAAATATAAATGGATGCTTCAGTCAGGTGCTCAAGAGATAGGACCATAACATATGTGAACGGAAACAAGAAATTTTCAAAAGGGTATCCTGTGAGATACTGGAAGAAATTAAAATAGCTCAAGTCCACAACATTCTTTTTTTTTTTTTTTTAATTTTTTATTTATTTATGATAGTCACACAGAGAGAGAGAGAGAGAGAGAAAGAGAGAGAGAGGCAGAGACACAGGCAGAGGGAGAAGCAGGCTCCATGCACCGGGAGCCCGACGTGGGATTCGATCCCGGGTCTCCAGGATCGTGCCCTGGGACAAAGGCAGGCGCTAAACCGCTGCGCCACCCAGGGATCCCACAACATTCTTTTTAAAACAAAATTATTCTGATGAGATGAGGTCAGTGTTGTGTCCACTGAAAAAGTATAAATCTGCCCTGCTGTTCTTCAGGCTAGGATAAAAGACACAAATAGAGCCAACTGCCAAGTTAATAGGAAACAGTATTTCTTTTGACATGGTGCAGTTGTAAAATGTTACAATGACTCTCTTGGAAGTGTACTGCTTTCTGATTCACTAAGAAACATTGATCTGGAAAATTACATACTACAAGGGTCTTTGCTGTTTGAAATTTTATCAGTGAAGATTAAGCATCCCGCTCTTGCCTTGAGACTAAGTCACTTTTTTTTTTTTTTTTTAAGATTTTATTTATTTATTCATGCGAGACAGAGACACAGGCAGAGGGAGAAGCAGGCTCCATGCAGGGAGCCCGACATGGGACTCAATCCCCGTCTCCAGGATCACACCCTGGGCTGCAGGCAGCACTAAACTGCTGAGCCACCAGGGCTGCCCTCTAAGTCACTTTGATACAGAGACAGCATGCTTGATTTGCAGCCCAGGTGCAGAGAGTCAGATTAGGAGTTTCTGAACACAACATTCCACGTTTATCTTAATTTTGTGGTTTCTAAGGAAATGGGGGTCTGGATCCAATCTGCTTCACAGTCTAGACCTGATGTTGCCCCTTTTACAAAGCTCTGCTTTGTTTTGAGCCCCTCAAAACCACTTTTGTTTAAATTTCACATAAACCTCCACCCTTGCCCCAAATCCTATACTAATTGTTTTTTGTTGGTGCTGAGACACTGCATGATTCCTCTTGTCTGCAGTCCCCCCCGCCCTTCCCTTGTTGCAGTGAGCCAGTAAATTTGACTTTGGTGAACTATACATTTATCTCTGGTGGCCTTGAGTTGATTGGGCTAAGATTAGCACAATAATTTGTGCTTGAAGTACTTTATAATACACAAATGGTGAAAGACCCTTAAGTTGATTCTAAGTGTTCTTTGTCCTTTTTTTCTGCTAGTGATTATTGATAAGAATCTTAACAAGTAGAAAGTGCAATTTTGTTGATCAGTTGTCTTGTTTAATAAGTAGTTCTGTTTGGAAATGAAGTACGGTGTATATAATTTTTCTGTCTTCACATTAATGTCTTTTAAAGTTATTTAGAAAAAAAAGTTGTTTAGAATGTTAGAAATACTTGGTAGATAGAAAATAAGAGAAACTAAGGTTGCTTTTCATTCATTTTTTTTTTAAAGATTTTATTTATTTATTCATGATAGAGAGAGAGAGAGAGAGAGAGAGAGGCAGAGACACAGGCAGAGAGAGAAGCAGGCTCCATGCACCGGGAGCCTGACGTGGGATTCGATCCCGGGTCTCCAGGATCGCGCCCTGGGCCAAAGGCAGGCGCCAAACCGCTGCGCCACCCAGGGATCCCCTGCTTTTCATTCATAAACATAAAACAAACATGAGGTATATTACATATCTCATTTAATCTTGTATAATTCTTAAAAGTGGACAGTGTTTTACAGATAATAGACCTTCCTGTTAATTGCATGTAGGCTGAGCTCCTTGGCTCTTCTCTCCTGCTAGCATGTTTGCCTGGGAAAACTCTATAGTCAAGTTAAATCTACCTGTGTCCCACCCCCCCACCCCCCCCACCCCCCTCACCCCCCTCACCCCCGCCATGCAGGCAGTGACTGGGCTAGGGAAACCAATCACACAAATCAGTCTGACCATAAATTCACAAACACTGACCATCGTAATGCTTGGCCCTTCTACTCTGTAGTCCCAGGCCAGGGTGGGCTTCCATTGGGTAGAAGGACTGCTGAGAATATTGATCCCTGCAGCATTTGCACAGCTGGGCAGAATCTGGGGGTGCTACAGCAGCTTTGTTCATTTCCCTGTGTCACCCCGATTGTCTTCTGTACACCACGGTGTGGAAAGATTAGGAAGTAGTGCCAAGGTTCATTGCTCTCACTCTCCTGTGTGACTCTTTGATCTCTTCTCTCTTAAAATCTCTGGTGCTTCTCCCATCTCCAGGCCCATACTTTATATTTGGTGCAGTCAAGAGACAGAGTCCTTATCCTCACACCAGTGCCCTACCTCGTTGTCATACATTTGGCCCTCTCTTCGTCCATTACTGTGGATAACCAGTCATTACAGATGAGTTACGATTAGCTTCTGCTTTGCACTGTACCCTGTCTCCTTGGCCATATTTAGCATCAGTTCTATCTCCTCTGCACTTCCCAGTGCCTTTCCTTTCTCCTGGATCATTCCCACCAGTGTGCACACTTGAGCCCACATTCCTTCCAGATGTCGCCTCCTTTTCTTTTCTTTCTTTTTTTTTTTTTTAAATTTTTTTATAGAAAATATCCTTGAACAGAAAACTTCTCTAGAGCCCACTCCAGTCGGGCTTTTGTTCCCGTCACTCCAGCAGACCACCTCCTGTAATGCATGTCAGCATCTTCTGTGTTGTCATACCCGATCATTGGTTTCCAGGCCTCCTCTCTCTTGGCCTGTCAGCATCTTTGGGCACACCCGGACATTGGCATACTTTGCTCACTGTGTCCACACGTCACCCTCAGTTCTCTTCCACCTCATTAACCTCCCTTCCAGTTTCTCCTGCTACTTTCTGCCCGTCTCCTGAGCTCTGAATCATGGATTGGCTGGAGTTGAGTGTTTGATCTTCATTCCAGTGTCTCTTCCGTCATGCAGGACGTATCCTTCATTTTCAGGGCTGTGAGTACCATCGGCATGCTGACCTCTTCCAAATGTAAAGCTCCAGCCCAGACCTTGTACCCAAACTGCAGACTTGTGTACCCATCAGGTTATTCAGCATCTTCATGTGGCTATTAGACCACTCAAAGGAACACATCCTAAATGAGACTGGTACCCGAAAGGTGCTTCTCACTCTTTAACAAATGGCAACTCTATTTCCCCTTCTCTCATTGCTCTGTGGCTCTCACTGCCCACCTCCAGAGCCTTAGGGCCCCCCACCCTGTTCTTCATCCCCTTTTGCCACTACCCCGATACAGATGGCTTTCATTGCTCACCTGGGTTGTCACAGTAGCCGATGTCACTGATGTCTCTGCTTCTATAGTTTTATTTCCAATTTAGCAGCTAGAGTGATCCTTTAAGAATATAACTCTACTCTCAATCTGTTCCAGACTCTGCAGTGGCTTTTTTCAGAGTGAAGCCTGAAGTTCTTACAGTGGCTTTTCAGGCCTTCTCATTCCCCTTTGGCAGACTTCTTCCAGCCATGTTGGTGGTGTTACAGTTCCATGAATACTCTTGGCTCGTTTCTGCTGCCTCGCTTTGCATTTGTTTTGCCTCTGAAATGCTCTTCCCCCAGAGAGCCATGTGGCTTGTTCTCTTCCTTTTGTAAATTCTCTGCTAAAATGTCTCTTGATCAGAGAGGCTTTTCTTGACTAACAGTATATGTAAGATAGATTACTGGCGTACCCATCCACATCTGGTGTCCCCTTTACTCTGCTTATCACCACTGGCCATTGTATCACTTATTCTTTCCCTGTCTTTCCCCAGTAGAATGGAAGCTCTGTGAACAGGGTCTGTATTCACTGGATTATTCATTACAGTATTACAGTGCTTGAAAAGTACCTGGCAAATAGTCGGGACTTCATTAATATTTGTTGACTGAATGGACGGGTCCTGTTGAAACGGCCATGTGATATGGTTCAGAACGAATGTTCATTGTGTCTACTTCGGAAAGATGGCAGTTGTGCGTTTCTCCTTTCTGTTAGTGTGTAGATCTCCTCATTCCTGATATTATAGGTTAATTGTGTATCTCTCAAGTTCCATATAACTTTGGAGAATACTCTTCCATTGTCTTTTTTACAGCATCAGAAACTTGTTTAGAAAGGTTAGTTTTTTTTTTTTTTTTTTTTAAGATTTTATTTATTCATGAGAATACACAGAGAGGAGAGAAAGAGAGTCAGAGACACAGGCAGAGGGAGAAGCAGGCTCCATGCAGGGAACATGACGTGGGACTCGATCCTGGGTCTCCAGGATCAGGCCCTGGGCCGAAGGCGGTGCCAAACTGCTGAGCCACCTGGGCTGCCCAAGACTTAGGTTTTATATCTTATATTCATCATTTGATCTGAGAAAATTTGAAATACACAGATGGGGCTTCTGCTGTAACTCGGGAACATGGGCAGAAAAGTACTGCTGCCAGCTGACCCTCCACCTGTTAAAGCTTATATATAGGTGTACAAAGATCATACCGTCGTCTCCTTCCCTCCCCCTGCTCGTTCTTACCTACACTTTTCAGAAGGTGTATTGTCACTTTTAAACTCGCGCAACTTGATATTACTTGTTTAAAACAAAAACGAGAGGAAAAGGGACTTGCAGAGTTACTGGGTCTGAACCCTGTCTAATTTTCTACCTTGACTCTGTTTTCCTGTCAGAGGAGAAGAGAGCAGTTCTTAATTTTTGCCCGAAAGACAAAAAATTCTTGTGCGTATCATGATGAGGTGTTAGAAAAAAAGTCATACCCTGAATAAATCCTCTGACATGACTTTTTTTTTCTTTGGGTATTCAGTTCAACAAATACTAATGGAACACATGCTGTCTGCTTATAACTGGAGTAATAAAGACATGATAGGCAAGGCTCCTGCAGGAAGCTTGTGTCGTCTCATTTAAAAATTCCAACCTTGTCTCTAGGCTGTTCCAGTGGAATGCTTTTTTGTGAAGTGCAATGGATCACTTGTTGATGCCAACGACAGAGTGCAGCATGGCGCGGTTTATAGTTTGGAACCCAGGCTCTTCGGTGGAAAAGGAGGTAGGACGCGCATATTTGTGGCTGCCATATATTACAGTTGCAGTCTCTAGCTCTATGGAGGAAATTAACGCACTTCTGGGCCTCTGGAGTATGCCATTCTTATTTTGCCTTATGAAATCCTTTCTTTACTTTCCTAGTTCTGAGTACTTTCTTTTATTGTTTTTGAGGAATATATTGTCTGATTATAATTTCTGCCTTCAGAAGCAGGATAGCTCTTAGGCAGGTAGGTTCTGAAACTTTGGGGGAAGATTAGATGAAGAAAAACGATCATTCTGTCCAGCTTGTGGAAGAAAGAGTGTTAAAACAATTAAATCTTCTGCTTTAGCAAGATTTTGTCTAGTTCCCAGAGAGGACTAAAGCCAGCCTGTGGAATACAGCCATTTATAGATTAGGGTAGGTTAAGATCCTTGTTACATGAACACTATTCTCTAAGAATAGAGAAGAGAAACTAAAAGAGCAAACACTGAATATGGGCAGTCCTGGGTATTTCTCCTGATGCACTAATGTGTCATCCCAAAGCTTTCTCAGAATTCACAGTGACTTGATTTGGTGTTCAGAGAACTGGCATCGCACATTATAATCATCCTCTTGTTTGAAATTCTGTCAATAAGAAGAAAGCTCATTAGGGACAACTTAAAATTGCTTTTGCTTTGAAACTCACTGCAAAATCTCACCATAAAAAGATTTTTTTTAAGTTATTAATCTTGGAATCTCTGGCATTGGGTTAAACCCTTTAAGATATCCCAGTGGTGTAGAGACAGTATGTATGCTCTGTAGAGACAGAGCAAAATGCATGAGGTTGAATCAGGTTTCTCATTTTTTTTTTTTTAAGATTTTATTTATTTATTCATGAGAGAGAAAGGCAGAGACATAGGCAGAGGGAGAAGCGGGCTCCCTGCAGAGTGCCTAATGCAGGACTCGATCCTAGGACCCCGGGATCCTGACCTGAGCCAAAGGCAGACGCTCAACCACTGAACCACCCTGGCGCCCCTGGTTTATCGTACTTGTACCTTTGATATCTGCGTAGAATCTTGATGTCCCTTTCTTTAAAAAAAAGAAAGAAAGAAAAGAGAAAAAAAAATTTTTTTTTAAGATTTATTTTAGAGACTGTGCACGCACAAGCCTGCCTGCACACAGGGCAGAGGGCGAGGGAGAGGGAAATTTTAGACTTCTCTTGGAGCCCAATGAGCAGCTTGATCTCGAGACCCTGAACCAAAACCAAGAGTCAGATGCTTAACCAACTGAGCTACCCAGGCTCCCCTCCCCAAAGAGATCATTTTTAATCTTGAGGTATAATAGCATTTCCACAAATTTGGTATTTATCAATCCTTGAACCCTTTTTATTTTTTATTTTTTATTTTTTTTTCTTTTCTTGAACCCTTTTTAAACTGCTTTCTCCAAATATATTTGCCCAGGGTTTGGATCTATGCTCCGTGCACTTGGTGCTCAGATTGAGAAGACAACCAATCGAGAAGCTTGCCGGGACCTCAGTGGAAGGAGGCTACGAGATGTCAACCATGAAAAAGCGTAAGCTGCCCACTGTTAATTTCTTCAAAGACAACAACACACTTTGCTGCCGGTGGTGATTGTACACAGGCCATGCATATCGAAATGTGGACTTAAAAGATTAGCGCTCTAGCTCATTGTTATCGGCCTTAGCTCTCTCTGTAGTTTAATAATTCCTGTCGGGTTTTAGGGGTCCGTCACAGGGCGCCTATGATAAGTGTGGCTCACCTTTCTGAAGGAATATCACAGTATGTGCAGGACAATGTGGATTCGTCCATGGGTGTGGGAGGGGAACTCCTCACATATAAACAAGCATGTGTGTGATATGTCTGGTCAGTTCCGTGTCTCTCCTGTCCTAGGATGGCTGAGTGGGTGAAACAGCAAGCTGAGCGAGAGGCTGAAAAGGAGCAGAAGCGCTTGGAGCGCCTGCAGCGGAAGCTTGCAGAGCCCAGGCCCTGCTTTACCAGCCGGGCGTACCAGCAGCAGTGCCATGAGATGGCTGAACGCTTGGAGGACTCTGTCCTCAAAGGTGAGAGTGACAGTTCCTTGCTGAAGCTACATTGTTGCTCGCTGCATACAAAGGGTACTCCTGGAGTCTCGGGTTACAGACCTCTGAGGAGTGGATGAAAGTCGTGGAACCTCTCCCCTCAGTAATAAACAATATGAGGGCACCCAGATGGCTTAGTCAGTTGAGCGTCTGACTCTTGGTTTCTGCTCAGGTCATGATCTCAGACTCTGTGCTCAGGGAGTCGGCTTATTCCTCTCCCTCTGCTCTGCCTCCTGTGTGTACCTGTGCGCACTCTCTAAAATAAAATCTTTCAAAATAATAAACAGTATGCCTTATATCCCAGGAAAGAAAGAGCACACACTCACACAGAATGTGATGTATTTGACTCCTGAAATCTAGGGGTGCGCAGGCAGATGAGAACACTTGTGCTAGGTGTTGCCAAGCCTGCAGGAAGTGTTTACACCTCAACATACTTGCATCTAGTTTCAAGTCCATTTTTTTTTTTAGGTCCATTTTTAAAAAACGGTTTTTATTTAATTAAATAATTAATTAATTTTAAAAAGGTTTTATTTATTCATGAAAGACACAGAGAGTGGGCAGAGACATACGCAGAGGGAGAAGCAGGCTCCCCATGGAGGCCCGATGCGGGACTCGATCCCAGGACCCCAGGATCATGCCCTGGGCCAAAGGCAGACGCTCAACCACTGAGCTACATAGGCATCCCTAAATGATTTTTAATGAGAATGATTGTTATTAATTTTTATTTAACTTTTATTTAGCATTATGCTAGAGCTCTTGTGGATTCAGTTGAATAATAAGGAATCCTTTCAATCAGAGGTTATGATTTAATAATACACAAGTAGCGAGTACAAAGGGATGGACCGTCTGGTTTGGGGAGGCCAGGTATGCACCCGTCAGTCTCAGAGCTACAGATTGGGTATTGGTATTTTCAAAACTTGGTTCCAGAGCCAGAATGCTCATTACTTTGAATCTGTGTAAAATGAAGTTGAATCTCATCTTAGCCATTTTAAATTTTGGTATGTTAAGAAATTTAGAACTGGAGCTTTAGATTGCAATGCAGCTACATTTGTAATCCATACAGTTTATGTCTTTAATTATACTTTCTATAGCGTAACTGAGTTGTGAAAATTTCTGGTTAGGCATGCAGGCTGCCTCCAGCAAGATGGTGTCGGCAGAGACTGGTGAGAGTCGGAAAAGACCCAACAAATCAAAAGCAGACAGAGGAGCCAGAGCAGGGAAAAGGAAGTGCTTTTGGTAAGTGTGCTTCCTTTTCATCCCAAAGAGATTTATGTGGACCGGCACGCTTCCTCTTGCCTATCTGATATAAACACTTTTTAAAGTAAGGTTTGATGGGAGCTCAGAAATTTCCAGAGTGCTTTAGTTCTCAGTTCTCCATAGCTGTCACACTGTACACACTACTACTGGTTTCTGCCTTGAGTGCCAGGAATGGAATCTAAAGGATGGTTTTTTTCTTACAGTGAAAGATCACAGAAAAATCACTTTATCCTTGAATTACTCTCTAGTGTTGAAGGATTTAACTTTCAGAATTTCTAGGTAGAGCCTTGGCTGCACTTTTCACTTTCCAGATCGTTTTGTCTTCTCCGTGGTTTTTCACGGTTGTTACTGAGGTCTGCGGCCATGGCTAGACCTCTCTCTGACCACTTTTGTACTTGCAGCTGAGAAGCACAATGGTGCCTTTTCTTGGCCATCATTCTGGTAGCGCTCCCGCCCTTCCCACTTGGTTCTCCGGTTACTAGCTCAGTTCCCTTGGGCCAAGTTCTAGAAAATGACCTCCAGATGGATCTTGCTTTCTTGCTGGCCTCTGCTTTGGGGACAGAAAAATAATTATTAATTAAAGATCCTGTAACTGAGAGTCTAGCATAGAATCTTGAAATAGGAAGTAAGTGTTCTTGAGAGAAAAGGTAGTTGGATTGTGTGAGGTTGGGAGAGAGTTAAGTCAGGTTTATTGAGATGTAATTTATGTGCACTAAAATTCATATTTTCTCATTGAAGAGCTCTGTGAGTTTTGAGAAAGACAGTCACATTTAACCGCCATTAAAATCAAGATACTGAATTTTTCCATTTCACTAACAGTTGCACCTTTGCAATTAATTCCTGTTCCCCTGCCCCGGCATGCTCTGATACTACTGTGCTATGTGATCTGATGGTTTTGTGTTTTCCAGAATGTCCTACAGCCCTTTGTGTCTGGAGTCTCTCCGCGCAATGCTTTTGAAATCCGTGGCTAGTATTATGTCTCAATGCTTTTGTTCCTTTCTGTTCACAAGTATCATAGTGTTTGTTTATCCATGTCCTGTTGATAGTTTGGGTAGTTTCCCATTTGGGGTAATTGTGAACGAAAAAGGATTTTAACGGTTTGTTATTTTAGCTACATTTCTAACACTTGAGATTTGTACAAGATAGGAAAAAGAGCTTTAGGCAGAATCAGTTTTACTTGAAGAGAGTCACAACCTCTGGGGTCCCCAGGTGGCTCAGTTAATTGAACGTCTGCCTTCGGCTCAGGTCATCATCTCAAGGTCCTGATACCTAGCCCCCCGTGGGGTTCCCTTCTTAGCAGGGAGCCTGCTTTTCCCTTTCCCTCTCCCCCTGCTTGTGCTTTTTTCTCTCTCTCTCTTTCTCAAATAAGTAAATAAAATCTTAAAAATGAGAGAGATTCACATCTTTATAGAGGAGTCCCTGTTGGATCTTTGGGATGATTGGTTCCAAGCTCACTGAATTTCTTCTCCCCGTTTATACCTCTGAATATCTTTTCCTAAAACTTAGCTCCTTTCCACCTCAAATGAGCAGATACTCTGATGCTGACACAGTCCGTTCCCCAGACAAACCCTGACTGTTCAGCATAGAGGCAGTGGAGTGGTGTTAAGCCTGTGTCGCTTCTGGCAGGTTGGGCATGGATGGACTGCAGACGGCAGAGGAGTCCAGCTCAGAGACCTCGGATGATGATGGGGAAGAAGCTCCTAGTACTTCGGGAATGAGCCCGCAGGCTCTAGACGGCGGCCGTGATGACATGGAGCTGGCAGCCGGGTCCTCCCACCACTGTCCAGGGGCAAGTGTGCCGAGTGCAGCCTCTCGGTCCCTGGAGCCACCGCCGACCCCAGGGACAGGCTCTGGGCATACTGTCTCCGCAGGCAGGTGTGCCAGATTGGAGCAGAGCTCTGCCGAGAGTCGTGTGGATGAGACGATGGCCGTGGAAAAGGAGAAAAGCCAGGAGGAGAGGGGGACAGAAGGTGAAGAGCCCAAGGAAGATGAGGCCACAGGCCCTGGAGCGACCAGGGAGCTAAAGCAGTTGGAGATGGCTGGCAGGGACAGAGCTGTGGAGGCTGCGCCTGGAGAGGGCAGGGAAAGCGCCCCCCTTGCCAGCCTGGAGGGAAGCCAGTCAGGAAGCACAGTAAGTAGTTTGGGGGTCCATGTCCAGAGCCAGGCAGCTTAATGGCTATAGTTCCTCAGTGAGTCCTTAACGTGCTTTCCCTATCACCTGCCGAGTGGGCCGGTTTGTTTAATAACCAGAAGTACAGACAAGGGTGAAGCTTGCCTTATCCCCCCAAAAGTCCTTTTGTTTTTTGCCTTTTAAACTTTGAAATGTATGTCATTTTTTTGCCTCTAGGTGGCAGCTTTGGTTCCATATTTTATCAGTTCTAAGCCACACATTGATCACGTTTTAATATCTGAATTGGGGTGGATATCCGTAAGAGCTTAATGGGTGTAGTTTACCCACTGAGCAGGGAGCCCGACACAGGGCTCGATCCCAGGACCTGGGTATCATGATTGAGCCAAGGCAGATGCTTTACTGCCTGAGCCTCCCAGGAACTGAAAATTCCTTGTCAGATGGAATGTAGTTGACAGCTAAGGAAAGTCTTAAAGAGGAAGAGCCTGTTTTGAATATTTTCTTTCTTTCTTTCTTTTTTTTTTTTTTTTTCCTCTCTCAGGATCCCGGTCAGGACACGATTGATCTGCTGGCATTCAGCTCTGTAGCTGAGATGGAGGCACTGGGTTTGGACAGGCTCAAGTGTGAACTGATGGCCTTGGGACTGAAATGTGGGGGCACCCTGCAGGAGCGGGCAGCGAGACTCTTCTCTGTCAGGGGACTGACAAGGGAACAGATTGACCCTGCTCTGTTCGCCAAGCCTTTGAAGGGGAAGAAGAAATGAGTTTCATTGGAGCTGGTTTCCTATGTGTTTATAGTCTAGCATTTGTAGCCTGCATAATGTTGACTCTTGGCCATTATTCAGTTGATATTAAAGCTGACTTTTTAATGACCCAATTCTGACTATATTTTTTATTATTGTATTTATGGAGTTAATGTGTGAAACCATCTGGGCCTGCAGTTTTCTTTGTGGGATTTTTTTTTTTTATAACAGATTTAATTTAATAAATATAGGGATATTCAGATTTTTGCTTTCGTCATGTGTGATTTAGGGAAGTTATACAGTTGCCCCTTGAACATCACCAGTTAGAACAACTGGTTAGCAGGAGTCCACTTACATGGATTTTTTTTTTTGTTTTCAAGAAATACAGTATGGTACTGGCAGTGTTTGTGGTTTTCTCAATAATGTTTTCTTTTGTCTAGTTCACTTTCTTGTAAGAACGCAATATATAATACATAGAACACAGAGAATATGTGTTTGACTTGATGTCATCACTTGGGCTCCCAGGGCACAGTCACCTCTTCATAGTTACATTTTTGGGGGTGTCAGAAGTCACAGATTTTTGGCTGCTTGGGGATTGATGCTTCTAACCCTCACGTTATTGAAAGGTCAGCTAAATTTTTGAGAAGTGTATTCGTTTGATCCCAGTTGTTAGGTTTGCGGACATAAGGTGATTCACAGGTGTCCCTCATTCTTGTAGCATCTTTGGGAGCTGTGGTGCTAACTGCTTTTTCATTCTGGGACCGGTAGTTGCTGTTTATTCTTTTCCCCAATGAGTCTAGCCAGGGGTGTATTGGTTTTGTTGATCTGATTTTCAAAGAACTGACTTTTGGCTTTGTTCATTTTTCTCAACTTTTGCAGTTTCATTGATTTCTGCTCTTTATCATTAACTTTCTTCTACTTAGTGCAGATTTACTTTGCTCTTTTCTTTATCTTAAGGTAGGTTATAGGTCATGATCTTGACTTATTTCTAATACAAGTGTTTAAAGTTACACATTTTTCTTTAAGCACTGCTTTAGCTGCATCTCAAAAAATTTTAATATGTTGTGTCTTCATGAACAGTTGTAAATGTTTTCTAATTTCCTTGTGAATTCTTCCTTGACCCGTGGGTCGATTATCTAGAAGTCGATTATCTAGAAGTATATGGCCTAATTAGCAGATGTCTGTTTTTTTTCCCTAAATATCTTGTTATTGATAGTTTAATTCTATCAATGTTAGAGAATATGTTTATGATTTCAGTCTTTTTAGTTTTATTGAGACTCCTAATATGACCTGTATGCCTATGATTTGCTTTGGTGAGTGTTCCACATTCACCTGAAAAGAATATGTATTCTGAAACATTGGGTGAATTTGTTCTGTAATAACAGGTTATGTGATTTTTTTTTTTCTTTTTTCAAAGGTTATGTGATTAATACAACTGTTGTTCACATCTGTGTCTTCATGGATCTTTTGTGTCTTTCAGGTTTTACGTGTTGTTAAAATCTATTATGATTGTGCAATTATCTGTTTTTTTAATTGTATCAATTTTGCTTCATGTTTTGAAGGCCTGTTACTAGGTTATGTCATGTCCTCCCTAATAAATTGACCACTTTATTCTTACAAAATTTCCCTCTTTATCTCTGCTAGTACCTTTTGTGTCCAGTTCTCTTGTATCTGATGTGAATTGGAGCCTCTCCACCCTTGTAATGCATCCCCTGTGTG
Source organism: Vulpes lagopus (assembly GCF_018345385.1). Lineage (NCBI taxonomy): Eukaryota > Metazoa > Chordata > Mammalia > Carnivora > Canidae > Vulpes > Vulpes lagopus. Next base: position 147,260,810 of record NC_054824.1, on the reverse strand, counting down.
CATGAGACACTACTTTTCTGCCTCTCTGGTGTCTTTCTACTTAAAGTAAGTGGAATACACAGTGCAAACTTGGATCTTACTTTTTTTTTTTTTAAGATTTTATTTATTCATGAGACACAGAGAGAGGCAGAGACACAGCAGAGGGAGAAGCAGGCTCCATGCCCGGAGCCTGATGGGGGGGGACTCGATCCCGGGACTCCAGGATCGTGCCCTGGGCCAAAGGCAGGCGCCAAGCCGCTGAGCCACCCAGGGATCTCTGGATTTTACACTTTTATCTATTCTGACAGACTCCACCTTTTCATTAGCCTTAGCTGTGATTATTGGCATAGTCAGATTTAGGTTTATCATTTTATTGTTTTTTTGTTTGGATTGGAATTACATTTTAATTGATTGGCTTTTTAGGTGACCTGTCTTTGCACGATTTTTTTGTGGATGCTCTGGGAGTTATATCCATTCTCAGTTTTTCAATCTACCTAGAGTTACTGTACCACTTCACATAAAACAGAAATTTTGCAACACCATAGGTCCATTTACCATTCCTGTCGTTTATGGTCTTGTTTTCATATATATTAAACTATATTCCTTATAAGCCCTTTAGTATGTTGTAATTTCTATACTTAATCATACATATTTAAAGGAAATTAAGAGGAAGAGGGGCATCTGGGTGGCTCGGTTGGGTGTCTGGCTCTTGGTTTCAGCTCAGATTGTGATCTCAAAGTCATGAAATCAAGCCCTGTGTCAGGGGTTCTGTGCTGGGTGTGGAGTCTGCTTGAGGTTGTCTCTCCTTCTCTGAAGAAAAAAGGTCACAGGTTATTTCTAGGTGAGGTCTCTTCCTTAATAGTTCTTGGTATTGGGTGACCCTTTTGAGGTATGAAGACTGGCCTTTTTATTTTAGGGCATTATTCTATTATTTGATTGTTGCTCTGTTCCCATGGAACTTGAGTCTTATCTCATATCCAGTCTGCCATTTGCCACTTTTTGTGTGCTCATCAATTCAACAATTAGGTTTTTCCTGTAGAAAAATCTTTCTCAGATTGGACCTGGTCGTGCCGGCTTGCTTTAATCCTAGAAACGTGCGTATGCATGCTGGGGTCGGCATATCTCCTGTTTCTTCGTGGGAACACATTTCCTTTGATCCCTCGAGTTGATATCTCTACAAATACTTATTTTTTCAGGATGTCCACCTGTGCACAATTAAGGTCTAGGAAGAGATTCACTGGGGACTGGTGTGAGAGGTGGGCTCCCATGGAAGGCCAGAGGAGAAAGAAGGATAGTGTAGGCAGAGTCCCAGACTGCGGTGCCTTCCAAGGAATGTTTGTCCACGCGGATAAAGGACCCTGCAGCTGAAGTCATCCATCAGAATCCAGCATCTCACCAGCTAGGCCTTTGTGCCACCACAATGCTAACTGGCTAGAAAGCATCACCCGCAGGAAGTGTGGCCTGGGTGTGAGCCTGGGGGACCCACAAGGACATCTGTCACTTGGGCTCCCACGGGGAGGGAATCTGCTCTATGCTTGTGGTGGGGTTTTCCCATTGCTTAGGGAGCATGAGTTTTCTAGTTGTGGTTGAAATGGTTTTCCTCACATCACGTGGGCATGTGTACATCTGGAGCACACTCAGAGCGGGAAGGAGATAATTGAGACTAACCAGGGGTTTCCTTTGTCAAATCAGAGGTGCTTTCACTTGTGGGTGGTTCAGGCAGCTGGCGCTGAAGCTTTCTTTCCTCTTTTTTTTTTTTTTTAAGATTTATTTATTTATTCGTGAGAGACACTGAAAAAGAGAGAGAGAGAGAGACAGAGAGAGAGAGAGAGAGAAAAGCAGGCTCCATGCAGGGAGCCTGATATGAGATTTGATCCTGGGACTCCAGGATCACGCTCTGGGCCAAAGGCAGGCACTAAACCACTGAGCCACCCAGGGATCCCCTGAAGCTTTCTTTCCTGAATGGCTGCATGAGGTTGGCTGGGGCGTCCCTTCCCTGACCGCAGGGCCATCCCAGCAGCTCATCGGCGCCACGGACCTGGTCTTGCAAAGCGAGAAGACCCTGATTCTGAAATTGCCCCTTCCTGGGCGTGTGAAAGGCTGGAGGCCAGGGGGTTTGTGGTGAAGGGCCAGGTCGCCTTCCTGCCCTCACAGCCCTGGGTGGAGATGCCCATGGGCTGCTCCTTAGCCCCCCTTCACCTGCATGCTCTGTGAGAGAACCTCCTGGCAACATTCTATCGATCAATTCAAGGGGACTCGGCAAGAGGGAGGCTTTCACCTTCCACGTGCTGAGATTACCACGTGCTGAGATTACCACAGCGGACCGGCGGGTTAATGGGTTTTCAAGATCGGAAGTGCCTTTGAAAGCTCAGTAACCTAATACCAGCTATAGGTTTGAGGCTGGCTCTGATTAGACCCAAGAAGGTCCCACATGTTGAGCTCCTGGCAGTACTCACTTGTCTGAACAGGAACACGGCAAAGGGTACCGTGGAATCCAGGTGGCCGCTCTCAGCCGCCAGCCCCTCACCCTATTTCTGGGCAGAAGTCTGGTTCAGGCCATGCCAGTCTACTCTTGGACATGGACACTTTGATGTCAGATTCAAAAAATGCCTCTTGGTGTTAACACACTTTTCATTCATCTCCAGCTTTTCCATTACATCTCCAGTAATTTACTAATAAATTACTAATGGTGCGCTGTGAAATGAGCCTACATCCAAATCATTCATGCATGATTGCTTCAGGGTCACCCTGAGAATCTGGGGCCTGAGCCACATGGGTTTGTGGGTTGAACGGAAGCATTTGCAGTGACATAAAATGAACAGTTTTCCCTGCAATACAGGTCATGTTGTATGGTGGGCTTCAGGGCACAATCACCGATCTGGGTCCAAATCCTGCTCTTCCACTTTCTAGCAGTATTTCCTCAGGTAAGTTGCATAGCCTTCCTGAGCATTGGTTCCCTAAGCCTACCAGGAGAAGGGGTCATATCTGTTCTAGGTTCTGAGGATGAAAGAATATGGTAGGTAAGGCCCCAGACACAGTGCTGGGCAGCTGTGGTTGCTCAATAAACAGAAGCTGTTGGAGTGTTCTGGAGCGCACCATTGTCTGATGGAAATGCTACGTGAGCCACAAGTGGATCAGAAATCTTCCCATAGTCACATGAAACAGGAGAAAGGAACAGATGAGGGACACTGGGTAGCTCAGTCAGTTAGGTGTCTGACTCTTGGTTTTGGCTCAGGTCGTGATCTTGGGGTCCTGAGATTGAACCCCAAGTGGGGCTCCCTGCTCAGCGGGGAGTCTGTTTGGGATTCTCACTCCCTCTCCCTCCACCTCGCCCTCCCAAAATAAATAAATAAATAAATAAATAAATCTTTTTTAAAAAAGAAAGGAACAGGTGAAATTAATTTTGATGAATAAATTAACATTTAACCCAATATGTTCAAAATCTCACTTCAACATGTAATCAATTTAAGATAATAATAAGATCGTTCATCTTTTTTTAAGGATTTTATTTATTCATGAGAAACACACAGAGAGAGGCAGAGACACAGGCAGAGGGAGAAGCAGGCTCCATGCAGGGAGCCTGATGTGGGAGTTGATCCCGGGACTCCAGGATCACGCCCTGGGCTGAAGGCAGACGCTCAACCACTGAGCCAAGTCTTTGAAATCTGGTGTGTGTTTTACACTCATAGCACTTCTCAATCCACAGCAGCCACCTCTCATGCTGAATTGGACTTCAGGGCTCTAGTGCCTGGCTCAGGAAGGTGTCATGGGGAGCACGGCACGGCAATCCTCCTGAATCCAAATCAGCATGCCCAGAGCCTTGAAGAGTGCTAACATGAAGACACTCGGCCCCCAGAGCTTAGTACTGACCAGTCCCTGTGCCCAGAACGTTCTTTCTCCATCTGCCAACAGGGATGGCTCACTTCTCATCTCCATTTAAAACAGCAGCTACCCACCGTTTGCTTTGACATGGATGGACCTGGAGGGTATTATGCTGAGTGAAATAAGTCAATTGGAAAAGGACAAACATTATATGGTCTCATTCATTTGGGGAATATAAAAATTAGTGACAGGGAATAAAGGGAAAGGAGAGAAAATGAGTGAAAATATCAGTGAGGGTGACAAAACATGAGAGACACCTAACTCTGGGAAATGAACAAGAGGTAGTGGAAGGGCAAGTGGGCTGGGGGTTGGGGTGACTGGGCACTGAGGGAGGCACTCGGCGGAATGAGCACTGGGTGTTATGCTATATGTTGGCAAATTGAACTCCAATAAAAAAATAAAAAATAAATAAAACAGCAACTACCGGGTGCCTGAAGGGCTCAGTTGGTGAAGTGTCTGTCTTCAGCTGAGGTCACAATCCCAGGATCCTGGGACTGAGTCTCATATTGAGCTCCCTGCTCAATGGGGAGCCTGCTTCTCCCTCTCCCTCTGCCCCTCCCCACTGCTCGTGCTCTCTCTCTTAAATAATAAATAAATAAAATCTTAAAAATAAAACAGCAACTACCTCTCTTCCGTACACATCCCTTCTTTCCTTTCCTGCCTGTTCTTTTTTGTACCTCCACTTTTCATACTAGTTATTTTACTTATCACATATCCTTCTCCCCCCATAGGGAATAAGCTCCATCATGGCAGAGATTCTCTGTGCTTCGTTAATGCCTCACACATAGAAGGTGCTCAGCAAATATTTATTGAATGAGTGAATGTACATCTCTACTAATAAAGATGTGTTTTCTGAGACCATGAATAGAATCACAAATATATTCCCCATCACCAGTGGATTGTAAGGTGTATCCCATGGGGTGTGTTTGAAATCTTTGCTTGTAGGCATGGGGTGCCTTTGAAAATTGTTGAGGAAAATGACTGGAAGCGAATAGTTCACTAGAATAAAATCTGAGAGCAACTGAAGTGCCGGCACGAATGGCAATCCTATAGAGAATGTTCTGTGTTCCTCCACCACCGCCCATGAAAAACCGTGGGGCTCGGTGAGGAAGGCAGGCTCCTCTCGTTGCCAGCAGAGGGAGCCGGGCGCTAACAAACTCGATCCAAAGCCCAGGGCCAGGCAGTGGGGGCCTGGGAGGGTCTCTGAGACCCGCCACCCCACATGCCGGATAAGTGGCAGCAGAGGCTCGGGTGCAGCTGGCCTGGATGGGAACTGACTCCACCCTTTCTGATCCTGGGATTCTTGTGTTTCGCTTCTGCTTTGCCTCTGCAGATGGGGAACACTGCAGTGACAGGCTTGCTGAGTGTCCCATAAAATTACTACCTCTCAACAAAGGATTCTTTCATAATCATGTGCTATTGTGTCCTGCTGGAGGAATTTGAATATGCTTATATCTTCAACAACGCCTTTATTTTTGTGTTCTAAAAAAATATATTTTGGGGGGTATAGCTGTGTTTTGGACAGTTCTGACAGGAATTTCTGCCTGATGCCCTCGTGTCACTTCAGTGGGAAATGTCTGGCTTGATGTGATGTTCCAGCTCATTACTCCTGCCCTGGTGTCCCCCAACTCACCCTGTCCCCTCTGATCACTCGGCAGAACTAGACAGGCTCCTAGAAGTGCCGGGAAATCCGCTTGGGCACAGCTCTGGCTGGGGAGGGAATGGGCTGCTGGGGATGCAGCTGGTCTGTCCCCGGTCTGTGGAGCTGAGCAGGGCGAGGGTGCTGGGTGCTGCCTTTCTGCACCTCCTCTGTGCTGGACCAATGCTGTCTTCATCTGGATAGTCTTTGTGTGCTTACTCTTTGCCATTACCCTAAACAAATGCCAGGATTTTAATTTGGAAAACAAATGCATCTGAGTAAAATAGCATTGTTAAACTTTGTATATCAGAGTTTGACATGCGATTCTATTTACTCCTAACTCTAGGAAACAAACTGAGGGTTGCTGGAGGGGAGGGAGGACAAGGTCACTGGGTGATGGGCAGTAAGGAGGGCATGTGATGTGATGAATACCGGGTGTTACTTAAGACTGACAAATCACTGACCTCTACCTCTGAAACCAGTAATACATTATATGTTAGTTCATTGATTTTAAGTTAAAAAAATTATTCCAAAGAATAAAAAAAGATTCTCTTTACAAAAATAAAATTTATTGACAAAAAGAGTTTTGAAAGCTTCTAGGCATAATTCTTTTTTTTTAAAATTTATTTATGATAGTCACAGAGAGAGAGAAAGAGAGGCAGAGACATAGGCAGAGGGAGAAGCAGGCTCCATGCACCGGGAGCCCGATGTAGGACTCGATCCCGGGTCTCCAGAATCATGCCCTGGGCCAAAGGCAGGCGCCAAACCCCTGTGCCACCCAGGGATTCCCCCCCCCCCTTTTTTTTAATTAAGGCATAATTCTTTATATCCTTATTTTGGAAACATGATTTTTGGGAAAATGAATAGTCACTGAGTAAAGTGGGAAGACAGGGTAAAAGATGATACCAAGATATAAGAATGAAATATTGCAATTCTTGTTAAAAAAGACCAGATATAAAAATTGTATGTAGAGGGGGTGCCTGGGTGGCTCCATCAGTGAAGCGTCTGCCTTCAGCTCAGGTCATGATCTCAGGGTCATGGGATCAAGTCCCGCATAGTGCTCCCTGCCCAGCGGGGAGGGTGCTTCTCCTTCTGTGGCTCCCCCTCCTTGTACTCTCTCGCTGTCTGTCAAATAAATGAATAAAATCTTAAAAACAAAAAACAAAAAACAGGGATCCCTGGGTGGCGCAGTGATTTGGCGCCTGCCTTTAGCCCAGGGCATGATCCTGGAGACCCGGGATCGAGTCCCACATAGGGCTCCTGGTGCATGGAGCCTGCTTCTCCCTCTGCCTGTGTCTCTGCCTCTCTCTCTCTCTCTCTGTGACTATCATAAAATAAATAAAAATTAAAAAACAAATACAAGTCAGATCGTGTCACTTTTTTTGCTTAGACCTCCTAGTGGCTTCCCAGGGCTCTGAGTCAGAGCCTTCCCATGGCCTGGGACCCCCTCTGCCAGCCCCTGCCCCCACCTCTGTCTGCAGCCACGTTGGCCACTTCCTGACCTCGAACCCACATGGCTGCTGCCCGGCTGGCCCTTCTCACCCCAGACGTGGCCTTTCAAGGAGGCCTTCCGGTCACTCTCTCTTTCATGACCCTGTTTACCTCCTTCCTGTTATCTGGTTTCTCTGTTGTCTTGTTTATCGTCTGTCTCCTCCCCCGGAACAGCTACTACCCAGGCCCGGGCTGTGTCTGGGTCACAGCTGCGGAGCTTGTGGGGGATGTGCTGCTTGGTGCCTGGCCAGGGGTGGAGGGGTGGGTGCTGGCAGGCTGTTTGGTGGCGTCACCTGCCCTACCAGCTCATTTATGGCAATGCTGGTCTTGACAGGCAGTGGATGGCCTGGAGAGGGTCGCCTTGGCCTGGTCGGAGCCCCCGATTTCCCCTGTCCCTGAGCCTACACCCCCTGACTGCTTGGTGGGACAGGGCCAGGCTCTCCCCACTGCAGCCGGAGGGAGGTGACACTGCGATGGTCTTGTATCCCTACGTCATTACTATCTTGTGCAGAGGTAGGATGCAGAGAAACTAAAAACATTGGGTAAAAATAAAGAGCTTTAGAGAGAAACACATCAGATCTCTTTACCACAAGAAGCGAGAAATGAAGGGCAGCATAATACAATTATGCTCCCCAATACATTCCTCCCCAGAGGAATGCCGAAAATTCTGCCCATCTGCATTCACAGGTTTGTACCGTGGGAAAATCGCTCCAAGAAACACACACAAAAAGAATTTATTTTCAAATTACACCTATCTGTAGAAACACATAAAACTATATAATTAGGGAAAGATGAAGAGAAACTAAAAAGGGAGGCCCCCGGCTTCCAGAGCAAGTGAGGCCTCAGCAATGTTCTGCTAAAGCACCCTTCGTACTCTTGACGGGTCTTTTCATTGATGGTGACTGGAAATAACTGTGTTATTGAATGTGACATACACAAATAATAGTGAATATAAGGCATAATGTGTAGCGTGAGGTTTGTACAAGCAAATGGTGTGGCCAGCACCTGGATGGAGAATCAGAACATTGCCAGCATCTCCAGCGTCCCTTTGTACCTGCACCTGGGCACCACCCCCAGGGGTAAGCAGCATCCCAGCTCCTGTGGCTGGAATACAAGTCCGATCTCCGTGGTGCACATGTGGATGTGGGACTCAGTGCATCGCTTGTGGTAGTTGTCATTCATTCACGGTTGTTGCTCTGCACTTCCTCCTGCTGCCTGGCGCTGCATCTGTTCTATGATGGATGGGCATTTGGATGGTTTCCAGTTTGGTTGCATTATCAGTAGCACAATGAGCATTCTAACACATGCTTTTGAGGGATGCACGACCCTGTTCTGTTGGCCACACACCTGCGCTGGTCCTAGGATATGGGCACATTCAGCTGTAGGAGATGGTGGGAGAGACCCCAACATGTGGTCCTTCCTGTCTCTCCTAACGGTCAGATTGTGGTGGGATTGCATTGTGTTAACTTTCATTTCCCCGATGACTGGTGAGGCTGAGCAATGTTCTGTGTTTCTGGGCCATGTGGGTCTCTTCTCTGTGACTGCCTGTCTGTCGTCCATTCTGCTGTTGGTTTTCTGTCCTGAGAGGCTTTTACTAAGTCTTTATGTATTCTGAATACGAGTCCCTTGTCAAATAGATGAATTGTATCTTCTTCCCCTGTCTGGCTTGAGTTTAACTCTTTTTTTTTTTAACATTTTATTTATTTATTCATGAGAGACACACACAGAGAGAGAGAGACAGAGACAGAGACATAGACAGAGGGAGAAGCAGGCTCCTACGGGGACCCCGATGTTGGACTCGATCCCAGGACCCTGGGATCACGCCCTGAGCCAAAGGCAGATGCTCAATCACTGAGCCACCCCCACGTCCCCTGTGGGGTCTGTTTCTGATTCTTTTATTTTTTTGGTGTATTTATCTATTCCTACCAATATCACACTGTTTTACACTAAAGACTTTGAAGACAAGTTGAAACTGTAGCTGAAAGAGGATATTACCTCTTGGATATTTTCTGCAATTGATGTCTAAAACTATTCTTGTCCAACATGACAGTCTAGAGGAAACAATAAATATGGAAAATAATTAAAATTATAAGGAAGTACAGCTTAAAACAACACCAAGGAGTCATTTTATGGCTCTTACACTGGTAGCGAGCAACACAAGAGAGCTAACTCTGAAGATTCCCTGTTGAGGATTCTGGGAAACATGTACACTCCATTGCTGGAGACTTAGAACATGTGAATATCCTTTTGGAGTGCAACTAGGCAGACAGAGACGAGAATGTTAGTACCATCTGCAAATTTACTCCCCAAGGAAGTAGGTCAAAAGAGAAAAGAATCACATACACAAATATGTTTTAATAGCAGTGCTTTCAGTAGTAAAAACTGGAAACACCTCTGGTGTGGCTGCAAAATTAAATCATAGCTACCAAAACAGTAAGTATAGTAAATGTGTAAAACAGGGACGAGTATGAAATTCCACTACATTCAAAACATAATCTCTCCAACTTGGACATAGATTATCTATTAAGATTTAGTGTGTACATGAATCAAGTTGTAAGGATGTAAAAGGAGGAATGAATAAATACTTAATAATGCAGTTGCAGGGGGCACCTGGGTGGCTCACTGGGTTGAGTGTCGGCCTTTGGCTCAGGTCATGGTCTCAGGTCCTGAGATCAAGTCCCATATTGGGCTCCCTGCCCAGTGGGTAATCTACTTCTCCCTCTCCCTCTGCCCTTCCACCCCTGTGTGCACACACTCTTTCTCTCAAACAAATAAATAAAATATTTTAAAAATAGTGTGATTGCTGCATGGGCAGTGAAGCCAATCCATAAACTCACAGCCATCTGTGGACCCATCCCGAGGGAGTCTGTGCCTCTTCCACAGTGGCAGCCCCTCTGGCACCAAGCATGGAGGGAGGTTGTCAGGGAATGCATGTTACTTCTGGGGAGCCCCCAGATGCTGGCGATCCCCAAACTTCAAGTTTCTCCCCTTGTCATGTTTCATCAGACTGGGTGTCTATGGTTAGATAACGCACCCCTGCCAAGCAGGCAGGTTATTGGCAGAAAGTTATCTGTTGTGCACAAGTTTTAGTGTGTGCACTAAAAACAAAGCAAAACAAAGTCTCATTTTTCTGATTATTAAAAAATAAGCTCTCAGGAATTCTGGAAAATACAATAATAAGAGTATAAAGGTGACATTAAAGGGCAGCCCAGGTGGCTCGGTGGTTTAGCACTGCCTTTGGCCTGGGGTGTGATCCTGGAGACCTGGGATTGAGTCCCATGTCAGGCTCCCTGCATGGAGACTGCTTCTCCCTCTGCCTGTGTCTCTGCCTCTCTCTCTCTGTCTCTCATGAATAAATAAATAAAATCTTAAAAAAAAAAGATGACATTAAAAATCACCCAGATTTCTTCAACTCAAGAATAATCATCGTTAACACATCGGTGAATTTCCTTTTTTCCCCCTTCTATGTATATTGACTGGAATCATACATTATAAATGATGCTATGTATTGCTCTCTAAATTGACCCTGCATAGCGTGAGCTCTCCTCATGCCATTTAAAGTTCTTTTTTTTAAGGTCTTATTTTGAATTAATCTCTACAGCCAATGTGGGGATCACACTCATGACCCCATGATCAAGAGTTGCACGCTCCACAGACAGAGCCGGCCAGGTGCCTCATTTAAAATTCTTTAAAATTTTTTTTTGTTTTATTTTTAAAAGATTTTACTTATTTATTTGAGAGAGAGAGATCAAACATGAAGGAAGGGGCTGAGGCAGAGGGATAAGCAGACTCCTTCCTGAGCAGGGAGTCCGACATAGGGCTGGATCCCAGGGCCCTGAGCCAAAAGCAGACGCTGAACAACTGACAGCCATCTGTGGGCCCCCTAAGTTCTTTTAAACATGATTTTTAATGACTAATGATTTATTTTGTGTATTTATTTTATATCATATTTTTATATTTCTTGAATTGGGCGTTTGTATTTTCTTAATTTTTTGGTAATTATAAGAAAATGCCACATAGAATCTGTGTAAACAACCTGCATCTGAATCTCAGATAGATCCACAAAAGGGACTCGCTGGAGCAAGACTAGGAAGATTTTTTAAATCTTTAATTTTTTTTCTTTTTGTTTTGTTATTGAAGTACAGTTGGCACACGACGTCACATTCTCTCCAGATGTACAACGCAGTGATGGACGACTCCGCCTCACGCCCTGCTCACCATGGGCATAGCTACCAGCTGTCAAGGCTACGAATGTTTTGAAGGTCCTTGGTATATGGATTTTTCACAATGGATCTTCCTAACGAGGTGTTCCCTTCCCATTGACCAGGGTTGTTCTCCATGGATGGGACTGGCTGAGGGGCCTGGGGTCAGTTTAATAGCTTCTGACATCCTTCCTTTTCCTTTTTTTTTTTTTTTTAAAGCACTTACATGGGGCTTTCCTGTTCTTTCTAAGTGCTTTATTTTATTTTATTTTTTAAAGATTCTATTTATTTATTCATGAGAGATGCACAGAAAGAGAGGTAGAGACACAGGCAGAGGGAGAAGCAGGCTCCATGCAAGGAGCCCGACGTGGGACTTGATCCTGGGACTCCAGGATCATGCCCTGAGCTGAAGACAGGCGCCAAACCGCTGAGCCACCCAGGGATCCCTATTTTATTTTTTAAGATCTTATTTATTTGAGAGAGAAAGAGAGCACAAACAGGGGAAGGGAGAAGCAGGTTTCCCGCTGAGCAGAGAGCCCAACATGGGACTCTAACCCAGGAACCTGGGATCATGACCTGGGCCAAAGGCAGACACTTCAACGGAGCCCCCCAACTGCCCCTTCTAAGTGTTTTATGAGTACTAACTGATTTAGCAACCCTAGAAAGAAGGCTCAGTCCTTCTTGTTCTTTGGATGTGGCAGATGGCTCAGAGACGAGCCCAAGGCCCCGTGACGTGTGGGGATGACCAGCATGCGATGTCACCAGGCACTAGGGTCACTCAGAGACAGGGAGGGGGTCTGTGCTGTGGGAAGAAGCCAGCACCTCTCCCTTGGGTCTCAGGCACACATTTCCTGACTCATTGCTTTATTTCTTTAGGCCCCATCTTATTTCTTCGGGTACCCTGAGCTGTGAGGCCATTGCTAAGCCTGCTCATGTGAACAGGGGCCCATGTTCAGCCCGGTCAGTGTCCTCTGGGATGGCAAGGGTGCCACTTACTCTGTGGTCAAGGGCTTAGAGCCGTGAGTCAGGGTGGCGGGGCCTTTGCCCACCCCAGAGGCTCGGGGGATGACAGGGCTGCCTCCTCCCAGTCAACATGGACGGGCCCCACCCCAAGGGAAGGAAAACCTGAAACAGCTGCTCCTCAGGAAGCTAAGAAGAGTCCACATCAGCATTAGCATCAGCTGGGCCCAGCCACACTCATCACCTGTGCATTGAGGCTGAGCTCCCCCAGGGTGGGACCCTGTCTGTCCCCAGCCCTGAAAAGTCTGCTGCTGGATGGGTGCTCAGTGACTGCGGCTGGGCTTAGCTCCTGCGCAGAAGGAGCCCTGGGATTAGAAGCTTGTTTACCCATGAGATTAAGGTCCTGTGGAGAACAGCCTGGCTGGTCAGGGGCCCTGGGTTCAAATCCCAGTGGGGTCACTCACAGGCTGCATGACCTCAAAATGGAATTAATTTGTGCACAGTGGCTGAGGCTGGACTCTAGAAAGTTCTAAATTTTCCTCCCTCCAAATTCTGAAGCAAGCAAGCATGGTGCCGTGGCCATAGTCAAGGGAGGACCAGGGTGCCAGAGGGGCTAGGTCCCAGCTCCCTGGACCTCTTCCCCTCCTGCCCCTCCTGGTCCCCTGTCTCCGGGCTGAGTGCAACCCACCAGGAAGCCTGAGCCAGAACCATCCAGCCGAGCTGTTCCTGGCTCCGCGGAGTGGGCCCAGACTCGACATGGGAAGTGTTGGTGTTGTAGCCACTTAGTGCTGAGACAATTTGTTGCACAGGCAACCCCATCTCTTAGAGAGATTTTGGTGGATGCCTGCTCCTCCCATGTCGTCTCCCCTGGAGGTGGGGTGACCCTGGCTCTCCGCAGTGATGCTCAGGCTGTGGCTCCCCCAGCGCAGACATCTCCATCGTCCTCACCTCCTAGTTTTACCTGGTGACGAAGCGAGACACTATCTGTAGCTCTGGGGACAAGAGGTGGAGATTTGAACTTTCTTTCTTTCTTTCTTTCTTTTTTTTAAGATTTTATTTATTTATTCATGAGAGACCCCTGGGCTGAAGGCGGCGCTAAACGGCTGAGCCACCCAGGGATCCCCTGAACACTCTATTTTCATTTGCAAAAGTGGCAGAACTCAATTACCATAGTGTTTATTAAAAATTGGAGAGGGCCATGGAAAGCAGAGTCCTTGCTTGTTGTAGTGGGGAGTCGATGATACTGTTGAGGTTAGCAAATTGAAGGAAGGAGACCCTGGAGAAGCATGGTTTTTGTCAGAAGTGGTGTTTGCCTTGGGGAGGACCAAGTGGGAGACCCATGCTTGTGGCTACAGACTCTTCTTCCCTGCGGGGTTTTGTACCCCAGACACGTCCTTGACAACACACCATATAGACATCATGCACACATGCACACATAACGTACGTATACACTACACATACACATGCACACCACACACACACATACACACACCCCACTCACTTGACACACATAGCTCTTTATAAAGCTCATCAGCTCCCACCAGGAACCTCTCAGAGCCCTGAGACCAAGTGGTGGCAGCCAAATGCTCAGGGACAGCTGAGCACTGCATTGCATAGGAAGCCAGAAGTGTTTGCAGGAGGTGTCAGGGCTGCATGGTGGCTGGAGTGTCACACTCCCTAATGAACATGCAGGAAGCCGGGCAAGCAGGCCAGTAGCTTCTCACCAGAGAGGATGGCAAAAGCTCATTTCCTTTCCCAGATGGGTGCTGCGTTGAACTCTTGATAAAAATGCTGGGGAAAGGGTCTGTCCCAGCAGGACAGAGCTAATCCAAGGATTCCCAAATGACTACTTGCTCATTATTATGTATTTTGTTTACTCAGCCCACCTTTTGAGTCACCCTTCAGGATGTGCAAATCCTTCCTCTCCGCTTTATCAGCCTCCCCCCCCCACCCCCAGATTAGAGTACCAACACCACTCCTCCCCAGTGCTCTTCCCTGGATTGGGTAGAAGCCTGACTCCACGTGGATGGGCTCAGTACCTGCAGCCTAGAAACTGTGATCCAGTCTGGGCTGTGAAGACTTTCCATCTAGAACAGGGTGACCCCAAAGGTGGACTGGACTAAGATCTCCTCTCTAATTAAACCCTTCGAGTTTTTTAGCAAAAAGTAACTCATCCATCCATGCATTCTTGGTTCTCTTCCTCCCTCCTTCCCTCCCCACCCCACAACCCTACCCAGCACAAACTGTTTGAGCACTGGTTGTTTGCCAGGCACTGGGCTAGGCAGGATCACAGGTCCCAACAAGAGAGTGTCTGTCCCTAGCTGAGCTACTACTCTGCTGGATATCTGTCTCCGGAATGCTAGCAGGGAGCATCACCTAGCTGTTCCCATGAGGGTCAAGAGCATCCAGAGAACAGGGACGCAGTGGTCAGGGAGAGCTGGGGGTGCTCAGAACACCAGGGGAAGATTTTCATGGAGGAAATGAAATTTGTGCTACACTTGCCAGATGAGAATCTCTGGCAAGAGAAAGAGGAGAGAAGAATAAGCCCAAAGCTGGTCACTCAGGGCTGTTCTGTGTTGCACGCAAGGTGGTTGGCGGCAGGGCATGGGCTGGAAGCCAGGCTGGGCCTTGGGAGAGTCTCCCGGGAGGCTCTGAAGGGGGCACTGTGTCTGTGTCACAGAAGGGACAGGCTAGGAGTCACCTGGCAGAGGGGCACCATTTATTTTATTTTTTTAAATATATTTATTCGTGAGAGACACAGAGAGAGAGAGGCAGAGACACAGGCAGAGGGAGAGTGCAGTGAGCCCGACACGGGATTCCATGGGATTCCATCCCGGGTCTCCAGGACCACTCCCCGGGCCGAAGGCGGTGCTAAACCGCTGAGCCCCCTCCCCACCCCGGGTTGCCCAGGGGCACCGTTCAGAGTGAGCACTAGCCTCCTGTTTGCTCCAGCGCTCCTGAAAGTGAAAGTATTTGTATATTTATTTGTTTATTTATTTTTTAAAGATTTTATTTATTTATTCATGAGAGAGAGAGAGAGAGAGAGAGAGAGGCAGAGACACAGGCAGAGGGAGAAGTGGGCTCCATGCATGGAGCCTGACATGGGACTTGATCCCGGGACCCCAGGATCATGCCCTGGGCTGAAGGCAGGTGCTTAAACTGCTGAGCCACCCAGGCTGCTCGAAAGTGAAAGTATTTAGAAAGGCATAGAAGAGTCTTTTGCAAGAAAGGGTGGTGGTAGAGAAGTAACAGAAGTTAATTTTATTTTACTTTTTAGGTTTATTTCTTTATTTTGGGAGGGGGGAAGGGACGGAGCAACAAGAGAATCTCCAGCAGACCACGCATTGAGTGTGCTGACCATGGAGCCCAACATGGGGCTTGATCTCATGACCCTGAGATCCTGACCTGCCTGAAAACAGGAGTTGGATGCTCCACTGACTGAGCCCCCAGGTGCCCTAAAGTAACATAAATTTGGAGGGAAACATTGACTTACATGGCGCTAACTTTAGAGTGTTAAATATTCATTTGCATATAGCATGATTATGTTTGGAGCATTTAGAGCGAGAAAAAAACCTCTCTGTTCATCTGTTCTTACTCTCAAACGCTCAGGGAAAGCCCAAAAAGGACCTCAGGAAAACATTTTTTTCTGTTTTTTTTGGGGGGGGGAGGGGGGAGCCCTCTTTACCTCTCTCAGGCGTTTGGGAAGCCGAGGAATCATCTGGATCATCTGGAATGGGCCAGATCACTGTCACCTTCATGGCAGGACAGATGTTTCCCCTCACAGGCCTGCTTTTGCAACCCCAGCCAGCCTCCCCCTGCTCCTGTCCTATCCCTGGACTGTGTGCCCAGCAAGGCCGGTTCAGGAGGCAGGGGTCCCAGTTGTCAGTGCTCATGCAGGTTCCTGGGCGGTTCCGGGCAGGAGTCCCCTTGCCCGGGCACTGGCCCACAGAACAGACCCGCCCTGGAGAAGGTGGCAGGTGCCGGAGTGGGAGGTTGTGGAAGAGCCGAGCAGGGCTTGGAGCAGGTGCAGAGCGGGAGCCCACCCTCACAGTCCCAGCACTACCATGCTGTGCAGAACGGCAGGGCCAGGCCACAGCAGGTCAGGGAAGCCACTGCAGGATCCTGGGAATTCCACATGGAGAGGGCAGTCAGCTGGGAGGATGGGCCACCTAAAGGCCACCTGGGTTGGAGGAGACTTTGGTCCTAACACATATGCGCGCAACAGATCCAGTGTGAGTGCAGGGTACAGCCGACCCTTGAACAAGGGTTTGGGGTGCCAACCCCTCTGGGCCATTGAAAATCCCCGCATAACTTTCAACTCCCCCAGAACATAACTACTCGACCAGAAACCTTACTGATAACATAAACAGTTGATTAACCCGTATTTTGCATGTTCTAGGTGTTATATGCTGTATTTTTGCAATATAGTATGCTACAGAAAAGAAAATGTCATTAAGAAAATCGTAAGGAGGGCATCCCTGGGTGGCTCAGCGGTTTAGCGCCTGCCTTTGGCCCAGGGCGCAGTCTGGAGACCCGGGATCGAGTCCTGCGTCGGGCTCCCTGCATGGAGCCTCCTTCTCCCTCCTCCTGTGTCTTTGCCTCTCTCTCTCTCTCTCTCTCTCTCTCTCTGTATCATAAATAAATAAATCAATCTAAAAAAAATAAAAAAGAAAATCGTAAGGAGGGACGCCTGGGTGACTGGTTGAGTGTCTGCCTTCAGCTCAGGGCGTGATCCTGGAGTCCTGGGATTGAGTCCTATATTGGGCTCCTTGAATGGAGCATGCTTCTATCTCTGCCTCTCTCTCTGCCTCTCTCCTCTGTCTCTCATGAATAAGTAAATAAAATCTTTAAAAAATAAAATAAAAGAAAATCGTAAGGAGGGAGCATCTGAGTGGGTTAGTGGGTTGAGCATTTGACTCTTGATTTTGTCTCAGGTTGAGATCTCAGGGTCGTGAGATAGAGTCCTGTGTTGGGGGGTCTACGCTCAGCAGGATGTCTGCTTCTCCCTCTCTGCCTGCCCCCCACCGCATTTGTGCTCTCTAAATAAATAAATAAATCTTAAAAAAAAAAAAAAGAAAAGAAAACCATAAGGAAGAGAAGATGCACTTACAACACTGGACTTTATCTATTGAAAAAAATCTGTGTGTAATCAGCCCTGTGTAGTTCAGACCCATGATGTTCCAAGGTATTTGCATTCTTGTATGGCGTTCATACAGTTAATACTCTTAGCATCCCAACATATCTGTGAAAAATAAAAGTCTTGGGCAGCCCGGGTGGCTCAGCGGTTTGGTGCCGCCTTCAGCCCAGGGTTTGACCCTGGAGACTTGGGATTGGGTCCCACGTCGGGCTCCCTGCATGGAGCCTGCTTCTCCCTCTGTCTGTGTCTCTGCCACTCTCTCTCTCTCTGTGTCTCTCATGAATAAATAAGTAAAATCTTAAAGAAAAAAATTAAAATAAAATTCTTCCCATACACCGGAAGGTAACAGGACATTGTATGTTAACTATACTGGAATTAAAACAAAAAACAAAAAACACCCCCCACCCCGCCATTTTACCATTCCCTAGTTTAAAAAAAAAAAAAAAAAAAAAGTCTTTGCAAAACGTTAAAATCCCGAGCAATACAGGTTAGTAGATGGTATGGATTTTTTCCACCTTATCATGCCTTGGGGAGAAGGGGCATATTTAGACAGCATTATAAGTAGTCTTCCCTCCCAAGGGTCAGAAGAGGCAAGATTTTGTTGTGCTCCCCTCTTGGAGCCTACCCCGCACCCCACCCGCAGACTGCCAGACCAGACTGTCCACCCAGATCCACAGTCTCTGCAGGCAGGCCTGCTTCCCCACCCGGCTGTGCATGACAAAGGCCGCTGGCCTCCCTCCTGCTGGCTAATGAGTCCCTGGTAAAAAGTGTCCCAATCCACATTCGTGTTTTTCTTTTGGCCACTAGCTAATTGCCCAATTATTTTATTTCCCCAGCAAAACTTTAGTCGGCCTGGAATCCACATTCTGGACTAAAAGCCTGTGTCCAGGAAGCCTGGGGAGTAGGGGGGTTTGGCCTCTGTCTGCTTCTCTGTGGCCCCTGCCCAGCTCAGGCCCCACTGGACTGAGTCCCACATCATCTGAGGCTGTGGGGTGCACCTTGCCTGCTTTGGGAGTCCAGCACGACTGTATGCCGGAAAGATCTTCAGGGTGTGGAAAGAATTTGGGCTTGGGAATCCAAGGCCTGGCTTATGCCAGCAGCCTTAGGAACTGTGGGAAGTTGGGGGAAGGGGTCACCTCTCTGAATCTCGGTTTTCTTGGCTTTAAAAATGGGGGTGGGAGGGGCAGATTGGCCTGGACAGTCCATGTCAGCTCTCAGCTCCCCGATTCTATAAAGTAGCAGAGCAGGAGCAGGGGGTCTCTTGCTGGGAAAACCCCTGGAGTGCCAAATGCTCCCAGGAGCTCCCTGACTAAGGGAGGTCCCCAGGATCTAGAATAATTCTGTTTCCTAACTGTGGACCACCTGCTCAGGTGCCCACTGCCCGTGTGGGCCTCCCTGAGCAGCAGGTCCTGGAAGCCCATTCCCCTGTCAGAAATGCTGGATGTTGAGAGCATTGAGTTGTCTGGGTGCTGGGAGGCCCACCCAGGAGCACAGTGACAAGTCTGGGGGAGGCAGACGATCCAGCACAGGAGGGGTACTTTACTTTCTTCTTGGGAAAATGAAGTTTCAGTGTAACTGGCTGGTGACCCTAGGTGCAATAGGGGCTGGGGCCCCTGAGGGGAGCGGGGAGAGCCTGGTATCTGTGTGCCCGGTGGGCCGGGAGCAGCTGTCCTGGAGGCCTGACCTCCCCTAGCCCTGTTAGAACAAGTCCCTGCTGAAACCAGCACGGGGCCCCCTGTGACCTCATCGTGAGCCTCCAGCTCCAGAGGGCTCGTGGGGCCTAGATGCTGGGGCCCTAGGGAGGGGTCCCTGGCCTCGCAGGGCAGCCCAGTGTTACTTCCTTGGCACCATCCTGGCCAGTGATAAGCCACCGGACTTCCTCTCTCTGCAAATGGCAAGGGTGGCGGCCTGTTGCATATTTATGGAACACCAACTCAGGACAGCTTCAGGGACAAAGGGCCACAGGCACTTCACCTGCGAATGGGTCACTTCTGCACCTTTTGGCTTGATTTAAAGCCCAAATGTTTGCATCCAGTGAGCCCCTGCTAATCACTTGCAAAGAAAAGCCTCAGCTCTGCTCCTGAGGAGGCTGCACTTGGTCCAGAGAGAGCAGGAGGCGTGGGGGGGGGGGGGGTGCAATGGGTAGGTGGTGCCTCCTGGGTCAGGGGTGTTCAGACAGTGGGAGACAGGAGCACCTCACTCCCTCTGGGTTGCACAAATTCAGGTAGGAAGGAGCTGAGGCCACCCCTCTCCTGCCCTGGTTTGGCTGCCGGGTGCCTGCACCTCTGCTTCCCTGCACAGGTACGGAATTCGGGGATCCGTGTTGGCCAGAATCCCTTCCAACATCCCCGCCTCTGACACTCCCAGCTGTGTGACTCGGGCAAGTCAGGCAATGGTTTTACACCTGAGTTTCTTTATCAAATGAGATCAGAATGGTGAGCTGTTGTCAGGATAAAGTACTGGGTGTGGGGAGGCGGGGGCTGAAATGGGAAGGGGTCAAAAGGTACAGACTTCTTGTCATAAAAGACGTCTGTTCTGGGGATGTGCATCCCCCACGCAGCATGGTGAAGATACTTACCAATACTCTGTTGCCTATTTGAAAGTTGGTAAGAGAACAGATCTTAAAGCTTCTTAGCATAAGGAAAACAATTTTATTACTGTGTCTAGTGACTCGTGTGAAGCAGACTTACCAGTGGGGATCAGCTTGCTACATATATAAATATCAAATCTTTATGTTGTATACCTGAAACTCATATAATGTTATATGTCAATGATACCTGAATTAAAAAAAAAAAAGAGTTAATGTATCTAAAGCACTCAGAACATCATGGAACCCATAGGCACTATTAGCCATTATGTTTATTATGCACCTGCACATATGAATATGCATATGCATATGGTGGCAATTTGTGCACAATGTCCCTGGGCTCTTATCCTGAGGACATTCTGCCCTTGAGCACCAGAAGTTTTACTCTTTCTCTGCCTGAGATGTGTGGGAGCACAGGGGAAGAGGCATGGCAGGAGATACCTGTCAGGGACACAGCATCCATCTGCCAGGCCCCTTGGCACTCAAACATCGTCTATTCCAGAATATGATAGAATGAGGCTGACATGGTTTGGGAAGGGCTGTCTCCTGCATTTCCTCTGTGAGGGGGTCTCTGGGGTCAGATGTGTGCGTTGGTCTCCTGGTCTCCAGCTGAGTGAACGAGGGCAGGTTCCTTCCCTGAACAGTATTCTGACTTTGTGTCTGGAAGGTGCATTTGGATACCTGCCTCCTCGGGCTGTTGTGAACACATGCTCAGAGATGAGAATAGTGCCTGGCACAGTGAGCACTCAAGAAATGATTGTTGTTGTTGTGGCCATTTTTAGAAAGGCCACAGGTAACCCTTATAGTGTGCTTATGGTATACCAGGCTCTGGGCTATGCATCCTCTACATGTTAATGCATTTGATTTCCAGACTAGTCATGTGAAGTAGACCCGATTATTATCATCCCTCCTTCTGATGGGGAAACTGAATCACTAAGACCTTCAGGATCTTGCTAGAAGGTCAAACAGCCAGTTAAGCACACAGGCCCCATACTTGCACCCAGCCAACCTAAACTATGTGTTTGGGAGGCCCTGAGAGGCTCCCACCCCCATGTGCTCCACACTTCAGGCTTTGGACAGGACATGACTCTGGGCAGCTATGACCTCGTTTTTCAGGTCCCTGTCCCTTGCTCCGGGTCCACCTGAGCACCCATGTGAGCCTGAGGCCAGGCTCACCGTGTGGAGTGCTCCCAGAGTGACTGGCACAGCCTGCGTGGCTTTTCCCACTCTGAGGTCGGTCGTGTGACTGTGAAGACACTTGCAAAACTGCCCTTTCTGGGACAGCCAGAGATCTGGGCCTGACAGCGGCAGCTTCCTCAGTCACGGACAGGACACGGTCCTCTGAGGGTCCGTGGAGAGGAGCAGGAGAGGGACTGTAGAGATGGAGTGTGGGGGATGGGGGTCCAGGGACTTCTGTGAGAGCTCACAGAATGGGGCCTGGCCAGGAGCAGACAGGAATTCAGAATCCTCTCCCTCCTTCCTTCCCGACGAACACACGGAGACCCAGACTGGCCTCCAGGAAGGAGATTTCAATAGCTGCCTAATAGGATTCTCTTTCTTACAGAATAGGCCCACTTCTTCATAGACTAGGACTGGGGTAGGGTCAGGAAAAGTCAACATGCCCTAAAGTTAGCCCTGAGCTGCCCAGACAGCAGCAGCCAGAGGCCCCAGGCTGGTGTGGCAACCAGACAGGCTCTAGTGCCCCTTCTAGACAGCCCCCTCCTCCAGGCTCCTGGACCTGTTTGGCTGCTGGGCTCCCAGGAGGTCCGAGGGGTGTGACCTTCCTCTCTCCAGGCCTCCCTTCTGGCCTCCCCCCTTCCCTCCCTCCACCCCAGCCAGGCCCAGAGCTGCCTATAAAGCTGGCCCAGCCTGGCCCTCCGCACAGCCGGCTGGGACCCTCCTGAAGCCTCCCAGGGGACACGTCAGCTCTGTTCCTCGTCCCCCTCCCCAGCCAGCGGCACCATGACGCCCGTGTGGCTGTGCTGGGCCCTGTGGGCGCTGCCCCTGACCGGCCCCGGAGCTGCCCTGAGCGGGGAGCGGATCCTGGGCGGCCTGCTGCGCCAGCTGCACCTCAGCCAGGTGCCCGTCCTGGATGAGGGCGACGTGGAGGCACTGGTCACCCCTGCCCATGTGACGGCCCAGTACGTGGCCCTGCTGCGGCGTAGTCATGGGGCCCACTCCCGAGGGAAGAGGTTCAGCCAGAGATTCCGAGGTGAGACCTGCCTGCTGGCTGCCGCATCCCGGTCCTTGTGGGGGGGCCCGTTCTGGGGAGGCCATCGGCAGGGCCGGGACGGGGGCCCCTGGACAGCGAGGACGGCTGTATCCAGGCCCTGTCTGGATCTGCATGCTGGCCAGGAGCAGAAGAGGGACCCCTGGGCTTGGGACTCGGCTCTGGTACTTGTTGTCCTGCCCTGGACGAGTCACCCAACAGCTCTGAGCCTGATGGCTTCTGTGAAATGACGGTAAAGCAGCTCTGACTACCTCCCAGACCCATGGGCCATTTATGAGACGACCTGGAAGGGCCCATTCCAGCATTTTAAAGTCAGCCTATCAGAGCTGGGCCAGGTGTGAATCCCACCCCACCTTCCTGCCTCCCTGGGGCTGGGGCTCACCTCCTCAGTGCCCGGACACAGACCCACACCTCCTGCTTTCCAGCCAGGCCGGGTCAGGTGCCTGGAGGCCTGGCGACTCAGCAGCGGTGACTGCTGGCGGCCGTGTGGCCGGCAGGTCTGCCGATGAGGCTGCCACCCTGGAGCCCCAGGTGTCAGGGACACATGGACTGGTGTATCTGAGGAGGGTGCTGTACATGTCCTGCCTCTGCCTGGTAAAAGCTGGTTATAGGCCCTGGATTCCTCTTCCTCCAGGTGGGGACATCTCCCTGGGCATGACAGGGAAATGAGAGGAATTCAGGGCTCTTGCTCTGCCTCTTAGGACACTCTTAGGACCAGAGATTTCCATGGTGGGATTCTCTCCCTCTCTCTCCACTGGCCCTCCCATTTTTGCTGTGTCCTCTTTGCCCAAAGAAGGCTGCATGTCCAGGGGTCTGGCTGGCTTGGTCAGTGGAACACTGGGCTCCCGATGTCCCGGTTGTGAGTTTGAGACCCACACTGGGCATAGAGATGACTTAAAAATAAAATCTTAGGGGCGCCCAGGTGGCTCAGTTGGTTAAGTATGGACTCTTGATTTTAGCTGGGGTCATAATCTCAGGTTGGTGACATTGCCCTGGGCTCTGCACTGAGCAAGAAGCCTGCTTGAGATGGTCTCTCCCTCTGCCCCCCCCCAGAATGAAATGAAATGAAATAAAACAAAATAAAATAAATAAAAGTAAAATCTTAAAAAGCAAACAAAAAGAAAGGCTGCAAGTCTGTGCACTTGAGGTGAACCCCAGCCCCCAGTCCTCTGTGCAGACTCCGGGCTCTGCTGCCCCTTGAAGCTGCCCTGAGGCTGGAGAGGCATCCTAACCCCATGCCTGTCCACAGAGGTGGCGGGCAGGTGGCTGGCGACAGAGGCCTCCACGCACCTGCTGGTGTTTGGCATGGAGCGGCGGTTGCCCCCCAACAGTGAGCTGCTGCGGGCGGTGCTGCGCCTCTTCCAGGAGCCGGTACCCAGGGCGGCGCTCCGCAGGCTCGAGCGGCTGTCCCCGCACAGCGCCCGCGCCCGCGTCACCATCGAGTGGCTGCAAGTCCGAGACGACGGCCCCAACCGCACCTCCCTGGTGGACTCCAGGTGGGGGCTGCGAGCGGGGCGGGGCGGGGCGGGGAGGGAGGGGAGGGCCAGGGGGCGGGTCCCAGCTGGGGGAGACGGCGGGAAGGGGAGGGGAGGGGAGGGGGCCGGGGGCGTCCCCAGCGGGGTGGCGCGGAGGGGAGCCACCCCCACCCCCGGACCCACCCCCCTCCTCCCCAGCTCAGGCCCCTGTCCCCCTTGGCCCCCTGTGGCACGCAGGCTGGTGTCCCTCCACGAGAGCGGCTGGAAGGCCTTTGACGTGACGGAGGCCGTGACCTTCTGGCAGCAGCTGAGCCGGCCTCGGCAGCC
This sequence comes from Vulpes lagopus, assembly GCF_018345385.1. NCBI lineage: Eukaryota > Metazoa > Chordata > Mammalia > Carnivora > Canidae > Vulpes > Vulpes lagopus. The sequence goes on along the minus strand of NC_054824.1, from coordinate 147,236,901 downwards.
CCTGCTCCTGCAGGTGTCGGTGCAGAGGGAGCACCTGGGCCCGCCGGCCTCCGGTGCCCACAGGCTGGTGCGCTTTGCCTCCCAGGGGCCCACGGGCGCCGGGCAGGGGGAGCCCCGGCTGGAGCTGCACACCCTGGACCTGGGGACCTACGGGTAGGCGCCGGGCCTGTGGATGGGGCACCTAGGACTGCCACCTCCGTTGAAGGGGCTCTTTTGGGGTGCGGGTGCGGGTGCGGGAGATTTCTCCGGCCACTCTCGGGGCTGATGGCACTTGTTCTGTGCTGTTTGGCCACTGGTAGTCATCCAGCCGTATCACAAGCAGCCTTTTGAACACAGCCAGGATGGAACACTTCCCTCCTAGACGCGCCCCTCCCCCAGGGCCTTCCCCCTGCCCCGGGCACCCTCAGCTGACCCCTGCCTCTCCTTGTCCCCGCAGAGCTCAGGGCGACTGTGACCCCGAGGTGCCGGTGACGCAGGCTGCCCGCTGCTGCCGCCAGGAGGTGTACATTGACCTGCGGGGGATGAAGTGGGCGGAGAACTGGGTCCTGGAGCCCCCGGGGTTCCTGGCCTACGAGTGTGTGGGCACCTGTCAGCAGCCCCCGCGGCCCCTGCCCTTCGAGTGGCCACTTCTGGGGCCACGGCAGTGCGTCCCCTCGGAGACGACATCGCTGCCCATGATCGTCACTGTCAAGGAGGGAGGCAGGCCCAGGCCCCGGGTGGTCAGCCTGCCCAACATGAGGGTGCAGAAGTGTAGCTGCTCCTGGGACGGGATGCCCGTGCCAAGGAAGCTGGAGGCTTAGGTGTGGGGCGCAGTGCCAAGGCCTCTGACTGGACAGGTGCACAGAAGCAGGTCTTGATGTAGGTGTGAAAATCCTCCTTAGTGACCCCGGCCCAACTCGTCCCTGCTTTACCTCTGCTGCATGGTCTTTTGTTTCCTGTCCTCCTGAGCCTCACCCACCTAAGCACTTCCAAGAGTCACTATCGCAGCAGTGAGGACTACCAAGCTTTAGAAGGAAATCCCAGCCTACTTGTGAAAAGATGCAGCTGGGCATGGACAGACTGGTAGCTGGGAGCTTCTCTCCAGCAAATCCTCAGCTGCGTATGGGATGACATGCCTTGTGATGTGAACTGCGGAAACAGACTGATATACCCCATTACATTATGAGAATTAAAAGAGAATTTTTAAAAATCTCCTGGTTTTCCCTAGGTAGGGAGGAGGTCTAAAACAGAACTCCTGTTCCCCAAAACGTTGATCCATTCTGGACTCTTGTAAACATAGTTGGGTCCCCCACTCCCCTGAGAGATTATGAGGAGGGAGGACCAAGGGTTTCCAGCTGGGGAGAGTGGGCAGGCAGTCAGGACACCTGGCTTCTGGATCTAACAGGACCTCAACTGTGATCTCAAGCCAACGGGGAAGCCCTTGGCAACTGTTTCTGCTTACAAGGGAGGAGGTGGGATTCAGCTCTGAGTCATTACCCTGGGGGACAGAGAGCCCTAACCTCCCCCTCTCCTCCCCCTTAGACCCAGCATTTTCTGTGCATAGTTAGGTCATTTCCCCCACTGCTTTAGAGGATATACCACCAGGACCCACATGTATTTACTTTTATTAAAATTTAGCAAAAGCAGTTGAGTGTAGATAATCTGCTGAAATAAAGTGATGTTTCACTCTGTGCCTCTGCATTTATTTTCTGGTGCCCCTTGAGCCAGAGAGAAGGGGTGATGACAGGGACAAGCTCTCATAACGATGTGATGAAAGGAGGTGATCAAGATCCTCCAGTCTATGGGGCTGCCAAACACTGCAAAAATCAACTTTAGATTAAGCTCTCATTTATAATACTTATATCCTCCCCCAGCTCTCACAATACCAAAACCGGTATTGTGAACAATCACTCACACATGCCCCTTCTTTAGAAAGTATTTTCACCCTGGCAGTGGGTATGGGGATGGGACCTGGGGTGACAGTGGTGTAGCAAGCAAGCTAGCACTTGTTGAGCACTCACTATAAGCCAGGGTGCTGTGCTAGGCGATTCTGTATACATCACTTAAGTCTTGCAACAAATTCCTTGAAGTTGGTATTATTATTCCCATTTTCCAGATGAAGAAATTGGGACTGGGGTGATGAAAATCTGTTGAATCTCTATGCCACAAAATGGCTTATAATGATGATATGGGCATTGGCTACCATGTCATCTGGAAGCCGCCACATCTGGGAGTGCCCCTATGTTTCCCTTTCCAGACAACGGGGTTTCCTTATGACTGGCTATTGAAGTTCTTGGACTCCGTTTTTATCCACAAAACTAATTAATAACAGCGGAATAATGGAGGGAAAGATGGAGCTAGTGTCTGGACAGCCAGGATCTAAGAACGCGGCAAGCATACTGTTGGAGGCAGGTGAGAGGACTTGGCTCTGAAAGAAATGCCTAGATCACCTGCATAAGACATCTGAATGAAGCCCTTCCCTATGGGATGTTGAGTACCAGGATATACTGTTTTTTGCTTTACAAGAATGGTATGGATTCCTTCTAAAGAATTCTACTCAGTGACCTCTCTGTGAGTCTGTGGACTCCCAGCCAATCACATTTAATCAGTGGTAAAGTGGGCCTGCTCCCATCATCCCATGTGAGCTAAAATATCCAGGAGATTGGGTCCAATTTAAAATGTAAAGATGGGTTTATCAGCACAGGGAGACAGCGTGGTAGACAGAACGTTCTCCCCCAAAACATCCATGCCTCTCAGTCCTTGGAGCCTGTGACTCTTATTCTATACTTCAAATGTGACTCTGTTATTCGATACTTCAAAAGGGATTCTGCAGTTGTAATTAAGGTTACAGACCACAAAATAAGGAGACGATCTTGGATTAACCAAGTGTACCCAATCGAATCACAGGATTCCTTCAAAGTAGAGAACTTTCTGGGATCCCTGGGTGGTGCAGCGGTTTGGCGCCTGCCTTTGGCCCAGGGCGTGATCCTGGAGACCCGGGATCGAATCCCACATCAGGCTCCCGGTGCATGGAGCCTGCTTCTCCTTCCGCCTGTGTCTTTGCCTCTCTCTCTCTCTCTGTGACTATCATAAATAAATAAAAATAAATTAAAAAAAAACAACAAAGTAGAGAACTTTCTCTGGCTGAAGGCATAGTGGTGAGGCTGCAGGGAAGGTCAATGAGAAGATGCGACCTGTGAGTTGGACCTAGGTGATGGAGGCTCCTCATCCCTTCTCTTGTCCTTGGAATGTGGGTTCCAGTTGCCTTGCCTGCTCCCAAAAGCTTCCCCCCAGGACAGACTTGGGATAGTGATGTGGTATTGGGACCATCAGGAGGGAGGGGGTATGTGACTGGACCCCAGTGAAGCCTCCCTCGAACCTTTAGGATGTGGTGGGTGGGCACGTGGTCCACCACCTTGCAGCCCCCAAGACCACCTCCTAGCTCAGATTCCTGAGCTCATTCAGCCCATTGGGAGTGGCCTGCCTCTGTCCCTCCTGGTCCACCGTGTCTGTGGGCTGGCTTCAGATCACACCCAGGAGCTCCCAGGAGGATCCCCAAAAGGGCAGAAGAGGAGGCCAGAAATATTTGAAGTATGAAAACGGCTAGACCTGGTTTGAAGATGAAGGAGACCATGAGCCAGGGAATGTGCTGAGGGGGACCTCACTCCTATAGCCATGTGGAGCCAAATTCTGCCAGTAACCTGAATGAGTCGGAGTCCCAATTCTCCCACCGAGTGTCTGGAGAAGAATTCGGATCAGCCATCTTGATGTGGCCTGTGGGATCTAGAGCAGAGGCACCAGCTCGACCCACTCAGACTTTTGACCTGCAAAATGTGAGGTGATACATTTATTCTGATACAAGACTAGCAGTGCATTTTTATGGCAGTAGCAGCAATTAAGACAGTTGAGGTCCATTAGAAGTGAGGTGTAATTACAATCTGTTTCCACTTAAAAGGCGAAGTAACAGCATTAAAGATAATTTTGAATGACCTGGAAACTGCCCATAACCCCACCATGATTTGTTTTTTGCATATCTCATTTACATACAACCTGACCTGTTTATATACAACGTGAGCACCTATTGGTTTTAAAAATCAGGTTTTTTTTTTTTTTTTTTTTTAAGATTTATTTATTTATATGAGAGAGAGCCCATGCACAAGCAGGGGGAGTGGCAGAAGGAGAGGCAGAAGCAGATTCCCTGCTGAGCAGGGAGCAGGCTGCTGTGAGGCTGCATCCCAAGACCCCAAGATCATGACTTGAGCCAAAGGCAGACGCTTCACTGACTGAGCTACCCAGGCACCCCTAAACATCAGGTTTAAGATGTACCTGACTCCAGGACAAAGAAGTATAGAGTTAAATTCCAAAGAGTCACATTAGATCTCTTTAAGTGATAGGATTAGAAGCAATGTTCGTTTTTCTATTTGATCAAATTTAAAATTTTTCTACAATCAACATGGATTACTGGTATAATTTAAAAAGGAGAAAAAAATGCATGCAAAATGTGCCTCCCTGGAGAGGTCCGTAAGTCAGGGAGGACTGGGGTTCTGGAGACTTGCCATAGGATTAGCTGGAAGCATCTCAGGATCCTCCTTCATTCCCTGGATCTCTTCCATTGTTAGGATATGAGCCAGCTAATTAGAGCCAGACTAGGAAGGAGGCCCAGAGGCCCTGGGGGTGAGAAACGTGGACAAGTGGAGGCAGAAATGACCCCTTATTCACTTTGTTTGGGAAGGTAGGAGGGGGAGGAGCAGGACTGTGGGAGGAGGGGGGTAGAGAGGTAGGAGGAGGAGAGGGGGGAAGGTGGGCAGCCCTGGAAGCTGGGTGAGCTTCCCTGGTTTCCTTCAGGACTTCTCTCTGCCTGTTCAGGGGTAGAGTGGGCACCCAAGGACACAGCTGCCAGCCCTGGAGCCTGGGTATACACTGCAGGATGGTGGCACTGGGCTGACCCTCCTGAAGAGGCATCCTAAGTGGCCCAGGGAAGGAAGGGTCTTTCTTCTCTGTATCTCACCAAGTGAACCATGGCAGAGCCATAAGAGTCAGCAAGGTCATACAAGAGAAGGAAATGGGACTGCCTGTAATTAAAACATAGAACTTTGTACACAAAAACTTTAAACTTTGGAGATGAAAAAAAAAAAACCAAGATGATAGATCTCAAAGTACCACACAAAAAAATAACCAGTTTTCAACCAGTGGCTCACTCATCCAAGATGTATCAAGAGGGCCAAGTGCCTCAGCAGAGCCCTCTCTCCTGTGGCCCAGCTGGTGGCCAAGCCAGCATGAGGGGCCACTGACGTGACCTCCTCCCCTGTCCCCGTGGTCCTCTACTGGACGCTGAAGCAGAGATACCAAGGCCAGCAGGTCAGGGATGGATGGATGTGTGAAAGGAGTGTGACGGGAATGACACAGCACACTGTGCCCCACCCCAACACACACACACACACACACACACACCACTTGGCTTTGGTGCAACCTCTTGGGTTGCAGGCCATAGCCAGAGAGGCAGGGGAAGCAAGGGGGCCTGCAGCCTTCCAAATGGACTGTGGGAAGCCCAGTATCCCTCAGAGGAGCATACAGCATTTAGAGGCACCCACCTTCCCCCACTGCCTGGCGAAGATTCTTCTACAAGAAAGGAGGCCCAGTGGAAGCTAGTAAGGACCAGAGAAGAGAGGAAAGAGTGGGCAGTGCTGGGCCCTGGGTCTCGTCCCTGGGCTCCTCCTGAGGCACGCGCCCCTTCCAGAAAGCATGCTCCTCAGTACCTTCCCAAGGATTGTACCAAAAGCCCCCCTTTCTTCAGCTAGTTTGCACTGTTGAGTTGCTGGTGCCATTAGGGCCAGGCTGTGGCATGGCCACCACGGGGAGCCTCTAAAGCCACTATGCATGGACATAGGCACATAATCAAAGAGTTAGACAAAGATTTTCTTACAGTAGTATGAGTAATTTTTTTTAAAAAAGTTTTATTTGAGAAAGAGCACAAGCAGGAGGCAGGGGCAGAGGAGAGGGAGAAGCAGACTCCCCGCTGAGCAGGGAGTGTAATTTGGGACTTCATCCCACAGCCCTGAGATCATGACCGGAGCTGAAGGCAGACCCTGAACCCACTGAGCCACCCAGGTGCCCCTGAATAATTTAAAACACTGTTATAAGTCTGTGAGGACAGGGACCTTTGCTCTGTTCATGGCTGTACCCCCAGAACCTGGCTCAGTGAGCATCTGTGGAATTGATAAACCTAATTCTGATGTTTGGGAGAACGGTTAGTGTGGTGCAGCCGTATAACAATATACTAAGTCATCACAGAAATCTTGTTTTAAGCAACTTTTCAATGACATTGGGAAATGTTTATTAACTATCTACAATAGACACTTCAAAACTGTATCTATGTCATTTATTTCCAAGGGTGGAAAACTATATATGCCTAGACATGAACATAAGGAAATACACCAGCAAGGTTTCCAAGAAACTATCCCCAGGAACTCTGATTGTGGGTGATTTTGACCTTTACTTTTTTGTATTTCCCGAATTTTCCTCAATATGCATGTGTTCCTTTTCCAATCAGAAAAAAATTATCAAGGGATCCCTGGGTGGCTCAGCGGTGGAGCGCCTTCCGCTCAGGGCGTGATCCTGGGAAACTGGGATGAGTCCCACGTCGGGCTCCCTGCATGGAGCCTGCTTCTCGCTCTGCCTGTGTCTCCGCTTCTCTCTCTCTCGCTCTGTGTCTCTCATGAATAAATAAATCTTTTTGTAAAAAAAGGAAAAAAATATCGAAATATTATTTTGCATAACAGTGAACAGTTGGTCCGTACCTTCAAGGGTTCAGGCAGCGAGGAGGCGGGGGCTTGCTCCGGGATGCGCGCGGGGAGGGTGGGGGAGGGGGCAGAGTCCCCCCAGCCCGGAGGGGGGCAGGTCTCTCCCGCCCCGGGCAGCCCCCAGGGGCCCCGCCCCCCGCCCCCGGGCTCGCCTGAGTTAGGACAGAAGCTGGAGAAAAGAACTAGTTGGAAAGCACACAGGTGAGAATGCAGGCGGCTGACCGCCCCCCGCCCCTTTCACACTGAGCAGTGGATCCTCCTCAAGGCAGGAAAGACGCCAGGCCTCCATCTCTTAAGAACCGCACAGGTTCGGGGGACCCCCGGGGGCGCTCCCGCGGCCACCCCCGCAGGCCGGGAGGACTTCCAGCCGGGACCCCGCTCGTCCCTCCAGGGCGGCTGACGGCCCGCGCCAGATACGGCACTAGCGGACCTCGACCCGGCCCCCGGCCCCAGCCCCCGGCCCCAGCCCCCGGCCCCAGCCCCCAGCCCCGGGCCCCAGCCCCAGCCCCACCGGCGGGGTGCGGGGCGATGCGGGTCCGGGTGGGCTGGCTGGGCGGAGCCCCCGCTGCCGGGCACCGCGCCAGAGGGCCCCACCGCCAATCCCGTGCGCGGGGGCGGGCACGTGGCCCGAGCTCCCGGCCGCGGATTGGCCCTCCGCGAGCTCCCGGCCGCGGATTGGTCCGTCCTCCAGAGCTCCCGGCCGCGGATTGGTCCGTCGCGGCGGGGCGGGGCGGGGCCCCGTGAGGCTCCGCGGCGCCCCTGCCGGGGAGGCGGTGGAAGCAGTCCCGGGGGCCCGGCCGGAAGCTGCGGGCCTCGGCCTGGGTCCGGCTTCCGGCGCGCGCGGCTGGCGAGGGCTCTCTGCGGCATCGTGTGTCCTGCGGCGGCTCCCGGGCGGCGCGGGGCGCGTTCCAGTGGCCATGAGCGTGGGCTTCATCGGCGCCGGCCAGCTGGCCTGTGCCCTGGCGCGCGGCTTCACGGCCGCAGGTGGGCGCGCGCGGGCGGGGGCGGGGGCGGGGGCGGGGGGCCGCAGCCTGGCCCGGGGATGCCTTCCGCCCCGCGAGCCCCGACGGCTGGGCGTCCGGCGGGCGGGGGGACGGGGCCCGTGGAGCAGAGGGGGCCGCGAGCCCGCGGCGGGGAGGGGCTGGGTGTGGGTCTGACCCGCCGCCCCGGGAGCGCGGGAGCCCGGGCCCGCGGTGTCCGGCTGAGGGGTCGCGTCTCCCGCAGGCATCCTGTCGGCTCACAAGATCATAGCCAGCTCCCCGGAGATGGATCTGCCCACCGTGTCCTCGCTCAGGGTAGGGGGCGCAGGGGCGGGGGCGCAGGAGCCGTGCTGGCCGCCGGCTGCGCCCACCTCCGTGCCCACGGCTGGGCGCTCCGTTTCACCTGCCCCTTTGCCCGTGCCACTTCCCAGCCCGGAGGCGGGGGGACTTGCCCGGCGAGGGGTTGGCTGACGGTGCCCGAGGGTTGGTGGGGATGGGAGGCAGCCGCATCCCACCTGCCTTGGGGAAGCGAGCCTAGCTAGCACCTAGCTCGCATGCCCCGCAGCAGCAAGGGGAGGCTTTGCCCCCCCCCCCCCCGGCGGATTCCAGGCTGCAGCTGGCAGAGAGTGTTTGGCAGGGGCTCATCCCCTCCTTGGCGGGGCCTGGGCCGTGCGAGCCTGCCCCGCACTGTGAGCTGGGCAATCTCCTCCTGCAGAAGATGGGTGTGAACCTGACCCGGAACAACAAGGAGACGGTGAGGCACAGTGATGTCCTGTTCCTGGCAGTGAAGCCACACATCATCCCCTTCATTCTGGACGAGATCGGGGCCGATGTCCAGCCCAGGCACATTGTGGTGTCCTGTGCTGCCGGGGTCACCATCAGCTCTGTGGAAAAGGTGCCCATTTCAGCCCTGGTGCCCTTGTGAAGCGGTGTTTGTGTGTAGGGGTGGGGGGCCTGCCCCGGCAGCTCACTTGGGCCTCTTCCTTGTTCCAGAAGCTGATGACATTCCAGCCGGCCCCCAAGGTGATTCGCTGCATGACCAACACACCTGTGGTGGTGCGGGAGGGCGCCACGGTGTACGCCACGGGCACCCATGCCCTGGTGGAAGATGGGCAGCTCCTGGAGCAGCTCATGAGCAGCGTGGGCTTCTGCACCGAGGTGGAGGAGGACCTGATTGATGCTGTCACAGGGCTCAGCGGCAGCGGGCCCGCCTATGTGAGCCCCCCCCCCCCATGTACTTCCTCAGCCCTCTGGGGACTTAGGCAGCAAGATGGGCTGGTAGGCAGACTTGGGCTCTGGGTGTTGCCCATGTCCAGGGCGAAGCTAGCTGGTGGAGGACATCAGCCTTCAGAGCTAGTTCTAGTCCTCAGGTGAAGCCAACCATAGGGAAGTCCCTGGGTGCTGCAGCCCCGGGACTCAGTGAGTGTTTCCATAGGCATTCATGGCCCTGGACGCGTTGGCTGATGGTGGGGTGAAGATGGGCCTGCCTCGGCGCTTGGCGGTCCGACTGGGGGCCCAGGCCTTGCTGGTCAGTATCTCCGCCTTATGTGTTCTGGACCAGGGTGTGGGTTTGGAGGCTGTGGGTGGAGTTGGGGGGGGGGTCCCTGAGCTGGGGTGGGGCTGGGTTGGGAAGCTGGGCTAGTGATTGGGGAAGGGCAGTGGGTAAGGAGAAGGAGTTCTCTGCTCTAATCCTTCCCACCTCTTGCAGGGGGCTGCCAAGATGCTACTGGACTCAGAGCAGCACCCAGGCCAGCTCAAGGATAATGTGTGTTCCCCCGGGGGGGCCACCATCCATGCCCTGCACTTCCTAGAGAGTGGGGGCTTCCGCTCCCTGCTCATCAATGCTGTGGAGGCCTCTTGCATCCGCACACGGTGGGTTGCTCGCCCACCACTCCCAGCAGAACCTGCTGTCTCTGATCCCTCAGCAGTGCTGGAGTCCATGCTGTGTCCACAAGCATGGTTTCTCAGACTCTGTTTAGCTGAGGGTTTGCAGGTTTTACTTGTTCAACGCTACCACAGTTCTGATGGTGGGGGTGGGTGGGTAGCTTGGATTGATAGAAGAGGAAGGTGAGGCCCAGAGACGATTTTCCCGAGCCCAGGCAGCTCGTAGTACATTGTGGAGGTGGGGTTGGACAGGTGTGTGACTCCAAGCCTGTTGAGTCTCCTGTCCCTACCAGCTCTCTCCTTCCACGTGGAGCTACACGTGTGTGTAGTAACGCACATGGAGTTGAATGGCACTTCTGAGAAGCTCAGGGGAGCATTTGATTTGGGGTTCTAATTTTGGGTGGTGCCAAGTTCTCTGGGCTTGGGGGTTATATGTACGGAGCAGCCTTGTGGAGCTCTGGCTCCTCCTTCAACCCTGTGGGGCTTTGTTTGCAGAGAGCTGCAGTCCATGGCTGACCAAGAAAAGGTGTCCCCAGCTGCCCTCAAGAAGACTCTTCTGGACAGAGTGAAGCTGGAATCCCCCACAGTGTACACATTGACCCATTCCAGCTCAGGGAAGCTCCTCACAAAAAACCCAGCTTCTGGGGGCAAGAAGGACTGAGGCAGCCTCTGCCCTCCTTTCTAGAACCAGAGCCCTGAGGGGGACCATGCAGGGTGAGGGCAGGGCCCTAGCAAGCAGCTTTTGGTCCTGGTGATAAAACCTCCTTAAGCCTGCTCAGGCCAGGCTGCAATAGTTTCCTGTCTTGTCCATGGAATATGCTTTAGGAGTGGTTGAGGGTGGCAGCCAGAGGCAGGCTGGCATACCTGCCAGGGGTGAAACAGGCCAGGACTCCAGTCAGAGCCCCACTCAGTAGCAAGTTCTGTAGACCTGCAGCTGGGGTCCTCCATCTGGAGCCCGAGGCAGGGTCCGCCTGATGCCACGTCAAGGTGGAGAGAGCTATGAAACATGACAAGGGCTTTTCTCTGTGAACTATAAATGGATAAGAAGCGAGCAACTTAGAATTGTTACAGTTAATCAGAAAAGCAGGGAATTAGACCGTGCTTATATTGAACTCTTGCTTTGTAGGTGTCTCATTGAAAAAGCCTTAATGCTGTTAAGCTGCTTCAATAAAGTTATTTTTTGGTACCTTGCCCCCCTCCTTTAAAGTAAGTTCTACATCCAATGTGGGGCTTGAACTCATGACCCTCTGAGATCAAGAGTTGGATGCCTTGCAGACTGAGCCTGCCAGGTGCCCCTATTTACCTGTCTTTTTTTTTTTTTTTTTTTTTAAGATTTTATTTATTTATCCATGATAGAGACAGACCGAGACACAGGCAGAGGGAGAAGCAGGCTCCATGGTGGGAGCCCGACGTGGGACTCAATCCCGGGACCCCAAGATCACGCCCTGGGCCAAAGGCAGGCACCAAACTGCTGAGCCACCCAGGGATCCCTTAACCTGCTTTTTTATGCTTAATCTTAAGTCCTCATTCTAGAGAACTCGAGGACCTGACCTGGTGTTCCCTGCTTGTATGGGGAACACTGTCTAAAGGCAGTGAGTAGGGATGAGAAATTATGGGATAGGTCCTAAGAGCTGTGGAGACACTATGCTCCAGCCTGGCCCCCAGGTCAGGGTCAGGGGATTGTTCTAAGAGGAGCTCGAATTCATGGCAGAGAAGAACCAAGTGGCCTGAGTGGGGGGAAGGTAGAGGCCCCGACACAAAGGAGGAAGCTGTCTGATTTGTAGTGGGCACTGTACCTGCCAAGCATGGGATCCAGACAGACTGCTCTCTGAGAGGAACTACTTTTTCCCTCAATTGACAGACGCAGCTGAGGCCTGGGGCGGGGGATAAGCAACTTAGCTCACTGCGCTGCCTCTCCTTGGAGGGGCCAGGGTTGAGTGTGCTTGTCTGCACAGCCGGTTGGAGGCTGTGGGTTTCCCAGTGCAGGCCCGTGCTTCTGGCACATCCCTGGGAGCTCACCCCACCCTTCTCCCTGTGACATCGGCATCAGCAGCATCTCTGGGTTCCAATCTTCGTTTCTGCCACTGTTTCCCTCGCAATTTGCTGGTAGATTTATTTTTTAAAATCTCAATTCCAGTTAGTTGACATACAGTATTAGTTTCAGGTGTACAACGCAGTGATTCAACACACCAGGCACGGCCCTGGGCTCATCACAAGTGCGCTAGTTTCTGACATTTTCAACTCGATGACTTGGAGAACTTCCTGAATCTGGTCTCCAGGTTATGTCTCCTGTCAACAGGGAGGTCACACTTAATCAGAAGGTTCTGGTAGGTTTGCAGTGAGACCTTGTGGAGTGGCTCAACAGAACATCTAGAACAGGGTAGACCCCTCAAGCAAGTAGTGCTCATCCTTCACCCTCCAGCTGCGGGAGGGGATCCTTCTTGGGCGGCCTGGCCTCCGACTCCCAACCTGAGAGACTGTGGGCCCATCTCTGTGGGGCTGCAGCGACTAGGTCAACCCTACAGAAAGCCATCATTGTTATGTGGCAGGCTCTGCATGCCTTTCATAAAGAATTCCTAGGATTTAGTAGCTGGGGAGAGTGAGGTGAAGCTCAAGAAGGTTAAATAAACTGCCCAAAGAGATGCGAACAGACATTTCGCCAAAGAAGATACATGGCAAATGAGCATGTGAAGAGATGGTTAATACCGTCACCTGGGGAAATGCAGATCAAAGCCCAGTGAGCTACCACTGCACAGCCACTCACATGACTGGTGGTGGTGGCAGCGGTGGTGTTAACCCAAAAGCTAATAACGGGTATTGAGGACGTGGAAGGTGGTGCAGCCACTCGAGCAAACAGTCTGGCAGCTCCTCAGAAAGTCACACCGAGTTACCATGTGAGCCAGTGGTGCTACTGAGGCACTCACCGAAGAGAAGCAGGAACGCTTGTCTGCACAAACACCTGGGCAGCTGAGTAGTTGTGGCAGCATTATCCATCCGAGCCGAGAAGCGGAAACCACCCAAATGTTTGTCTGGTGAGCAGACAAACCATGAGTTACATCCACTCCATGGAATATCGTTTGTTGATTAAAAAAAAAAAAAAAAAGAAAAAAAAGCGCCTTGGCCTGGCTGTGACCTGGTGGCACTCAGGAACCTCACGGGAAGGGACAAGCCAGTCACAAAGGCTGCAAATTCTATGACCCCACGTATCTGAAGTGTCCAGAAAATGTGTATCTGTAGTGAGAGATCATGGCTGCCCAGGGCAGGGTGGGGGTGGGAGGAGCACGGGGTTCCCGTTGGGAACCAGGGGGGCTGTAAATAAGATGCGGTGGTTGCTCAGCTGTGTACACACATGTTCCCAAACTGTACACTTAAGTGGGTGAATTTGATGCATAAATCCTGCCGATGCTTTAAAAAAGTGAAAGAAGTTTGTCAAGTTAGTACCAGGACTTGGATCCATGTCCTGCCTGCACTGTGCCTGCTGGGGAAGTGCCCTAGGGGACCGGAGACTGTCCCCTTCTCTTCACCCCCTGCAAGAGCCACCCCACTCCCAGGCCTCTGTCCACCAACATACGTTACTGAGGACCTACTAACTGCCAGGCCCTGGCTTGTGCCTCAGTGCCTGGGGTCTATCCGGCTTAGGTGAATCCTCACCTGCTAAGGACACCTGCCCTTCGCTTCTGCCCTTGGACTCCATGAGGTCAGGGCAGGATTTGTCTGAGGGTGACTGCGGCCCAGTCCTCCTGGGGGAGAGGGGAGAGGGTCCGCCCTTGGAGAATAGTTCTGTTCCTCTCTGCCCCGCCCTTGGCTGCCCAGATTCCCCCTGTGCCTAGCAGCCCTGGGGGTAGGGACTCCCTTAGAGGTCAAGGGAGCCCCCTGGCTGTCAGGCCCTAGACAGCTTGTAGCCCGAGCCACCTGGAAGGCACCTGAGTGCCCCCTGCAAGCCTTTCAGGAGTGAGAACACAGTCTCTGTGATACATACGTGCTGAATGTTCCCTCTGCCAAGTGCCCATGAGGCCTGGGGGTGCCCTGGTCAGCAAGACTCTCCTTGCTTGGAGTAGCACAGGGGCCAAGGATGGATGTGGGCACAGGACATGTGGGCAACATGGAGGGCAGAGGGGGCTGAGGGAGAGAGTAGGGCAGGGTGTAGCCAGCCCCCTGTCTCCTGCGCCCAGCCCATCAGGACTCTTGGGGTGCCTGGCCTAGAGCAGGCCTTAAAGCCCTTGTCACAGCTGGCTCTCACAGGACCCCCAAAACTGCCTTACCTGCTGCCTTGATGTTGCTCTCCTGCAAAATAGAGCATAAATATCTGCCCACCTGTCACCAATAGTTACTCCTGGGAAGTAGAAGTGGGGCTGCGGCTGGTTCTCACTTGGTTTCTCCTTCCCTCCCTCCCTCCCTCCCTCCCTCCCTCCCTTCCTTCCTTCCTGCAGGCCTTACCTCCAGAGTTAAAAGATTAAAAAAATGGGGCACCTGGGTAGCTCAGTCGGTTAAGCATCTGACTCTTGGTTTCAGCTCAGGTCATGATTCAGGGTCATGAGACCGAGCCCCACATCGGGCTCTGTGCTGAGCAAGAGTCTGCTTGAGATTCTCTTTCCCTCTCCCTTTGCTCCCCCCAAAGATAAAGAAATCTTAAGGGAAAAAAAAGATTAAAACATGTTTGTGCTGCTTCCTGCTGGGCACACACATCCTTGTCCCGTGTGTGTGACCGTTTACTAGGCAGCACGCTCTGTGTCTCTCAGGGGGACGCTGGAGAGCCTGACTGCACTTCCCTTCCCAATCCAGGTGGCGCAGACAGCCTCTCTGTTGTCTAATTAAAACACTTCAAAACCTTGACTTATTCTTCCCTTTACCAGCAAACCAGAACACAGACAGAAATGGGTATTGTGTCTGTGGCATCAGTAGCATTTAGAAAGCGAAATGCACCTCCTTCCAAGGTCCGAGCCAGAGTGGAGAGCATATTACCTTTATGAAAGACAGGCAGTTGGGGGGTTGGGGTGGGAGTACGAAATCAGATTAAGAAGCTCTAGAAGGTTACACAAGACACCAGTGAAAGAGATACTTGGGGTGGGGACGATGGGAGGGCAGATGGGGACAGGACTAAGACATTTCATTATAAGTCTTTTCTCACTGTACTGACTTAGAAGTCATATGGGGGTGTTATTTCATCACCAAATATATTTTGCAAACCTTTAGGGGGCTGCCAGGCTGCTTGGGGGGTGCCCCAGCAGGACGCATCACCCAGGGGGGCCAGCCAGGCCTGGAGCATGTCCTGTACACCCTACACTAGCCACGAGAGTGTCTTCCACTGCTAAAGCGAACAGACTGGTCCTCTGTCTCTTGTCTCCACCAAAACACCCTTCTGTGCCACCAGTCCCCGGGGTGGGCTGCCATCTGGTGGCTCTGGGCCTCCTGCCTCGCAACACTGATTATATCGGGTGCTAATCGTCCATCTCCCCCAGCAGCTGGGGTGCCTCTGGGGGTGGGGGTGGGGGACAGTCTGGGCTGCAGGCCACACCCCTGGTCCTCAGTCCTTAGGCTTGACACTCAGTAAATACAGCTGAGTCAATGCCAGCAGGCAGGCACAGATGAATGAATGCGTGACAATTCTTCTGTGTGCATGACGGGCTGGGCTATTTCTTGCGGTGCCTCAGGAGGCTTCTTGTTTGCTGGGGTGAATGAAAGTCCTGTGCACCTGCCAGCTGTCTTTGCACCTGGCATTTCACTGCTGGTTAGGTTCTGACTTTCTTTGGTCCCTCCACAAGCATTTTCTGAGCCCCTCTAAAATGCTGTGCTTCTGCTCAGCTGGCTGGGATGGGCGGAACCCTTGATGACTTTCTATCGGGGCCACTCTGTCTTGAGGCCTGCCTCCCCCAGAGCATCTGAGCCTTTCCTACAGCGTCCGGCTCCTTCCGATAAGAGGGAAGCGTGTCAGGAACCTTTAAGTAGAAAGGAATTGGGATGGAAGTCAACTTCAAAGCACTTTTCGATTTTAGAACTTAATACTGTTGGGGCGCCTGGGTGGCTCAGTTGGTTAAGCCTCTGACTCTTGATTGTGGCTCAGGTTGTGATCTCGGGGTCCTGGGATCGAGCCCCACGTCAGGCCCTGTGCTGAGCATGGAGCCTGCTTCTCCCTCTGCCCCTCCCCCCACTCATGCTCTCTAAATAAACAAATCTTTAAAAACTATGTTGAGATGGAAATCAGTTTCAAAGTAGTTTTCCATTTTAGGAGGGATTACATGGGTAAATGTTTTCTCCTCCTTGAAAATGCACTCGGTGGGCTGGAGTGGCCGCAAGAGAGGTTTGTCTGGACATGGGAGACTTTCCCATGCATTGGGGGGTACTTCAGTGGGGGTGACCCAGATAGAATGAGAAATCTGCCTCTGGCATTACAAACAACGATTAGTCATCTCAGTGGGTGTATGCCAGCATCTCGGTTACTGGTCCCCCCTGAATTCAAAGATAGGTGAATTTTATTTACTTATTTTTAAAAGATGTTATTTATTTGAGAGAGAGAGCATGGGCAGAGGGAGTGGCAGAGGGAGAAGAAGCTGACCTCCTGCTGAGCAAGGGAGCCTGATGTGGGGCTCGACCCCAGGACCCTGAGATCAGGACCTGAGCCAAAGGCAGACACTTAACAGGCTGAGCCACCCAGGTACCCCAGGTATGTGATTTTTATGTTGGATTTTCACATGCAGGATCTTGTCAGTGAAATCCCGACAAAAGTTTCCCTCCTGCCATCTTAGTTAATACACTTCTACAAACCAAAGAGCAAAGGCCTGGGTTCCAATCTTCCCTGGCCAGGTGAGCTCAGACAACTCATTAGTCTGTTTCAGCTTCAATTGATCATTCGGTCCTTAGAATGGAAAAACAACAATAACTGCCCGTCCTTCCCTGGGGGTGGTGACTGCCATGGGTAAAGCCCAGTGTGGCCTGAGTCATGGGGCAGCCCGGGGGAACCTCAGCAGGTGGTGATGCTGCGCTGATGCGGCCCTGCTCTTCCGGCAGTCCCGGCGCTGCGAGGGGTCCTCTCTCCTGAGGTGGGCAGCCCAGCGAGATTCCTCGTCAACAGCTTCTCCTGCATGACCTACACCGTGCACACTGTGGGCACTGATCAAGGGCCGGACACAGTGTCACCTAGGCAAGAGCTATGATCTTATGTTCTCTTCAAGAATTATTACCTGCTTAGCATCTCCCCCCTTACTGCTGGGAACACTGGCAGATTGGCGAAGATGGGAGCACAGCCAGCGAGGAGGAAGGCCTGAGTGCCTTAAACCAGACCTGTTTCCTGAAGCCCCGGACTGTCCGCCTCCCCTCACTGTGCTGATGGGGGTGCCCTCCTGCAGGAGGAGCGGGGAGTGGAGGCAGGGGCTAATGCTGCAGGCCCCCCGCCCCCGCCGCAGGTGCCGCCCCATGGGGTCAGCACTGGCTTCCCTACAGCCTTCCCTGGGGAGTGGGAACCTTGCTTTGAGGGTATCAAGCCACTGGGAAACATGCTCTGAGAAGATATATATATATATATATATATATATATATATATATATTTTAAAGATTTTATTTTTATTTTTTATTATTTCATTTATTTATTTATTCATGAGAGACATAGAGTGAGAGAGGCAGAGACACAGGCATGGAGCCTGCAGGGAGCCCGACGTGGGACTCGATCCCGGGTCTCCAGGATCACACCCTGGGCTGCAGGCGGCGCCAAACCGCTGAGCCACCCGGGCTGCCCTCTGATAAGATATTTTAATTTTTTCTGTTTTGTAGAAGCAAATAAAACTGTTATTCCTCTTGCCTTTTTTTAAATAGGAGAAACTTCAAATTCTTAGTTGATAACATTGAGTCATTAGGGTCTTGATAACCTATCTGGTCCGCAAATATATTTTTAAGCAAAGAACTGTTTAAAAATGTGTTTCCGTGACATTTTAAAGAGTGTTTTATTTAAAATATACTTAAAACAATGTAAGTTATTCAAGTCACCTGGGTGGCTAAATCTGTTGAGTGTCTGACTCTTGATTTTAACTCAGATCCTGATCTCAAGGTCCTGGGATCGAGCCCCACATTGGGCTCCCCGTTCAGGAGAGAGTCTCATAGATATTTTCTCCCTCTCCTTCTGCCCCTCCCCACACGTGTATGAGCATGCTCTCTCTCTCTAAAATGAATAAATAAATCTTTTAAAAAATACAAGTTATTTGATTCATTTAAACTAAAAAAAATGGTTCACCCATTTCTTGCACCCCCAGCCCCGTCTCCGGCAACCACCAATCCATTCTCTGTATCTATGATCTTGGTGGTGTTGTGTTTTTAAACATTACTCATATAAGAGAGATCATATTCTATTTGTCTTTCTTTGTCTGACTTACTTCACTTAGGATGATGCCCTTGATGTCCATCCGAGATGGCAAGATTTCATTCTTTTATATGGCTGTGTAATATTCCATTAATTAATACCACATCTTTATCCATTCATCTGTCCATGAGTGGATTGCTGCTTCTGTGTCTTGGCTTCTGTAAATAATACTGCAGTCAGCATGGGAGTGCAGATACCCTTCTGAGTTAGAGTTTTCGTTTTCTTTAGATAAATACCCAGATGGGGAATTGCTGGATTACAAGGTAATTCTATTTATTATTTTCTGAAGACCCTCCATACTGTTTTCCACAGTGGCTGCACCAGTTTGCATTCTCACCAATAGTGAATGAGGGTTCCTTTTCCTCCACATCCTCACCAACACCTATTATTTCTTGTATTTTTGATCCGAGCCATTCTGACAGGCATGAGGTGACATCTCACTGTGGCTTTGATTTGCACCTTCCTGGTGATCAGTGACGTTGAGATGTTTTCATGCACCTGTTGGTCGTCTGGATGTCATCTTCAGAAAAATATCTGTCAGATTTTCTGCCCATTTTCTTTTTTTTTTCTGCCCATTTTCTAATCAAATGTGTTTTGTTGTCATTGTTGAGTTGTGTGACTGTATGTATTTTGGATATGACCACTTATCAGATATATCAGATATGTGATTTGCAAACATCTTGCCCCATCCTGTAGGTTGCCACTTCGTGGACAGTGTCTTCTGCTGTGCAAAAGCTTTTTAGTTCGATGTGGTCCAGCTTGCTGGTTTTTGCTTTTGTTGCTTTTGCTTTTAGTATTAAATTTAAAAAATCATCACTAAGACCAACATCTAGAAGTTTACCACCTATGTTTTCTGGGAGTTTTGTGGTTTTAGGTCTTACTTTAAGTCTTTAATCCATTCATCCATTTGGAGTTAGTTAATGTGTATGGTGTTAGAAAGTGGTCCAGCGGCACCTGAGGGGCTCAGTAGGTTCAGCACCTGCCTTCAGCTCAGGTCATGATCCCAGGGTCCTGGGATCGAGCCCTGAGTTGGGCTCCCTGCTAAGCAGGGGGTCTCCTTCTTCCCTCTGCTTGTGCTCTCTCCCTCTGCCAAATAAATAAATAAAACCTTTAAAAAAGCAAGAGTGTGGTCCAGTTTCATTCTTTTGCATGCGGCTGGCTGTCAGTTTTTCTACCGATTTATTGGAGAGACTATTTTCCTCATTGTATATTCTTGCCTCCTTGGTTGTAAATTAATTGGCCATATGCGTGTGCATTTATTTTTGGACTCTGTTCTGCTCTTTGACCAGTGTATCTGTTTTTACCCTAACATCATACTGTGTGCATTACCCTAACTGTGAAATATACAGTGATGCCTCCAGCTTTGCTTTTCTCTCCCAAGTTCACTTTGGCTGTTCAGGGTATTTTGTGCTTCCACACGCATTTTAGGATGGTTTGTTCTGCTTCTCTGAAAAGTGCCACTGGAACTTTGATAGGGATAGCATTGCATCTGCAGATTGGTTTGGGCAGTAGAGTAAGAGAGTAAGAGAAGGGACCAATAAATGAATCTCTGTCGACTTCTTATTCCAACACCATTGTCTGAATGTCCCCAGAAGGCTCCCCTTGCCCTACAGGATGAATTGGTCTCTGCTGAGCCCAGCTGCCCTTGCCCACCACCCTCTCCTCTGCTGGGGATGCCTTCTCCCCTCCTGGGCTCTTTCCCCCACGCCAGCCCTTCGTTGGTCCTTGGTGTCCTGGACCTGCACTTAGTTATTTTCTCTCGAGCACAATACTTCTGTAGCACTTTTGAACTTCAAGGTGCTGTTGTCCATCACATCCAATTGTATTCTCACCGGAGTCCCGGGAGGCAGGAGGGAGGGTGTGGGCACCCCCATTGCACACATGAAAAACCCAAGGCACCTATCTAAGGCAGCGGGGCCGAATCCCAGCCGTCAGATTCCAAGTATTTTTCCCAGTGTCCCCCTTTGTCTCCCAGAAAAGTGCTCAAGGACAGCAGGTGGCCTGGTGAGGTGCCCGGAACAAAGGGGGCAGGCCCAGGAGGAAGGCGCATTCTGGCCCGTTGGTGCCCAGCTGCGCCACTAGAGGGCACCAGGCGCCAACCGCTGAGACCCCGGGTGGCCTGACACCAGGACAAGACCCCGCGGGGAGGCCAGATCCAGCTCCGTGCCCAGTGCCCGCTGTGGCAGGTGATTTCATGCATTCCCATGAAAAAGTGGCTTAGCATGGGTTAGAGGAAAGGACTCAAATCTTCCTCCTCCCAGCAGCCTCTGCTCCTGCACCTCAGCTCCACTGTCCCTGGAGGGAAGGCAGTGACCTGGGTGGCCATATCCCTGGGTGGCTCTCCAGGTGGCCCCAGGTCCAGGCTTGTCCTTGGTCATTGAGCTCAGGAAGGGGCCTGGAGAATCACATCCTTAGTCGCCCTTCCTTAGTCGCGTGATCTTAGGTGAGTTGCTTACCCTCCAGGAACCCTTGCTGGGCTAGGGGTCTGGCAGGAGGCAGCTCCAATAACTAGAGGTCATTCTTGTTTTCATGGGGATCATTCTGGAATCTGAGGCTCAGGGAAGATAAGTAGGAAGACAGGTGCCAGAGCCGGGGCCTGGTGGAGCCAGGGTCAGGCTGTGGTCTGGGCAGGGGCAGGGGTGGGGATGGCCATGGCCCCTGCTCCCCAAGCACCACCGGCTCCAGACCTGCTTCTCAAACCAAGTGATGGCCTGCCTTTTTTTTTTTAAAGGTCATCTCTACATCCAACGTGAGGCACGAACTCACACCCCACGACTCAAGAGTCACACACTCCACTGACTGAGCCAGCCAGGCATCCCAAACACCTGCCTTTTTAATTATGGGAAATAGAAACAACACTGGCATTCCTGAGTTCTGGTTCCAGTCTTAGAACCCTCTACTCTCCAAGACGCTCCTCGGTCCAGACCCCAGGCCCACCCCCACCTGGATGCCCCCCACTGTCTTTGCTTACGTCATTTCCTCCACTGGAAATGCCTTCTCCTTATCTTTTCTGCCTCTCTGAATGTGGTGGGTCCTCATTCCCACCCAAGCTGCAGAACTAGAGGTTCTGACCCTGAGGCAGTAGGGGAGCTGCTGCCCGGCTCTGCCCTGAGACCCTCACAGAGATGCCCATTTGACTGCGTGGGGCTGACCATGGCCCACAGCCAGCATGCCCAGGCATCTGGGGAGACACAACAGAAAGGAGGTGAAGACTCGAGAAAAGACCTGCCTGATTACCAGTTGACGTGTATTTATTTATAGCTTCTTTTGGGGCACACAAAATACAAAATATTCATGTACCAAGACCTTCGATGTGATGGTGTCAGTGTCCTGAGATGTCCAGGGCAGCTCTGGGGGATAGGACCCAGGTGAAGAGAAGCCCAGGGACCACAGGGGCTGGGGGATGAGGGGGAAGGCAGGGCTGAGACAGAAGCTGGCCTTGCTGCAAAGGTGCACGTCCTCAGCTGCGGGAGATGAGGCGGGGGGCATGGGAAGCTTCTGTTCAGTTGCACTGATTCATCTGCACACATAGAACCCCACTGTGTGCCAGGCACCAGAGCAGCAATGTCTTCGTGCCCTAAGGGAGCTCCCTATGTGGTGGGAATGCATCCGTGCTACAGGGTGGTAAATGCTCTGACAGAGGCGGTAAAGAGTGCTGGGAGCAGACAGGAAGTGGCAGAGGAGGTGAGGCCGGAGATAGGTGCCCACTTGACAGGTCTCTTGGGATGATGTGGGCAGGTAGCATGGAGGGCCCGGCCCAGGGCTGGACCTGATGGACCGCGGCTGTTCTATTGTGGCTCACGGGCCTGACCTCCTGGCAGTACCTGGCAGATCCAGGTAAGGGAGTGACCGAGCTGGAAGCCTCAGCCAGGCCGCCACACTTGCTTTCCTCCTGGCCTGCCCCCATCCACGGATCTGCAGATCTGTGTCCGCTTCTCCAGCCCAACGATCCCCACCCAGCACCCCGTCAAATGGGTGTCCCGATCCCCACTTTTACAAACAAGGAGAACAAGGCTCATGGTGTGCCTGGGGCTGTGACCAGCTGCAGCGGAGCTAGAGCCCTGTGCACCCCACTCTGCCGGGGAGCCCCACCTCTGAGGAGCAGGCGGGGACAGAGGCCCAAGTGTAGATGTGCAACCTCGAACCATAACTTAGAGCTGGGTAGAGTTAGGGCTTCGTGTGCATTGGCCTGAGATTGGAATATTGGTTTCCTCGGACTGTACACGAAAGTACGTTTCAGCAACGAAAATCTAGTGTCTCACAGATCTGGAGGCTAACACCTAAGATCCAGGGATCGACAGGGCTGGTGTGTTCCCAGGCCTCTCTCCCTGCCTGGCTTGCAGACGGCTGCCCTCCCGCTTTCCTCACATAGTTCCCTGTGTTCTAACGTCCTCTCTTTGTAAGGACACAAGTCATATTGGGTTAGGGCCACCGACACCACCTCATTTTACCTGACTTCCCTCTTTACAGGACATATGTCCAAGCACAGTCACATTCCGAGGTGTGAGGGTTAGGCTACAGCATAGGAATTTGGGGGGACACGGTTCAGCCCTTAACAGCAGAGTCTGGGGAATGTGGAGATATCAGGGAGAAGAGGCAGAGAAGGACCAGAGAGATACAGAAAGGGCAGTTGTGGCAGTGGCTTGGGGAACTTGGCAAGTGACACAGGCCCCAAGGACCTGGGTGCTTGGGGGGGGAGCTTGGAGGAATGGGAAGGTGCTCAGAGGTGAAGGCCGTGGCTGGAGTGGCCACCTCCACCTCTACCTGCAGAGTCACCTGCCGCCTACTCTAGATGACAGCCACTGCAGTTGTGGAGGGCCCTCTGGTCATTACTGGTGGGGCTGTGCTGTCTCCAGCTCTGTTCCTTGTCTTTACCCCAAGCTTTCTGTGTCTGGAATCTACCTAGAGCTGCTCCCCTCCTGACACCCAGGGCCCCTGGCCTGGGAGATGGGAACAGGCCCTGTTCTGCGGGCCTCAGGGGTGCCCGCCCACTCTTCCCACTAGAGCCCAGATGAAAATACTTCCTGGGACCACCATGAGCCTGCTTGTGTCCCCAGTCCTCAGGACTGGCCTCGGAGGGCTTGCAGGCAGAGAAGGGATTGCACCCTCACAGATTGTACACTTGCACAAGCGCACACACACCCACGCACACCTCCCAGAGGATGCTTCTGTTTTGCTCAGTTGCTAACACCGAGCTAACACATCTCCCGGAAATCTCCAACTGTAAAAATGGACTCCAAATTAAACAGAGACACATCTTGGATGATTCCTGACCAGAGGACACAGCTGTGGTCCAGAACCAGTCACTGGAGGGACGGGAAGACTGTGCAGGTCAAACCCCTCATTGTCCAGAGAGGGTCCTGGTCTGCCCAAGACCACACAACTCTCTGGGTCTGGTGTGCCCCGGCCCATGTAGGCTCCCTTAGCTGGTGCTCAGGCCAACCCTGAGCTGACCGTTGTCACACTGACCCGCAGGCTCTTGGGGTGCTCCCTCTCGGACAGGGCAGCCTGGTGCTTTGATTTGAGGTGAGGCCTTCAAGACCATCCCCTTTCAGGGGCCCCAGGGGCAGGAGGCTGAAGCCCCATGTGGGAAATGAGAGGCTGGTCACACAGAGCTCTAGGGACCCATCCCTCCCTCACTTAAATGTTACTCTGTTTTTAATTGCAGAGCTGAGACAGCAGAGCCTCCCAAGCTGAGCCAGAAATAGTTAGCTTTTTAATTGGATTTTTGTTCTCCCAAAGGAAAGCCCTGTGGGCCCACTGCTTGGAGAATGCAAGGGGAGCATGGAGGGGGAGCGAGCTGGGGAGCCTGCAGGGGAGTATGCAGGGAGAGCATGCAGGGGAGCATTCAGGGTGGGCATTTGGGAAGAGCATGCAAGGACACAGGGCTCCCTGGGGTCCAGAATTGGCCATGTGGGGGGATCCTGTGACCGAGAAGTTTGATTCCAAACTGATCCCTTCATTCAGCAAATAAGGTGACCTCAGCAGACCTCAGTTTCCCCATGGGAATGAGGCATGGGAGCAAGCTTCCCCTAGGGGTCTTTCTGGCACCACCAATTGGGAAAGCCTGGGCAGGTCTTCTTCTTCTTCTTCTTCTTTTTTTTTTTTTTTCTGGGCAGGTCTTCACCCCCATGTGGGCACCCTTGCAGCCTCTCCGGCCTCTCCCATCTCTGGTCTCTCCTTTTTCACTGCAACGATGAGGCATTCTCTATATGTCCCTGCCCCTGCCCTAGGCCTGTGGCTCTCTGCAGTGGGGTGGGGCAGGGTGGGTGCTGGGGTTTCCTTCGGCTTCTCTGACAGTTCTCCCCTGTCCCATGGAGATACACTGGGGCATGGGGCAGGGAGCAAGGGCCCCTGAGAGTTCCTGGGTGGCCAGAACCTTTCCTGGGACTGGGGAGGCCGTCCTTGGTGGGAACCCACAGCATCTCATGTGGACAGGGCTTGTCCAGGGAGAAGCCCAACCCACCCTGCTTCTCCCTCCCCGTACTTTGGAGCTGGAAGGAAAATCTAGTTTATCTCCCTCATTTTATAAAGAAATTGAGATCCTGGGGTGCTCACAAAGTCCATACAGAGCTCAGATTCCCATCTTTCAATTCATTAATTCATTTATTCATTCAACAAGTATCGATGAAGTATCCACCACAAGTGCTGGTCTTTGTTCTCTGTGCAGGGACAGCAGGAAAAACGGGCTGGACAAAGTCACTGAGCCCATGGGATCTACATCCTAATGGGGAGGTAGTCAACAAACAGTGAAACAAACAGATAAGGAAGATCATTTTAGATAGGACTAAGTAGCAGGAGGAATATAAAGCTGGATGATAAGAGACATCTTGATTGGCGGGAACAGGAAGGGACCTGAGGATTTTATGAATGGGCAAGAGAGGGCTTTCTGAGGACGTGATGTGTGATCTGAGTTCTGAATGACAAAAATCAGCTAACTCTGCAAAGGTCAGCATGCAGAGCCTTGCAGGCAGAGGGGACAGCTGGTGCAAAGGCCCTGGGGTGGAACCGCCATTCCAGGTTTGGGGACAGCAGGAAGGCCGTGTGACAGGCTGTCAGGGAGCCAGTGAGGAGCAGCAGGACAAGAGGTAGGAGGGTGAGCCTGGCCAAGATCAGCCTGGGCTTTAAGAGAAGACATCTGAGTTTTATCACCCAAAGTGTAGTAGGAAGTCATTGCAGGTTTTTTGTTTGTTTGTTTGTTTTTAATAGACTTTATTAAAAAAAAAAGACTTTATTTTATTTAGAGCAGTTTTGGTTTGCAGAAAAATTGCGCAAAATATAAGGAGTTCCCGCATACATGCCCCTACACATGCACAACCTCCCTGACCATAAGCAACCCCACCCTGGTGCATATTTGTTACAGTGCCTGAGCCTGCACCAACATGTCATTGTCACCTAAAGTCCATCGTTTCTACTCTCTGGGTTTGGACAAATGTGAAATGACAGGTATCCACCATTGTAATATCACACAGAGTATTTTCTTTATTTTTTAAAAAATATTTTATTTATTTATTCAGGCACTAGAAAGAGAGAGGCAGAGACACAGGCAGAAGGAGGAGCAGGCTCCATGCAGGGAGCCCGATGTAGGACTCGATCCTAGGACTCTGGGATCACGACCTGAGCTGAAGGCAGATGCTCAACCACTGAGCTACCCAGGCATCCTGGTGGGGTCAGTGTTCTTGATTTTGGTCGTTTTAGTAGACATGAGATGGAGCCGTCATTGGGTTAATTTGCATTTCCCTGGCGATCACTGGGTGGCTCAGCAGTTTGGCGCCTGCCTTTGGCCCAGGGTGTGATCCTCGAAACCCGGGATCAAGTCCCAAGCCTGCTTCTCCCTCTGCCTATGTCTCTGCCTCTCTCTCTCTCTCTGTGTGTCTCATGAATAAATAAATAAAATATTTTTTAAAAATTTGCATTTCCCTGATGACATGTGCTGTTGAGCCTCCCTTTGTATGCTTATTCGTCCATCTGTATCTCTTCTTTGATGAGGTGTCTTTTTGGATCTTTTGCCTGCTTTTTCTTTTAAGACTTTATTTTTCATGAGAGACACAGAGAGAGGCAAAGACATAGGCAGAGGGAGAAGTGAGCTCCCTGTGGGGAGCCTGATGAGGGACTCAATCCCACGACCCCAAGATCACACCCTGAGCCAAAGACAGACACTCAACCACTGAGCCACCCAGGTGCCTCTTGACTGCTTTTTGATTTGAGTTGTTTGTTTTCTTATTGTTAAGTTTCGAGGGTTCTTTGATATTTTGGGTAACAGTTCTTTATCAGATGTGTCCTTTGCAAACGTGTCCTTCCAGTGTGTGGCTTGTGTTCTCATTCCCTTGACAGTATCTCTTGCACAAAGAAGTTTTTAATTGTAATGAAGTCTAGCTTATTAATGATTTCTTTCACCAATTGTGCCTCTGGTGATGTGTCTAAAAGTCATCTCCAGGGATGCCTGGGTGGCTCAGTGGTTGACCATCTGCCTTTGGCTCAGGTCATGATGGCAGGGTGCTGGGATCAAGTTCCACATCAGGCTCCCCACCAGGAGCTTGCTTCTCCCTCTGTCTGTGTCTCTGCCTCTTTCTCTGTGTCTCTCATGAATAAAAAAATAAAATCTTAAAAAAAAATAAAAATAAAAAATAAAAGTCATCTCCAAACTCAAGTTCATCTAGATTTTCTCCTGTTAATCTTCTAGGAGTTTTATGGTTTTGCATTTTTAGAAATTATTTTGTTTGTTCTTATTTTTATTTATTTAGAGAGAAAGCACGAGTAGGGGTGAGGGGCAGAGGGAAAAGCAGGCTCTCCGCTGAGCAGGGAGCCTGATGCAGGTCTTGTTCCCAGGACGCTGAGATCATGATCTGAACCAAAAGCTCAACCCATTGAGCCACCCAACGGCCCCTAAATATTATTTTATTTTAAGTGAACTCTGCCCCAATGTGGGACTCAAATCATGACTCCAAGATCAAGAATCTCTAACTCTACTGACTGAGCCAGCCAGGCGCCCCTATGGCTTTGCATTTTCTATTTAGTTCTCTGATCTATTTCAAGCTAATTTGGAGAGAGTTTTAATTAATAGAGTGCCTCTGAGTCAAGTCTGTCTGAGACACCTGTTGGCAGTGGGGGCATGGCAGGCAGTGGGAGGGGAAGGTGGCCATTGCAGCCCTGCCGGTGACTAATGGAGGGTCAATCCCAGATGGGCACAGCTTTATTTGCAGTGGGGATGCTGGAACTTTCTGGGAGCTGAGTCTGGAGGGTGTGGGACAGAGAAGGAGCAGGTGTGGGGGCTGGAGGCACTCACATCCAAGAGACAAAAGGAACCACTCAGAGGAAAGAGAAGTGGGTTCTTCCCCTGGCCTCTTGCCACATGCATCAGGAAGGGACCCTTCTGGCCTGAGGTCACAGAGATGGTGAGCCACCTTTAATACAGTGGGTTCATTGAGTGTGGACCCAGAAAGAGGATTGGTAGAGGCAGACACAGGGCCAATCTCCCAGACTCTTTATCCCTCTGCAAACACAGGCCCTTTCCTGAATGTGGATTACAGTTGGGTTCAAGAGTTTTGCTGGGGAAATAAAACAATTGGGCAATCAGCCAGAAGAAAGCCTGTGTGGATTGGGAGACCAAGGGGCTGATGGCCTGGCAGTGGGGAGGACAGACCTTTGTCATGCACAGGAAGGGGCCCTGCTCTGCAGGCTGTGGATCTGAGGGCGGGTGGGGAGCCTGGCCTTCTGTTGCAGTGGACTGGGCCTGCAAGTCATCCCAAAGTCAGATCTGCTGTCCTGCATGGGAAGAGGGGAGTGGAGGAGAGGGAGGGTTGAGGAGACTCTCAGTGGTCCTGACATCTGGAGACAAGAGTGATGGGGCCTGGGATAAGCAGGTGGGGAGGAGCCAGGATTTGCCAGAGTACAGGCTGCCAGGTGAGGGGTCAGAGGTCATCCTCAAGGGTCAGGGACCTTCTGGACCTGGCCTGGGCTCAGAACCAGAGGGGACTCTGAGGTCAGTCAGGCTGGAGCCCAAAAGCAGCTTCACTCCTGTATTAGAGCCCCACATCTGGGGGCTCCAGGGGCCTCCTGTCCCCTTCTTGTTCAGGGCAGGCCCTGCTGGGGGTGTTCCAGAGATGCCCTGTGGCCTGGCCCCACATGCCTTGGGCCATCCCAACACTACACCCATCAGTCTCCTTGATCCCAGGCCCAGGGGCCCATGTGGCCCTTTGGGGTCTTCAGACAAGCTCCCAAGTAGGCCCCACCTGTCCTCCCAGGATGGCCTGGGTCAGCAGGGCGGCCCCTCCCCAGGGGCTCCCTAAGCAGGAATAGGGACCCTCATTTCAGTTCATCCAGCCCCTTCCTGGCAGGAGTGAGTCCTGGACTGTCCTTGCCGTGCCACCCACTAGCTGCGTGTAATTGGGGGAGTTTTCTACCCTCTTCAATAGGAGTCTCCTTGTATAAGATGGGAATAATGTCCTTTTTTTTTTTTTTTTTTTTTTGCAAGGAACTTGTCGGTATTGATCAAAATGTCAGCAGAGTGCCTAGTACAGCCCCCTGGTGTACAGTAGGTGCTTAATAAATAACAGGAGTCTTTTCACAGTGCTACTGAAATTTCCAGTGTTTTAAGAAAATTAAGTTAACAATATTTTTAAAATCTTTTTTTATAATGAACACACAAAGTAGGAGAGTGAAAGGTGCCAAAGGTGTGCACGAGAGACAGCTGGGCTCCTTCTCTTGTTCCTCATCCATCCTTTTCCCCGAGATGGTCTGCGCTCTGCAGAGGGACACGTCACTATTTCTCCGCACTGTGCCAATCTTACTAATCCACCAGTGTGATCTATTCCTCTTTTCAAAATTATAATTGCAATTTGTTATTATAATGTTACTTTTGTAAAGTTTCACCGAACAGTCTCTGCCCGTTCTGGCCTCGGTCTCCCTGTGGCCCCTCCAGTACCGCCCCTTGTCCCAGGCCTGCACCCCCATCCCCCACAGCCAGTGCAATTAGTTTAATTGATTTAAAGGAGCTGCTTATTTTCTCCGACACTGTAACCTCCTTGAAATAGGAATTTATCATCAGCCACAAAATCAAAGTGCCAGCAAACGTGGTTTCTTCTGAGGCCTCTCTGCCTGGCTTATAGGTGGCCACCATCTCTCTGTCCCCACATAGTAGGTCCTTTATGTATGTGCACCCCTGGTCTGTGGGTCCCAATTTTCTGTTGTTAGAAGACACCAGTCAGACTGGATGAGATCACCTCCCCCATGACCTCATTTTCCCTTAATTATCTCTTTAAAGTCCCATCTCTAAACCCAGTCACATTCTGAGGTGCTGGGGGTTAGGACGTCAGTATATGAATGTGTGGGGGACACAATGCAGTCTTCTATGTAGTGCTGCCTCATGCTTTATTTTATTTTATTTTATATTTTATTTTATTTTATTTACTGCTATATAAAATTCCTCTGTACAGATGTGGCAAGATTTATGTAATCAGATCTCTTTGAATGAAGTTCATACTGTTCCCAAGTGTTTACTGTTACAAATAATACTGCAATAAACAGTCTAGTATAAGTGTCACTTCAGGGCAGCCCTGGTGGCCCAGTGGTTTAGTGCGGCCTGCAGCCCCGGGGTGTGATCCTGGAGACCTGGGATCGAGTCCCACGTTGGGCTCCCTGCATGGAGCCTGCTTCTCCCTCTGCCTGTGCTGCCTCTCTTTCGCTCTCTCTGAATAAATAAATAAATAAATCTTAAAAAAAAAAAAAAAGTGCCACTTCATACCTGTATGAATGTGTCTTTTGAATAAAAGTCTACAAGTGGATACACTGGCTACAGAGTATATATAGATCTCTCTCTCTTTTTTAAGCAGTCTGGGTGCCCAGTGTGGAGTCCAGTGCGGGGCTTGAACTCACGACCCTGAGATTGTGACCTGAGCTGAGATCAAGAGTCAGACGCTCAACATTGTGAGTCACCCAAGTTCCCCCTTATAGTTCTCATTTTGGTAGATATTGCCAAACTGAGCTCCATTTCCTCCAGCAACAGATGAGAGGACAACCTCACCAGCATAGTGTCATTAAAAACCAAACTTAAAAAAAATCAAATACAGAAAAAGTGGCATCTCACTGTACTCTTATTTTGCATTTATTATTATGAATAACAGTGAACAGTTTTTCAAATGTTTAAGGCCATTTGTATTTCCATTTCTGAGAACTATTCATTCAGTACATTGTGTCTATTTTTCTACCAAGTTGCCATTTTGGTTTTTGACTTGTGGACACTATACATTGTGGACACAGTGCTTCCCTATTGCAAATGTTATATCTCCCCCTGGCTTATTATTGGTTTTTGACTTTGTGTATGCTGGGTTTTACCACACGCTAATATTTTTATTGAATTCTGTTACATTTGTAGATTAATTTAAGAAGCACTGGAATTTTTCTCATGCAAGGACCTAGTTGGTTTTTTATTTATTCATTAAGTCTTTTTAAAATTGTTGTTGGTGGAGGGGCACCTGGTGGCTTAGTGGTTGAGCGTTTGTCTTCAGCTCAGGGTGTGATTCCGGGGTCTTGGGATCGAGTCCCGCATTGGGCTCCCCACAGGGAGCCTGCTTCTCCTTCTGCCTGTGTCTCTGCCTCTCTCTCTGTATCTCTCATGAATAAACAAATAAAATCTTTAAAAAAATTGTTGGAGGAAGCCTGGATGGCACAGTTAGTTAAGTGTGTGACTCTTGGTTTCAGCTCAGGTCATGAGTTGGAGGGGAGTTTGCTTGAGATTCTTTCTCTTCCTCTGCCCTCCCCCCTCAAAAAAATCTTAAGAAAAAAATTTAAAAGATTAGGTGTTGGAAAATATCAGTAAAGATCTGTTGGCATAGAAAATACCCTAAAACATTTTAACTGAAAAAAAAAAACTACAGAAAAATACCCGTGAGTACCATTTATATAACACAAAATAAAGTGATATGCTTAAGTGTACACAAAAGCATGGAAAAAGGTCTGAAAAGATGTGTATCAAGCCCCTACCAGTGGTCAACCATGGGAGACACATTTCTAGAAGGTCCCCCAGTGATGCCCTGCTCTCATCACCAGAATTGGACTATATGCAGAGATATCACATCCTCGATTACATGATTTTATTATATGGCACAGTTAGATTATGTTGGAATATCAGGGTGAGCCCAGTTAACTATATCAGCCTTAAGTAGCAGAGAGAGCAGAGAGCTTTCTGGAGCCCCTGGGTGGCTCAGTTGGTTAAGCATCTGACTCTTGGTTTCTGCTCAGGTTATGATCCTGGAGTCAGTCCAGGAATCGAGCCCCATGTCGGGCTGTGTGCTCAGCGGGGAGTCTGCTTCTCTCTCTGCTTCTGCTGCTTGTGCTCTTTCTCTTGCTTGGTCTCTCTCAAATAAAAAAAATAAAATATTAAAAAAAAAAAGGAAATCAGAGGGATGCAAAGCATTAAGGGACATTTTTAAAAAAAGATTTTATTTATTTGAGAGAGAGATTGGGAGGGAGCATGGAGAGCACACCAGCACAAACGGGGGGAGAGGAAGAAGCAGGCTCCCTGGTGAGCTGGGCGCCCGACATGGGGCTCAATCCCAGAACCCTGGGATCGTGACCTGAGCCAAAGGCAGACGCTTAACCAACTGTGCCACTCAGGTGCCCCCATTAAGGGACATTTGACACATAGTAACTGGCACGAAAATGGAGGGGCCACATGGTAGGAGGAACGTGTCCCCCTCCCGCCAAGTTCACACATTTAAGCCTTAATTGCCAGTGTGATGGTGTATGGAGGTGGGGTCTCTGCAGGGTGGTTAGGTAAGGAAGGGGGAGCCTTCATGATGGGATCCGTGCCCTCATGTGACCTGAGGGCACAGCAAGAGGCAGATGTCTGAAAGCTGGAGGAGGGCTCTCGCCAGAACCCCAGTACCCTGGTGCTCTGACCTTGGACTTGCAGCCTCCAGGACTGTGAGGAATGAGTGCTGGTCATTGAAACTGTCCTGTCTGTGGTGCTCTGGTACAGTGGCATCTGCTAAGTGATGCCCTTACAGAGTCAAGAGGGACTCCCAGCCTGCAGCCAGTCCAGCCCAAGAAGCTGGACTCTGTCAGCAACTTGGCGGAGCTTAGGAGCAGTGTCCTTTCCAGCAGCCACTGTAACCACAGCCCTGTGATCCCTGGGCACAGACTCCTGCTGAGCCTGTTCAGACCTCTGCCCTACAACACCCTGACTGTTTTGGGAAAGTATTGTTTTGAGCAGACAATTTGTGAGGTGGGAAGGGAGACTTCTGCTTTCTCCTCTATAGACTTCTGCCCTGCTGTTTTTATTTTTTTAAAGATTTTACTTATTTATTCATGAGAGACACACAGAGAGAGGCAGAGACACAGGCAGAGAGAGAAACAGGCTCTTTGTGGGGAACCTGAAGCAGAACTTGATCCCAGGAATATGGGATCATGAACTGAGCCAAAGGCAGATGCTCAACCACTGAGCCATCTAGGTGCTCCCTGCTGGTTTAAAAAAAAAATTATTAGTTTTAAGGAATCTCAACACCCAATGTGGGGCTCGAACTTACCACCCCGAGATCAAACATCATATGTGCCCCCGACAGAGCCAGCCAGGCACCCCTGCCCTCCTGGGGTTCGTGACATCGAGAACATTTTTCTTTTTCATCAAGAACATTTTCTTTTTTTCTTTCTTTTTTTTTTTTTCATCAAGAACATTTTCAAGCATTACTTGTTCAATTTTCTAAAGAGCCATTAAAAAAATAATAAATACTTACCTGGAAACAGGCCCATGATAAAAATAAAGGGAAATGAAAATAAAAACCAAATTTCAAAACAATACGTGTACTGTGATGACATTTTAGTTTTATCGTGTGTTTATATAGAGATCTCTGTGGAAGCCCTCTAGAGATTCAGGTCCACGCGCTTTCTTTCCGGGGGATGTTTACATTTTCAGCCTTATCTCCAGTCCCAGAGCAGCAAGCAAGTTTTGCCCCCTGCTTGGAGAATCCAAGCCTTTTTAAACTCAGTGCAGAGGGCGGGAAGTGGCGGGGTTGGTGGGGGAGCAGGGTGTCCAGGAGCCACCAGCCAGGATCCCAGAGAGACATGCAGCCCCCAGAAGTGTCTCTGGGGCGGGAGTATGGGGGCCACTGACCATTCAAACGGACAAATAAAAAAATAATAAAAAAAAAGGACAAATCAGGAAAATACTGTACATAGTGCTTTAATCGTGTTGTGTGAGGACGAAAAGCATCCTAGCAGAAGAGGCAGCTCCGCAGAGGCGGCTAGGTGAGGCACACCCCCCAACAACCATGGGGTGGGGGTGGCCTGCCTGAGTCTGGAGGCCTCCCTCGGATCTAAGCAGCCCTTTGATCTTGAGGGCACGTTTGGGGGAGGAGGGGTAGCCTCCAGAGTAGGGAGCCTCCCACAGTGGCACAGCCCACCTTTTCTTTCTTTCCTTTCTCTCATGTGACACTTTTGCTTCCATCTCTGAGCACCTAAGTCCCTAACAGGATGAGGAAGGGGAGCAGGAGGGCCAGGAGGTCGGGTTATCAGGTCCCCATATTCAGGGCTCAGTGGAGTCCCAGAGCCATCCCACCGAGGCTGGCCCTCCCGGCTCTGGGGATGGGCCGCTCCCGCCTGGGTGACTGGGTGATGAGGAGGCTAGGGCTCCCACACCACCCTGGGTTGCTGGCAGCAGGAGCGGGCTGACCCCTGCAGACGAGATGGGGCTCCTTGACCCCTGGACTCAGGCCTGCCAGCCTGGGGGATGCTGCCCAGAGCTGCAAAGGCCACCAGTTCCCAGGGCTTGCTGTGTATGCCCCTGGGGAGCGGGCAGGGGCACCCACGTCAGCCTCAGCACAATGGGCTGCATGGGTGGACAGGTGTGGTTGCACAGGGACCCAGCCGCCTGTTCTCCAGTACCTCCCTCCTCGCCCTGTGTCCTCCGCTAGGGCTGGGGGCAGGACGCCATGGCCTAGGTGTGCCCGTGCCTCTCCCCCCTAATTGAAAAGCTTGTCTTTTCCTTTCTCTGCTGTGGGCCTCACCGCAGAGAACAAGAGTCCGCAGGCCTGGTAGGAAGCAGCGATGGCAGCAGGACCGCAAGGTCTACCAGCCCTGGGATCCACAAGGCAGGCAGGAGCCCAAACAGGCCTGGCTCTGGCTGTTTGGCTGGTTTGTCTGTTCCCTTCATGGCCTCGATCATACCTGCACCTGTCAAGGGACATTTCCGGCTGGAGCAGACACCCAGGAGGTAAGTACAGAGGCCCAGCACCGGATTCGGGCCCATCGCCAGTGTGTAGGCAGCCACGGAGCTGACACAGCCTCTGTCCTTGGAAGAACAGGGTCATCCCTGATGGTGGGGCTGTCCTCCCTGGCCTGCTGGCCTTGGTCCACAGCAGCGCTGGCCTCCCGTCCTCCTCCTCTTCACCTCCGGGGAGTGGGGACTTCCCAGCCCTGAGTCCAGACACCGTCTTCCTTTCCCCCTAAACACCAGACTTCCCAGGGTTCAGACACTCAAAAGCAAACAAATCACTGTTAGGTGGTAGGATTGTAGACAGATTTCTTTCTTTCTTTCTTTCTTTCTTTCTTTCTTTCTTTCTTTCTTTCTTCTTTCTTTCTTTCTTTCTTTCTTCTTTCTTTCTTTCTTTCTTTTCTTTCTTTCTTTCTTTCTTTCTTTCTTTCTTTCTTTCTTTCTTCTTTCTTTCTTTCTTTCTTCTTTCTTTCTTTCTTTCTTTTTCTTTCTTTCTTTCTTTCTTTCTTTCTTCTTCTTTCTTTCTCTTTCTTTCTTTCTTTCTTTCTTTCTTTCTTCTTCTTTCTTTCCTCTTTCTTTCTTTTTCTTTCTTTCTTTCTTTCTTTCTTTCTTTCTTTCTTTCTTTCTTTCTTTCTCTTTCCTCCTCTCTCTCTCTCTTTCCTTTGTTGGGGAGAGTTGTTAGTAATATTAATCTCTTTTTTGACCCGGTAAAAAATGCACAGAAAGAAAAATGCTCCTATAAACTAGTCTGTTTGCTCAAATATTGTCCTGAAGAAGGATCTTCTAGAAGCCCTTCTCTCCATAAGTTTCTCTTCCTCTCTCCCTTTCTCTTCAATTAATGAAGCAGATATTTACGGATTTTGCCTCTTCTCTGTGTCTGGGGAGACCAAAAGGCAGCTGATAGGAAGCTCAAGTGCAGGGGGAAGGAGGAGGGAGGGGTGGGGCAGGGGAAGAGTGGCTCCCCCGGGAGAGGGAGGCACCAGGTGAGGCTGTGTACCAGAGCCCAAGGGAGTCCCAGTGCCCTGCTTCGGGTGATTTCACAGTGTGCACCCCCCTTGGTGCAGCCTGGTCTCCCACTTTGCCTTACGGACCTCCCGGGGCTCCTTCACCCTCCCCCGTGCCCTGGGAGGGAAACAGTGCTGACATTTCACAAAGGAGGCTCAGAGCAGTTAAGACCCTTGTCCAAGGTCATAGATTGTTAGTGAGAGCTCCGAGGGGGGCCAAGGCTGGCCTGTGACCTTGGGCAAGTACATCACCTTATTGGTCAGATGGGAGTGTTAATAATGTGTATCCCGGGAACTCAAGGGGAGGGACAATGGGTGCCCAAGCCACATCCGCTCTTGTTACCTTCCTGCTCTTTTCAGAATCCTGGCTCTCCTGGCCTTATCCAATTGAAGAGGACAGCTGTCAGAAGGAGGCTGGCTCAGTCCTCTGGACTCACGGGAGGCCATGCATCTAGTGGGTGGCACAGCAAGGATGGCCTGGGACTCACTCCTGCCAGGAAGGTGCTGGATGAACTGAAACCGGGGTCCCTATTCCTGCTTAGGGAGCACCAGGGGAGGGGCCCCTCTGCTGATCCTGGCTGTCCTGGGAGGACAGGCGGGGCCCACCCGGAGAAATAGTGACATGTCTCGCTGAAGAGCACAGATCATCTTGGGGAAAGGATGGATGAGGAACAAGAGAAGGAGCCCGGCTGTCTCTCATGCACACCCTTGGTACCTTTCACTCTCGTACTATGTGTGTTCATTATTAAAAAAAGGATTTAAAAAACAGTGTTAACTTAATTTTCTTAAAATAAAACACTGGAGGGACGCCTGGGTGGCTCAGCGGTTAAGCATCTGCCTTTGGCTCAGGGCATGATTCCCG
The DNA here is from genome assembly GCF_018345385.1 of Vulpes lagopus. Lineage (NCBI taxonomy): Eukaryota > Metazoa > Chordata > Mammalia > Carnivora > Canidae > Vulpes > Vulpes lagopus. The sequence goes on along the minus strand of NC_054824.1, from coordinate 147,200,838 downwards.
GGTCCTGGGATCAAGTTCTGCATCAGGCTCCCTTCATGGAGCCTGCTTCTCCCTCTGCCTGTGCCTCTGCCTCTCTGTGTGTCTCTCGTGAATAAATAAATAAAATCTTTTAAAAAAATAAAATAAAACACTAGAAAAATCAGTAGCACTGTGAAAAGACTCCTGTTATTTATTAAGCACCTACTGTACACCAGGGGGCTGTACTAGGCACTCTGCTGACATCTTGATCAATACCGACAAGTTCCTTGCAAAAAACAAACAAACAAACAAACAAAAAACCAGTACATTATTCCCATGTTATACGAGGAGACTTCTATTGAAGAGGATAGAAAACTCGCCCAATTACACGCAGCTAGTGGGTGGCACGGCAAGGACAATCCAGGACTTGTTCCTGCCAGGAAGGGGCTGGATGAACTGAAACGAGGGTCCCTATTCCTGCTTAGGGAGCCCCTGGGGAGGGGCCACCCTGCTGATCCCTGCCATCCTGGGAGGACAGGTGGGGCCTACTTGGGAGCTTGTCTGAAGACCCCAAAGGGCCACATGGGCCCCTGGGCCTGGGATCAAGGAGACTGATGGGTGCAGGGTTGGGATGGCTCAGGGCATGTGGGGCCAGGCCACAGGGCATCTCTGGAACACCCCCAGCAGGGCCTGCCCTGAACAGGAAGGGGACAGGAGGCCCCTGGAGCCCCCAGATGTGGGGCTCTAATGCAGGAGTGAAGCTGCTTTTGGGCTCCAGAGTCCCCTCTGGTTCTGAGCCCAGGCCAGGTCCATCAGGTCCCTGACCCTTGGAGGCTGAGGATGACCTCTGACCCCTCACCTGGCAGCCTGGATTCTAGGGGGGTTCAAATATGGAGGGGCAGGAGGGTGGTGGTAAACACAGGGCCCTACTCCTCACCTGCCCTCCTGCCTCAGCCCCCATCACTCATTTCTCCAGGGGGCACCAGGTTTGCTGCCCATACCCACGCCAGTCCCCTGCCCTCCATGGTACCCTCAGCTCTAGTCCCAGGGCCAGGTCCAAAGTGACCCTTGGGCAGTGGTACCGTCCATCACAAGCAGGAAGCCTCTGGAAGCTGGATGATTGGCCCACTGCTGCCCGGCCCCATCACCTGGACTGAGTACCCCCAGGACAGCTTCCAGGGTCAGGCAGGGCTCTGGTTGGGAAGAGCTGGAGGGTGTAGAGGGAATTCAGGATGGCCATTGGGAGCCCTGATAGTACATACGCTGTAGCCATCAGTGACTGTGGGAGCTTTAGGAAGCGATCATGTCTCTGAGCATCGCTTGCCTTGGCTCAGAAGTCGAAGGGGGCAATGGATTGGCTGGTTCTTCCACTTCTAATCTCTGAATCCATCAACAGCCAGAAAGAGGGACAGATGGGGCCTAATTGGATAAAGCTGCATTGGTGCTAAATTATCACAGGTTCCCTTGCCCAGGAAGGTGCCTCCGGAATAGTAGTTTCCCACTGTGCACGGCCGAGGATCTAGCAGCCTCCCCCTTCCCCCAGCCTCCTGAGCACCGGGCCAGATGCTCATCCCGGCAGACAGGATTGGTCCTTCACACAGGAGCCTTGGTGGTGGCTGCAGCGGCGGTGCTGCGCCTCTTCCAGGAGCCGGTACCCAGGGCGGCGCTCCGCAGGCTCGAGCGGCTGTCCCCGCACAGCGCCCGCGCCCGCGTCACCATCGAGTGGCTGCAAGTCCGAGACGACGGCCCCAACCGCACCTCCCTGGTGGACTCCAGGTGGGGGCTGCGAGCGGGGCGGGGCGGGGCGGGGAGGGAGGGGAGGGCCAGGGGGCGGGTCCCAGCTGGGGGAGAAGGCGGGAAGGGGAGGGGAGGGGAGGGGGCCGGGGGCGTCCCCAGCGGGGTGGCGCGGAGGGGAGCCACCCCCACCCCCGGACCCACCCCCCTCCTCCCCAGCTCAGGCCCCTGTCCCCCTTGGCCCCCTGTGGCACGCAGGCTGGTGTCCCTCCACGAGAGCGGCTGGAAGGCCTTTGACGTGACGGAGGCCGTGACCTTCTGGCAGCAGCTGAGCCGGCCTCGGCAGCCCCTGCTCCTGCAGGTGTCGGTGCAGAGGGAGCACCTGGGCCCGCCGGCCTCCGGTGCCCACAGGCTGGTGCGCTTTGCCTCCCAGGGGCCCACGGGCGCCGGGCAGGGGGAGCCCCGGCTGGAGCTGCACACCCTGGACCTGGGGACCTACGGGTAGGCGCCGGGCCTGTGGATGGGGCACCTAGGGACTGCCGCCTCCGTTGAAGGGGTTCTTTTGGGGTGCGGGTGCGGGTGCGGGAGATTTCTCCGGCCACTCTCGGGGCTGATGGCACTTGTTCTGTGCTGTTTGGCCACTGGTAGTCATCCAGCCGTATCACAAGCAGCCTTTTGAACACAGCCAGGATGGAACACTTCCCTCCTAGACGCGCCCCTCCCCCAGGGCCTTCCCCCTGCCCCGGGCACCCTCAGCTGACCCCTGCCTCTCCTTGTCCCCGCAGAGCTCAGGGCGACTGTGACCCCGAGGTGCCGGTGACGCAGGCTGCCCGCTGCTGCCGCCAGGAGGTGTACATTGACCTGCGGGGGATGAAGTGGGCGGAGAACTGGGTCCTGGAGCCCCCGGGGTTCCTGGCCTACGAGTGTGTGGGCACCTGTCAGCAGCCCCCGCGGCCCCTGCCCTTCGAGTGGCCACTTCTGGGGCCACGGCAGTGCGTCCCCTCGGAGACGACATCGCTGCCCATGATCGTCACTGTCAAGGAGGGAGGCAGGCCCAGGCCCCGGGTGGTCAGCCTGCCCAACATGAGGGTGCAGAAGTGTAGCTGCTCCTGGGACGGGATGCCCGTGCCAAGGAAGCTGGAGGCTTAGGTGTGGGGTGCAGTGCTGAGGGGTTTGGCTTCCATGTGCATCAGACGTGCTCAAGGGCAAGGGGAGAGCTGGGGATTACAGATCTGCTGCTGGGCAAACACTTTTGGCCATCATCTGAGCTTTGAATTTGCTTCCTCTGTCCATTCAGCTCACCTGCTGATTTTTGTTTCCCAAGACTCCCTGGCAACTGGGTAGACCCTGCCTGCCTTCTCTGTTCATGTTACTCACTGCAGGATGTCCCAAGCACTTACCTCTGTCAACTCTATAACTAAGAGCAGAAAGCCAAATTGTCACTGTTTCCTTGTACGGTCACTGGATGTGGGTTGTGCCCTGTGGAATGGCCCTAAGATTGTGTATTCCCAACCCAGATAGTGAGGGCATTTTCTAACAAGCAAACAAAACATTATAATCTGTATTTCTCCATTTGATGCAGAATGCTGAGGGAACAGAAAGTTCTCGGGGATTAGATCAGACTGCTTAGAAAGCCAAGGAAGGATCTAGGAAGGATTCAGTCAGTTAAAATATTTTTAAAAAGGAAATATATAAAGGAATTTTTATATGTTAAAGTAGATTTACGGATTCCAGGGATGGGGATAAGGTTGCCTTTTGCTCTTTGCAAAGTATCAACATCAAGGCAGCTGAGCTCCTAGAAGAATGTCACTCTGCCTGTTTCGAGGACTTGTCAGTGGGCTGTGGGCAGTAAGGAAATCTAATAATTGTTTCTGTCTTTCTTGCCCACATCACACACCACCCGCTCCCCGTGGGGCAGGGCAGCTGGGTCCGGACCCTGGGAGCCGCAGGCTGCCTGGAGACCGCCGCCAGGAACCGAGCTGCGTGTTGTTTGGGGGGCGGCTGCAGGCCCGGTCGGGCAGGCTGCGCACTGCGCGAGGTGAGGGCCGAGGAGCGCTGGTCACCGCGGAGAATCGGGCCGGCGGCGCGTGGCTCTGCGCATGTGCGAGAGGCGCTGGAGTTTCACTTTGCAACTTTTAAGTGGTGGGGCGCCTCCCGCGCCGGCCAGGTGGAACCGGATGCCAGACTGCAGGTAGAGGGGAAGGGGTGGGAGCAGGGGGTCGGTGCGGCCCCGCAGCCTTCCCGGACTCCCCCTCCGAGCCTCCCTGTCCTCCCCTCTCCCCTTCTTCTCCCCTTCTGGCCCCTTCCTTCCCCTCGGGACCTGTCTCCGGAGCCCGACCTCCCAGCCCTGGGAAGGGGGGGGCACTTTCTTCACGGACCCTGGGCCCCGCAGGACTGGGAAGTGGCTGGCGCTTGGGTGCCCTGCGCTGGGGGACAGGTGGAAGGTGGAAGCCGCTGGGGCTGCCCGGCGGTGACCCCTGCCCGGGCCTCGGGAGCCCAGGGCTTCCGGAAGGGTGAGGACAGCTCTGCCCAGAAACCAGAGCCACTGGGGTTGGGGACCTGAGAAGACTGGCTACCTGAGACTGGGGGGTGGGGTGGCCTTCCCCTTCGGCTGCAGGTAGTGTCCTCAAGGGCAGGAATCCCCGGTGCAGTGGACCGAGTGACTGCCAAGTTGTGTGACTGGGTGCCAGGGCCCAGGGTCCGTGCTCACCCATCCCTGCCTGCGTTGCAGGGGGCTGTGGAGGGCACTGCGGGCTCCTTGGGGCCATGGCTCCTGCAGGGCTGAAGACACTCACGGGGGATGGGGACAGACTCGCTGTCAGCTTTACTGCGCAACCAGGGTTTCCCCCTTTCCCTCCAGCGTGTCCTGTCCCACCGAGTTTCTCCCCCTCTCCCCCACCCCCCGCACCTGTTGGAGCCCTGGGTGCCCCCAGAGGATGCCAACAGAAGCAGGGCTCCCTTTCCTGCTCACATGGCGTCTTGTTTGCCTGGTGTTGGGGCAAAGGTCTCTCTTGAACGGGCTCTGACAGTGGGAGCATCAGACGGAGTCCTCCGTTAGCTGGAGGAGTGACTTAAAATAAAAGCCAGGAGCTTTTGAAAAGTCTGGCGGTGCTTTGAGAAGGTCGTGTTCACTTCGCAACCACCTCCTGCATCTGGAAGATCCCATTTGCTCCTGTGGCAGCAGGGCCGGAACTGCTTGTGGTCTTGCTGTTGTAAGGAAATCGGAAGATCTGTGGTAAAGATACCCTGAATTTGTAGGGGGCCTTCCTACAAGAACTGACGGTGCTCATGCCCCCCCCCCCCCAACAGCAACAGTCTGCTAGCCTTTCTGGAAGGAAGGTGACAACGGTCAGGTGTGCGCTGTGCGCTGCTCGTCAGGGGCTAGTCCTTGCTGCCAACTCAGGCCGGCGGCGGGTTAGAGCTTGGAGCGGCCTCGGCCCTCCCTCCCAGCGGCTGGGACCAGGCTGGGACCAGACTCCGGGGTGCCTGCTCCACTGGCTGCAGGGCCCCACAGTGCTTCTGTGGCTCCTACCTTTAGGTTACTAGAGCGTTCTCCAGAAGGCACAAATAAGGCATTTGCATAAGCGTAACTACAAATAAGGGAGGACTGCGGGTGGTTGAAGCCAGGGCTCCCCCAGGGCCACTGGGCCTGCTTGCTGGTTTCTGCCACTGAGCCAGCTGCCCTGGGGTGGCTGTGCTCCCAGCTGCCGCATCAGAGCTTGTCTGTTCTGGAACATGCTGGGGATGGGGGGTTGGGGGGTGCTGGGCCTGGGGGGACCGCGAGGCTTCAGCAGATTTTGGATACGATGTGTGTATGGCCAGGGACAGTTCACATCTGAGCTGGAAGGCTGGAGAGGCGGGGCAGGCCTCTAAAGCTCTGCCCTCACATGGGTGCCTCCCCTGGAAGGGGCTGACCTTGCAGGCACCCCGAGGCTCCCTCCCAGGCCGGCAGTATTTGCTGGGTGACCTCGGGAGTTCTTTCCAACTTCGTAAAGCCACTGGGAGGAGCCTGTTTGGCAGAAGAGTCCTGTAGAGTCGTGTCTGGAGCTGGAGGGTGAAGAGGGAGGGGTCACAGGTACTTCCTGGTGGGTGGGGCGGCTCTGCTCTTCTAGAGCTCAGCCTCTCTTCCTTCCAGGGACAGTGCTCCCTCTGTGGGCATTTTATGAGGATGACTTTTTTCTTCCCACGTCACTTTTCAAGCCTCCCTTGCTTGTTCTGCTGTGTTCCTTTTCCTGAATCTAGTCCTCGGATGGCAGCTGCCCTTGGGACCCAGAGGAGATCCTGAACTCAGAGGCTTTTCTGGAGCCCACAGCCAGCCCTGCTCTTGGGAGTGGACACTCCCCAGCTCCAGCAGTGCCTGGAGTCAGAGGAGAGGAGTTAGGAGCGCCCAGAACCAGTTCGGGGAGCTGAGGGAGAGAGGAGGGTGGGGGATCGCCCTGGGAAGAACCAGAGACTCCACGTGGGTGTCTGAGTTCAGAGACTTAGGGCAGGTGTGAGCACAGGGCAGTGTGCCAAACTGAGAAAGGCAGCTTGCAGGGACTCTAGCCGTCTGTCTTCCCTAGAGAAGCCTGTAAAGGCTGGTGCTCTGTGTTCCTGGGGTCAGGAAAGCCCTGCAGGAAATGAGTAGCAGGCCCGAGGCGTCTTGGGAGGCGGCTAGGGCTGCCCCTGTCTTTGCCGGAGCCGGAGCCGGAACCGGCTCCAACTGAGGACCTCTCCAGGGGACTCAACCACAGTTTTTCCTTCCTGGCATCTGGTGAGTGTGGAGCGGGGAGGAGGGGCAGGAGCTGGCCGCAGAGAGTCAGGCCGGGCCCTTCTGTTGGGATGGTGCCGCTGGGTGACATTTAAAGCAGGGAAACCAACAAGAACTGTCTCTCAGACGTAGTCTGCTCTGTTCAGAACCACCGACTCCATGGCTCTGGCATCACTTACTCCAGCCATTGCCAAGTCTCTTAGAGGGGTGAAAAAGTGACTCAGCCTTCTGGGGAATCCTCCCATGCCCTTGGACCTGCCACCCCCACCCCTTTCCTTCATGTCTTGCTGTATGTGTGTGAGACTGTCCCCAGCCAGCCAGCCCCAGGGCTCAGAAGTGGCAACCCCGCCCCCCATACACACCCTAGCGGCATCACCAGGTAGTCCAAACACCAGGTTGGGTTGTCTATGCCTTTTCTTCTTGTCCTCAAGACTTTTGTTCCTATAACATGTTAGAAATACCAGAGCTAGGGGCACCTGGGTGGCTCAGTCAAAGTGTCTGACTTTGATTTTGGCTCAGGTTGTGATCTCAGGATCGTGAGACTGAGCCCTGCGCCCCACTCTGCAATTAGGGAGGAGTCTGCTTGAGATTCTCTCCTTCTGCCCCCCCCCATGTGCATGCACGTGTGCTCTCTCTCTCTCAAAGAAATAAATGAATAAATACAATCTTAGAAAGAAAAAGGAAACAGAAATATCGGATGTAGTGAATCCCCTGACAAAAAGTTTAGCCAGATGCGGGGAGTGGGTAGCTTGAGGTCGGGTTGCCCAGTGTGTCTGCTGGCTCTCCAGCCTCAGGTGGCATGAGAAGGGGTCCAGAGCCTGGCCATTAACTCTGGGACCTTTGGTGCCAGGAGACAAACACTGGAGATTTCCATCAGCTTCTCGGGGGTGCCAGGCGCCTCCGAAAGGAAAGGTCAACAACCAGCTGGGAGTGATATTTGCTTTGGAAATGCTGGGTCTTCCAGTAGACTGAAGGTACCCAGGAGGGTGGGGGTGAGAGGACAGAGCTGGGAGTGTGCTTCGGGGGGCCCTGAGGAGCCCCCTCCCTCCTTTCCATCCTCTTCCACGCCCCCCCCCCCCACTCCCTTTGCCTTCTCTGGCTGCCCAGAACTCATGTGTGTGTGTCACCGTGCGGGACAGGGAAGGGGCTGGGGCTGAGAGCCGATGCTGCCCTGACGAGCCTGCAGTCTTGGGCAGGCTGTTACACCCCTGGGCCTCGGCTCCAAGTGGGTGGAAGGCCCGTGTCTGTTGTCCCAGCTGGACATGCCAGGAGCAGTGGGGGCGGGGGCTCCTCTGTGGCTCCAGGGGATCAGCCATCCTTGTGGACTTGGATGTCCTTTCTTTTTTGCTCCTTCCCGGGTTTTTTTCCTCCCCTTTGTCTCCCCTGGTCTGTCCCTGCCTGTCCTCAGAGCCCCCAGGGGCTCCCACAGATGACCCTCTCAGTAGCTGTCCCCACGGCAGGAGGAACTCTGGCACTCTGGCTCTCCTTCCTGCTCCCTCGCGCTGGGGAGGCTGCCAGCCATGTCCGGGACGAGCCCTCCACCCACCCAGCTGACCCTTGGGACTGTCCCCACAATGGACCTATTCTTGTAGGCTCTGCCAGGCACTTGGGGCCTGGCGTCTGTCCCTCCCTGATTCTCGTTGCCGCTCCCACCTTAGGCGCTGCCAGTGGAGGCTGGGGGAGCTGCAGGGGGGTCCAAGCCCTGAGCGTCTGCCGGGTTTGCTTTCCAGGGAGGACAGGCACGATGACCCACCGCCCATCGCTGGAGCTGTGGCAGTCCAAGGCCGTGTCCATGCGTGAGCGGCTGGGCATCGGGGATCAGCCCAACGACTCCTACTGCTACAACTCGGCCAAAAACAGCACCGTGCTCCAGGGCATCACCTTCGGGGGCATCCCCACCGTCCTGCTCATCGACGTCAGCTGCTTCCTGGTGAGACCCCTCCTGAATCATGTCCTCTCCCTCACCCCACCATCCCCGGGCCTTCTGGGGAAGTCAGGCGAGGAGTCAGGCATACCTGAGTGTAAATGCCAACTCTGCTGCTTACCTGCTGTCACTGTGTGTGTCACCCTCATATGGGCTTTAGGCTTCTGCTCTGTAAAACGGAGCTCATAATTCCTACCCCTGGGATTTTTGGAGATCAGACTGTGCTAAAGGGCCCACTTAGCTGTCCCTTTGATGATGAGCATGACTGCGGAGTTGGCCTGTCACGTCATGGGCTGGTGGGAAGGGTGCAGTCCGCAGGGACAGAAGGTATGAATGGAAGGTGTGGGCTTGAATTAGAGCGTCCCACACCTCCCGGCTTAGAAATGTAACCTTCTGTCCCCATTGGGTCCTGGGCATTTGGAGGGATCAGCCATAGAGAATAGGACAGACCTCGGAAGAGGCCCACGTTACTCATAGCTGATCCACTCAGTGGCCTCTCTTTAGTGTAGACCTCCTTGTTCCCGAACACCCCCCGCTAGTTGGAAGTACACTATTTTTCTCCCCTGTGCTGACTCGCCTTTGGCCAGGTGGGAGGTAGTGGGGTAAGGCCACCTTCCTTTGCCTGCCTGTGGCTGGCCCATGTCCTGATGCCTTCTCCCCATAGGTAACACACATCAGCTGAGTAAATGGGGTGGGATGGGGGTGGAGGGTATAGATGCCCTGCTTTGGGCCAGAGGCGGGGCTTGGGCAGGCCTGAGAAATGGGACTGGCATGGCAGGAGGGCCCTAGGCCCAGATTGAGAGAAAGAGGCGGGTATAAATGTAAGTAGCTAGTGGAAAATTATTCCTGGGAAGGAAGAGGGAGTTCTACCCAGGATTCAGATGTCCATGGTGGCTACACTGTGGCGCTTTATGGGCTTCTATGGAAACCCACATGCCACTCATCTTGGGTCTGTGAGAAAGGATTCTTGTCTTGGAGCAGAAACCCACTTGTAGGTTGAGGACATGGGCACCTACAGCAGCCTCAGTGGGTAGGGGCAGCAGAGGAGCAGGGTGGTGGTCTAGAGGGTTGCTGGGATTACTGGAGGAGGGGCTCAGGAGAGTGTGGGCATGGGCCGAGGTGGGTGGTCTGGAGGAGGAGGTGGTCGTGGCTGCAGCAGGGTTGGCTGAAGAGAGAGTCACTCTCCAGGGTACTATGCTGGCGGCGGTGGGTGTTCATCACTGGATATTCTGGGGTACACTTGGGAACTGGCCAACATGAGTGCGTGGGAGGTGTCCACACCCTGAGAAGGAGCAGCAGGGCAGGAGGGCAGGCAGGTTTACCCCAAGACATGAGTCACCTGCTTCTGGAAACATATCACTAACTTCCCCACCCATCTTGAGGTCATTCCTCAGGGAACAGGAATGCAGTCCTCTGGGGTTCTGGCCTTCTGGATTCCCTTGAGGGACACAAAAACCACACTGAAAAGCTCAGTTCCTGACTGGGGACGTGGTGGGGATGTGCTAATGAGAAATGGCCTCTCTTAGGTCCCTGAATCTGGAAGGGAGGGAGCCTGTCTGGGGAGTGGGGAGAGGTGGGACCAGGGCTGAGGACCGGCCAGGCCAGGGCAGAGGTATGGGGAGGGAGGAGAGATCTAGAATTTACAGAGTTTAGAGCTAAGGGAGGGTTAGATAGGCTGAAGGTCCCAGCTTGTGGAGGCCGAGCCCGCTGGACATGGTGGTCCTTGGTGGGCTTCGCTCCACACTGGCATCCACAGGGTTTGCCTCCAGGACAACCAAACACCGAGTAAGGGTCTCACCACCTCTGGCTCTGCCTGGGGGGGTGCTCAGCTACCTTGTAATTAAAATGCAAGTTTGTGGAAAGTGAAGAAGGAGGCTGGACCCCAGGGCAGCTATGAGGCCAGATCTTGCCTTCCTGCTTGGGAGCAGCAGAAGGCCGATCAGGGCTGCGGAAGGTTGCGGCTGTTGATGCCGCCCTGAGAGCGAAGAACAGGGCAATGTGCTTGACAAGGAGAGCGCCAGGGCAAGCTTAGTGTGGCATGGGTGGCCTGCGACAGGCGCTAGCGAATGAGGTGAGCAGAGCATCCAACCATGCAGCTGTGTGGCCATGGGCAGCTCAGCACCCTCTCTGGGCCCTTCTAGCCCCATTGAGTTTAGGCAAGTCTCTAAGATCGCTGACTCTCTAATTAGAAGTCACCTGAGATGCTTGTCCTTGGTTTCTTTTCTCCTTTTAGTGTTTAATATTCGTGTTTTCCATCATAAGAAGGAAATTCTGGGATTATGGCCGTATTGCCCTGGTGTCAGAAGCAGACAGGTAACAAAGACACATCACCTCGAGTGTGTGTGTGTGTGTGAGATAGAGAGAGAGAGAGAGAGAGAGAGAGAGAGAGACTGGGACAGGCTGGCAGCCCACGCGTGATGCTGACACTAGATTGCGCTCACTGAGTGAGCCAAGCCAGTGCCAGAAGTGCTGCCCTTGGGCCGTGGCCTTGGCCTGGCCGTGGCTGGAACCTTGTTGGTCTCAGGCTCTGAGGAAATCTGATTGCTTTCCGTATGTGGAGCTGTCAGTATTGCCTGCAAATGATGCCAGTTTTCTTTCTCACCTTGAATGTTTTCAAGTGTCTCTTCTTTGAAATGTGCTACTTTGGGGCTGGGGAGGAGGCAAGAAGGGTTAGGAAGGGTGATAGGGCCATAGGGAGAGGCCCTAGTCCTTGCTCCGGGTTGGTGTGGGCTGATGGCCCTCCCTAAGCCAGCATCAGGTGAGCCTGTGGCAGAACGGAGACCCCCTTGGCCGTACCTCTCCTGGCTCTGCTGGCTCTCCGCTCATGACCCCTGAAGGGGGTGTATTCTAGGTCTGCATACTGGTGTTTCCAACCCCAGCTGTTGTCACACAGGCCGGATCTTGTGTCAGATGCAGAATAGGAAGCCATCAGGGAAAGCCACGTGTGCCAGGTTGCTCCACCTGGGCCTCCTCTGGCGCTCACCGGGCGACACCTGCCACTCTTGCTCTAGGGGCTGCTGCCGTGTTGAAATGCATACTGTGTGGGAGGGACTGGGCCTGTAAAAGCACCTTCCTTCCTCAAAGCCTCAGTTCTGGCACTTGCAGAAGCAAATAAATAAAATATTTATGTCCCTTGGGGTGCCTGGGTGGCTCAGTCGGTGAAGTGTCTGCCTTCAGCTCAGGTCATGATCTTGGGGTCCTGAGATCGAGTCCCACGTTGGACTCCCTGCTCAGTGGGAAGTCTGCTTCTCCCTCTGCCCCTCCCCCTCCCCCTGTTTGTGCTCTCTCTCTCTCAAAGAAATAAATGAAATCTTTAAAACAAAATAGTTATGTCCCTTACAACCAGTGGAATTGTAGATTGGATAAAATACAGCCTTTGTTCTAAGTTTTGTTTAACACATTGGGAAATGTATTGCAGACATTGAACTCTGAAGTCACTTTAGGTAGATGCATTGGGGTGCTGAGGCCCCAGGGTGCGGGGCACAGAGACGATCTGCTGATGCCGACCCCTTGCCACTTGTCCCTTGTGATGTAGTGTTACATGCCTACATGTAGTGGTCATTGCCCTTGTCTGCATGTTTCACAAACTGTTACGTTTTGTGCCAGACTTGGAGGAGTGCTAGTAGCTTTGGTCTGGAGCTCTAAGAGGTGGCAAGATACCTGACGTTGGACGTTGGCTTTTGGACTTTTAAAAATAATTTCCTGTCACTCTTCCCTTTTGTTTTTCTAGTGAGTCCAGATTCCAGAGATTGTCATCGTCTTCCTCTTTCGGGCAACAAGATTTTGAAAGCGAGCTGGTTGGTATCTAAGGGGCAGGTGTGGCTCTGGCTGGGTGGGGGTGGGGGAGGGCAGCTGTGCACCTGTTGAGCGGCTGCTTCCGTATGCTGTGTCCTGAGTGGTGAGCGTTGATGAGAGCTCTTCCCTGTGCCACCTGGACTTGGGATGTCCTGCAGGGAAGATGCAGCTGGGGGTGTCCAGGGTGTGCGACAGGATCAACTCTCAGGCAGAGGGCTCCTAAATCCCTGTGGTCCTGGCGCCTGTTGCTGTGATCACACTCAGGGCCAAGTGGGACAGTTCTTTGTTGGCTTGCCTGCTGGCTTGAGCTAGATGTGGGCAGGAGCCCATCACCCTGAACAGGTGATGACCAAAAGTAGTGTGTCTCCAGCCAGGGGTGGAGGGACAGCCGGGCTTTAGGGAGTATTATTTGTAAGAGACATGACGGACAGTAGAAGCTACAGGCACCCTCTTCCTCCATATACGCACCCTGTGGGGACTGTCTCACCTGTTTCCCTGCGTCTGCCCCATGTCTCAGCCAGTGATTTGGGATGCCCAGATAGCAACCCACAGCAGCTTCTCCATAGCTGCCCTGAGCTCTTTATTCAAGTTCAGGATTTGCCCCCGGAGCCTGTATGTTTCCACAGATTGTCAGAGCTTGAGAGGTTTTTACCAGAATTCCAGGCACAGGGTGCGTGTCATAAATGGGAGCGTGGAGACTGTCACTTCGGGGACATGCGGTAGCTTGCTGAATTTAGGACAGAAGTAGTGCTTTTACACCACGGGAGGTCAGATGGTTGCTTAATATTGCGATCACATCTGCCTCCCAAAGACAAAGATGTTCAAGGCTCATCCCCCATCTCTGCATTTCCAGGGATGCTGCCCCTGGCTGACTGCCATCTTCCGCCTGCAGTGAGTACAGCTTGGGGAGCCCGTGTGAGTGGGGGCGTGTCTGTGTGTCTGTCTTTGTCTGGGTGGGTTTTCTGCGTGTTTGGTTAGCGAGGAAGAAAGAGCCAAAACGCCTGACTGCAAGATGAGGTCTCTTAGCTGCTTCTCAGCTCGGGCCCAAAGCAGTGTCGGGGGGCTGACCTTAGGGGGGCCCAGACAGCACCTGCACAAGCTAACTAAAGCTGATTTTTTGGTGCTCTAGGCAAGGATGATGGGCACCCCCTCAAAGGAGGCTCTTCCAGGAAGGCTTCTGTATCTGATTTAGTGCATAGAGGAGAAAAGATGGTGCTTTAGTGCATTCACCTCATTGGGTTAAAGGTTGCCTTGTTTTTAAAATGGGAGGCCTGCAGAGAGAAATCCGATCAAGCTAGGATCAGCTGTGATCATAGGGAGCACCTTTCAGAGGTGCCAAGATACGAGAAGGACCTCTTAGGATTGGTGATGTCCGGCAGTTATGGGATGCTGGGTACCCTCACTCTGGGTCTCAGTTTCCACTATAAAAGGGGGCCCGGGATGACATGGTGGGAGAGGTGGATTTGCCACCCCACCCTTCTCTGCCACTGCAAAATTGCGCCACCAGGAGGCATTTCCTCTTGATGCTGGAAGTCACATATACTCTGCGCAAAATGTCCATCACGTAGGGGAAAGAACCAGTGAGAAGAAATTTGAGGTCACCTGGAACCCTGCCCCCAAGAGATGCCCAGGGCCTGTTGTTTGGCTACTCTGTGGCCACACTGGGTGGGGCTCAGGCCACACCCCTGCCCCTGGGCTCGGGACCGCACCCCCCAGAACCGGGTGGGGCAGTGCCAGACACTGACTCATCATTTCCATGGTAACCCACAAAAGTGGGTAGCAGATCTGCTCCGTGGCTGGTCTCTCCCTGCACCCTGTTTTCACTGTCCTGTGTCCCCTCCAGACCCCCCTACCCCATGGACATGACTTTCTCATAAGGGGGGTTGTAGCAGGGACCTCTGCGGATCCTGCTTTGTCACTGCAATGCTGTGTCAGCCGTATTTTCCCATCTCCACTCCCCATGTTTTTCTTGTCTTCTGTTCCTGTTGCAGAAAGGACAGCACTTTGACTTTTTTGAGGCTATGATTAAATTCTAACAGCTGCTCCCAGCCAACATTCCAACCGCCATTCAAAGGGTCCCCATAGGTTCCTTAGGATTGCCATTCCCAGCCAGATTGGGAAGTCAGAGGTGTGTCCCCAGAAATACCGTGGATGACAATTGCTCATTCATTGGTTTGAGTCTTCATCACTGCTTGTTCCCGTCTTCTGGAAGCCGGATGCCTAGCGCACCTCCCTGTCAGGAGAGGGAAAGAAGGACATCCCTCTTCTGCCTTTGTGGCATGGAAGTCTGGCTGTCAGCCTCTAGAATTTTCCCGTCCCCAAGCTAGCTGAAGCTTCTAAATATGGCCCCCAGGAAAGGGTGGAGCCTCTGTGGCCCCCACCCCACTCCGCAGGACACAGGGAGGAGGGGGGCAGCAGGATGGCCTGAGCCCCAGAATGCTGGAAGTGCGGCTCCCACTCTGCCTCAAAGCTTGCGCCGGGGGTGGGGAGCCCGGAGAAAGAGTGGGGGCTGTGAGCCTGGCAGAAGAGCCCCAGCAGCCCTGTTGTCAGTGGCTTTGCTTATTCCCAGCAGCAGGTAGGGGCTTTGGGGTAACTGAGCATCCACGTCCGGCCCCCGCACAGATGTCTCCAGAAACGGCAGCTCCCAGGGAGCCTGGTGTGGGGGTCCTCGGGGGGCCAGGCTCAGGGGTCCCCATCCTAGCTCTGCCCTCACAAGTTGTGTGACTGGAAACTCGGGCTCTGCCTCTGTGTCCTCACCTCTAAAGTGGTGGGGGTGGGATTAGCACCTGCCTCCCTGCACGGTCCTGAGGACTAAGCGAGGTCACCTGAGGCCTGGCCTTTTACTGGCTGCTCACTGACATTCCATGTGCGTGTCTTGGCCAGCGATGACCAGATCCTGGAGTGGTGTGGGGAGGACGCCATCCACTACCTGTCCTTCCAGAGACACATCATCTTCCTGCTGGTGGTGGTCAGCTGCTTGTCCCTGTGCGTCATCCTGCCTGTCAACCTCTCGGGTGACTTGCTGGGTAATGACCCCTCGTCCTGTCTGACTTGGGCCCCGGGCAGAGCTGCAGCCCCAGGGAACGGGGCTCAGTGAGGTAGAGCAGAACCCCAGGACTCCCGCTCAGAGTCAGACATGAGGAGTCCTTGGGGTGACTCTCAGAATGTCCCCTCTGTCTGAAGGTCTGGAGAAGAACCCACCCTCACAGGGGCCGAGAGCCAGGGCCCCCAATGTCCATTTCTGATTCTATCTAAGTAAGAGGAATAAAGCCCCAAGATATGTAGAATCAAGGGCTTTTGGAGAGTATTTTACACTGTCCAGCCCCCACCCAATCAGGAGGCCATAATTAGTGGATCTGGAAGATGTCCATGATGCTCAAAGTCAAAATCAGAGTGGAGAACAATGTTTCTAAGCGACTGTTGGAAGCCAGCTTCCAAAATGCCATCATGAATCCGCTGGGTTTTTTTCTTCTTATTTTTTTAAACTAATCTTTTTTTAAAGATATTATTTATTTATTCATGAGAGACACACAGAGTGAGGCAGAGACATAGGCAGAGGGAGAAGCAGGCTCACTGAAGGGAAACTGTTGCGGGACTCAATCCCGGGACCCTGGGATCACGACCTGAGCCAAAGGCAGATGCTTAACCACTGAGCCACCCAGGTGTCCCTTAATTTTTAAAAAAAAAATTTTTTTTTAAGTAATCTATCCACCCACTCTGGGGCTCACACTCATGACCCCAAGATCTAGAGTCCCATGCTCTGCTGACTGAGCCAGCCAGGTGCCCCAGGAACCCACTTCTATGCCCTGTGATTCCCAACTTGCTTTTGGGACCAGCTTATTATGATTTTAGATTTCTCAAGGAATGTCACAAGGATTTCAAAGCAGGAGGCATTCGAGTGTTGACTTACCCACGTGGTGGGTTGGGAAGTTGCTGGGTAGAGCAGAGGCCTTGGTTGGTGGAGCTCTGAAATGACCGGATGGATGGTCAGGTCCTCTGACTGGTCTGGGATCACACTCCTTGGCTAGCCATACCGCACCCCCCTTCCCTAACCTGACCCTGGAACTACGTTATCTTGCTTCTCTGCAGATAAAGACCCTTACAGTTTTGGGAGGACCACAATAGCAAACCTGCAGACAGAGTGAGTGTGGGGAGGGGACTGTGAGGGTGCTGATGGTGGGAGCAAGGGGAAAGTGGGTTCCAGAGCCTGGGCTTGGCCAGATAGCCCACTCGAGCAGGCTGATGTCCGAGGGTCCCTCCGCAGCCAGCACCTGTGGCCCGGCTGTGGGCACAGACATGGCCCAGGCAGCGACTCTTTTGCTGGGGGTCCTAGGAGATCCAGAGGGTCCTGTGGGGCAGGGTCCATCTGTCAGGATGATGCCCGCTCTACAGGAGCCGGGCCATGAGACCTCTGTTGGAAGCATCTGCTGGGATGGAGCCATTGGCCCCCAGCTCAGCGCTGGGAGCGGTACCCAGCCTTGCACCCCCACCCCAGCTCAGGAGCCCAGCCCTGATGGCAGCTAGTTTCCGCCCCCCAGCAATGACCTCCTCTGGCTGCACACCATCTTCGCTGTCCTTTACCTCATCCTCACCGTGGGCTTCATGCGGCATCACACCCAGTCCATCCTGTACAAGGAGGAGAGCCTGGTAAGCGAAGCTGACGGTGCAGGTGGGAGCAAGAGCCAAGTGGTGCCCCAGGCCTATGGGCTGGGATCCAGGAGCAGTGATCTTCCAGAGAGGCCTCTGTAGAATCCAGTTGGCATGTTTGTACTCAAAGATGATGTTATGTTTTTAAAAAAATTTCTGATTATTTTAGACTGTGGATTTTTTCCCCTCTGTTTTGCCCACTAGCCCTTAAATTTGTGGGGTTTGGGCTTATAGTCACTGATTCTGAGTACCTTCTCAGAAGTTCGGATGGAGAGCAAGCAGCTCTCTGTCTTTGCAACCCACAGCTTGATGGGAGAGGAGGAGATTCTGTGAGTTGGTTCCAGGCCTGAGTCTTCCTCTGATCTGCTGTGTGACACCATTTGAGTCACTCACCCTCTCTGGGTTCCTTCTCCCTTTCTTGTCATGCAAGGGAGGCTCACAGAGTTGCTTTGGAAGTGTATTCTTTGTACAGTCTGGAAGATGATGCTACATGAATGACCTCCATCAGGGCTCTCTCTCTGCCAGGCTGCAGGAGGAGAACACCTGAGCCTTCCGAGTTTTCACTGTTTTCTCTGGGGAGACTTGAACAGGGTGGGAAGACTGGGCCCGCCTGCAGACTGGCTTGCCCTGGTGACTTCTCTTCCTGGTGCGTTTCTCTGGCAGGTGCGGCGGACCCTGTTCATCACGGGCTTTCCCAAGGACACCAAAAAGGAGGCTGTGGAGAGCCACTTCCGGTGAGCAGGGCTGTGGCCCCTCTGGGTGGGACAAGTGCCTTAGGGCAGCACTCTGTCTTCTGCTTGGGCACCCAGAGACCTCAAGAGGGGCTTGGCCCTGCCACACAAGCATCAAATCAGTGCTGGTGTCGTGGAAGGGTTCTGGCCAGGTGGCCTGTCCTCTCTAAGCCACCACACTATGCCGTGTGACCACAGTAGCTAGAGTACAGGCCAGGGTGTAGGTGCAAATAAATGTCTTGAGAGCACATGGAAGATGATCTGCCCTGGGCTTCTCAGCATCAGCTGTGCTGAGCCTGATGCCCCAGACAGAGCTGGTCCCCGAAGGGGAAGGCCTGGGGCTGCTCATCTATCTACTCACAGGTGTCTCTTGAGTAAGCACTGGGTCCGGAGCCCTGTCCTCCTAGAGCTCACCATTCAGGGAGTCCAAGCTCTCCTGGTGGGACCTCCTTCCCGGGACAGCCCCTGCTGAGCACCTGCACCCAGGACTCCTGAAGGTGGAGGTGGGGGTGGGAGGAGGGCTTTCAGATGGAGGAGGGAGGAAGTGTATGCAGGATGGAGCATCAGCAGTGGGGTGGGTGGGGCAGAGCAGGTGCAGAGGCCCCTGGACCCTGTGGGCTGCAGGCAAGGGCGCGGAGGCTTCTGTCTTCACTCCCCACCAGCGCAGCAGTCGCTACCCTGTAGTGTGGACTTGGGGTTGAGGATGGTGTAACTTGGAGCTATTTGTGAAGAATGCTTGCTAAGCAGATGATGCGTATACACAGTTATAATATGAATGTTTACAGTTTATTGACTAAATCCTCAGAAACTCCAAGTATTTTAGAAATATCCTTTTACATAAACGCCAGATACTGGCATGCTTTTTCTCTGTTCCTTGAAATGGCTCCCCAAGGTACCTGGCAGGCGATGTTTGGAAACAGTTGTTTTATTTAATGTATACCTTAAAGAAAAAAGCCCCCTCCTTCCCATACAGACACTGGATCAGAGCCATCCCATTTGAGGGGGCAATTTTGATGCAAATGACTGCAATCCCTGGGGACCGACATGGGCATTTGTCTTGTGGCTGGGATGCTTACGCTGGGGTGCTGTTTAAATGAGTGACTGACTTATCTGTAGGTTTTGTCTCTCTCACTAAGATGTACCCAGAGTGGTTCCTGGCATGTAGTCAGTGGGGATTTTGTGTGTCTTGGGAGGGAACATCATGTGGTGGCTCCGGGCACGGGTCCTGGCACTGGGCTGCCTGGATTCATATCAGGGCTCAGACAGCCACTAGCTGTGTGGCCTGGGGCACAAGTCATATAGCCTCTCTGACCTTTATTTTCCTCATCTGGAAAAGATAACTCTCATCTCAGATAACTCTCTTCCTTTGGGTGGGTGGAGGATGGTGCCAATGGTGTTCATCCTTTGTCAGAAGCGCCTGTTGATTTATTTATTTATTTATTTATTTTTAAAAATTTTTTTAAATTTTTATTTATGATAGTCACAGAGAGAGAGAGAGAGAGAGAGAGAGAGAGAGAGGCAGAGACACAGGCAGAGGGAGAAGCAGGCTCCATGCACCAGAAGCCCGACATGGGATTCGATCCCGGATCTCCAGGATCGCGCCCTGGGCCAAAGGCAGGCGCTAAACCACTGCGCCACCCAGGGATCCCGTGCCTGTTGATTTAAAGCCCAGAGAGTATAAACTTGTCACTTTCAGGCAATTCCTTTTATGCTATTGGACGCCTGGGTGGCTTATCGGTTTAGCGCCTGCCTTCGGCTCAGGGCGTGATCCTGGGGTTCCGGGATCGAGTCCCACATCGGGCTCCCTGCATGGACCCTGCTTCTCCCTCTGCCTGTGTCTCTGCCTCTCTCTCCCTGTCTCTCTCATGAATAAATAAATAAAGTCTTTTTTTTTTTTAATTTTTTTTTTTTAATTTTTATTTATTTATGATAGTCACACAGAGAGAGAGAGAGAGAGAGGCAGAGACACAGGCAGAGGGAGAAGCAGGCTCCATGCACCGGGAGCCCGATGTGGGATTCGATCCCGGGTCTCCAGGATCGCGCCCTGGGCCAAAGGCAGGCGCCAAACCGCTGCGCCACCCAGGGATCCCAATAAATAAAGTCTTTAAAAAATTACTTTCATGCTATTAAAAAAGGCCTCTTTGTATGAAATTTCAAAATTTCTTAAAATGCCTGCATGGCTCAGCAGTTGAGCATCTGCCTTTGGCTCAGGTCATAATCCTGGGGTCCTGGGATCGAGTCCCGCATCAGGTTCCCCACAGGGAACCTCCTTCCCCCTCTGCCTGTGTCTCTGCCTCTCTCTCTGTGTCTCTCATAAACAAATAAATAAAGTCTTTAAAAAAAATTTTCTGATCTGCAATCCCTGATAAAAGACATAGAGAAAAGAGGTCTCTGGTAGCACACAAGGTAGCCTTGGAGACTTGGGCATCTCTCCTGTCTGGGACGTTCTCTTTTCCAATGGCCATCTTTGGGCACAGGGACGCATATCCCACGTGTGAGGTGGTGGATGTCCAGCTGTGCTACAACGTGGCCAGGCTGATGTACCTGTGCAAGGAGAGGTAAGTGGGGGCTGGCAGGGAGTAGCCCGCTGGGTAGTAACTTTCTCCTGCACTGAGACCCCCCTTCCTGCTGGCTGTGGCTGGTGCCCTCAGTGGGGAAGGCAGGAGGGTGGCTCTGCCCTTTCTTGTTTAGAAAGCTGAACTCCTGGGTCTGTTGGGCACCGATGGTGGGAGGGTGAGTGTGGGGTGTGGGCTACAGGATTAGCTGACATTTGCACCTGCCCCTCCACCCTACAGGAAGAAGGCTGAGAAGAGCCTGACCTATTACACCAACCTGCAGGCGAAGACAGGCCAGTGGACCCTTATCAACCCCAAGACCTGCGGCCAGTTCTGCTGCTGTGAAGTGCCGGGCTGTGAGTGGGTGAGGGCCCAGCCCTGCAGGAGCACACCGCAGGGTCCCCGACCTGCACCCAGGGCCGTGTTGTCACCAGGGCATGTTTGTCCCCTGGCAGGAGGACGCCATCTCCTACTACACGCGCTTGAAGGACAGGCTGATGGAGAGGATCGCGGAGGAGGAATGCCGTGTCCAGGAGCAGCCCCTGGGGATGGCCTTCGTCACCTTCCAGGAGAAGTCCATGGCCATCTAGTGAGTATGACAGGGCGCGGGGGCCCCCCTCCAGATGACTTGCTATCCCTGCTGGGGATGCATGGTACTGCTGAATCTATCTCTGGGATTTGCCAGGGGGCATTTCTGCCTCTTTCCCCAGATGTGGCTGGGGAGGCCACACTCCCTCTGTCATCGCAGCCCGAGTTTGTGTGACAGCTGGCCAGGGCTGATTCTTTTGAGCCCCTCTTGGGTTGATGTGGCCTCACCACTGGGCTCTCACTAGCCACCCTGGGGATCCCGTTGCTTTGTGTCCAGTGTTCTGTCCAGCGGGATAGATGTTGCCCTCCTTCAGATATCCTCTCTGGACCACAGATCTTCTTCTGTGCCTGGGCTTCCTATCTTCATACAAACACACAGACCCCTGGACACTCAGGGCACTCCCTGCTGCAAAGCCGAGGCCTGGGGAGGGTTCCAGAGTGCATTCGGGCTCCCATAGCGGTCTCACATGGGTACTCGGTGTCATCTTGCCTTGGGAACAGCACCGCCTGGGATTGGGAGAGGGCTGTGGAAAGCAGGTAGCCACATGGACACCCCTTCTCCTGCCTTCTCTGTGGGCAGCGCGGACCCAGGAACAGCCCCCTGGTGTGCCCTGCAGACCCTGCAGTGAGGTGGGAGCCAGAAGGGGGAGATGTCCATATAGATAGAGGGTGTTCTGAGTCAGGAGTGGGGGACATGGAGAGAGTGGGGGTTGGGGTGGCCGTTCTAGGGAGGGATGCAGGGTGTCAGAGTGCAAAGGAGTGAGGGAAAGGGCGGTGAGGCCCTGGCCGGCTGCAGGATGTGCCCACAGCTCCAGCGTGCTAGGCGGGCAGAGGGGATGGCCCAGGGAGGAGCGTTGGGTGAGGCTGTGCAACAGCGTAGGAGGCAGCATCAGATGGATGGAGCACAAACCCAAGTGGGAGAGCCTTGGTTTCTTTTTCCATAAAGCAGAAGTCCTCCCTGGCTTGCCGGGTTGTTCTGGGACTCAGACGGAGTCCTCCCTGCAGTGTGCCAGGCACGATGTTTCTTAGCATCACCTGTAACAAACTAATAAGAAAGCCAAGGTCCTGTGCCCTGGGGCCCTGCTCTCACTGGGTATTGTCTCCCATGTATGTACGCGGTGCCCTCTGTGTCCGGGCCCTGGCCACCTCTGCTTTTCCTGGCAGCATCCTGAAAGACTTCAATGCCTGCAAGTGTCAGAGCTTGCGGTGCAAAGGGGAGCCCCAGCCGTCTTCCTGCAGCAAAGAGCTCTGCACTTCCAAATGGACAGTGACTTTTGCCACCTACCCTGAGGACATCTGCTGGTGAGCTCCCAGGACAGGTGGGGGTGGGAGAGAGGCCCCAGGGCTGGTGGGGCTGCCCTGTCACCTGGAAGCACCAGCAGGATCTGGCAGTCAGGGAGGTCTGTAGGCGGCCCCTGCTCCTCTCTGAGCCCGGGCAGGTGGGGCGGGGGGCGGGGCATGATGTATATGTAGGGGGGTGTCTGTGCCCCATGCTTTGCTCCAGTGAATCCAAAACATCCAAAATATTAGCATTTCAATGTGTGATCAGTTATTTTTTAGTTGTGATGTTTCTCTTTTTCATACTCAGCATCTTTGAAATCCAGTGGGTATGTTACCTGGATTAGGACCAGCCCCGTGGCAATGCCCAGCAGCCAGGCATGGCTCCTGGCCCTTGTCTCCCCCCATGCAGCCTTAGGGCAGGTGTTGGCCTCCCCCTCCCCCAATCTAGCCTGGGGGACAGGCTGGCGAGCTGAGCTGTGTCCAAGGGGGCCATTGGCCAGCCTTGAGCATGATGTGGGGGGTGAGGGCAGCCCCAGCAGAGGCCCCAGAGAGGCTGGCCTCAGTTTCTTCCTTACCCCTCCTCCGCTCTCCTCCTGGAGCGAGCTTTGGGTGCTTGTCTCCACTGGCTCTAGCTTGGCCTCTGAGGGGTCTGCACCTCACTTCACAGTGTTCATCAAACTCAGGTGGTTTGTTGTCTGTTCTCAGTGGGGTGAGAGGCCAGGACAGGCTATCTCTGTCTGTCCCTGGCCCTTACGTCCCCTGCCTGCCCTCCCTGCATCCACTCCTTGCCCCTGCTGGGAAGAATGTGTCACCAGTCACCAAAAGTTGCAGACATAGCTGGGGAGTACCGGCTCAGAGCCTTGCTTTTGTCTGCCTAGGTATTCATGGCATCTCTTTGGTGGGTTCTGGTCCCCAGGCTGTAACTGGGGAGCCATGTTAGCAGTGAACAGTCTCTTTTCCCTTGGAGAGACCCAAACTTGACATTACTGGAGCTGAAGGTCAAGACAGAGCACTTGCCTGTACTCCTGAGGTCGAAATGAGCCCCCAGCCAGAGCCCTCGGGCTGGTCTCCTGCCCTAAGTTTGACTTGTGGACCCACCAACTCTGGGGGCGGGTGCCTGGGAGATAAGCCTACTGGCCATGACCTCCCCTCTGCAGGAAGAACCTCTCCATCCAGGGCTTCCGCTGGTGGTTCCAGTGGCTGGGCATCAACTTCACTCTCTTCGTGGGACTGTTTTTCCTGACCACGCCCTCCATCATCCTGTCCACCATAGACAAGTTCAATGTCACCAAACCCATCCATGAGCTGAACGTGAGTGACCATTCTGCAAGGCCCCTCCTGCAAGGCTGGTGACTAGAAGGTGTGGTGGATGGAACAAGAGACAAGAGATGTGGGCAGGGAGCTGGAGCAGTGTCTCTCAGCAGGGGCTGTGGTGAGGCAGGTGGTTGGGGGGGCAGGAAGGAGTGACATGAATTGGGGCAGCAGGGTGGGATTATTTCTTTCACATTCAATAATCTTGCTACAAAGCCATTGATTCTAGATAGGAAACATAATTATTTTTTCATAATTTTTGAAAAAGAATTCATTTATTTGAGAGAAAGAGTGTGTGTGGACATGTGGGGGGAAGGGGCAGAGGGAGAGGGTGAAGCAGACTCCTTGCTGAGCTTGATCCCAGAACTCTGAGATCATGACCTGAGCTACCTAGGTGCCCCCAAATGATTTTTTTTTAAATCTTAGGTGAATCCAGAATAGCTAAATACTCCCTAAATTGGCATTTGCTTAAAAAGGTATTGTTTTCTCATAATTAGCTCTGTTGAAATATCATCCTAAATCTTTCTTATTTATTCCAATTCCACTTGGCGTTCAGTTAATCACGCTCTGGGAAGGCACATGGGGCTGGAGGGCCTGAGGTCCTGGCCCTTGCTCTGCTGTTTGTTCCCTGCTGATGAATTCTTAGCCTGGATTTCCATCCGATAGCTGGACTGAAACACCTGCCATAGCATCCTCACAGGGCTGCTCATGAGCTAATATGTGGTCAAAGCTCTCTTACATGATTTGGTAAACAGGTTTAATAAACAGGTTTATTAAGAGGTTAATAAACATCATTAAAAAGTCTATAGTGTACATTAAGCAGTTTTATTTAGACTTAAAGCCTGTAAATGTTGTTCATGCCTTTGCCAATCTTTGGGTGTATGGTCAAGGCCTGTTCTTTGGAGGGTGGATCAGCTAAGTGGACCCCTCCTTTTCTGTTCTCCATAAGACAGTTTTGTTTTTTAAGATTTTATTTTTTATTTATTAGAGAGAGAGAGAGAGAGAGAGAGAACATACACGAGCAAGGGGAGGGGCAGGCAGAGGGAGAAGCAGATCCCCTGCTGAGCAGGGAGTCCCACGTGGGGCTTGATCTCAGGACCCTGAGATCATGACCTGAGCCGAAGGCAGATGCTTCACTGACTGGGCCACCTAGATGCCCCAGTTTTTGTTTCTTAAGTAAAGCGAGAATCTACAGATAACTTGCAGAGCCATTCTAAGTACAGATCTCTCCTGAATCTCCAGTCCCTTGGTCTTCTATAGTTAATTTACTGTCATATAATTCAGTAACATTTTTATTTAATTTTATTTTTAAAATTTATTTATTTTTTTAAATTTTCATTTATTTATGATAGTCACAGAGAGAGAGAGAGAGAGAGAGGCAGAGACACAGGCAGAGGGAGAAGCAGGCTCCATGCACCGGGAGCCTGACGTGGGACTTGATCCCGGGTCTCCAGGATCGCGCCCTGGGCCAAAGGCAGGCGCCAAACCGCTGCGCCACCCAGGGATCCCCTAAAATTTATTTTTTTAAAAAGATTTTATTTATTTATTCATGAGAGACACACAGAGAGAGGCAGAGACATAGGCAGAAGGGGAGGTAGGCTCCCTGCGCGGGGAGCCTGATGTGGGACTCGATCCCAGGACCCTGGGATCACAACCTGAGCTGATAGCAGACGCTCAACCACTGAGCCACCCAGGCATCCCTCAGTAACATTTCTTAAAAAAGATTTATTTACTTGAGAGAAAGGGGGAGCACAGGGAGGAAGGGCAGAGGGAGAGAAAGAGAGAATCCCAAGCAGACTTCCTGCTGAGCATGGAGCGTGATGCAGGGCTCGATGTCACGACCCCAACATTGTGACCTGAGCCAAAATCAAGAGTCAGACACCCAACTGACTGAGCCACCCAGTGCCTCTAATTCAGTAGCATTTTTAAGAAATTGGCCTTTATAGTCTTTCTGAAGTATGCAACTTAGTTTTCAAGAAATTTTCTCCCTTGGGCACCTGGGTGGCTCAGTTGGTGAAGCATCCAGATGTCTTTCTGCCTTCAGCTCAGGTCATGATCTCAGGGTCCTGGGATCGAGCCCCACGTTGGGCTCCCTGCTCAGTGGGGAGCCTGCTGCTCCTTCTGCCTCTCCTCCTGCTCTCTCTCTCTGTCTCTTAGATAAATAAGAAAAATCTTAAATAAAGAAATTTCCTCTCTTGTTATACTCACTTTATCAGGGAAAGTAGTAGTGGGTCAGCTTGTGTGATGACAGCCCTGAGCGCAGCAGGCACACAAGGGATTGGGCCCCTATTGGGCCGGCGGTTGCTGAGCGGGGGGCTGCCCCAGGGAGGCCTGGCTTCAGTGTGTCCACCTCCTCCGGCATCTGCTATTGGGTTTGTATCAGGCGGCCGGAGGTGATCGATGTGGTCAATAGGACACGTGCAAATGAGCCATATGTGAAGTTCCTTCCTTTGCTCCAAAGAGCTGTCTTCCCGCCAAGTGCCATTACAGCCTCTTCAACCACGCTCTGGAATACCTACCCTGTACCAG
The DNA here is from genome assembly GCF_018345385.1 of Vulpes lagopus. Taxonomy (NCBI): domain Eukaryota; kingdom Metazoa; phylum Chordata; class Mammalia; order Carnivora; family Canidae; genus Vulpes; species Vulpes lagopus. Next base: position 147,175,035 of record NC_054824.1, on the reverse strand, counting down.
GCCCAGCGTCAGCTCTGGGGGCGGAGGGCAGGCAGGACCAAGAGGTCCCCATGTGGCCATGCCCATGTCTCTTCTCTGTGGCCATTGTTTTCCAGGACCCAGTCATCAGCCAGTTCTTCCCCACCCTCTTGCTGTGGTCCTTCTCTGCTCTGCTCCCCACCATCGTGTACTACTCTACACTGCTGGAGTCTCACTGGACCAAGTGAGTGATCAGGGGTATCCCTGGGGCCACCTGGGATACTTGGGGGCCCGGGGGACTCACCTGTGGCTTCCTGCAGGTCCGGAGAAAACCGCATCATGATGTCAAAGGTCTACATATTCTTAATCTTCATGGTGTTAATCCTGCCCTCCCTGGGCCTCACCAGGTACACATCACCTCCACCTTGTGCTCCGAATTAGCATGGGGGCTAGATCTGAAGAGCTCTGTCCCCAGGAGAGGGGAGATAGTTTGGGGGTGTGTGCAAATCCCCGTCACCCCACCCGGGGAGCTCTTGTGCGGGCTCCTTGATTCTTCTGGATATAGGGTCTTTTTTTCCTTTAAAAGAAGCTTGAAAACAAAACTTAGCATGGACCTTCCCCTCAGAACAAGGACCATCTTTTAAGGGAAGGAGTCGCTGTCAAAGCTGCCCTGCTTGTTAAATGGAGCAAGTGGCATCTTAGACAAGAAATTTGGACCTGGAGTTTCCGCCTGATGTTCAGAGCAGAGAGGAATGAAAACATGCAGGCATCACGCAGAGCACTGGACATAAATTCTCATGGCATTCATTTCTTTCTTTCTTCCAGTCTGGATTTTTTCTTCCGGTGGCTCTTTGACAAAACTTCTTCAGAAACCTCCATCAGGCTGGAGTGAGTATCAGCCACCTTGTGTTTCAGAGCTGCATTCCAGGGGCACGTCCCCCCGGGGCTGGGCTGGGGCTGCAGGGGACAGTACTCTCCTCCTGGGGCCCCTGGGCCTGGCATTCCCACAGCGTCCCTCCCAGGCTGAGCAGAACCATCAGTGGGCACTGTGGAGCTGACCAGCTTTGCACTGCATGTGCAGAAATGTGGTTCATCTTTGAGGCTGAAACTCCAGTAGTGGAGTCTTGTTCATTTTTTGAGACTTATTCCTGAGAACAGAGCCACTCGGGGAGGAGAGGAATCATTAGGCTCCCTGAGGGAGAGGGTGGTGGGGGAGAGGCTCCTAGGCCTCAGCTCACCACCACCCCTGCCCCGGTGGCCCCCCAGGTGTGTCTTCCTGCCTGACCAGGGAGCCTTCTTTGTGAACTATGTCATCGCCTCGGCCTTCATCGGCAATGGCATGGAGCTGCTGCGGCTGCCGGGCCTGATCCTCTACACCTTCCGCATGATCATGGCCAAGACCGCGGCCGACCGCAGGAACATCAAGCAGGTACAGCGGCGTGGCGGGTATGGCTGGAGTGTAGACTCCCTCCCAGGACCCCAGCTTCTGCACTGTGGGGTTCCCCAGAGGTTGACCCTGAAGCTTAGGGTGGGGGGGTCACTGTGCCATTGGTCCTCAGCACCCTCAGCCTGGTTGAGCCTGAGGCAGAAAGGTTCCCAAGAGGTGGGGGGAGCTGTGTGCCTCCCATTTCCAGCGTCCTCGTCTGTGCCCTGGCTGCCTGGAGTGAGCTCCTTTCCCCTCTGCCCAGAACCAGGCCTTCCAGTTTGAGTTTGGAGCCATGTACGCATGGATGCTGTGTGTCTTCACCGTCATCGTGGCCTACAGCATCACCTGCCCCATCATTGCGCCGTTCGGTGAGTGGTCCCGGAGCAGCCCCGGGGGGATAGGGGGCTGATTCTCCCTCCATCCGTGGTCCCTGCAGCCAACCCTCTGGAACCACCTGGATTCTCAGTCCTAACACTCAATGCTGGCCTATGAAGCGGTCTCCTGCCCACGCCCTTCCAGTGTGGAAGCCCTCAGTGTGACACTAGTGAGGAGTAGATGCAGGATTTGAACTGTTTGACTTTAGAGACCAAAGTCCTGCCACTAAAATAAGCATCAGGAACTCCAGAGAGATGGAAGATTCTGGAAGGAAACAGAACACCCAAGAGACTATTGGCAGTGCCTGCTGAGGTTTAGGGGTGGGAGGAGGATTCACTTGTCCCTGTATGTTCTTCAACTATTTAAAAAAGTGTATGGTAATAATCTTTAAAAAAATAATTTTTTAAAGAACGTGGTTTCATAGAGGAGGCTGCACCCCACCTTCTATGCTGCCCCTGGGGTAGGACTCTGGGGCATCTGCCGACTACTGGGTATAATGGGTCAGCTTGGGTGGGGGAGGGAGGGAGAGCCGGAGCCTTGTGGGGTGGTGGGGGGCTCGTGGGGGAGGTCCCAGAAATAGTTGAGTCTGAGCGTCTGGATGTAAAGTAGCTTCTTTCTGCAGAATGATCCTAGAATTTCTGTGTGCTACAGGGACAGGGACAGGGAGAGGACACCCGCAGCTGGGATGTGTGTTTAGCCCTCTTTGGGTTTCCTGTGGTGGGGCAGCAGAGCCAGCCCCAGGAGGAAGGAGGTGAAGGGGCCCCGGGGCCCAGCCAGGTTTGCCGCTCACAGCCCCATCCCTGCAGGCCTCATCTACATCCTACTCAAACACATGGTGGACCGACACAACCTCTACTTTGCCTACCTCCCGGCCAAGCTGGAGAAGAGGATCCACTTGGCGGCTGTGAACCAGGCCTTGGCCGCCCCCATCTTGTGTCTCTTCTGGCTCTATTTCTTCTCCTTCTTGCGTCTGGGTGAGGGGCCCTCCCGGCCACGGTGGGGTGTGGGCTGGGGGCAGGAGGCAGCTCTGGAGGAGGCCTTCACAGCAGCTGGTCAGATCCCGCCCCTGGATGGCCAGTCAGAGGGTGGTGGCTGGGGGAGGGCTGGCTGACAGCTCGGCTCCAGAGCTGCCCCTGGTGACCCTGGTGGTACGTTAGTGGAGAAGCTTCCAGAGAAGGCAGCCCCCTTATCAGTGCTGAGCCAGAGATGGGCACGCTGGTCCAGGCTGCCCTTTGGGGTGCGGGTGGGCCCGGGTCTTCATAGCTTACATTCTTGTGCAAAGGAAAAATCAGAAGGCATGTGACCATGCCCCATCAGGTGGGGGAGCCCCACTCCTACCTCGCCCAGGGCACAACCCAGCAAGGAAGTGGACAGGTGGATGTGGTGTTCCAGGCCCTGGAATCTGACTGGGGATGGAGGCAGCTGGTCCATGGGATCCCCTGGGTACTCCTGGCTGGTACAGACACCCTCCCTGCAGTGGGAGAGGTCACAAACAGATCCTGCGCCACATGCAGCCCCTCTTCCCCCCTGGCAAGGCTGGCCTGTCTCTGTCCCCAGGTCTGAAGGCCCCCCTCACTGTGTTCACCTTCCTGGTCGTGCTGCTCACCATCCTGGTCTGCCTGGCCTACACCTGCTTTGGATGCTTCAAGCACCTGAGCCCTCACAACTACAAGGTGAAGGGAGCTGGGTCCCCCCACAGCCATTCACCCATGTGGCCCAGGGGAGAAGGTGGCAGGTCCGCTGCCCACCTCGTCACACGCCCTCTCCAGATTTTGTTTCCCCATGGGGCAGGCGCAGCAGTCGTGCCATGTGTCACCTCCCCACCCCTTCCCTGCTCCCCGGGAGGCCCACCCCCCAACCCTCTGCTGCCGGGAGCTTGGCGCCAGCTGGTACTGCCATCCTGAGTGTTAATAGTCTGTTTGTTTGGAGGATGCTAGTGCAGGAAGATCGGTTTTGTTTCTCATCACAAATGTGTGCTGTTGTCTGCAGACAGAAGACTCAGGGGACAAAGGAAGTGAGGCAGAAGCCCCCAGGCCAACACCCTTCACGGTACGTTCTGCTTCTTCCCTGAGCAACAAGCCTCAGTGGTTCCCAGGCTCCTGGTGAGACGGAAGTCCCTTGATCACATGGCAGCCGTGGTCCTTTCGAGAAGGAATCCCTAGGCCCTCGGGATGCTTCACCTGCAGAGGTGAAGCCGCGTTCCTTTGGCCAAGATGCCGCCCCGTCCCCTGGTTCCAGTTCTGGGCCCTCGTTTGTTCTCTGCAGGTTGAATGCCTGCTGGGTGAGGCCCCCACGGTACCTGACAGGGCCAGGCCTGGGCCAGAGACCCAGGTCACAGCACCCTTCTGTCCAGCCCCTGCCCCCCCCGCCCAGGTCAGGCATTCTTAGGGGTGTCTGTCCTTGGTCCAGCCCCAGAGAAGGTTTTAAAGAAGATTCATTCCCTGGAGGCACACCTGCCCCTGCCCCTGCAGACAAGGGAGGAGGCATGGCAGGTGGATGGCCCAAATCCCCTTCTTAGCCTGGCTCTGGGGAGGAGTAGCGGGAGTGGGGTGGAGGGCTGGGTCTGAAATCTCATGCCTGGCCCTGCTCCAAGCACTCAGACCCCCATTTTCTGGCAGCCCTATGTGCCCCGGATTCTGAATGGCTTGTCCTCGGAGAGAACAGCCCTGTCCCCACAGCAGCAGCAGACCTATGGCGCCATCCACAGCATCAGCGGGACTGTCCCAGGGCAGTGCCCAGCCCAGGGCCCTGGGGACAGTGACAGCGAGCCGCCTGTCTACCAGGAGGCCTGAGGGCGGCCAGGCCAGGCTCCGAGCCAGGAGAGGAGACCCAGGTGGGAAAGCAGCCAAGCCCAGGATTACGTTCCACCTGTTTTAAGCACAACTGCTCCCCAAGGATGGAACTGGAAAGATGCTCCTGCCCTTGGCTGAGGAAGATAGGCTGGGACTCCCATGGGGTGGTGAGCAGCAGCCTTCCCGGCCACAGCAGCGAGGAGGGGGTCATGCAGCCCTGTCCTCCGACCTGCTTGCCAGAGGCCTGCTTCCTTCTATGTCTCCCTCCTGCACAAACGTCCAGCTCTGTGGCTGGGACAACGTCCCTGGGGATTTTTAGCAAAATCACGTGTTGGAATTACACCCGTAGCCCCAGCTGCTGTGGTGACCAGATCAGGTACGAGGGAGAATGGAGCAGTGGAGGGGCCCCCCCTCGGAGGCCCCAGATGCTGCCCATCCAGCTCCAGGCACACACTCAACCAGCTGATAACCAAAGAGCCTGCGGCAGAGCCAGGCCGGAGATGGGGTCCAGATGATGGTCAGGGTCCATTCCAGCCCTCCTCTGCCGATCCCGGGCACCCACTGTGGGAACAGGAAGGCGATGGGCCCGTCTGGGGGGCCCCACACCCCTCCTGGCTGCACGCGGCCCTCCATGCCCACCTGGTGGCTCCTTTTGTATCATGTTGCCAGTGACACTGGCTGGATCAGGGTCACCCTGTGGCAGGCAGGGACAATGAGGACCACTAATGAAGTGCCTAAACAGCCAGACTGGTGAGATCCACCCTCTCTTGCCTCTGCAGGGCTGCATATGCCTGCTCCCTCCAAGGTTTGGGTGGCCTCCTAGAGCAGAGCCAGGGGAACAGGTCAGGAAAGGGGGAGAAAGAGGGGGTGTCTGTGCCTAGCTGGGCCATGCACCACCCTTAGGCTGTGACCCCAGCTGGAAGGGCAGGTGGCCCCTTCCTTTCTCTTCCTGCAAGGATGGGGATGGGATGCAGTTCTGGGCATTTGCAGGAGAAGCAGCCTCCTGCTGCCTCCAGGGGATGCCAGAGGCACAGGGAGCAGTGCATGTGGGGTGCCCACTCTGTAGGGACCCAGTGGTATGTGGTTCAGGGCCCTGCGATCCTGCCCCAGTGTCGCCCAGCCTCAGGCCCTGCTCCATGCTCTGAGGTGCCCAGGACACCGGGAGGGGGTACAGTGGCATCTTGGTGCTCTGTGGGCCTGTCTTGCCCTTCTAGGAAAGGGTTGGGCGGGGCGGCCCCCTCCTCAACCCAGACTGCAGACCTGTCAGCTCCACTGGGAGGGGGACCCCATGTGGGCTTGGGGCATGCATATGTCACCTGGTCCCAGCCACTTTTAAGAATAAAATCATTTATCATTATTGATTGTGTGTGTGGGAGCACTGGTGCTGGCAGTGAGCATGGGGTCCAGGCATGGGCAGGGGACAGGCATGGGGGTGTACATCTTTGCCAAGAGAACACTGGGAGCCTCCCTGCTCCCTGGGAGCCGGCACCGGGAGGCGGGGTGTGGGGGCTTCCAGGTAAAGGGGCAGACGTTGTTGGCCAGGGAGCCCCAGGGTGACAGCCAGTCCCCATGGGCATCAGCGTAGCTCCAGAAGCCCCACGAACTTGCGGATGTCCTGTGCCAGCAGCTCTGGCTCCTCAAATGCGGCAAAGTGGCCCCCACGGGCCATGTAGGAGTAGGAGATGAGTTTTGGGTACTTGGCCTTCACCCACTTTTCTGGCACGTGCATTAACTCACAAGGGAAGGCAGCAAAGCCTGTGGGCACGTAGACCTTCATCCTAGAAGGGGCAGAGGTCCCAGTGAGGGGTGAGGTGGCCTCCTGGTCCCCGTCTTTGCCCCGTAGCAGGGGTTCCAGGATGGGGTGGGGGTCTGTTCACCAGCCACAGGAAGCCGTAAGGAGGACAGACCCAGGGCTCTAACCACCCCCTCCAATCCAACCACTGGGGGCCTTCTTCTCTGGAGAACATGACTGAGTGGGACAGGGCAGCTTCTCACACCCCCAGCCAGCTCCTCTTTGCTGCCCCTGAAGGGTCTGGAAGCCTCAGAACCGTCACTGCTAGCCGGGCCAGCATCCTGGTGGCCTGGGGCCAGCTTGCTTTCCCTCTGTGAGCTCATTACATCGTGTCCTCATCCCAGGCACCTGGGCACCTGGCAGGCAAGGCTGTACTGTCCCACTGTCAAATATGCCTCCTTGGGGTCGACAGCCGGTGGTCCTGCTGCTCCCAGCCTAGAAGCCCGTGGGCAGGGCCCAGTGTGGGCTCAGCCAGACTCACCGGTCATGCGCGTTGGCCATGAAGCCCTGCCCCAGGTTCTCCTTGTAGAAGCGCTGGGAGGAGGCAATGGTGCCTGTGGTCCAGTAGAGCATGACATTGGTCAGCAGGTCATCCAGGGAGAACTTCCTACGAGAGCAGAACCGGAAGGCGGCTCAGGGGCAGGCTTTCAGGCTGCAGGCACAGGCCAGGACCCCCGCCGCCTGTCTGGCTTCCTCGTCAGAGTGCACCCAAGGTTGGGCACAGGCAGGCTTGGCCCAGGGTCACCAGCTGCCACAACAACAGGACCAGGCTATGCTGGCTGCCACCGTCATCCTGGGCAGTGTCAGCGCACCCCCTCCTTGCCCATCCCCAGAGGCTCAGCCCAGGGGACGAGCAGGCGAGGTCAGCGGGACCTCTGGGCCCTCTGTACAGGCCACCCTCAGGCCAGCCCCAGGTGGGCTCACCCCGACCAGGCCCTGGGTGGATCCCAGCTTCCAGGCCCTTAGAGCCCCTAGATCCACCTGGCATTGCCTGTAAGCCTCCTGCCAAGCTTGTGTCATCCCATGTGGGAGCCATGGTGCCCTGCAGACACCTTCCCATTCAGCATAGGACACCCCTTTCTTCCTCACCCCAGGACTGCTGAGTGGGGGGACCCCACCCAGGCAGCAGGCCTCCATGCTTGGCGAGGAAAGAGCCATTTGGTTCTTACTGTTGGGGCACATGTGGTCTGTGGACCCTGAGACTCCACATTCCCCTGGCCCCACCTGCCCTTGGGCTCACTGTACCCTGTGTCCAGAAGCCCGGGAGCCTGCCATGGGGCCCACTGCACGTGCCCTCTGGGCATCCACCTCTGCCCCTGTGCCCCCACTCATCTTTGCCCCACCAGCCTCTGCACTTCCCTCCCAGGATAGCACCCCTTGCACCCGGACCCACTGGCTTCCCTCCCCATCCCCCTCACTTCTATGATACACCCTTGATGCCCTCAGCCCTGTACCTTCTGCAGCCCAGACCCACCTGATGGTCTAGACCCTGGGGGACTCAGGCTCTGTGGACCAGACGAGTCCCCACCATCGGGTGTCTGACGGCCCCCTACCCTGCCTGCCTTCCCCTCTGGGGAAATCCCATTCCAGGAGCAGCTCTGCTCAGGCCTTCCCTGTTCAATTCCAGATCTGGGGGCTTCCAAGAGCTCTTGCCTCCCTGCACCCAGCCTGCAGCCTCTATCTCTCCCTTCCCAGCCCACGGTCTGCTGCCCAAGGCCCCCCAGGCCAGCCTTCCCGCCTACCCTCTGTGCCCCGTCCCCTCTCTCCTGCCTCCCCATGCCTCAGCACCCCTTTGCAACTGTCAGCTCACCCTTGCCCCCCATTTAGCTAGGGGCTTCTCACTAGGCTTCATCCTCCCCCTGCAGCCAGGAGGCCAGAGCTCCTCCCTGTACCCGGGAGGCCGCTCCTTGGCACTGCCTGCTAACCATCCCCCAGAGCAGAGAAGGTCATCTCCTCCTGACCCCTCCATGGGCTCCAGATCTCAGCTCCCCCCACAAGCATGTCCACCAGAAGTGGGGCCACATCTCTGCCCAGCCCCTCCTCACTGACACAACCCTCACACGTGTGCTCACACGTCTGCATACAAATCCACATACATACTTCACAATCCAGAAGTGCTTCTGTTTCTAAATGCCACACACTGCAGGGGCTCCTCCTCCTTAAGCCCTATTTCCGGCCTGAGCAGGGAGGAGGGAGGTAGAACCTTCTGCCCCTGCTCCTCCCTCCCCCCCACTGTCCCCTCTGAGCCCTGGTCGTCCCTGTGCCCCTCTCCTCCCTCCCTGCCCCAGCCCCCCAACAATCCCCGCTCCTCCCCACCCGAGGCTCTGCTGACGTCACTGCTGCCTGAACTGAGGAACTTGCGGCAGCTCCACTTGGCTCCCCAGCTCTTGGCCAGGAAGTTTGGTTGATTAATCAGATGCTGATTTGCCCCGAAAGGGCCAATTTGCTGAACTTGCTTGTTTGTGTCAGCTGTTTAGCTGTAGCTGGCCAATCACATTTTCCTCTGGAGCACCACATTTTAAGGAACCTTCGATTCACCCCTGCCCTGCTCCCATTGGAGTGGGTGAGGGGCGCAGGGTGGGATGTTAGCATTAAATGTGAAAACTTCTCTGAAATGATGAATACATTCACAAGGCATCTTCCCCTTTAGAAATACACTCCTGGTGGCTCAGCGGTTTAGCACCAGGTCGAGATCCTGGAGACCCGGAATCAAGTCCCATGTCAGGCTCCCTGCATGGAGCCTGCTTCTCTCTCTGCCTGTGTCTCTGCCTCTCTCTCTTTCTCCTCTCTGTGTATTCTCATGAATAAATAAATAAAAATCTTAAAAAAAAAATACACTCCTTCCTCTCTAGCAACAGCAGCATGGAGCAGGAGGAGAGAAAGATGAACTTCCTTTTAAATGTTACTGTGGTGACAGGATGGAATCCAGTCAATGAGAAGTGAATGGTCAGAATCAACATTTAACTTGGGAACTGGGAACTGACTTTCAGCGTGGTGGCCAAGGGCTCCCATCTCCCCCTCGGCTTTGGTCACAGCTTGAAAAGGACCACAGAACCCATTTCCGCCTGAGCATTCAGTGATCTTTCTAGACTACAGAGCTGAGCACGGCTGCTCGAAGCTTTGGTGTGTGTGGGCAGGGGGCCAGGCAGCAGTGCAGGAACCCCAGGCCCAGGGCTGGGGGGATCAGTGGGAGCTCAAGCCTTGGCTGCAGGGACTGTGGGCAAGGAGCAGGGCCACCCCTTGCCAAGGAGCTGCTGATGGATCCCTGTTGCCCCTGGGTCCTGCCCAGTGTGGGGCAGGGAACAGATCCCAGAGTGAGGGCTTGTGAGTGGGCTCACAGTCTGGCCCCCGTGCACCTGCTCCACGCCTCGGCAAAGTCAGCCTTTCCAAGGGCACCTCACTTGTCTACCACTCCAGCCTTCACTTCTGCTTTCCTCTCTGCCTGCATTCTCTTCTTCTACCCTTTCCACTGGCAAACTCCTACCCATCCTTCAAGGCCCAGGCCTAATTGATTCTCCCAGTCATTTTCCCTCCCTGCCCCTTAGACAGAGCAAATCCTCCTTTCTCTGGACTCCCACAGCCTTTCTGAGCTCACCTCTAGTATGTATTTGTCGAGTGCCTGCTGCATACCGGGCCCCATTCTAGGAGTGGGGCCTAGAGCACAACCTACACACGGTTCCTATCCCCAAGGTGGGAGCCAGCCCCATCTCTCCCTCCTCCCACCCCAGCACTGCGTCTGGTGCCCTGGGTGTCCCCAGAGCAATGAAGAAGGGGATGGGTGCTGGAGAAGCTGGGTCAGGGCCGACCTCCTGGAGCTTGAGTTGGGCCAGAAGCCTGGGAATCACATGCTAAAGAGGCCACGGCCTCCAAGGCTCCCCTCAGCTGCCTCCACGGCTGGCTTCCCCAGGGCACACATCCAGGTGGCCACAAGCCTGGTTCTCCTGGGTACAGGAGGAGGAAGCCCCGGCTGCTCCCCTTGGACCCACTGATCCCAGAAGGGGGCTGTTTAGCAAATGGAGCATAGACATTCTGAAGCCCTGCTTCCTATTCTTGACCACTGCACTGTGAGGTTTGGAGCGAGTGGCTAGACCTCCCCGTGCCTCCGTGGCCTCATCTGGAGGAGCTGGGACTGTGTTCACCAGGTGAGGGCTTGAGGGGCATTGGGCAGGAGGTGGACGTGCTGGCCATGGCTGCTGGGACCTGAGCAGGTGGTTGGCAGGTAGGGTCTCACCTGTCCAGGCCTCCATTCTCCAGGTCTCGGAACTCTGGGTTGGTCCAGGTGGAAAACTTCTCCAGGATATAGGCAGCCAGGCCCACAGGAGAGTCATTCAGAGCACAGCCTGGTGTGGGAAGAAGTGAGGGAGGAACTCAGGCCTGGGACCAGTGAGCAGGCCACCAGGTCATGGGGTGATGCAGCTCTGCCCTAACTCCTGGGATGCTCGTGCACCCCCATCTACATAACCCTCGGCCTTGGAACTCCCATCTGGGAAAAAGTGGGGGTACTGCCCCCACTGCTTCTGGGGATCCATCCATTGCATGGGGAGCCTCGGGGGACCCCGATAAGAAATATGTATGAATGCTGTTTTTAAAAAAGTGGTGTTTGGGGGCACCTGGCTGGCTTGAGATCAAGAGCATACGACTCTTGATCTTGGAATTGTTGAGTTTAAGCCCCACAATGAGTGTAGAGGTTACTTATATAAATAAATAAACTTTTTTTAAGAGGTGGGGTTTTAAGTTTATACGCTCAGATTAGTGAAAAGTAAGAAAGAATCTGAAAGTCCAAATTAGGGGAACAGTTATAAATGAATATTGATGCCCTCCAGCCCCCCAGTCCTGGAGCTGCTGGGCCCCCAAGTTCCCTCCCCGACTCAAGCTCAGGGCGCAGGGGTCAGGGGACCAGGGCATGGTGCCCACTGAATCAGCTCACACAGGCATCTGGAATGTTCCGGCCATGCACTGGCTGACCTATGCCCAGAAATGCCGCGAGAAACAGAGTTCGGTCCCTCCCGGGAGGTTTTCACCCTGTGAGCAGCATTGCTGAGGCAAGTGAGGACCCCTGGCTGGCGCCTGGCTGGGTGCATGGAAGGGTGTGGGCACCTCCCGGGAGGAGGCTGCAGTGTCCTGAGCGCGTGCTCACCCACAGTGTCAGGCTTGGTGCACTGGATGTGCATGTAGCCGCTCTCCCTCATCAGGCTGTAGAAAACCTTCTCCTTGAAGGGGTATAGCAGCTCCAGATCCCTCTGGGTGTAGCCGAGAAGACTCAAGATACGCCGTCCCAAGAACAGAGTCAGGATGTAGGGACCTAACACCAGAGCCATGTTCAAGTGCAGACCTTTCACGTGGCTGAGGGCAGACAGAGGGTCCAGGTGAGGCTGGTGTCAGGGCTGAGGGAGGCCATGGGGCTGAGACGCTTGCTCTGGCCCCGTTGGAAATCTGTCCCTCTGGGGTGGCCACTGGACATGGAGGAGGGGGTTGGGAAGGAAAATACAGCTTCCAGAAAGTTCTGGTCTCTTCCAGGACATGGGCCACCAAAAAGGCCTACTCTCTGACTTTTTCCTCATCTGGCTGGCCCTCTCTGCCTGTGCACCTGGCCCAGAGTCCCCAGGCCCATGTGATAGCAAATAGAGAGGGAATGCACGTCAAGGTGCCCCAAGCACAGCAGGGGGACGGGGGACCTTTCCTCCTCTCCTCTAGGCCCACAGGATGCGCTGTAGCTCAGACGGCACGTCCGGGCAGACCCTGTGGCCCTGCACAGATGGCCGTCTCACATGCCCAAGAGTGACCCTCACCTGGGTACCATCTGGGCCATGTTGGTACAGATCAGGGACCCCCAGTCCCCACCCTGAATGTAGAACTTCTGGAAGCCGAGCCGCAGCATCAGTTTATAAAAGATCCTGGCAGTGGCCACTGAATTCAAGCCTGGTTTGAAGGGGAAAGAGAAGAGAGTCACAGAGATGTCACTCCTGGGGCCCTCTCGGGCTCCTATGGAATTCCTCACTGGCCCCCATGCCCCATGCTGGGGTGACAGCAGCTCACAGTGGGGGAGGAGGCATCTTAGGGCCCCTGGGAGCGTGACCCAGGGCCCAGCAGGCGGTGTGGAGAGAGGGGCAGTGCGTGGACGGCCAAGCAGTGAGGGTGCACGGGCTTCGGCCAGCACCGGTGAGGTTCTGTGGGCTTGTACTCCCTGCAGGGCTTGGTGGGCCTTGCTGGCCCAGACGTGGACCTGCTGCCGCGCGGGGAGCTCCTGAGGGTGTGAGAGTCCAGGCGCCCGGGCTAGCACTGGCTGCTCAGGGCCGCGGCCCTGCCAGCCCCTCACCCACTGCACACGGCAGGGCCTGGGTAGGTGCATGGGCCATCCGAAGGGAGCCGTCCCAGCCCCATGCCCGCCTGCGTGAAGAACTGGCCCCCACCGGCACCCCCACCTCCCTACCTTTTTTGGAGGATGCCTCCGAGAAGCTGTAGCCAGGAATGGAAGGGCAGATAACTTCAAAAACATGCTCGTCGCTCAGCCCATGGTTCTTGGGGTCAGTCAGGAGCGGGATGATCTTATAGAACTCGTAGAAGGAGCCGGGCCAGCCGTGTACCATCAGCAAGGGCTTTGGGGTGCTGCTGGACGGCAGCTGGGGGGGCTTCACGTGGATGAAGTGGATGTCCAGCCCTGGGGGACAGAGCACAGTCAGCCCAGGGTGGAGAGGACCCCAGAGCCAGGGAGGCTGCAGCCCCGGCCCTCAGCGTGTCCACCCAGGCTGTGCTCCCTCCAGAGCTCAGCCAGCAGGTGTGACGCCCCTGGGGCCCCATGGCAGCGGCCACCCAGGCTGGCTGTGCACCCACCCCATGCTCCAGCTGCACAGGTGCCCCTCCTGGCCTTCACAGGTGCCCTGCAGGGGACAGACCGCTGCCATGCCCCTTACCCAGCAGATCATGAGCCCTGTGAGGCCAGGGCCCGGCTGTTCACGCACTGCCAAGTTCCCAGAGCCCAGAACACTTCGTGGCTCATGGTGGCACTTGGCAAATGCTGCTTAATAAAGACAGGGGGGTGGGGTGCCTGGCTGGCTCAGCCCGTAGAGCATGCAACTCCTGATCTTGGGGTCCCCACGCTGGGTGTCAAGGTCACTTAAAACTAAAAAAAAAAACAAAACCTTTAAAAAAAAGGAGTAGGGGAAAAAAACCTGTATATTGTAGCATTAGAGGCTGAAACAGATTATAGTTTACACTGTAATACAATACACCTGTTTAAGATGACAGTGCAAATACGTATTCATTTAACATATAAAACAGTTCAAAGTGGTCAAAGCAAATTACCAAGCCAAATATCTAATTTTTGAAAGCAGTCCTATGTGTGCATATTTATACACCGTGTGTACATGAACTGTATGTGTATGTATATGTATGGATAGGTAAGTATATGAACTCATATGTATATAAAATTTTAAATTTGGAAGGATGAACTACAAATATATATAAAGTTGTCTCTGAGCAAGACAATTTCAAGTGTTAATTTATTTTTTTACTCTTTCTGTCCCTCCTAATTTTTTTAATTTTTAATTTTTTAAAGATTTTATTTATTTATTCATGAGAGACACAGAGAGAGAGGCAGAGACACAGGCAGAGAGAGAAGCAGGCTCCATGCAGGGAGCCCGATGTGGGACTCCATCCTGGGTCTCCAGGATCACACCCTGAGCCGAAGGCAGGCGCTCAACCGCTAAGCCACCCAGGTGTCCCCTCCTAATTTTTTGAAAAAAGATTTTATTAATTTATTTGAGAGAGAGAGTACACATACCAGCAGGGAGGAGGGGCAGAGGGAGAGGGAGAAGCAGACTCCCTGTGGAACAGAGAGCCCAAATGCAGGACTAGATCTCAGGACCCAAGATCATGATCCAAGCTAAACGCAGATGCTTAACCCACTGAACCACCCAGGCACTTCTGGATCTCCTAATTTTTCTATAAGGGATGTAAAGTCAATGCATAATTTTTTAAAGTGGAGAAACGTTTTCAAGGTTGAGTCGAGTGCTGGACCCTTGGAACACATCCAAGCCAAGGGTGGGCAAGTGGGTTCCAGGCACCCCCGAACCCCTCTGAGGGCAGTCTGTTCCCAGGCAGGTAGGTGGCCCAAAGAGCACCTGGAGCCCTGCACCATGACTAGCTAATGTTCTGGTCAGTTGTGAATTCATTACATAAATAACATATGTTTACCATAAGAAATGGAAAACAGATAAATCAAAAGGGGGAAAAAGCACATGAAGAGAACATTGTGTTCTCTTTCCAGAATTTTAAAAATAAATCTGTTATTTTGGAACAATTTAAAAAAAATAATCCTGATGCCCAACGTGGGGTTTGAACTCACGACCCCAAGGTCAAGACTAGAATGTTCAGGGCACCTGGGTGGCTCAGGGGTTAAGTGATCGACTCCCGGTTTCGGCTCAGGTCGTGATCTCAGGGTGGAGCCTACTTAAAAAAAAAAAGGCCTGTGCTCCACTGACGGAGCCAGGCAGGCGCCTTTATTCTGGAACAATTTCAGATTTATAGAAAAAGAGTGAGGACAGTACAGGAAGTTCCCACGAACCCACACCCAGCTTCCCTGTCATTAACGGCTTACGTTATTCCGGTACATTTGTTACAAGGAATGAACCAGTACTGATGCGTTAATGACTCCATTAAAGTCCATAATTTCTTCAGATTTCCTTAGCTTTAAAAACATTTTTATTTTTATGGTAGTAAGAATATTTAATAGGAGACCTCCGTCT
Source organism: Vulpes lagopus (assembly GCF_018345385.1). NCBI lineage: Eukaryota > Metazoa > Chordata > Mammalia > Carnivora > Canidae > Vulpes > Vulpes lagopus. The sequence goes on along the minus strand of NC_054824.1, from coordinate 147,159,948 downwards.
TCACAAACTGTTAAGTGTGCTGTCAACAGTGGGCACGCGTGGCCCGGGATGTTTCTAGAACTTAGGCATCTGGCAAAACTGAGACTCTATACCCCTTACTGAGCATCTCCCCGTCTCTTCATCTCCCCTGTCCTGGCCCCCACTCAGCCCCCTCTGCTTCTATGAGCTTGGCAATTCGGGATCCCTCCACAGGCGGGATCATGCAGAATTTGTCTTCCTATGACTGGCTTATTTCACTCTGCAGAATGTCCTCCAGGTTCATCCATGATGTCCCCTCGGGCAGGGTTTCCTTCTCTGCAAAGGCTGAATAACACCACTGTCCACAGACGGTGAATACAGCTCAGATGTCCTTAACTTTTACCTAACATCCTGTTTGTGTTCCAGGATCTCATTGAGGACCCCATGTTGCCTTCATGTCTCCTTAGACTCCTCTGGATTAGGACAGTTCAGACTTTTTTTTTTTTAAGATTTATTTATTTATTTTAGAGACAGGGGGTGTCGAGGGGGAGAGGGAGAGAGAATCCCAACCAGACTCTGAGCTGAGCATGGAACCTGACATGGGGCTCGATCCCACGACCCTGAGACCCTGAGATCCTGACCTGAGCTGAAACCAAGAGTCAGATGCTTAATGGACTGAGCCACTCAGGTGCCCCGCAGCTCAGACTTCTTAAAAAACAGTCACAAAAAAACAAAACAAAACAAAACAAAAAAACAAAAACAAAAAACAGTCACAGATTATAACCTTCTTCAGACAAAACCAGAACTCTACATACATTCTATTTTGTTACGTGTCCTTCTATGTTGCTATATTTACTCCTGGTTTGAAGTTCATTTCAGAAGATATCCTTACCTCCTTTGGGACACACTGCACAATGTGATATGATTTCCAATTCAAATGGTCACACTGTCATCTGAGGGAATTCCACACAGATGCACAGGTGCTGGTGTGCACAGCGATGCCTGGAAGCGTGCGTGCAAGGGAACCAGAAGCTGTCCCGGAGTGGGAAATGCTGGCTGGGGGAAGGGTTGAGACAGAGATTGCCTTTTCACTGCTTCCTTATAGACTTTTTGAGTTTTAAATATTTGAATTTTAGAAATGAAAAAAAAATGTTAAAAGCCCATACTTCCTAAATATGGGGGTTTCCCTTGGAGGAGGAAGCAAGTCCCCTCAACCTCACCCGCCCCTGTTTCCAGGCAGATCTATGGTCTGCAGCATGCTGCAGGGTGTTGCATGCCCAGCTCTGAATTGGGACCGCCACCCTGGGGAGGGAGCTGAACTGAACATGGGGTCGGTCGCAGCCCTCTGGGATGACTCAATGCCCCAAGTCGCCCCCTTTGGAGCATCTGCACTGTTCTTCGCTGTGATGCCCTGGGGAACCCAAGATGGTCTAGGGGGTAAGGCCTCTTGAGCCTGCAGCCTCCAGGAAGGGAATAGCCCCCTAGGGTTTCTTGCCACTGGATGTTTGGAGGTGCTGGTTCCTTCTCTTGGACTACCTTCCTCACATTAGTGGCAAACTCCTATTTATCCTTTAGGTCTTAGCTTAGATGCCACTTCCTCCAGGAAGCCTTCCATTACATTTCCAGGTGGCAGTGGGGCTCATGAAGCTCCCAGAGCCTCCTCCCTTGCAGAACCCCTCACCCTGTACTGTAAAGGTAAGCATCACCCCTGAAAGAAGGCAGGGACCCTGTTCTCTGCACCCAAAACGCCTGGATGCAGGAGGTACCCTGTCAGCCTCTAACAGACGACCAGTGAAGAGATGCAGCAACAGAGTGATCTGAATCAAGATGAGGAAACCAGGCAATGTGGCACCAGGGATGCGAAAGGCAACCTTTGAAAATTTCATACAAAGATCTATATGTACTTTGGCTTGGATGAAGTGGCTCAGATTCTCTTGTGAGGCTCATGACGAAGATATCAAAGTCCCTGAAGGGTACAGCAACAACTGCTTTATGTTTAAAATTAGTCCTCATCTCATTAGTTACAAGTTTAGAAACCTAGCTCTATATTAGGCCTCTGAGTTCAACTTACAAATATTATCCTCTCTATAGTGCTAAAATGTTATTATTCTTTTTAAAAGATTTTATTTTTAAGTACTTGCTACATCCAATGTGGGGCTCGGACTCACCACCGTGAGATCAAGAATCACATGGCTCCACCAACTGAGCCAGCCAGGTGCTCATGTATATTTATTATTATTATTTTTAAAGATTTTATTTATTTATTCATAAGAGATACAGAAAGAGGGATCCCTGGGTGGCGCAGCGGTTTGGCGCCTGCCTTTGGCCCAGGGCGCGATCCTGGAGACCCGGGATCGAATCCCACATCAGGCTCCCGGTGCATGGAGCCTGCTTCTCCCTCCGCCTGTGTCTCTGCCTCTCTCTCTCTCTGTGACTATCATAAAAAAAAAAAAAAAAAGAGATACAGAAAGAGAGACACAGGCGGAGGGAGAAGAAGCAGGTTCCATACAAGGAAGTGGATGCAGGGCTCGATCCCCGGGAATCCGGGACCAGGCCCTGAGTCAAAGGCAGACGCTCAACCACTAAGGCACCTAGGCGTCCCCTGTATATTTATTAATCTAAGCAGTATTGAGAGTTATTCTCCAGAGGCCTTTGATTAATGAATGTTTGCATTTTTAAACTTGCTTAATGACACTCCTTTAAACATGGTATAATTTCAATTTCCTTTTTAAGAACTTTAGTTGATCTGACTGACTGATATATCTTCCACATACTTTAAATTTAAGAATTTTAATAAATTTATGACTGTGGTAAAGCCTAAATCTTCCAACACTTCATGTAAACTCAAGAAGATTTTCACATAAAATCTGAATCCATTACTCAGTTACACACTCTCAGTTATAACTCAAAAGTCCATTACTTGGGGGACTCCTGGGTGGCTCAGTGGTTAATCATCTGCTTTCAGCCCAAGGTGTGATCCTGGGGTTCCAGGATCGAGTCTCGTATCGGGCTCCCCGCAGGAAGCCTGCTTCTCCCTCTGCCTGTGTCTCTGCTTCTCTCTGTGTGTCTCTCATGAATAAATAAAATCTTAAAAAAGTCCATTACTTGAAAAGGCCAAATTGTCTTGAACATTACGAATATTTAAAATTCCAAAAATGCAGTTTCCTTAACATGAACCACTAAATAGTATGACAACCCACAGGACGTGAGCAAATATTTGCAAATCCCACAGCTCATATGGGACTGATAGGCAGAACAAGAGAAAGCCCCAAATCCAGCAACAACAAAAACCCAACTATCTCTTCAAAAATGGGCAAAGGACTTGAACATTTTGCTAAAGAAGATATACAAATGGTTGGCAGTACAAGAAAAGATGCTCAATCTCATTAATCATTAGACAATCGTGCATCAGAACCACAATGAGACGCTGCAGTGCGCCCATCAGGATGGCTAATGTCACGTGTTGCTCTTCTCGGAAACAGCCAGATGTGATCTCTGAAGATGGTTTGCTATCCACTTGACCCAGAAAAGTCATGCAAATCAGGAGGTTCAGATCTTAGTGTTCACTTAAACACAGGTAAGACTGCGCAGACTAGCAAGGACAGGCATACCTGAAAAGCCACCAGGTACATGAGGGGTGTTGCTTTGCAGAAGCAGCATGTGCCACGCCATCGCTGTGACGCTGGACTTGGCAGGTGTGCCCATATTGGACACAGGCTTGGGGCCCCAAGAAGAGTGCTAGAATTTTACCTCATGTACTTAAAAACACAGAGAGTAATGCTGATCTGAAGGGTTTAGATGTAGATTCTCTGGCCAGAGCACATCCAGGTGAGCAAAACCCCTGAGATGTGGTGCAGAACTCTCAGGACTCATGGTCAGACTAACCCATTGCATGAGCTCTCCCTGCGTCATGGAGACGGTCCTGACAGGAAAGACAAGATTGTTCCTAAACCAGCAGAGGAGGCTGCACAGAAGACAAAGACATCCCAGAAGAAGCTGAAGAAACAAAAGCTTATGGCCTGGGAGTAAATTCTGCATAAATTAAACACAAATAAAAGTTAAAAAAAAAGGATATAACAAGTGTTAGTAAGGACATGGAAAAATTGACAATCTGGGGGTGTCGGGGTGGCCCAATCAGTTGAGCGTCTGACCCTCGGTTTCATCTCAGGTCGTGATCTCAGAGTTGTGGGATCGAGCCCCCACATCAGGCTCTGCACTCAGCATGGAGTCTGCTTGAGATTCCCTCTCCCTCTGCCCCTCTCATTTGCACTCTCTCTCCCTCTCTAAAATAACTAAAACAAACTTTAATAAAACTTAGCAGTCTTGTACACTACTGGTGGAGATTTAAAATCGTGCAAAAATAGTAAAATATGGAAAATAGTACGGCAGTTCCTCAAATAGCTAAACACGAAATTACTATTTGACCCAGCAATTCCACTTCTGGGCATCCCCCCAAAGCACAGAAAGCAGACACATGAACAGATACTTGTGCACCCACATGTCTGGCAGCATTATTCACAATAGCCAAATGTAGAGGCAGCCCATTCATGGACGGGTGAATGCATGAACAAAACATGGTCTATCCATGTAATGGAATACTATGAAAGCCTTAAAAAGAAAGGGAAATCTGACACTTGCTACAAAACAAATGAAATTTGAGGACATTGTGCTGAGTGCAATAAGCCAGGCAGAGGACAAATATTGAATGACTCCACTCATAGGAAGTACTTAGGTACAAAATTCATACTTAAATTCACAGAGTGCAAAAGTAGAACAATTTTCAGAGGTGAGGGAGAGGGGAGAAATGAGGGCTTATTGTTTAACAGGGATGCAGTTTCAGTTTTGCAAAATAAGAAAGTTCTGAAGATGGATGGTGGTGATGGCTGCATAATGATATAAATGTGCTTACTGTCACTTTTCTGGGGTATTGCATATGACAACAGTCAAAATGGTCAATATTCTGTTATGTATATTTTACTATAATAGAAAATAAATACATAAAAAAAGATTTTATTTATTTATTTGCAGGGGCAGAGGCAGAGGGAGAAGCAGGGACCTCCCCCACCCCTGCAACATGAGATTCGATCCCAGGACCCTGAGGTCATGACCTGAGCCAAAGACAGATGCTACACTGATTGAGCCACCCAGGCTCAGTAACACTATGAACTTGATTTTCCTAAACATTTCTATGTGTTTATAAAGATTTTATTATTTTACTTTATTATTACTTTTAAAGATTTTATTTTTAAGTAATCTCTACACCCAATGTGGGGCTTGAACCCACAACCCTGAGATCAAGTTGCATGCTCCACCGACTGAGCCAGCCAGGCACCCCAGAATTTCTGTTTTATTCTAAATATTTCTGGGGTTAACATATGCTTTCCCAAGAGACAAACAGATCAATGGAGCAGAACTGAGAGCCTGGAAACCAATCCAGGCATATATGGTCAACTAAACTTTGACAAGGGAGCCAAGAACACTCAATGGAGAGAAGATAGTCTCTTCAATTAATGGCGCTGGGATAACTGGATATTCACATGGAAAAGAATGAAGCTGGACCCCTACCTCACACCACTCACAAAAAATTAACTCAGAATGGACCAAAGACTTAAATGTAAGACCTGGAACCATGAAACTACTAGAAGGAAATAGACACAAAGCTCCTCAACACAGGTCTTGGTGACAGTTTCTTGCACGTGACACCTAAAGCTCAAGCATCAAAGTAAAAAAATAAATAAGTGGACCAACATCAAACTGAAAAAGCCTCTGCACAGCAAAGGAGACCATCCACAAAGTGAAAAGACAGCCTGTGGGATGGGAGAAAATATGTGCAATCCTTACATTTGATAAGGGGTTCATCTCCAAAATACAGAAAGAACTTATACAACTCTGTAGCAGAAAAACCACCCAATTAAAATGGGCAAAGGACCAGAATAGATGCTTCTCCAACAGACATGATGGCCATCCAGATGGCCAACAGACATGGAAAGATGCTCATCACTTAGTATCAGGGAAATGCAAATCCAAGCCACAGTGAGATCCCACCTCACACCTGTCAGAATGGCTAAAATTAATGACACAGGAAACAACAGGTGTGGACGAGGATGCAGAGAAAGGGGAACCCTCTTGCACTGTTGGTGGGATTGTAAATGGGCGCAGCCACTGTGGAAAACAGTATGGAGGTTCCTCAAAAATGAAAAATAGAATGGCCATATGGTCCAGCATTCCAATTTGGGGAATATATATATAAAAACGAACACACTAATTCAAAAAGGTATCTGCACCCCATGTTCACTGCAGCATTACTCACAGTAGCCAAGACACAGAAGCAACCAGTGTCTACGGATGGATGAATGGAGAAAGACATTGTGGTACGAATGTGTACAATGGAATATTATTCAGCCATTAGAAAACGAGGAAATCCTACCACCCGTGCAAACATAAAGCCTTCAGTACACTAAGTGAAGTAAGCCCGACAGAGAGAGACAAATACTACAGGATCTCACGGATACCTGGAATCTAAAACAAAAACTATAAGTGAACTCAGGAAAAGAGATGAGACATGTGGTTAGCAGAGGCGGGGGGCGGGGGGGGAGCCGGAGCGGAGGGAGGGGGTCAGGAGGTGCAAACCCCAGGTGCGAGGGTCGCAGGCACTGGGGGGTCACGTAGCGGACACTGTTATGGGGCGCACACGAAAGTTAAGAGTCGATCCTGAGTTCTCACCGCAAGGATGAAAGTTTTTTCTCTCTGTCCTATGTCTGCACGAGAAGCTGGGTGTGAGCAGGACCCGCCGCGGTGACGGTTTCACAACGACTATAAATCAACCCACCGCGCTGTACGCCTCGGACTTACCCCGTGAGGGATGTCAATTATTTCTCAAAAGGGGGGAAATGCTTTTCCACTGAAGGAACTGTGACCTCACCCCAAATGATCTTGAGGTTGCCTTGCCAAGACAATCTGGGAGGTCCCTGCCCTCCCAGGTGAAGCCCTCCCAGGTGCGGAACAACCTACCACACAGACGGACACGGGCTACAGAGCTGCCGACAATACTTCTTCAGATCCCCACATATCCCTTGAGCAGCCCTCAGCAGACCTCACCCTCCCGAGGGCTGGAGCTGACCCATGCCACGGCAGGCCCACGCCTCCGCTCCCTCCCCTCAAAGGCTGTCCCATCACTGGACCAGATTCTGCATTTCTTTGGCTTTTAAACTATTTATACGTTTTCCTGCCTTGCTCTAAGGCCCATTGGATTTGTTGGGATTCTGTCTCTTTCTGCTCCAGAGGTGACCCTGTAAATACCTCTTGAGGACCAGTATTTGGATTCTAAGTTGGGTCTGAGTCACATGGGCACCTCCCAAGGCTACTCCTGTGACATACCTCCCCCGGCAGCTGGTGCTGTGAACATACCTTCGATCTTAGTCTTGAAGTGAGGGTACCTGTTGAGAATCTCCACCTGCTTTCTCCAGTCAAACTCATTCCGCCAGTAGGAAAGGATTTTCTTCAGATACTTGGAGTTGAAGCCATAATGGAAGCGCCCATCCTCCAGAGGTGGAGTCAAACGGACCCTGTCGATCCTCTGATGCAAGTCCTGGAGCAAAACGCAGGGCAAAGCAGGTTTGGTTCCAGAAGACAGAGCAAACCCTGCAGCCACAAGACAGTGAGACAGGAGAGGCAAAGCTATGTCCCATGGGAGGGTGAGGAGGCTGCTGGTCTGCAGACGTGCACCCTGGGTGGTCGGGTTTACCTCAGAAGGAACCTCCATGTTTCCCACAACAGTGGCTGTTCCGAAAGACTATGTTCCTCACTTTCTAAAACAATTTCTTTATTTGAGAGAGAGTGTGCATGTGTGCAATGGGGGGGGGGGGTAGGGCAGAGGGTAATCCTGAGCAGACTCTGTGCTGAGCATGGAGCCCCACGAGGGACTTGATCCCACGACCCTAAGATCATGACATAGCTGAAACTAAGAGTTGGCTATTTAAACCAACTGAGCCACCCAGGCACCCTTATGTTCTCCCTTTTTTTTAAAAAAAGATTTTATTTATTCATAAGAGACAGAGAGAGAGAGAGAGAGAGAGAGAGAGAGAGAGAGGCAGAGACACAGGCAGAGGGAGAAGCAGGCTCCATGCAGGGAGCCCAACGTGGGACTCGATCCTGGGTCTCCAAGATCATGCCACGAGCTGAAGGCAGCACTAAACTGGTGAGCCACCCGGGCTGCCCTATTCGCCCCTTTTGACTTCACCTTTACTTCTCCTTCTGTTTTTAAACATATGAACAATACGCATTTTTAATTTATTGAGTCTTATGCGTGGTAGGGACCAGCAAGCCGTTTCTGTAAGAGGCCAGACAGTAACTATTTTAGGCTTTTCAAGCTGCCTCTGGTCCATTCTGTCCTTGTAGCATGGAAGCAGCCACAGACCAGACATGGACAAATGGACACGGCTGGGTTCCAATAAAACTTTATTTATGGACACTGAAATCTGCATGCTGTGTGATTTTCACATGTCACGAGACAGTCCTTTTTTTGATTATTTTCAGCCATTTAAAGATGTAAAAACTATTCTCAGCCTGGGGGCTGTAGAAACAGGTGGTAGGACGGATTTGTCCCGGGTTGTGGTTTGCACTGAGGAAAACAGTATAACTCAGCTTGAATCAGAAGGACAGACCAGGAGAGAAGGTGCAAGCCCCCTGGGCAAGCATCCGGGGAGAAGACCAGCCAGGACCGGGACGTCTGTATGGGCTCACGGGGCCTCCTGGGTGTCACCTGTAGCCAGTGTCCTCCCAAGCACTCCAGGCTCCCAGACTGGGATGTTTTAGACTGAGTCTGAGAACCCAAGGAAGGCAACATCCTCGGGGCCCAGCCTCCTGAATAGCAAGGCATCATCTATCCTACCCAAGGGACCTCAGCCTGGTTTCTCTCTCGGGTGCAGCCCGATTTCTGCTTTTTGCAGAAATCTCACTTTTTATTGGCACATTTTATGGCATCTATGCCTATGAATCCCTCAGTTACCCTTCCTCCATGCCCATTCCTTCTCTGGGCTATGGGACTGTGAGTTATTTGCTCTCTGCTCTTCTCCCGGCACCCAGCACGCACCTGTATACAGCAGGTGTTCCGATACGCACAGAAGGAGAGGAAGAACGGGTGGGGACGTCCTGGGTCCCACGCACCCTCCTGGCCCTGCAGCCCATCCCACTGGATACCACCCTCCCACCCAGACTCCAGTGTGTGGTGGAGGGACATAAGCACTGGAGTTGGACAGATCCGAGTTCAAATCCTGCTTCTCATCTCGGTCCCTGGGATAAACTGCTTTACCCTCTGAGCTTCAATTTCTGCATCTGGAAAGAGGAACAACAGTCCTCACTACAGGGATTGGATGTGACCATGAGCACGGCACCACAGCAGGAGTGTAATCAGTGCTGGTCCGGGGTAGCTTCTCTGTACCTGAGCATTTGATGTCCCCATGGCCTAGCTTCTTACTCAGGAAGAACCTCCGCCCGGGTCCTGATGAAAACCTGCTGGCTTTGTCCTGCAAGCCTACTCCGAGGGTTTCAGAGTGGCCCAAAGGAGAAGGAAGCAACTGCTTTCCATGAGCTTTGATGCACGTGCCAGGGGCCAGCTGGCACCCCCCTCTCACCTGGGCGCTGCCGACCCATGAGCAGGGGGGAAGGAGGAGGCAGGGGAGGAGGGAGCAGAGGGGATGGGCAGGTGGCGTGGGCCGGCCTCTGTGCACTGCCCGGCGGGAGAAGAGCAGAGGGAGACCCATCCCTGGGCAGGTCCCCCCAGCCTCAGGACCCACGGGCAGGGCTTCTCTGCCCTCCACGCTGCTCAGTCCCGCCTACAGACGGCACCCTACCTCTATCTCCTCCTCGGAAGTCTCCACCTTGAAGGGGCGGACGCTCTCGTCCTCCGCGGCTGTGGGCCTTGCCCCAGGTCCCCACCAGCCATCTCCCAGCGGCAACGTCTCCTCCTTGTCCCGGGAGACGAACCAGTAGATGATGAAGCCCAGCAGCAAGGCGAGGATAATTTCCAGCCACATGATTCCTGCAAGAGAGAGGTGTGTCCATCAGCTGCAGAGACCCCCAGGCAGGCCCTGACCCCAGCCTGGACGCCTGTCCCCACCTGCTCTCCCATCTAGCCCCTGACTTCGGGTACTTTATTTTTTCACCCAAGATTTTATTTAATTATTCATGAAAGACACAGAGAGAGGCAGAGACATAGGCAGAGGGAGAAGCAGGCTCCCGGTGGGGAGCCCGATTAGGGCCTTGATCCCAGGACCCCAGGATTATGCCCTGAGCTGAAGGCAGATGCTCAGCCACTGAGCCACCCAGGTGTCTCTCATTTTTTTTTTTTAAAGTAAGCACCACGCTGGGCATGGAGTCCAAGGTGGGGCTCGAACTCACGACCCCGAGATCAGGACCTGAGCTGAGACCAAGAGTCGGACCCCTAACCAACTGAGCCCCCCAGGCACCCCAACTTCACATATTTCTGACCTGAGAAAAAGAATGTAAGCATCTGGAAGAATTGGAAAAGGAAAGAAAAAAGACAAGAGTCATCTACAACCACACTGAGCTATGAAATTCATCCTTCCAACTAGAAAAATATGAGTGTTGGGCACAGGGGCTGTACTTCTGCGGCCGTGGGTTCCTCTGAGGCACCTCCAGCTCTGGAAGCTTCTCTCCACCCTCTTGAGTGCTCCCCCTCCAACCACCCAGCGCTGGACTCCGGAGCTCTGCCCCCTGCTGTCTCTGCCAGGGACCTGTCCCCACGCACACCAGGGACAAGCAGGCGGAGTGTGAGGTAGCCGGAAGACGGCCACACATCGCAGCTGTAATTTTAAAATAGCTTTAGGAGACAGAATTCATGGAATTCAATCCATACAATTCACCTGCCTGAAGTGTACAATCTGGTGGTTCCTAGCACCTTCACAGTTCTGTGTGGCCGTAAGCACAATTCTAGAACATTCCACCACGAAGAGAGACTCCTTAGATCTCAGCCCTGTACTGCCCCCACTGCAGCCCAGCCCAAGGCAACCACGAATCCGCTTCCTGTATCTGTAGACCTGCTTGGCACATTCCTAGAAGCTTCCTGATCCTGCTTGCCCTGAGGTTCCCTCTTGCCGCAGAAACCCCCCTAAATGGGGCTACCAGTGGGCTGGTACTTGAAGTCCTGGTCTGAGGGCGCCTAGAACTCTCCAAGCTCCCTGCCCTTATTACAGCACTGAGAGATGGCATGCCCCTTGCTGCCCTCACCCCAGGGACGCAGGGGCGGGGTGTGTGCCTCCCCGATGTGGTGTCTGCTCGCTGTCTGGGAGGGTGACAGGCAGTGTGTGTGTGGGCTCACTGCCTGGGAAGGGAACAGGCAGTGTGTGGGGAAACCTCCTCAGGGCTCTGCTCTGAGTACCCCATGTCATTTGGCTCATCTAGTTATCTTAACGGTCCCATTTTACAGATGAGGAAGTGAGGGCTGAGCAGCATGTCCAAGCCGGGAGGGCCCGTAAATGGAGAAGGCAGGTTGGAAAGCAGGCAGCCTGACCAGCAGCCCCAGCTCGAACAACAGCCTGCCCAGACCCCCTCTGCTCCCTGTGCTTGGTTACTCAGGCAAGAGTCATCTGTACATGGAACTGTGTGCCCCTAGAAGGGGCACTAATTCAGCCCTAAATCCTCACTGTGGGGGCACCTGGGTAGCTCCACTGGTAAAGCATCTGTCTTCAGCTCAAGTCATGATCTCAAGGTCCTGGGATTGAGCCCCAAGTCGGACTCCCTGCTCAGCGGGGAACCTGCTTCTCCCTCTCCCTCTGCCTCTCCTCCTGCTTGTGTTGCTCTTTCTCTCTTTCTCAGATGAATAAATAAAATCTTTAAAAAACAAAAACAAAAGACCGTATTGTACCTTGTTTGTTAAAAAGAAAAAAAAAGTGGCTAGGAAGCACCTGGTTGGCTCAGTCCTTTGGAGCTTACAACTCTTGATCTCAGGGTCGTGAGTTCAAACCCCATGTTGGGTGGAGAAAGGACTCAAAAATCAAACCTTAAAAAACATTTAAAAAGGTGGCCAGGAAGACCTAGAGGTGAGTACTGATAGAGTCTCACCTGTCCTGCCACAGAGCACCTGGGCCTTAGGCAGACCACGTGACTCTGCTCCAGGTTGCTGGGCTTATTGATGCAGCTCTTGGCCTTTGCCAGAAAATTCGCTGCCGGGCCTGTGGCGGGGGGTGGTGCTGGGCAGGTGGTTCTGGGAGCTAACTCAGCAGGAAGCAGGGCCCCATTTCTGTGCCTCGGAGCACCGTGCCCTGCAGGTGTCTCAGCCTACTTTTCCCTCCTCTAGCTAGAATGCAATCTATTTCTTGTGCCCAGCCCCCTTCGCCACATGCAGCATGCTCTGCACAGAGGCACTCAGAGCAGTGCAGCCACACCCTTGATGCAGGAAGGCCGGGAGGCAGGGAGGCCGGGAAGCAGGGCCTCAATCCTGCTACCCAGAGACTCAAGTCAGACATTTCCCTCTTCAGTGGCAGGTGTACGTGGAGCACACCATCAAAACCGTAAGGGAGGAAATTCCTAGAGAGAAACCAGGATAAATCAAAATCCAGCAGGACAATTTCCTATAATCTCTCTGGAAAACTGGTAGAGTCTACTAGAACTGGACGTTCACAAAGTCTATGCCTCTGCAATGCACCCGTAGGTATAGACCCAACCTAAACATGCCCACGTGTTTGCCCAAAGCCATAAACTAGAACGTTCACAGCAGCTCTATCCATGGAACCCTCAGATGAGAAATGACCTACGCACCAACCGTCACAGACTGGTGTCATCACGGTGGCATGCCATGCCAGAGGACAAATGGTCTACGCAGTACACACAACGTGTGACCCCGCAGACAGGGCCAAGCCAAAGTAGCCAGACACAGAAGAGCACACGTTGCACGAGTCCCTTTATATAGAGGTCAAGCAAAACTATAATCTGTAATGAAACACAGATGTTTTCCTCTGGTGGTGGCAGCCGGGGTGCAGCACTCACATTTTTTGAAAGCTACACAGAGATTACAATGTACAGAAGGGATAGGTCTGTACGCAGCCTGGGGAAGAGACGTGAAGGTCATGGCTTGGGCAGGTGCACGGAGTCGTTGCTGCAGGAACCCTGTTAGGAGCCTGGGGTGTCCACAGTCACGGGCCTCCCGAGCCTGCACGCTGTCCCCAACTGTGCCAACCCGCCTGGGCTCTCTCTACTAAGCAAGACCTCCTGATTCAGAAGTCACAGGTAGCCTGATTTCTGGGAGGGGGGGTGCACGCAGAACAGACTGATCACTGGGTCCCCTGGTGGGTGACACACTATCTTCCAGCCCCACTGCACACCAAGTAACATGCAAACCCCTTGTGGGTTTGGGGAAGCATGGTGGCCCATCTGGTGTTACCATTCAAGGGCCCAGCCTGGTTTTCCTGGTGAACCCCCATTCCAGGGGACCCCTGAAGTCTAACTACCATGACTTTAAGAACTGGAACATCTTGGAGTTTACAAAAAGGGAGCCTCTGCTGTTTCCAGTGGTTGGAATCCCAGTGCCACCACTTAGCAGGAAACCATTCGGAGCATCTGTGGCCTTGTCTGTAAGATGGGGATAACAGCGCTGGCTCAAAGCAGATGCTCTGCCAGTGTGTTCCTTCCCTTCCCCCTAAGTCCTGTCTTACTGTGTAGAATCTTCAGGCTGGAAGAGACCCTAGAGCCATGCTGCAGCCCATGTGCACAACAGGCTGCGAGACTTGCTTGGTGTGTGCACAGCATGAACACCTGTGGTCTGGGAATATCTGCTCCCCACGGACGGGACTTGGGAGGAAGATGGTATCGTGATGGATACCCCTGGCTATCAGCATCCTGCAACACATGTCCCTGGGCAGGAGATGCCTGTCTATTTCCATCTGTCATGAGGCTCCTGCAGTCAGCTCCTGCTGGTGTAGAAAATACTCTACCTCCTTCAAAACGTGGACGTTTGGGAGCTACTGTGAAAACATCAGAAGTAATGCTCTCCAGGGCCAGCGTGCCTGCTTCGTGGTGTGGGCTCCTGACACCACAGCCAGGGCGGTGAGCTCCGAAAGTTCCCTATTCCATCCAATTCCGTTGTTCTGTGTTGTTCAGTTTGTAATGCACTTCCCCAGGACACAGACAAAATGCTCTGCTGGGAGAGCCACGGGGCAGGGGGCAGAGGGGGGAAGGCCTCTGATTGAAAGCATTTCGTCCTTGGAATCAGGCTACCCTTCCTAAAAACGATTAGCCTGCCTTGTAAGGAGAATGTAGTTTTTGTTGTAAACCAGCGTCATTTCTTTCTTTTTAGCATAATCACTGGAGGACGATGGTCATTTAGTTACAGGAGACTGCTCAGAGGGACCCTGACAACTCAGGTAAGAAATGAGGTCGTGCAGAGTTGAATTCTCCAAATTCTACACTGAGGTCAAGTTCTGGGCACATACTCATGAAACTAGGGGGAAAAATCAGGGATCAGCTTAGCATGAAGCAGTTCATTGAGTAACATGGTGACCTTAGAACTGAACATAAAAGGGGCACCTCGGTGGCTCAGTGGCTGAGCGTCTGCCTTCAGTTCAGGTCATGATCCTGGGGTCCTGGGATGGAGTCTCACATCAAGTTCCCTGCAGGGAGCCTGCTGCCTTCTCCCTCTGCCTGTGTCTCTGCCTTTCTGTGTGTGTCTCTCATGAATAAATAAATAAAATATTTTTTTAAAAAAGAGAACTGAGGGCAGCCCCGGTGGCGCAGCAGTTTAGCGCCGCCTGCAGGCCAGGGCGTGATCCTGGAGACCCTAGATGGAGTCCCGTGTCGGGCTCTCTGTATGATGCCTGCTTCTCCCTCTGCCTGTGGCTCTGCCTCTCTCTCTGTCTCTATGAATAAATAAATAAATAAAATCTTTAAAAAAAAGAGAGAGAGAACTGAACATGAAGTACTTCAAAGTGATGAGGGATGCCCATGGAGCAGCGGATTCACCTTCTCCTGCCTTCCTGGGCCTGACGTACAAGGCACAATGCTAAATACACAAGGTCAAGTAAAGTAGGTGCTTACATCTCCGGCCCAGGTGCAGGAAACATCCGTCTAATAGTTTAAATGAAGCTGTCTTTCTGTTCTGCTCAAGGCAGACACACAAGTTTCCCAACAGACGATTCATTTAAGGAACAACATTGAAAGCTCAAGTCGACTCTTTTGTGACTTGAACTTGGTCTGGGAGGTATCCGGAAGTCATTTAGTCCTTTAAAGCAGGTAACAGATCTGGACTGGAGCCTTGGAAAGGTAAATACCAGTTTGCTTTCTGGACCACAGATGAGCTTGGCAGTCACCACGTGTGGGTGACAAGGAGCCGGGTTCTTTGCAGGCACAAGGGAGTAAGCAGGAGGAGGTCCTGTCCCAGCAGGGCAAGTGGATGGACAGCACCACCCTTCCAGTGACAGACACAAAGGATTCACAAGGAGGGGGTCACAGAGCAGAGGCTTCAAGGATAAATAGGAATTCACGAGGCAGAAAGTAAGAAAGCGCACGCGTGAGTGAGGAGCCACAAGGGTCCACACCCGTGTCCGGCATAGGCGTTGAGTTGCGAGCTGCAGGGTGCAGTCTTTGCACTTTGGTCTGCACCAGATGAATGGGGTCCTTGCCTCTCTCGTTTGTAAATTGTTAGTGCATCATGACGAAGCCAGGAGTTCCAGCTCAGAAATCAGGGCGGCTGTTCCGATGACCCTTCTGTAGCTGATCAGCCGAGTCTCCAGAGTGGGGTGAGGAAATGTGCCTGGGGAGGTGAGCGCATCACAGCCACGTGAGACAAACGTGGCCTAGCCCCGTGACTGAAAACCCAGCACTCTGCCCTCGCGGCCTGTAGGGAGCTGGATGATCAGCAAATGTGCCCTCGGACTGACGCAGAGTGGTGAGTGGCCAGCTACATTCTCTCCTTCCTTCCTCCCTTGGGAGTTTTATTTCAGTTGGTAAAGCCCAGCCACACACCGTTTCTTGGCCCTCCCTGCAGGTCAGTCTATGGAGTGATTAGGTGCTGACAAAGAGCTGTAAGTGTACCCGGGGCAGAGCCAGCCATATGGCCCAGACAGCATTTTGTGTGAATTAGGAAAAGACACCCATTCTTCAAAACACGATTAGAAAATTAATCTAATATACTGCTTTGGTCGTAAGATGCCTCACTGCCATCTGCTAGGAAGGACTTGTAAATAAATACACAGATCCATGATGTGGAGGACGTGCACGGCATCCTCTAAGGTTGCACAGTGCACAGTCTGCACAAGGGTGCATGGGTCCTGCACGAGTGTGGAAGACCACATAAAGAGCGCTGACTCAGCTGGGAACCACTCACCTTTTGCCCTTCCCCTTCCTTCTTCATGCCTCCTAGGATACAGGTGCGACGCTTGGACTCTGGCAGCCGTTAGGGGCTGTGAGGTGATCTTGAGGAGAGAGGTCAATGCTAGGACGATGATGGAGATGTTGGGTTCCTGCTGCCCGTGGCGCCAGCAGCCCAGTCCTGGATTACTTACTCCAAACTTCCTTCATGTGACAGGTAAACAAACTTCTATATTGTTGAAGCCACTGTCACTTTGAGTTTCTATTACACAGAGCCTAGCAGCTAGGACCCTAATTGCAAAAGTCAGGGGGCAGAGAAAATAGATCCAGTCCCCCCTCTCCCTGTGGATAAACTCTCAACAACAAATGCTCAGTCTTCAAAATGTTCCGTGCTGTATTCGTGCTCCATGGCTGAGACATTTATCCAACGACCAAACATCCTCCTGCAGCCTGACCAAATAAAAGGTATGTTCTCAAAGGAAAGGCATGGCAGCACAGTGGTTGGGGGGCGGGGGTCCTGGGAATAGGCGCCCTCATCCCTCTCGAGGACAGAAAAGGGTGTCTTCCCACTTGGCCACAAGCAGCATTCAGGCTGCTTTTTTGCATGACAAGCAATTCTGTGACATCTGTCAAAATGTAAAACTCGGGGATCCTTGGGTGGTCCAGCAGTTCAGCGTCTGCCTTCGGCCCAGTGTGTGATCCTGGGGTCCCGGGATCGAGTCCCATGTCGGGCTCCCTGCATGGAGCCTGCTTCTCCCTTTGCCTGTGTCTCTGTCTCTCTATCTCTCTCTGTGTGTCTCTCATGAATAAACAAAATCTTTCAAAGAAAAATGTAAAACTCATGTGGCCTCTGACCCAGCTCCTCCGGGCTGGAGTTCCTTTCTCCAGAGCACTGAACTTGCATTTATAGAAACTGTCATATGCTCAGGAGGATTTGCTGCAGATGTTCCCTCCTGGTAAGAAGGAAGACTGCAAACAACCTGAATGTCCACCCGCTGGGGATGGAAATAAGAGACGGGTTTATCGATCCAATCTAGGGCAGGCCTCCCCAGATGCGCCCCTTCGGCACAGTGACTACTTTAAATAAAAGTCACTTACGAGACAGGAGGTGCTTCGAGTCTCAGACCCTTCTCTGCCCCCCCCCCCTCCGCCTGAAAGCAGGAAACAAACCTCCCATGTGAAAAATGCCCTTCCTGTTAGAAGAAGGAAAAAGATACCTGCACCGCCAGAGATATGGACCTGAGGGCTCAGAAAGCCGATGATGTGTGTCTCATCTTCTAGCCTTGGTCTACATTCTGATTAGGATTTCCCGTTGCTCAAAAACACCTGTCTTCTTTATCCTCTCAATTCCTCACAAATTTATTGTCTCTTTGTCTAAAAGTATAAAAACTATCTGCCTTGGTCAAGATCTCCCTGATAGTTAAGTGAGAACAGCCGGCATACTAAACGGTGCACCTGCATGGACCAAAAACACAAGCTGTGGACAGTGGCAGTTCACTTGGATGCCCGACACAAGGGAACAATCTTTTTTGCTTTTTTAAGATTTTGTTTATTTATTTGAGAGAGAGTGAGAGGGCACACAAGCAGGGAGGAGCAGAGGGAGAGGGAGAAAGAATCTTCAGCAGACTGTGTTCAGCGCAGAGGCCCACACAGGGCTCAATCCCATGACCTTGATATGACCAGAGCCCAAATCAAGAGCCAGATGCTTAACCGACTGAGCCACCCAGGGGCCCCACGAGGGAACAGTCTAGCACTGAATAAGCTTTTATATCTTGAAAAGAAATCATCTTTTACCAAATGCATGTACTATTTACTCAAAAACAACATAATCATACATCTCTTACATGACAAACCATGAAGGTGACAGTCTGCCCTGTGACTCAACTTCAACAGTGAGTCAGACACCCTCTTGACACCAGAGCCACACAAGACCTGCTCACGCGGCTGGGATCCCACTGTGTGATTTCTTCGTGGCCAAGAACCTGATGGCCTGTGGTCCTCTGAGGGCCAGCGGCAGGTGGGAATGTGAAATAAATGGGTAAACAAAGCTGATCAGGTGGCCAGAGAACTGTGTCCACATGGGGCCATCCTTTCTGTCCACGTGGCTCCCACTGCCACCTGCCCGGGTCTAACTGGGACCCCAACGCCCACCTGCCCACCCACCTGCTCCCGAATATCTCAAACCCTCCTCTGCTGCATCTACAGCTGCTCCGCAATCTTCTCCCCCTAAACCTTTGTCTTCTTCTGGGGTTCCAGCTCACCCAGTAACGGAGACTGCCCACCTCCCGAATGCCACACCAAAAGCCAGGAGACATCCTTGAACCCCCTCCTACACTCCACCCACGTGGATCCACCCTACTGGCAAGTCCAGCAGCTCCACATCTGAGATAATCTCAGATCCACCTCCAGCACTGCCTCCCCTGGACACAAGCAGGGCCCCTGTCCACTTCTTTTTTTTTTTTTCCCCCTGTCCGCTTCTGTCACACGTGCTCTTGCCCCCTCCCACACACTCTGCAGCCACAGTGCTATTCTGGAAATCCATCTGACCACCTCATGTCCCTTGTTAGAATCCTAGGATAGGGGTGTCTGGGTGTCTCAGTGGTTGAACGTCTGCCTTCAGCCTAGTGCGTGGTCCTGGAGTCTTGAGATCGAGTCCCACATTGGTCTCCCTGCATGGAGTCTGCTTCTCCCTCTGCCTGTGTCTCTGCTTCTCTCATGACTAAATAAATAAAATCTTAAAAAAAAAAATCCTAGGATAACTTCCTGTTGCCTTTGGAATGGAGTGACACCAGCTCACCCTTCAAGGTCTATAGGGTCTGAGCTGCCCCCCACCCCCTTGTCCTCTCTGAGCTCAGCCCCACCTTCTTGGCAGCCTTTGGGCCTATGACGCTCCCTCCTTCCTCGGGGCTTTGCCGAAACCTGTCCCTCAGCCTGCAGATCTCTTCCCTCTCCTCAGCTTCCTAACTCCTGCTCATCCTTCCAATTTCAAACCAAGCGTCCATTTCCCAGCAGCCTGCCCTGACCTATCTCAGCACGGAGTGCCTCTCATCCCTAGCTCAGGTCATGGGCTCATCTGTTCGACATTCAACAGTATAGGCCACCCCCGCTGGAAGGAAGCTCCTTGAGGGTAGAGACCATGTCTGCCTTGGCCGCCCTCTGGTCCCCACCATCTGGCACGCCCTGGATGCTCAGAATGTATTGTCGAGTGAATGAATTTAAATATTCTTCGAATGACAGTGTTGAAAATTACTAGAACTTTTAGAAAATATTTTATTTACTTATTTGACAGAGAGAGAGCACAAGCAGGCGGAGCAGGAAAAGGAGAAGGAGAGGGAGAAGCAGACTCCCCAGTGAGCAGGGAGCCCCATGTGGGGCTTGATCCCAGGACCCTGAGATCATGACCCGAGCCAAGGGCAGATGCTTCACTCACTGAGCCACCCAGGCGCCCCTAGAACTTTTGAACAAAAATATGTCTGAATTCTCCCAGAGGAGTTATATATAACCTACTTCTCAGACTACTCTGTAGACACTGGCCATAAGATGCAGGGAGAGGGTTCGGGGGGTGGCAGGGGGTGTTATGGCAGATTTCTCCCAGAAGCAAGAGTGGACCACCAGTATGCCAGGTGGACTGCACATACCAGGGTCTGAATTTAAAAAGGTGAAGATCAGACTCAAGACCCTGGAGAATGCAATGGGGTATCTGTCAGCCTGCCCTCAGAGACCCCCTGTGACACCCAGGTCAGTGGGAGAGAACCTCACGATCAGCAGGTGCTCCCAAGTGGCCTGACAGACTCACAGGAGAGGGAGGACCTCGGGAACAGGGACAGGGAACTCCAGGGCAGAGTGAGAGGAAAACAGTGGCACCACGAGCCTTTCTGATGCCTGGCCAGACAGCTCGGTGGGCTCGGTGGTCCGCATGCTCCCCCAGGCCCGGGCCCTTGGCTGCCCTCCCCAGTCTTGCCACTCCACTCCGGAGAATGGCAAAAGGAACATCGAAACAGATGGTTTCCCTTCCATGCTAGGGCCAGCCTGCCAAGGCAGCAAGGAATGGGAATGTTCCTGCCGCCAACACATTGCTGATGGCCACCCAAGCCCAGGGGCTTCCCGAAGTTCCCTGAAATTCCCAGGCCCTGCTCGCTGCAGCCCAGACCGCCTACCCTCCGCCCAATCCGGGTGGCAGTTGGCCCCACGAAGTGGGAAAGCCCTGGAGGGGAGGACACTGGCTGACAGCATAGCCTCTGCCCCACAGACGTTGCCCCCGGCCCCCTGGGGCCCACGGGGTCGAGCAACATGCCCGTGCACCTGCCCCGGGATCAGGCGGTGTTCACCTCTCTGCAAGACCCAGAGCAAAACCTGGGAGAACAACCTGGAGCCAGGACCCCAAGGAAAGGAGAACCTCACTTCTCCAGGCCTCACCAAACTGGGGGGATTCAAAGCATTCCATCAGGTGAAGGGGGGTGCACCCATACGGGCAATCACTTAGGGTTTTCAGTCCTCAGAACACGACGGGTGGGAGAGAGGGACGCAGGCCAAGGCTAAGTGCTCCCCGGGCCAGGACAGGAAGCTGAGGGGTGGTCCTGGGAGGAGGGTACGGCAGGGGGTTCCCGGGGAGTAGGGGGGAAGGCAGACTTTGGGGGGCTGTTGGTAGGGGAAGGGAGGAACCCTGGCGGGGATGGCTGACCCCCGTGCACTTGCACACACTTAGCGTCCCGAGCGGAGGCCACTGTAGACTCATCTACGCAGCCCCCCCCACTCAGGCCTGAAGCCGAATAATGCAGGGGAGGGGGGGGCACATCCCCACACTGAGGCTCATGGGCCCCTGCCTGGTGTCACTTGAGGCCCTGTTTCAGTTCCCCATCTGCCACATGAGACCCTTTCGGTTTTCCATGGGTTTTAAATTACAAGAGAAACAGCAGTGTGAGAGTTCACTGCCTGCGGGGGCAGAGCCTGACCCTGCCTGGGGTTTCAACACTGGCACCTCCCTGGGAGTAGAGAAGACCCCTGCTCCGGAGGACAGAGCAGTGGGCCAGGCTTGCTGTGATGCGCACACCCTGTCTTCTCCCCAGCACGTCCACACTCGGCCCCTCCCTTGCCTCCAGCTCTGCTGCCTGGTCTGGAAACTTCCTCAATGGTGTGTCAGGGATAGAGTTGTTGGCAGGGCCTCGCCTGTAACCTAAGCCGGCTTCTCCTCTGGAATGTGGTGATAGGGCCCCTGTGCTCCGTGGAGGGTGGCCCTGAGGATGAGGCTCAGGGTATTGAGGAAAGTTCTGGTATTTTGGTGGGGGTTAGTTTGCTTGTGGCAATGTGTGATAGCAGAAAGGAATAAAAAGTTGCAAAAGGCTAAAAATACTTCTGGAGTTCAATGGAAGGTCCTGGCGGACAGAGCAGCCAGGAGGGAGGGAGGCAGGCGCCAGGCCAGGCAAGGACATGCTCTCTGCCTGCACAGGGTGGCCGGGCCTGCCCGCTCCTGCCTCCTTGCAGCGACAGTGAGGTCCAGCAGGTAGGTCCTGCCATAGACAAAATAAAACCCCAGGAAGGCGGGAAAGTACATCCATTTTCCCCCAAAGACGTGGTAAGAGAGTCAAACCTCCCGGAGCTGCGCCTGTCACTATGCAGACTCACCTGGGGCCTGGCACTGGAAGCAGAGTGTTTCTCCTGGTTTCCCAAAGGTCCAAGTCTCTCTAGCCCTAACAGGAAGAGGAATACTCTGGAATGTCACCCTCAGTGCAGCAGAGGCCACACACTGCACAGGGAAAGCCATATCCCAGGTGCGCTTGCCAGAGACACCCTGATGGGGAGGCCTTCAGGCCCCCTGCTCCTGGTCACCTGCTTCCTGATGCCCTCACAGTCTCCTGGGCCAGGAAGGAGCTGCCTGAAGCCCCCCAATGAGCCCAGGGCGAGGACATGTGGCCCCCATCCTGTCGGTCAGTCTGTCTGGGCACCACAGTGTGCTTTAGGTGTGACACAGGGTGGGAAGACTCTTTAAACACATCATCTCATATACCACAGTGACCTGGAGAAGTAAGGGCTAGTTCTCTGTTTTAAAGAGATGATCAGGGACGCTTGGGGGGCTCAGTGGTTGAGCATCTGCCTTTGGCTCAGGGCATGATCCTGGGGTCCTGAGATCGGGTTCTGCATCAGTTCCCCACAAGGAGTCTGCTTCTTTCTCTGCCTGTGTCTCTGTCCCTCTCTCTGTGTGTCTCATGAATAAATAAATAACATCTTAAAAAAAAAAAAAAAAAGGTGATCAACAATAAAGCTCAGAGAGACTAAGTAGGAAGTCCTCGGCTGGGCTCCAGAAGGTGAGGAAGGGTCAATTTGACCTCCCTAAGGAAGGTAAACACACTTTGATGAAAGTAGAAACACCAGTTTGAACTGCGTTTGCACAATCATTGTGTGTTTAGTTATGTAAGCAAGGATGGGACAGCGCAGTGCTCTCCTTGGCGGAGTAGGGGGTCCTGGACACAGTGCTGCTCCCTCCTTAGGGAAGGCAGGGGGCGGCATCCTCTCCTGGGGAACTGCTTGGGGGAGACCCACTGCACCTCCAGCTTCACCCCCTGAGCATCTGGAGCCTCTGCTCCTTAAGGACACCTACCAGCACCCCAAGAGTGACCCCAGGAGGCCAGCTGGCTGGGCATGGACACCTCTGTCCCGATCCTGAGCCCCTGCCTTCTGTGCGAGGCTTTGCCCCACAGCCTTGGGCTGTGGTCTTCACTCCCATTGAAGCTGTCTCAGTGGATCTGGCACAGGCTGCAGGGCCCACGCAGGCCCCACCAATATGGACTGCTCCCCACCTATGTGTTTCCTTTCCTGAGGATCCATTTGGACTTCTTCACCACACAGTTGTTACACAGTAGAGCCACCAGGAGACTTGCAGCTTGAACAGCCCAACCTCATTTTATGGACGAGGTCCAGGGAGGGGACATACCGATGACATGGCTCGGGCACAAGTCCCCTCTTCCTTCTGTGCTAGGTGTGCTTTCACATCACTGTGTGACCTCAAAGGAAGGAATCCCTAATGATCGGGTCTAGGATCCTTTGAGGTGGGCTTTGGGCATGAGGCCCTAGGGGCCCCGCACACCAACACAGGCCCAATCTAACTGTGGGTGCTCCGGCCCTGAGAAGGTGTCCTCGGGTATCTGGCTCACAACCAGCCCTCTCTTATTCTGTGAGCCAGGCTGTGCTCCACATATCTGGGCACTTCCATGCAAGAATGGAGAAACAGAGTCTGGGCCACCTGTGCCTTCTCGGGTCTGGGCCTGAGCCAGGATGCTGGAAGAGAAGAGTCAGGGTGCCAGGGGAGTGGCTACTAAGCCTGGGGCATGCTGAGCTCTTCCATCCATGGCCAGGGCTCCCTGTGAGCTCCATTGCGTGCATCAGACATGAACCAGGACATGGCAAGGGGGTCCTGGGGATGGCACTCTGCTTCCTGCAATGGTGGGTGCCCTTTCTCTAAAGGCCCCTCTGCCCCAGGGCATTCAGTCACTTCCAGGATCACCCTGCACCTGTAAGCCCGTACCAGCCCGAGTGCTCAAGGGATACGAGGGCACATGGGCTGGAGCAGATGCTGTTGAGGTTCCCTCTGGCTACCCTGCTGAGCAGTTACTGACCGTGCGATGGTGGAGGTCTTTCCTTTTCTGGAACTGGGCTGGGGGGTGGGGGAAGGTGGCAGAAAGTTTAGAGTCCTCTGGCTCTCATGCTGGGCCAGTATAGTTTATGCAGGAGGTCACTCACACCAAAAGCACTGGTGGCAGCTAGGCTGACACTCAGCAAACAGACATAAAGTTCATCTGCACCAGGAATGCTCCTGCCACAGGGCCTTTGCTCTTGCTCTTTCCTCAGCCTAGTGCATAGTCACCCCCCATGGCAATTTTCCACTCCTGGTGCATAGTCACCCCCGATGGCAATGTGCCACTCCTAACTGGTTGGGATTATTCAAACATCACCAGGCTTCTGTTTCACCAGATACTCTCTTTCCCTCTCTGGGGCTTTACTCCATGGCACACATCTTCCTCTAACATATTTTACGTTTTACCAGTTTATTTCACTGTCTACCTCTCTCCCCACAAACCTGCAAGCTTGCAGAGGGCATAATCCCCGCTGAGCCCTCCGCACCCCCCCCCCCCGCCCCCGCCCAAGGATGGAGAAAAGAAAGCCATCATCACATGGCCCTCCCAGGTGTGGAAACGTTGCTGATCAATCCTAGAATTTTTTGCTCCTCAGACCCAAAGGGGCCAGGCCCTGAGGCCCTGACTCCCTGAGGGAAGCCACAACTGCCTTCATACCAGAAGACAGTTTTACTTTCTGGAGCCAGGCAGCTTCCTGAGAATGTTTATTTTCAATGATACTGCATCAGAAGAGGCTGCAGGGCGCCTCAGAGACTCTGGCCAACGTCCCCAACAACCCACAGGAGCTCATAAATCTGAGCAGAGGCGCTGAACTGTGCGCAGACCTCAAGTGCACAGGCCCCGGCAGTTCCGCCTCCAGCCAGGGCGCGGGGCGCGTGTACAGAGCGGGGAATGCAGATCCCGGGATGCAGAGCTGGGGGTGCCGCGCTCGGGGTGTAGAGCGCCGGGGTGCAGAGCCCGGGGTGCAGAGCTCGGGGTGCAGAGCCCGGGGTGCAGAGCCGGGGGTGCAGCGCTCGGGGTGCAGAGCTTGGGGTGCAGAGCTCAGGGTGCAGAGCCCGGGGTGCAGAGCTGGGGGTGCAGCGCTCGGGGTGTAGAGCTGGGGGTGCAGAGCCCGGGGTGCAGAGCTCGGGGTGCAGAGCCTGGGGTGCAGAGCCGGGGGTGCAGAGCCAGGGATGCAGAGCTCGGGGTGCAGAGCTGGGGGTGCAGCGCTCGGGGTGTAGAGCCCGGGGTGCAGAGCTCGGGGTGTAGAGCCCGGGGTGCAGAGCTCTGGGTGCAGAGCAGCCGAGGCAGGAAGCGGGCTGTGCGCCCAGTCGGGGCAGGCTGTGCGGAGCCTGAGCTTTGCCCCGCG
The DNA here is from genome assembly GCF_018345385.1 of Vulpes lagopus. Classification (NCBI taxonomy): domain Eukaryota; kingdom Metazoa; phylum Chordata; class Mammalia; order Carnivora; family Canidae; genus Vulpes; species Vulpes lagopus. The sequence continues at coordinate 147,134,694 of NC_054824.1, read as the reverse complement.
GGGAGGATGGGGGACAGGCTTAGAGAGAGAAGTCAAACTTGGGACCGCAGAGTTGCTGGAGCCGCGGTCCGCACTCCCCACCGCCAAGGCTCCGGGAGCGGCCAGAAGCTCCGCGGGGAACTCCGACCCCAGACCCAGATTCCCCCCGCCCCCGCCCCAGCTGCGCGGCGGGCAGGCCTTCCGTCCCGGGACAACAGCGAGGGGCGCGGGGGAACGCGCGGCGGGCACGAGGGCCGAGAAGCAGGCCCCAACTGCAAGACTGGACACGGCTTTCAGGACTTCGGCGACACAGGCGCATTTCACTGCGGGGCTCGGGGCTCCACGCGCCCTGGAAGCAATACTCCCCGGGAGGGCGGGCCTGGGACCTGCACCCCGCGGCCCGAGCGCGCTCGCAGGGCCTGCCCAGGCCTCTTCCTGGAGCCGCGCGCACCTGCAGCCCCGGGAGGCGGGGGCGGGGGGTGCCAGGCGTGGGCGCTCCTGGCCCTTGGTCCCCGTGCAGCTGCGGCCCCGGGGACGTGAGCGAGTCACCTGCCTGCAAGTCCAGCGCCGCCCGCGCCCCCAGCCCCCCTCGCCCCCCGCTGGCCCCTCGCAACCGCGCCCCCAGCCCGTGCCCTCGCGCCCCCTTACGCGGTCGGCTCCCAGGCCCCAGGCTCCGGCGGCGGCGGGCGCGCTCTCCTTCGGTGCCTCGGTCTCCCGCTCTGCAGGCTCCGGCCGCCCCGCGCTCACCCCGCCCAGGCCCGGCCCCCGAGGGGCGGTCCGGGGTCGAACCCCGGCCTCGGGAGGGCGCGGTTCGGCCCCGCCCCGCCCCGTTAGCGGCCCCTGCTGGGGAGAGGGCGCAGCCTCCAGCCGCCGCGTGCCGGCCGGGAGGGGCTCGGGCGGTCCCTGGGGCGCGTCCTTCCGCTTCTTCCCCTGCACGCACCGCCCCTGCTCCGCACACGTTGGGGCCGGGCGTCCTGGGAAGCTTCGACGCGGTCTTCCCCGCGAGGCCCGGGGTGTGCGGCGCCCACTCGGAGGGGCTGCGCCGGGGCTCCCCTGACCCGGCCCCGGGCGCCCATCCCAGACCCCGCCCGCCCGAGGCCCTCCTTCCCTCTTCGCGCCCCTGCAGCCCCTAGCCCCGCGCCCGGCGCCCTGGGCCTCCAGCCCGGCGCTCACCCGGCCCGGACTCTGCCCTTCCGGGAGACAGGCTGCTGCCGGGCAGCGGATGCGACTCATCGCCGGCCCCGGGCCTGTGCTCGGGCCGTGCTCGGGGAGCAAGCCCTGGACCCGAGGCCTCGCTCCTCCCAGGGGCTGTGCTCCTGCCCCTGAAATCTACACCGCCCCCCCCCGCCTCCCGGCATCTCTGTACTCTTTCAAAACTTGCTCTCTGAAAAAAAAAAATTTTTTTTTAAAATTAAAAACAAAAACAAAAAAAAACTTGCTCTCTGTCACATTCCTCCCCATCCTTCCCCTGAATCTTTCCGACAGAAGCTCTGGCCATTTCGCCAAGGGACTCGACTTTGCCATTATTCTTAAAACTGCAGTGATGATGAAAACATTTTAAAATTAGATCCTGGTGATGGCCGCATTGCCACAAGTCTGAAATATACTGAAAACTATTGATCTGTGCACTTTGGGAGGGTGGGTTTTATAGTATGTGAATTACATTTCGGTAAAGCTGCTATTTCTTTTTTAAGATTTTATTTATTCATGAAAGACACACAGAGAGAAAGAGAGGGAGGCAGAGACACAGGCAGACGGAGAAGCAGGCTCCATGCAGGGAGCCCAAGGCGGGACTCGATCCTAGGTGTCCAGGATCACGCCCCAGGCTGAAGGCGGTGCCAAACCGCAGAGCCACCCGGGCTGCCCAAAGCTGGTATTTTTATATAAAAAAACTACAGTGAGATTGTAAACTCAAGGCTCACCCATGTATCCTAACATCTTGATCCATGCAACATTAGAATGTGAAATCTAAGTTCGTGCAAGATATTCCAAAGTACAATCTGTATATATGCCGTTGGTAAATAAATACTCTACAGAGTCCAACTTGGCAGGGCAAAGTTTAGATAGTCAGATTTCTACTGCTTTTGGTCAAAAGCCACCCCAAAGGTTTATGGAGCAAAAGAGTGGGTATAATGTGATCTCTAGAATATTTTGTATATTTTTAAAAATCAGAACAAAGGATGTTCCCCTGTATAAAATTCTGGAGAGTTTCCAGGGACATAAGGTAGAATGAAAAATAATTCAGGGGAGGGAATGATTTTAAATAAAAATTGTAGATCAGTTCCTGATTCACAACAAAGGAAATAACATTCTTTATGTCAAAAATGCAGGCATGAGGAAACATCAGCCAAAACCCAAATAAAGTAACATTCTAGAAACCAATGGCCCTTATCTCCAAAGACGTCAGTGTCAAAACAATGTCAATGTCATGAAACAGAAAACAAGGCTGAGAAACTGTTTCTCATTGAAAGAGGCCAAGGAGTCCTGAAAACCAACTGCAATGCTCTATCTGGGCTGGGAAGAGTTCTAGAAAGGATTTATTGGGGATATCTGGTCTATAGATTAAAGAATAGATTACACATATTAAATATCTTGATTTTGAGAATTGATTTTTTTTCTAAGTTAATATACCTGATCTTGGAAAACATACACTGAACTATTTAAAGAGTAATAGAATACAAGGTCTGAAATGGTTCTATCTATCTATCTATATATGGAGGGGGAATTAAAAAGGAAATGTGGGGCAGCCCCGGTGGCCCAGCGGTTTAGTGCGGCCTTCAGCCCAGGGTGTGATCCTGGAGTCCCAGGATCGAGTCTCACATCAGGCTCCTTACATGGAGCCTGCTTCTCCCTCTGCCTCTCTCTTTCTCTGTGTCTGTCATGAATAAATAAATAAAATCTTTAAAAAAAAACACAAAAAGGATGTTGCAAAATACTAATTACTAACTGGGTAAAGAGTATTTGGGAGCTCTTTATATTATGCTTATAACAACTTCATTGTAAGCTTGGAGTCTGCTTAAGACTCTCTCCCTCTGCCTCTCCCTGTGTGCCCCCCACCTACACTCACTCTCTCTAATCAAACAATCTTTTAAAAAATTGTGGATCAAACAAACATATGCATTTATCTCAGTTACCGAGAACAACATGAAAATAACTACAGAGGGATTTTTAAAAAGCTATATATTCCACAGGGACAAAGTGAACATGAGAAAAGGTAACAGCAGAGGAGAAACGTTAGGTTTTGCAAGGTGGAAAGTAGGGTGATGGATTCAGCAAAGTGAATAAAGCTGAAAACCTTCCTGCCACTAGAAGTGGGTGTGTTCTTGCTCTAGACCTGCAGGGATCAGCAAACTATGGCCCAGGAGCCAAATCTGACCCACAACTTACTTTTGTAAATCAAGTTTTACCAAAGCAAGGTTGTGCTTGTTTGCATATTGTCTATGGCTGCTTTCCTGCTACAATAGCAGAGATGAGCAGTTACCCACAAAGCCTAAAAAATGTATTACTTGGCCCCTTCCAGGAAATGTTTGCCAACCTCTACCTTACAGCTCTGCCAAGTCTTAGGAGCCAAAGGCATCAAGAGCCTCCGAAGACAGGGATGTGGGTGGATGAGGGGAGTAGGGATCCTCTGTACACCCTGAGTGTCCCTGCTGGGTGAGAATGCAAGGCATAGACTCAATCACAGCACGTTATTTCTAAATGAGTAGAGAGCTTCAGTTCTGCAAGATGAAAAGCATTCTGCAGGTGGATGGTGGTGATGGTTGTACAACAATATGAACCAACCTAAAATCACTTATTTGTACACTTAAAAATGATTAGGGAAGCCTGGGTGGCCCAGTCAGTTAAGCAACTGACTCTTGGTTTCGGCTCAGATCATGATCTTGGGGTGGTGAGATCGAGCCCTGTGTGGGGCTCTGTGCTCAGCGGGGAGTCTGCTTGAGAGTCTTTCTCTCACTCTCTCTGCCCCTCCCCCCTGCACTCCTGTTCTCTAAGATAAATAAATAAGTCTTTAAAGATGAGGGACGCCTGGGTGGCAGCAGTTGAGTGTCTGTCTTCAGCTCAGGGCATGATCCTGGAGTCTTGGGATTGAGTCCCACCTTGGGCTCCCTGCATGGAGCCTGTGTTTCCCTCTGCCTGTGTCTCTGCCTCTCTCTGTGTGTCTGTCATAAATAAATAAATAAATAAATAAATAAATAAATAAATAAATAAATAAATAAAATCTTTTAAAAAATAAAAAATAAAGATGGTTTAGATGGCAAATTTTATTGTATGTGTTTTTACTGCAATAAAAAAAAGTGGGGGAAAAACACCCCAGGATTAAAGTGTGTATACGAAGTTATATCCCCTGTTCCTCATTCTCACTCCCAGCCCTCTGATCTGCCTACCTTGGCACTCGGCACTCGGAGAACAGGGTGAAGTACCTGATGGAAGACAATAGGATTGAGTGAAAGTCTTTGCCTGGAACTTCGAGTCCCTCCGAGGCCCCCTCCTGCTGTGGGGTCACAGGACACTGCCTCCAGGTGACAATCCCAGGGCAGGAAGTGGAGGACCAGTCTCTGAAATAAATGAGCAGTTCCCCAAGGAAACAGCCACAGATAAGGACATCTGGGGGCCTCAAAACAAAGATGCTGGTTCCCCATCTCACTGACTGAGCCACCCAGATGCCCTTGAAATAAAATTTTTAATGGAAAAGTCAGAGCATGGAATTTGAGGAATTCTCCCAGAAAAATAGAATGCAAATCAAAGAGATAGATGATGAGGTACCTGGGTAGCTCAGTCGGTTGAGTGTCTGCCTTCAGCTCAGGTCATGATCTCGGGGTCCTGAGATGGGGCCCCACGTTGGGCTCCCTGCTCAGCTGGGGAGTCTGCTTCTCCCTCTCCCTCTCCCCCTCCTCCTGCTCTCTCTCATTATCTCTTTCTCTCAAGTTAATAAGATCTTTTAAAAAATAAATAAAAATAAAAATTAACTTTAAAATACTGTTTTCTAAAAAAAATTTTAAAAAATAATAAAGTACTGTTTTCTGAGGTCATTGGATCCCCAGCATTCATTGCTTCTTCCTTTATTTTTTTTTTAATTTTTTAAAATTATTTATTTATGATAGTCATACAGAGAGAGAGAGAGAGAGAGAGAGAGGCAGAGACATAGGCAGAGGGAGAAGCAGGCTCCATGCACCGGGAGCCCGATGTGGGATTCGATCCCGGGTCTCCAGGATCGCGCCCTGGGCCAAAGGCAGGCGCCAAACCGCTGCACCACCCAGGGATCCCTACTTCTTCCTTTAGATTCGAAAGCATGTCTTGTGCTTTTGCAAATCCCAGGCTTGGATCACTTCCTCTTTCTCTCCTCACCTCAAGCTTTTCCTTTGCTCTTATTCACCACGGGACTCCTGCCCTGTCCAATCTGCTATCTGGACACTCCCCATACTTACCAATAAATTCCTTTACCAGACACCGATTGAGAGCTTACTGATTGCATAAGACCCTGCATGCATTTTATGACAACTAGATTCTGAAAAGGGCATAGTGCCCACTACTCATTACTGCAAGATGAACAGATTATAAATCCAATGGGACTTTGAAGATGTGAGGGTGGGGATACCAAACAGGCTCTAGGGGGACCAAAACAGGGGATACCAAAACGCTCAAGAAAGACTTTTGTAAGAACATTAATTATATAAAGTACTTTAATATCTGCATTTTCTCATCATTTTTATTTTTATTTTTTTAAAGATTTTATTTATTTATTCATGAAAGACACACAGAGAGAAAGAGAGAGAGGCAGAGACACAGGCAGAGGGAGAAGCAGGCTCCATGCAGGGAGCCCGATGTGGGACTCGATCCGGGGTCTCCAGGATCATGCCCTGGGCTGAAGGTGGCGCTAAATCGCTGAGCCACCCAGGGATTCCCCTCATCATTTTTATAGTCAAGTATATTTACCAGTCATCTGGCAGCATATGATGCTACCAACGAACCAACCAATAAATAAAATGCAAGCAGAATCCCCAGTTTCTGGAAACTCGCTCCTGTTCAATACACAAGATAATTTGCAAAGATATCTGTTGGGGATATCAGGAATGACAAAATAACATATAATATATCTAATGTACTGAGTTACTACTCATAGAAAATAATCTGAGGTTTTCTATAGGTTTCACATTTATAAAAAAAGATTTCACATTTATAAAGAATGCAAAGAAGAAAGATGCAGTTCATTGAGCTTCAAAGCATTTTCCTCAAGTCCACAGAAAGGAGGATGGATAGATCATTACTCACCTATCCCCAAAGTTCTTCCAAATGATTTCACACTGACTCCCCAACACCACTTTCTCCTAGGTGTCCCGGGTTCTCTGATTGTGCCCTGTTCTCAGGACTTCAAGAGCAAGGATCAACGATACAACTGCATGCAGATCAGAGGTCAACAGAAGGAAGGAAAGGCTGACAAGTGCACAAAGTTCAAAGGCAGGAAAGGCTCTCTGGCCCTCTGCATGTCTGCATGGGACACCGAATCTTTTCCATGCCTTATTTCACTGTGAACATAATTCTGTTCCCATTTGGAACAAATAAGGGACTGTTATCTAAGCCTCTGTTTTTTTTTTTAAAGATTTATTTATTTATTCATGATAGACACAGACAGAGAGAGGCAGAGACATAGGCAGGGGGAGAAGCAGGCTCCTCGCAGGGAGTCTGATGTGGGACTCGATCCCGCATCCTGAGATCAGACCTGAACCGAAGGCAGGTGCCCAACCACTGAGCCACCCAGGCGTCCCTAAACCTCTCTTTTAATCAATTCTTTGAAGCATCAGCTGGGTCTGTGGGGTGTTCAGACAACAGCAGTTTCTGCCCTTCTTCCCATTGTACCCCTGGCGCCCATTCTCCTGAAAGAGTGAAAATGAAAACCAGGTTGAACCCTTCACATTTTTGTGTTTTCATTTCAGCTAGCATGTTCTTAATTTCCAAGAGCTTTTCATTGTTGTTCTAATCTAGGCTCCCTGAAAGCAAGTGTAAGACAAGGGCTTGCATGTAAGTAGCTTATTTGGGATGTCATTCTAGGGACCGGAATAAGGGCCAGGAGGTAAAAATGTAAAGGAGGAAAAGAAGATATGAGGATGTGTTTTTTTTTTTTTTCTGGGGGTGGGGTGCAGAGGGAGAATCTCAAGCAGACTCTCCACTGAATAGCTGACGTGGGGCTCCATCCCACAACCCTGAGATCACGACCTGAGCTGAAATCAAGAGTTGGACAGACTGTGCCACCCAGGAGCCCCATGAGGATGTATTTTCAACTTGACCACTGCTCTGGGCAGCTGGTGCTGCCTTCTGTGGAACCTTCTAAGCTTTCTAAAATGAGTCTCAGAGCTGGTCCCCCCAGGGGGTGAAAAGCAGAGTGAGAGCTCCCATCCCTTACTGGCCCTGGGTGGCCTCACAGGCTTGTGAGTCGTGGGTGGGCAGGGGTGCCAAGAAGAGTGATGTTAGACCCGATCCTTAAGGAGTGGAGTAGGAGACTGGCTTTCATCCCAATCTGAAACTTGTGTCTGACAAAAAGTATCTGTAGCAGGCCGAGCGATGGTTCCCCCGAAGATATCCACGCCCTAACCCCCAGCATCTGTGAATTTGCTGCCTTATGTTGCAAAAAAGACTTTGCAGATGGGATTGACATGGAGACAAGATCCTGAGCTATGTGGGGGGGGGGGGGCACTAAACATGGTCACAAGGGTCTTTACAAGAGGGAGGCAAGGAGGTCAGAGAGGTAGAAGTGATGAGGTGGGGAAGGTGATGTAACGTAGAGCCATGAACCAGGGAAGGCAGATAGCCCCCGGGGGCTGGGAAAGGCAGAGAAACCCATTTTCCCTTGGAGGCTCCAGAAGGAACAACCCCTACCCTACTGAACCTTCACAGTAGCTCTTTAAGACCTGTTTAGGACTTCTGATGCTGTAAGAGGATAGATTCGTGTTGTTCTCAGCCACCAAACTTGTGGTAACTTGAGATGGCAGCCACAGGAAAGGAACTGGTTGCCAAGGAACCAAATCTCCCACAGAAAAAGGTTGGTGAAAATGCTTGCAACACACATTACGAAGGACATTCTGAACACATAGCAGACCCCTTTTTTTTTTTTTTAAGATTTTATTTATTTATTCACGAAAGACACAGAGACAGGCAGAGACATAGGCAGAGGGAGAAGCAGGCTCCATGCAGGAAGCCTAATGAGGGACTCAATCCCAGGACTCTGGGACCATGCCCCAGGCGGAAGGCAACACTAAACCGCTGAGCCACCCACAGATTCCGAGAACTCCTATTTTTTAAACATAATGAACACAGAGATAACTGTGCCAGGCACCGTTTTAAGTGCTCCCCAAATATTAATTCACTTAATCTTCATAACAACCCTATGGGGTAAATACTATTCGTTTTTTAAGATTTTATTTGAGAGAGAGAGAGAAAGAGAGACTGCGCATGAATGGAGGTGGGTCAGAGGGGGAAGCAGACTCCGTGCTGAGTGGGGAGCCTGATATGGGGCTCAAACCTAGGACTCTGAGAACATGACCTGAGCTGAAGACAGACGCTTCACCGACTCAGCCACCCAGGCACCCTAAGAATATCTTTTTAAAAAAACTCATGTAAGTCTTTGTGTGGACAGATGTATGCACAATTTTTATTTTTTTTTTAAAGATTTTATTTATTCATGAGAGACATGGATAGACAGAGAAATAGGCAGGGGGAGAAGCAGGCTCCATGCCTGGTAACTTTCAAGAGTATTGTCCAGTTTTCATTATGATTGTGTGGGGTGTGGGTATCTTGGAGTTTCCTGAATCCATAGGTTTAAGTTTTTCACCAAATTGGGAAGTGTCTAGCCAGTATTTCTCCAAACACCCTTTTCCAGCATCATGTTTTCTCTTCTTCTGGGATTCTGATGGCACAAATGTTAGACCTATTATTGTCTGGCAGATCTCTGAAGCTCTGCTCATGGTTTTGTTTTGTTTCCTGAACTTTTCCTCTGATCTTGATTAAATTCTCTTGATTTATCTTCAAGTTCACGGTTTCCTCCATTATAATAGACTATTCAGGGAGTTTAAAATTTTGATTACTGTGTATTTCTGTTCTAAAATCTCCATTTTGTACTATAACTTTTTTCTTTGCAGATTGTTTCTTCATTGTCTACAAATGTTCTTGGTTACTTGCTGGATCACTTTTATAAGAGTTGCTTTAAAGTCTTTGTCAGATAATTTCAACATCTGATATTTCAGTGCTGGGATCTCCTGATTGTTTTTTTCTATGAATTGAGATTTTCCCCATTTCCTGGTATGCCAGCTAATTCTGGATTGTATCCCTGACATTTTGAACACTGTCATTAAACTCTAAGTCGTTTAAATCCTATGGAAAATACTGAGTTTCTGCTTCAGCAGGCAGTCAACCTGATTAGCTTGTAGGCAAAGGTCTATTACTTAAAAAAAAAAAAAATTCCAGCAAAACTGACATAAAACATTACACAAGTTTCAGGTGTGTGAGATCAGATAAAGGTTTTGAAAGCTAAACTAACACTGGAATCATAGCCTTCAGAGTGCAGTTTGGGATGTCAGTTCAACTTTCAAAATCAATACAGTGCTTTTTGGATCTATCACATGTGAATGCCTCCCAGTTACTGGCCCGGGATTTGGGTGGTGGTCTATTAGTCTTTGGTCTGCTGAAAAGGATCAGATCCACACATACATAGAGCTTAGCAGTGGACCCAGAGGTACATAAACAACTTAATGAAGTCACTTTCTGAATTCCTTCCTCCCTGTGATCTCTCTGGTACTTTGGTTCCTTCTATCTCTAGTTCTCTGGCCAGAAGACTACTTTTGCCACTGTGTCTGCATCCAGGGCCAACTGGATGGAGGGCAGAGAGAAAAATGCAATGGGAATTGGTTATACCCTCTTGGAGACAAAGCTGTATGGGAGAGGAAGGGTCATCTCCCCAAGTTTTGGCTCCCGCAGGCTCCCACTGCCAGTAGTGGATGCTGTCACCAGCATGGGATTGCTGGGGTGGGATGGGGGGCAGTGTAAGAGAACACAAAAGAATAAGAAAGCAATACAAAGGACTTCTGCACTCTCTTGGGTATATTAGAAGATCCCCTTGTACTCCTTGAACCAGATGGAGAGGGCTTGTGGCCTGTCTGCACCCCAGCATTCATATCCATCATCCTTCCAGGGTGCTGAGTTTGGGCTGGGGGATACCAGAGGGGGAAAATGGTGAATTATCACTGGTTCAGTGGTACTTCCAAGTCTCATCTTCTTCCTAATCCACCTGCTGTTTTCTTTCAGAGTCCTCACACAGCTGCTTCATGCGCTCACAACTGTATTTGGTGAAAGAGTCATGGTGGCATGAGCTTGCTCCACCTTATCAGGAACCAGTCCAACTAGTGCTTTTTAAAGTTTATTCTCTACACCCAACATGGGCCTCAAACTCATGACCCTGAGACCAAGAGCTTCTTCCACTGAGCCAGTCAGGTGCTCCCCCAACTAATGCTTTTAAATATTTTTCCTTTAAGGAAATGGTATGAAATATTTTAATTCTCTTCTCGCAACATCATAGATTTCAACTGCAGTAGCAAAAGAACATCTTCCCTGTGTTTAAAGAGAAGACTAAATATGATGATACTGCAATTACCACAAGGCATTTTTTACTAAGATAAGCAGAAGGAGTGCAATAAATGTAGGGATTGGGTTTTCAGTTTTATTTTCAGTAAGAAGAAAAGATAGGACCTTTAACCATTCTTGGGCAATTAATTTCACATTTCACTCATTTTGAATTAGTTTTAGAATACTCTGAAGACTATTACCATCATACAATTGTTAATGTTAGTTTTTCTAAGGGTAACAGAAAGTATCAACTATAAAATGCTGCCAACACTGCCTCTAATCAATGACTTAGGGCTGTGGGTGAAAAAGAGACTTTGTGTATGAATAATAATATATATTATTAATATATTATTAATATATATTAATATATTATTCACACAAACACACATTTTGGGAGAGAGAGAATGAGTATGAATGAGGAAGGAGAGGAGCACAGGGAGAGAGAGAGAGGGAGTATCTTAAGCAGGCTCCATGCCCCCACAGGCTTGATTTCATGACCCTGAGATCATGAGCTCAGCTGAAATCAAGAATCAGATGCTTAACCAACTGAGCGTCCCCACAAGGCGCCCTGAGACTTTATATTTTTAAGACAGAAATTTGGCAGACTAGGTACCCCAAGAGGGAGAATCCAATCCTTTACAGTAGAGAGTATATGTAGCCAAATAGCAATGTTTATTTAATGAACTCTGTGCTCCAAGGAGAATGGGTCTTTAGAAGAGAAAAACAAAATGAAATTTTTTTGCTTTTTTTTTTTTTTTAATTTACTTATTATAGTCACACAGAGAGAGAGAGGCAAAGACATAGGCAGAGGGAGAAGCAGGCTCCATGCACCGAGAGCCCGACGTGGGATTCGATCCTGGGTCTCCAGGATCGCACCCTGGGCCAAAGGCAGGCGCCAAACCGCTGCGTCACCCAGGGTTCCCAACAAAATGAAATTTTAACTGCAATACCCAGAATCCCAATTACTACAGTGACTTCATATGGATTACCTTAGCAGTGTTTGATCAAATATATTTCTAACATGTTTGCTAAAAATTAACCCAGCTAAGTGTGATTATGGTGTCAAGAAATACTTCATGATTACAAAAATATATATATATATATATTGAGTATACAGCACTGTAATTTTCAGAATATATGATGAGTTGATGTTTTATTATTTATATGGTCTTTAAGAAATTTGATACATTTACCAATTAATTCTCTTAATATGTACAGACACAAATAAACGCAAGTTTTATATTTAAGGATTTTTGTTTCTCCCCAGAAGAACTCTCTATGGGGGTAGTTTTGTTTTGCTTCCCAACTGCCAAAAATGGCATTTAATAATAGACACAGCTCTCAGCAGAAAAGGCAGATGCTACCTCTAAATAATCCTTCAATGGAAATTATGAAATAAACCTTAAGAGCTAGCCATACTTTTTGCCCTGAAAAATACGACGACTACTTCTAGCGGCTACCATCTACTGAGCATTACAGTGTTCCAGGTACTGTACCAAGGGCTTACAATAGGTTCTACCATTTGATCCTCCTCATGTCCTAGGAATCCTGCTGTCGGCCCAATTTCCAGAGAAGGAAGCAGGGGCTTAGAGAAGCATAAGACCACAGCTGGGAAGCAGGCCAGTCAAGACTGTAGGCCAGGCTGCCTGCTTGCAACTTCTGCTCTCCTCTCTCTGCTGTAAGCTACAAGGACTCAAGGATCCCAGGCCCTTCCTTTCAGGTTATTTTAATAAATAAAGTACTGTTAAAAAGCAGAAGGTGTAAATGAGAACAAAGAAGGTCAAAAAATCCTCCAGTGAGCCCATTAATTCACCCCAATCCCCAAACCTCCTTTACTATTTGATGTTACTTATTTACTTATTTTATTTAATTTTATTTATTTATTTATGTGGGACAGAGAGAAGCAGAGACACAGGCAGAGGGAGAAGCATGCTCCCTGCAGGGATCCTGATGCAGGACTTGATTTCAGGACCCCGGGATCATGACCTGAGCCAAAGGCAGACACTCAGCCACTGAGCCACCCAGGCACCCCTGATGTTACTTTTCTTAATCAAGAAAACCACCTTGCAATCAACAGACATCTTAAGAGAAAGTCATGTAATAAAAGTACCAACAACAGAATCAGGCTCATCAGGCTCATCTTACATTAAATGAATACAGTATATCTCAGTCAAAAAAATCATTAATTCTCGAGAAGTTATACACTTCAAGAGGAACAATGTATATTCATATAATATTTTACTCACTGACTTCTCTGAAACATGCAAAATTTCATATGGCTGATAGAACTGTCCAGGTTAAAATGCTGCTCAACACGACAAAGTCCTAACAAAAAATATTTTAATGTAGGAGGCAACATGTGAACATTACATTGAGATGGTAAAACTGAGGTTACAATTATACGATAAATATCAAATGATATCCTTCTGGCTTAATGGAAAAAATAACAGTTGTGACAGTCATGTTCAACACCTTGGTTAAGTACAGGGAGAAACGGGCAGGTGTGGCACAGACATATGCAAAGATTTAACAGTTCAAATAATCTTTAGCCCTTCTGAGAAAATATAGATGGGAAATCTGTAGCAAATACTTGCGTAATATGGTGGTTCAGTCCACTAGTGATCATCTGTTCATGCACTTCAAGTAAATGCAGTTGTTTTTGAGCACTGCAAACTAGATTTAAAGCAAGTCCCTGCTCAACAAGCTAATGATACTACAAATCCCTTACATTCAAAAATACAGTTTAAGTTTGGAAAAGTTTTAGGTAAAGCATACTCATTTCCATGATTACTTTTAGATAGAACTGAGACTACATTACTATATTATACATAGTCAGGTACACTGCTGTGCACAGGTAATTCCAATTACCATATTTTATGTTTGTTGGTCATCAATAGCACAAATTTTATGCTCCAAAAGAAATACATCAATCCAGCAAAATGGTTAAATTTAATTTTCTTTTAAAGACAGATTAACTAAATTTAAGGAAGAACTGCCTTTTACTGATATCTCATTTTCAAATTACTGGTACAAACTTACCAAAGAATTATTACGTATTTTGCTCCACATCAACCTGCAAAAGGTTTCCCAACACAGATGCATCATTTCTTGTTCAATTTCCAAAAATAAATAAAGGCTTTCTACCTGAAAGCATTTACGTTCCTAGCTCTCTAAAGTAAACATTAAAAAACAAAGTACAAAAAATGATCTCCCCACTTCTGAAGAGCCCACTTAGTTACATAAAGTATTTTCTTTCCCAACACTTTTTCTGATTCAAAAGATATTTACTTCCTAAGAACATGAAGGATCTTCATTTCAAACCCCGTCAGTCCGTTTCCATGGCAACACTGCGGGATTCCTTGGCTACCATGAGTCGCATTAGTTGACTGTGGAATTTCTCAATCTTCTTTACATCTTGGGCTTGGTCTGTTCTATACACCAAACACTGTCAGAAAATTTAAAAATACACATTAACTGTGTAAAATTAGATTATCAACAACATAGCAAATGTAGGATTGGGTACAAATAGGAGTTCTTCCTACTGTGTTTTGCTCTATTCCCTCTAGAGGTCATACTAAGGCAGTTAACACTCAAGTTTCTAAGCCCCCAGCAATCGCATTTCTTTAGTATCTTATAGTATTTCCAACTCCACTGCTGTAAGCAAAAAACTAAATGAACTCTAATAGAAGCTCCTCAAAAATGACCAATTAAGGGATCCCTGGGTGGCGCAGCGGTTTGGCGCCTGCCTTTGGCCCAGGGCGCGATCCTGGAGACCCGGGATCGAATCCCACGTCGGGCTCCCGGTGCATGGAGCCTGCTTCTCCCTCTGCCTGTGTCTCTGCCTCTCTCTCTCTCTCTGTGACTATCATAAATAAATAAAAATTAAAAAAAAAAAAAAGACCAATTAAGTAATATGCCAAGTCCTGCTGTGGATCTGATGAGAATTCAAGGCTTAGAATCAGATTATTTTCTCCCTGGGATCTGGTCATGATTATCTGAGTTAAACTGGGTTTTAAATTGAGTTAATTCAACTGGGAAAAGCATACCAATATTAGGATGGCTTTCCCTACTCATTAAATTGGGAAATGGGGCAGGGGTAGTAATGGTAATTTAAGAAAAAAAAAATCCAGCATCCCTTGCTCACAGCTGGTCATGATCTAAATTAAACCAGATAAATCTGTCCAACCTTGATTTTCCAAAGGCTTACACAATTTTTAATCCAGACCAAATTCTTCCTTGCTATAAGTTAAATTCTTCAATAGATAGATACTTAAGATCTGCTTATGGTTTCTCAAAAACTATTTGTTCTTCTAGAGTCTTCAAAAATATCAATTTTAAGCTGGCAACTCTTTTCCTCATTTTGTAATAAAATGTCCATTTTTCTTTAGCCCATTTTAAGGCTTCACATGAGTCTTATAGGGAATGAATGATCCTACAATAATATTCATCAACTTAAGTAATTTATAATTCAATCTTATCATCCCTGACTGGTCTGAACTCATTTTGCCTTTAAAAATCACTCAAAATTGTTATCCATATATTGCGGAAATTTGTGTAACAATCTTGTAAAGAGGCCATAATAATTTCCATCATTTCAATTTCAGTACACCTGCTGTGGGAGGATCTATCTACATTGTCACTGCAGTTTGACAGAAAAAATTTCAGATTCATATAAAATATTATACATCAGTTATAGGATTAGAAGAAATGATGCATAAATAGGATTATAAAAAAGTCAAAGCCACATGGTGATTATAATAAATGTAGCCTAAGACTGAGTTTCTGAGGGAATTAGTAGTTAAAACAAATTAGCAAGGGAAGTGTACACACTTTTCAAGAGTTTTTAGAAAATAGTGTTTTACCACTGGGAGTTGGTTCATATGTTTACTATTTAGGAGGATGGTTTTGTGTTTTAGCCCCCTCCAAATAGGGATCAATTCGAGTAGTTTTAAGAAAGAAAACAGAAGGCATTTTTCATATTTCGATTTGGTCACAGGAATCATCAATGTGACAAAGTTCTTGGCACTACTGCCATCCCTGTATCCTTAATTATGTTTAATCGTTATCAGATGCAAAGTCATCATTTTGAGATAAAGCCTTTTGTATCAAAATAAGTTCTGCACTTTTTCCTATTTTATTATTTATTTATTTATTTATTTATTTATTTTTTAAATTTATTTATGATAATCATCAGAGAGAGAGAGAGAGAGGCAGAGACATAGGCAGAGGGAGAAGCAGGCTCCATGCACCGGGAGCCCGACGACGTGGGATTCGATCCCGGGTCTCCAGGATCGCGCCCTGGGCCAAAGGCAGGTGCCAAACCGCTGCGCCACCCTGGGATCCCACTTTTTCCTATTTTAAAACAGGACATGCCAACTTCTCCTCAGCAGATATACCTACGCTCTGTGTGCCCCTCATAACTGGGACGATCCTCAATGTGAAGGCTCCAGGCTCAAGCACACATGTGTGGATGTACTAAGAGGCAGGCACTGATGCTAGGTACTTTCACCTGTGTGGTTTACTACCCACACCCCAATCAGGGAAGCAGACTACCACTATGGCACTTTATATAAGGGACTGAGGCCCATAAAGCCAAACTTTTGGCCTGAACTTTTCCGAGGCCGAAACGCCGGTAATGGCTAAATTAGGATTCAAGTCTCTTCACTCTAGGTCTAGCACACTACAGCTCAAGGTTCTCTTCATTCTTCATATTTTCAGTTACTTCAAATTTAATTGGTCCCTGGAAGACATGGTAATCATTAAAAGTCTGAATTTATGCAACCTCACAATGGAACCTTGAACACAAATATATAAAATCTAACATATGACCAGAGACAGGGATTTTTAATCACTATGAAATTTTTAGAGAATTAATCTATTAAGAGCCCGTTTATAAGTGCTCTCCGGGTCAGGACACCATGCTAGTCACTGGAAACGTCTTTCTGCGCCCTATTGTCCCAAAACTCACACTCTACTACTAAAAAGACACACTTGATAAAACAATGGTGATACAGCACAAAAAGAGCCAAAAGAAAAGCAAGAGATGAAGAAATCCTTCTAGATGGGTTTTGAAAAGTCAGTCCCCATCTCTCCACCTAGGCCAGCAGTGGGATTCAGTGCCACAGTAAGAGAAAGGGACCAAAAAAAAAAAAAAAAGAGAAAGGGACCAGCAGAGGCAGAGGTCTAGGACAACCCACCTCGTCTCAGGAGTCCCACAGCAACATGTGACAGACAGTGGAGGGGATGGGAGGCTGCAGTGACATCGTGAGTGATGAGGAGCCACTAAGTAAGCATGGTTGTAACCACCAAATGTGCATGTTCAGAAATCCCTCTGGACAACTGGATCAACTCTCCCTCTCTGAACTCTCCCAGAGTTGATCCCCCTGGACAACTGGACAGCAGGGACACATTCGGGAGACTGGTCTAGCAGAGGAGCCAGGTGAGGGTGACACCCACAACTTCAGGGAGCCACAGCAAAGATAGAGTGACCATGACAGGAACTGAGACGAGGGTGATCGAGCCAGTAGCTCCCACATGCCTGAGAGAGCACCTGGAACATGTCAAGGATCAAAATACAAGCTCTTCAAGCTTGTCCAAGGGCCAGGGACACAAGAACAGGAGAGTTAACAGGAAGCAGCAGTTGGAGCAGAGACAAGGAGTCCCATTCCAGACAGGATACTTGTGAGCGGCACCAAGGTAAGGAGGCCAAGCAGAGAGCTAGTCAGGAAGTCAGAAGAAAAACATGGGCCAAATGTACAAATCTGGAGACAGACCTAGATTCAGGCAGCCCTGGGCTCCATGACTGAATGGGTGCCTCCAGAAGCAGTAGGA
The DNA here is from genome assembly GCF_018345385.1 of Vulpes lagopus. Classification (NCBI taxonomy): domain Eukaryota; kingdom Metazoa; phylum Chordata; class Mammalia; order Carnivora; family Canidae; genus Vulpes; species Vulpes lagopus. Next base: position 147,117,273 of record NC_054824.1, on the reverse strand, counting down.
AAAGATGACCCAGGACAGAATCCTGAAGAAACCAGTATTTATCAGCAAAGACTAGTAAGACAGAAACAGAAAAATAAGATAAAATGGAGCCACAGATGCCAAAATAATTCCCACCAGAGTGGTTTTCTGTATCAGAAGCAGCAAGGAAGTCCAATAAGATGTGAACCAATGAGATTATCAGGTTTAGAAATTAGCAGCTGCTGTGGGGCTCTCAGCAAGAGTAGTTCAGTGGACAACTGCTGCATATAGCCATCAGGTGGCAGAGGGTCTTGGAAGTGATAAGACTGCGAAGCTAGGGAGGAGGGAAGGCACTACACAAAGCCATCATTTCCTCCTCCCATGCTCACAAGGAGCCCTCTATCCCATGTCCACTTTTAGTCTCTATGCTCCTTTGCTTAAGATCTGAAGAAAGTGATTAGGTTACACTTGACATACTGCATCAACAAAGTAAGTTATTTCCCCGAGTCCATGAAAGTGGCTTCTAGAATGAGGTTTTTGACTTTGGAATGAAATGCAAAATAAACATTCTAATGGGTAATCTCCATAAATTCTATGTAAATAATCTCAAACGATTAACTCAAACAAATCTGGAAATATGCAACAAATAAAAATGTATACTTACAACTAAATCATCTGTTACTTTAATACACAAACTCCCATCAGAATGCCTATATTTGAGAACCACACGTGCCTGAAATAAAAATACATATTTAGAAAAAATGACGTCAGAAAGCATTTCTCATAAATAATTTAGTCTTCGGGTATGCTAAAAAGGATCCTTTCAGAATTAACAGCCAAAACATCTAAAGGCATCTTTACTGTAATCACCATTATTGAAATGAGATACAAAACAGTATTCTAGTTCATCCTATTGCTATAATTTCTTTAAAAGACTTATTAGAGGGATCCCTGGGTGGCGCAGCGGTTTAGCGCCTGCCTTTGGCCCAGGGCGCGATCCTGGAGACCTGGGATCGAATCCCACGTCGGGCTCCCGGTGCATGGAGCCTGCTTCTCCCTCTGCCTGTGTCTCTGCTTCTCTCTCTCTCACTGTGTGCCTATCATAAATAAATAAAATTTAAAAAAAATTAAAAAAAAAAATAAAAAAAAATAAAAGACTTATTAGAAAGTTAGATATTTATTTGCAACGTTTGAAGAGATATACTGAAAATTCCTGAAACATCCATATTCAGGGAATGTCCATGAGACTCTTAGGGTGGTTTGGCATTAAGAATACCCAGATCTTGAGGCATCTGGTGGCTCAGCTGGTTAAGCATCTAACTTTTTTTTTTTTTAATTTTTATTTATTTATGATAGTCACACAGAGAGGGAGAGAGAGAGAGAGGCAGAGACATAGGCAGAGGGAGAAGCAGGTTCCATGCACCGGGAGCCCGACGTGGAATTCGATCCCGGGTCTCCAGGATCGCGCCCTGGGCCAAAGGCAGGCGCTAAACCACTGCACCACCCAGGGATCCCAAGCATCTAACTCTTGATTTTGGCTCCGGTCATGATCTCGGGGAGCTGTGTTAGGCTCCATGCTGGGTGTGGAGCCTGCTTGGGGTTCTCTCTCTCTCCCTTTCTCCCCCCCCTTGAAGAATATACAGATCTTCCTCAACTTACAATGGGGTTATGCCCCAATTAAACCACTGTCAGTTGAAAGTATCATAAATTGAAATTATACAGGTGTGTGGCCAGCTCAGTCTGTACAGCATGCCACTCTTGATCTCCAGGTTCTAAGTTTGAGCCCCATGTTGGGTATAGAGATTAAAAATAAAATCTTAAAAGAAGAATATCGTTAAGCCAAAAATGCATTTAATACACATACTTTACCAAACATTATAGTCTAGCCTACTTTAAACATGCTCCAAACACTTACATTAGCCTAAAGGTGAACAAAATTATCTAACACAAGCCTATTTGATACTAAATGTTGAATGTCTCATGTAATTTGTTGAATACCATACTGAAAATGAAAAACAGAATGCCTGTGTGGGCACAGAATAGCTGTAAGTCTATCAGTTGTTTACCCTTGTGATTGCCTGGCTGATGGAGAGCTGTAGTCCACTACTGGCTGTGGCCACCAGACGACAGTATTGTCCGCACATCACTAGCCCAAGAAAACATCAAAATTTAAACTCACAGTACGATTTCTACGGAATTTATATGGTTTTTGTAGTACCAAAAGTAAAAAAAACGAAGGTCCATGCAAGTTGGGGACCATCTATATATCGAAGGGGATCACAACATGCCTCCTCAAACATGTAATTTTGGCATAAGGACTATTTTGAGTGGAGAACAATTAGCTCTCTGCCCTTTCCATCTAAAAGCAGGGCTAAGATAACGATAACCTTTGATTTCTAACAGTAAAGGTGCTTTACTCCCCTTAGGGGGAAAAGAAGGGCTCTTCATCTGCATAACAATCCTTACTAATCACCTTCCTACAATTTACTCCCCTCCACAGAAGCCCTAAACTTATTTCTTTCCTTAGTCCACCCTCTTTTCCATGCATTAACACCCCTGCTTACACGGTATATAGGCCCCAATTATAGCTGCCTCCCCAAGTCAAAGGCTTTGTCAACTCCATGCCTACTGCATACATGTTGGATTTTCTGTCTTGTTAATCTGTTGTCAGTTTAATATGCAGGGCCCCAGCTGTTATACCTAAGAGGGAAAAAGAAAGTTTTTCCTTCCTACAACACCCACAACCCAGCCAAGAGAAATGATAGGAAAAGTAGGGGGAAAACAGCAGACAAGGCTCTGTAAGTCCAAGTCCATGTCGCAGAAGTACTGCTGCAGTCACAGTTCATGCCGTCCCCTCCCCGTGGCCCTCAGGAGGTGAATTCGGACTCAAGCATTCAGCAAAATCACATCTTTATCGTGATGGCACAACACAATGCATTTCGACAGAAAGGCAGAATTTTGTCTTGAAAAGAAGTCTCCACCAATAACTTTCCCAAAATAATTCCTATATTGAACAGCATGCTACATGATACCTTTTGTTATCTGGCATTCTACAGTTCAGTGGCCAAGAAAATGACTCATCTGGAAGAAAACATCTCACAATAGTTTACAACTTCTCGGAACATCATTTTTATTTTTTTATTTTATTTAAAAAATTTTTTTAAATTTTTATTTATTTATGATAGTCACACAGAGAGAGACAGAGAGGGGCAGAGACACAGGCAGAGGGAGAAGCAGGCTCCATGCACCGGGAGCCCGACGTGGGATTCAATCCCGGGTCTCCAGGATCGCGCCCTGGGCCAAAGGTAGGCACCAAACCACTGCGCCACCCAGAGATCCCCCATTTTTATTTTTTTAAATGACAGATTCAAAATAGCGTACCGCGGTGGAGTCCGTTTTTTTTGCTGACCAATATAAATAACTCTTGTTTAACTGGCTGTTTAAAAAAGTGCCTGTATCTACAAGCCAAAGTAGGAACCTAATTTTTAAATGGCTATGATGTAAAAACAGAAGCCTCAAGACAATTCTGGAAACTAAAGGAACAGGGCTGTGAAGAGCTGTCACCTCAGCTTTTCTCATGTCTCTGCTCCCCTGGGATTGGAGGGGTGGGGGTGGGAGAAGGCACAGCACTCTGAGATGTGTTTTGATGAAGGAAAAAAGGGAACTCACCAAGCACTTACACAAATTACAATAATTAGATTATCTGTAGATACCTGATTATTTATTTGGGCTATTTAAATCAATTCTACGTGTTTTAAAAAATTCAGTTCTCCAAAAACAAAAAGAAACTTTAAAATGTACTAAGCCTAACAACTATGTAAAGTTTTAACTCTCAGTTAGAAAAACGCTGGTTGGCTTCATGAGAAGTCAGAGTTAAAATCTCCACAGTACTATCAGAGCATCTATTTTGCGACTGAGGGGCATCTAAGTTACCAGGTCAGATGCCACAGAGAGAAAGCGATCAAGATTCTTGCTCTTTTAGGAACTTTGAACTCAACCAACCAAAGTAACCAAACACAAGACAGCATGAATGAAGTCCTTTTATAGGGGGATATACAGGTGAAATGCTCAAAGAGAAAACAGTGCTTTAAGTTGGGGGAAGGGGACCTGTTAAAAGGCTTCACAAAGGGTGGCTGTTGCAACATGCATGCTTCAGGGGAGAGGGTAGGACAGAGGTGAAGCAGCAGTGTGAATGAAGACCTAAATTCTGAGGATGCTGGATGGGGTGGGAGGATAAAGCCAGAGAGGCTGGAGAGGGTCACACTGTGGACTGGGAGTCTGTGCTTTACCCGGCAATCAACGGGAAACCAGTATTTAAGTGGGAAACGGAAGGAATTCCATTTCTGTTTTTGACAGTTGTGGCACGAGTGAAGGAGGGATTAAAAAGGCAGATGGACTGAGAGGTTGTAACGTGGTCCAGCAGTAATGCCACCTTCAATGAGAGCAATGTGAGAGAGAATGGTAAGGGGTGACAGGTACACAGGTACAGCCCAGGTACACAGGTACACAGGTACAGCCCAGGAGGCTGGGAGAGAAGACAGAGAATCCTGTAAAACAGGTTCTGAGTCTCCTATTGTTCTGGCTGTGTGGACTAGCAGAGACAGCACAGACTTGGGGTTTAGAGAACTGGGTTCAAGTATTAGCTTTCTCTCTTAGACCAAGCAATCCAGTTAAGGCATCAGACTGTCCATCAGTCTATCTCCAGACACTGTCTTGACTGCTCACATAAATCATATCCGTAAGGATGTGTCATGCAAACTGCCTGTCACATACAAGGCACTCCAGGACACTGCTGGCCAAGGTCCTCTCCCCATTCCTCCCCTCCCCTATCTAAAAATCAGAGCTGAAACCCAGCAAAGTTTCTAAGCCCTGGACTTCTCGGTGGGGTGAAGAGCTGAGAAGCTCCCCATCCTGCCCCTTCCAGACTGGCTCTGTTCATAGCCCACCTTGTGTTCACCTCCTACCACATTCTTAAAGCAGGACTGCTCTTGATGTCAGGGTTTCAAACATTCTGTGTACTGTGGGCGTACTTCTGGACAAAAATCCTGTATCGTTTTCAGGGTGCGCTGCTTGCGTGGATAGACACATGTCTCTACAAACAAGGGGGGGGGGGGGTTGGTGGTGGTGTCAACCCAACGGGAGAGCCAGAAACCGTGTCATACACAAAATACCCGATTTCAAAAATAACCTAACTCATTTCATCATCTGCTACTATTACATCATTTTATTGTAAAGAACGGATAAACACTGTTTCAGGGCTTCTTGTTACTCATCTAGCTCTAAAAACCTACCAAGACTTTTTCTTTCTTTCTTTCTTTTTTTTTTTTTTTTTTTGACTGGCGAGGAGCTATTTTAAACAAACCGTCTGTGGATCTGACACCAAGATAAGCGAAAACCGGAGAGGAAGAGAAATCAAGGTCTGAACGCTGCAATCCCCGTCACTGGGGCTTCTGGGCCCTTTAGGAAGGAGCTCAGACGTCTACTCGTGGCAACTTCTGCGGGGGCTACGAATGGGCCCCTACGCTTCTGTGTCGGGGCGTTTCCCTGAGAAGAGGGTGCAAACACGCTCGTATACTCGAAGCACTGACCTCCGACTGAGAAAGGCCCTCGGGTCTAAGGGGTGTGCACGCCTCCGAGCTGGGGCGGCCTTCAGGGCCTGGCGGCGGCCGCACATCCCCGCAGTCCGAGGCGCGAGGGACCGCGACGCCGCAGCCCGGCGGGGAGGGGTCTGGAGGCCGCCGCCGCAGGGGGAGGAGCCGGCCGGCAGAGACACGTAAACCACCCGCAGCACCACGGAAGCTCGGGGCTTGGGGGCGGGGAAGGCGGCCCGGGGCGCCCTGGGGGACCCGCCGAGACCCCTCCCGAGCCTCGGGAGGAGCCCGTGGATACCACGACGCCCGGCGGGGTCGGGCTGGGCTCACCCCCCGCACCTCCCGGCGGGCTGCAGCGGCTGGCGGCCGCGCGGACCGCAGGGAAGACATCCTAACCCGGGGCGAGCCAGCGGCCCCGCGGGGACGCACCTTCATAGGGTCGGCGAGGTAGAGTTTCTCGGCCGCGCGGCTGAACTCCTCCCAGGTCTGGTACTGCGGCATCGTGGGTCCGCAGCGGACGCAGGGAGGGGGCGCGGCCCGGCCCACCTACCACCTACCTCGGGCGGCCAGGGACCGGTGCGGGGGGGCCCAGCGGCCCAAGATGGCGGCGCCGCCTCGCACCAACGCCTCGTCCCATTGGACAGCCCGGCCCGGCCTCGCCCAATGGAAAGGAGGGATGCTGCCGGGAGGGGCGGAGCCCCGAGCCGGCGGCTCTGGGAGCTCGCGGGAGAAGTCGAGAGCAGGGAGCCGGGGGAGGGGGGGGCGGGGAGGTGCGGACAGCGCCCCCGTCCGGACCGGAGGAGCGAGGGCGGGACTGAGTGGTCAGGCCCGGGGTTCCCGCGGCCCCCACGCGGCGCCTGTCCGCGCGCAGCCTGGCCAAGAAGGGGAGACGCGGACGCAGGCGCGCAGCGGGGAAGTGTGTGCGATGGACCCCGAGGAGGCGCGGGCGCGCGGGGCCGGGGCGCGGCCGCTGTGTTCCAGATCTCGGGTGGACGCCGGGTGTGGGCGTTAGGGGAGGGGGAGAGGAAGCCGGGAGGAGGTCCCGTCCTTACCTGCGCTTGGCTCTGCAGGCAGCGGGGTGACGTGAGGAGCACCTGGCCTTCATCAAGTGGATGGAGGTGTGTCTTACACACAGGGAAACACACCGGCTTCAAACCTGCAGCCCGGGGGCATCTGGGTGGCTCAGCGGTTGAGCGTCTGCCCTCCGCTCGCTCGCTCGGGCGCGACCCGGGGGCCTGGGATCCAGTCCCGAGGCAGCTCCCCGCAGGGGGCCTGCTTCCCCTCGGCCTGTCTCTGCCTCTGTGTGTCTCTCATGAATGAATAAATAATATCTTTAAAAAAAAAACCATATAGTGTGATGCACTCTGACTAGGCTATACGTATGCACACGGTCACAAGGCAACACGCCCAGGACCACAGTCAGGATGGGAAGTGCAGAAAGTCCCATCGTGCTACTTGGTATTTAACCGCTCCGCACTCCCCCGTGCCGCCCCCTCCCCCCAGGCCGTCACTGGTCTGCTTTCTGCATACTAGATTAGTTTTTCCCGTCCGCTACATTTTATGGGGCTCCAGCTGCACACCCACCCCCAACTACAGTGCGAACCCAAAGGCAGGGAGACCTCTTGAGATGCTCCTCCAGTAATAGAGGCGGGGGTGCCAGGGATCTGAGTTCCGGCCCTAGCCGGGGAGTGGACAGGTGCATGCAGACTTGGGGATGGGCCTGCTGAGTCATTGGCCCAGACCAATGGAGGCTGGTGCCACTGGCTGGCACAGGGGAGAGAAAACAAGAGGCTGGGGGAGGCTGGGGAAGACCATGCGGGTGGAGCCGCCTGGTAGCCAAGCTGGATGTCTCCATCTGAAACTCCAGTAGGGGTGTGAAATAGGGCGTCATAGATCCCTCCTCCAGGGAACAGCCACACGAATACAGGGTGAGAGAGAGGGAGCAGAGCTTGCAAGAGGCAGAGGAGAACTTGTCAGATAAAAGGAGGCCGGGAGGGTCGGCGACAGGCACAGGTTCTAAGGAGGGAGGAACCAGTCTGATCTCAGGTGGCAGATGGGGCACAAGTACACGGAAAGGAGTCGATTGATTGCACTCATTGGTAACCTCGGCCAGAGGAGCCTCAGTCACACTGGGGTCTGGGTGGAATTGACCAGAAGAGGCGGAGAAGTGGAGGCAGCTGCTTTACACGGGTCTGAACAGACCCCCAACAATACGCAGAAGAGATCAGAACGTGGCCTGAAGACATTACTAAAGAAAGAGTATTATTTTTCTTATTTTATTTGTATTTATTTTTTTTGTAGGTCCATGCCCAGCGTGGAGTCCAGCCAAGGACTTAAACTCAGGACCTGAGCTGAGGTCAAAATTCAAACGTTTAACCGACTGAGCCACCCATGTACCCTGGAAGAGTGTTTATTTTATTTTATTTATTTATTTATGAATGATAGTCACACACACACACACACAGAGAGAGAGAGAGAGGCAGAGACACAGGCAGAGGGAGAAGCAGGCTCCATGCACCGGGAGCCCGACATGGGACTCGATCCCGAGTCTCTAGGATCACACCCTGGGCCAAAGGCAGGCGCCAAACCACTGCGCCACCCAGGGATCCCGAGTGTTATTTTTTAAGATGGAATGAGTTTGTGCCTGTTTGTGACTTTCAGAGAAGGAATCCTAAGAGATGTGAGGGCTTATCAATACAAGGGAAGAGGAGAACAAGATCTAAGGGAGAACACGAAAGGGAGGACAAGAGATACAGGTGCATGAACGGGAGGAGGCCCCCCACTGTCCTGGGGGCAATGGGGAGGAGGAAAAGCTGAGTGACATGTAGGTATCTACACAGGAGGGCAAACATTTATTTGGAGCCCTGAGAAGATTTGGAAAAGCCGTCATGAGAAATGAGTAAGGAAGCAGACCAGAAACCCAGTATGTCCAAAAGAGCTGAAGGCCCAGGTGGAGATCATACTCCTGGAAGAGCCCTAATCTGCACATTTTGGGATCTCTTTCCATTACCATCCAGAAGTCTGGCTCTTGCAGTGGAAAAGACACAAAGTAGGGATTTGCAGTGTACATGAGACAGGAAGACAAGTGGACAGCAATGTTGAAGGTACTGGCAAGAGCATGATTGAAGTGATAAATCACAGGATCTAGGCTAGGTTGGTGGGTATTTAACTGGTTCAAAAGAGAGTTTCAGGGACGCCTGGTTGGCTCAGTGGTTGAGCATCTGCCTTTGGCTCAGGGCATGATCCCAGGATCTGAGGATCAAGTCCCGCATCATGTTCGTTGCAAGAAGCCTGCTTCTCCCTCTGCCTGTGTCTCTGCCTCTCTGTGTGTGTCTCTCATGAATAAATTAATAAAATATTTAAAAAGAGAGAGAGAGAGGTTCAGGGACCAAGGTGTCAAGAACATCTGGAGGTTGGATACTAGGAAAGAGGAGCTGAAGTTACAGATGGATGAGATTTCAGAGGAGCAGTAGTTCCTGGTGAGGCTGAATTATCCATACTTAATGAATGTCACCAATAAGAAAGAGGATGGGATGAAGAAGATGACTAGGGGCCAGGGACTTGGGTATTGAGAATGGGGTGGGAGAGCAGCAGTGAGGGGCAGAGAGGGCAGGGTCGGGAAGAATGACCCTCTGGGAGGAGGGGTTTTTGCCTGGAGGTGAAGACGGTAGAACTTGAGACAATGACACCTTTGCCTCTGTCACAATAAGGGACATAATGTATGTCAAATGTCTACCTTGGGCAAGTGTAAGGCAGATCCAGTCCTTGCCTCCTAGAGACCATAGCTTTGGGAGGAGGAGACAGTGGATCAGGGATTTCATTGGTGAGGGTGCCCAGCACTGGGAGTTCCTGCATCCCTGAGCTTGGTGCAGCTCCAGCCCCTGAAGACAGAGAAACCAGGATGGTGTGAGGGGAACTGCCCTGGAACATTCCAGTGTCCCCCCCCCACTACACTCAATGCATTCTCTAAAGCAGGTTGTTTTCCAGCTGTAGAGACATGGCTTGGGAAAGGCTATCTGAGAGTGCCCCTTATTAATTGTACTTGGCTTCATTTTCACACCCATGGATCCCATCTGGGCATTAAAACAACCCTGTGATGGCAATTCTCCAGCCCTTATCACAATTCTGAAAATCTTAAAAGCTCCGACAAACAAAAGTATCTTAGTAACTCCATTGGTAGAAAAGTTGACCTCTTAGAAGGTTGTTTGGAGTCTTTAATTGTCCCACCTGGTGTGTTTGAGGACAGGATGGAGCCCGGTCTCTGCTTGTGGCATCACATGGTGCATGGCAAGTGTGCCATATTCCCTTTGTGTAATACAACAAGCTGTGGATTCCCAAATACATGTGGCTTCAAGGATTCTGGACAAGGAATTATGGATCTGTGCAACTGTCCTCTCTAGCTGATGAAGAAACCAAGTTTCAGGGGTGCCTGGCCGGCTTAGCCTGTAGCACATGAGATTCTTGATCTCATGGATGGGAGGGGAGATTACTTAAAAAACAAAATCTTGGGGCTCCTGGGTGGCTCAATGGTTGAGCATCTGCCTTCAGCTCAGGTCGTGATCCCGGGGTCCTGGGATCAAGTTCCGCATCAGGCCTCCCTGAAGGGAGCCTGCTTCTCCCTCTGCCTATGTCTCTGACTCTCTCTGTGTCTTTCATGAATAAATACAATCTTAAAAATAAAGATAACAAACTCCAAAAACCCAAAGTCTTGAAAGAAAGAAAGAAAGAAAGAAAGAAAGAAAGAAAGAAAGAAAGAAAGGACACCAAATCTAAGAATAAATTATACTCCACAGACTGACTGGCACAGGACTTTACTCTTCATTGGGCAGCCAGTGGCAAGCCAGCAGGTGTTAAACACAATAGGAAGTGGTATGATTAATTTTGATTTTTAGAAATTGTAACCAGTAGTAAGAGGGGAGCTGGACCCATGGAAGGGAGCCTGGGCACAAGGTGGAAACCAAAAGCCTTTGCCTCCTTGATCACTGTCCTGTCTTCGGGATCCCCAGCATCGCACTTCCATTGATCCCCTGAGCTGGGTCCTGACTGACCTTCACGTTGCCCTTCTCACAGGCAACTCTCAATCCCTTGACTAGATTATTCAGTGCACTTAAGGCACTGGCCACCCTGCCATCTTAAAACCTCTCCAGCCGCTGGCTTTTCTGATCTCCTTCTCCCTTGCCTGCCTTCTCCCCTTGGGGCCTTACTGCTCTGGCTCTCTGCTGGTCCCCAGTGCCCCCAGCTCCGCCAGCAGTGGGCCAGAGGCACCAGATGGAGCTCACCCTCTATGGTTCTTCCTGGGCCATACGCACCTGTCCTGGATTTCTGCTCAGCTCTGCCCTCCTCCCTGAGCCTGACTCTTGTATCCATGCCTGTCAGGCCCTTGGCTAACCCAAGTTCCACTTGGGGAGATGAACGTAATTTCTCAGCAAACCGCAGCAATTTATGAACGATGCTTGTGATGCCTTCTTTTTTGCCTATTTTACTATTGCTCTTGGCAAATTAAGCCACTCCTATCCTGGGTTTGACCACCAGGAATTCAGTACCTGTGCCTTACAGACCTTCTATGGGCCAGTCGTGTGCTAGGCGAAGTCCTTTAAGTGAATGAGGTCAGGGCAGAAGTAATAAGGCAAATCCATGAATCCCTGTCACCGGAGATAGGAAGCCTGTCACTTCCAAACATGGTCAGCACTCTAGGGGGTTCTAGTTCACGAGCAGGTGTAGGTCCTACAAGGGATTCTGAGGTTAATAATCAGTAGCAGTCCTTGACGCCGTAGCTTGCCAGAGGCTGTGGGTTGTTATGTTGGTTTTCAGGCGGTGTTCGTGGAAGCCACTATGTGCCAGGAGTTAAAGCAGCTGCTGTTCCTCCAGTACCTTCCTGGGTTACATGGAGTCAAAGCAAAACAAATAGGGTAAGAGGAGCCAACCGAGAAACCGGTTGGTCGGGTGGCTGTGTCCAGAATGGGGAAGGAAGGAGACCCAGGGTCGCCTGCTACTGACGGACAGACGGATGTGGCCCCAGCAGCGTGGGCCCAGTGTCCAGCGGAGGGCAGTGGTGTGCAGAAAGTCCAGGGCGCTGCCCCCAAAGGATCTGGTCCCTGGGGAACCAGCCTTCTGCCCAGCTTAGCCAGGGAAGCCGCCCGTACCTTTGGTTACATTTTGTTCAAATAACGCTTCCTTTCTGGAGACCGCCTGAGAGCTTGCTTGTTTGCCAGGAACCTCCAACCCAGTAATCCATTAATGACTTATTGAGCACCATTCCGGGGCTGCCGTGACAGCAAAGCCGGGTGCAGGAAGCTTCCAGGCTACTGAGAGCAGAGGGCACAGGGGTGAGGCAAGATGACAAAGCTGAAGGCAAAGCTGAATGAGCGTTTATGGAGCATCCATGATCAAGGGGGCCTGGCACGCTGGGGAGTCCGGCAGACCTAAGCATTCCCTCCCTCCCAGGTGCATGGGGTGAGCTCGGCTAGAGCTCAAGACCAAACCCTATAAGGTGGAACTGTATAAAAGGCCACCAGGTCTCCCTGGGGTGTCCGAGGGGGTAGCCCAGGGCTGCCCCAGGGACCCACCTCCGGCACACTCCAACCACCCCAGCCTGTGGCCTGAAGCCCTGGAGCTGCCCCGGGGATAGTAGGATTGCCTTGTGGCTGGGAGGGACAAAGGTAGAGCAAGAAGTTACCCTAAGAGACAACGCTCCTTCCTAGGAGCCAGGCTGAAGGGGTGCTCAGAAGCCACAGACGCTCCCCCGAGGGTAAAGGCATTCCCCAGGTGAGCTCAGAGCTCCTGGAGGCTGTCTCTAGGCGCCCCAGGTACATGCCGCTCTGAGAATGCCTACGTTGGGTAGGTAATGATCCTGACGCCTCCCCCCACCCGCCTCCTCAAGTAGCTCCACGCCCAACGCCCAACGTGGGGCTTGAACTTACCACCCTGAGATCAATAGTAGCAGGCTCTACACTGAGCCAGCCAGGTGCTCTGGGGCAGGTCATGATCTCTTTTGGGTGAAGCAGATTTAAGCAGAATGAAAACATCTCATGAACAGGGAGAAAAGCTTCCCCCCCCCCCCCACGTGTGTTGAGAGGGAACAGGTTCTGATCAAAGACCACCCCCAGTGTTTCCTTCTCTGGAGGCAGCTGGGGCAGGCCAGGTCAGATCTGCCCAAGCCCTGCTGCTGGCTGTTTTAAGGCGGGGAGGTGCCCCAAGATCCCTAAGCTCCTGGCTTGCCAGTTGCATCTGAAATTGATTGAAATGAAATGTAAACCCCAGTAGCCGGGGAGGAAAGGTCAGAATTTTACCCCTGTGTGCTCCCCTCCCTGGCCTGGGTCCCATCACTGCTCAGGTTCCCTTGCACTGCCCACAGGCCCCAGAGAATGGCTTCATTGTCCGCCAGACAAACCCAAATAGCAGCATCTTCTGTTCTCTGCCTTAGGGAGATTCACTTGAAACCCCAAAGTCCCAGATGTGGGCGACAATGGGGATGGTTGTTGCAGAGTAGTGAGCCTGGAACAGATGAGAGGCAGGTATAGGGAAGACAGCCCGTGTGCTGGGCTGGGCTGCAGGAGAGCCACTGCATTAACCCAATTAGCACTGGCAGGAGTTCTGTTAATCACCAAAGAAGTGCCAGTGGGGAAAGAGGACAACCAGCTGGTGGGGGACTCGGGGGGCAGGAGGGGACGGCCCTGGAAAGAAAGGACGGGCACTTATTTCTAGGCTGGTAAATGCTATTTTTATCATTTTTTAAATGTTCTGGATTTTTTCCCTAACCATGCCCTGGAGCATTTGGATGAACTGTTTGCATTAATTAATAAATCAGATGACATCTCCACTCAGCGGCGGGCTGTGCTTTGGAAACCCTCTGGGTGGCCCAGGCAGTGGTGACTGCAGGCTCCTGATTGATCCCAGCTGCGGTGTCTGTCCTGTCATTCAGTCCCCTCAATCCACATGTCCTGAGAGCCTATTTGGTACTCATCTGGGTTTCGTGAGAGGAGTGGTGGGGGTTGGCCCAGCACAGGAACAGCAGCGTCTGGGCACAGGGCTAAGCTATAATAAGCAGCGTTTACAATCAAGTCATAATTCTGCTGAGCTGGTAAGGCACAGGTTTCCTGCGGGTGGGAATCAGGAAAAGCTGCACAGGGGTGCTAGGTTTTGAGGACAAAGGTCAGATGGTGATAAGCAGAATGGCCAGGCTTTTGGATGCAGAGGGTGTGAGCAAAGGCATAGAGACAAGCTTTTGGGGAGCAGGTGCAGCCTTCCCGGGGCGAGGGGGGGGGAGAATGCCTGGAGTTCCATGAGCTTAGTAGCAGAGATGCCCCACACGGCCACTTGGGAGAGAGTGCTAAAAGGGGGCAGTGGCCCTTGGAGACCTTGTGGGCAATGTGCCCTCATTCCTCCCACCCCACCCTTAAAAAGACTGTGTCTTTTTAATTTTTTTTTAAGATTTTATTTATTTATTTGAGAGAGACAGAGGTAGTGAGAGAGCACAAGCAGGAGGAGAGGGAGAAGCAGACTCCCCACTGAGCAGGGAGCCTGACCTGGGACATGATCCCAGGACCCTGAGATCATGGCCTGAGCCAAAGGCAGATACTACACCCACTGAGCCACCCAGACGCCCCTGAAGGCTCTTTTTTTAGAGGAGCTTTGTGTGGGGCTGCGGGAAGTGGAGGACATGTAAACCCAGTCTTCACTGCAGCGATGGAGAGAGAAAGGGACATCCACTGAGGCCAGAGCACGGGGTGGAGAGGATAACCCCGGGCCCAGGGGAAGTCATGACTGTACTCAGACCCTGGAGCATTGTCCCACAGTCCCCCACCCCCTCACTCCAGCACAGCCCTGCTCCTCCTTAGACGCTCTCCCACTTCCCACCCCATACAGCCTTCCAGCTGCTGCCAAGGAGGAAAGCGGGCCAAGGTGGGGAATCTTGTGTCCCCATGTGTGACGAGTTGCAAGGCAGGTGTGTCCGGTCACTCAGGCTCCTGTTAAGCTCTGCTGACCCTTATGGTCTGTCTTCAGGATGCAGGAGCTAGGGGCAGGCACTGACCTTTGTTTTTTTTGTTGTTGTTGTTGTTTTGTTTTTTTAAAAGATTTTATTTATTCATGAGAGACACGCAGAAAGAGGTAGAGACACACGCAGAGGAAGAAGCAGGCTCCCTGTGGGGAGCCCGATGTGGGACTTGATCCCAGGAACCAGGGATCATGCCCTGACCGACCACTGAGCCACCAAGGTGCCCAGGTACTTACCTTTGTAACCAAATACTCAGAGTCCTGCAGAGTCCATACTTGCCAATGACCAGCAGGATGACATATGGAATGATTAACCCCCACCACAGTTTTTAGGAAACATTCTTTCTTAATCACTGACTAGGGGGTATTTCTGCCTCTCCAGAGACACCTCAGGCATGTGTGCTGAGATGGATGAGCCATTGCATGCATGGGGCCAGGGCTGGGAAACATGTCCATCTTGCCTTTTAGACCTCCTTTCTTCTGGGGACAAGTGATCAGCACCTCCTGGGCACAGCCTCCCTCTTTCCATTGGGGTTTGAAACCACGCAGGCTGCTGGCAGGCACTCCCTCCCTCCAGGATGGTATCTTCATGGAACCGGCAGGTACCCTAGAGCTCTCTGCACACAACCACAGGGCACCCCCTGTTCTCTGAGCAGTGGCCCAAATCACTCTCACTCCTTCTCTGGTGTCATAACTGCTTGGCAACATGCACCTGATCCTGGTTCCCTGGGCTACCAGGCTGGGGGCTGAGGGGATGGCCACCTTCCTCCCTGCTCCCTCGCTCCCTTCTCTCACAAGACCCACAGAACTCCTGAGGCCACGGGGTTTGGAGGTTGACTCATCTGCCAATCAGAGGGCACCTCAGTGTGGGGCATCCTCTAGGGGTGAGCTCCCATCTGTTCTGGGCAAGAAGAGACTGATGGGTCTCAGGCTCACCCTTGCAGAGGTGGGACGGCTGCTGTGGAAGTGCAAGGGGAGGTGGCTGGGCCATGGTACCATGCCCACAGGGCTTCCCAGTGTCCCCTTGAGAGCCCTGGCCCATCTTGGAGGCCCAGGGGCAGCCCTAGATAAGCCCTGACCATGGAGCTCTGGCTGCAAGCGCAAACAGGCCTTTAAGAGCCTCCTAACATCCTGGGGTACAGAGTGCAGGTAGGATAAGTGGCAATCGATGGCCACTGTGTCACTTTCTGCCATGGTCCCAGGGGCCAGGCCCACCACCTCTCCCAGGGCTCCAGGGAGAGAGCTGCTTTGAAGCTGGCCTTGAACCCGCATGGCCTGCCTTGGTGTCAGGAAACCTTGCAGCTGCTCTGGGCCGGCAGAGCCTTCTCCTGCTGACTTGGGGGTTTTTGGATCAGGGTGTTGGTGAAGCAGAGTTTTGGCAAGAGCCTTGGCAGCCGCTGCCAGGAGGAGGCTGAAGGGAGATAATTAGACCTGGTAATTGGTTTGCTTTTTGCTTTCTTACAGGCACCAGTGACTGTGGCCTTGAGGGGAGCAGGGAACACAGGACGGAGGGGAGCGGTTGTTCCCCAGGACCGAGGCTGAGCTGTCCCAGGCTGAGGGGAACATGCTGGGCTGCTGGCCAGGCGTCCTGCCACGTCCTGGCACATCTGTCTGTCTGTGGCTCGCTTCTCTGTGCCCCATGCTGCCCCCAGCACAGCCATGGCGGTTTCTGCTCCCTGGGCCGTGCTCACCCATGTCCTCACCAAGCCTGGGACCAGGTGACCTAGAACTTTGAAGCTGAGGGTCCTCAGCTGGAGTTCCCCAGCTCTGGCCCCTCTGAGAAGAGCTTGTGCGGGGACTGTGGCGAAGGCTTTGGTTTCTGGGCAGAGCAGAATCATTGTTTTCCCCAGAGAAGCTTGCTCTCAGGGTGGTTTCCAGGCCCCCGTCCCTCCAGACCAGATGGCTCGTGTTAGATCTCAGTGTGCAACTTGCTGTCTCTGTGGGCACACGTTCTGGATCTGTCCCAACCTGAGCAGCTGATTCACCAGGACGTTCTGGGAAGTCCTCACCATTTGATTCCACCTCAGCACATCAGCACAGAAGCTGTGAGTCAGATTTCCAGCTTGTATGGGGAGTCTATTGATCCTGGGGCAAGACGCAGAGGTGTTGTCCGGGGGCCGAGGTCAGGACTCAGCCTGGGGTGTCGGGAGCTCCCTGTTAGGTCTGCAGAGCTGGTACTGCCTTCAGAGGAGCTCATTACTCAGAGTCCATCAGATGATGGACTGTTGTTGTTTTTTTGTTTTTTAAGATTTACTTAGTTATTTTGGAGACTGAGAGCATGAGTGGGAGGAACAGAGGGAGAAGGGGAGAGAATCCCAAGCAGACTCTGTGCTGAGCCTGGAGCCTGATGTGGGGCTCTATCTCATGGCCCTGAGATCACGACCTGAGCTGAAACCAAGACCTGGACGTTCAACTGATGGTGCCACCCTGGTGCCATCTCGGGACCCCAGAGGATGGACTGTTTTGTGGCTGTTCAGGGTCTTGGGAAAAGCAGAGAACATAGTTCCTGCCCAGAAGAGCTGGAGACTCTAGGTTCAGCAGGATCAGCCTGCCTATGGCCTCCTTCCTCCCCAGCTGTCTGGGCGCTTAGTAGAGAGATACTGAGCATCTGCCCAGTGCTCAACACAGTGCTTCGGGCTTGGGAAATAAGCATGAAGTCAGGTGGCACCTTTGAGGTGGGCTCTCAGGCCCCCAGCTGGACCAGGCAGCCAGACGGCCCTGGCACCTGTCCCTGTGCTGTTCGGAGAAATCACTGGCCCCCACAGAATCCGTCTCCTCCTGTGTAGGATCAGGAGAATAGGCTACCTTCCTTCCCGCTTCGCAAGGATCCGGCTGCGTAACAGATCCCAAGTGCCCAGAACAGGGCCAGGAGCAGTGAGGATGGTCGGTCGGAAGGCTTGAGAGGTTGAGAAGTTTGGAAGGACAGGTGGGATGGAGGGCTGGAGAGGCGTCCAGGGTCCTGGGGCTGGATGAGTGCAGCCAGCAGAGCCATGTCTGAGTGTCAGTCCACTACTGTGCATACTTACTCCTGAACAGCTGTGGCCTCAGCTTGTTTCTCTGTAAAGTGGGGATCATATCTTCCCTTCCAACCTCACTGGGAGACAGGAAGAGAAGCCAACATTTGCGTCTACTGTGTTCCAGATGCCATTTTATTCTGAGGATAGAGACAGAGAACGTATGTCATGTGTGTTTTATATTAAACAAATCACATGGGCAGCCCGGGTGGCTCAGCGGTTTGGTGCCGCCTTCGGCTCAGGGCATGATCCTGGAGACCCGGGATCGAGTCCCACATCGGGCTCCCTGCGTGGAGCCTGCTTCTCCCTCTGCCTGTGTCTCTACCTCTCTTTCTGTGCATCTCTCATGAATAAATAAATAGAATCTTAAAAAATAAATAAACAAATCACATTGTCCCTTGTGAAGTGCAACCCCCAGGGTGACTGTGACTTTGCTCTGCCCCACGCCCCTGGCCACAGTCCGCAGAGCAGGGGTCACGGGAGGCAGGCCTTCTGGTCTGGCCTTCATGCTAGCAGGTGCCACTGGGGTGCTGCTCTGTCTCCGAGGGATTCACCACATTTCCATGCTATTTAGGTCCAGATTACTAAAGCCTTTTGCCCCTATGGGAGGCTGGTGATTTCCTCAAAGGAGGGTCTGTCCTGTGGAGCTCTTAGGGGTGGAGTGTCAGGGCCGAGGGGCTCAGATAGGTGGGGCAAACTCTGAGAGCAGCTTCCAGCGCCTGCCATCCCATCTGCGTGGCCAGCAGGGCTTCTGCGGAGCAGCCAGGTGGATGCGGGGCTGGGGCAGGAGGGTTCATGCAGGGTGTGGTGGCCCTAGGGGCAGTTTGGTGCTTGCTCACCCTCCCCAGCTGCCTTCGCATGTCCCAGAGGAGCTTCTTGCCTGGATCTGGAGCTTGCCACCAAGATTCCAGGCCAGCAGCCCTGGCAACAGCATGAGGGAGGAGGAAGTCTGCTGCAGAGCCTGTTTGGGTGACCAACTAAGGCTAACAGGATTACCATCCGCTGCCCCACGGCTGCCAGGACGTTGTGAAATGACATTTCAGGGACCCTGGCACAGAGAGTCAGAGAGTGTGTGGGTTGACTGGGTGGTGGGAGAGAACCCTGGGGGAAGTCAATCCATTCCCCTCGCACTTGTTTAGTCTCCTTGCAGAACAGCTGGTCTAGCCAGACCAGCCCTGGGGAGCTATGGACAGAAGAGGGGGTCTGGGGGTGGCACAGGGGCATGAAGGCAGGCCCACTCCCACCCCTGGGGCCAGAAAGTGATCAGCCTCTCCCAGGCCTCTAAACCCCCTCAAGGGGTACAGAGAAACCTCCATGGCCTTGGGGCCCACACTCCCCCTGTTTGGAGGTCCTGCCTGGTCCTTGAACCTTCTGAGCCTCACTGTTCTCTACTCTTCTTGCAAAGTTCTTGGGAGTTGAAACAATGCATGTGGAAATTCTCTGTACACTGCAAAGTGCTTTTTAAATGGAATTGTTCCTGGGCCCAGAATCAAAGGCATAGAGGGTAAGAGTCGCTGTCTGCAGCCTCTGGGGCCTGACTCTGGCTCTGGAGACTAGCACATCCTTCCCTGCACTCAGAGATGAGGCCCTATTGGACACCAGCATCCCGCCTCTCCTCGGTGGCCTGGGATCCTAGCGCAAAAGTTTGCAAAGGTCACAGAGCTGACCAGTTTTCCTGCCAAGACACTGTACCTGTGGGCTTCAGACAGCCCTGGGGCTCCCCAGTCCGGGCCCAGTGGGGGCCCTGTTTTCCGCAGGATTTGTGTTTATAACACAATATTGTCTTTACCTTTTATCTAGTAGGAGTGAGTAATCTATTTGGGATATTTAACAAAAACCAGACATTACCTCACTGGTGTCTTATCCAAAGGCGCTTGAATGATTTGGGGTCTTTTGCTGTGTTAAGCAGTTGAGGGAGAAATCCATGGACTTCCTCTGAGTGAAGGGAATCACAGAACACACAAATCTGAGAAGCCCTCTCCCCTGCCTCCGCAATAAACATCTGTTTTCTTCATTCTGAAAACACAGCCCACCCCACAGAGTGAGCGGACTCTCACTGGCTTCTCTGGCTTCCCTCTCCCCTGAGGTATGAAGAGTTTCGTGTGAGCTCACACCGGCCTCCCTGGCAGGCATGGGAATGTTCTAACATCAGGCAGATCCCCTCTCTGAGGTCCATGGCTAGTTTCTAATGGAAATGTCAGAGAAATAATGATGCAAGTGGCCACTGTGTGCCCCTCCAGGTGTAGGAAGGAGCCCCAGATGGCTCAGAGATGGAGTCACCCCGGGTCATCCTCACCTAGAAGGACAGCTGTTGTCATCCTAGGCCAGGCCATGGGACATCTGTTCTGACAGCAGAAAAATTAAAGCCCAGTGACAAACTTCCATGCATCCAAAATCACTATGCGGTAGGTGATATGAAGAAGGAAGTGTTGGGACACCTGGGTGGCTCAGAGGTTAAGCATCTGCCTTTGGCCCAGGGCATGATCCCGGAGTCCAGGGATCGAATCCTGTATTGGGCTCCCTGTGTGGAACCTGCTCCTCCCTCTGCCTGTGTCTCTGCTTCTGTGTGTGTGTGTTTCTCATGAATGAATAAATAAAATCTTAAAAAAAAAAACAAACCACAGGAACAGTGGGGTACCCGGCCAGCTGGGTCGGGCATTCTCCATTTCGAGGAGCATGTGGCTTTCAATCTCGGGGTTGTGAGTTTGAGCGCCATGTGGGGTGTAGAGATTACTTAAAAATAAAATCTTTAAAAAATAATAAAAAATATGTTAGCAGAAATATAGGAAAGAAAAAAGAGAAAGAATGCAAGCCTTTCAACATTTGAGGCTGGGTAATGGATAATATGATTTCATTTTACTGTTTTCTCAACTTGTGTGGTTGATTGAACATTTTCATAATTAAAAGAAAAATTAAAGACACTGTGAATCATGTTAAAAAACAAGCCACAGACGAGCAGGAGATATTTAGAACACGTGTAACTGACAAGGAATTTCTACCCAAAATATATAAAGAACTCCCACGAATCAGTTAAAAAAAAAAAGAAAAAAAAAAAAAAAGCCCTACCAACCACATAGGAAAAAAGGCATAGATTAAAAAAAAAACAATTTTAGGGGCATCTGGGTGGCTCAGTTAGTTAAGTATCTTACTCTTAATTTTGGCTCAGGTTATGATCTCAGGGTTCCGAGATCAAGCTCCCACACTGGGCTCCAGGCTCAACATGGAGCCTAGTTAAGATTTTCTTTCTCCCACAGCTCCTCCTCCTCGCCCAAAACAAGAAATAAATAAATAAACCAATTTCTTTCTCAGAAAGAGAAATTTGAATGGCCAATGTCCACCCTCCCAGGTGATCAAGAAAATGCAAAGTAGAAAATAAAGATAGTTATGCCTGTAAGATGGGCAAGCATTTGAGAGTTTAGCAATATCAAGTGTTGGGGGAGATGTAGAGTTTAAAACATAAAGTCAGAAAGCAATTTGGCAATGTCTGCTGGAAACATGTACATCCTACCACCCAGGAGTTGACTTCTGAGTATATATTTCCCAAAAAAGTCAGGGGCAGGGGCACCCTGCCAGCTCAGTTGGAAGAGCATGTGACTCTTGATCTTGGAATTGTGAGTTTGAGCCCCACGTTGTGTGTAGAGATTAAATAAGTCTTGGGTTGATATACAGCATAGAATTGGATCACACATTAGATGCTCATTACTGTGTTCTTCATAATAGCTGAAACTCCCTAAGATGAAGAAATAATTGGGGCAGCCTGGGTGGCTTAGCAGTTTAGCGCTGCCTTCCACCCAGCATGTGATCCTGGAGACCTGGGATCGAGTCTCACGTTGGGCTCCCTACATGGAGCCTGCTTGTGTCTCTGCCTCTCTTTCTCTCTCTGTGTCTCTCATGAATAAATAAATAAAATCTTAAAAAAAAAAAGATGGAGAAATAATTAATGACCTATTCACATAAGCACATACTATGTAGAAGTTAAAATAAATACATATTAATATGTATGTATAATTATGGGTGAATTTCCAAAACAATATGAATACTGAATGAAATAAAAGAAAATTGCAAAGGGATATATATGTTATTATACCGTGTTTATAAACAGTTTAAAATTACTACATAATATTTTTGAGTCTCTATATCATAAGAGTACAATAATAATTATTATTTTTTTGAAGATTTTATTTATTTATTCATGAGAGACAGAGAGAGAGTGGGGCAGAGATACAAGCAGAGGGAGAAGCAGGTTCCATGCAGGGAGCCCGACGTGGGACTTGATCCCAGGTCTCCAGAATCACGCCCCGGGCCGAAGGCGGCACTAAACCTCTGAGCCACCCGGGCTGCCCAAGAGTACAATAATAATTAGAAGGGCCACAGAGCAATAGGAAGATAGAGCTTATCTCTAGGGAAGGAGAGCAGGGAATGGGAATGACCTCAGTTTTATCTGTTATGTTTGTTTTTTCTTTAGGGAGAAATGTTTGAGAAAGAATCTGAGTAAATACATGGAAAGAGTAATATTTGAATATCTGAGTAGTAGGTACTGGGTATTTATTATCAGGCATACCTCTCTTTGTGCTTCACGGATATTGTGCTGTTTACAAATTGACAAGATCAAGACGTTAGGGGAGGAAGTCACTGCAGATGGGGTGGAAAGGGCAGGAGAACTAGAATTGGAAGTGGAGCCAGGGGATGGGACTGACTGGCTGAAATCTCATGATAAAACCTGAACAGATGAGCAAAGAAAGTGGTTTCTTTCTTTCTTTTTCTTTTCTTTTCTTTTCTTTTTTTTTTTTTTTTAAAGAAAGTGGTTTCTTGACATGGGATCTACTCCTGGTGAGGATGCCATAGAGATCGTTGAAATGACAGTAAAGGATTTAGAATATTCCAGAAACTGAGTTGATAGGATGGACTCCAGTTCTAGAAGAAATTCTATCATGCTTCCGATGCTATCACACAGCATCACATGCTACAGAGAAATCCTTCATGAAAGGAAGAGTCCATCGATGAGGCAAACATCATTGTTGTCTTATTTTAAGAAGTTACCACAGCCACCCCAACCTTCAAGCCCACCATCCTCAGCAACCACCAACATGGAGGCAAGATCCTCCAGCAGCAAAAAGATTACAACACACTGAAAGCTCAGGTAATGGTTAGCATTTTGAAGCAATAAAGTATTTTTTGATTAAGATATGTCCATTGTTTTTATTTTTAAAAATGTATATATTGTTCTTTATTTTTTACAGATTTTTAAAAAACAGATTTTATTTATCTATTTGAGAGAGAGAACACCAATTGTCGGGGTGGGGGGAGAAGCAGGCTCCCCACTGAGCAGGGAGCCCGACTCAGCACGACTCAGCACTCGATCCCAGAACCCTGAGATCATGACCTGAAGGCAGATGCTTCACCGCCTGAGCCCCCTGGGCACCCTGTACACTGTTCTTTAGACAAAATGTGATTGCACACTAACCCTCCGGGATCCTGTAAACCTAACCTTTATATACACGAGGAAACCCCTGCATTTGTTGGACTGGCTTTATTGACCCTGGCCTGGCGCTGGAGCCCGCCCCCAGCATGTGTAAATGTTTCCTGTACGTTGTTCTCTGTCCCACTCTGCAAGCCTCAAATACCTGGTAACTTAGACAACGATCTCTTCACTCCGGAAGTTCCTCCTTTCTGCTTCTCATCTTTGCTCACGTCTCCAGGACCCTGACTCCGCTTTCTCTTCTGTGCAAACGATTCCCTGATCTGATCTGCTTTCTGCCTGTTCCCTCCCCAGCGTCACCTGAAGGCTGATTCTCCGGGCATCTCACATTTGTCCTCCAGGTCAGCAACCAACCAAGTCAGAGGTTGCTGACTTGGAGGACATCGTTGTCTCAAAACTGCTTTTTCATCCTGTCTTCTTTCTGCGGGTAGTGCCTCCAGCAAATGTTAGGTTGTATTTTCCTTAATCCTTTCAACTTCCATCTTTTCCTACCAAGTTCACCATTCACAGACGATTTGTCTTCTTAAAATTCTGTTGGTTTTTTCCCCTGAAATGCTGTTTTTTCCCCTAAAATGTTGTTTCACATCAGTTATTCCCAAGCTC
Organism: Vulpes lagopus; assembly: GCF_018345385.1. Lineage (NCBI taxonomy): Eukaryota > Metazoa > Chordata > Mammalia > Carnivora > Canidae > Vulpes > Vulpes lagopus. Next base: position 147,093,634 of record NC_054824.1, on the reverse strand, counting down.
AAAAACCTGATGGTGGCAGCTGCCAGCCTATGAAGGTCCAACACGCTGAGCTGTTTGCATATGACCTTGCTGTCTTTCCAGCCTTGTTGCTGACCGTCCTGGTGCCTGTTTCCCTGTCTCCCTGCATTTCCAGAAAGGAGATGCTTTCCCTTCAAGCTCAGTTTGTGTGCCTTCTCCACGGAAGCTTTGTCCCGCTGCACAGCACGTGCACTGACTCAGGGAGGCAATGCTCCTTCCCTACAAACAGCTCCAGAGGCACCTCTTACCCCCTCCCCAGGTCACTTTTCCATTACTCCTGAGCTCAGTTGTTTGGGAGACCCAGGAGGCAGAGGTGAGATGACTAGACTTGCTTATCCATGTGGTACCTCATCCTTACAAAGACTATGTCTATCCTTCCCCCACCTTTCTTTACTCCCAGCAACATCCACTCTGAAGCAGGCCGGCCTCAAGGCAGGCTTTGCGAAGTCTGATTCACTCCAAGAAGCTAATGAAAACGAGATTCTTCTATGTGTGATATTGCATCAATTCTAAGATGCACTTTTTTTCACATTTTATTTTTATTTTGTAAAGATTTTTAAAATTTGAGAGAGTGATAGAGAGAGAAAGAGAGCACAAGTGGGAGGAAGGGAGAGGGAGAAGCAGACCCCCTGCTGAGCAGGGAGCCCGATGCAGGGCTCAATCCCAGGACCCTGAGATCATGACCTGAGTCAAAGGCAGACACTTCACCAACTGAGCCACCCAGGCGCACTCCCCCTTTTTTTTTTTCACATTTTAATGTCTCTGAAATCAGGATGCATTTTACAATCAATCCAAGTTTTTTTTTTTTTCTCTTGATGGTTACAAAAGTAAAATGCTTCTTATATTGATAGTGTCTATAATTGGATGAAATAAGGTCCAGGGGAAGGTCATTTAAAATGCATATGGGGCTCTTCGGTGGCACAGTTGGTTAAGTGTCTGACTCTTGGCTTTGGCTCAGGTTGTGATCTCAGGTTGTGATCTCAGGTCGTGACCTCAGGTCATGAGATCAAGTCCTGCGTGGGGCTTTGGGCTCAGCACAGAGTCTGCTTGAGATTCTCTCCCTCCCTCTCCTTGTTCCTTCCCGCTTGTGTTCCCTCTATAATAAGTAAATCTTTAAAAAAAACATATAAGATGCAAGCAAAGAGCTCTTATTATTTGATATGAATATTAACTACCAGTGTTAAAAATGAGACTTTGGAACACTAGGCAGGCACACTTTGATTTCTTGTCTGTTCTTTTTTAAAGTAAGCTCAATGCCCAACGTGGGGCTTGAACTCATGGCCTTGAGATGGAGTCACACATCCTTCTGAGAGAGCCAGCTGGAAGCCCCTAAAGCAGACACAGTTTGAGAAGAGGGTTCTGGAACAGCATTCTAGCACATTCCCTCACAGAAGCAGCACTGTGTACTTGTCTTATCTGTTCCGTCACATTTTGTAAGCTAGCAGGGGGCAGAGACCCAGAAGAAGATATATCTTGGTATTCTCTGCATAAAGAGCAATATAGAGCAGACATGAAGCCCTGCGAGCAGAAATCATGAACCAGAAGTTTCTATGGAGGAAGCAGCTGACCTACGGTGTAGAGATAATGTGCGGGTGATTGGGAATTGAGCCTGGGGCTCCTGGCCTCCGTCCTGGCCCCACTGCCAGCCTCTGATTTTCCACCACGAGGAGGAGGACGACGTCTGGGTTATCAGACAGTCGCTCCAGATGTGTGTTGTGACAACAGAAGTTGCCTGACAGCTTGGACAGGAGTTCGTTGTTTGTATCTTTACTCCTTCCTGATACGCCTCCCACCTCCTTCCACATCTCTCCCTGGAGGAGGCAGGCCGACCAGACAGTTCCACGTCTTGTGCCACCCCTCAGACTGCTCCCTGGTGAGGAGAGGGCCCCCACCTAGATCACTGTCCCTCACCGGTCACTTTACACCTCACTTGCCCGTTCTCTCGGAGCAATTGAGGCAGTCAGCGCCCGCCCGTGACAGTCTGCGGTCCGGGGAGCCCTGGATGCAGCATGGTGCTCCATAAATGATTAACTGTGACCACTGTGAAAGCAAGGCGCTCTGTAACCGGAGAGGGCAGGCAGCGAGGGGTTTGCACACACACACACACACACACACACACACACACGCAGGGGGAGTTTTCTCAGCATTCATTATATGGTTTTCTGCTCTGCTTTTTCCTGCACTTGACTGCTTTTGCAGTCAGACACAGGGCGGTGCCAGCGCGGTCCCTGGACGCTTGCTCGAGCAAGGGGCTGCGGTAGAGGACTTTTCCTGCTTACGGAAGCAGCAAGGGACTTGTGGGTTCCTTCCCAGGAGCCGGCGGGAGGCGGCCGGCGGCAGCAGCAGGAGCCGTGCTGCTGGCAGGGCCGAGGTCGGGCGGCGCGAGCTCTAAGCTGGCGAGGCCTCCCCCGGCCGCCCAGCAGCCCCGTCTCTTCTCCCCGCAGCAGCCTGCGGAATGGAGGTCAGGGAAAACTATTTTGAGTGCTCGGAAAGGGACAGGAGGCTGCCAGAGGTATCAGCCTGCCCGTGGGAGGCCGAGAGGACAGAGGCAAGGCTGTGCTGAGCACAGATGCTGCTCTCTGACCGCTCCACTCGCTGCATCGCGCCTGGGGGCTCCGTCTGTGCCAAAACCACACCGAGAGGAAGCTGCTGAGACAAAAAGGGGACCAGGGAGCCAACTTCTATTTCTAGCCCGTGCTTGACCCTGGTGAGTGAGTAACCTTGAGCAGGTCACTCACCCTCCCAGGGTAATTATATCGGATTCCATCCCAGGTCCAGGAACTCCTGTGAAAATGGATAAGTTGAGATTGTAAAGTACCCTGAGATCTCAGAAGAGATAAACGAACAATGTTTGGGGCCAGTGTGCTGGGCTGCCCTGGAAGTCTGGCTCTCCATGCACCAGCCACATTCTCCCCCTCACTCCATGACCGAGTGTAGAACACACTTAAGATCAGTGAAGAAGGGCGCCTGGGGGGCCCAGTTGATGAAGCAAATGCCTTCAGCTCAGGTCATGATCTTGGGTCTTGGGATGGAGCCCTGGGTGGGCTCCCTGCTCCATGGGGGAGTCGCTTCTCCCTCTCCCTCTGCTCCTCCCCACTGCTAGTGCTCTCTCTCTTCCTCTGCTCTCTCTCTCTCAAATAAATAGACAAAATCTTCTAAAAAAAAGGTTAGTGATGAAAACAGCTAACATTGATTAACTTATTGACTATGTCCTGGGCACTTTAGTTTAATGCTCACAGAAACCTTATGAGGTACAGTTGAAGAAACAGAAGTCCAGAGAGGTTAAGTAACTTTCCTAAGGTCACGCAGCCAATTAAGCCACAGCCAGTATCTGAACTCTGGCTTCCTGAGCCCAGGGTCTACTCTCATCCACGACACTGAGGCGTATTTAACAGCCAGGCAATTTGTCATTAGTGAGCACTTGTTGTACGTTCTTCATTGAGCTGGGTGGCATGAGATTCAGAACTGTATGAATAGTAGAGAGGCAAAGGCTAAGTTCTTAACTGATGATCCTGAGGGGCACCGACGCTCCGCACTACAGAAAACCTCACATGTTGTCTGCTCTACAGTCACATGAGCTGTATGTCAATTATGTCTCAGATACATAAAAACCGCTTGCATGTCTCCCAGATCATTTTGGCCATGGAACACTTCTTTCCTAGAACTCGTGTCAGCCATTCATAGACTTCCAAGTTTGGGAGCCACTTATGTAAAGGAGAGCACCCCATTGGAAACAGAAGTAGTTTATGACCTCAAGCAACGTATAACCACATTCCCTGTACATCCAGCGTAATGTTTGCCCTTCACGGAGCCAATGTGTATCGCTTCCCACTCTTGTGACACTTGAGTTTTTTCCCTTGTGTTACTACCGCAGTCAGAATACCAGTATCTTAAATGCAAATACTCGGTGTATTTTTTTAAGATTTTATTTATCTATTCATGAGAGACACACAGAGAAAGGCAGAGACGCAGGCAGAGGGAGAAGCAGGCTCCTCGCAGGTAGCCTGATATGCTTCCTGATGCAGGACTCCATCCCTGCACCTGGGATCACACCCTGAGCTGAAGGCCAAAGCTCAACCACTGAGCCACCCAGACGTCCCCTTGGTGTATCTTTTTAGGCATCATGGCTCCTAACCCACACCTTGTCTAAAGAAGGTCAATAAATATATGTTGGTTTAAAATCAAAGACAGAGGTCAGGGCACCTGGCTGGCTCAAGTCAGTGCCGCATGTGACTCTCCATCTTGGGGTCCTGAGCTCAAGCCCCACTTTGGGCATAGAGCTTACTTAAAAATCAGAGACAGAGCAGACGGAAGAAAATGAAGAGGAAGGGAAAAAAGCACACTTAAAATGACAGCAATTATTGGCAATTTGCAACTGATTGCTTAGTTGTTAATTGCGACTCTTCAATCAGTACTCTTTGGAAGACTAATAGATTGTTTAAAATGCAAACTAATGTAAATTTTTGTCTTGGTCGGAGCTGGATATGCAGTTAGAGGGAACCAGCCTGGGGGACATGATATCTAAAATACACCTCCCTTTATTAGCTTCATCTGCTTCCTGGCTGGAGGAGCCCCGGCCACCAGAGGTTAGATGCCTGGACCTAGAGTCTGATCAATCTCGAGACCCCCTGGGTCAGCGTGACTGCAGATGCCAATGGAAGTGGCTGCAGATGCCAATGGCAGTGGCTGCTTGTGATCCCGTGGGTGGTGGAAAGGTTGTAATTGAAAGTACAAATGACATGTCCCACTCTTCCACTGTCTGGACCTAGAGCCCAGGGCTGGGGAGGGCACCATCTGTGAGGTGCGTGACTTCCAGGATCTAACAGCCTAACTCCTAATGATGTAGGAGAGACGTTAGGGTTCGAAGACCACGGCCAAGAAAGAGTTCTTGGGACATCTTTGGTGCAAAAAGTGGTTTTATGGGGATCCCTGGGTGGCTCAGCAGTTTGGTGCCTGCCTTCTGCCCAGGGCGTGATCCTGGAGTCCGGGGATCGAGTCCCACGTCGAGCTCCTTGCATGGAGCCTGCTTCTCCCTCTGCCTGTGTCTCTGCACACACCCCCCCCACCCCCCACCCCCCGCCCCGTGTATCTCTCATGAATAAATGAATAAATCTTTTTTTAAAAAGTGGTTTTATGAAAGCTCAGGGACAGGACACATAAGTAGAGAGCTGCTAGGGTCATGAAGGGTGGCCCATTATATACTTTCAAATTGGGAGGGGATTAGGGAGGGGGTGAGTCTCTAAGGAGTTTGGAAGCAGGGTTCCCAGGACCTGAGGGGGCTAGCTGTTTATTACCGTCTAATAAAACCTGAGTCGTGAGACCCTTCAGATGAGTATCAGTGGGTCATGTGGTTGGGGATGGTTGCCAACGCGTATCTTGGAGTTTAGAGATAAAGGAAGTTTCCAAAGGAATTTTTATATGTTCAAGTAGACTCACAGGATCCCGGGGGTGGGGCTAAGGTTACCTTTTGCTCTTGTAAAGTATCAACATGGAGGAAGCTGAGCTTCTAGAAGAATGTCACTCTGCCTCTTTCAAGGACTGGTCAGTGGGCTGTGGGATGTAAGGAAATTTAAATTTTCTTGTGCCATTGTTTCCCCGCATCGCAAAACCATGAAACCACTCTGAGTTTGGCAGCTAACCCACTGTGGGAGGGGTAACTCACTGCTGACACTTCACTCCTGGGGGCTCCTGACCTGATGGTGGGTGGGGCCCCTGAGCAGGATGAAAGGATCTCTGAACATCAGTAGCTTTGGCTTAAGAAAATTCTGGCTCCAGTGTGGGGGGACAGGGTGGAATTGATTTTGTTTGTTCTCGGTTTAGTTTCCAGCGTGAATTCTGCAGGCATTCTGTCCCTGGCGTCAGAAGCACCCAGGCTGGGTCCTTGCTGGCCCAGGAGACGCCTGCAGATCCCCGTCGCTCCCCATTTGGGAAAGCTGCCCTGCAGGTCTGGGGGCTTAGAGCTTCCCACAGACCCTGCTGGCTGCCTGGGGGTATGGGGGGCGGGTGAGGGGTGTGGGGGGGTGAGGGGGTGGGGTTCCAATTCTGCAGTTCTTTAGAGAAGTCTGGAAGGAAGGGGTGGAGAGACTTAGAGCCTTGAAATCCGATCTGTTTAGAGGTTGTTTTTCCTCTAAAACCAAATGGATCCCGCCCACCACCTGGCCTTCGGTGCCCTTCAAGTCCCGCAGTGGCCTGGGAGGAGCACCTCCAGGCTGTGTCCTCTGCTTCCCAAGCACTTGGGGTGGGGCCTGGGGCCCGCCCGCACTGTCCCTGTGACCTCCTCCCTTGCTGGTTCCTACAGTGCAACCACGTGAGTCAGCCACGGTGGAGGGGGGGGTGCCGCCTGGGCTGAGCCCCTGCCTTCCTGCTGATTCCCACCGGGCAGTGCACACAGGGGGCTCCCATGAGGGCTGACAGGGGATGGGGACTCTGTTTTAAATCCAGCGTTCAGAGACGCCGCAGACCCGGGACCCGGAGCAGCTCGGAGGCGGTGAATAATAGCTCTTCAAGTCTGCAATAAAAAATGGCCTCCAATAAAACTACATTGCAAAAAATGGGAAAGAAACAGAATGGAAAGAGTAAAAAAGTAGAAGAGGCGGAGCCTGAAGAATTTGTGGTGGAAAAAGTACTGGACCGCCGTGTAGTGAATGGGAAGGTGGAGTATTTCCTGAAGTGGAAGGGATTTACAGATGCTGACAATACTTGGGAACCTGAAGAAAATTTAGATTGTCCAGAGTTAATTGAAGCATTTCTTAATTCTCAAAAAGCTGGTAAAGAAAAAGATGGTACAAAAAGAAAATCTTTATCTGACAGCGAATCTGATGATAGCAAATCAAAGAAGAAAAGAGATGCTATGAGAAGCAGAGAGGTTGACTACAAATTTGGTTCTGGATGCTTTAGCAGCCAAAGCGAAAAGGCTGATAAACCAAGAGGCTTTGCCAGAGGTCTTGATCCTGAACGAATAATTGGTGCCACAGACAGCAGTGGAGAATTAATGTTTCTCATGAAATGGAAAGATTCAGATGAGGCAGACTTGGTGCTGGCAAAAGAGGCAAATATGAAGTGTCCTCAGATCGTAATTGCATTTTATGAAGAGAGACTAACTTGGCATTCTTGTCCAGAAGATGAAGCTCAATAATTGTTTGCGTTGCTTTTTATATATATTTATATATATATATAAAATCTGGGTCTTTGTTTTTTGGTTTATTAGTGTGAAGAAATAACATTCTAATGAAAATCAAGTTTGATATGTTTGTTTTGAAGTAGTATTGGGGGAGTTGTTGGGGTTTTTTGCATCTATAGCACTGGTTACTTTGAACAAATAAAAGCTTTCTGTAGTTGTTTCCTTTATCAGAAAAGAATATTTGAGACCATGGCATATTATCCCCCTGCATCAGAGAACACCTTTTCTAAATGTTGGGGGAAATCTTCATAGTTGTTACTCAGTCAGAATTTGTGTTTAACTCCTATATGCCTAAGGACCATTCTGGGTTTTTTGTTTATTTAGGGCTTTTTGTGTGTATACTTAAAAGTACATACATAAGTGGTTTTCTTTTCTTTTTGTTATTTTTGAAACATTCACCAAAACAAAAACAGCATTTTATAACCATGGATAAGGCCATGTTTCTGGGATGCTATCATTTTCAGCAGCTTAAGAAATAAATCACTTAAAGTTACATTGAAATTTTTCCTGAAGCCTTAACCTTTCAAATTTTGTAATTAATTGGACAATTTAAATATAATGTAGAGAGTTTAAATTGGACAATTTAAAAGCAGCCATATCAGAATCCATATCCCTAGTTACAGTCACATAAATGCAAGTTTATTTGCAAGATCCTTGAAAGGAAAATTTTAATCACCACCAACAACCTCCCCACCCAGAGGGCAAAACTAGATAAGTTTTGGTGTACTTTAGGTAAGCAAAACTTAGTTAAATGATATTTAAAGGTTCCTTCTAGTGAACCATTCCTTTTCAAGAAGTTGAAAACCCTTGTGCTGTATTGACTAAAAGGTCATGATTCATGGAGCGTCTAAGACTTCGTTCATGGGTACCTGATCATAACCAGGTGGTTAGAAATGTTTTGCAATTTAGCACCTGCTGGAATAAATGGGTGGACAGACTTCTATAATCCAAATTTTTGACCTGCATGTTTTTTCTTCACCCCAACTCATTCCTAACATGTAGGCTCAATCTTCTCAGTATTTGAACTACTGGTTCAGCAGAAACCAGGAAAAACGATAACTTTGTAGTCAGAATGTTATCCAACTGTATATTGTTTACTTTATTGTAAATACTGGTAAACAGTGGTCAATAAATAGTTTTATATTCCTTTAAAAAAAAAAATAAAAAAAATAAATCCAGCGTTCAGAGGCAAGTGTCAGAGTCTTCATCCTGATCCCAAATCTCTCTGATGCCTGCTAAGGAGCTAGGGTATGCACAGCCATCGTCCTGGGTTCCTGGCCGTGTTGGCACCCGTCACACCCACGGGAAAAAGGTGCAGCATGCGTGTGGGCACCTTGGTGTGAGGCTCTGACCTCACCCGTCTCAGTGCGGGCTCTCTTTCTCATGACCCCTCTCATCCCCTGCCCCTCCTCACCATCTGGTCACCCCTACTTCTGTCTGGTGGCGGCAGCCTCTCCCCTGTGTTACAGCTTGAAGCCAGAGGCCAGGGTTCAAACAGCACCTCGGGTTAGCTGAGGGGCTCTCCCCCCCACCCTGGAGCCCCAGGGCCAGGGGACCGTACAATTCCCGTGAGCTCTCATACTCTCCAGGCTGAGCAGACTTTGACCACAACCTCATCTTGGAATTCCAACAGCTTCGATCTTGACTTCGATTCCAACGCTTCGATCTCAAGTGTAGTGAACTTGATGTCTTTCTCAGAATTCCTTTATTCCTGACATGTACAGAGGCCAACATTTACCATGGCCTTCCCCCGTGCCCAGCACTGTGCCAAGTGCTTTCTGCATATTATCTCACTCAATCCCCACTATGACTCCAGAAGGAAGGTTTGGTTATCACCCCAGTGTTACTGATGAGCTGATTGAGAACAGAGAGGGCAAGAGCTGAAAGTCTGGCTAAGGGACCAGTCCTAACAACCCCTTATCATCTCTCGTATAGGATGATTTTCCTTTCTTTGTCCTGGATTAAAGCATTTACATTTTACCAGATCTGGGTCATTTGGATATTGATCTAGCACAGGAGTCAGCTAACTATGGTGTTTGGGCCAAATCTCATCATAACATGTTTTAGTAAGGGTTGGTTTTTCCCATTTTTTAAAAAAGATTTTTTTATTTCTTCATTTGAGAAAGAAAGAGCTAGAGCTGGAGCAGAGGGTTGGGGGAGGGGTAGAGGCAGAGGGAGAAGCAGACTTTCTGTGGAGCAGGGAGCTCAGTGTGGGGCTCGATCCCAGGACCCTGAGATCATGACCTGAGCCGAAGGCAGAGGCTTCATAGACTGAGCCACCCAGGTGCCCCATGGTTTTTCACATTTTTAAAGGGCTGTTAACACACACACACACACACACACACCGACTGGAACACTTAAAATGGTTCAGATGGTAACAGATTTTTTTCCGGCTGGGCCTTTCAATGCTTCAGAAAAATTGTAATGAAAACATAGCATAAAATTTATCATCTTAACCATTTTTACATGTTACAGTTCAGGAGTGTTGTGGTTTTCTCATGGTTATAAAATAGATCTCCAGAGGTTTTTTTTTTTTTTTTCTCCAGAGGTTTTTTTGTCTCTATACCCATTAAACAGCAATTCTCAACTTCTCCCCACCCCTGGTGAGCACCCTCTACCTTCTGTTTCTCTAAGTCATCTAAAGTGAAATACACTGTGTCGCCTGTTTGAGTCGGGCTTATTTCACTTTGCATACTGTCCTTATGTTTGTCCCCTGTTCTAGCACATGTAACATGTGACAGAACAGGGTTCTCTTCCTTTTGAAGCCTGAATGATATTCCACCGTGTGTGTGTAGTACATTGTGTCTGTTTATCCATGGATGGACACCTGGGCTGCTTCCACCTCTTGGCTACTGTGAATAATGCTGCTCTGAATATGACTGTGCAAATATTCTTTGAGATCGTGCTTCAGTTCTTTTGGATGTAAATGGATCTATTTTTGACTTTTTGAAGAACCGCCATACTGTTTTCCATAACGGGTGTACCCATTTGACAATCCCACCTACACTGTGCAAGATGCTGGCTTCTCCACATCCTCACCAATGCTCATAGTTTACAGGGGTTTTTGTTGTTTGTTTCCTTTGATTGTGACTGTCTTAATGGATGTGAGGTGATACCTCACTGTGATTTTTGACTTCTGTTTCTGATACTTAGTAATGTTGAGCATATGCATGTCAGCCATGTTATATCATCTGGGGAGAAATGTCTATGCAAGCCCTTTGGCTATTTTTTTAATTGGGTTATTTGATTTTTATGTTGTTGAGTTGCAGGAGCTCTTTACATAGTCTGGATACGAACTCCTCATCAGACAAGTAACTTGCAAACATTCTCTCTCATTTTGGTTGCCTTTTAAATCTGCAGGTGGTATCCTTTGATGCACAAAAGTTTTAAAGTTGGATGTCAACCCATGTGTCTGGTTTTGTTACTGTCACCCATGCTTTTGGTGTCATCCAAGAAATCATCACAAATCTAATGTCATGAAGCTTTTCTCTGGATTTTCTTCTAGGGGCTTTATAATTGGAGGTCTTAGGTTTAGCTTTTAAATCTACTTTGAGTTAATTTTTGTATGTGGTGTAAGGTAAGGGTCCACTTTTATTCTTTCGCATATGGATATCCAGGGACTGTCCTTCCCCTATGGGGAAGATGGTAAATTTCATGTTACATATACTTTAATACAATTTTTTAAGTAAAGAGGAAGAAGAGGGAGGAGGAGGAGAAGAAGGGACAACAGAGATAATATTTGGCCCACAGATCCTTAACTATTTTCTCTTTAGGCCTGGCCCTTTCCGAGCAGACTGCTGAGCCCCAAGCTGGTAGCCTGTAGCATCCTACTGCGCCCCTCAACACTGTTACATTATTGCTATACTGCAGCGAGCATCCCATGCTGTCTCTGAGTCCCTTTGGACCATGGCTCTCCTGGAGTGCACTTGCCAATTAAAACTCTGTGAATCATCCTGTGCATGAAGATGGAGGTGCCAGTGGGGATTCTAAAATCCTTGGCTCACCTTCGGGTCTGTGTCTCGGGAGGGCTGGCCCGTGGCCTGCGGTCCTCACTCTCCTGGCTGTGAGTTAAGGATGAAAAATTTTGGCCTTAAAATGGAGAAAAATGAAAGAGGGGAATGTGACTAAGGTTTCCTGAGACATTGGCAGGGAATTCTGAGGCTTCTTAGAAGGAAAACCTGGATGCCTGGGTGGCTCAGTGGGGGAAGCGTCTGCCTTTGGCTCAGGTCATGATGCTAGGGTCCTGGAATCGAACCCCGTGTCAGGCTTCCTGCTCAGTGGGGAGTCTGCTTCTCTCTCTGCCTGCCTGTTGTTCTGCTTGTGTGTGCTCTCTCATAAATAAATAAATAAATAAAATCTTAAGAAAAAAAAAAAGGGGGAAGAACCAGTATGAATCCCAGACAATGGGATGCCTGGGTGGCTCAGGGGTTTAGTGCCTGCCTTCAGCTCAGGGTGTGATCCTGGAGTCCCGGGATCGAGTCCCACATCAGGCTCCCTGGAGCCTGCTTCTCCCTCTGCCTGTGTCTCTGCCTCTCTGTCTTAAATAAATAAATAAATAAATTAATTAATTAATTAATTAATTAGTTAAAAGAATCCCAGGCAATATTACCATCTGAGCAAGTCAAGGAGCTCCCGGTCCTTTTTTTTTTTTTTTTTTTTTTTTAAGCTCCTGGTCTTAAGCTCAGGCACCCTGGATGTGTGAGCATGGGGCCAACATCTAATTTAACACCCTTCTGTGTCTCAGCTATGTACCCAGGTGGTGAACTCCCTGACGCCTGGTCTGGTTTTCCTGTTTCCAGAGTCTCCTCTGAGCATCTCACCGCACCTGGCCATGCCTGGCGGCTCTTGGCCTTTGCAAGCAAAGACCCTGGAGGGAAACAGGCTTCCAGGAAGAGTCCCCTTGGGTTAAGGGCCTTCTCTCTGCACTGCCTCAGGTAGGGATGCTGGAAGTGCCCAGGCCTGACTGCGTAGCTGTTCCTTCTCCGCCCTCCAGAAGCCAAACAGGCTTCAGCATCCTGCCCTGCTCAGTGCTGGGCAAACAGCATCAGGCTTCATTACTTCTCAGGGACTCAGAGGCTTCTCTCAGCCAACCCTCTCGCTTGAATGTCCCCGCCTCCCACAGAGGGAAGCCCTGGAAGCGCTCAGGGGGCATGGCCCCAGGGGGCAGGGAGGCCCAGAGCCCTGGCTGGGGCTGGGGTGGGCTGGGGGTGGCTCTGTGTGAGAAGCCAGCTCCAGGACACTCTCACCATCCAGCTGCTTTTCAGCCAGTCCCCTGAGGCCACCCTCCCCCTCCTTTCATTGTGCTGATTGGAGATTGTGTCTCTGAATAGGGCTTGATGTCCTTTTGAAATTATCTGTTCCTTTTTTCTCTTTAAAAAATTTCTCCTGCTTTCTCTATTTGGTTTAGATTGTCACTGTGTCCCTAACTGGTGAGGATGGTTAATGGGCCACTGGATGATGGGAATGATCATCACCATCACCAGTGGTCTTCTCTGAGGACAACCTGGAGGTGGGAGGGACAGTCTCTGGGGGACAAGACCTGGGAGACATTTTCTCTCCCGGGTCCCTGTCAAAGGGGAGCCTGGGGGGAGGCGGGGGCAGGATATCCAAACTGGAGCAGAGCAGGTGGCAAGGCTGAGGGAGCAGAGGAGCTGGGAATCCATCTGGGGAATGGGATGGCTGGACAGGGGGGCAGGTTCTCCACCCACCTGAGCTGGATAACCTCGGAGCCAGAAGCCAGGTGGGGAAGAGCCCTAGAGGCATCACGGGTGTCGAGGCTCCCTTCTGGGCAGCCAGGTGCTCTGGTCTGCTCTCTGAGACACCACAGGTAGCAAGACATGCCAGTGCAACATCAACCTGGTCCTCCCCGTGACCATCAGGCTGCATTTGTGCTCCTGCTTATGGGCCAGAGCTCTGCCTTCTTACAGAAAAAGCCAGCTGAAGGCAAGGCTCCTCTTGTGTGAGAAATGGTCCATCTGCTAGGGAGTGCCCTGTAAGAGCCCCAGGCCTGTAGGAAGGGGGAGACAAGCACCCTGTTCCACCCGACCTCCTGCCAAACAACAGAACACCCAACTGTGTGTCGCAAGAGTGAATCAATATTTACAAAGCAATACAAGGAAGTGTTTTGCATATGGTACCACTTGATCTCAGTAACCCCGAAGACTCAGGGAGCCAGGAGGCAAAGATTGAGCCTTGGCCTGTGGGTCCAGGAGTGCAGCAGTGCTTGGTGTCCAGGGAACAAGGTGTTGTTGAACGAAGGAACGGGTCTGCTAGGGCTCGTCTCTGTTCTATGATCCCGTGTAGGGCCCAGACCCTGGGAAGGCTGATGCCTGCAAATATGCTCAGGAGGGTTTTCTGATTCTGCTCTTATCTTCCCCGCTGCCCTCCCTGCCTTTCCAAGAAGGCATAGATTGATTATTTGAGATGCCAGGCATTTGCAAGCCTGTGATGGTGCCGAGCACTATTCTAGATGCCAAGCTTGAGTGAACAGAACAGATTGAACTCTCTGCCCGATGGAGCTTGTGCCCCAGCCAAGGGCATGGATGTTTGTCTGAGAGACCAGGTTCTGCCTAGACCTTGTCAGTCGTGTGCGGATCAGACGGTCTGGGGAGGTCTGGGAGCCCTGGGCCACTGTGCAGACCCCAATGGGCCCCGCTGTGTCATCTGGACCCTTCCTCCCCCGCTTCCTCTGTTCCATGCCCGTGGCTGCCAGTGTGGGCTCTCCAGCTGTCTGCTCTGGCCTCCTTCCCTGCCCGTGGTTAGCCCTCCGGAAGGGGATCCTAAACCAAGCTGGCCTTGCTAGTGTCTTTGCCACAGGGCCTGGCATTGAGGCTAAGAGTCTCAATCTGGGCCAATCTCTTGAACATGTGAAGAACCAGGAGCAAAGGCATTGTTATCAAAATATTATTTAATTTTTTTCACTCTGTGCACAGAGGGCATAGAGAGTCCATTGTAGAGCAAGGGAAGTAGAGGGGACGTGGACACAGAGATGAGGTGTGGAGAGACACTCCTGATATCTTCCCGTCCCAGAGTTTGTCACATTCCTGTGGCCACAGCTTCCCTGCTGCTGGGCACAAAGACAAAGCCTTTACCAGGTCGGTGACCTGTCCTCTCGTGTGTGAGCTGGCTCCACTTGGCTTCTGCTACTTATAACCAATTCATCCTCACCTTCAATGCAAACAAACTCTTTCTGTTGAGGGCAGAAGCAGCAGACCTACAGCTTCCTCCATGTTATCAGGTCTGGGAATGACAGTCAAAGTGGGGCCCAAGAGACCAGCGCTCACTGGGGATGCTCTGCTGCCCCACACCACCTCTCCTCCCATGCCAAGGCCCCAGAATGCAGATTGATCTGGATACAGAGTATGACCTTCCCCTAAATCATCATATCTTTGTTATACGATCAGGCTTTCTGACTCACAAGCATTTTTCCCCTTGCTCTCAGCCCTAGGAGGGAGTAAACACTGTGGTAAAAGAAGGGAAAAAAAGATGAATTCCTTTCTAAACTGTGGGTGCAGGGCACCTGGGGGGAGCTCAGTGGGTTGATTGTCTGCCCTCAGCTCAGGTCATGATCTAGGGGTCCTGGGATTGAGCCCCACGTAGGGATCCCTGCTCAGTGGGGAGTCTGCTTCTCCCTCTCCTGCTCCCCCTGTTCATGCTCTTTCTCTCTCTCGCTCAAATAAATCAATAAAATCTTAAAAAAAATAAATTGTGGGTACAGCAGTGGAGTGGCCATCAGTATTGATCACCGCAAGCTTAGCGAGAATCAGCTACAAGCTTAGCAAGAATCAGCTGCTGGGTTATAGACTTTTTAGAAAGGACAAGTGTGGTCCGTTGAGAGGGCTGCACATCAGCCACAGAAAGATTCTCTTTTTCCATACCTGCCTAGCTCCCACCTGCCCTCCAGGCCCCAGTGTTTCCTGGGAAGCCTTCCCCAAGGTTACATTGGGGAACTCCTTTCTGTCATAGCACTTTCTTACAGTACACATTTCACTATTTAAGTA
This sequence comes from Vulpes lagopus, assembly GCF_018345385.1. Lineage (NCBI taxonomy): Eukaryota > Metazoa > Chordata > Mammalia > Carnivora > Canidae > Vulpes > Vulpes lagopus. The sequence goes on along the minus strand of NC_054824.1, from coordinate 147,078,436 downwards.
CATATCTCTCCATGAGCTCCCAGAGAGTAGAGTAGCTCAGTACCTGGCGTGACGGATGTTCCACATATATTTATTCAACAAAGGACTGAATTTAGACATTAATTTAGAACTATCCACAAAGTGTCTATACCTAAACTTGTACAGGTAACCATATGTTCTGTGCTTCATCACATTACAAAGTAGACTCAGGTATGTGTTTAAAAGGCAGAGAAAGCAGGTAGGAGGACTCAAGTATCCCAGGATAACTAGACATTCCAGAACTTTAGTCAAACAAGACCCATCATTTAGGATTAAGTTAGACTTTATACAACAGAAACAAGGGCTCGTTCTCTGGTGTCAAAAGAGTCCAGAAAGATGCAGTTCTGGGCAGGCACGGCATCTTCATGAAGTTATCAGGAACCCCAAGCCGCTCTGGCTTTCTCCAGCACCTTCCATAGCATAGGCTCCCATTCCCAGGGTCACCGCATGGTTCAATAGGGCTGCAGCATGTCAGCCATCACATCTGCATTCCAGTCAGCAGCATAAAGGCAGAATGGCAAACACAACAGAAGGGCAACTTGCCAACTGAGTCTAGGCAGACGTCTTAAAAGTTGCACATAAAACCTCCTCTGCTACCTCGTTGGTCAGGAAAGCTCGCAAATGTAGACTTTAGCTGGGCGCAGTGCTGCCGCAAATAAACTTGGAGTTTTATAATTAGTGGTGAAAGGAGAACAAACATCATGCAGGAACCTGCAGTCTCTAAGCAAAACTGTTAGGAAGGGCCTCTTTTTTAGAAAAAGTGTAAAAAATCCACAGATCTATAGGCAGCTCGGCTTTGCCGTACATCCTGGCACCCTTTGATAGAGGGGCTGATGACCAATACTGTCCCACCCATGTGGAGAGCTGTGAGAGGAGTGGAAGGGTGGACCCTGTGCTCTGCTTCCGGCCTGTGCTCATCCTCTGTGCTTACTGGACACGACCTTGTGAAGAGTTTGTGGCACACAAACTGCACAAAGACTTTTTACCACGTGGGCACATCCAGCAAGGTGGGTTGGCTCAGCGCAGGTGGGTGCAAACACCCGTGGCCCCATACCTTCGGGGCCTGCTATAGGATTGGAAGCCTGGATGCTCTGCATTGCGGGCCCCCAGGGTCTCCAGGACAAGGAGAAAACGACCCTTCCCCTGGCCCTCAGACCCCCAGGGCGCAGGGTCCCCAGAGGCCGCACATACGGCTTCTTCCCCCAGGACATATGCAGAATCTCTAATCAGCACCTCCTCCAACGGCGGCTCGGCGGCTCGAGCTCCTCTGAGATTGGAAATGTCTGAATGTAGGACAAGTGTGAGAAGGGGAACGTGGGACAGTCATCGTGCGCTCTGGGCAGGCACCCTGGCCCTGGCCCTGGTTTTCTGTGTTGCTTTGCTAACGTGACTCAGGTGTCCATGTCCTCAGGCAGAATGGGAAGGGTAGTGACACCCACCTCGGAGGACTCAACGAGATAGTGTTGGTGGACGCATTTCATACAAAAGGTACTCCACAGAAGCTAGTTGAGTTCACGTCCGAGGAAACAGAATGGAGATAGATGGCCACAGCCATTGTGAGCACTCAACCCCCGAACAAAGCTCCCTGTGAAATTAGAGAAATTTGCAACCCTGGCATGTTGGCTGGGATCCCGGGAAGGGATGGGCACTTAGGGCGGCGGAGCCAGCCCCAGCCCCAGACAGCAGGCTCCGGAGGGCCAGGCGTGGGGAGCAGATTCACATCTTGTCCTGGGGATGCTGCACTTGGAATGACATTATTGATTCTGTGGTTCAGGTTGCCGAAGGGAGGACAAGGGGCCGAGTCTCGTTATGGAAAGCCTTTATGCCTGCTGTAATTTCTACTTAGAGAGGCATTTGGCAATTATTTTCGTCATCTCTACTTTAAAACAACCTCGGGGGATGCCTAGGTGGCTTAACAGTTGAGTGTCTGCCTTCCGCCCAGGGTGTGACATCCTGGAGTCCCAGGATTGAGTCTCCCATCAGGCTCCCTGCAGGGAGTCTGCTTCTCCCTCTGCCTGTCTCTGCCTTTCCCTCGGTGTCTCTCATGAATAAATAAATAAAATCTTTAAAAAAATAACAAAACAGCCTCAGTGCTAGGTATTTTCAGTTCTCAAAGGCAGGGGACAAAGGGTGCTGGCTGGGGAACAGGCAGCCCACAGAAGAAGTGAAGGGTGCACGGCTCCCAACTGTCAGGCTCACTCTTAACTAAGCAGACTCCCCCACCCTGCTCCGTGAGTGCCTGGGCAGGGCCTCTCCATCACCCATACAGAGCTCAGGTGGTCCCTCACAAGCACCAGAGAAACACAGGCACATGATCTTGAGCAATCATGTGACTGCTTTTCCTCGTGGCTCAAGGCAAGAGGTAAAAAGTGACCTTTCACAACCACATCCTGAGAGGATCTGCCTGCCAGCAAGTCCTGGGGCAGCGATGTTGGAGCTCTTCCGGGGATCAGATCCTGCAGATGGGCCTGAGGTGGGCAGGGCTGAAGTAGCCAGACAAAGCCTCAGTTTTCAGCACCTGAAAGAAACCATCACAGGAGTATGGCCCCCATGGGGTGGAGGGGGATGTCGAGGCATGGCACAGAGGTGAATCCAGGGGTGAAAGCAAAGGCTGCTCACACTTACATTGAACCTGTTGTGTGCAGGGCCTGTTCTCATTTCTTGGCAATGACTCTGGTAGGCGAGTATGATCATTACCTTCTGTTGCAGAGGCTCGGGCCTGAGCTCAGACAACCTTGCTCCCAATTCCTGGACCTTCCCTGTTCTCTGCCAAGCTGCATCTCGAAGTGGAACTGAGTGGGAGCCCGTGGAGCTCAGTGTGGGGCCCCGGGTTTCAGGACCAGTGCCCCTCCTCCAGGAACTCGTGCCCGTGACCACAGGAATATCACTGTCTGGCCCCAATACCAGAAGAGGAGCACTCTTGGCGTGTGCCCTACGGGGTGGGTCAGTTTTCAGAGGACAGGATGTTTAGTGAGCTTCTCTTGAACTCCAGTGAGAACATGGTGAACCCTCTAGGCCAATGGCGAGGGGAATTAGGAGGACAGGGCTGGTTGCTTTTCCTCCTTTGCAAAAGCCAGCAGGCACCTGAAATCAGCCCCCAACCTCAGGCCTGACCCTGACCCTTCCTTGTCCTGGGAATGGTTTATCGATTCCGAAGGACGCATTTAATTTCATTTCATTCCAACATCAGAGCATCTGCCTCTGCTCACTGAGGCAGAGCCCCTCCTCTCTTCCGAAAAAATCCCAAGTTAACAACGATCTTGCATTAAGGAGTTGACCCAGTATGAAAGCTGCCTGTGTGTGGCCCTGCTCCATAGGGGCGTTCCTGGACCTGGAGTTTTGGGAGGATTCCGAGGGGTCGTGCATATACACCTGCTACACGTTCATTAACAGCTGGCTGCTCACAACCACCTCCAGGCAAGCAGCTGGAGGGGGCATCCGTCCTGGGACAGGAAAGTTGCGGGGCCGTCCGACCCCCATGAGCCAGGTGATCACTGGTTCTAGTCCCTGGGGCCTTCCCTCCACCAGGTGCTTCCCGTGATGCTGGCAGCAAACAGGGCGGCAGCTGAGAGCCGCCAAGCGGAGCTGGCCGTGGCCGGTCACTTACACTCCCCAGTGCTGCCTGCTGGCTTCCAAGCTGAGGCACAGGTGCCCGCCCCTCCTGTCGGGACTCTGCCAAAGCTTTTGTAATATTTTAAAACAGCCATTGAAATGCCCGGTGACCAAATTTCCTTTGGAGATTGAAAAGTTGCAATTCGGAGGATGGCAGCATTCTGGAAGCTGTGACAGATTTGCTTTCCAGGGGCTGGGAGGGGCAGGTCCTCATAAAAAATAAGATTGATTATTTACTTGAGAGAGAGAGAGAGCACATGAGCGGGGGTGGAGATGTGGGGCTGATCCCCAAACCCCAAGATCACGACCCTGAGCCGAAGGCATATGCTTCACCCACTGAGCCACTCAGGCGCCCAAGAGCTCTATCTTTGTAAAAATGTCCATAATGGGGCACCTGGGTGGCTAGTGGTTGAGCGTCTGCCTTCGGCTCGGGGTGTGATCCCAGGGTTTGGGGATCAAGTCCCATATTGGGCTCCCCACAGTGAGCCTGCTTCTCCCTCTGCCTGTGTCTCTGCCCCACCCCCGTGTGTCTTTCATTAATAAATAAATGAAATCTTCTAAATCAATCAATCAATCAATCAATCAATCAATCAAAACAATGTCCATAGAGGCCTGACTTGCATTATCCGTATCCCATCCATTAGCAACAGCCATACAGAGTTTTGAAAGAGGTAAACCCAGAAGGAGAAGGAGTTAGCTCTTGGGTACCAGGAAAAGCTACAAATGTCACCTGGGCACCTGTGAAGGTGTCTCCCCATCAGTGACACCACCTGTTGCGCTCTGGAGAAGGGGATCCTGGTGAAAGGATCCCTCAGGCTCTCTCCTTTGGGAAATAGGAAGATTACAACGCAAATGGTTAATCCAAAGTAATCATCACTTACAAAGGACTCCCACACTGGGGACTCCTGGGTGACTCAGCAGCTGAGAGTTTGCCTTGTCCCGGGGTTGTCCAGGGTTCTGGGATTGAGTCCCTCATCGGGCTCCTCACAGGAAGCCTGCTTCTCACTCTGCCTGTGTCTCTGCCTCTCTTTGTGTCTCTCATGAATAAATAAGATCTTGAAAAAAAAAAAAACCAACAACCCAAAAGACTCCCACATAATACAGAGCTTTAAAAAATGTGAAATTAAGCCAGGAGCTGCCTTCAGACACAGGGAAGTGTGTCTAGTCCCCGCCTGTCCTAAAAGGCACAATCCAGCACTGCGTTTGGGTCAAGCCCAGTGTACACAGATGCTAACAAGGCTGATTTGCCCCTTTCCCTCTTGTACTGGAGAGTGTGAAGCTCTGAGTACAGGGATCCAGAAAGGAGCATCTTAACCCACTTAGGTGGTGGCCTCCTTTAGAGGGAAATGTGAGGCCAGGGCTCCAACTGGCCACTACCCTGAGAGGGAAAGCTCTTGTGCTGCAGACTATATACTGGTCATGCAGCCTCTGGCTGTGTCCCTGAGGGTCCTGCTGCTGTCAACTGCCTGCTAACACATCCTTCTAGTCCTTTCTCTAGCTGAGGGTTGAGTGCCACGTGCGCTAGCTCTGCAGGGTTCATTCACCCCAGGGCTGGAGCTCTGCAGCTGTGTGGGAAGGTTACATGTTTGCAGATCAGCATAGTAGGGGCAGAGTGACTTGGAAGCCACTTCATTTTTCACTTCATCAAACTCCCACTCACTGGGAAACTCGAAACCAGCGATATGAAACCTTTCTGGAGTTGTGACACCCTATTGTCACTCACTTTAGTTCATCAAACACCCACCCCTCTGAAAAATGCTGTGAGGTACGTATTTATTTTTAAGATGAAGGTGAACCAAAATTGAAAAAATACCTGAGAATTTTCTGGCACGGTAGCAAAAAGGAGGTTTACGGGAGGTGATTGGAAATCAGAGCAGGAAATCTGCACTCTGTGCAGAGGATACAGTTGTCCCCAAAAGTCGGCCTCCCTCCCAGCATGCACACCCTCGCCTTCCCTGGCACCCTCGCCTGCTCACTGCCCTGTAACTCCCTCCATGACGCCCCATGCAGGATAGGCCCTGACCCCTCACCCCTGCCCTGCACCTTTCTCCTTGCAGAGCTTGTTAACACCTACCCAACGCCAGCTCCACTGCAGGTGTGGCTCTTGTCGTCGTTGCTTTGGACAGGTGCTGATACCTGCTAGTTCCTTGTCGGCAGGAAAAGGTTAGCAGGGTTAACAGTGATGAGAATGAGTCCCTCCCAGGGATATGCTAATGGAGCCAGAGGGAATATCGCACCCGGAAGAAATTATTGCCACTGGAATTTCAACAGGCACAGAAACAGCTGGTGGGAGCTGGGAGAGGCATCCACTCCGCCTACGGTAATGCCCATCCTCCCGGTGCAGGCTTTGCTTTGGGACTGCGTAAAAGGCACTGGATGAGGGTCAGGTGACCTGAATCTGGTCCCGAGTCACTCTAGTTCAGCCAGTATTTTCTAAGCACCTGCTGTATACCTGGCATTGGAGTCCAAAGGTGAAGGAGACGAACCCTTTGTCCTCAGTGAACTCCTCGTCTAGCAGGAGGCAACAGATACCACGAAACTGCTCCCCCAGAGGTGGACAGACTGCTGAGGGAACATGAGAGAGAGGGTGATGAATTCTGCCTGGAGAAAGTTCCAGAGAATCTGTGTTTGCACTGGGCCTTTAGGAATGAGAGAGCTTTGGCAGCCCGAGAAACGGAGGGAGGACAGTGCGGGGGGGCAAGGCTGGAATGGAAGCACAAGAGGCGACTGCTGGGAAGTGGGTCAGATCACAGGGAGCATGATGAGGGAGGGGGCAGGACTGAAGCCAAAAAGCAAGGAGGGGGCCAGATGCTGAAGGGCCGCCCTTGCCTCGCTCATGAGTGGAGACGTGAGCCTGCACGTTGTGCGGAGCCATGTGAGGTTCTTTAAACCTTCGTGGAAAGACCCATTCAGGAGACTGCTACCTTCTCGCAGATGGTGATGGAGGGAAGGAGGGGCCGGCGAGAGGAGGGGACAACCCACAGCTCAGGTGCCTCCAGAGAGAGGAGAGGAAGTCAAGAGTGACACATGAGGTGTCTTGTACACGCTGCTCAGAGCAGGAGCCTTTGGGAAACAGCGAGCTTGGGTGGGGGCTTGGGGGTGCGCAGACTAGGGCACCAAGTGAAGGTGGTTGCTGACCACTCTGCAGAGGTCTCTTCTCCTGCTTGTGATCTGATCGTCTTCAGAGGACACCGAATCTGCTGTGCCAGCCCCGTGTCCATCTCTGACCCTGCTCTTCTTCCAGTGCTGCCGTCTCTTCTGCTAGTCAGCAGAAAATCTTCCTACCGGCAGGGAACTAGCAGGTATCAGCTCCTGTCCAAAGCAATGACATGCCTACAAAAGTCACCTCTGGGCAGAGCTGGAGGGCACAAATATTTGGGGGGAATAAGGCCATCCATCACGATGGTGATCACAGTGTCTATGATTGGGTGTTAATAGGGGTATTGCATGCAGACGGGTGCAAGGCAGATGGTATGGAATGAAGAGCCTCTGGGACAGCTGCGCCATTAGCCAGAGGCCAAGCCACATGGAAGCTTCTGGAAGCTCAGCTCCCTCTTGAGTACAGACCTACCTCTTTATTTTCTAGAAGTTAAGCTACCCTCCCTCTATTTATCTTTTCCTTTCCCCCTTTCTCAAGTAATATCCTTACCGGGGAAACTAATTATTCTTCCAAAGAGAACTTGTGACTTCCTTCTTGCTTATTTCAGCACAAACATTGTTGAACCAAAACCAATGTTCGTTTATGAATTAGATCCCAGTTGCAGAGATAAAGTAGTTTGGGAAATGTTTGGGTGATTAGGAATACATCTCAAAAACCCTAGAAATGTGAACAATCTGTGACCTAGTAGCCCCACTTCTTAGAATATATTTTTAGTATATGTGCTGCCGAAGCAAGCACCCCACTTCTTAGAATGAAGCCTAGAATAAGAGTGGGTGAGTACATAAATATGTGTGTACAGTATCTCTAATCTGGCTTACTGTAGTAAACAACTAAGAAATAACCTGAAAGTCCCCAAATAAGGGATTAAATATAACCATGACAATGATCCATATAATGGAGTTTTTGGAAAATTAATTCATTAAAAACAACAACGTAGATCAATGTTTACTGACTAGAAAGCGAGAAAGATGTTCAAGATTTATTAAAAATAATAGATTTGTGTAAACACATTATGTGAACTTTTTAATAATACTATCTGGAAACCAAAATCAAGAAAATGTAAATAACAATTATCTGAGAGCACAGTGGCAGGAATTTCTGTTGGTTTGATTATTTTTCTTTCTGGTGTACCCTGTATCTGATGTCCCACACACCTGTTGACTCCACACTGCCACACTGGTCTGAGCCACCGTCCTGCCTCCCCTGGGTCTCTGAAGGACCCTCTCGGCCAGTCTCCTGGGGACCAGCCTCACCCCAAAGACAACAGCCTCAACGGTTCTTTTAGACTGTGTTACTTTTCCTGTCAAAATGCATGGAGTGGTGCCACTCTGAGTGCAGAGCCAAATCCCAGTGGTGACCTCTGGGGTCCTGCTTATCCGCCTGGTTTCCTGTTCCTGCTCTGCCCATTCGCTCCCTCCGCTACAGCCACTCTGGCTTCTGCTGCTCTGACCACACGGAAGTCCTGGCCCTGCCCTAGGGCTCTTGGACTAGCTGTCCCTTTGCTCCCTTTGGATCTGCTCAGACGCCCCATCACAGGCGAGGTCCTGGAGGCCGGTCCGGAGCTGGAGTCAGCATGCAGGCCACTTATTGCGGAGTGTCTGGGGCCGTATCCCACGGTGGGAAGGAGACAGACCCATGAAGCCGTCGGCAACCCCGAGGGGGGCTCTGAAGCTGGCAGGCCTTTCAGAGCTGTCCTGAGCTAGGATGAGGGGCCAGGCCATGCCATCCCTGATTCCACCCACTAGCTGTGTAGGGGGCCCCACAAATATTTGGGGGAATAAGGCTATCCATCCCGATGGCAATCACAGTGTCTGTTATAATCTATCTCCATGTGCTCAGAGCCATCATTGAAGTTTGGGGAGCAGGTCGTCCAGAATCCCAGGGGCTTTTGCTGGAGAAACTTTTACGAAGAAGGTTCTGGGGAGCAGCTCCAGTTCTTGACATTGCCGACTGTCTTGGGACTAGAAGTGGCCTTCTATCCAGTCTAGATTCTCCTTACCCACAGTGGCACGTCTGCTGCTCCAGGTGGCTTACCTGGCAGGGAGACCCAGGCCTTTATCTCGGGGAGATCAGCTCCCTTGTCATGGTGCCCTTCTCAGCCATAGCTGCTATTCTTGTCCATTAGCTGTCAACATTGGACGAGGGAAAGCCAGGGCTCGCCCAGATGGGTCGCCTGTGTGCCGGACGTGTTCACTCTTGCCCCTAATGTGTCAGAGCATCCTGCCTCCTCTTGCTGACACACGTGCGTTTCCAGTGCTGACGTGATGTCTGCTGTGCGTTTGGCACACAGCGCCTGGGCCTGCCAAACAGCAGCCCGAGCTCAGAGTGAAGAGGGACTTTCTTTGGGTCCCTTGGTGGAAACACTTCTTTTGAAACCAGGCCTTCTCAGCTACACAGACAGGCGGCACAGACCCCCTAAGTGGGTCACGGGGAGTGGTGGTGAGCAGAGTCTTTCTGACTCCCAGCTCTTGGGTCCCAGATAGAAAAGGTCTGTTGCCATCCTCACAACCGCCTCCACGGTGATGCTTCAGCGGGGCCTCATCAGCTATCCCTCTGACGGGGTGGTCTGGTATAGGTGTCATGGTCACGTACCTCCTTTGGCACCTCTTTCACTGTAATATGGATCCCTTGGTCTGCAGGCCTCTGTGCTGGTAGAGTGAACACGGAGCCCTTGGATGCCGGTGCCAGTTGAAGACCTACATGGAGGAAAGGCAAAGCCATCCTTGGAGTATCTGTCTAATTCTTGCAAAATTAATTACCGAAAAAAAAAAAAAAGGGAACTTAGTGAAGTAGAACAGGGCTGTACCTCTCCAACAGTGCAGTCCATCGCGACCACTGAAAAGTGTGTTTCAGAACATGATCTATGCTGTAATGTGAGAAAAGCTGCTGACACAATCTTCTGTACACAAAACAACCCATACAACCTGATGTTATAAGTCTACGTGGGCAGGAAAAGACATTCAGTACGTGGGCACTTGTCAGACTCTGTGTGTGTCAGGGTCCCGGCCCTGTTCTTACACATCGGGTTGGCTATATGTTGAAGTCATAACACCCACTAATCATTTATGTGTCACAAACTTAATGCAGACATCCCCAGTCTGTTGTCTCTTCATTTGCATAAAAGTTTTAAATGTTAAGATATTCAGATCTGGTCATCTTTGCCTCACTGGTTGCTTCTCTCGTTTGAAAGCCATTAAGATAGTCATTCCTGCACAGACCTAATAAATACTCCATTTTCTACTAGTATTCTAAACAAAAAAAATCTAATGGCTAGTCCTTGCAAGGCAGCTGGGTGGTCCTCTCAGGGGTTGAGACCTAAGAGAGAACTCAGAGTTGGTCTCTGTGCCTGCAGGCTGTGCACAAGCAGTGGTGGCTGGGTTAGGGGCCAGGCCATTGGGCCCACGCATGGGCTCTGTCTCTCCCACGGTGGCTACTCCACTCACATACGTGCCATACTAGCCCTGGGGTGGCTTTAACCCACCTGGTTATTAGTATTTCTTTGGTGGGTGCTATCTCGGGGGCATTAACCTGCAAACAGAGGATCTTTGCAAAGCACACCCACTCCCATATGTCCATGCAAGTGCCTCTACCACAGATTTCTTAGTCCTAATCTTCAAATTTTTCTCTTTCAAGGCCCTTGACCAAGCCACTCACCACTACTCATGAGTCCTTGATTATTCTAAACCCAGCCGCTTCTTTTTTCACATGAGATGGATGACATTCACTGCTGGAAGTTCTGGCCATTGAGAGGATCTCCGCCTAGCATTGTCTTTCAAGGTCATCCCTGAATTATAGGGTGGTGTAGCTGGCTAGCATCCATTTTCAGCATATACCTGCATATCAAGCCACCCCTTCTGTGAGCCATGCTTAGGAATTTTCCTTCTCTGTTAACTGGGTCCTAACCAGCTATCCAGAGAGCCACAGGGAGCCATGGGAGGGAGCTCAGGCAGAGGTGCTCGGGCAGTAGCGATGTGTGTCTGGGCCGCCAACTAGTTTAGATCCTATATGCCCTTCAGCCCTGCTCATGAAAATCCTGGATTTACCATTTACATTTTATGGTGCACCGTTTTGGGACCACCTGACCTGATGATTCTAGTGGCTTAGATGGAACCCCACTCACAATGAGCCGTTCTGGCTGCCTGGCCACTTGTCCCATGGTCAGGGATCTATCTCTGGGAGGGTCTAATCGATGGCAGAAGCTTTCCAGAAAGGGATTGAATTCTCTGCTGCAGATGGCATGGCCTTGCTCCAGGATCCTGGGGATCTGCATTGTGATTCCCCCACAGGGATGTGTCAAAACTTCCGCTGACACCTCTAGTAACACAAGGCCAGCAGGATCATATGGCCCAAGCGGTAGAACCACTCACACTATACCCTGGATGTTCTCCACGGAGCCCTCTCCTACCCTTGGCCCTGATTAAAGTGGACAGGCTTCCATGTCACCTGGTATGTGGGTTGAAGGGATATTCCCAGGTTTGGAATATGCTACCTGTAGATCTCAGAGGCTTACCAGGTGTTGGACTTCCTTCTCTGTGATGGGAAGTGCAAGAGCCAGTAACATATCCTTTACTGTGGGGGGGATGTCTCAGCATTCCCCAGACCACCAGACTCCTAAAAATGTTGCTGACACTGCAGACCTCTGAATCGTCGATGTCTTCCTCCCGTTCTCTGGGATCGTGTGTTATGGAGGTCTCTAATGCACTAGTCACTGCTTGCTTAGCTGGTCCAGTGAGCATGATGTCATCATTACCCAGCCAGTCCAGGTCTGTATTATGCCAGGAGCAGGAGCATTAACATAGCCCTGGGGCAAGACTGTAAACGTATATACGTTGTCTGTTCCGAATGAATTGACTGTTCTGATCCTCTTTTTGGTAGGGATGGGAAAGAATACACTCATTGGCTCAGTGGCCACATATTATGTGCAATTATGTTAATTTGTTCTAGTGAAGATCATGTTCGGCACAGCAGCTGCAGATGGGGCTCCTGCCTGGTGGACCACAGTAATCTCTAGTCATCGTTCAGGGTCTGCCTGACTTGTGCTGGGTGCAGACTGGAGATCAACGGAGACATGATAGGGACCACCAGCCCTATACCCCTTAGGATCCTGAATCGCTTTTGCAGTTTCTTTTCATGAATCACTTTCAAACCCCCCCAACTCCCCAGAATGCACTATTGTTTCTAATTTACTATCTTGGCTCACAGGGGCAGGTGTGGCATAAGAAAAGCAGTTTTAGGGCAGCCCCGGTGGCGCAGTGGTTTAGCGCTGCCTGCAGCCTGGGGTGTGATCCTGGAGACCCGGGATCGAGTCCCACATTGGGCTTCCTGCATGGAGCCTGCTTCTCCCTCTGCCTGTGTCTCTGCCTCTCTCTTCGCTCTCTCTGAATGAATAAATAAATAAATCTTTAAAAAAAAAAAAAAAAAAGAAAAGCAGTTTTAAAGGCCCTTCTGCCAGATAGCTTTTATTCCACAGGTGGAAACCCCAAGATATGTGCATTCTAATTATATATACAGGGGCTGGGGAAATGACTACCTGCTGGGCCCATGGACCTAAGTGGGCACACAGGGGGCAGCCCTGGGCTAGCCTCCACTTATGGACTGGCACCCAGGTGCTCCAACTGTAGCAGGGATGCTAAGTATGATGATACTTGAGGTCTCTGACTCTCAACTCAGACTCCTGTCCAACAGTCCTGGAAAGGGTAGTCCCTGTTCTCAACATATGGCTAGCTGAATAAATGCCATGGTTCCTTTTAGGGAAAAACCTGGGAAATGCCCACCACATGCATCATCATGGTGTTAAAGAGCACTCCTACTTGGGGACCTGAACCCTCTTTCAATCCATGAGTTCTGGATCTGAAAATTAGGTCCTTTCTGGAAACTGAGCAAAGGATTGTGACTTTTTATTGCATTGGCTCATCTTCTTACCAATCATCCACTTTTTAAAAAAGATTTATTTATTTTAGAGAGAGCAGGGGGAGGGGCAGAGGCAGAGAGAAAGTTGAGCAGACTCTGAGCTGAGTGTGGTGCCTGAAACAAGGCTCGATCCCACCACCACCCTGAGATCATGACCTAAGCCAAAACCAAGAGTCAGAGGCTTCACCGACTGTGCACCACCCACGCGCCCCTCTTGATCTTTAAATTCTTGATTGCTTAGAACTGTGCCTGGCACAGAGTAAGTGTGCAGCACATTTGAAAATTGAGGACAGAGAAGGAGATTGGCATCGTGAGATTTAGGAGGCATCTGCTCTACGGTTGAAGGCAGCATTGCCAGGCTGAGGGACTTGAAACGGAACTGTTCTGTGTCTGTTTCTTATCTGTCAAACAGATAATAAATACTTGAGTATTAACAGGTAATAAATACTCCTCTTAGTGACCTCATGGAAGGACTTCAAGAATAGATGACTCCAATGCTATCCCTACCAAAATCCCAGCTGCCTTTTTTGCAGACATTGGCAGCTGATCCTAGAATTCATATGGAAATCCAAGGGACCCAACATAGCCTGAATCACTACCCCCACCAACAAAAGAACAGTTGGCACTCTCACACTTGCCGATTTCCAAAGCTACTACAAAGGTACAGTAGTCAAGATATTGTGGTGCTGGCATATGGATAGACATATAGGTCAATGGCATGGAATCTAGAGTCCACAAATACACCCTTACATATGGTTGATGGATTTTCCAGAAGGGTGCCAAGAATTCAAAAGGGAAAAAATAGTCTTTGCAACAAATGGTTTGGGAAGAACTGGATATTCTTATGCAAGAGAATGCAGTTGACGCCCTCTATCAAACCATATAAAAATTAACTCAAAGTGGATCAGAGACATAAATGCAAGAACTAAACTATAAAACTCGTAGAGGAAAACACAGGAATACATCTTTATGAGCTTGGATCACGATTAGTTTCTTAAATATGTCACCAAAAGCTTAAGTGACAAAAGAAAAAATAGATACATTGGCGTCATCAAGATTAAAACTTGTATGCTTCAAAGGATGTCATTAAGAAAGTGAAAAGGCAATCCACAGAATGGGAGAAAATATTTACAAATCATATGTCTGATAAGGGACTCATATCTAGAATATATAAGGACATTTAACAACTTGGTAGAAACAAACCCCAATTTAAAAATGGACACAGGCTGGGGAGCCTGGGGGGCTCAGTTGGTTGAGCATCCAACTCTTGGTTTTGGCTCAGGTCATGATCTCAGGGTGATGAGATCCTCTGCGCTGGGCATGGAGCCTGCTTAAGATTCTCTCTTCCCCATCCCCTCGGTCCCGCATGCTTGTTCGCTCTCTCTCTCTCAAAATAAAATAAAAATAAGAGTCTGAATCTTTAAAAAAAAATGGGCATAAGCTTTGAGTAGACATTTTTCCAAAGAAGATATACAAGTGCCCAATAAGCACATGAAAAGATGCTGAGCATCGTTAGTCATAAGAGAGATGCAAATTGAGACCACAGCGAGGTACCACTTCACCCACTAGGATGGCTATGATGAAAACAAGGAATGAAAACAAGTTGGGGAGGATGTAGAGAAACCAGATCTCTCACACTGCTGGTGGGACCGTGAAAGGGAGCGACTGTTTTGGAAAGCAATGTGGCACTTCCTCAAAAAGTTAAACATGGACTTTCCATATGACCCAGAAATTCTGCTCCTACACACACACCCGAGGGAATTGAAAACCTATGTTTTAAGAGAAAACTTAAATATTCAGAGCGGTGTTATTCCTAATACTCAGAAGGTGGAGACAACCCAGATGTCCATCAACTGAAAAATAAACAAGATCCATGTGATAGAATATTCTTGAGCTATCAAAGGGAATGGGGCACAGATTCATCCTACAACATGGATGAACCTCAAAAGCATGCTAAGTGAAAGCAGCCAGACACAGAGGCCAGGAGTGTGTGACTCTGGGTGTATCAAGCATCCAGGATAGACACATTTACAGAGATAGAAAGTAGCCTCGTGGCTGCTGGGGCATGAGAGAGGGGGGTGGGGATGGGAGAGCCTCTTTAGGGGCTCAAGTTTCTTTTTTAAAGTGATGACAATGTTCTAAAATTACAGAGTGGTGATGGTTGCACAACTCCAAATATGCTAAAACCCACTGAATTGTACACGTCTAAAAGAATGAATTTTATGGCATAGGAATTACATCTAAATAAAACTGCTTTAAAAAAAAAAAGGTAAATGACACAATGAGCTGTCTCTTGAATCAAGAAGTGGAGGCTGGACTCGTTGCAAACCTCAGGGTGACAGAGACCTGCAGGGTCACAGGGCAGCTTGCACCTTGTCCACCCTGTTCTTAGCGCAGCCAGTGGCGCCCCTGTGACCCTGGCACTGTGCCTGCCATTCCAGCAGGTTGTTCCATGGCATTCAGAGCCTGAGTTAGCCAGCGGCCATGTGCACTGCCAGCTCTGCTGGGTGCCTCCCCCGCAGGGCCAGGCTCTGCTGAGGTCAAACAGCCCACTTGGGGGTCCTCGGTGCTGGGCCTGGAATGTGTCCTCCATCTGCATCCACAGGACTCCCCTGATCCTGCAGGCTCTTTATCCCCCACTGAGTCACAAAGGGCACGCACTTGCCAAATCTGGTGGATCAAACATACCACCAGGGTGATTTTTTTTTTTTTAAGATGGATTCCTGAGGCTCACCTTGAATCAGGAGGTCTGGGTGGGTCTGGGAGTCTTGAAGCTCCCCCAGGTGATTCTCATCATCAGCCAGATCTGGGCACCTTTGATCCAGTAAATTCACCCTCCCACCCAGGGCTACGGCATCCCTGCCAAGCGCTTGACTCAGCCTTTCCAAGGAGCGTTCCCTGGCTCGCCTCGCCTCAGTGCGCTGCTCCACCCACAGGCTCACCACCCTCCTCCTGCGCACCCTGCACTGCTGTCACCTGTGTGGCCAGCTCCCCCGCCCCCAACTAGACTAAAAGCCCTTTGAAGAAGGGGACTGTGTGTTATTTAATGTTTTACCCCCAATTCCTGACTCACAGTAAGGGCTCAATATATTTGAGGAAGGAAGGAAGGAAGGAAGGAAGGAAGGAAGGAAGGAAGGAAGGAAGGAAGGAAGGAAGGGAATCTAATAGTCATTGTTTGAATGGGGTGACCGTGCTTGCAAATCATTTGGTAGTGATGATATTTATCTGGATATTATATAAAAGCAATTAGAATTTGATGGATGTATCAGTTCTGAAGATCTGGCTGGAAGCTAGCTGCCTGCTCTTTGGAGGAGCTGGTCGAGCTGTTCTCACAAGAGCAGCATTTAGGAAGATGGACCATTTACTGGAAGAGTTTGATGTATGTCCGAGGACCAAGAATAAACTCCAAACCAGACTTTGTTGCCTATAAGTCCCAAAGGAGAATAGGAGCTGACCGTTTCTCAAACCTGGGAGGACTTAGGTCTACCCATTCATCCAGCCAAGGGCAGGTTCATGTTCTGGGGGGCCCGAAGCTCAAACAACTTTGGAGGGCCTCCTTAAGAAAGATCTTGTTTCTCTAACACCCACAAACCTGCAGCGTCAGGAGCTTAGGACACACTCATTTTTGTGACCCTGCTCGTTTGTGACACACCAGGTGAGTCTCCGTGGTGGGGGGTGGGAGTCCTGGAAGTCATTCCCATGCTGGATAGCTGATAAGTCAGCTATACACCTTCCATGACATATACCACACAGATAAGTCCCCGCAGCCCATACTAATGTGTTCCCAGGGCATCTTCCTCCTAGCTGGATCTCCTCCTGCCCACTGCCGCTCCAGTGTCACTTGATGTGAGGGGAAGGGGTGGGGGGGAAACTAGAGTAGAGACAGAGGCTTCAACTAGTTAAAATAGCTTACTTTTGAAATTTCTTTTTAAATAAAAACATATAACCAGGGGACACCTGGGTGGCTCAGTGGGTTAAGTGTCTGCTTTCAGCTTCAAGCCCCAAATTGGACTCCCTGCTCAGCAGAGTCTGCTTCTGCCTCTGCGCCCCGCCAATTTGTGCTCTATAATAAATAGAATCTTAAAAACAAAACCAAAAAACCATATAACCATGAGAGCACATAGTAGGACTGCTCCCAGAGCCTCAGAAGGGGCTAGTGTGAAGCAAGGGTCCCAAACTTAAAAGCGAGAGCTGAGGCTTAAACTCCTGTGGCCTCACAGTCAATGCTTCTGTGCGGCCAACAAATGTTTGCTGAGCACCTATTACGTGCCGGGTGCTGTTTCCAGGAATGCAGCAGTCCACAAATAACCCATGTCTCAGACTTCATGATGCTTACATTCTAGTCCCACTAAAGCAGATGTGTCCCCTGGCTCTGGACAACAGGCACCACAGACGTATCGGCTCCCGCTGCCTGATTTGGAATAAACATTTCTGGAATGGATAAACAAACAGTAGCACGAACGGAACATTTCAGAACCAAAGACTGTCATGCGACCGGGATTCAGTATGACAACAGCGAACGGTAGTACAAATTACAAAGTGGACTCAAAAGCCAATGCAGGGGCACCTGGGTGGCTCAGTGGTTGAGCGTCTGCCTTTGGCTCAGGGCATGATCCTGGGGACCTGGGATCGAACCCCGGGTCGGGCTCTCTGCTCAGTGGGGAGCCTGCTTCTCCCTCTGCCTATGTCTCTGCCTCTCTCTCTGTGCGTCTCATGAATAAATAAAATCTTTAAGAAAAAAAAAGCCGATGCAGGGTTATAAGGGTGGTAACGACACGGGTGTGGCCCTGGGTTTTCTAGGACGCAGCAGGACTATTGTTCTGACATGCGTCGGCACTGGCAGGTAACCAGCGATTCCTCCTTCTTTCTGGAACTAAATTGGCACTCTAGCTAGTACACCTCCAGGCCAGGCCCGCCTCAGTGCTGAGAGGTGAAGACGGAAAGAGACAAGAGAGAACCTGTCCCCTCTCCGGTGTGGCCGCTGTGTCCTCTGCTTCTGCCCCCACCCGAGCCTCCGGCCCCCAGCCCCTGGCAGGTGCTCGGCTGTCCCTCAGCACAGGCAGCCTCGTTCTCCCCGCGGACCCCTCCTTCTCAGCAAGGACATCTGATGACGATGCCCACTGCTTCCTGTTACCGCACCTGCAAAGTGACCTGCGTCTGAGTCCTCCGTCTGTCCTGACAGTCCTGGCGACATCGGACAGCCCCAGCTCCTCGGCTTGCTAGCCCTGTGACCCTGAGCAACCGAGGCAGCTGTGTCGGTCTCTGTTGAAAATTGGTCCCCACTTTAAAATGGGGATAATATGGATGTCTATTTTAGTGGGTGGTTGTGGGCACTGTAGGAGATGCTGGGTGTCAGGCTCAGCCCTACACTGGACATGGGATCTTTTCTGTCAAGGTGACTGTTCCTGCTGTCCTCCTGCCAAGGGGTGCCCCTTGGGGTCCTGTGTGAGGGTCTCTTCCTCCGCAGGGGAGGGTGTGTGCCCACCTGCTCTGGCTTCCCTTCTTACCCCCTCTTCATCCCAGTGACTCCATGGCTTCTATCACCACCCAGAGCTGGAAACAGGTGCCCCATCTCCCATGGGCTCTGGACGCACCATCCAACCACCTACGCTGGCCCCCTCTCCCTCCCCGCAGGCCCTCCAAGTCCACGTGTTCAAAAACAAGCTTATCATCTTTCCCCACAAACCGGTTCTGCCTCCTGCTGCCCCTTTGGATGAACAGATGCCCCTCTTGGCCTATTCCCCCAGCTAGAAAGAGGTCTGCCTCCGTGTCTCCCTGGCCAGTGGATGATAGGCTTGGTGCCAGGCCTCAGGTCAGTTCCCTGGGCCTCCTCAGGTCTGTTCCCTAGGCCTTAGGTCTGTTCCCATCACCTCCAGCCTCGTCCTTCACCAGCCTCTGGCTTCCAAACTCCCTCCCTCCCCATGGGATGAAGCCCAGACTCTGGGGCCAGTGGGCTGGGCCTGGAAGCCAGGCTGGGCTCCTTGTAGCCTGTACTCACCTTCCCTGACTGTCCCCCTCTTCCCTCCAGATGTGCTCCCCTGCTTCCAGTCCCCGAAAATGCCCAGCTTTTGACCCCGCCACTTGCCCTGACCGGGACAATCGTGTGGCAGGCACGATGGTCAGGATGGGAGCCGGCTTCCCACAGCCCTGTGCTCGCTCCTGTTGTGACACCCCTGCCTGTGTCCAGGGCCCACCTGCCAGGCTCCTGCCAGCCCCCACATGGCTGGAGGGCAAGTGGGAGTCTCTCCTGTTGGATCTGTCTCCCCAAAGCACAAGGCACCAAGGGACATGATGGCTGGCTGAGTCAATGTCCCGCTTCCATGGCAGCCAGGAAAGCAGGTGCCCAGTGTGCGAGAATCTTCTAGAGCCCTCTTTGTTGGTATCTTAGCACCCACTGCAAACATTCTTTCCCAATCATGAGCCTCAGGCTCCAGGAAGGAAGTGGGAATAGGTGGAGGCTTTCCTTAGAGGAGACCCTGCGTTCTCTTCTCTGAGTAACCACTTCCCTTCCTCCTTATTCCATCTCCCGGACTCCCAGTCCTCATGCTCTCACCTACTTTTCCTTCCTTCTGTCTCGGTGGAGGAGGGGGTCCCTTCTCCCAGCCCCAGGTAGCCCCTCTCCCTGTGGGGACCCTTGATCCCAGGCCTCTCGGGAACTGTGGGCCTCCACCTCTCCCTTTGTCTTCACCTGTAATCTCCCCACCCCATGGTCCAGTTCCCTGCATGGTGGGCCCCTGCCTCTTCCACCCTGAAACACCTTCCCGCCCCTTCCTCCAGCCGCCCCACACTCCAGCCGCCCCATTCACCTCTCTTTACCAACAGACTCTTTCAAAAAGGACTTCCTAGTGTCAAAAAGACAAGTGACAACAAGGGTTGGTGAGGATGTGGAGCAAAGGGGACCCCGCACTGCTGGTGAGGGTACAAACTATAGAAAGGATGGAAGCATCTCAACAAGTGATGACTAGAACCACCACATGACTCAGGAATTCCACCTGCAGGTATTTATTCAAAGGAAACCAAATCACTACGTCAAAAAGATGTCTGCAGCCCCGTGTTCAGGGCAACAAGAGTCACAACCACCAAGACGTGGAGACACCCTGAGTGTCTACTGATGAGCGAGTGTGTGAAGAAGACACATGTGCACGCACACACGCTGGAATATTACCAGCCGTAAGAAAGAAGGAAATCCTGCCATTTGTGCCAACATGGGTGGACTTGAGAGTGTTGTGCTAAGTGAACTAAGAGAAAGACAAATACAGCAGGATATCACTTTGGTGTGGAGTCTAGAACAAAACCAAACCAAACCTGAAGTCACAGCGTAAGAGACCAGACGCGTGGTTACCAGAGGCGGGGGTGGGGGGCAGCGAGAGGAACCGGGTCAGAAGGTCCAAACTCCAGGCTGAGGCAGGTAAGCGGGCAGGGGCGAGGATCTCAGAGGTGACACTGCTGTCGAGTATCTTTGCACTTTGCTAGGAGAGTAAATCCTAAGTTCTCATTACAAGGAAAAAAGTTTTTTCTTTTTTTCTTTCTGTGTCTGTATGAGAAGAGTGGTGTTCCCGTGCTGTGGTCACTGTTTTGCACTGTGTAAGCCAGGTCCTCGTGCGGCACACCTCACAGGCGTGGCGGCGGGCCCATCACGCTTCAATAACAAAAGAAACCAATCGAAAGGAAGGAGAAGCAAAAAAGGGAGGGAAACATGACTTCCATGTGCACTTCCTGCTGGCCTGTTCTCAGCTGCTCCCTCCTCACCTACCCCCCTCCCCGGGAAAGTTCCTGCGAACCCCAGGGCGTACCCTGACTCCACTGACACAGGTGTGCGGGGTTTTCTGTCTCACCTCTCACACCCGCCCCCCTAAAGGAGTCTACTGAGGACCAGTCCTGTGTGCAGGTCTGTGCTGGGGGAGGAGAAGTGACCAGAGTGTCAGGTGTGGTCCCTGGGCGTGGAGAGGAGATTGAGTTGAACACACATGAAGCAGCATAGAGCAGCAGATGACAGACTGCAAAGATGTGCTGAGTTATAGGGCACTGTCTGTATGTGCATCCTGACAGGGAAACAGGAGAACAGTGAGGCTGGACACCCCCAAGGCGATTTTCAAGTGTAAGCCACCAGCTGAGCTACATACAATGGTCAGGATTTGCAGGGGCAGGGTGGGGTTAGGGAGCCAGTGCCTGTTAGAGTATGGAGTGAGCAAGAGGCTCCCTCAAATGTCTTCTTCATACTAAAGTGTAAATGACTGGCAAGACCCTCAAATAAAACCTGTAAGTCATCCTTGCCATCTTGCATGAAAGTCTTCAACTAAGACAAGTGACCTTAACAACAGAATTTCAGTCACCTACTCTGAGTTGGAGAAGAATATCAGAGTAAAACATATACACTCATCTATCTCTCCCTCTCTGACTACCAGTTTTCCTATATAAGAACCATGCACGAATTTGCCAGCTCTGCTGTGCAAATATTTTCCTTGCTATGAGGTCAGAGCCAGGTCTCTGCCTGCCTCAGGCACACACGGTCTCACATCCTCCCAGCGGGCTGTTTGTTCTCTTTGCTGTTTGATATCAATCTCTGTTCACTGTGCTTTTATAGCCCAGTGTTATTTTAATCAAAACCATGTTTTATTTGTTAAAAATCCCTTCTTATTTTGCACCACATGGCTCTCCCATGTACCGCCAAATAATATCAGATACTCACATACTGTTTCAAAATGCTCTGCATGGGATGGTCTGGATCAAACTTTTTCACGAAGGTGCCACGGGTGGGTTGTGTCATGGTCCCCAGTTTCACATGAGGAAATAGAGGCACAAATTACAGACGGTCCTGCGAAGCTATGGAGACAGACCTCCTCTCAGGAGAACAGATAGCCCCCGTCTCACCGGCACTCCCGCTGACCCTCCTGCCAGCTTCTGCCGGCTGCTGGCTATGGCCTTAGATCTTCTGCAGCCTGAGAAATGCTTGCCTTTTATTAGCGTGATGACCGTTTCTCAAACTGTGTTAAAGGACAAGTTTTATTCTATTTTAAAAATTTTTCAAACTGGGGCACCTGGGTGGCTCAGTGGCTTAAGTGGCTGCCTTCGGCTTAGATCATGATCTCAGGGTCCTGGGATCGAGTCCCATATCATGTTCCCTGCTGAGCAGGAAATCTGCTTCTCCCTCTCTGTCTGCCCCTCCCCCTGTTCATGCTCTGTCTCTTAAATAAAATCTTTAAAAATATTTTTTTCCAGCCATCCAGTGACATTTTAAGAATTGCTATAGAGTTTTCTAAATGCTGGCTTTCAATGTCCATGCTTGTCGCAGATGAACCAAGAACATCTTGCAGACCAGCACCGGTTTGTGGACCATATTTTGAGTAGTGCAAATGCATATTATCAGCAAAATCAGTTTCATGCTTTTATTTTTTAAAGATTTTATTTATTTATTCATGAGAGACACACAGGCAGAGATACAGGCAGAGGGAGAAGCAGGCTCCATGCAGGGAGCCCAACGTGGGACTTGATCCGGGGGCTCTAGGATCATGCCCTGAGCTGGAAGGCAGACGCTCAACCGCTGAGCCACGCAGGCATCCCAGTTTCATGCTTTTAAAATTTTATTTCATACATCCCATAATATTTGTTAGGTGATTACCACACAGCGGACAATAAACCAGGTGTGGAAAACAAGAACATTAGGGCTTTCACAAAGCTAACATTCTTGCAGGAAAGCAGACTTGAAACAATTTGATGCCAAAGACTAAGCAGGAGGTGCCAGGCCCAGAGAGGGGAAAGAGGCTTTTGAGTAGAAGGAAGGGCAGGTGCAAAGGCCAAGGCCAACAGGCAAGGAAGAGGCTGCTGAAATGAACGGTTTCCTACAGGTCTCTAGAGGGCACACCAAAGACTTTGCCTGTCATCTTAAAAGCTATGGAAAGCTTCCAAAGGGTTTCAGCTGGGAGCAAGGGGAGTGGTGGATAGAGATAAAATGGACAGATAGGCCTTTTATTAAAAAAAAAAAAAAGTTTTCCTTTTCCATTAATGTAAATCCAATGCATTTTCATGATAATTATAACGGGGAATTAATAATCTGTTACAGACATTTTCACATATGAACAGAACTTTTGGGACTGCCATCATGTAAGCAAGGATTCTCCATGATGTCCAAGCCTCTGAGAACACATGTGGACAACTGCCTACACCTGCAAAGGGCTCAGCCTATTGAGCGTAGCCATGTGACAGCTCTGGCCAGTGAGCAAACAGCAAACTCTGCCCTGGGTTCAGGGAAACTTTTTTTTACTTCCCAGATGAAAGGAGAGAGCCTGGCTAGCATGGTCCTGTCCCCTTCTCCTTGCCTTAAGAACGAATCCTGGAGGCACAGCAGCTGTCTTGCCACCATGAGGCGACAAGCACAAGGACAAAATCCAACACGGTGAGGTTGGCAGAACAGGAAAAAGAACCTGAGTCTTGGATGACCCAGCCTGGCCTGCCCCCCCACTTCCCATCACCTTGTGATGTGAGAAAAATACATCTCAGTCCATTGGATCCACAGTAAGTCTGGTTTTCTGATTCTTGGTGTTGAAAATAGTTGAGCTTTCCGGTTGGAAACGGATGGTCTGCAAAGTCAGATCAAACCGCACAGCACGGTGTTCTCCCCCTGTGGCTGTTTCCATCGTTGGGCACTTGGATAATTCAAAGGAAGAAGGCTTTTCTTTTATTGCTGACATTCTGTCCCCCTTCTCACCAGGCGCAGTAACAGAATAAGCAGCTCTGCTTTGTGTCTTTTGTTTCCTAAAAGGGAAAGAGCAGCTTCACGGCCTCGTGTAGAAATTGCGGCTATACTACACCACATCAGAATGTGCTGTTCTCATTTATTTTTTAATACAAACCCATCTTTGCATGTGGGCCCTGGCAAAAAATTGGTGGTTACGAAATATTGACGAAGGAGGTAACATAGGAGGTAAGTGACACACGGCAAAGGAATCTTGTCTTCAAATTACACAGAACGCGACCACTGTGGTCCGTGACACAGATCCCACATTCTTTCCATATTTACCCAACAGGGTTCCAGCAAAATAGAGCACCCGTTCCATTTGTTAAGGGACATGTCAAACTGTGTGGAAGAGCCGCAGGAAGGTCCGTCCAGCTGGCCTGTGCCTGCAGCCAGCTGATGGTGTCCCTTGGTGCCATCGTGCTCCTTCGAGAAGCAATAAAAATGGTTTGTACCACACTTGGGATGAAGTTCAGGAAGTGGGTCATCAAAGATGATGCACGCTCTCCTCTATTCTGCATCTATGCTGTGAGACATGCTATGAGTACTCAGTGCCCCACAATGCATTGATCTTCACGCATGCACACACAGGAGGGGGATTCGAAGGTACGCTTCTGGGCAGAGAGGACGCTGCAATTCCAGATGCACACTATCATGAAGCCCATGTTTACCACGTGCAGGGCTTTTTAAGATTATAGGCTGTCTTTCAAGCAAAGCAGCCTCTACCACTAATAATTCCATTGTATCAGACAAAGTAGGAAAAACGCTACTGGTTAGTGTCTCGAGCAAAGAGAAAATCAGACTATAAACTCTCGTGCCCATGAGAGACAGACTCCCGTGGAGAGCTATCTGGCCAAGGAATGCTGTCTTAAAGGAACACAACCGTCCGGGTGGCCAACTGAAAATACAAAATGCTAAAATGTATGCAGAGTGAAGCTGCCTTGGTTTATCATGGAGGTGCAGTCCCACGGATGGGGGTCTGGCTGAAACTCTGAATGTCACTAAATTTTGTCACATCCGGAGCATGATTAATGCCCAGAGAGGCTTAAGGACTTGTAATGAGGCTAATAACAACTGGTTACCACTGGAAAGTGGTCCTGCTGCCAGAAAAACAAATGATCAGACACTTAAAGCCTCTATCAGGATGGAAAAAGGCATTTTGCCAAGTTTTGTCCCCTCTTAGAAACCGCCTGGTCAGCTCTCTGAACTCTACTTGAACTTCAGCACTCCATAGTTGCTTCACTGGCTGAAATATATTTCTTGTATTTAAGCAGACCTACAAATCTATGGAAAGTTGAAAAAGTTTCACGTTCCCAATTTTTTGGGGGAAAAAAAGGAATATTATAAATAGACACACAGAAAAATACCTTATGAAAAACATTAAAAGTTCTATGGGGTTGTTGAGTGACAACTTTTTAATGCACCTCACATTTTCCAAATTTTCTAATGTGAACATACATTATTTTTAATATAACCAGGAAACTTTATAAACTTTTTAAGAAGGAAAAAAAATGCTTCGAGATACTCCTTAAAAAACCAGGTGGCGTTCTGTGGGTGGGGCAGGGGTGGGGAAGGTGAGTTGATTCTGCTCGGCCACTCACCAGTCCCTCGCTCAGTAACCAGGGTACAGGAGACCCACTCTGTAAGAGTAAGTGGAATCATGTATAGGGCCCTACGACACCGCGAGTTACATAGTAGGTGCTCAGGAAAGGACAGTTAGCATCCTCATTCCTCCTCAAATGATGATCAGTGTTCAAAATGCTTTCAGGGGGCCACCGGGGTCCAGTTCCTTTGATGAGAAATTTACCTGAATTTTAAAGTGGAAAAACCCCCAAACTGTCCTGAAAACAGGATAAAAGTGTAGGTGTCTCATTGTTCTGAAGCAGGGGAATCCTCCCTCCCCAAACTCCACGGTTTGCATGGACAGGAAGGGGATGATGGGAGGGTACGGCCCCACACAGAATTCCAGGGTTGGGGGGCCAGAGTCGGGCTGTTGGCTTCCAGACAGATGACAAATGTGAGGCGCTCACAACCATTTGTCTGGGATCCCCGGGCCCGGGGTCAGATGTGTGACAGGGGATGTGGCAACTGCCACTGGCACAGCTGCTGGCCCGCTGCCCCGGCAGGGGCTATTTCAGGTCTCACCCAGCATTCCCTGCCCCGTTAGCAAAGCTTCGAGAAATGCTTTGAACTCTTCAAGGACAAAAAAGGCCCAGAGCCGGTAGGGCAGTGAGGCCAGCCTTCCAGTGAGTTAGCCGCAGCAAGGGTAGGGTTTCTCTCCTGAGATGGGGGGCAGACTATAACCGCCCCCCCCCAGGCGAGAGCTTTCGGCGAACAGAACCAGAAACAACCTCACTCAGAGTCAAAGCCCTTGTGGAGATGTTCCAGCCGCAGGAGCGCGGCGTGGGCTCCTTCCTCGCAGCTCGGGTGGTGAGGCAGTGTCTCCAAAGCTGGGTGTAACGTCGGCTACTGCGTGCGTGCACCTGACATCGTGCTCGGCAACTCCTGCATCGCTGCATTTACTCCTCACAGCAGCCTCAGGAGGCAACCACAGCTGCTGTGACTATGTTTTATACACCATGGGCCCCAAATTCCTGTGAGTCCTCAGCCACCTTGTGATGCATACATGCCCGGGAGCATCCTCTGCTCTGGCTCTCTCTGTGTCTCTATCTCTGTCTCTGTCTCTCTCTCCCGTGGACTTTCTCAAGTGATGACCAGTGTAGATGTGCACTTGGTCCTTATGGATTCAAAGGGACAATCCTGTTAGGTTCTCTTTCTCCACACCCCTGCCTCACTAACTCTGAGCACTTCTCTAGCAGATGCCACTGGAAAGTTTCATATATGGGTTCATGTCCCCAAAGACTGATGCTTTGCCATATTCTCCTAAAAGCTGTGATACTCCCTGGCATGGCCTGAGGGAACAAATGGACTTCTGCAATGACCCAATGGTGGGATGGGATGGGATGGAGGGCTGGCCAGAGCCATATGCACTGAATTTTTTAGTGTAAGAAGAGCCCCATGGAGCCCATTATTCATTTATCACACAGGCGTCCACCGGGCAACAGCTGACAGATGCAAAGTGATGCTCTGCACGTTACCAGCTGTCAGGACACGGAGTGCAGCCCGGCCACGGCAGACCCTTCCTCTTTACTCCCATCAACCTGACCCCTCTGAGACCACTCACGGCAGACATATGGCAGCCATTTGGACTTACTTCTCCTTTCCCCATATCCAAGTCACGTTGACGATGGGGGATTTACCACCGCCCAAAATGGAGTGGTTAGCTTTCTTTTGGATCATTCCAAACTTGGGGACTGCTAAAAGTTTTGTAACTACATAAATATTTATCTGCAATTTTTGGTTACTATATAAACATAGCCAACATGACACTGGCCCCAGATGTAGTTAAGTCACATAAGAGTCTTCCAGTTATGAAGAAGGGGAGCTAACCAACAAAGGGCTTTGGAACTGATTCTTTTGATCATGAAATATTGGGGCTGCTATTTTTAATGCTGGGCTTTTCAGATACCAAAGTATGTTTATCCTTAACTCTATATAAATATTCAGACCTCACTTACTGTCCACCAGCCGGCTTGCTTGAGCATGCCCTGCATCACAGAGGCACGAGAAAGAATGTGGATGGGGTGATACAAGGCTTTACCTCTATAAATAACCTCAGGCTAACAGAGGGAAGCTGAAGATGGCAAATGTCACTTTGGGCTTTGTCACCTGTGAGGGAAAGAGATTATTCTTTATATTCAAATGTCATATGTTTACCCTTGTCGGTGGGTTCTGGTTGACACTTAAGGATGTCGGTAAAAGAGCTGAATGAAGCACCAAATGTCCCAGATGGTAGCCACTCAAGTACACAGACCTAGGAAAATATGGAGCGAATATCATCGTGCATTCCTTTTTTTAAAAGATTTTATTTATTTACAGAGAGAAAGAGAGCATGAGGAGGGGTAGGGGCAGGCAGAGGGAGAAGTAGAAGCAGACCCCCTGCTGAGCAAGAAGCCCCCACATGGGACTTGATCCCAGGACCCTGGGATCGTGACCTGAGCCAAAGGCAGATGCTTAACTACTGAGTCCAGGGGCCCCCATGCATTCTTTTCTTACTCCCTGTTTAGCATAAAGTTAACCCTCTGAAGCCAAGGGGTGAAGCGGGTGAAGTTTGTGCTCTTGAGAGCTGTGGTCTCAGGAGGAGGTCCCTGGCCAGACCCCCCAGTCCTCCATAGAAGGTGGTTGGTCCAGGGGTGCCTGGCACCAGTACAGCACATGACTCTTGATCTTGGGGTTGTGAGTTTGAGCCCCACTTTGAGTGTAGAGATTACTTAAAAATAAAATCCTAAAAAAAAAAGAAAAGAAAAGAAAAAGAAAGTGGTTGGTCCCAGGAGAGGGCTTTGCTTGGCTTGGGTCCTGCTTCCTCTGCCCCAGCTGGGACTCACCTCCGTGAAACGGGGCAGGTTTGCTGGCTTAGCAAACTCTGGCATAGTGCTATGGATGGTCCCAACAAGGAAGTAGCGGCAAGCCCTGGAAATCTTGCAAACACAGCCCTGGTGAAGCTCCTAGTCACTGTGCCAGGGCCTCATTTCTTTAAGAGACTTAGCTGGTGGGCGATCTCTGTTGCTGGAACATTATTATTCCCATTCTGTACGGGAGTAAACATTGACAGAGAATGGTTTAATGACATGCTCCAAATTTCTAGGCATGCCAGAAGTAGAGGAAAAATTGGCTGGAATTTCTGATTTTCAGACCCATGCTTTAGTTAGGAGACTCAGCTTTCAACGGACATGTTTTAAGTGCCCAGCAGGGAAATAATGCAGCAGAATCTAGTATCTTCTAGAAGCTTTGGATGGAAGTTACCAAAGCTCATGCTAACGTTTTAACTCTCTCACCTCTACATAGGCATCTAGCAATGAACCATCGTTTTCCTTCTCCTTGTGAGGGGCTGCAGTGTGGGGAGGGTGAGGAACTCAGCCAGACACACATTTGTAGGGCTGAACCATGACCAGAGCTCCTGGCCTCCTGACTCCAGGCCAGTGCTTTCCCCACGATGCTAGAAAGTGACCAGCTAGACTCTGGGTGTCTGAAACACATCTGTGGTGATTGTGTGCTATCTGGTATCAGCTCAGTTTAGCGGAAATTACATTTCCAGAATATCTTTCTCTGTGTGATGCTGGGTGAGAGTTAGCCCAAGGAGAAACAGGGGCCCAATCTGGAAGGTGGGAGTAAAGCAACAGCCACTCTTGTGAAGGCCGCTGTGGTTCGATGGAATGCCTGGGGCTCAAGGGCTGGGGACTCTGGCTCATTCTTGCTCCTTTCCATTCCACATCCACTTTCTTTCTTGAAAAAAAAAAAACCACCCACTTTACTGAGGTGTGACTGACACCTAAAGAGCTGTACGTGTTTCATGCCTATGACTTGATGAGTCTGGAAAGAAGTATCCACCTGTGAGACTAGCACAACAGTCTGCCATAAACACATCCATTACCTCCAGAAGCTTCCACTTACTCTCCTCACTTACTATGATTCCTGTTATTATTTTGTGTGTGATAACATTAAACTCAGATTTGCCCTCTTAGCAAGTTTGAGTATACAATACGGTATTGTTAACCACAGGCGGTATACTGTGCGGGAGATGTCTAAGACTTTCTCATTTTCACTGAGATTTTCTACCCTTGACCAATGTCTCCTCACTTCCCTCTCCTCCCAGCCCCACCACCAGATGCAGAGGGGACAATCCCCGGTGGACTGGCCCTGCGTTCACAGCCGCCCATGCTGCTGGGACAACTGCCTGGTGCTCTTATACCAGGGCTGCAGGGGCGCAGATTAGTAATGGACCAACCAGCGCCCCCTCAGGCACCCGACTTCCCCAGCTTCTCCCACAACTGCCTGATGTATCCTGTGATCACACAGTGGGGCCGCTTCCTGACCAAATCCTGGCTGACAAAATAGCAGGCGCATGCACCACCTCTGCAGGATATAAGGGAGTCCCTTTCCTGAAGGGGCTTCCAGTTCCTGGGGACTTGGATCATTTAGACACAGCCAGCTTGGGACTCATGACAGCCTATGTTTGGGTGAGAAGCATGCAGTGTGGCCACTGCCTTGATGTCCTCGCAGCCTGATGAATCCAGTGTCTTCCAGTGCCAGGCAGGGGGAGTTGCGGGGGGACGGCCACAGGCAGCATCCTCCACGGCTGGTCTGGTGGATACAGACCTTTTGCACCTATGTTCCATCAGGGCTCTGGGCTCTGTATCGGCAGAAGAATGGAAAGAAAGTTACTTAGATGTTGGGTGAAACGTTGAGTTGAGTTCAGTTGAGCATAAATGCTGACACTGAAGATTTCTAATCCAACCAACAGAAATTCCCCGGGCCTGCCACTCTTGGGTTACTTGAGCTCTGGAATTTCAGCCTTGGTTAACCCAAATCCACAAATTTGCTGGAGTTACATAGTGTAGCGAGAGCACTGTTTTTCTATTATTCATTTCCAACATGCCCTGTCCTGAGCCAACACCATGGAATGTATTTGCCCCACTTTTAACCCTCTGCATGCTGATTGCCTTTTGGTATTTGCCCAAAGAAAAGCAGAGAGAGGCACACGTTCCTGTTTTTTTCACAAAATACATATTATTTCTAGCTTGGCTGGAGATGGCCCCGGCCACTCAGCTTATTGTCTTGTTTTGTGGAGCCTCGGTTTCCTTCTGCTAAAAAAAGAGTTACGGCTACTTCACTCTGAGGGGAGGTGTGAGCATCCATACTTGGTGACAATTCTGGGTAAGCTCTCAAGATGAAAGGTGACACGGATGACAGCAGAATCAGAATCCAGTCCCTTCCCTACACTTGCTCCTTTTGAGAGCGTGGCTCCAGGTGTCTACAGTGGAGGTGATGGTCTTGTCCAGGTATCGAGCATTGGCTTGATACATATTCTTGGATGTTGTGAGATTAAACTTCCATGCGATCTGTCTTCCGAGAGCTTCCTGTGCATTCTGTGTTTCCACGCTGCGCTGGGACCATGAAAAGAGAAAAACCCCAGAGCAGGGACAGACCGACAGCGGGGTCTGGTATGGCTGGATTCTAGTCCTGGCTTCATCACTAAATCACTGTGTAACCTTCGACAAGCCCTTTGACCTTCATTCCCTTCTCTGAGAGCAGAAGAGCTTAAACCAGGATAGAGGTCCCCAGAGCAGAGATCTTGGCCAGGGGAGTCAAAGGGGATCTCAGCCTCGCTGGAGGACCCGACCTGGTTGCTTCCAGTAAGCCTCGCCTGGAGAGTGTCCCCCCGTCCCTCCTCCCCCCTGAGTGGGTGGTAGCTGATCATGCATCCCAGGGAAGGAGGCTCTCCACTGCAGTGGGCTTCTCTGTCTCCGTGTAAACTATGTTCCTACTCCACATTCCCGCTCCCCGTGATCCCAAGACCTCAGAAATCCAAAAACAGTTTCTTCCCCCAAATCCCAGAACTAGTATCGATGCTCTGAGACTTCTCTCCATTCTAAAATCACTGGATTTGCTGATTCTGTTGCAGAATAGGGTTGCAGACCACTTACATGGCAACCAACAACAGACCCTTATCCCCGTCTAGAGGTGAGCTGTTCCAGCTGTTGGACAGTCTTTTGGGGACCCATCCTAGTGTTCCTCCTTCCACCAGAGTTGTCTTTCTCTGCGTGGGGGTGCAGGGTCACCACCGTCTGAGTGCCCAGCTTGTGGGAGAGTGGAAGATGATAAGTGATAAACAGATTCTTTTTTTCCCTAACTTTTAATTTACTTATGAGAGAGAGAGAGAGAGAGAGAGAGAGAGAGAGAACAGAGCAGAAGCAGCATAGGGAGAAGCAGATGCCCCGCTGAGCAGAGAGCCTGACGTGGGGCTTGATCCCAGGACCACAGGATTATGACCTGAGCTGAAGGCAGATGCTTCACTCACTGAGCCACCAGGGGCTGCATAAACAGATTCTTTTTAAGCAAGTGATATGGAATTACACGCCTCACAGAGCTGCTTACAGCCCACTGGGAGAACATCGTTGCTCTGCTGTGCTGAGCCACAGTGGGTCTGGGTGGGGATGTGTGGGCCAAAACTCCATTACTGTGGACGAAGGGGAGCACTGATCTGGGGAGACGATCGAGGCCCGCTGCAGTAAGGAAACAAAAGGTTGCAGCCTCCAGGACAGGGGCGACTATGAACCTCTGAGCAGCCATCACAATGTCACAAGAAGAGAAAAGAAAAAAGTATCATTTTAGCAGCTGCACATTGATTTGAAGGAAAATAAACCATCAGCAGAACCCAGCCCGACGTCCTCAGCTATAGCCCACTACTTGGAGGGCTTTTGTTTCAAGGCAAGCTGCTAAAGTAGTTTTCAAACTTCAAAAAAAGAAGTTGCATTCTCTAAAACAGGTTCTTACATGGGATTCTATTCATAAAAAAGAAAACAAGAGAGTTATCTGGTTGAAACACTGGACAGGGCCTGTTTGTCCACTTGGTCTTGTGGGCTCGGCATCTTAGACACTGATTCCCGAGGGGCTGGATGCCAACTCTACAGTTTTCCTCCAGGAAGTTGGTTTCCAAGAAACCCAGTTTGAGAACTGCTAAGCTGTGGGAGACTTGCACTTCCCAGAGCTGCTCCCAAGAATAATGGCATCAAAGCAAACCAGGAGCACTGTGAGCCTTGTAATCACATAGTCACATAAGTGGCAAATCTGAACTTCACTCATTTTCTGGATCATAAATTTATCAACATGGAAGCCTGGGTTTTGTTGGATTTTTGTTTTTATGATATTGGGATGACTATATTGGTGATTGATTTAGTTAACAACACAAACCCCAATCATTGCATAGTCAACGTGGAAAAATATCATCTGCTTTATGATGTGGTTGCATGGACCACACCACTACGAGAACCCTCCTGGAGGGGCGCCTGGGTGGCTCAGTCGGTTGGGCATCCAACTCTTGGTTTCTGCTCAGGTCGTGATCTTGAGGTCTTGGGATCAAACCCCATGTGCTAAGCGCAGAGTCTACTTGAGATTCTCTCTCCCCTCTCTCTCTCTGCACCTCCTCCTGCTCACATGTGCTCTCTAAATAAATGAATAAGATCTTAACAAAAAATACCAAAAGCCCTCCTGGGATAAGGCTCACCTGGACCTAGATGCAGCTGCAGGACAGCACCACAGGGGTCTGGGCAAAACCCATGAGCAGAGGCCCATGAGCAGAGTCACCAGCACACGGTGACTGGCGATTCTCTGCCTCTTCTGGTGAAACGCCAGGGAAGAGAGGAGCATGTGAGGGAAGAGGTCCACAATTTCCACTCAAGGTTAAATTATGGATGCCATCAAAAGAAGCCTCTAGAGTGTACAAATGCCAGGTGAGTAGTCTCAATGCCAGGTGAGCAAAGGAGTCTCAATGCCAGGTGAGCAATGCCAGGTGAGCAAAGGAGCAAGAGGCTGGAGGCGGGCAGAAGCAAGATGCCATGGGGAATGGGATGCAGACTTCTATCCCTCCAGCAGTGCCTGTGAGAAGTGATTGACAGCCTTGGACTGTCTTCAACAGCTATTACACGTCAAGAAAGGGACAAAGAGAACAGGCACCGGGGCAAGCTGAGAGAGGCAAGTATTCTGAGTCGGGTTTGTTCCTGACAAGGGTAAAGAGAGGGCTTCAGGGGTAGAAACAAAACACGGGGTACCAGTTTTCCTCTTATCCCCCTCAGACAAGCTCAGGTGCCTTGGCTCCCAGTCCAACCCAAACAGGGTAATCATCTCACATAAGCCCTGGGTTAGGTGAGCCAACGCAGAGATGCAATTGTCCCAAAAGTGCCAGTGAGGGATAGGAATGTGAATCTGCGGGAATTCTTCCTAGAAGGATTATAAACCAGTATAGTCGCCTTGGAAAAGAGTTTTGCATTTTGTTGTAAAGTTGCACATACATATAGCTAGGACTTGGAAGTTGCACTCCTGAGTATACAGCTGACCCTTGCAGAGTGTGCGGGGCTAGCCCAGGCACTACCCCCGCCAAGCAGTTGAAAATCCAAGTGTAACTTTTGACTCCCCCAACAATTTACTAGTATACAACCAGCTTTTTTAGCAAACCAAACAGAATACAGTAGGGTAGAAAAACTTATGGGACATTGTCTATAGTAAGGATAACCTTGTCTCACAAATTGTTTCATTTCTGTGTGTATTCCCATGTGTATACAGATTGTGTGTACAAATTTTATTATACATGTAAAATACATGTGTTCTATGTGTCTAGGATATTACATTTTTAAGAAGTTTGAAAACCAATGCTCCAAAGTAACTTTTGACATATTTACCAAGAGACCTGTAGAATGTTCCTTATTCACAAAGACACTACAGATGACTCAGGTGTTCTTTTTCAGGCAGAGGGGTAAATAAATCTTAGAGCATTAACACAGTGGACAATTACATAACAATGCAAAGGAACAAGCTACATGTGGCCATAGAGGTACATCTCAGAGCCACAAAACCCAAAGCAAAGAGCCAAGCAAAGAAGACATATATATACCTACTTTTATAAAGCTCCACACACAGCAAAGCAAAATAGCATATCAAGTACGTTACAAAGGGAAGGGGAGAGTGACAGGTGATGTTCTGGTTCTTTAGCTAAGTGGTGGGTTTTGCATGTATTGATTTTATTATTCATTCTTTACAGACAGGTTTAGTGTATGTATCCTGTATATTTCATGTATATAATATTGGAATGGGTGCAACATTACTTGAAACCAAAACAATATAGTCATAAACATCTAATCCACTGACTCAAAAAACATCTGGTTCCAGTAAGCAATTATAATTTTCCCTCATCAAAATAGAGATTTCCATCAAAACCAACAAAAAATGGCCCAACAGAAGAAGAAAAACAACAACTCCCTGAGGCTGTCCTTGCTGATTGTGTTAAAGTGTCAATAACCGGATAAGGCAAGACACCCTTTGTGCAGTTCCTGGGGTCAGCCCTTGAATGTTAAAGCAGAAAAGTTTTCTGGAATAAATTCACCCAAGTTAGTAACAGACCACTTTCTCGGTCTACTCTTTTCTACCAAAATAGATGGTTTTCTTCAAACTGTGTTTTTGCACAAGCCCATTTGCACGGTTGCGGGTATGCATGCACGGGACCGGACCAGGTTCTCTGGTGGACACGACTCATTTGTTGCTCTCACTCTCAAAATGCAGCAGAGGTGGGTGTATCCTGTAATCTGGATACAAACGGTGGCTTCCAGGCACGCTTTTAGCTCACTAATCCATGAAGTATCCATGATTACTTACTACTGAGAATAAAGTATAATTAACCACATAGCAGCCCAGGAAATATATCTGCCCTCGGCTGTCAAGCATCTACACTATCTACACTGTGGCAAGGTAGGCCATCTTAAAGATCATCCCCAGTCCATGGACTCACTCGAATCAAAGCATCATTTATCAGTTGCTGGGCTTGCAAAGGTGGAACAGACTTTCGTATCTTTGTCTTATGGGTTGAACTGCTTCTCCAAACTCATGTGCTGACCTCAGATTGTCACCTCATTTGAAAATACAGTCATAGCTGATGTGATTTGTTAAGATGAGCTTATATAGGAATAGAGTGCACCCTTAATCCAAGATGACTGGTATACTCAAAAAAAGAGGAAATTTGGGGGCACCTGGGTGGTTCAGCCAGTTAACTGTTGTCTGCCTTAGGGTCGGGTCGTGATCTCAGGGTCCTGAGATTGAGTCCTGGGTAGGGCTCAGGCTTGGGCTCCCTGGTCAGGGGGCATCTGCTCCTCCCTCTCCCTCTGCTCCTCCCCACCCTGCTCCCTGCTGGTGCTGTGTCTTGAGTGAACACTTTCTCTCAAATAAATAAATAATCTTTAAATAAATAAATAATAAAGAGGAAATTTGGATACAGACATGCACACAGGGAACATGCTGTATGAAGATGAAGGCAGAGATTGAAGTTTCTTGGCAGAAACCAAGGAATGTGAAAAATTGCCAGAAAACCGCCAGAAGTTAGGCAAGAGTCATGAAGTCGACTTTCCCTCAAAGCCCTTGGGAGGAATCACCTAACACCTTGATTTTGGGTTTCTTGTCTCCAGAACTATGAGACAATGATTTCTGTTGTTCCAAGCCATGCAAATTTGTGGTGCTGTGTGGCAGTGGTCCCAGCAAACGAACACATTTTGGTTCTTTAAGATTTAGGCAAATGCTTTATTTCCTATTTGAATGCTAAATATTGTCATAATGACCTCTGTAGTTTGACCTTCAACCTTTGAAATCAAGAGACCTGGAATAAAGATTCCACCCTGCCTTTTAATTGGCTGTTTACCCTCAAATCACGTTTGCTCCTTGGGCTCCTGTTCCCTTATGTGAAACCATCATGACACCAAAGTTTGCTTATCCCGCTTACCCTTTGCAGGAGTGAACGCATGTGACAAGACAAAGCATGGGCAAGTGTTTTGTGAATTGTAAAGCACTAGATCACAATTGATATCAATTATCAACTAACCCTGTGTATTGTGCATGTTAATGCATCAAATGCTGTGTCTGCAAATAACACCAGCCCAACCTGTTGAGAGGAGAAAGCTGAGCTTATCGCTTACTTCGAGAAGGGAGACTACCTCCTCGACGGAGCTTTTGTAGGGTCTCCAAGGGGAAATGGCAAGGTCAGAATTTACTGAGAATTGGCAGTTTGGTTTCAGGCAGGTCTTTCGACACGGGGGCTTGAGTACATCTGGTAAAGATTGTTCTACAGTGGTGGAAATAGCAAGGCAAGGATTTTGAGACAGAGTGTCAAAGAGTCTTTGAACAAAAACTACTGGCACTTTCTGCTGAAACAGTTGGGAGTTCCTGTGATGAACATCAAGGTTATTTGCCTATTGAAGTGTCTCATTTCCTCCTGCCTTGAAGCCCATTGCTAATTTTGGTTACTAAGGCTGTATGATATCAGAGATTTCTCATTGTTGTAAGAACCCCCTGAACAGAGTCATTTAATTTTAAGGAAAATTCAGTGCAGATGAACAATGCTGTGTAGACTATTCTGGAGGAAAATTGTCTTCCAAAGAGGAGAAGTTGATGGTCTCTTCTATCTACCACTTCTGAACCCATCTCCACTTTGGCTTCCAGAGAGAGGGCAGGAGGTCACTCAGCTCATTCAGCTTTTGCTCCTTCTGCTGAGCTGATCAGATAGTCTCCATTAGATCAGCCGTGTTCAGTGTGATAAAGATTTCTTTGCATTAAAAACAGAAATATAGCCACCAGACAGAAGAACTCAGACAGAAGACGTCAATGTGGAACCAACTTCCAGGTCCTGGGTAGCCCAGGCTGAATACATTTAGATCCAATTTCTTACCCCTACCTGTTCCCAGCCTTTCTCACCCCAAAAAGGCTAATTTTGTGCTTTAAAAAGCTATTTTGAAGAACTGGTAATTCTCTCCTTCTGGTGCAATCACAAGCGAATGAATGGTTCATTGTTAAAGAAGCCATTCCACTGACAAAGACAATCTCTCCTTCAAACAGAGGTAGGCGTGTCGGACCAAACATTATACTGAAGTCAAGTATTCGTCTACATTTCTGGTTATGCCGCCGTGTGTACGTAGGTATTTCAAATCACTGAATTTTGAGGGTTCCATCAATGTTTTGCATCTTTTAAGACAAATGAATTTATAGATGGGTATGTATTTGGTGAAGTACAACAATATTATCTTACACTTCCAAAAGGGGTCAAAGACACGTAAGATTTTTAAAAACTTAGACATTTTATTTTTACAAGGAGTGGGGAAAGTAGCTAGCAGTTGCTGGAATTGCTAGGAAAACTTAACTGAAGTTTACATTACCAGTGCTATTATCCTTTTTCTAGATGCCCAAATCAGCCCAC
This sequence comes from Vulpes lagopus, assembly GCF_018345385.1. NCBI lineage: Eukaryota > Metazoa > Chordata > Mammalia > Carnivora > Canidae > Vulpes > Vulpes lagopus. The sequence continues at coordinate 147,041,158 of NC_054824.1, read as the reverse complement.
CCATCCGCTTACAATTCCTATTGACATCTGAGTGTGAACTAAAGATGTAATTTACTTAGTGAGCCCTTCCCAGAATGAGTAGAACAATACAGAACATTCCGGAGAAGTGCTTGTCTTTGATTTCTGGAAAAAAGCTGCAAGCGTCGCCAGAGATCCTAAATTTCTGCTAGGAGATGTTCCTTTTTTTTTTTTTTCTCCTGGGGTAAAATACACAAATCATGAAATTTACCACCTTAACCATTTTTAAGCAATGGTTAGTAGTACAAGGTACATTCCTTCCCGCTGTGGTACGACCATCACCATCAGCCCTCTCCAGGACTTTTTCATCTTGCAAAACTTAAACTCCTCACTGCTAAACGTAAGTTCCCATTGCCTCCTCCCATGGGCCTTCATAACTTCTATCTCATATTCTGTCTCTATGCATGTGACTACTCTTGGTACCTCACAGAAGTGGCATTGCACAATCTTTGTCCTCTGTGACTGGCTTAATGCACTGAGAGTACTGTCTTCAGGATTCATTTATGCCATAGCATGTGTCAGGATTTCCTTCCTTTCTAAGGCTGGAAATATTCTATTGTTTCTGTCTGCCAGGTTTTGCTTATCTGTTGATTCCATCAGTGGACACTTGGGCTGCTTCCACCTGAGATGCTATTTTTTCATGTTTTTTCATGTTCTGACCTCTCCCATCTTTGGATGGCTGGTGTGAGTCAGACGCAGTTGGGGCGTGGGGGTGGCAGGGGCAGGTTGGAGGTGACTCAGGTGAGTGGCCAAGAGCAGAGAGAGCTGTGCTGGCTACGCCCGAGGCCAGGGAGGCAGTGGCAAGATGTGCCAGGAAAGCTCTACCTCTAAAAAAGCCTCTGAAGTAGAGCTTCTTCAGAGTTTCAGGTGTCCTTTGGCCTCTATGTTTAGAAACCCTGGTCGGGTACAGCCTTGTAGGTGACTCCACACTGACAGTAACATTTCTTTTTCTTTTTTTAAAAGACTTTATTTATTTATTTGACAGAGAAGGAGAGATAGCACACAGGCAGGGAAGAAGGACAGAGAGAGAGGGAGAAGCAAACTCCTCGCTGAGCAGGGAGCCTGATGTGGGACTCAATTCCAGGACCTCCAGATCATGACCTGAGGCAAAGGAAGACGCTCAACAGATTGAGCCACCCAGGTGCCTGCTTCCTTAATTTAAAAAAGAAAAAAATGTGCAGGAGAGTGCTGTCCGGAGGTTGGCTGCAGTCAACCCCCAGCCTCTCTCTCTCTTTCCCTGACTCTCCCTGTCTCTGTCTCTGTCTCTCTCTGTCTTTCCAGGCCAGAGCTGTGGCTTTTACATTTCGTGATGGAAAGTAGATCATTTCTCCCCCAGCACTTCGAAACTGATTTCCCTAAGGAAGCCCCATCTTCGCCAACCCCAAGTGGGGTCATGGCTCTGCTTGCCATGGGATCAGCCAGGAGTCATTGTTGAGTGCTTCTTCAAATACTATGCACCAGAGGTGGTTAGTGGTCTGGGGCCCAAGTGAAAATGAGGAAAAAGGCCAGGATCCCCTTTAGTGAGGAGGTGGGTGAGGATAGCATGTGCAGTTTGGGATCAACCCCCCTCGTCCACCTTGATTAGGGCCCTGCACAGTTGGAGCCCAGGTGTGCCTGCCTGGAGAGAAAGCACTCAGGGAGGGTAAATGAATGAAGTTTGCCCGGGAGACCATAACCAAGGTGATCGTGGGGCTGGTCTTGTGTGGGATGACTCAAATAATGGCACACATCTGGACGGGTGACACCTTCTTTGTCTAGCACTGCGGAGGAGAACGCACTTCTTGGTACTGGCCAGTCTTGTGACTTTTCCAGATAACCAGAGCTTATTCCTTCAAGAACCCAAATTGCAGATTTTTAACTTCTGCTGTTGTTTTGGAAACTTTCTAAAACTTATTCCCTTTAATTTACCTGGATCTGGATCTGGGTCCTCATTACTGAGACTTTTAACGTTCTGTGTTTGGAGTGTCTAAGGTGGTGGGGCTCCTGTCCTGTCCCAAGTACACACCTCCCTCACCTCTGCTTATGGGCATGGGCCTGCCACACTGTCATAGGTCACACCCACAGCTGCCTTGTGAAGCCCCTTTCTTTTCCATTAACTTATTTTGTGTAGGGCCAGGAGCCAGAACACCCCAACCTCTCAGAATTGGCTAACAGAGCCAGGGTCCCAGTACGAATTAAGTGCTTGGTCTTTTGTCCAGTGATTTCTAGAACAACACAAATATGTTTTTTAAATTATTCATCTTAGTTATGGTAAAACACACATAACAGAAAATGTACCTCCATAACCATCTCTCTCTCTCCCTTTTTTTTTTTTTTTAAAGATTTTATTCATTTATTCATGAGAGACACAGAAAGGCAGAGACAGAGGGAGGGAGCTGGCTGCACGCAAGGAGCCCGATGTGGGACTTGATCCTGGGACTCCAGGATCACACCCTGGGCCAAAAACAGATAGATGCTCAACTCCTGAACCACCCAGGCGTCCCCACCATAACCATTTCTAAGTGTATAGCTCCATGGCACTGAGCACATTTCCACTGTTGTGCAACCAACTAGAATTCTGAGAACTCTGTCTCCATTAAACAATAAACCGCAATTCCTCCTCTCTCCAGCCTCTGATCACCACCACTCTACTTTCTACATCTATGAGTTTGACTGCTTTAGGGACCTCATAGAAATGTAATTATGTAGTATTTGGTCTCCTGTGACTGGCTTACGTCATTTTGCATAATGTCCTCGACATTCATGTATGTTGAAGCATGTGTCAGAATTTTCTTCCTTTTTTTTTTTTAAAGAGTTGTTTATTTATTTGAGAGAAAGAGAGAGAGAGAGAGAGAGAGAGAGAGAGAGAAAGAGTGCCAGGGGAAGTGGTAGGGGGAGAGGGAGAATCTCCAGCAGACTCTGAGCTGCGTGCAGAGCCTGAGGCAGAGCTTAATCTCAGGACCCCAAGATCATGACCCGAGCCAAAACCAAGAGTCAGATGCTTAACCAATGGAGCCACCTGGGCACCCTAGAATTTCCTTCTTTTTTAAGGCACATTAAATTTCATCGTATGGATATATAGCATATTTTGTCATCGTTCAGCTGTTGGAGACCTGGGTTGCTTTCACCTTTTGGCCATTGTGAATAATGCTGTTATAGATACGGCTATATAGATATCTCTTTGACTCCTGGCTTTCAGTTTTCTTGAGTAAATACCCAGACTGTGAATTGCTGGATCATACAATTTATTTTTAACTTTTTGAGGACCCTCCATACTGTTTGCCACAATGACAGCATGGATTTACATTCCCATCAACAGGGCACGAGCATTCCTGTTTCTCCAAGTCCTCGCCAGCACTTGTGATTTTCTGTCAAATGCCCTTTCTTGCTCACATAGGGGTTCTTGGTTGTCTTTTAGATGTTGAAGACTACCAGCTCTCAGAAATTTGTGTAGGGTATCTCCTGCACAAAGTGAGAACAAGTTAAGGAGACATGACTCACTTTGGACAGCAGTTGTTGATCACAAAAATCATATTTTCAAGGCACAGGAGAGATAGCTATTTAAAAGAGGCCTATAATCAATTATGTTCAAAGATCTTTTTATTTTATTTTAATTTTTTAAAAAGATTTTCTTTATTTACTTCCCACGGGAAGCCTGATGTGAGACTGGATCCTGGGACCCCAATATCACAACTCGAGCCAAAGTCAGATGCTGAACCACTGAGCCACCCAGGTGGCTTTTTAAAAATAACTTTAAAGATCTTTTTAAGAATAACTTTTTATTGGGGCACCTCCATGGCCCAGCAGGTTAAGAGTCTGATTCTTGTTTTTTAACTCAGGTCATGATCTCAGGGTCATGTGATCTAGTCCTGCATCAGGCTCTGTGCTCAGCAGGGAGTCTGCTTGAGATTCTCTCTCTCCCTTTCTCTAAAATAAATAAATAAATATATATATTTTTTTAATAAATAAATATTTAAAGAAATATCTTTTTATTATAAAATAACATATTCATTTGTAGGAAATTTCAAAATTATAGAAAAGTAAGTAGAAGACTATTAGTGCCACTGTCTAGAGAGAATTTTGATTAATGTTTTCATGCATATCTGCCCATTTTATATGCCTCCCAACACACGGGCCACACACGTACATGTGGATACTTATATATATATAGACATATATATGTGCAGGTGTGTGTGTATGAATATATATATATATATATATATATATATATATATATATATATGTTTCCTGGCATTTTTCTGCAGTATCTTGTCTCCTCTGATCACCCCTCCACATACACAGGCTTGTACTTTAGATTGTTGACTATTCCCTAATCCTGTCAGTAAAATGTCTGCCTTTGGCTCAGGTCATGATCTCAAGATTCTGGAATCAAGTCCTGGGTACAGCTCCCTGCTCAGCAGGGAGTCTACTTCTCCCTCTGCTCTTGCCCCTGCCTGGTGCTATCTCTCTCAAATAAATAAATGAATAAAAATCTTTTTAAAAATTGGCCTCATTCTATTCTTAACAATTTGACAGCCTGGTTTTCTCACTCCATAATATGTTAAGAGCATTTTCCCATGTCATCACAGTTTTGAATTATTAATTTACTTTTTAATAGCTGTGAGATAAGAATCTTGAAAAAAATAATGACTTCTTATCCTCTCTTTGGGAGGTTTTCATGTTCTGGACTTTCTTGGGGATACTGTAGAGTTAAAAAAAAAAAAAAAGATTGAACGTGTTTTTATAGGAGTTCCACTGGGTAGACTCCCAAGACTACTACTCTCATTTTATACATAGTGAAAGACAGACACTCAGAGACGTAGTTCTGATCTGGTACCTTTTTCTAAATGGCAGGAATATTGATCTGTTAAATATGGGAAGACACATGTAGAATGGTCAATTCAAAGCAGCTTTCAAACTGTCAAGGGAAGAATATCCCTATCTTGGACAAAACTCCTAAAAAATGTTAAAGAGTCCTGGAAAGTTATTGTGATATAATTCCATGAGCAGCTTTCACTTCAGAGTTAATGGACAGTTAACAGTAATTTTAATAGTGCTTAGGTGTCATTAGACCTTTGGGGCTGACGCCTTCACGTGTGTCTTTTTATAGGACAATTAATAAATGTTGGCAGTGTGCTGGTGATCCTTCTGAAATGCTTGCAAAGGATATTGTCGCTGCTGTAGCTTTGTGTATTTTGGGTCTTACAAATGATTTACCACTTACTAAATTCGAAATCTGAATTGTAGAGCTGGCTCTGGCTGTTGCCAGCTAATGAATGCTATAATACTGGGAAGAAGTTAAGAAGCTATCATAGAAAAAAAAAAAAAAAAAGAAGCTATCATAGACCACTTCAATTTCTAACTTTTTCCAGGATAATCATGTGGGAAGGAGACTTCTGGATTTATAGGTCAAAAAATATCATAGATAATTTGCATTATTTAAAACAATATTTGTCATATCCGGTATGGAAAAAATGTCTTCATCATGTATTTTTAACTTGATATACTTGGTAAACAACCTTTTTTTAAAAAGATGGTAAATCCTACAAGTTACAATTTAAGTCATAATTACTAGATTGCTTTAATTGTGACTATCCAGCTAAATAGTAGACTGTATGTGCCTAAGTACTATCATTCTTCCTTTTGTCTTCCCTCAAACTGTAGAAGAAAAAAAACCCATGACACATAGAAACAGAAAGGCATGAACTCATAGAAAAATGTGAGAATGTGCTGTTGCTGCTAACTTGTAGATTTAGACCCAAATGGTGCAATTCTTCATTAGCACATCTGCCAGCAAAGGTGATAGAGAAGAACGCCACCATTTTCACCTTGCCACTTCCTAATGAACCAGATGCTGCTCCTCCAAGCAGCTGGATCCATCATCCAGTTTTGGAGTATGGTGAAATTTATTATTTTACTGGATTTCAAATACTAAATATAGAATTTAAAAAACATTAGACCTGGAAAGTTACTATGAATCAGTTCTTCTAGTCTCAATGCACAGATAAGGAGATGCAGGTCTAATAGAGAGTGAATCCTGGCCTCAAGGCAGGTTTTGGGTTTATTAGCTAAGTCGTATATCCTTACTTGGTCAGCCAGTGTTACCAAGCAAGAGTCAACGGAAGGCCCTTGGGATGCAGACAGAGGTAGGACACCACTGCTGCTCTTGAAGAGTTAGACTCCAGGCAGGCAGCCCCAGGCAGGCACCCAGCAGACTGTGGTGAAGTCCATTGTCGCAGCATGTGCTGAGTACCACCGAAGCACAAAGAAAAGATAGCTGTTAATTCTACCAGAGCAGGTTGAGGAGGCTTCCCAAAAGAGAAGACTTTTGAGCTGGGCCTTAAAGGATGAATTTATGAATTCACATGAAGAATTCAGTGTACCTGGGTCACCCAGTGAAGGGCTCCCAGGTAGATTATATGGCATGAGAAAGCCACAGCCCCATAAGCATATATGGCAGAGTTAGGGAGCGGTCAACATCTAAGATGCAAACGTGGGGGACACAGGGGCAGGGAGAAAAGATAAGGAAGAAAAATGACAGGGAATTGGTCTTAAAAAGTCTTATGGGGCTCAACTGGTAAAACCATTGACTACTATGCTAGGAAGTGTGAACTGTATTCTGAGCAAATAGGGCTCCATGGAAGGCTTATACGTTCAGTGATGATATGATCAGTGATTTATGGTTGAGTTCAATTACCAATTTACATTCTAGACAAGAAACCCTAAATATGGAAGAGTGGTAATAATGAGGAACAGAGAGGATATACAGATGGTCAATAAGCACACGAACAGACACTCAACATCATTAGTCACCAGGGAAATGCAAATTAAAACCACAATGAGATAGCACTATATATCCACCAGAATGGTTAAAATTAAAAAGGCTGACCATACTAAGTGTTGTCAGGATGTGGAGCAACTGGAACTCTCATATACTGCTGGTGGGATCGTAAACTGGTACAACAATTTGGAAACCAGCTTGGCAGTTTTCTGTAAAGTTAAATATATACTAACCAGATAATCCAGCCATTCCAAATTGAAATATTTATCCAAGAGAAATGAAAACATACATCTACACAAAAACTTGTATATGACTGTTCATATTAGCTATTTGCAAAATAGCTTAAAAACTGGAAACAACCCAAATGTCTATCAACAGATAAATGGATAAACAAATTGTGGTATATCCACACAATAGAATACCACTCATCAAAAAAAGGGAAAGGTGTACTGATATACATATGAAAGGTGTACTGATATACATATGATATACATAACAACACGGAGGAATAGCAAATACATCTTATTGAGTGAAAGAAGTCTACCTAAGAGTTCATACTGCATGATTACATTTATATGAAGCTCTAGAAAAAACAAATCTAATCTTTGATGACACAAAACTGACTGGTGGTTGCCTGGGGCTGTCGGTGGAGAAGGGAACTAGGAAGAGTTACGAAAGAGCTTTTTCAGGTGATGAACTTTTTCCTACTCCCTGGTTGTACTGGTGGTCACATGGCACATCAATTTGCCCAAACTCACTGAAAAAATATACACTTGAGGTAGGTGCATTTTATTTTATATAAGTGGTACCACAATAAATTTTATTTAAAAATCATACATTGAACTACGATGGTGGATGAAATAAACTAAAAACACAGTAGTTGATCTGAGGCTTTCTTCTTTATTTTTTAAAAGATTTTATTTATTTATTTATTTATTTATTTATTTATTTATTCATGAGAGACACACACACAGAGAGAGAGAGAAGGCAGAGATATAGGCAGAGGAAGAAGCAGGCTCCATGCAGGGAGCCCGATGTGGGACTTGATCCCACGACTCCAGGATCACATTCTGGGCTGAAGGCAGGTGCTCAGCCACTGAGCCACCCAGGTGTTCTCCCTCTTGGTCTGTTTAATTATGGATTGATGTCTTAAAATAACCCAGACACAGACAGAAACAAATATAGAAAGGGCCTCCTGTTCCACCCAAATAACCAAAGGAAGAGATTTTACGGTAAAATTCAGCAGCTAATATAATACAAAGCCCTTTTTCTGCACAGTAGCAAAAAGCAACTCAACTAGATGTTAATGGGGGTATTCACAAACTCCAGTAGAATTAGAAATAATTTAAGGGTTCACACATCACCTTGTACCTGTTTGAAAGGTCATTTTTATTTTTTTTCTATCTTTTTAAAATGCTTCTCTGCTCTATTTATGCATGTGAGTGTAAAACCATTGGTTGCCTTTAAATCTGTTGTTTAAAGAAATTTTTTAAAGATTTTAAAGATTTTTAAAGATTTTATTTATTTATTTATTTGAGAGAGAGAAAGAGAGAGAGAGGAAGAGAAAGCACACGAGGCAGGGGGTGGAGGGTGTCAGAGGGAGAGGAAGAAGCAGATTCCCCACTGAGCAGGGAGCCTGAGGCTTGGTCCCAGGACCCTGAGATCATGACCTGAGCCCGAAGGCAGATGCTTAACTGACTGAGCAACCCAAGTGCCCCTGTTTAAAGAAAGTTTAAAAAAGGATTCCTTTTTATTTTCATTTTTATTCTTATGTTCATGATTTTTATTATACATCCAGGTGAGAAGAAATGTGGAGGAGCACCTGCCTGGTTCAGTTGGAAGATCATGTGACTCTTGATATCAAAGTTATGAATCTGAGTCCTGCGACAGGTATAGTGATTACTTAAAAATGAAATCTTAAAAGAAAAAAAAAAAGAAATACAGAGAAGTAAAATATGGAGGGAGATGAAATGAGAAAAAACGAAGAGAGAGAGACATTGCCCAGAACTTGGTCCACAGCCATGATGCCATTATGTGGACTTTATTCTGTTCTTTTCCATCTTAATCCTTAAACGAGTGATCCACTGGGAAGCAGCAGAACTTGGCAAGGAAGCCAGAAGAATTTGTGACTGTCTTATTTTTATATTCAGAGAAAATCCCCTCTCTTCTTTCGAGGAGCCTCCCTTCTCTCCTTGCAGGGGTCTGCTTCTAGAAGGGCTCTCCAGCCATGCATGGACTCAAGCCGGACTGTGTACAGGCACAGACCCAAGCAAGTCAGTTGGGGCTTGTCACTGTTTCTCCGCCCACAGTCCGTTGGAGTAGAGCAGTCCCTCTGATGGCCAAGAAAGAGGGGAGCCAGGAGATGCTGGCAGCTGTGGTTGTAGTCTTGTGAAGAAGCCAACCTAGGAGGAAGAAGCTAATACTCAGAGGGTAAAAATGAAAGACAGATGAGATTGTGACTCTTTGAGACACCAGTCATCCCTGCCTTTGCCAAGGCTTTATTACATGAGAAATAATTCCCTAAGTGCAAGCTGGCCTTTAAAAGGTAAAAGTCCAGGGATGTCTGTTTGGCTCAGTGGTTGAGCATCTGCTTTTGGCTCACGTAGTGATCCCGGGGTCCTGGGGTCAAGTCCCTCATTGGGCTCCCTGTGGGGAGTCTGCTTCTCCCTCTGCCTATATCTTTGCCTTTCTTTCTGTGTCTCTCATGAATAAATTATATATATATTTAAAGTAAAAGTCCATTACAACCTTCTAAAAGGGAGTGCTTCATATAGGTCCATTATAGGTCCCATATAGGCAGCAGAGAGTGACTTGGGACCCTAATGAAAAAAACCACCACTGAGAGGTCCTTTGGCCAGGACACACATATATTGATATATAACCTGTTGGTTTCCAGGACTTCTTGTGGACCACTTGGCCCAGGTATTTTTTTTTTTTTTTTGGCCCCAGGTATTTGTAAAGGGCTGTCCTCCCCCAAATCCATCATGGTTCTTCCCTCCTCCTGTCATGTCCACTTCCGTTAGACCTAAGTGTCTTGAGCTCTAAGTTTGCTTCTTAGAGCCTCCTTGGATCCTTCACATACTCTAGCTTCCCTGCAGTTATGCCCTTGGACTGCCGCCTGGTACATCTGGAAGCCAAGATCTGAAATTTTGCTCTGAGACCTCCAGGAATATTCGCTTCCTCTCCTCTTCTCTCCTTGGAGAGAAATGGCCCTCTTGCACTCTTCTAAGGGATGATCTCAGTGTCTTTTTAAAATTGGAGAGAAACATGGGTTTTAGCCCGAACTTGAGCCTGGCTCCTTGGCCAGACAACAGTCCCTTACTGAGAACCATGCTGAGTGATTCTGAAGAGTTTGATGGATTAGAGGGAGTTATCTTCCTCATATCTACCTCTGCCACCAACCTGATGGCCCAAGAGGGGTTCTAGTCCCACCCCTCAAATTGAACTTGAGCATCAACAAAGACTATTCATATCTTGTGGACCAGCTGGGAGCAGTTTGGAACATTCTAGTGACATTTTACTAAAGATTTGTGGATAGTGAAAGGCAAATATGCAGAGAGAGAAATAAGAATGTCAATCACTCAGCTTATAAATTGCAATTCTTGTGCATGACCTCAGGAACTCCTATCTTATCTGCACATAATTGGTTACCTCTAAGGGCCTGCATTTTTATCATTTTGCTTGTACTTGACTCTCTTGCATTTCCTACTCTCTTCTGCCCGGAGAACTGTAAAGTATATTAACCAACCAATGAGTGAGGAGCTATAATGTCATCACATGGATTCTGAGGAGTCTCAGAACATCCCTTGATATCGGAACCTGAATAAAAGTGGATATTTTTCAACTGGAGTAAGAGCTTCCACCACAGATTTCCTCCTCAGGGCAGCAGCCAGTGTTCTTCTCAAACAGCGTGGGCACTTCTTGAAGATGACAATTGATGTGAGTTTGTCTTGATGTATAACAAACTGCCCCATACCTTAAGTAGCTTTAAAATGATAATCATTATTTCTCATGGTTCCATAGGTTGACTAGGAAGGCATTTTGGTCTGGGTCAGTTCAGGTGGTGTTGGATGGTCTAGAACCCTCTTCAGTCTGAGGTTGACAGCCTGCTCAGTCCAGAACCTCAACTTGGGTAACTCCCTTCTATCCATGTCGTCTTTTGTCCTTTGGTAAACCAGCCCAGCTTCTTTCATGCATCCATCTCATTTTTTATTTCCAAAGAGCAACAAGTAAGGGCAGGCCCCAATGAGCAAGGTTTTATAAGTCTCTGCTTGTGTCACATTTGTTCATCATCTCATTGGCCAAAACAAATCACATGACTAAGCTCAGTGTCAGTGTGGTAGACCAATCCAAAGGCATGGATATCATTATGATGGACCTGACTTGGTCCTGGCCAACTGGAGAACTTCTTTGCTCTGGTCATAGTGACTGGTTCAGGATGATCATGTGGCTCAAGCTGGTCTGGAGTCCTTGCTGGTTGGATAGACTATCCAGCTTTAGGATCACAATGCTGGTAGAATATGAAATTGAGACTTGTACAGCTGGAAAGAATAGGTCAGAACATGAAGATGGAGATGGTGACATTGAGCTCTGTATCTAGCTATCTAGCTAGTCTGAAGGTTATACTTAAATATACAGCTAGGGGCACTGGGGTGGTGTAGTTAGTTGACTGTTTGACTCTTGGTTTTAGCTCAGGTCATGATCTCAGGGTTGTGACGTCGGGCTCTGCATTCAGTGTGGAGTCTGCTGGAAACTCTCCCTTTCCTTCTGCCCCTCCCTCTCTAAAATAAATAAACGAGTCTTTTTTTTTTTTTTAAAGAAATATACAGCTAAATTTCTATTTGTTTTTCTTAAGCTACTTCAAGTTGGGTTTCTGTCATTTGCAATCAGAATCCTGACGAAAGAATCTGGATGGAAGGCCAAAGTAGAAAAGCTCCTTTTCTTTGATAAGTTGATAGCACTGGTGGAGTAGTTGCATTAGATTCAGCGTCAGGGCTCCTTGTTACTATATTCCACTCAGCATCCTCTCACTAGAAACCCCAACATTAGGAGAGGATTAAGTGCCTTATATGCTATGGATTGATGCCAAATGAGCAGGAGTCAACTAAGAGATCAAACTGCCCCGTGTCAACAGCTTTTATGCATTTATGCTCACACCTAGACTGCTTCAACTTTTTTTCCCTAGTTGTATCCCTCCAGTCATAGAACAGACTTTCTTTGGAAAGTTCTGTGAGTCAAACCTGACATAAACTGTGGACTTAGCTAGATACATCAATTTTCAATATAAAACAGACCACAGTGCTTGGGATACCAGGAGAACATGAAGACTCACAGGCCAGTTGTCTCAGCAATTGTTTCTTAACTTAATTTGGGCATCATTCAATAAGAAAGGAGCACCAAACCAGACTTGACACTAAACAGAGGCCTGAAGATATAAATAACTCAAATAAAGCAAATTGAGACTACCATCTCATTAGTAATAGGAGAGAAAGTAAGATGAAGAGTAAGACCAGACTGTGAACTTTTGAAGGGAAATATTGTTTGTAAGTGAGAGACACCAAGTAAACTCGAGTTCAGTGAGATGCTCAATGGAGGCAACATCGCAACAAACACACAAAACAGGAGCTATTTATTTATTTTGAAAGAATCATTTATTTTAGAGGGAAGGGGAGGGGCAGAGGGAGAGGGAGAGAGAGAGTCTTCAGCAGACTCCCCACTGAGTGTGGAGTCCAATGTGGGACTTGATCTTCAACCCTGAGATCATGACCTGAGCTGAAGGCAGATTCTTTTTTTTTTTTTAAGGTTTTATTTATTTATTCATGAGACACACACACACACACACACACACACACACACACACACAGAGAAGGGGGGGAGCAGAGACACAGGCAGAGGGAGAAGCAGGCTCCATGCAGGGAGCCCGATGTGGGACTTGATTCTGGGTCTCCAGGATCACACCCTGAGCTGAAGGCGGCGCTAAACCACTGAGCCACCAGAGCTGCCCTGAAGGCAGATTCTTAACTGGCTGAGGCACCTAGGCACCCCCAAACAGGAGCTCTGTAAAGAAAAAGTAATGGTGAGATGCTTGACAGATAGAAAATTCCACCTGAGTTAGATAAGAAAGCATAGACGGGAAGCTAAGATGGTAAGTGGGGTTGCATTCTAGATCTTTCCTTGACGTATTATAACCATGTGCATTGGTGATACATTTTTCATGAGTACTTCAATCCTAAAAAAAGTCTTTCACAGGCGGGTATCTCAAGAAATAGATGAGTCCTTTTCAGAGATTATAACTCTCACCCTGGACTAAGACTTTCATGCTGATTCCTTTGCGAACAACCGAAGCTTCAGAGAGCATGGGGTCACCCAGGGCATGTGGTATTTTCCTATCTAGGCTCTCAGATAACTAACCGGAAGATTAATAAAGAGAATGTAGACACTTCTCTAGGGACCTCTGAAAACATACTTGGGCTTGGCCTCATTTGTTTATTGCCGTGTATTGAACAAAAAGTGTTAGCCAGTGTGCTTGCTCCAAGCATTTCAACATTAATCTTTGGCTCAACAGGCTGGTTTAAGAAACTGCTCCTCCAAGCTCTGTACACGTCTGGTAGTTGTGTGCCTGGGACACCAGAGGTGAAGACATGGTGAAGTGGTGAGTTACCTCCAGTCACTTCTCAGTAGCATTATTATTATTATTCTGGAAAGCAAATGAACAAACATTATTAGAGGTCTTTCATTTGGAGACTTTTAACTCATTCATCGAGTGCCTCTGTTGCATGAGGCACCATCCCAGGCACTCAGGATGCAAACCTGTGCCCAACAGAGGGGTCTATTTCCAGCCGGGTGACCTGAGTGTCATGATTTACTGGGTGGACTCCTGTCATAGCTACCTGGGGTCAGCAAAGAAAAGGTAAGTGACTTGAGAGTGTTTGGTTTGATTTGTTTTTAAATGTGTTAGTTTTACTTCCTAAGTGGACCTTGTGAGTCTTTTTCTCTCTCTCTTTTTTTAATCAGTGACAGAGGAGGCTGTCAGGTGCAGAGCTTGGTGTGGCCCGTGGAACTGGCCTTTCCGGCTTTCTCATCTACTGCTTGTGTGGCTCCCGGCAAGTGTCTTAACCTTCCTTTGCTTCACTTGCATGAGCTGCTTGCACAGCAAGGATGACCGTAATGGGACCCACTTCCCAGGAAACGTCGGGAGGATTAACTGGGGTATGTCTGTGCCTAGCGGGTTAGCAAATACCATCATTGGCGAGCCAATCACCAAGCCACACTCATCTCTCACATTCCTGTGACTCTAAAACCATTAGTTTTCTGAGATGTAGAGACTATCCATCTCAGCTTCCATATAAAGCAGGTATTGTTAGCACAGAGAGGAGATGGGAATGATTCTCCTTAATTTCCTTAGTTTTCGATTTGCAATTCAATTCCCTTACTGCTACATGAAGTATTTAGCCACGGGCTCCCTTGCCCAAGGACCCAATATCTTCCTAGATGCAATGGATATGACATCATCGTTTTCCCTCATCATAAGTTGGTACTAATGATAAGTGACCAGAGGGCATTACAATGTGTGGTTGCTGTTTTTCTTTAACTGTAGGAAGACTTGACCAGAGCCTGCATTTTGACATTAAACCTGAGGAAATGAAGATTCAAAGATCGTTTCTCGAACTAGAATTTCTCGAACCAGATCACCATGCTTAGCCAGAGTTTCAAAGAGAAAGATAATCGGGATTTTTTTTTTTTTTAATGAATTATTCAACAACCTGGAGGTAGGAAAAAAGCCACAAACAATGTGGTGTGAAGCAGTGTGAATTAATTTTGGACAGCTTGCTCAGGATACAGCCTAGTGGTAGTAACTTTCTTCTCTGCTGTAATTAGGCAGAAAATAATCTTTTCTTTATTAACTTTCCTCCTGATCTCCTTTGAGGAAAGATTCCAAGGTCTGTTGTCACCTGATTGCAATATCCCTAAGGTAACTCACTGGTATTCTCGAGTTTGATTACAGTAAATGGGACAAGTAAACCAATGCAAATGCAAGAGGGCAACCACTAGTTCTTCCCAAGCTACCGGCAGATCTTATAAGGTGTGTGAGTTCAGAACCAGACTGTGGTGGTGCTTCTTTTCAATCCAATCTGTAAAGCACCATGATCTGATTGTTACCTAGAACTCCAGTGGACCGGCCATATTCCTTAAATAGCACCTGGGTGGCTCAATTTGGCTTCTGACTCTTGGTTTTGGCTCAGGTCATGATCTAATGGGTGGTGAGACAGAGCCCCTGCATTGGGCTCCCCGCTCAGCAGGAGGTCTGCTTGGGATTCTTTCCCTGTGCCCCCCACCCCCCAACCTCTGAATGGCAGCCATGGCTGAATTTTGTGGAAATAATGTATTGCATCTTCTAGAATATGATGTCTACCAATTAATGTTACTCCAGTGGGACAGTTCAGGATTTGGGAAACTTCTGCAAGTTTACACAATGAAGCAAGAAGGAAGAGACTCTGGGAAGAAGAAATGAAATTAACTAAATAAGTCCTAATTTGGAAGGGAGAAAACTGACAAATGGGAGAAAAATGCAAATGTCAGAGGCAAATACTTTCCTCTTACGTCTATGTCTTCTCATAATATTTTAGGACCCAGATTATATATGGGCAGCTAGAGCTGAAAGATGAGTAAGAAAAATATCTTGAATCCTACTGGAATATCATGTTCTACATTATTTTCTTTTTTTCCATTCTTGGAGAAATAAACAAAAAATACGCTGTGAACTAATTGCCACACAAGAAAAAATACTGATACATGAAAGAAGAAAGTGTACAATCATATTCATTCTGAACTACCTGCTCTTCCTCACTCCTCCCTAGCTAACTCCTAATTTTTCAGGGGAGAACCCTTTTTTGGGTGCCGGGGAGACTGCCTGTAATCCTTAGCACCGATTTCCTGACTGGTGAGTAGCATTAGTCATGCATCCTCCTCATGCCCATAAATGGAGGGCAAGCCCACACTGATGCTATCAGACGAATTTAAACAAGGCATGTTCTGAGAGAACCCTCAGAGCCAGACTGACAACACTCCTGCAACAAATTCATCTTCGACAGAAGCATGGGTTTTGTTTCATCTTATGCCTGGGTGCACACTGCTAACAGATGTGTAGACCAACATTCAGGCTGTGAATCCATAGGGTGTGGAGCAGACCTCCTACGGTCATGTTCAGCTGGGGCATCACTCGATGAGGGCAAGGGGAGGTTCATACACTCAGTGTTAAGAAGAGAATCTATTTCTTTTGATGAATAGTCTCCTCTTCATCTTCGATTAGAGCAAGCAGACATTCCTTCCTGCCTTGCTGCCTTCCTTCAGCGTTCAAACATCTGGGCGCCTACATAAAGGTCAGACATTGGGCTTCTGGCAGAGCAACCCTCTTAAGAGGAGTTAGGACCATTTTCTCCATCCCGCTGAGCAACACATAATCTCAGCCTATTTTAAAGCAGGGTTTATGAGAAGAGACTCAGCATTACCTCTGACTCCCTCACCCCACCGTTAGTTTTGCCATTGTTAGGTAGTATGATGTGGTGGAAGGAGTAGTCATTGGAAATCATGGGGTTAAATTCTACCACCAAGTAGCTGTGTGACAGTGGGCAGTTTACTTAGCCTCTCTGGGTCTCGCTTTCTGCTTTTGGAAAAATGAGTGGGAGGGACTTAAGATTCCTTCCATCTCTAAAATTCTTTTATTCTATATGGCAACACATTCTGCAAAGTTTGCTCTATGACCAGAATTAGTCTGTGATTTCCCAGCTCAAGTTTTTCTTTGCCCTCTTGGACTGTTGAACCAAATATGAATGAGAAGCAACAACATTTTGTCACAAGCAACAAATTGTCCTTCTACAGAACGACCTTTGGAGGTCAGGCCGCCCATTGCAATATCTAAATCCAAAGGCAATGGTATGACCAACTCGCGAGCTGGCGAGCTGCCACGCCAAAGGATGGAAATGGTTGTAGGCAGCCAAGATTCTTGGCCGGTACATTTTTAATAAATGTAGAAAATAAGAGCAGCATTTTCCACTCGGATTGCTTAATTTGGTGCCCATACCATTGGAATGTTTGCTGTTAGGATAGAGATGATGTGATAGATCACTGAGTGCGGGATGGATTAAATTTCACAAATGAGAAGTAGGTTATGGAGTCATCAGTAAGGCATTCTCTGGCAGGAGGTGGTCTGAGTCATTACAGCAAAATCTCCACCCCCTTTCGGCCCTTTGTGAGAGTTTTCCCTGAAACCTAAGCTCTGCTGGATTTATTGTGGTGCTGTGAATGGATGAAGGCAGATTGGTGTGAGTGCTTTGTGGTCGAGCATGTCTTATTAATACTTCCCCCAAGATGGTTCAGTGTGTCTTATTACTTTTCCAAGAAAAAAGCCTCCACAGCAAATGCTCTTTGGTTAATTTGGAGGCGAATCTTTGAGGGGCACGCGTTTTAACAACATAAATTACGGTGAGCGTTTATGGTAAAAGGACGGACCTCATCATTGGTAGCTGTGGCAAGATGATGAACCTCATAGTTGGTAGCTATGGCAGGAGGATGGATCTCATAGTTGGTAGTTATGGCAAGAGGGTGGACCTCATAGTTGGTAGCTATGACAAGAGGATGGACCTCATAGTTGGTAACTATGGCAAGAGGATGGACCTCATAGTTGGTAGCTATGGCAAGGTGATGGACCTCATAGTTGGTAGCTATGCCTCCGTCTCTGCTTGCAATATGGCAACAAGGACAGTTGACTGGCCAGGGTATTATCAGTGCTTGGAGATCCCTGAATACAATACTCTGTGGCGGTAAGCTGTAATTAGCTGTGTGGGTGGAAATTAGTGTTCTCCAAGTATGCTCTGTGAAAGCAGCCTCACGGAGCTCGTGCTTCCCACCACCACCTGAGGCCACCCTGGTCCTCTGCCATAGCTCCAGGTCACTGCTTCTCTAGGGCTGCTGGTTTGAGGCTGCAGGTTCCCAAAGGAAAATCACCCGGTATGGAGTCTGAAACCAGGCAGCTTTTTATAGTTAAACTGGGCCGCACAGTTCCATTACAGAGGAGTCAGGCATTGACCAGGCATGACTGTCACTTGCTGGCTTTTCTTTTGCAAGTGTAAATGATCTCAAGTGTCAGAACTACAGTTGGAATTGTACCTCCATCTTAAAATAACACACCAAAACTTTTGAATCGGTTCCTGGAGTCATGCTAGGTCCTCCATTTTGGACAGGATGGTGCGGTACTGGGAACCCGGTGCTTTCCATCGCAGCCACCTTTTGTACAGTGGACCCTCTCCCCCTCCCCTTCCTCCTCCTCCTCCTCCTCCTCCTCCTCGGGACTTCAGGATGCCTGTCACTTGTCCAGTCTGAATTCTTACTTGATTAGTAGATTTGCTTTTGGAGGCCTCCTACACCATCCATTCTGCCTCCTTGGAGGACGGCCCCCGCCTCCGGGCTCTCCACGAGTTTGTGGCGCCCGCACTCCGCAGTTACCTTTCAAAGCAGGTGACCTGGTACCCAGTAAAAGACAGGACCCTAGACGCCCCCCTTGTCGCGGGGTTCCCCCCGGCCCCCGGCCCGTGCCCCACCCCGGCGGCAACTCCCCTCCCCCCGCCCCCACCCCCACCCCCACCCCCACCGCTCGGGATGAGGTCATACCCGCCCCGGTGCGGCGCGCGGGCCGGCCCAGAGACAATGCGGCCCCGGGGGCGCGATTAGGCGTCCCCCCCCCGCGGCCCCCGCACCCCCCCGCACCCCCCAGCACCTCCCTGCAGCCTTCCGCACCGCCCACAACTCTCCGCACCTCCCCGCAGCCGTCGCGGCCCCCTGCACCTCCCGCAGTCCCCCGCACCCCCTGCACCTCCTGCAGCCTCGGAAGCTCCCGCAGCTCCCCCGCACCGCCCGCAGCCCCCCGGCAGCCCGGCCGCGGGGAAGCGCAGGCGGTGGGCCAGAAGCCACAAAGCCGATCAGCCGAGCGCGCTCGGCAGGCCGGCCGGGCCCGGGGGCCGGCCCGGGGCTCTCCCGCCCCGCCCCGCCCCCGCCCCCGCCCCCGCCCCGGGGGGAGGGGGGCGGAGGGGGAGGGGAGGAGGGAGGGGAGGGGGAGGGGAGGGGGAGGGGAGCGAGGGGAGGGCGGGGGCGGGGGCGGGGGCGGGGCGGGGGCGGGGCGGGAGCGAGGGCGGCGCCTGCGTGCTCCCGGGCCGCGCGCCCCGCCTCCCCGGCCCCGCGCGGCGCTCGCGGCTCTCCTCCGCGGCAGCGGCGCCGCCTGCACTCGGCCCGGCGGCGGGCTCCCTCCCAGGGCGGCCGGGCGCTCCCGCACGGGGACGACGCTTCCCCGCCCTCGCAGCCTCCGCCGCGTCTCCCGCGCTCGGCCGGTGCCGCCGCTTTGTGCGGGGCCATGGTGTAGCGCCGGCCCTGGTCCTCCGCCGCCCGCCGCCCGCCGCCCGCCGCCCGCCAGCCACGTCCCCGCCCCCGGAGCACAGGCCCCGGCTCCGCGCCCCCCGCGCCCCGGCCGCCGGCACCATGAGGTGAGGGCTCGCGCGCGCGGGGGCGGCGGGCCATTGTGCGGCGGGCGCCGCGACCCCGCGCAGGCCCCCAGCCCGGCGGGCGCCGCCCGGCCTCGCCGCTCCCGGCCCTTTGTCCCTCGGGCCTCGCTCCGCTCCGGCGTCCCCGAGGCCCTGCTCGGCTGCCCCCCCCGCCCGCGCCGCGCCCCGCGCCCCGCGCCCCGCGGCCCGCGCCCGGCCGGCCCCGAGCGGGGATGGGGATGGGGACGGGGACGGGGAGGGGGGCGCGGGCCCCGGCGTGCGCGTTGCCGGGAGACGGGTATTGTTCGGGGCGGAGGTGAGGAGTCGTGAGCCTTCCTCCCGGCGGGAGCCGAGGGGCGGGGGGCGGCGGAAAACTTTGCGCGCCCGGCGGGTGCGGGGAGCGCGGGAGGGGGCCCGGGCGGGGCGGGGCGGGGGCCGCGGGGCGCTGCGGCGGCCGCTCGCGTCGGCGGCCCGGGGCGGGGGGCGGCGCCGGAGGGGCGGCGGGCTGCGGGGGCCGCCGGCTCCCGGGGGCTGCGCGCGACCTGGGGCTGCGGGCCGGCGCGCCCGCCTGGGGGTCCCGCGGGCCTGCTCGGGCCGCGAGGGGGGCTCCGGGGCGCGGCGGCCCAGCCCTTTTGTGCTCGGCGCGACGGGCCAGCGGCGCAGAGACCCTCCAGATTACCGCCGCCGTGGGAGAAAATGTCATGTCATTGGGATTCTCGCTCCGTTTGAGTAGTTTCCGTCTTAAACGCTAGTTTTCTTCGTTTCCTTTTTTTTTTTTTTTTTTTTCCCTCCTCCTCTCAAGGTTGAACACTTTCCCATTTTTGTGTTTAAGATGTATTTTTGAGTGATCTCGCTCGGCTTTCCGCTTCAGCTTGCTGGGAATTTGAATGAGCTTTTCTCTGATTCCGAGTTAGGAAGCCTGATTTTTCTTGGCCTTAAAAATACGGGTTTCTGAGTGACCCCTTTTCCTTAGTCATGCCACACAACTTATTTTCAAATGTGATGGGTCCGTTTAAAATGTAATTATGACCTGCACACCCGGAAACATCATGTCTGTGAAATTCGGCTGGAAAAACTTGAACCTTGGGTTGGAGTATATAGTTCTTTATCCGGGTACTGACGCCCTTGGAAACGCAGGAACTGTAATAAAACATAGGTAACGATATAGTTTCTAATACCACGTAGTGTTCATTTCTGCTTGAAACACTCAGTGCTGAAAGGAGCCTTGCAGGCCAGAGGTTACAAGTCCTCCCCCCCACCTCCGATTTTGGGGTAAATTTATGTCAACATTGAGAAATGTAAAACAGCAAAAACTGGGGTACTTTAAAGTAAAATCATCATAAAGCTTTCTGATTCAGAGGTTATGTACTAAAAAAAAAAAAGTTTTGGGTATTTAATGAAGTTTGATCACTATCACGTATAGTTGTCAGTCTGTCACAGGTAAATTATTCTTCACTTTAAAAGTTCCTTTTCTAATGCAGAGTGATTTGTAATTTCTAAGCTCCTGCTCTGTGCCTTACTAAATTTGGAGAAGGAAGTTTGCACTGATGCTTTCCAGTAGCATAAAAACAGAACATGGTGCACAGGTCTGAAAGGTTTGTTCGGGTAGTCCACAGCAATTCTTTGTAGGCTAATTTTGAATAATTTAAGAGCACAAAAGAGGATCAGCTTTTCACTTGGTAGGGATTGGATTATTTGCCAGGTGGTTGGTGCAGCTCATGTGTACGCATTTCCTTAGATCCCTGTAAAAGTAGGCTGCTTTGGTATGGAAGTAAAAGGTTCTTGTGCTGGTTGCAGAAAGCTTTGGGATATTTCGGTGTTAAGAAAGGGCATTTCAGGGCTGCATTAATACTGGACTTCATCTCAATGATGCTTTTAAGTACTGAACGACATAAGTGTTACCGTATCGAGTCTTTAAATTATATTAAGGAGTAGTTCTGATGGTTTAAAGTCCATCCAGAAATAGGAATGCATGGGCAGGAATTTCCATTAAGTTGGTCAGAATTCCAAAGAGAGGATATGATGAATATGTTGCCATTTAAATATTTGTGATAAGATCTCTCAGATGACTTCAATTTCAGGAATAGTAGGCTCCCTGGGTGTAATATTCCTAGGCAGATTGGAACTGGATAATGCTTTACATTCCTGAGACAGTCTTAAAGGCATTCTATACATGTAAAAAGCTGTATATGGAATTACTGGCTAATACTTAGTTTAAGGAAGATTCTTTAACAAATGTCTTCTTGTATAAGAAAGGGAAAAGGTGGAGGCCCAAAAAGCTGGTAGTTTTGTTAGCTTAACATCTAGCTCCTCAGTTCTACTATTCTTCATTTATGTAATG
The DNA here is from genome assembly GCF_018345385.1 of Vulpes lagopus. Taxonomy (NCBI): domain Eukaryota; kingdom Metazoa; phylum Chordata; class Mammalia; order Carnivora; family Canidae; genus Vulpes; species Vulpes lagopus. The sequence goes on along the minus strand of NC_054824.1, from coordinate 147,019,509 downwards.
TTGCAAAAAATGTTGCAAAATGATGATTTGTGTTTGAGGTAGGTATGTATATATGTAATATTAACAGAGTGTAGGCCTTTTTTAAAAGATTGCTTTTTTAAAATGATTGCTTTTTTATTAACTAGCTGGCTACTCAAGAGCTTTCTTTTTAAAGATTTATTTATTAATTTTATTTAGAGAGCAAGCACATGGGCGGGGAGGGGGGGTCAGAAGGAGAGAATGTCAAGCGGGCCCCTACTGAACACAGAGCCCAGTGCAGGGCTGATCCCATGACCCTGACATCATGACCTGAGCCAAAATCAACAGTCGCATGCTTAATGGACTGAGCCACCCAGGGGCCTCAAGATCCTTTTTTATGGAAGAAGGAGCTTATCTGATGTAACACGGTTGCACATAGGCTAGTAGGTAAGAAGAGCCTGGAAGTTTTTGGATTGACATTCTTGGGTCCTGCTGTGCTTGCACTCACTATTCTGTGACTTTTGCATGTTAAAAAGGAAGGGCACCCGTAAGGTTGTGAGGCTTCATGGAAGCCACTTACTAGCTGGATAACCTGGACCTAATTACATGATTTCACTGATCCACATTTTAAAATATGTAAAAGTGGGGAGACTTATTGCCTGGGTGGTAGTGAGGGTCAAATGGCAGTGGAAGAGAAGATGCTTTGTATGCTTTATGGCAGCGTACAATTATGTTCCTCTTGTTTTCAGGGCTTAGCTCTTAGACTAGTTCTGTAAAACTTTTGGGTAGTTTGCTTTACCTTTCTAGGTCTTTTCTAGTTCACGGATGTCAAGTGGGTTACATTTTGCTTATCTACTCCCCCTGATAGTGGCTCCCTTGTTGATAGGGACATAAATGCAATCCTGGACTTGGCGGGAGAGAGTGCGTGATGTTCTTTCTCATCATCAGGGTTTGATTGGTACATGTGTGGTCCCACACAGTGGCAGCGGGAGTGTTTCCTGAAATGCTCCTTATTTGATCACCTAATCTGGTCCTGCCATCTTTTATTTCATAAGTGAGGAAACTGATCTTTTACATATCTTCCCGTGTGGAGTGTTTGAGATACTTGTTATGATTTTGTTGTCTTCCTTTATGGTAACGATAAGCTTTAATACATATTTTAGATGGTAGGATCAGGGCTCAGAATATTCAGGATTTGCTCATTAATTAAGCAGACTGGTAAAAACGGAGATATCGTTTTGTCACAGGATTGTGATGTTGTCAAGTGTCAAGTGAGATACCTATGAAAGGATGCAAATACTAGTGTCTGTTCTCACTGGTCTTCATTTATACTGTGGTTTTTGGATGTGTGACTTTCCCACAGAGGTTTATTTTAGGGGCAGGAGCCAAATTTGCATTTTTGGTGGAATGCCAGTACTTTGTATTTAGGCATCAGTTTGTGTTTTAGGTGTTTAGTAAGTGAATAAATCTTGAGTAACAGTTTGGATTAATGGAGAAAATTTACTGAAGTTTGTATGGTATTCAAGGTTTTGGATACTTAGCTAGCCTGGTTGGAATAAGCATAAGTAGGCAGACCCCATTTGGCTGGTATAGAAGAAAGGACATCCCAGACTGGATGGTTTGGGTTGTTTACCCTACAGCCTGCTTAAATCTAGGGTGATTGTGTAACTTGTAAAACATCCAGTCTTTATCATGGATGTAACAAGGATTTGGGGAAAATGTGATTTCAATTTTTATGTGGTTGTGAGGGAGAAAGAGAAGTAAACTCTTTCTGTGTCACTTAAATCCACTCTCCCTCCCAATTGATGGATGGGATTGCGTGTAAATAAAAGTTAAAGGAGAGTCTGAGGGCAGCCCCCGTGGTACAGCGGTTTAGTGCTGCAGGGTGGGATCCTGGAGACCTGGGATGGAGTCCCATGTCGGGCTCCTTGCATGGAGCCTGCTTCTCCCTCTGCCTGAGTCTCTGCCTCTCTCTCTCTCTTTCATGAATAAATAAATAAAATCTTAAAAAAAAAAAAAAACCTTTAAAAAAAGAAAGTTGGGCTGTACCTCAGTAGGTGGTTCCCTAAGTAAAGTCTTAGGAAGCTTTCTGGAGTAGAAAGCAAGGGAATTCTTTGTCAGCCTCCTGGGATGTGTCCCAGATTTATCTACCTCCCAGCCAATCCCCTGTGTTCCCATATACTCTGTATATTTTTTTGTTTTTGCATTTATTACATTGTTTTGTAAATATCTGGATCTCTCTGTCCCTTTTCCTGTAAGCTCCTTGAGGGCAGGGGTGGCATTTTTATATTTATGGTATTGGTAAAATATTTAGCAAATAGTGGATGCTCTTGGCTTTGGCCACGGTATCCTTTTCCAGAATCTGTGCGCTGACAGTGACAACCACCATTTTTGGAGCACCTGTAACATTCTTTAGGTTGTACTGGGTTCAGACCCCATAGTATTTGTTACTTTAATTCAAACAGAAGCCAGCATCTGGGCCACAGGGAATTACGTGTAGTAGAGTTTGTCTCTTACTCAGATACAAAGCTCAGAAATGGCCAAAAAGAGTGTGAGACTCTGGTTTGTCTGACTCCAAAGCCCTTTGGAGGATACCAGGATCATGCACTGCCTCATTACATTGAGTTAGAAGGGTCATCATTCCGTTTTTCAGTCTTTCTGATCATGGGACTTGTAAATATTTTTGAGCACAAAGCTTTTGTGTGTCTATTGGGTTAGCTTATTTCTGCTCCGTTTAGTGCATCCTTTGCATTCTTACCAGTGCTTAAAATAATACCAATAATGGGGTAGTTTCTGATACTCATGAAGATGTCTTAGCTCAGGCTGCTATAACAAAAAATACCATAGACTGGGTGGTTCAAACCACAAAAACTTATTTTCTCAAAGTTCTGGATGTTGAGTGTCTGAGACCATGGTGCTTGTGTGGTGTGGCTGGGTTCTGGTAGGGCTCTCGCTGTCCACAGGCAAACTGCCTTCTTGCAGTGTTGTCATGTGGCAGAGACACAGGGACAGCGATCCCTTTTCTTCTTCCTATAAGGTCTTATAAATCCAGTCCTGTGGATTTAGAGCCCCACCCTTATGACCTCTTTTAATCCTGACTACCTCCTTAAAGTCCAGTCTCCAAATGTAGTTACATCGTGGATTAGGACTTCAGCCTATGAATTTTGGGGGGCACAGTTAAGTCCATAGCAGAAGGTACCCAGATTTTTTTGTCATTGGTAGAACTTTGATGGAAAAGCTTCTCTTACATTTAGGCAGTTTATAGACAGGTTTTCAATAATTTTATGTGTGAATGTTATTTGCTAAAGAACATAAATGAGGGAGCTCATTTATGCAAGAGATCTAATATTTTTTAGAAATTTCTGTACATGGGAAGCTTCTGTTTTATAATGATTGTAATAAATTTAGTTAACAGGTAGCTTTTCCAAAGAATCATTCTGGTGTGAAGCGGTGTGTTGCATGTATTGGAGTGTACAGGTTGCCTGGCAGAGGGTGAAGTGGACAGGCTTTCAAGTCAGCCTGAGTTTGGGTTCTATTTTGATGTGTGCCAATTCGTTGATTTTTGAGTAGGTTATAGTTTGAGGTATGAATTTCTTCTGTAAAATGGAGATACCTTTTGCATTATAGAATTGTTGGGAATATTAAATTAGAAATTCTGTAAAACCCTGGCGCTGTCTTCGGCACATAAAATGGACTTGAGAGGAGTAAATCCCCCACTTCTTTTCAGTTTGTGTTAACCATGTGAAGAACCGTGTGGAGTGGTACAGCTGCGTTGGAACACAGCCTGGCAGTTCCTTAGAAAGTTAAACACAGAGTCACTGTTGACCCAGCAGCTACGCCCCCAGGTACAGACCCCCAGAGAAATGAAAGCGTGTGTCCATGTAGAATCTTGTACCCAGATGTCCACGGCAGCATTACCCGTAATAGTCACAAAGTGGAGACAGCCCAGATGTTCTCGGACCAATGATGGTGCAGCAGAGTGTGGTGTACCCACCCAGCGGAGCAGCATCTGACTGTCAGGAGGAGCAGCCCTGACACATGGCGGGGATGGCGGGAAGGTGCGAGTGGAGGAAGCCAGACACCCAGGGCCACATGTGCCAGGGCTCCTGTGGTAGGAACTGTCCAGCAGAGGCACGTCTTGTAGAGGCTGTGAGCAGATGAACGGTTGCCAGGGCCTGAGCGGGAGACTGAAGGAGGAGTGGGAAGTGGCTGCTTTTGTGGGTATGCACCGGGTTTCTTTCTGCGGGGATGAAAATGTTCTGGAATTAAACGGTGGTGACGGTTGCACAGCCCACTGTACTTGATCCTTTTAAATGGTGAATTTTGTGGTATGTGAGTTATATCTCAACCCTACTCTTTCATCCCTGTGTTATTATTTTCACTTATTCACTAGAATAGATGATACCATTCGCTTTACCAGGTTTCTGACATTGGTACAACTTTGGACGAATGCTGTAAATGGACATCTTCCTATTTCTGAAGAAGAGAGATTGAAGGCCGAACCCCCCGGGCTTTTCTCTGTGGGCAGCCGGGTAGGTGGGAGTGCTGAAGGGGACACCTAGCCGGGGTGTCCCTGGGGGCCTGAGTGCCGTCGGAGCCCTCTTTTTGGTAGCCCTGCCAGTGGTGCGGAGGGCTGAGGTCATGGACATGAAGCCAGTCCCAGAGAATCTGAAGAAGACCGTGTAGTCTGCTGGTGAAGTTTCTTGGGTAGGTCTATATTACCCTCAAACACCCAAGGAAGTTTTGTCTCTGGGGGATGAGGACTTTTCCAGGGGTGAAGGCCTTCTAGAACTTTTGGTCTTGGTAACCGGTGCATCTCATGGCATGAATTCCAGAAGTGGTGTCACTGTGTGCGTGAGGCCCTTGATCTTCTGTCCTCCGTGGATTCTATGTTATCTGTGTTACCTTGGTAGGGAAGAAGGTTCTAGAGAACCCCAGAGCATAAGTGGAATAAGATGAATAGCTCTAGGTCAAATCCCCAAGGAGTCCTGGCTGCAATGGAGGGCTCTTCTGTGGTTTCAGGATGATTCCACCTTGGTTATATTTGAGTGTCTGCCTCATTCTGCAATCTCCTCCTCTCTCAGACTCCCGTCTCACCTTAGACTAGCGTCACAAGCAAATTGTAACGTTCAGTTTTTAACAATATAAGATTCATGAATCAGAAGTTTTAATTTAAAACTTTGGGTTATTTTTATTATTTTGTAATCTCTTTAATCATTGTGTTTGTAGTGTTTTGAGAAAACCAACCAATTACTATTGCCCAAATAAATGTCTGGTCAGTGTTGTATTTTGTTTTAGTGACGTTTTCCCTTTCATTAGAAACTTCCAGTACAGGTTTTACATAGATTTTAGAAGGTATGGAAGGAGGTTACTAACTCAGACCCAGATCATCTAGAATTTTGCTCTTTTGATTTGTAGCTTTCTAGACTTTTTCTAATGCGGAGCATTACACAGCCCTAAATGTGTATGTGCATGTACATGTATGTTTTAAATACAAGTGAGATCATACTGTTTATAAGTGAGATTATACTACATTATATGATTTGTAATTGGCACCTTTCTACTTAATTCTTGTCACTAAATACAGAGCATTTTCATGATGCTTCAGATGGCCTTAATCTACTTTATTTATCTCTTAGGGGATGGACTTTTAGATTTTTCTATTATTTTTGCTAGTGCTGTGAACATCTTTGAATATATGTCTTTGTGCACATGTTTGATATTTTGTATCTGCACATCTGCTTATATTTTAGGATAAATTCCTAGTAGTAGAATCAGTAGTAGTCATTTTTTTCCTTCTTTTTCTTTTGTTAGCAGGTCTTGTGAGGTCGATCTCTGCTGCTTCTCCCTGACTCTACTCTCCACGTGAACATTTGTTTATTGTTATTTATTTTTAAAAGATTTTATTTCTAAGTGATCTCTCTACATGGGGTTTGAACTTCCAATCCCAGGATCCAGTCACACGCTGCTCAGACTGAGCCAGCCAGGCGCCCCTTGCATTTCCTCGTTTCCCTTCTTGCTCCCCCTTCTCCGTGTAGAGTTAGAATGATCTTAAAAGTGGCCCTTGGCTGTTGTTACTCCCTGCTAATAGCCTCATAGACTCTTCGAATAAAACCTGAATTATTAAGATCCTGATATGACCGTGTTCATAGTTCCCAGCACAGGCTCTGTGAGTACACAAGAAATATTTGAGTGAATAACAAATGAAATTAGTTTACCAGACCAAAGGGAATTTTATTAGTTTTTGATACCCATTACCAAATGAGCAACAGTAAATGAGAGTGCAGGTTTTCTGACATGCTGGCCAAGTTAGGGCATTATCAATATTTTTGGTCTTTGCCAATCTGGTAGGCAGATGGTGTTATCTCAATGTTTTATTTCTTAAATTTCTTTTAAGTCATCTCTGCACCCAGTACAGGGCTTGAACTTATGACCCCGAGACCACGAGTTGCCTGCTCTGCTGTCTGAGCCAGCCAGGCACCCCTCAGTGTTTTGATTTGTATTTCTTTACCAGGAGAGTTGGATGTATCTTCGTGTGATTATTGGACAGCTCTGATTTTGTGGGGATTGTCTGCTGCTGCGATTTGTCTGTTTTCCCAGCAGGATGTTAAGTCTTTCTTGCGGCGGTTTATTATCTCCCTAACAGGTAGCCCCACATCATGCAGTTCAGTTACCTACTAGAATATTTCAAGCTGGCCATGCACTTCTGCTGCTGGTGTCCCCAGACTCACTTGTGCGTTTTCAGCCCTGGGTTGGGTTCACCTGGTGTGTCTGTCTCTCACTTGGAAGTGGCGGTCTTGCTGCATAGGCTCTCATGAGACCTCAGCCTGTGACCTGTTCTCATGTCTCCTGGGCCAGAGCCAGGCACCCGGTCAAGACCAGCGTCTGTGTGGGAGGAGACTCGTCACCTTGTCTTTTAATTTCATTTGTTCTGGGGTAGAAGTGCTATCATTTCCTGTCCGATCTGTTGGTCCTTGCCTTGATAGTTTCTGCCTTGGGTGTTCATGCCTTCTGTAGCTGCAAGTGTATGCATATGCCCCAACATTTTCTTTTCTTTTTTTTATTTTATTTTTTAAAAATTTTTTATTTATTTATGATAGTCACAGAGAGAGAGAGAGAGAGAGAGAGACAGAGACACAGGCAGAGGGAGAAGCAGGCTCCATGCACCAGGACCCCGATGTGGGATTCGATCCCGGGTCTCCAGGATCACGCCCTGGGCCAAAGGCAGGCGCTAAACCGCTGTGCCACCCAGGGATCCCAACATTTTCTTTTCTTTTAGTGGTTTCATTTCTATTGCAGTATAAGCCACCTGCAATTTATTGTGAAGTCAGGTGGGGAAGTTAGGTTAGTATCAACCTGAAGATGGAGTGTTTGGTCACCTGTCAGCATCCTTTGTTGACCAACCCATCCTTCCGCATTGGCTTGAAATGCCACATTCATATGTACCGGGTATCCATAAATACTTGTTTCTGGATCGGGACTCACTGATCATCTAATTCAGTGCTGTTTCCTCACAGTTCAGTGACCCTAAGTTTGTATTTTAATGCCCAGTAAGGGAAGTTACTGTTCATTTTCTTAGGATTTTCAAAACTTTATTTACTTGTTCATTTAATGTATTCTTCTAAATTAGTTGTAGAATGATTTTTATCAGTTAAAAATGAAATAAAAGGTATACCCCCAAATCTTTTGGGGTTTTGATTTGGATTGTGTTCTGTTAATGAATTAATAATGGGTAGAGGATAGAATTGACTCTAAATAACAAGTTTTCCAGTCTTTCTCTTTCCACATTCAGATTTTTCATGTCATCTCTGGGAAGGTGCAGGATCGTGTAGATTCTAAAATGTTCAATAGGTTTGGTGTGCTGCTACCTTTAAAAAAGTTCTTTTATATTTAGAAATTAAACTTTTAGCTCATTTATACTGCCAGTACAACATCTATTCCCATATTTGATTGTCTTAATTTTTCTTAAAGTATATGTGCTTGTATTTAAACATAATGCCTGGGATTAGAAAAATTTTTTTATTTGCTAAGAACTTAATTCCAGTGTCTGCATTTATATTCTTCGGTTTTCTTAGATTTTGGAATATAATCCCTGATATTATTGAGTACTCATTGCTTGAAATACTTTACATATTGCTTATTTGATACTCCTCTAACAGCTTATAAAGTAGGATCTGTTGTTATTTTATAGATGAGGATGCTGAGCCACAGATGTTTGTCCAGGGTCTCCTGCTAGTAACCAATAGAACTGGGGTCCCAACCCAGCAGTCTGATTCTGGAGCTCATGCTTTCAACCAGTGTGCTCTGGGGCTTCTCTGTCCTGTTAACTTGTATGAACTGAAGTGTGTATTTGAATTTTCTAAAATGTTGATATGTGAGCGAATGATTTGTCCTCTTTGTGATCTCATCATCTAAAAGCTCTTTATTTTCTGAAAATAATTGGTCCAAGAGCAAGGCTCTGTAGAATGAATAGACCCAGAATAGATTGAGTGACACTTTGGAGATAGCAGAGGTGGGGAGAAAAGGCTTTATTTGGCTTTAATCTTGAAAAATGAAACAAAATTATGAAAACATTCATGCTGTGGTTGCAACTGTGTTAAATTCTTAGAATGGAACAAGAGCGAATCAAATGTTTCTTTTTTTACCTAATTTTTCTTTAAAAATTGTAATGTAGGTCGGAACTGTATACCCCCTCATGTCGTGATAGTTTTCTAGGTTAATCCCAAAGAAAGTAATTTTGCCAAAATACTCAAAGGCTCCATTCGTGAGGCCAGTTATTTCCATTTACCTCCCATTACCTCATCTCTGTTAGCTTTCTCCAGTTATTTACTTATTATATCTGTTAAAATGCTTTCAGCTGCAAGTAACAGATTGGTTGTATTTAAATGGATTGAAACATTAGCATTTACTGACTTGTAGTTGGGAGTCCAGAGGTGGGATGGGGTCTGGGCATGCTGCACCCTGTGGCTCTGTGATGTCTTTGATCTCTGCTGCAGGTTGGCTGTAGGGCTTCTAGGCTTGACTGTCCAGAACCCGTAATTCTTGGAGGAAGGAGGATCTATCATCTCTTGTGTTCTTTTTCCCCTGTGAAGGTATAATTTGCACACAGCTAAATGTATGTGTTACGAACATACACACAACCTGGTGGATTTGTCCTGAGTCTGCATGCCTCTGTAACCACCACCCAGGTCAGGATGCGGGAGTGCGCTTTCCACCTGCTGAGTTCCCTTTCGTTCTTCCAGTCCACGGCCTTCTCAGATTGTTGTTTTTGTGGCTTTGCCCCTAAGTTGGAAATGGTTCTCATCATTTTTGGTGACTTCATAAAGCTCTGCCTCTTTTTTTGTTTTTAAAGATTATTTATTTAAGAGAGCGCACAGGCAGTGGGAAGCAGCAGAGAGAGGGAGAAGCAGGCTCCCTGCGGAGTAGAGAGCCTGATGTGGGGCTGTATCCTAGGACTCCAGGGTCATGACCTGAGCTGCAGGCATACGGAGCCACCCAAGCACCCCAAGGCGCCTGCATTGTCTGGAAGGCTTGCACTTCTGCTTTGTACATGGTTTGCGTTGTGTTGCTTTGTCATTGAAACATGTGCCTGTCATGGAGAAACTGATAGGGCAAAGGGGAAATAGACCCCCCAGAGGCCAGTGCAACTGGCACGCATGTTTCATAGGGACTGATTTTAAAAATGGTTAGTTTATGGGGCGCCTGTGTGGCTCTGTTGGCTCAGCATCTGCCTTCGGCTCAGGTCATGATCACAGGGTCCTGGGGTCGACCTCCTACTTCAATCTCTCTGCTCAGCAGGGGGTCTACTTTTCTCCCTCTCCCTCTGTCCCTCCCCCTGTTGGCTCTCTCTCTCTTTCAAATAAATAAAAATCTTAAAAAAAAAAAAATAAAAGGTTAGTTCATTAGTGAATGTTTCTGTGTTAGGGTTACTTTTGTGTCCTTGGGCAACCTGGCATCTTATTGGAGCCTGGCAGTGCATCATATCGAGACCTCTGGACCCCTTTTGTCCTGTATTACATTTTTATATGCACATTCTTCTGGATTCCCTATTGTGTTGGCCTGTTGTCCCATCCAGTGTGCTGTCTCTGCTGTAGTCAGCTCTTTCTGTAGTTCACGTGTGGTCAGCTCAGTCTCCTGTATAACTCATTTCAGTGGCTTCCCTCTGCGGTGAGAATTAAGACTGAACTCTTGGTGTACATGCATGATTCCTGCTCTGTGATTCCAGAGTTAGTGATACGGCCCAGTAAAATCAATCCTCAGAAACTACTTTAAAAAAGTAAATATGTGCATAGACACAATGGCTTCTCTTGTGTTTATAGTTTAATGAAGGAATAGCCATTAACATTTTTCAGAAGCTTTGAGGAATGGTATATGGTTCACAGGGGTAGAGACTACTTCATATATTCGTGTTTGATTTCTTTCAAAATGTCATCTGCAAATAACACAATTTTTCTTTTGTAGTTACATTTTTTAGGGGAGATTGACAGCATTATTTTGTATTGCTTTAGTATTTTGTTATACTTGTCTGTTATTTTGTTCAAATCATCTGCTTTGGCGAAAATCTCTGTCATCTTTTTAGATTCGTCTGGATATGGAAGTTTTCCAAGGTGTTTTCATTTTGGGAAGAGATAGTTTAACGGAATCCTCTTTGGCTTCAAAGCCATTCTATTCTTTACTGGCTCTAAAAACTTCCCTTGGCTGTCCGATCTGAAAGTCTTTCTGTGCAAAATGGGATTAATAATCCATTGTCTTGTTTTGCAGTTTGCCAGAGTGCATTTAGAGGATTTGTGGATTTGATGTATTGCAGTTATTGTTTTCTTTATGTTGTACCTTTACTTTCATTTGAGTAAATACAGGATTCTGAATGTTCTTTGGCCTTTCTTCTTTAACCTTGAATACGAAAGACTTCTGTTTTTAGGCACTCTGAAAGGAAGGAACCAGTTAAAACTCTTAGAGAACCTGTATTTCAAAATGGTGTTTAAAATGTGTTAAGATGAATTGTCAGATGGAAAAGCAGAGCCCTGAACCATCATCTGTGTCCTGGGGAACTAGCCTCCCATTTCCCCCATTGGAACCTTTGGGTCTCCTCCTCGACCTTCCTGGCCTGATGCTTGGGCGCTGCTTCCCACACTTCCTCCTGAGAACCTTGACCTGCCCCTGTGGCTCGCAGCAGGGTCGTCCCCACTTGGCATTCAGGGTGCTCCACACACCTTCAGCCACACCTCTCCCAGCCAGTCATTCATTTCAGAATGGTCAGTTGTGGTTTGGTTTGTCCATTTCAGAATTGACAGGAGTTTGGTCCTGTCCTTCTGTTCTGTCTTCTGAAAGGTGCCATGGTGCCCATGCAGTCTCTTGCTTCAGCTTCCTATTTCACTTTATGTCTTTAATGATCACTCCCTTGTCTGTCCACCTTCCAGAGCTTTTGGCACTCCAGGCCTGAGTTTTCCCTCACAAAATCTAATGTCAGCTCCTTCTACAAAAGCAGGTGCATTTCCTTAAGCACTTTGTAACATGCTGAGTATAATCAGAGACTTCCAATATTTAAAAAAAAAAATTAAAAACTATCATGGTTATTGTTTTAGGCCTTCCTATTTTAATTCTCTATTGGACTCGTGATTTTCAAAGGTATTAAGACAGTCCTTTGAACAGTTTAAACACAGTATGTTTTTATACCCCTGTAATCAGGTTATCTGTAAAGGCATGAATTAAGTGACAAAGTAAAAGGGTCACAGTGTAATATTTGGATAAAAAATTTTCACATGTAGGGGCAGCCCCGGTGGCGCAGCGGTTTAGCACCGCCTGCAGCCCGGGGTGTGATCCTGGAGACCTGGGATGGAGTCCCTTGTCTGGCCCCCTGTGTGGAGCCTGCTTCTCTCTCTGCCTGTGTCTCTGTCTCTCTCTCTCTCTATGAATACATTAAAAAAATTTTTTTTTCACATGTAAATGTTAATATGTAATATACTTGAAGTATAAGGACAACACATCAAGTCTTTTTTTTTTCTGCTGGAAACTTTACAAATAAGGAACCCTGTCACCCAATCAGCAATTCTGTTTCCTTTTAACTGATGAATTGATGCAGTTCTGTTTGAATCTATAAAAAGTACTAAAATCAGAAGCTGATTCAGTAAGGTTTTTATACAGATCATGGATACAGTTATGAAATAGGCAGCTTATGTTTTATGATCTCCAATCTGCTCTTTCCCTTTACTAATGGATGTTGGAATTGAATGGAGGCCGCTAAGTCTGAACTTTCTTCGGTGAGCTGATCTTGCATCTGAAATTCGTAGGGCAGGTCCATGGGTTGGAAACTCATGACCGGGTCTTTTTTTTTTTTTTTTATAATAAATTTATTTTTTATTGGTGTTCAATTTGCCAACATACAGAATAACACCCAGTGCTCATCCCATCAAGTGCCCCCCTCAGTGCCCGTCACCCATTCACCCCCATCCTCCTCCCCTTCCACCACCCCTAGTTCATTTCCCAGAGTTAGGAGTCTTTATGTTCTGTCTCCCTTTCTGATATTTCCCACACATTTCTTCTCCCTTCTCTTATATTCCCTTTCACTATTATTTATATTCCCCAAATGAATGAGAACATATAATGTTTGTCCTTCTCCGATTGACTTATTTCACTCAGCATAATACCGTTCAGTTCCATCCACGTTGAAGCAAATGGTGGGTATTTATGACGGGGTCTTTATGTCAGAATCTTAATGAGGAATTCCTTCCTTGCCTCTTCTAGCTTCTGGCGTTTGCTGGCAATCCTTGGCATTCCTTGGCTTCTGTAAACACATCAGTATCATTTCTGCTTCTGTGGTCATAGGGCCACCTTTTCTCTGTGTGTCTGTCTTCGTGTGGTGGTGTCCTTTTTTAAGGAGACTGATCATATTGGATTAAAGGGCCCGGTCTATCTCATGTGACCTCATCATAAGTGATTACATCTATAATGACCCTGTTTTCAGGTAGGGTCATGTTCTGAGATACGGGGGTGGGGGTGGGGGTTAGGACTTCAACATCCTCTCCTGAGGTATGGACCACAACTTGGGTCTCCTTTATCCCTCACTTTGATCAGCTTGCTGCCCCAGATGACAAATACAAGGAGAGGTATGCGTACACATACATTAAATATAAACACATGTAAAATGTCCATAAGGCTACCGGAACTGGGAAATAAATTCAGCAAAATTGCAGGGCAGAAGATCAACACATAAAAATCAGTTCCAGTTCTTTATACCAGCAGTGAACAATCTATAAAGGAAAATAAGAAAAGTCCATTTACAGTAATATCTAAAAGAATAAAATACCTAGTAATAAATTTAAGGCACGGAAGTGAGAGACTTGTATACTGAAAACTATAAAATATTGCTGAAAGAAATCAAAGAACTAATTGCATGATTAGAGCTCTGTGCATGGATTAAAGACTTAATGATGTTAAGATGACAGTACTACTACCCGCAGTGATCTACAGGGTCAGTATCATCTCTGTCAAAATCCCAATGGCATTTTCTTTTTTTTTCAGAAATAGAAAAGTCCACCCTGAAAATCAGGTGGAATTTCAAGGGACTCAGAATAGTCAAAACAATCTTAAAAAAGAGAGTTGGAGGACTCCCACTTGCAGATTTCGGAACTTGCTACAAAGCTGCAGTGATCAAAACAGTGTGGTGCTGGCATGAACATAGCCTTGTAGACCAGTGAACAGAGCCTAGAAGTTTAAATTTGCATATTTTCGGTCAATTGACTTTAGACAAAGGGTGTCAAGACTAGTGGGGAAAGGATTATCTTTTCAATAGATGATGCTGGGAAAACTGGATGTTTTTATTTTGAAAGAAAGTTTAGTATTTTTTCCTCCAGCGCGAATCCCAGCCTCTAAATCACGCTTTATTGATGTTTTGGACCAGGTGATTCCATGTTGCAGGGGATGTCCTGTGCATTGCAGGATGCTCAGCCTTACCCTTGGCTGCTGCCAGTAGATGTGCCAGTAGCTCACACCAACCTGCCCCTAGTAGTTAGGACAATCAAAAATGTCTCCAGACAGCATCAAATGTTGCATGGGGGGAAAGTTCCTAGTCGAGAACTATTGCCCTAAATTCTGTGATGCCAGGAACTACTGTACAATTTTTTTGGAAAAACTCGACATTTAAAACATTTAAATGTTTTATGTTTAAGTGGAAAAAGGTGGTTTTCATGCTGTTCCCTACTTTTATTACAAAAGACACATCTGTTTGGTTATTTAGACTTTAGCTTGGTAACACACAATTTGTAAATAGTGTTTCAAAAAAGAAAATCTGTCCTTAAAATCAGTTGATACAATCCCATTTGTAAGTTAGGAACTACATGAAGATGAAAAAAAAATCAGCCTTTGAATTTGAACCCAAGTGAAGTGAAAAACAAACAAAAAACCCCGTTGAAAGAAATCATTATACCTTATTGTTTGTTCAGTGCAAGTATTTAAAATAAACTTAACTCATTGTTTTTAAAGGTATCTTCTTGATTTTTTAAAAGATTTTATTTATTTATTTATTTATTTATTTATTTATTTATTTATTTGAGACACAGAGACAGAGGCATAGGCAGAGGGAGAAGGAGGCTCCATGCAGGGAGCCCAAGGTGGGACTTGATGCGGGAAATCCGGGATCATGCCCTGAGCCAAAGGCAAGACGCTCAACCGCTGAGTCACCCAGGCATCCCTTTTTTGGATTAACTTTTGTGTTCCAAAGACTTGATGAATGTTCCTCATTGATCTGGAAGCCCAGACACGAGGAGCATAGGGCACAGTGTCTCCGAGGTGAATCTTTGCTCACACTGGGTACAAACCAAGTGGACCAGCCAGTGATATAGGATGACTTTTAATGTTCTCTCCTTATGTAAAATAAGTAGATCTGTGATACATAAAAGCAACTATTTGTTGCACATATAAGGACAGGCCAGGAGACTTGCTAAGTGTGTCCAGTGAAACACTTTATATAACAGATTAGGATAAGCGGTCACTTACAGTGGAGGAAGCCTGGGGGCTTAGGTGGTTGGTGAATGACAGCTGAGGTTCACATCAAAGTCCTACATAATTCTCAAGACCTTGCTCATGATACTTTACAGGGCTTGTAATTCTTATACGTTCTAGAGCTGCTTCTCAGCTTTGGTGTCCCATCCTTTGAGGATCACACGCAGTCCAGCCCTCCTCCTGGATTTTGTACAGGAAGGGAGTGATGAGCAGTATAGCAGAGAGGGCCAGATTCTGTAAGTCTTTGAAGGACAGGTGAAGGAATGACAGTGATGTGCTGTGTAGGGCACATCTACCTGCAGGGGAGGATCACCCTCGGTGGGGCCCTGGCCCAAGAGAGGGAGGGAGAGAGCGAGTGAGTGAGTGAGTGAGCATGGCCAGCAGGCAGCAGACCCTGGACCCCAACCTGGCAGTGCCTCACTTCCAAACCTGTATGCACTGTACCCTAGATCTTCAAAATGATTTGAACTTTTCTGGTAGATCGATGATTTCTCATTTGTGGACTCTGAGTCAGCTGTAGGATTATTTTACAGAGCACCTGTGTATACCTGTGTGTACTAAGCTTTTTCTGTAATCCCAAACCGCTAGCCCTCAGTTCACATGCATTATATTTCAAGTATGCATGTACACGCTGTTACAATGATACACAGATTGATTTCAAACATAGTATATTCAGGGGGCTTTTATATATTTTAAAAATTGTTTGGGAGAGGGAGAGGGAGAGAGAATCTCAAGGAGGCTCAGTGCTGAGGGAGGAGTGGCACTAGGCACTTGATTTCAGATCATAAGCAGTGCTGAAATCAAGAGTCAGATGCTTCTTAACCGACTGAGCCACCCAGGTGCCCCTAAAGTGTTTTTCCATCACATTTTCTCAATCAGCATACAGTGAAAGTATAATTCCTGACTTTAAAAGGCCTCTCATTTTTGAGAAGTTTGAGAACCACTCTAAGTTTATTTTATCTAATATTTAATCTGTTCTTAGGTAGAGTGTGGCAGCCATTTTGCAAAAGAAGTGGGGGAATCCCAACAAAACACTGAACATATTTAAAGCCATGGCAAGACTAACTACAAGCTTTTATGTTTTGTTCTTTAGATGAAGCAGAATTCTGTCAAAAGTTTTATGACATATTACTAATTCCCTGTATAGGTAATACATAAAAATAGTTCAAATAACATTTTAAGTAGGAGAAATTTAAGTTGTTAGGAAATTACAGCCTTTGTGCATAAATTACGATTTTTTAGAAGATAAACTGAAAGGCTCAAATTACTTCTTTTAAATTATGAAACAAAAGATGTGTGGGTATGTTATTACCTAGGAACTTTTATTCAAAAAACAGTTCTTGGGGCGCCTGGGTGGCTCATTCGAAGAAGCAGCAGTCTTCAGCTCGGGTCGTGATCTCAGGGTCCTGGGATCAAGTCATGTATAGGGCTCCCTGCTCAGCGGGCAGTCTTCTCCCTCTGCCTCTACCTTCCCCCCTCCCCCTCACTTTCTCAGTCTCTTTCACTCTCTCAAGTAAATAAATAAAATCTTAAAAAAAACAACTCCTGCAGATGATGCTTTTCAAAGAAATGTGCCCAACCGTCAGCAGTTTTTTCTAGTATGTTGGAAAACCTGAAGAGTGAGGGCATATAAGTTGCTCTCAAGGTGTAAACGAGCTGGAATTTGGGCTTGTGATTCTATGGCTTTAGACTTGCCATCATTAAAGTGCTGGTGTTGGTAGTGCTGGTATTGGTAGTCGTGTCTGCACAACTGTTTTTTGCATCCTTCCTCAGCCTCGACGGGGTTAACTGGCTTGGCAAGTGGAGAAAAGGAGTTCTGTGCTGTTTTCAGACTGCAGGATCTCGTTGCCATGCAACAAGCATTGTCAGTCAGTACAGGGTATCGTAAATTGGTATTCTGTGTCCCTTTGCACCACATGCTCATTTTGTAATCGGAGAGAAGTGGTTTTGGGCTCTTTTGCAAGGTTTCTTTTTAAAACAACTGTTTAAAGATGATTTTCCTTGCTGTTTCTAATTGGTTACTTTTAAGGCATGTGAGGTCTTTCTGTTCTTGCTTAGAAGTTACACTAAAATGCTTGTGTTCAAAGAAAAGGTTTTATATTTTTCCTTTGTATTGTATGTGTATTTTTGTCTTGTAACTGTTTACTCAAAAATGAGTAAATTTTTGTTGGGAGATTCAAGTTAAGTAATTGGAACATCAGAGCTTTACCATAGTACATGTTATTTTGAAATTTGTTTTTTTAAAAGTACAGGTCCAGAAATTGATATTAGAATCCCTTGCTTAATTAAGATTATTTTTATAGAATTCCTAATCTTGGATAGAATCTTATGCAAAATCCGATAGTTTATTTTTTTCTGGGAGAAGTGAAAATGTTTTGATAGCAAGTGGGTGACATGATTAATAGCCTTTTTCTAGAACATGGTGGCACAGTATACATACTGTCAAATGTACAGTTGTCAGGCATTGGGTGTGTTCACAGGGCTGTCCGGGCCACTACCTCTATGTTCAACCCGTGTGCTCAGCTGCCACGAGATGGCACGCTCTCTTGGAATTACTTTCTTTTCTGTTGAGTGGTGAGAGTGATGATCTTTTCAAAATTACCTTTTGTACCTTTTCCAGGTAATTTTAATATCCTTTTACCCGTATCTTGAACTGCTAATGAATTTAGTTTGGCTATAAATTTGTAAATGTCATACATTTTAAAAGGATGCAGTTTGTATTCTTTTATAGTATGGTGAATTGTGTATAAAATTATAAATGTGATGGTTATGTGTCGAGGATTTAGTGCTCTTTTCTGGCCTATTTCTGGGCCATTTCCTGTGCTGTTCCTCCTGGGAGCATGCACAGTGCTGCAGTTATTTTCTGGGAGCATAGTACACGTGTATAGGAAGGTACGTTGTTACTAGGGAATTCTGATGTGACGCAGTCCAAGGTCTAAAGCGAAAAGCGAATCGGCATCATCGGATCTTCTGCTTCTCGGTATTCTCTGAGTTCATGCTCCTCTTTTTCATGGAGAACCTGGACGATCTAGAATAAGGAGCAAGAGGCCAGAGTAAAACAGAAGGAGGCAGTTCCAAGTATCTTTGGAGCTTTTCAGTTCATGCACACGATGATGGATTTCCTTTCCTTGGGCTACCGTATCTCTGTTCCCATTCTTTTTTTTTAAGATTTTACTTATTTTATTCATGACAGACAGAGAGAGGCAGAGACACAAGCAGAGGGAGAAGCAGGCTCCATGCAGGGAGCCCAATGTGGGACTCGATCCCAGGTCTTCAGGATCATACCCCAGGCTGAAGGAGGCGCTGGGCCATCGGGGCTGCCGCGCATTCTTTTCTAAAAAAATAAAGATTTATTTATTTTAGAGGCTTGGGGAGGTGCAGAGGGAGATAGAGAATCCTACACAGGCTCCACGCCCAGCGTGAGCTCCATGCAGGGCTTAATCCTGAACCCTGAGCCTGTGACCCAAATCAAAATCAAGAGTCAGATGCCCAACCTCTTGAGCCACCCTGGCATCCCTCTATTTCCATTCTTTAGCTAAAGAACTTACTTTTCCCTCTGACGGCCTCTCTCCCCCAACTCCTATTCTGGCACGTCTTCTGCCTTGAAACTCCTCGACCTGCCCCCCCCCCCCCCCCCCCGATTTGTATGTTCCTGTCTTCATCAACCAGACTTGCTCTATGTTTGCTTCCATTTCTCTTCACTTGCTGTTGTACCATCTTTAAAAAACCCTCCTTTTATTTTTGTGCATTTATGTACACATTTGATTATGCACTCTGCAGTTTTTGTTTTGTTCACTTGATGTTTTGCATTTTCTATGCTTCTAAAAACCTTGATTTTTTTTAGTTGCATATTTCACTGTGATTTACCTGTTTTTTTTTTTTAAATGGCTACTTACATGCTTAAAGTGATTTTGTATAAGGAAAATGCTTCCATAAATTTTTTCTTCCTAATTGCAGACTAATTCCTTAAGATAGATTTCCAGAAATAGTATTAGATCTCCAAATAAATAGAAACAGTCTTAAAAGCTCTTGAATCATAGTGTCAAATGCTTTCCAAAGCCTCCTGCCAGTTTTCATGCCAGCCTGCAAATATATGGAGTGTCCATTTCACTGCAACCAGCAGCAACAGAGAATGTTTTGATGTTGACCTTTAAATCCAGAAGAATTGACTCATGGCTCTGCTGGGTCTTTATCTTGAATTATACCTAGATTTGAAAGGTGCTAGCATTGGGTTTGGGAGAAGGAGGGCCTGGCTACAAAGTGTCTCCTCCAGCTCTCTTTAAATTGTGCGGTGATGCTTTTGCTACCCAGGTAAGCTTTCATTTAATGTTGTGTCCTTTGGATGCTAGAAGTAACTGACTTTTTCTGCTTTAAATATTTTGATAAGTTGGATGGTATGGGACAAGTAGGGAGTGTTTAAAATGCCATTGCCTCTACCGCTGGGGGCAGAAACAGGTTTGGCTCTCTCCTTCACCCTGCCGGTCAGCAGAGGCATCCCACGTCATCAGATTCAGGAGCCGCCTGCCAGGGGCGGGGAGATGCTTCTCCTATGTAGCCTGAGTTACTGATACTTCTTTAGCTAGAAGATCATGAACAACTCTGCAGGTTAAGTGGCTTTTCTTGAAGAGGTTGTTCTAGGATTCCAAGCTATTATGTGCTGGTAGAACGTTTTCTCTGAAGAGAGGAGGCTGAGAGCAGGGACTCCTGGTTGCCCCGGCCTTGTCCCAGCAGCCAGCACTGCCGGCCATCCTGGCCTTGAACCACTTGACTTGAGAGACTTGCAGCTCTGGCTTCTCTCTGTATGACACTGGCTTTGTCCATGGCCTTCCCTCTGTTGTCTTTCTCTTCTCCCCCTAGAACTTGCATTCTTCCCTGGTCTAACCCTCCCACCCCCCCCAGTGCTGCTGACTCCCACATCTGACTCGCTCTCTTGGTGAGCTCTGGGTAATCATTTGAGAACTTAAGTCGTTTGTACATCTAATAGGCACCTTCAGTTCCACGAGTCCACATCCATATGTGTGGTATGTCCCTGCAAATTCATGCTGACTGAGGAAGAGGTATTGCAGGGACAGAGTTTTTAACTAAAACAATAACACAAAGGGTTAAATTCTAAACATTGTTGACATAAGACCTGTAACATTTATTTTTATTTATTTAGTTTTTTATATTTTATTTATATTCATGAGAGGCACGAGACACACACAGAGAGAGGCAGAGACACACACAGAGAGAGGCAGAGACACACACAGAGAGAGGCAGAGACACAGGCAGAGGGAGAAGCAGGCTCCCTGCAGGGAGCCCCATGTGGGACTCGATCCTGGGTCTTCAGGATCACGCCCTGGGCTGAAGGCGGCGCTAAACCGCTGAGCCACCAGGGCTGCCCAAGACCTGTAACATTTAAACGAATGTCTTTACCCTCATTTTGTAAGCATTAGATCCCATCGTTTTCTTCTAGTAGCAGGGAGGTTTGCCCGTATCCTCCTGAATGAGGACGGAAGTGCGTGCTCAGAGCGGCTCCTCGTGTGAGCATCACCTGCTGTGTGCCTGGGCCCGCACACACTGCTCCCTCTTCTCACATTAGTATTTTTCACGTCAGCTGATGAACAGTAACTGGAGCTGTTGGCACAGTGGACAGCCTGCTGCTGGGCAGCCCACTTTTGTCACCATCACTGCCTTTATAGAGCACGGTACGCATTTACTTGACTGTGACTGTGCTTTTGCCTTTCTAAGAATGAGGGGGAAATAGAAGAAATGAAGTGTTTGTAGCACAGTTAACACAAATCCAGAAGTCCCTAGGTATTCCAGAAATGGTGTTCTTCATTCTCATTGGGACTGGACCCTATCTGTACATCAGCCACCTGGCTGTGTCTCTGTAGTAGTAAGATGGAAATTCAGGTCAGCTTACAAAGTACCTGCTTCCAGAATCAGCTGCTCTAGGCCTTTAGGGATGAGAAGAAAGCAAGCAGTTTTGGTTGACCAGGAGTTACTCTGTCTCTTCTTAGGGCTTGGCTTCATTGTCTCCACCGTCTTTCTTCATAGTGTCTCCAGATTTCCATTTTTCCAGCTTTCATAAGCTGAACTCAAAGAATGTTTGCTGTAATCTTCAGATAGAAACATCCTGGATTAAGACTGGTGACAGCTCTTCTTGGGTCATCATCCCTCTTCTCCAGCAGGCAGGGCTTCTGTGATGAGCCCCAGGGGTGCTGGGGATGGAAGTGGCTGAAGGAATGCTGGAAGCAGGTATCCATTGTGATACTCAACTAAGGAGGACAATAGCAAAATTTAGTTATATGTAAAAAAGATAGGAGATGTGTCTGAAGGTGAAGTCTTACAATAGAAGAGGTCGATTAACATTTTAATGATCTATTAAGTTTGCAGGATTATAGAGCTTGTTGGGAAATGTAGCTGGCCTCACTCCCTTTACAGTAATAAAACAAGGCTGGTGCTTGACATCATCCCAAGAAAATTGAAAAGAAAATTGGTAAGACATCTCATTTCTTACAAACTCTGAGCAATGAAAAAGAAAATCACTTCTGTCTACCAAATGCTGCATTAGGTAGGTCATGAAAACTAGAATTCAAGCTGAGAATCATTTAGTAAATTTTATCTGTATTTTATATTTACTTGTTTCAAGTGGTTGCTTGTACCTTAGTTTTTTAAAACTAAATATCTATGCCTCAATTAAGGATTTTGTAGCTTTTGACTGTTGGAATGAAAAATCTTTTTTAAAAATGATTTATTCATTTGAGAGAGTGCACGTGCATGCATGAGCCCGCGCATGGGGTAGGGGGGTGCAGAGGGAGAGGGAGAGAAGATCCTCAAGCAGACCTTGCTGAATGAGGAATCCAGTGCGAGGTTCCATCCCAGGACCTGGAGATCATGACCTGAGCTGAAATCAAGACTCAGATGCTTAAGCGACTGAGCCACCCAGGTGCTCCTGAAAACTCATTTTTAAAGTAAGACTGTTGCTTGGCTCTTGACCACTCCACCTTGAGGAGTAGATCATGTAGGAGAGTAGGGAGCCTGGGACCTCATGTCTAAGTGTTCTGTGTCCACATTGTTGGCTACAGCACTCTACCAGCAGATACCAAACTGGGCCACTTCACATCCCACCAGATCAGGGACACTTACCCTGTAGCTTTCCCACTTATTTGGTGATGCAGTGATAAGAATGTGGCCTGGGGAGAATTGACCCTATGCCAGGCATCACAAGAACCAGGATCCCGAGTATGTCCCTTTCAGGGGACCTTACTCTTGGCTTCTTCAGCCCCTCTGGTTAGAGTCTGTAGGAAACAGCACTCTTTTGTTCTCTGGGACAGATTGCTTCACTGTCACTAAATTACGAAGCTTTTAACATATAAAGCCTCTATTTCTTCCAAGAGATTTGTTACCTAGAGAATCCTTGTGCTTTGGAATTTATAGGTGAAATTACAGGTTTCTGACTGCTGATAAAAAGGACTTGTTGGCTATTTCCTTTCCTCACTCACCAGGTTAATGCACGTGTTTTTTAGAATAGCTACCCAACATAGGAGGGTTACCCTCTAATCTGAGAGCCCTTGGGGAAGTATCTTACTAATATTCAGCAAAGCAAAAAAAAAAAAAAAAAAAGGAAAAACATTTTTTAAAACAAAAGGACTAATTTACTGATTGCAGATAAAATACAAAAAAATAGGGCAACAGAATATAAAAGCAAAGCACAAGAAGCATATATCCCTAAACAAACAAAAAAACAACGTACTACCTCTTTTTCTTGTTCCTTTCTGAAGACTATTTTTTGATTTTTTTCTGAGATTTCTTAAATCTGTGGGGAAGAACTCTAGTGTCTTGAAAATTCTTGGCTGCTTTTCTTCTGGGTTTTAGAACCCAAATCTCTGCATCCAAATCTCTGCAATACAAAAGTTCTACTTCTAATGCTTTAACTTACAAGTTTAGTTTTGTTTTTTGCTTCAAGTAGAGAAGGCTTCTGTGCACTGGGTATGTATTTGGGTGTGGGGGAGGGGGCTTCTTTAGAAGTATATCTTTTTTTCCCTTTTTTGTCCTTTCTTCTTTTTGAAATTTACTCTTTGATTTTATAAAGCAGATTCCTGTCTGGTCCCTCCCCTTCCAGACTTTCCCACAGTGACACACTTGAGGTTTGCATTTATATCATTCTGCCAGTTTCTCAGGCAGTGCATACCACTGAGACATTTTAACAGCTTCATTCATGTCCACTTTATATGGTCAGTGTCACACATTCACAGTGTACAGTTTGATAAGCTCTGACATGTATGTACCCATGAAACCATCAGGTCAGGTAAGTTAGGGAACATATGTATTATCCTCAATTTAAAATTAGAAGCATGGGACGCCTGGGTGGCTCAGTGGTTGAGCATCTGCCTTCTGCTCTGGGTGTGATCCTGGAGTCCCAGGATGGAGTTCCACATGGGGCTCCCTGCATAGAGCCTGCTTCTCTCTCTGCCTGTGTCTCTGCCTCTGTCTCTCATGAATAAATAAATAAAATCTTAAAAAAAATCAGAAGCACTGTCAACAAAAATTTGGAATATAGGAAAGAGAAGGGAGTTACCTATAAACCCAGACACTTGGGATGCATAACCTTTGGTGTGTCTTCATTTCACATGGTATCATGTTACTTTTCCATATTGTTACATGGTCTTCATAATAAGACTTTTTAAAGAGTTGACGGATAACATTAAAAACACCCTAACTGGGGATCCCTGGGTGGCACAGCGGTTTCGCGCCTGCCTTTGGCCCAGGGCGCCATCCTGGAGACCCCGGATCGAATCCCATGTCTGGTTCCCGGTGCATGGAGCCTGCTTCTCCCTCTGCCTATGTCTCTGCCTCTCTCTCTCTATCATAAATAAAACAAAACAAAACAAAACAAAACACCCTAACTGCGTATCTATCATGATAGTACACAGAATGTTTCACGTGTGGGGGGTGGAAACCGATTTTCAGCTGCTTTTGAAGTCGGTGATAGAAGGAGCGCTTTTTTAAAAGTTTTTTTTATTTTTATTTATTTATGATAGTCACACACACACACACACACACACACACACAGAGAGGCAGAGACACAGACACAGGCAGAGGGAGAAGCAGGCTCCATGCACCGGGAGCCCGACGTGGGATTCGATCCGAGGTCTCCAGGATCGCGCCCCGGGCCAAAGGCAGGCGCCAAACCGCTGCGCCACCCAGGGGTCCCAGAAGGAGCGCTTCTTGGAAGAGAGTGTGGGGCAGGGGGAGCAGGGGAGAGCATGGGGGAGGGGAGAGTATGGGGGAGCGTAAGTGGACCTGAATGGCCCCTGTGCCCTGGGCTGTGGGACGGAGCTCTGGAAGGAAGAGCAAGCGCGTGTCGGGGAGCTTGTACTTGTACCTGTTAGGGGAAGACGAGGGGTGGGGGGGGCTCGTGTGGCATATGGGAGAAAAGTTTGGATTCGAGGTATTTCATGTAGGAAGACCCACGGAGGGGTCTGGGGGATGGTGACAGGATTCTCTGGCTGTGTATGTAAAACCACCTCAGCGCTGATGAAGCGTGCACCTTGCTGCTTTCCCCAGCTTCCCTGGGATTTTGTTGACCGGTAACATGGGTACGTTTACGTGCAGCGTGACGGTGTGATCCATGTGTGCGGCACCTCCGTCCGCTCGCACGGTGGCCTGTGTGCACAGCCCCCGCTGTGGAACAAGAACGGCCGCAGTCGTGCTGCAGGGGCCCCAGAACTAGCTCGCAGCTGGACGGACGAGTGCTCCCTCCGCACCCCCGCTCTAGTCTGTTTCCGTGGTTTTGGCTCTTCTAGGTTGCGTGCGTGTGTCTGACCCGCCCAGCGGGCTGCCCGGAGTCCTCGGAGGTCAGGAGCGGGTCACTGGGGGGCGGGGAGGGGCGCGGGGCGGGCCCTCGAGCGTGAAGGGGCCGGGGTGCCACGGAGGGCGGCGTGTCGGCGCGTGCTGCGGCCTCTGGTAGGGGACGTGGGTCTTGGGGTCGCCGCCACTCCTCAGCGGAGGATGCCCGCCCGCGGGGAATGGGGCGGGTTCCGGCCGCATGGCCCCCGGCCTTGTCCAGGCTCTGCCGACAGGTGGGCCGTCGGGGACTGCAAAGGTCGTGTCCGCCTTCGGTGTGGCCTGAAGTCTGTGGGAGAGCTGGACAGGCGGATGCACGCGGTGGGCGGAGGCCCAGTGCAGTCGTGCGCTCCTCCTGGATGCCAGGGACTCGCCTGGGGGCGGGGGGGGCGCTGCGGCCTGCCCTCCGACCGCCGACCGCCGGGCGAGCTGAGGCGCGTGGTGCAGTGTGCACGGGCCGGGTGCACGTGCCGGGTGCACGTGCCGCCCGCGGAGGTCGGAGGCGGAGGCGGAGGTACGGGGCCGCCGGCGCGCTGCCTGCTGGGAAGGCAAGATGGCGGTCCGCGGGGCTGCCGAGGCGCGGCCGGGCGGGCGCGCGCTGACGGACCTCCGGGGGCGGAGTGGCACCTTCAGCCCCGGAAGACCACGTTCAGAGCAAGAGCTTGGGCCGGGACCTCCATGAAAAGGGGCAGGCGTGTCTGCCGGTAATTGGTGTTGGAAACTGGGAGGCACCGGGCAAGACGGATCTGGGGACGCAACCTCCTCGCCCCCGGCCCCCGGCGAAGAACCCGAGCCCCGCACCGCCTCAGGGCTGCGGTCTGACGAGGACTGGCGGCCGGAGAGCACCCCGGGGACGCGGCAGGGGCGCGCTCCCCTCCGCGGTGGCCTGTCCAGAGGGTCTGGTCCCCTGTAAGGGACAGTGGGAACCTTAACGGGTTCTCAGACACCGGCACATACTGGCCGCGCCGCGCCGTGCAGCTATCCCCAGCTGCTTTGAGCGGCGCACTCTGGAGCCGCAGCGCTGACCTCACAGACGCGTCTTAAGAATATTTTCCCAGAACCACCCGTTCAGTTTCCCACGGAGGCGACCAGGCTTGAAGATCCCTTCCCCTCCATGCTGCTCCTGTGTGCCTTGGGCACGGGGACCCCCCTCGTAGTCCCCAGGCTCCCTGGGTCTTCTCTCCAGTAGTCATCCTCCCTCCCTCGGTCTCTAGAATTCTGGGGCAGCGGGGAATGTTCTAGGTGGGTGGTCTGGGAACTGGCTTAACCGTGTATCAGCTGAAAGACTAGAGCGTGTCAGGGTACGTCGCCCCTGCTAAGGGCAGGTGCTGTCCGAGAGGCCGTGTGCGTCCCCCGTGTGCCCTCCGTGCGCCCCCCGTGTGCCCTCCGTGTGTCCGTGCTGCAGGTGCTGGCTTGGGGTCTGCACAGCGTGTGTGTCGCCGGCCGCAGCTTGACGAAAGGCTGAGGAGGGAGATGAGTCGATGTGAGTTGGGCGCCTCTGCAGTTCAGGGTATGCCCCTGTAGGGGTTCTGGGGCTCCCTCAGCCTCTGCCCTTCTCCTGGGGCCGAATCCTTTGGCGTTTGGTTTGGTTTTGGTTTAAGGGGCTTTCCAGTAGTTACTGGTATGAAGATAGTTAAAAACCTGGAAGTTTAAGGCATAGAGGTGGCTTTCTGCTTTTTCCATTTCAGTGTTATAAATCGAATATAAAACTTCTTGGTTCACTTTTTGGTCTAGAAATCTTGGAGGATTCATCAGTGATTCAGAGGAGAAAGCAAGGTACAACAGCGGTTGACGTTTAGCAGGCACTCAGTGAATCTTTGTGGACTGGATGGATGGATGGATGGATGGGGAGAGCTCTGAGCACCAGTCTAGGATCCCTGAACTACTTATTAGTGAGCCACGAAGCAGGAGTGACGGCAGGAGCGGAGGCAATTACTGTTCCCTTATTTCTGTGCTGTATTCTCTTGGAAGGAGAGAGATAAGACAGGAATCCCAAACTGGCAACTGGTTGATTAAAAGCCATTCCTGTGGCCAGTTGTGTATATGGATGGCCATTTTTTAAAAAGAGACATGGGTTAGCCTTTCGTACAAAGAGCTGCTGGTGGTTTTAGTTTTTGGGGACATTGGCCCATGGTTCACCCCCCCCCCCTAAGTTATCGAAAAGTTTAATGTTAGGAAGGCTGATTGCTTTCAGAGAGTTGTTATTCTCCTCCAGGGGGATTTTTGGATGAGGATGGAGGCCACTCTGCAGGGGCAGCAGCTGCCAAACAGTCTGTTTGGGGATTAGGTGCACATTGGTATATAGCTGAAATCTGCTTCCTGGTTGCTGAAACCGCGTTCCTTTGCCTTAAGGATGAGGCACACTCTCCTCCCTCTCATTACATTCACTTAGTTCTGGCTGGTAATACTTTTAAACTGATAACCTTTCTCTTCAGGAGATCTTCCTTGGAAGAGTAGTTGATAGCTAGTATTGAGCAAATTAAAAATGTTGCTTCTGTCTTTTCTTAGTTTTTGCTCAGAATTTAATTACAAGCTGGTAGATAGAGCATAGAAAATTAGTTGCATATTATTTAACCACTTTGGCAATGGCAGAGACATAAATGCCTTCCTATTATTCGAATGGCAATATGAGGCATGATATATCCGTATTTTGTGAAGGAATTTAAATTCTAATAGTTTTTGGAAGCATTGGTAGTGGAATTTACTTAGCTGGTTGTTTTTTTTTTTTTTTTAAGATTTTATTCATTTATTCATGAGAAACACAGAGAGGCAGAGACATAGAGGGAAAAGCAAGCTCCTTGCGGGGAACCCGATGTGGGACTCGGTCCTGGGACCCCAGGATCACGCCCTGAGCCAAAGGCAGATGCTCAACTGCTGAGCCACCCAGGCATCCCTTACTTCAACCAGCTAAGTAGGGCGTTTGGGCTTCATACCAGCTAAGTTTGTCTAGTGGATTCGGGTTGCATCCATGGTTCTGATGGTTCTAATTATGCCAAGACTTTATAGGAGAGGCTAAATTAATTGCCACTCTGTGACTTAGTACTGCTCTGTTGAGATTCTTTGGATCATCTGAATGAACATTTATTTAATACTACAGAAATAAAAACTTGCAGTGGGTACTTTTAATGTGGGTGTGTGCTGATTTTTTTTTTTAATTTTTTTTTTTTATTTATTTATGATAGTCACAGAGAGAGAGAGAGAGAGGCGCAGAGACACAGGCAGAGGGAGAAGCAGGCTCCATGCACTGGGAGCCTGATGTGGGATTCGATCCCGGGTCTCCAGGATCGCGCCCTGGGCCAAAGGCAGGCGCCAAACCGCTGCGCCACCCAGGGATCCCATGTGCTGATTTTTATATACCAGATAATGTGTCTAAATAGTGAGCCAGGATCTTAATAATCCCTGGGTCTATTTAGGCTTGGGCTACAAGCTGTCACTCAAAAGCTAGAAGGTCTTTCTGTGTTACTTGGGCAGGTTTTTTTTTTTTTTTTTTTTTTTTTAAATCTAGAAGATCTTTGGTGGTATCTCTGAACCTTGAAGGGTAAAGTACAAGAGTTTGGACATGTAATTTGGTTGTATTATTGTGAGTAGAACTTAAATCTACATTTAAAATAGCTGGCGCATTTGTCCGTAGACTGGCAAAGTTCTAACAATAGAATGACAGAAATATCCTTTTTTTTTTTTTTTTTTTTTCCTGGTGTTCAAGGTTCAATTTGCTGGTCTGAGCTCAGTAGATTTTCAGCACTCAAGCTGGGTATCTTCAAAACTGATTTAGTGGATGGGGTATAGTTTTCCAGTCACTAATGGAAACAATGACAGTAAATTTTAAAGGTTTGTATTTTATTGGAATCTGGCATTGTCTCCAATAAAAGTAAATCAAAAGTAGCACTTTTGATTCTTGAACATCTCAACTAGCTCTTCTTTTCAGAAAAGGATATTTTTCTTTTCAATTTTTATATATGGTTACAATATAAATATAAATACTAGATATAGTTATATTTTTGTAGACTGCATTTCAACTACAGATCAACAGAAGAGCAAATGTAGTTAGGCTACTTTCCTAGTGTATCTTATTTTGAAATTCACATATATGAGTAAAATTAAATGTATTTACTTTTCAACATATTTATTTTGCATGCTGTTTCCAGCGAGTTCTGAAATAATTCTCATGCCTCTTTTAAAATGGCACTGAAAGGATGTATGTGTGTGTGTGTGTATGCACACATGAGTGGTGGAATGCAGGGAGGATTGTTGTGGAGAAAGGTGATTAAACACCTATGGAACTAGAAATTTGAGACAGGTCTCTAAGCTTCTAAAAACAGGTAAGATAGGCTAGAAAATGTACTAGAGCATTACCTTTTATTAGGAAGGATTTATAACTAGTTATTTTTGTGGTTAGGATTGAAAACTAGACCCTTGGCTTGTCCTTAGGGAATATCCAACAAAGTTCTGTACGTGAAGTAGTTTAATCTTTAAAAATAGGATTAAAACCAAAAGTAGTATATACTTACTATAGAGAATTGACAAAGTATGGGAAAGTAAAGGAAACACGTTAATCAGTCAATGAATATTTATTGATTAGCTTCTCAAATACTCATTATTGCTGGCAGGTACGGTTGTCGGGGATGGGCATTTAGACAAGGTAAGAGTCCCTGTACCCAGGGGGTGTGTATTTTCTTAGGAGATGGAGAAGCAATATGTACTAGTACATCAACAAGTCAGTTATTCTCAGGTCAGTGCAAAGAAGATAAAATGTGGGGTGGGAAAAGGTGAGGCAGGGGGTGCACCAAGGCCTGTGGTGATGGGAGTAGGGAGGGGAGGACCTTCTCAGGGTTGAAATTTGAATTGACCTCAAAGATGAGGTGATAGTCACATGAGATGAGGAGGAAGAGCATTCCACGTAGACAGAGCAGGTCCCAGGACCCTGAGATGAGAAAGCTTTCTTTGTTTGAGGGACAGAAAGCAGAATGAAAATACAGTGTCCGTAGCAAACCCATAGTAAACATTCATTGAATCTTTTTTTTGCAATAGTTGGCTTGGTTTTATAGAGTTTTTTTTGAAGGATTTTGTTTGTTTAGTTGACAGCATGAGCAGGGAAGAGCAGAGACAGGGAGAAGGAGACCCCTCGCTGAGCAGAGAGCCGGGTATGGGGCTCCATCCCAGAACCCTCCGATCATGACCTGAGCTGAAGGCAGATGCCCAACCTACTGAGCCAGGCACCTCTCTTTATAGAATTTGTATTGTTGGTTTGCATTTATTTATTTATTTACTGGGACCCTCAGATCATGACCTGAGCCGAAGGCAGATGCCCAACCTACTGAGCCAGGCACCTCTCTTTATAGAATTTGTATTGCTGGCTTGCTTTATTATTTATTTATTTATTTATTTATTTATTTATTTATTTATTTATTTATCTATCTATCTATCTATCTATCTATCTATCTATTTGTCATCTGTTTATCTATTTATTTATTTATAAAGGTTTTATTTCTTTATGAGAGACACAGAGGCAGAGACTTAGGCAGAGGGAGAAGCAGGCTCCCTGTGGGGAGCCCCATGTGGGCCTCATGACCTGAGCACAGAAGGCAGACTCCCAGCCTATTGGGCCACCCAGGTGCCCCTGTTTATAGAATTTGTATTGTTTGCTTTTAATCACAGTTGCTTCATCATATAAACATTCCCCCATTTTATAATGGATGTCATCAGTAAATATTTTTAGTTTTGGCATAGTTAATTTTATAAATATATTGTTGATTTACTTACCCATTTTCTGATAGCTTGGCCTTTAGTTTTTTGTTTTTTGTGGATTTTTTGCTATTATAAATACTACGGTGAGCACTTTTGGATCTAAAGGTTTTTTGTTTCTTAGGGTTCTCAGAAGGAGAAATAGGAACTAGGACAAAGATAAATTGTTATTTATCGCCAAAATTCTTTGCAAAGGATTGTTTTTAGTTTAAGTGCTAAGGGTATCCTGGCTTGCATTTAAGTGTCACCTTTTTTCAAAAACATTATTACAATTTTTTTATTGTGGTAAAATATATATAACATAAAATTTACCATGGTAACCATTTTAAAGTGCACGAGTGAGTGACATTAAGTCCTTTCATCCGGCAGCCCCGGTGGCGCAGCGATTTAGCGCCGCCTGAAGCCCAGGTTGTGATCCTGGAGATCCGGGATTGAGTCCCACGTCAGGCTTCCTGCATGGAGCCTGCTTCTCCCTCTGCCTGTGTCTCTGCCTCTCTCTCGCTCTCTCTGAATAAATAAATAAATAAACCTTTAAAAAAGAAAGTCCTTTCATCATGTGGTGTGACTGTCAGCACTCTAGCTCCAGATTTCGTCATTGCAAGTGGAAGCCCTATTAAAGCAGTCATTTCTGTTCCTTCCTGCCCGTTAGCCTCTGGCTACCACTAATGTGCATTCTAACTCTACAGATTTGCCTATTCCGAGCATTTTATATAAATGGAATCGGAGAATATGTGGCTTTTTGTGTCTGTCGTCTCTCATCTAGCTAGGGTTTCAGGGGTCATCCATGTTGTAACAAGTGTCAGTACTTCATTCTTTTTCATACTTTGATTCTTTTTTTATTCCATTGCTTGGTATATGGGTATGCTGCATTTTGAGTCTCCATTATTTGTCTGTAGATGGGTATTTGGGTTGTTTCTACCTTTCAGCTATTATGAATAAAGCTATGGACATTTATGTACAGTGTTTGTGAGCCCGTATTCAATTTCTTTGGACATATACCTAGGAGTGGAATTGGTAGGTCATATGTAAATATGTTTAACTTATTGGCATGTGTCAAATGGGTTTCCCCAGTGGCTGGGCCATTTTACACTCTCAGCAGCAATGCATGTGAGTTCCAATTTCTCCACATCCTCTGCCAACACTAGTTCTTAGGTTTTTGGTTTTTTTGGTTTTTATTATGGCCATCTTTGTGAGTGTGAAGTGGTATCTTGTAGTTTGTCTTTTTTCCTAATTACTGATGTTGACTGTTTTCTCATGTGCTTCTTGGTCATTTGAGTATTACTCTTTGATTTGAAATTCTTTTTTTTTTTTTTTTAAGATTTTATTTATTTAAGAGAGAGAGCACAAGCCAGGGGGAGGGGCTGAAGGAGAGGGAGAGGGAGAAGCAGACTCCCACTGAGCAGCGAGCCCAGCTTGGGGCTGGATCCCAGGACCCTGGGATCATGACCTGAGCTGAAGGCAGATGCTTAACTGACTGAGCCACCCAGGTGCCCCTGAAATTCTTAATGAAGTGTAAAATGTGTACAGAAAAGTACACATAACTTTTCACTACTCAGTAGACCCATGTAACTACCACCTGGATTGGAAACAGAACCCTGCTGCCCTCCTGCCTTCTTAGAGTCGCAGTCTGTCCCCAGAGGGTAACCACTGTTTGACTTGTAACGGCGTAGATGAGTTTTGTCAGTTTTGGTACTTATATAAATAGAATCACAGAGTATATACTCATTATCTGGCTGCTTTGGCTTAACATCAGGTTTGTGTCATTCATGCATATCTATTCCACTGTGTGAAATGCTAGTTTGTTTATCCAATGTACTCTTGATGAGCATTTGAATTATTGTTGGGATATCATAATATCATGAACATTGAATTCTGCTTTTTCCCCTGAACACGCATGTGTGGGCCAAATTCAGCATTTGTAGTTGTTATACTAATTTCAGTTTTATAAATATTTCCTGTGCTTTGTTGGTTCCTTTATTTTCTCTTTTAATTTTAGTTCTGTTTTGGACATAAGAGAAGTTCTAAGTTGTTTCCTTATTCCACCTTTTTGTTTATGTTTTAAGTTTACAAAGTGACTTTGTAACTCTTACAGGTAGAGTTTTGAAAGTGGAAGTCAATTTATAATCTTGGTCTGAAGTTTAATAAGACTGATGAAATGTAAGCACACTTGAAGGAGATGAGAAGTTTCTGACATGGGGACCTGGTATTATTTAAGGGTTTATAAAACCTTCTGGGTTTTTATAATAATTAAAAAATCACGAATTTATTTTTAACCACACAGTGGGGCCTAAGTGACTTATTGGGGCAGGAATCAGAATTAATTTAATTATTTGGTCTTTGGGCTCTATTGACCTTTTACTTTTTCAGTTACTTGGATTACAAAGTAATTGTGTATATTACAGAAGATTTGAAGAATACAGAAAAGCTTACATAAGAAAATGAAAATAATTCTACTATTCCAGGAAAAAACTACTTGTGTATTTTCTATATTTTTTAAGCAGTATATATATATATTTTTTATCGAACATAATGTTCTGTGATTCCCCCGTGATAATGTACTATGAATACTTTCCTGTGTAATTAAATACTAACTCTGTAGCATGATTTTTAAAAACTAAAGCATGATTCTGTGATTTACTTTTTATCAAAGTAGTACATAGTTTAGGAAGTCAAGTAGTTCCACAGAGCCTAGAGTTAAAAAAAAAAAGAGAATCCTGAATCCTGTACCTTTTCCCCTCTAGAATCCAGCTCTCCAGAAGAACCGCTGCCACCTTTGTGTTCTTCTTCTGCAGTTTTTTTTTTTTTAAAGGTTTTATTTATTAATGAGAGACAGAGACAGAGAGAGAGAGAGAGAGAGAGAGAGAGAAGCAGAGACCCAGGCAGAGGGAGCAGGAGGCTCCATGCAGGGAGCCCGATGCCGGACTCAATCCCGGGACTCCAGGATCATGCCCCGAGTCGAAGGCAGGCACCAAACCACTGAGCCACCCAGGTATCCCCTGCAGTTTTCTTTTTGTATTTCCAATATTTCTTGACTTACTCCAGTTTCAGAATTTGTCTTGACTTCCGGTTATGGAAGATGGGGATTGTTTTTTAGCCCTGCCTCCTCCCCAGTGTGTGCTTTCCTTTTCATCTTCTAGATACACTTATGTAACAAATTTTGGTTAACCAAGATTCTAGTTGTTATGATTACAGAAATACCATTTACACTGAGCTTTGTTGTACACTCATCACATTTTCCTTGCAGATGACTTTGCCGTATCTAGATTTAGTGAGTCTTCGTATTCTGTGCTTAGCTGTCGATTCTCTCAACCACTTTCCCAGCCTCAGACTCTTCCATCAGTGGTGACCTCTCCTTTCAGTACAAGCATACCAGGTCATTCTTCAGCACCTTTTTATTTTTCTTGGATACCTTTAACCTTCTTCTTTTTTTTTTTTAATTAATTAATTAATTTATTTATTTATTATAGTCACAGAGAGAGAGAGAGAGAGAGGCAGAGACATAGGCAGAGGGAGAGAAGCAGGCTCCATGCACCGGGAACCTGACGTGGGATTCGATCCCGGGTCTCCAGGATCGCGCCCTGAGCCAAAGGCAGGCGCCAAACCGCTGCGCCACCCAGGGATCCCCTACCTTTAACTTTCTGGTTCAGTTCAGACCAGTTACCTTCTTGGCCAACTTACAGTGCGGTTTTTACCATCCTGGGAATTCTTGCTTTTTTCTTTTTTCTTTTTTTTCCTGTATTGCTTACCACTTCTAGCTTTCTGAGAAATGGGGCATGGGAAGCGAGTTCTGATAGACCTATAACATCTAAAAATATTTTTGGGACGCCTGAGTGGCTCAACGGTTGAGCATCTGCCTTTGGCTCAGGGCATGATCCCAGATCCTGGGATCAAGCCCCACATCAGGCTCCCTGCATGGAGCCTGCTTCTCCTTCTGCCTGTGTCTCTGCCTCTCTCTCTGTGTCTCTCATGAGTAAATAAATAAAATCTTAAAAAAAAAAAACACAAAACCTCAGAAAACATCTAAGAATATTTTTATTAGAGCCTCTTCTGGATTGGTAACTTGGCTGTGGTTAGAAGTCAAGGCTGGAAATTTAAAAAAAAAAAAAAAGCTGGAAATGATTTTTCCTCAGAATTTTGAAGGTGTTGCTTCAGCATCTTTGAGGTCCCAGTGTTGCTCTGAAAAATTGGATGTCATTCTGCTTTTCAGTCCTTTGGAAGAAACCTGTTTTTTCCTCCTGGAAGCCTTTAGGAACTTCCCTTTTTGTTCCTGGTGCTCTGAAACTTTATAGTGATGTGTCTTAATATGAGTCTGTAAAAACCAATTCATTGTGCTCGGCTTTTGATGGATGCTTTAAATCTAGAAGCGTATACCCTTCAATGCTAAGCAATTTATTATTTCTTTGGTAATGGGCTGTCCAAAAGGGAAGAGCTCTTGTTATGGGGTTTCTGGGCCTTCTGGACCAGCTTTTCTCCTTTTTTCCCCATTTACCGTATTTTTCAACTCTTACTGGTTTTATGGATTTTTTAATTTCAAAGGTTTTTTTTTTTTTTGTTTTATGTATATTCCTTCTAATAACATGCTTATTTCACCAGTGAATATTTTTTTTATGGATTTTTTAATCTCAAAGGTTTTTTTTTTTGTTTTATGAATATTCCTTCTAATAACATGCTTATTTCACCAATGAATATTTCCCTTTGAGGGTATTAGTTATATATAATTTGAAATTTTTCCTCTTCCCAGCATTGTCTTGTTTTTGTTTTTGTTCGTTCGTTCATTCATTCATTCATTCATTCATTCATTCATTCATGATAGACATAGGGAGAAAGAGAGAGGCAGAGACACAGGCAGAGGGAGAAGCAGGCTCCATGCTGAGAGCCGGACGCGGTACTCTATCCCGGGACTCCAGGATCGCGCCCTGGGCCAAAGGCAGGCGCTAAACCACTGAGCCACCCAGGGATCCCCTGTCTTGTTTTTGTTTTATAAAATTGTCTCCCTTCCTTGTTTTGTTTCTATCTTTCAAATTGGAGGATTTCTCAAATATTCGACAGTCCTTGGCCATCAGATTAAAGTGTGAGGATTTGTTTGGTTTTGCTCTGACAGTGAGTTGGGAGGTGCATTCCCGTGGACATAGCTTACAGAGAGGGACAGAGCTTACAGCAAAGTGTGGCTCTGTAGGCCAGACCAGTGGGTCCGACTTTCTCAGGGGACCTTCAGCTGCTAATGTCTGTGGGTCTTTTTCTTGTAAGGAAAAGAGGGTCTTGCTGCCTGAGAGGTTATACTGGATTGCAGAGACTCTGTGACTGAGCTGGGGGAAAAGAGCAGTGAGTGGTTGGTGGTGGCCATTCCGGATAGGCCTTCCTCAGAAACGCCTTTGTGTCCTTCTTGCGGTAAACTTGCTAGGGAGGAGGGCTCTGTGTCTGGCTGTTTGCTTGGGTTACAGGATCTGGGAGCTTGATGGAGAACTTCTGAGGTGTTTTTGACCATTTTTTTTTTTAGCCTTTCCCACTCCTGGTTCCTGAACCTTTCTAGGCTTATGTATGTATGTATGTATGTGTGTATGTATTTCCCACCCTCAATGACTCATGAGACCATTTTCCTTTTCCTCAGCCTGCTAATAAGTCAGATTGATCACCTGCTCTCCTGCTCCCAAGTTGTGCTCATACCTGGAGTCTGCCCTAGTTCTCTGCTGCTGTTTGTTTGCTTGTTTGTGGTCTCTGCCTTTAAAAAAATTATTTATTGTTGGACTTGTAAGACACGCCACTACCACCACTCTGCTCTGCCGAGGGAGAAGGAGCTGCAAGGCCTTCTCAGGTCTGCATTGGTACTGCCCGCTGCATCATTCAGGACCTTGTTAGGTGCTTAGTGATTTTATTGGGTATATGTAAGAATGAGTAGTTTTGGGGTTGTAAGGTTATTAATGTTTAATTTGAATGTGCTACCAGTGCTCTTTAACTAACATGGTAATTTCCAGTAAGTTAAATTTAGGTATATTTTTTAAAAGATTTCATACTTCATTAAAAGTATTTGTAAAATATTTTCTTTTGGTGCTTTATGGGTAATCTATCTGAAGGCATATTTTCTTTAATACAAGGGGTTGTCAGGTTTAAGATTTTACAGTGTTTAGTACTTTCAGAGTAAGAGCACTGTGTTCATCAGCTAGGGCTGCCATAACAAAATACCACAGACTGGCGGCGTAAATACAGCAATGCATTTTGTCTCCATTCTGGGGGCTCGAAGTTCAAGATGAAGATATTGGCAGGTCCAGTTTCTTCTGAGGTTTGTCTCCTTGCTTTGTAGTTGGCCACCTTCTCGCTGTCTTCACATGCTCTTCCCTTTATCTGTGTCCTAATCTTTTCTTATAAGGGCAACAACCCTGTTGGATTGGGGCCATCTGTATGATCTCTCCTTAATCACCTCCTAAAAGGTCTGATCTCCAAATACAGTCCCATTCTGAGATGCTGGGGGTGTGGACTACAGCATAGGAATTTGGGGGAGGTGGGGCATACAGCAAGTATTTTCATGATCTCTTATGCTTTGAAAGCAGTATTTCATTAAGATATTTTAAAAAATGGGATGCCTGGGTGGCTCAGCAGTTAGGCATCTGCCTTTGACTCAGGGTATGATCCCAGGGTATGAGATGGGGTCCTGCATTGGGCTCCCTGTGGGGGGCCTGCTTCTCCCTCTGCCTGTGTCTCTG
This sequence comes from Vulpes lagopus, assembly GCF_018345385.1. Lineage (NCBI taxonomy): Eukaryota > Metazoa > Chordata > Mammalia > Carnivora > Canidae > Vulpes > Vulpes lagopus. Next base: position 146,982,283 of record NC_054824.1, on the reverse strand, counting down.
CCTCTCTCTCTGTCTCTCATGCATAAATAAATCTTTAAAAAAATTTAAAAAATATGTTCTGGAAGTCCTCCTGTTGTTATTATAATAATATTAGTTCTAATACACTTAAGGAAAGAATGTATTGGTGTGACCTCTTGGAGATGGTGTGGGCTTTGAGGTCAGACATACAAGGTCTACTGTGAATTCTAACCTTGTCTTCAAATAGTTCCCTAAAGTATTTAAACTGTCTTAGATTTGCTCCCAAACCTGTGACCTGAGAGTAACAGTATATTATAGGGCGACTCTAGGAAATTAGAGACAGTGTGTAAAGGCACCAAGCATAGAATTGACTCTAACGTATTTTCTTCCTGTTGGTCTTTTTTATTTTTTTTTATTTTTTATTTTACCTAAAATAGTGTGTTTTGTATTGTTTTTCCCTATTTAATATTTAAAAGTCAACTTTAAATATAGATACGTATGGGATGCCTGAGTGGCCTTTGGCTCAGGGCATGATCCCAGAGGTTCAGGATTGAGTCCCACATTGGGCTTCCTGCATGGATCCTGCTTCTCCCTCTGCCTTTGTCTCTGCCGTTCTCTCACTCTCTCATTAATAAATAAATAAAATCTTAAAAAAATACATATTATTTTAAAAATTACTGTGTGCATTTCTGTTCACAAGTGGCTGAATATTGGCAGTTTCAAAAGGTTCAACCTGAAAAACGTATTTACTTAGTTGGTCCTGTATTGGAATTTCTCCTCATCACGAGTGGTTTAATATTCTTACACGTACATTATACGTTTATATTACATAATACACTTATAAACAATGTATTCTGTGGAATCAGTGGATATCTACATTTCAAAGACTCTTGATGCATAAGGACAAACAGCTCTTCATAATGCTTATACCATTTCACTTTTGTCAACAGGGTAGGCCCTTTTTCCTCACACCGGAATTATCAGGGTTTGAAAGGATATCTTGTTTTAACTTGCATTTCTTTGCCATAGCTAACAAGTATTTTTCATCTCTGTCCATTTTCTCTAAATGCTTTGAGAATTGTCCATTTTTATATTGGGGCATTTGTTTTTCTTATTGATCTCTCCCACTGCTTCTAGGTTTGTCTTGTTTAATAGTTTAAAACTCTGTTTCTGTTTTTGCATTTTGTTAGAACCTTTGCGTGGATGAAGTTGAAACCAAGAAGACCAAACACATACACACTTGGTAGTGGTAGTTCAGGGAAGCATCCTTTGCCTCGGATGGCTCAGGTTTGAATCCTGGGATTATGGCTGAGTGCCTGTATATAGCCTTAGGCAGGCCCTTTTAACACCTGAGCCTGTGTCCTCGTCTGCAGAATAGGGGTAGCAGCAGTGCCTATTTGCTATGATTATTGCAGGGATTGAGAAGGACTTGGTTGTGAAGCCCCTGTCCCAGGTAGTCAGTGAAGCTAACTATTGAAGGGGAGCTGTCCACGGTCAGGTTAGTTCATGCTGGGGGAGTACAATCTTTGATTCAGCCCGTGCTCTTTGTTTTTGGCTTTTCTAGCCATTTCACTAGAAACTTCATCAGCATTTGGTAGAATCTAAAAATTTTAAATAGCATTTATCATTCTTCATTTCAAAACATTATGTACAGGTAGGGTACAGGTAGGGTGTTGGGAATTAAGGAGGGCATACGATGAGATGAGCACTGGGTGTTATATACTATATGTTGTCAAATTGAATTTAAATTAAAAAGACAGTATGTGTTTCCGTCTAATTGTAGTGTTAAAGTCATTTTTTGAATACATCTATTTAGTTGCTTTTGCTTTTCTAATCATGTGATGATGCTGGTTTAAAAACAGTATGAAATGGAGAACGGCATGTTTCAGAGAGACTCCTGTTATAAGTCACCATTGGTTTTCAGTGCAGATCAGTAACCTGTGTTTGTGATGGTGCTTTTGAGTTTTGCTTTCTGCCTGGTTAGGTTACAACACAAGCAAACACTTGCCCCCTCCCTGTATCTTGATTGTAGCTTGTGCATTACAAGAACCATTTGAACTGTTTGTTCAAAGGGCTAGTTTTTGGGCAGCCCCGGTGGCTTAGTGGTTTAGCCCTGCCTTTGTCCCAGGGCGTGATTCTGGAGACGGGATGGAGTCCCATGTCGGGCTCCCTGCATGGAGCCTGCTTTTGCCTCTGCCTGTTTCTCTCTCTCTCTCTCTCTCTTTGTCTCTAATAAATAAATAAAATCTTTAAAAAGGGGGGGGGGTAGTTTTAACTGTGGCATCTTGCTTGGCTAAATACTAAGGAAAAAATGACGGTTTCCTCCCTAATAAAACTGAAGAACTAGATCTTTGTCTCCAGTCTTTTAAAATTGGATTATAACTCATGACTTGTTCAGCCATCATTAGTAGTACTTTTGTGATAGGACTATCCAAAGGGAAGAGATAGCACTTTGTTTTACATGTTCTGAGCTTTATTATATGATGTTTTTGCTGTGCTTTTAAAGTAATATGCCTGTTTACAAGATGTTGGGTTTTTTTAAGATTTTAATTCAGTATTTTCTATTTGCATTTCACAGATCTAGGTTCATGTTTTTGGAGTTTTTCTGTTGTGCAGATTTCCCTCATTTAACCCTGTGAGGAATCAACACTGTAAGCTGACGTCATTCCCTTTGTGTATTGTTTAACCCTTGACAACTCGTACTGGAATGTCTAATTAATGGTAACTAAAGTCAGCTTGCAGCCATTTTGTAGTCTTTTCTTTTAGGGCTTACTTAAACCATTTATTTTCAAATCTTATTTTTTTCCCCATTTACAAATATATATGCTTTTTTGTGATACTCAGCTGGATAAAAAAGGATTTCTACTGTTGGGTCATATACATACTGCTATTAATGTAGCCCAGTGTTTTGTGTTAACACATAGGATTTTTATACATTGGTGTTCACTTGGTGTGGGTAAATCACTCAGTGTGTAATCCTCCCCTGTTCAGTAGCCCTTGGTGCCTCTTTCCCACCCACTTCTTCCCCCTTTCTAGGAAGAAGCCCTATTTCCCCTTTGGCCCTTTGTCCCTTCTCTCTCAAGGCAAGGCACTGCCATTGTCCAAAGGAAAAAGGAATGGTAGTAACTTCACTGGCTGAGAATGGTAAAAGAGTCTGGACTTTAATTTGCCTGGAATACCCGTTAAGAGTTTGATTTTTTTCAAAATGAAGAGAAAGGAATTTGTTTTTATTGTCTACCACCAATAATAGCTTGTTTAAGATTCTGAGTTTATTTAGTGGAATAACTTATTATTTTACTCATAATGTGTACTATTACTAAAAATTTTTTGACATACACACAAGTTTTTTGCTTATTAGAAGTTTCTAGCGGCAATTTATAGTGCTCACAAAAAGTTTTCCCTTATATATTTTAGTTGGATAAATAAGATTGACCCCTTAAAACCAGGTATGTGAAAAGCTTTGGGTGGTATTTTCATTTGTTCTATGAAACATGTTTCTGATTTTGTCTTTTTTTCTTTACAGTTCTGAGTGACTAACAATTTTTATTTTGACCATTCGGTCCCATAGCTATATGCTACTTAAATTTGTGAAATTTTATATAAAGTGAGTTCATTTTTATGATTTTGTATATTGGCTGATGCTCTGATTTTTAAAACTACATTTGGTAAATACAGATGTTTTCCTTAATGTATTTTTCACAGTCCTTTTGATTGATATGCCCTAAGTGTTGTCTTTGAAAATAATCGTGATTCACAGCCCTTCTCAGCCTAGCCTGCCTGCCCTGAGCCTCTCATACATTCTGAGGCTGCGGTAGGATAAACAGCAGTTCCTTGCCCTTGTGAAACTGAAGCTTGATACTAGTGTTAAACTTGGATTTACAGAACTGCGTTGTGGAGAAAGGGAAAAGCAAAGTTCTGTTTGAAAGTGTACTTTGTCTAGTTTCCTTTAGAGTATTAATGTATAATTAAAAATTTTATGGGAGCTGCAATTATCAAATCTTAAATAATTTCAGAGGTTATTCTTTTAATAGCATCCTAGGTTTTATTATTTTTTTAAATTTTTTTTAAAGATTTTATTTATTCATAGAGACAGAGAGAGGCAGAGACACAGGCAGAGGGAGAAGCAGGCTCCATACAGGACGCCCCACGTGGGACTTGATCCCAGGTCTCCAGGATCACACCCCAGGCTGCAGAAGGCGCTACGCTAAACCGCTGTGCCACCAGGGCTGCCCCTCATCCTAGGTTTTAAACATGTACTTTGAGCTCTAATAAAGAACTGTATGTGTGGTTAAAAAAATACTTAAAAAAAATTTATTCATGAGAGACACAGAGAGGCAGAGACATAGGCAGAGGGAGAAGCAGGCTCCTCACAGGGAGCCCAATATGGGACTTGATCCCCAGACCGGGATCATGCCCTGAGCCAAATGTAGGTGCTCAACTGCTGAGCCACCCAGGCATCCCCTTGGTCTAGATTTTCACTGATTCCTGCCTGTCTCGTTTTTCCCTTCCTTTTTATTTCTTTGGCTTTTTTCTTTTGGTTTAAATATTTTCAACCTTTTCTATTTTTTGATACATGTGCTTAAGTTCTGCCTTTGGTCTAATAGGTTTTCTAAATGTTTCTTAACTTTTATTGGTTTATTTTTCAACCTCAGGGTTAAGTAATTATACTTTCTGGTTTTGAAATTAGGGAATTTTTAAATAGTTATTATGTTATCTATTTCTAATTTTATTGCATTGTATCAAACATAATCTATAAGATAAACTCGGGAATTTAATGAGACTTCCTTTTGCCCAGTACATGGCTTCTTTATATAATTTCAGGTATGCTAGAAAACCTGCATATTTTCTCTTTTATTGGGGTGGTATTCTCTGTATTTCTAATTTGAGCTTTCTAATTGTGTTGTTAAGGACTTTGATGTTTTTGCTTATATTTTGTCTGCTTGATCTGTCAGTTCTGAACAGTAGATTCAATTAAGAATAATTGTCAGTATTTCCCTACAGTCCTGTTAGATATTTTTTGAAGTATATTGTGTAGAGTGAATGTGTTCATGGTGGATAGATCTTTTTATCCTCTTTTCATTAGTATGTAACTGCTTTATATATCTTATATTCCTTTAAATTTACTTTTTTGGGAAAAATTCCCAAGTTACAAGAATGTTACAAAGAAAATTAATGTACTTTATGTAGATTCACCAGTAGTTAATAATTTTTCATATTTGCTTTCTAATTTTTCTTTGTATGTTTGGTGTACCTTTTGAGAGCTGCACATACTTCTCCCAAGTGTGAATATGAGCATCTTGCTTTATCACCACAATGTAGTTATCAGACTGTAGGTGTTCAACATTGATGCCATGTTGCCCAGTATGCTGTCTTCACCCAGGATTTCTCAGATTTACCAAAAATGTGATCTTTATTGCTCTTGCCCTCCCTCCATTCATCAGTTCCATCTGTCCATCCTGTCTCTTTGGTTTCTTGTAATCTAGATTCTGAAAACAGTTCCTCAGCCTTTTTTTCCCTCTTCTTGCCGTGGCCATTTGGAGGAGTCCTATCCAGTTGCAGGTTGTTTCTGCTTGCTTGTCTGCTTGCTTGTTTCTGCTTGAGTATGTGTAGGCTAAACATTGAGGCAAGAATATTTTATTATATTACATAGTGATGTTGTATTCTTGCCAGCTCATCATGTGGGGGCACATGATGACCATCTTCTCTAGCTCTTGGATGTTAGGTTTGATCATTGGGTTAAGGTGATGTGGAATCATGTCTCTTCATTATGCATAAGTGTTCTGTGGAGTGATGCTTCGAGACTGAATGCATATCCAGCAACTGCAACCCAGTGTTTAGCATCCATTGATTTTGTGCGAATCAAATATTATTATAGTAGTTTTATTTAGTTAACTGCCATGCTTCTGTAATTTTGCTTTTATCTTTAATTGGGTATTATGGCTGCATTTTCCAGCTTTGGTCTTTTATATTATTTTCCTTTTATTATTTTTTGCCCCTCTTGCCTTCCCCTGGGTAGATGGACTCTTTCTCCTTTGGTTTCAGAGTTGTAGTTTGTGTCCATGCATGCAAGCTGGAGTGTCATTTGCTCTTAACTTAAAACATGTATGTTTATTTCTTTTGTTGGATTTAAAAGTTTACCAAAGACAGGACCTTCTCTAACGAGACAGGTACCTTATTACATGTCATGTTCTTGGTGAGGCCTCCCCTTGCCCACTGAAGTTGATGTTATGTAGGATTTTTAGTTCCTTTTATTGTGGATATACTTTGTTTTTCCTATTTTTTGGTCTTCTTTTTCCTTTTTCTTTCTCCCTGTCTTCTTCCTCCTTTCCTCACTTTCTTCCCGTGTACTCTTGCATCACGTTAGCTTAGAAGACAGCAAGGGATTGTGTAATTTATATTTTCTTTTTAAATGATTAAAGTAGGGACACCTGGGTGGCTCAGTGAGCATCCGCATTTGGCTTGGGGCATGATCCCAGGGTCCTGGAATCGAGTCCTACATTGGGCTTCCCACAGGGAGCCTGCTTCTCCCTCTGCCTCTCTCTCTCTCTCTCTTTGTGTGTCTCATGAATAGATAAACAAAATCTTTAAAAAAATAAAATGAAGTAATTAAAAGTAAAGTTTTGACAGTATGAAAGTGTAGGAATACTCTTGTAAGGGAAGCACCTTCTTTTTTAACTTTTTTGCACGGGACATGAGTGTCTGAAACCCTGTGTGAAGGGGCATTGGGTCCCACTGGGCGCTCTTCTTTGGTTCCTTCAGGCTTTTGCAGCTACCATATCTTTAAAAAGGAATTAAGAATACTGACCTTGCAGAGGTTTGCAAAGACTGAGGTCATTTGGAAGCATGTAACTAGATGATAATAGTTGTCAAAATTAAAAAGAGGAAAACTCTTAATGCCACTGGTTAAAAAGTAAAGATTTAAATGAAAAGTTCAACAGGTTGACTTCAGATCTGGGTCACCATAGAATATGATCTTAGAGTATATCTTGTAGGCCTAATGCATTGTCTATGAAAGTTTGTTCTGATTTAGTGTAGCGAAAGAAAGCAATGTATTTTCTGGTCCAGGAGTTGATTCAGATGGCATGTGGGGTTTCATGGTCATGTGTCTTTTAATATGGAGCAGGTCCAGTCTTTCTTAACCTTGACCTTTTTGATGAAGAAAGATGATTTTGTATAGTGTCCTCTAGTTTGGGTAACAAGTTGGGTTTCAGTGTTAACCTTGTTTTGAGGCACTATTGTTAGAGAACACTCTCTGGGTAAAGATTTAAATTGTCCTATGTGACCACTGGCAGAATAGTTGTTTCTTTCTAGAACAGAAACAGAAACACGTGGTTACTTTGGGTAGGAGTGCTGTCCAGGGCATGCATCATTAGAGAACTTCTCTTGTCTCTTCCAAGACTGTGGGAGAAAGGAGGAGAGAGATGTGGGGTGGGGAGGGGGGTTCCCCTAAGTCTGCTCCAGGCGCTCACTGGAATGACAGAAACAATGCCACCAACAGCTGTGGCCACTTGTTCAACTTACTTACCATTTTTATCTCACTGGTCAGATGTTTTATTTTCATTTTCATTTGAACATTGTAGAGAGAGATGGAAGTCTTAAGGTGGCAGCTGTGAACAGCCAGTCCAACAGCAAGATAAGCTGTGATCTTTAACCCTTTGCTACCCAGCTGTGTGTGTATCACCTGATTGTTTTTAAGATTGATTGATTTATTTTTAGAGAGAAAGGGAAAGAGCAGGTGTGGAGAGGGAGAGAGAATCTCAGGCAGAGTCCCCACCAAGCATGGAGGCCAGTTGGGGGCGGGGCGGGGGAGACTCAATATCTCAACCCTGAGATCATGATTTGAGCCGAAACAAGAGTCAGGTGCCCAACTGACTGAGCCACTGATGCGCCCCTCACCTGATTATGTTCTTATTTAGTGGCTTTTGAAAAGAAATAGCCATCTAGAAGTTTTGAACTATAATCCTACACTAAGTAAAAGTTCCTAGAAACTGTTATAACTAATGTAGATAACATAATGGGCTAAATCACTCATTTCAGGCTTAACATTTGGAGAAGAATATTTGTAGTCATTGTTGTTCCTGTAGCATAGTTTAACTGCTATTTGATAAATTTAAATAGTGAAACTTTTTGAAAAAGCCTTATTTGAAGTCCCCCCCCCCTTCCCAGCCTGAAGTTGTACATCATCACTAAGGCTGTATGTGGTCCTCTTATTTTGTGATATGACTTGTGTAATCTCAGGAACTTTTCTTTTTTAAGGGTGAGGACACTGAAGACCCAGGAGGGTTGAGCTCAATGCAAGACCTCAGGATTCTCTGCTGATCAAGTAGCACGTCTGACTGTTAGATGGACTGGTCAGATGGTATAAGTCTTTGTTATGATTGTCACCAAGGGCAAAAAGTATCTTAAAATTGGGTTTTTCAATGAGGAGTACTTCCTGTGAGATGTAGCTATCTGTCTCACTAGCAACAGGACTTGCAGAGTAACAGTATGAAAAGGGGGAATGGCAATGTGAGGCCACTTCAGAAAAGTCTTTCTTGGTTACAGTTGGGTAGGACTGAGAATTATGTCAGGAACCTGAGAAAACTATGGTTTCTAAATTTTTAGCCAAAAGAATATCCTCTTTAGTGGTAGGGAAATAATAATAAAAAGAATACTATAAGTGTGGTTAGTTGCAGGTATTATTATATCTTGAGGAAAAAAGAGGGAACTTCTAGAATTAAAATGCAGCCCCAAAACGTTTTTATTTTTTATGAATTGGATTACTCATTTTGAATGTTGCCTTCTGCTGAATTACTTCTTTAACATGAATTGAGTTGACTATATTTTGTTCAGTCATATTCCTAAATGTTAGATGAAATTCATTTAATGTTTGAACTCTATATTTTTAGAGATACTATAAAAATTACACAGCTGTTGCTTGGAGATGTTGTGTGAATTACTTTGAGAAATAGGATCAGGATTTAGGTCCCATGCCAGCTGATAGTCAGCTGTTACACATTTAAAAGATTAAGCTAACACATGAGACTATGGATAGGAGAATCATAGTTAGAATGGTCTGCGTGGCACATGTGGTATTTTAGGTATCCAGTGGTCATGATAAGGTACATTTCATGATGTGGAGACTGTTGGGAAGCTGGGAGTACTTGCCCCTGATTTTGTTGGGTGCTAGAGTAAGAGTGACCACCTGTCAAGATGGATTTCATTAAATCTGTTTCAGTTTCACACTTCCATCTGGTTAAAATTAATAAGTAGAAATACTTAGTTTGAACCTTTTTTTAAAAGAAGATTTTATTTATTCCTTTGGCAGAGAGAGAGGAGAGAGAGAGAGAGAGAGAGAGAGAGAGCATAAGCAGGGGGAAAAGTAGACTCCCTCCTGAGCAGGGAGCCTGATGCAGGGCTCCATCCCAGGACCTTGGGATCATGACCTGAGCCAAAGGCAGGTGTTTCACTGACTGAGGCACCCAGGTGCCCCTTGTTTGGATCTTTGTGCTGTGATTAACCTAGTTTTAAGAGTGAGTTGCTCCCAAGCTTCAGTGAAATCTGACATTTTATGTGAGTTTTTTATATGCCTGTTTTTCCTAAATTGTATCAGTTCTGTATGCTTATTCAGTGTGTAGTGTCTAACCTGGTAATTAATTGTACACTAGGAAAGGTGTAAAGTAAGACATTTTATTTTCCCCATTGACTCCAAAGTTGCACATCATTTCTGTGGAAGGTGATCTCTAATTTTAAAAAGTTTGCAAAGATTTAAAATAGTGATCTGTGTTTCATGTGGACGTTGTACATTCATTTGCTCATTTGGCGTTCAGCAAATACTTGAATATGCTTCAAGTACTAACACTGGATAGAGGTGATGCAGTTTTCTATGCTAGGATGCCGGATCTAGTTAACAGATTGTAGCAATATGGTGGTAGTCACCTGGGGTAGGATGATACCTCAGTTGAGTGGTTCTTGCAGACCTATGTGAGCACTGGTATGGGAAGAGGCCAGTCTGAGAAGACCACTAGGGTGTGAACAGGAGGTAGTATGGGGCAGCGGTGCTTAACAAGGTAGTGAGACAAAGAAGGCTTTCCTGCCTGTAGGTAGTAAATAGCACGATTAATGGAATGGAGAGGAGACCATTGCCTCAGTAGGAATGATATGAGTTAGTAGTTTCTAATGATATAATTTCACTGAAGAAATTTGAGAAATAGATGTGCTCTCCTTGAAAAAGTGTCATCACTGAAATTGAAAACAAAAATTGTGTGGCTTGTCACTTCACAGCCATTTAAGAACAAATTGCCGTTAAACATTGAATCTTTCAGTATGTCAGAGAAGCAATGTGTTTGGTTCTCAAGATAACAAACAAATGCCTTTGCATTTGTTGCCTCACCTAAACTTGTCTTGCATGTATATTCATTTCAGCTTAAGGTAGATTGAAGAGAATGGTTACAGCTGGTCCCACTTGAAGATCATAGGTGCATTTCTAGGAGCATAGTTAGGTCACCCCTTCAGCAGATTCCAGCCTTTAAAGCAACCGTGATGGTTGATAACGCTTTGCCCAAAGTTATCAGAAAAGCACAGCACTGAAGCCTTCTTGTCAAGCACCTTTTTTCCTTAAACATGTAATAATTACCATTCTACCTTGTTTGAATGTTTTGTAAATAGAGCATAGGACATAATATTCCAAAATCTCTTGAATGTCATGCAGTTTGTATGTGGCTGAAGGTGCATGATAAAAGTGGGCCGCTGTTTTTCAGATTACGGCCAGTAATTCTCTTCGATCATGCTGTGCTATAATTACTTTCTGAACACACTGCCAAAGTGTGTGAACAAAACATCATATGCTGGTGACTCCTAAATCACTCTTTGCTTTTATCATGTTTATTCTGTTGTCAGTGACAGTCATATGACCGTTGACTTTTCGTCTATATGTATTATTCCCCCTCTCCCTCCCTGTGTGAGGCTTTGGTGTTGTGGCCTTGAAATTCAGGCTTCCTCCTGTGGCACTACAGCACTCTCTGGTACTCCTGCCTTCTCATACTGGGGTACTTGTTCCCCTTCAGAGACAGGCTGCAGTGTGCTAGTGCACAGTGCAGACCACAAGGTGAATGTGGCATACCTACCTGAACGTCAGTTTTACTAGAAGATCTTTGGGGAGAACATTGTATTAAAACTGGCTGTATGTTGTAGTGAATTGCAAGATACTAATTAAATTTTAGTAGAAAACATGAAACTTGCAAGATCTGTGTTTGCTGTAGGCTTTTTGGGGCTTCCTGACTCGTTCACAGTATGTGTGTTGGGAGTCCATTGTGTGCCATCCCAGACAGTCCAGTAATCTCTTCTGGTATTTCTCTTGTGTGGCAGTCATATAGTTTAGTTCCCAGAACTGAAGCATGCTGACCTTTTTTGATTTAGCTAATCATGCACAGTGATCTGGCCTGTCGTGTTTAGGGGCTGGATTCCTGGTATGTGTGGAGGAGCCTTCTTATGGAAAAGAAGTGAGAATGTGCTTTCCCAGCTGTAGTGGACAAGGCCAGAATTTAGGACAGGATTTCACAATGTAGGAAGTAGTTTTTTTTTTTTATATCTTCTTTTAAGTTGCCTTTTAATTCAAATACTGAAAAACTAACAAAAACCAACTTCATAGAGTGCATAATCCTTTTTAAGTCAAAGCAGTAGCAATTAATTTAAATTGAAACAAGAAGTGAGGATTATATTCCAGCCCCATAGAGATGCACTAAGTGGCAGCCAGTTGTCACACTGGTGACATTTCAAGGCTATTGTGGTTTCCCAGATTCATAAATATCCACTGTAGCCTTAGTAGCCACACATGAAGTGGGAGCCCCACAGAATGCAAATGATAGGAAGGCACTCAAGCTCACTCCACGCACATTCTGGACTAGCAGAGTAGGGAGCCCCAATTTTGGATCTGTCAGAGGATGACTCCTCCATGGAAGGGGTCTTCAGATGGTCCCACGGGTCTTCAGATGGTTTGTCCACAGATGACACGTTATAGGTACCCTATAGTTGTTCAGCAGTGTGCTCCGCAGGGATTCTGGGACTGCATTTACTTGCGATCCTCATTTACCACCATGCTGTTGCTGCTCTGCTAGGAGCAGTGAACATTGTGGTCTGCTCCCTGTGTGCGACCCTTGGGAGTGCTTGACAGACGTGGTTGTGCTCTCAGGACACTTCTCTGACACAGGTACTGCCTTTCCTTCACTTTAGAAGCAAGGGAACTAAGGCTGGGGGAGGCTAAGTAACTTGTGTGAAGTGCTCTGTCCTGCAGAGCTGGGAGGGAGGTCCTCTCCCATGCTCTGGTGGTGCATCTAAAGACATCTGCTCTGCAGACTCAGGTACTGCTGTGAGGATTTCAGAATGAAAGTGGAAGCTTTGCTGCAATATGAGCTCTGTGAGGGAAGGTGGCCAACTTTATATATCGATGATTTTGTGACATATGTAGACCTAGTGGTAGTTCCAGAAGAAAATCAAGGATCTCAGGGTTATCTGGCTTTAACTATGAAAGAGATAAGGCAATGTGAATAAATCGTCTTCAGAAGTTTGCCTGAAATGAGTTAAGCCAGCAGAAATGTAAATCTGTTTTGTAAAAGTACTAATTAAAATATTCTTAACTAGAGTCTCCTCTGCAGAAATAGTGGGATATTACATTTTCTGGGTAATATTTAGATGTTTATCCTGGTTTAGGAAGTGCTGATGCTGGAGCTCCTAGCAGGTGACTGGAGAGATGCGAGTAATATAGGACAGAAAGAACACTCTAATGAGGAACCGTGGGATGGGAGGAAAAGGGGCTGGTGGAGACCTTTGGGTGCTGGAGTATCTGGCTGGGACCAGACAGCAAGGATCTTTAGTACCTTTCACTTGGGATGGGAAATAGAGGGAGGGCCACACAGGGTGAGGGAAGAAAAGAGTGGGTATTTGTGACATTTAGGTCGAAATACATACTAGGTGGTTGTCCCTGTGGGTTTGGAGCTGAAGAGGGAAGTATGGGCTGTAAATACCTTTATGGCACTTGGAGCTGTTGTTAGAACTGTGCTGTGGGACTCCTTAAGCCTTGGTGTATGTGTGTATATGTATGTGTTAATAGAGGGAGACTGCTGCCAGACTTTGATTCTTTTGTCTACACATTGTTCCTAACCGATCCAATTTAAAACTTTTGGAATTCTTATTTGAATGAATATGGAGAAATAAAACATGCCAGTCTTTTGTCTTTCCTTTTTATTAACAAAGATTTAAAAATGTACTGTATCACATAATTTCCATTACAGAGGTGAAGTGTGTGCAGAGTTAGCTCCTTTACAGAGAACGCTGCACAGGCATGAGCACTTGGTAAATCCCCCTTCCCCATTTATTATGAGCAGTTTTAAATATACACAACAGTTGAAACATACACAAGCATTATTCAGTTAAAATAATGTGTATCCACAATCTGGATTTTTACCATTAACATTTTTTTGATATTCTTCAGGATTTTGATTTTCAGCAGTGTGAAATTTATACATTTATTGGATTTTGGCACAACTGTGAAGAAAAATTATGTGTGTTGGATATATGTATTTTAATTGAGATATAATTGACATTGGTTTCATGTGTATAGCATATAGTGATTTGATGTTTATATTGTGAAATGATCACTGGTAAGTCTAGTTAACATTAGACTTACATACATACAATATCTGTACATACAAAGTTACAGATATTTTTTTTCTTGTGATCTTACCAACTTTCAGATGTATAATTCATTATTACTAACTAGATTTGCCATGCTATACATTCTACCTCACAGGACTGATTTTATAACTGGAAGTTTGCACCTTTGACCCCCTATCCCCCACTCCTCCCGACCCCACACCCCTGGCAACCACCTGTCTGATCATTAAATATTTTTCTCTACTTGCTTTATCATGTATCTGTCCATTTATCCATTTACATATATGTGTATAAATTATTTGTTTAGATGTATGTCCAAGAAGTAAGGTACAGTCATTAGCACACAGTTTTTATTTTATTTATTTATTTTTTTAAAAAATTTTTATTTATTTATGATAGTCACACGCACAGAGAGAGAGAGAAAGGAGAGAGAGAGACAGAGAAATAGGCAGAAACAGGCTCCATGCACCGGGAGCCCGACGTGGGACTCGATCCCGGGTCTTCAGGATCGCGCCCTGGGCCAAAGGCAGGCGCCAAACCGCTGCGCCACCCAGGGATCCCTAGCACACAGTTTTTAAAGTACTCAGTATGTATATCATTAACCAGGACCCAGTAATAATTTTTATTCCTCTTGTGGCAGAGTACATACAGTGGAATACACAAACCATTGAGTGGGTTTTGACAGATGCACATACCCATGTAACCCAAATAAGGCAGCCTTTCCAAGACACGGAACGTTGTGAGGGTGAGGGCAGAGTTCCCTGAAGCCCCTTCCCATGCCATCCTGGCTTTCATCCCTCTCCCCCATGGATAACCGCTGTTCTGATTTCTTTCTGTTAATTGATTAGTGTTTCTGGTTCTGGAACTTCATTTGTTGGGAATCACAAAATGCACATGCGCATGTAAGTCTTCCTTCACGGTGATTGTATGGTGTGTATGTGTATGCTGTGTTCTGTTGATGGCTGTCTGGGCAGTCGCCAGTTCTTGGCTTTACCAAGCCCTGGGATTGAAGGGTCAGAGGGTAGACATGTATTTAGTTCTGTGAAGAAGTGTCAGCTGGTCTTTCAGAGCTTCTGAAGCATTCTTGCTGCTGCCAACTGTGTGCATGAGGGCCATGGCTGCACCCTATCTTCGCTGTCCGGGCGGGTGGGTGGTGGCATCTCGTTGTGATTCTCGTTTGTATTTCCCTGAAGATTAATGATATTTCACACTCTTCTGAGGATTTACCGATCATTTATGCATCATGTCTTGTGACGTCTTTTCAGATCATTTGCCCAGGATTTTATTGGTTGCCTTTTAATTGCAGATTGTCCCTGACTTACAATGGTTCGTTCAACTTAGGAGTTTTTGGCTTTACAGTGGTGTGAAAGTGATCCTTATCCAGTAGAAACCATACTTGGAGTTTTGAATTTTGATCTTTCCCCAAGCTAGCCGTATGTAGTACAGCACTCTGTGGTGATGTGGGACAGTGATACTCAGTGCCTGCAGCTCCTGTCAGCCATTCCGTCACAGGGACAGCAGCTGACACAACCTTGCTGTATCCACACAACCATCCTACGTCTGACTTCCAGTACAGTGTTGAGTTAGTTACCTGAGATATTCAACACTTTACTGGAAAACAGACTGTGTTAGAGGATTTAGCCCAACTCTAGGCCGATGGAAGTGTTCTGAGCATGTTTAAGGTAGCTGAGGCTAAGCTAGGGACATTCAGTAGGTTAAATGTATTTAAATGCATTTCGACTTAGGATGTTTTTCAACTTAAAATGGGTTTCTCAGGACGTAACACCATTCACTCATAAGTTGAGGAAATTCTGTATTTAGTTGTAGTTTTAAAAACATCCTGGATACGTGCCAGATTTCTGTTTTGTATTTTTTCCCCTCCTCTGCCCCTTGCCTATATATTCCCTCTCCCCTCCCTTCTTTCTTCCTTTCTGTAGCAGCTTAATTGAGATGTAATTAATATTCTTACATTTGCATTTTCTTAAAGGGTTCTTTTATGAGAGTAAATTTTAATTTGCTGACTTTTTTCTTCTGTGATTTTTGCTGAAACTTTGCCTGTCCCCAGTACATGGGGACACTCTCCTATTTCCTTCTAAACCCTTTCTGAGTTTAACTTGAATGTTTAAGTCGATGATATGTCTTGAACTAATTTTTTTTGCATGGTGTGAGGTATGGATTGACGTTTGTGTTTTTCTGTCCTCTGGTTGCGATTATTTCTGAAGAGAAGTCCATGGTCATCTGAATTGTTCTCCTGTATGTGATGTGTCGTTTTTTTCTGTCCCAAGCATTTCTCTTTATCTTGGATTACAATATGTCTGTAGGTGATTACTTCTATGTTTTTTATGCTTTACTTTTTTTTTTTTTTTTAAAGAATTTTGTTCATTTATTCACGAGAGACGCAGAGAGAGAAAGAGGCAAAGACACAGGCAGAGGGAGAAGCAGGCTCCACTTAGGGAGCCTGACATGGGACTCAATCCCGGGTCTCCAGGATCACACCCTGGGCTGAAGGCGGTGCTAAACCACTGAGCCACCCGGGCTGCCCACGCTTTACTTTTTTTTTTTTTTTTTTGGTCCTGGACTCTTGCACGTATGTTAGACCTGCTCATAATCCACACAGGTCCCTGAACCACTGCTTGTTCTCCCCGCCCCCTCTCCCCCACCTCCCAGTCTTTTTTCCTCTTATCTTTATATTGGGTAATCTCTACTGATACATTGTAAAGTTTACCAGTTCTTTCCCTTGCTATGTCCATTCTGTTAAGTCCATCCAGAGAATTTTAATATTAACAATAAAAAATATTTTTCAGTAGTAGAAATTTCACTTGACATTTAAAACATTTGTCTGTTAATCCCTGTATTTCCATTATAAGCACCTTTTACTCGATGCCATTGAGCACAGTGATAGTAGCAGCTGCCTTCACTCCAATACTTCTCACCTTCATCATGTGCTTGGACTCTCATACCTGTCCCTTCTGAGGCAGACTGCATGTCTTTATGGACTAATGGGCCTAGTCTGTGACACGTTGTGGAGCCTCTGCCCTCTGTTGTGGTGCTCTGGAGAGTGCTGGTAGTGGTGTTCCAGCAGGACAGTAGTCTAGTTGAACTTCAGCTGCATGCTGAGTCTCTCAGGCAGCAGGTCGAATCCAGTTCCATTCCATCAATCTTAGCTGGGCTGCTCAGAAAGTGCCTGCACATGTGTCTTTTTAGGGCTCAGCAGGAGATGTAGGCAGAGTGTATACACTGAATGTCTCCTGTGACCCTCCACCTGCTTTGTTCCCCTACAGTTACCCTCCAGTTTTCCAGTCCCTTGGATTGACCTCAACTGTCTTTTGCTTCTTTAAGCTACAAAGACTGGGGTTTTCTTTTGGGGCAGATCTGCCATGTAGCACAGACTCTGGGACCTGTCCTCAGGTTGAAAGCTGTAAAAAATCAGGGCTCTCTTCCCATTTTGTTCCTTTTCTTACCAGAGCTTACTCCTTTCCTATCAGTCGTTCTTCACTTTCAGATCGTTGTTCTGTACATCTTACCCAGTTTGTAGTTTTATCTATGGGAGGGTCCTCTGGGAAGGAGCTCCTGTGGCCATTACTTGGCCAGAAGCAGAGCCCTCCTGGCAGGGAATTTTTTTTTTTTGGGGGGGGGTGGTGGTGGGGGGAGTTGAGATCCTACTGTATTCTGCCTCAGTTCTCTTGATCTCATATGGCACTTGTCTTTTGCCTTATTGTTCACACATGTTCATGGAATTAATGACCTCAGGAAATTAATAACCTTCCAAAGTGAGAATATAAATAAGTGAAACCCCATCTACTCCTGTTCCACACCTGTTTTTACTTCCAAGTCTGGCCTAGCCTGACCTTGTCTGGTATCTTTATAGCTAAAATCAGCCATAATTCGGTATTTAAAATTTTTTTTTAAAAAAATATTTTGTTTTTAAATTATTTCTATGCACAACGTGGGGCTTGAACTCACACCCCCGAGAACAAGAAAGAACAAGAAACATGTTCCTCTGAGCCAGCCAGGCATCCCTTTAGTATTTTTAACTCAAGCAGTCCTTAGAAGTACTTTGGATGCTTTGCCATATAACCTGATGAAAATAATTTTAGGCAAAAAAAGCCTCAGGAAACAGGTGAAATAATCTTGAATCAGTTTAGGTTCACTGGTACATTGGGAATTGGTCTTTGGCACTGCAAATTGAATTTAAGAAGATGAGTGGCTAGATAAAGAACATACACCCTGCATGTCTGTTGTGTGCTAGGTTCCTTCGGGGCAATATAAGTCTGACATTATCTTGGTTTTTAAGAAATTTACTTAAAGTACTGTATTGGGCAGCCCCGGTGGCTCAGTGGTTTAGCGCCGCCTTCAGCCTAGGGCGTGATCCTGGAGAGTCCCGCGTCGTCGGGCTCCCTGCATGGAGCCTGTTTCTCCCTCTGCCTGTGTTTCTGCCTCTCTCTCTGTGTGTCTCTCATGAATAAATAAATAAAATTTATTAGAAAAAAATAGTGATGACCTGGGGTCTCAGGTAGGGAAGATTGACTTGAAAAAGGTACAAGAGGAATTAAAAAAAAAAAAAAAAGTACTGTATTGTATATTTGTGCTAAGAGAACAGGTCTCAGAGTTTTCATCACAAGAAAAAATATTTTTAACTATGTGTGGTAACGAATGTTAACTACACTTACTGTGGTCATTTTCACAATATATACAAATATTGAATCATGTGTACACTCGAAACTAATGAGGAAAAAGTTTAAGGTCTTAGAGACAGGCAAGAGGGTGTCTGGTTCATGTGGTGTAGTAGTTATTAATGGCTATATAGTAAAATTATAGCAAAACATTCATGCCTTAAAACAGTACACATTTTACTGCCACACAGTTTCTGTGGATCAGGAATCTGAGTACAAGTTGCTCAACAAAGTGCTAACAAAATGCTGGCCAGAGTTATGGTCCTGACCACAGTTACCCCCTGGGAAGACCTGCTTATAGGTTCATATAAAGAGTTATGGGTTGGATTCAGTTGCTTGTGAGCTATTGGGACTGAGGGTGGCTGTCCTTTCCTGGCGGGTGGCCATGTCACGTGGGCCTTCTCCATAAACGGAGGCCACTGTTTCTGTAAATTAACCTTGGAAGAGAGATTCCGTTACTTTTGCTGGAGAAGCAGGTTGCTGGGTCCTGCCCACAGACAATGAGAGAAGATCACACGAGGGCATGAATACCAGGAGGTAGGGGGCCCTGGGAGGCACCTGTCTGGTTGTTGCTGGAAGGAGGGAAGGAGATGGGGATTGTTTCTCACAGTGTATACTTCCAGCAGGGGCTGGAAATGTATATGAGTGAGAGATTTTAAAGCCTGAGTTTATGACAAGGAAGTAGTGGGTTGTCAGTAACAACCCAAAGAGAAGTCTTCTAGAAAGAAAGAAATTAGAGTAGCAAAGTATTTCAAATACAGGAGTATAACAAAACTTTAGATTTTATTATAACGAGTTAGACTCATTCTAGAAAATGTCATCATCTTTGTTTTCTTTATTAGTACTAATTTCTTAAAACTTTGTTTTTTAAAGAATTTATTTACTTATTCATGAGAGACACAGAGAAAGAGAGAGGCAGAGACACAGGCAGAGGGAGAAACAGGCTCCATGCAGGGAGCCCGACATGGGACTCGATCCTGGGTCTCCAGGATCACACCCTGGGCTGAAGGCAGTGCTAAACCGCTGAGCCACCTGGGTTGCCCAGTTTCTTAAAACTTGTGTTAAGATATAACCTTTAACCAAACGCAAGTAAGATTAATAAATATAATTTTATTCTTTGATGGACAAAAGTATTAATATTTAAAGCTATTACATATATTTTTCATTATGGCAAAATATGCATAACTAAATTTACCATTTTAGTCATTTCTTGGTGTACAGCCATTTCTTGGTGTACAGTGGCCTTAAGTACATTCACATGATTGTGTAAACATCACTGCCATCCATCTCCAGAACTTTGTCATCATCCCAAACTGAAACTCAACCCATTAAATCACTCCTCACCCATCCCACCCTCCAGCCCCTGGCAACCACTGTTCTTTGTGTCTGAATTTGACTGCCCTGGGTGCCTCACGTAAATGGAATCACGCAGTATTTGTTCTGTCTTGTTTATTTTACTCAGTATAATGTCCTCAGGATTCATCCATGTTATAGCAGGTGTCGGGATTTACTTCCTTTTTAAGACTAATATTCCATTGAATGTACAGTTGACCTTGAACATCATGGGGGTTAGGGGTGCTGAACCCTCATGCAGTCAAAAATCCGTATATAACTTTTGACTCCAAAAAAACTTAATTACTAAAAGCCTGTTGTCTGGAAGCCTTACCGACAACATGAACGGTTGATTAGCATATATTTTGTATGTTCTATGTATTATACGCTGTATTCTTATAATAAAGTAAGCTGGAAAGAAGGAAATATTGAGGAAAGCATAAGGAAAACACAGGACTGCCAGCTGCACTGTGTCTATCAGAAATCCACACACAGTTGAAACCTTTTTTGTTCAAGAGTCCATCATATACAGGTTCCCTTCCCTTAGCTTCAAATTAAGTATAGCATGAGAATAATGTGGAAATAGTGGAAAACTTTGAGGAGGTAGTTTTGAGGAACTAATATAATTGATAGTTACTCAGGTAGAGTTGTCATGAGTCCTTACTCTGAAGCTGACTGGCTGCTCTGAATCCCTTCTCCCACTGTCTCAACTTCCTCTCTGTAAAGTGGGGATATTGGCAAATACCTACCAAATAAGGTTGGTAAATAGATCAATGAATTACTAAAGGCAAAAGCCCATGGAATAGTCTGTGACACTTTGTGTTGTAATCATAATTCACATCTTTAATAGTGTCATTTTGTCAACACTGGCTCAGTCATTAATGACCTATGTCACTGAATTGTCTTTGGGTTTTAAATCTTTGATGATGTAAAGTGATTTGGATTCTTTATGACCTTGACTTTAAGAGGGGATGTGTCAGTCTGTACTAGATACTACAGACAGTAACCCATTAGTATATTTTCCTTCCTTGATTTTATTAGAATTTTTGTGCTTGCAGGTAATATGTTAAAACATTTTTAAATATTTAAAAAATATTTGTTTATGTATAGTTGTAGAGCAGTCTCCTAAAGCAGTTGGTTTTAATTTTTAGAAAAATCTAAAAAACAGTTTTTAGGAAATAAATTAACATTTGCTTTACTGTTGGTAGTAGGCTTCTTGTGTACCCCAGGAACGGTAGGAGGGCTTGAATTTGCCTGCAGTCCTTCGCAGTGAGGCTGGGTCTCCTTTCGTGTGTTCAGCCTGAGTCAGTTCCCATCTAGGGTCTTTCCTGTCCTGCTGCTTATTACTTCCTGCCCTGTAGGACTTGATTTTCTTCTCTCCCCATAGAATCCTCTAACTCCTGTCCTTGCTTCCTCCTCTCTTGTGGTTCTGAGCATTTCAGAGCTGTGCCTTTTCATTTTCTGTATCACTCATCTCTCTTCAAATACGTTGTGGACAGAGCCGGGTTCTTCACATTTATAGGATTGTGCAGATCCTATACTTACTCAAGTGCAAGGTGGTCACATAATTAAAGCCACATAGCACATACAGATTTTTATAGAGATGCCCTCTTTATTCCCGAGCACTCATGACTGCATGCAGTGTTTCCTCAAGGTACTTTTTCTACATTTTATCCAACCCAGTGATTTCTCCCCATTTAAGAGATGTTTTTCATCCTGCAGGATAACCCACCAGATTTGCTAAAACATTTTCTAAAACACACTGTTTTGCTTTAGATAGACTGATCATTTTCTTTGGTGACTGGATCAGTTATTATACTATATTGCATTTGTATTTCACACATGAATTTAGATGTTGCAGGATAAAGAGGTTAGTAGTGAAACATTGATGTTTTCACTTTTTAGCCTTAGTATTCCTTAGAAGACTCCTGTGTGGTCCTTATGGGAAGTTTTGCCTTTCTCTGTATCTGGAGTTGCTGCCTCCCAGATGATTTTCCTGCCTTGCAGAAAACAGCAGAAAACAGATTGTCTGCTGCCCTTCCTTGTGTTTCTGTGTCAGCAGTCATGTCTTTCCTGTGTTCCTCGTGTCACAGCGGCACCTGACTGTTACTAGCAGGCAGCTTTCCCTCTGAGTTTTGTTTTATTTATTTTATTTTATTTTATTTTATTTTATTTTATTTTATTTTATTTTATTTATTTTATTTTATTTTATTTTATTTTATATTTTATTTTATTTTATTTTATTTTATTTTATTTTATTTTATTTTATTTTATTTTATTTTATTTTTAAGATTTTATTTATTCATGAGAGAGACACAGAGAGAGGCAGACACAGGCAGAGGGAGGAGTAGGCTCCCTGCAGGGAACCCAATGTGGGACTCAATCCCAGGACCTCGGATCATGACCTGAGCCGAAAGCAGACACTTGACTACTTGAGCCACCAGCTGCCCCTTTCCTTCTGAATCTTAGCAAGGTTGTGTGGGATTTTTTTCCCCTGGGCGAGCCTCTCCCCCTATGTACATGGCTCATAACTCTTTAGTGACTTAGACCTTGAGAGAAACTTTCCAAAACATTGAACCTAATTTCATAGAATTTCTGTATATTCACACAATATCCGTTTTAAAAATTGCAGAACTGTAAGACAAGTACAGTTAGAGTGAATACACTCTGTCACAAGCAAAGCTGCCTCTTGATGAGCACATTGGCCAGCTGCGGGGGCACAGCATGGAGTAGCTTTTGGGTGCTAATGATAGGTTGTCCCTTTGGGCATTGCAAGTCAGAAAAGGGGGCTTTCCCCAGCATATTTTTGGGTTCTCCTCTTACTGCAGAATTTTTTTTTACTTTTTGCAGTTACTGTCTCTCACTACTTTGACAAATCTCCACGATGCTAGTGGAGAGGTGATAGGCATAGCTTGTTGTGACAATACAGAGAATGAGTTCTGTTGGGGGTGGGGGCAGGAAAAACTTTGAAGATGATGTGACACTTGTGTCTAAAATTTGAGGGACAGCTAATTATGAGGCAGAAGGTATTTGGGAAGAGAAAATGTGCAGATGGGTGGAGGGAAAGGCAAGTGCAGGGGTGTGGACATATCTCGACAAGTATGGCTAAGTTGTTACTGTGGTGTTGGGGGTTTGGACTGGTTTGAACACTGATGTGCCCCAAGCACTAGGATGCTGGAATGGTGCCTTGGCATGCATTACATGCTTCAAAAGTATTTGAAGGAAAGAAAGGATATTAAAGAGAGTGGACGTTGTCTGCTGTGTTAGGAAGCCAGAATCTATCCTGAAAGGAATTTTTGGAATGTCTTAACCCAAAGACTGACATGATCAGATTTGACTTAGAAAAATATCCCTCCAGGGCAGCCCGGGTGGCTCAGCGGTTTAGCGTTGCCTTCAGTCCAGGGCGTGATCCTGGAGACCTGGGATTAAGTCCCACGTCAGGCTCCCTGCATGGAGCCTGCTTCTCCGTCTGCCTGTGTCTCTGCCTCTCTCTGTGTGTCTCTCATGAATAAATAAATAAAATCTTTAAAAAAAGAGTCTGTTTAAAAAGAAAATCCCTCCAGAAGCATTGGAGGAGAGAATAGAGGAAGATTGGAGTCAGAAATACCAGTTAGATTGCTGAAATAATCCAGTTAAAAACTAGGGAGGGCCCAGAGCTTCTGAGCACTGTGAAGTAAAGGGAATGAATGAATTTATGAAGGTGTGAGGAAGTAGAATTGGCAGGCTGTGGTGATTTAGTTGAGGGCCTGGGCAGATGAGGGTAGGGAAGGTTCTGGAGTGATCCATGGGTTTGCAGGGTGCCTGGATCTTGAAGTGGGGAACTGAGCAAAAAAAGACTCTATTTGTGATTCTGTAGTGCTTAACACCACCATGCTTTTTTATTGTTTTCTTCCTATTTGGGAAAAATAAATGTTTATTATTCCAGTTGGGGTACATTATCTTTTATAACTGAGATGACCTAGTTCCCTATGACTCTGTGCACCAGGAGTTGTGCACAGTAGGTGTGAGCAGTATTTGTGGAATTGAGTTAAAATCTAACATTTATACTCTTAAGACTCTTCAAAAATGTTATAAAAGTGCAGGCTTGAGCAAAAAAAAAAAAAAATTGACATCAGAGCATAAGACAGAAATCCTATCTTTAAAATTTCCAGCTTTCTTGTGTAATGTTATTTTAATATTTTATCTTCTGAATTACATCTTTGTTCATGGAATGACTCTGTATCACAACAGACAAAATGCAAATTCTCCTTCTGTAAGTGGTTGGTAGTATAGTAGAGGTTGTCGTATAGACCTGGGTAGTTTACTGCAGGTTAGGCTCTGTGTTGTGATCAGTCAGTCATCAAAATTAATATCGGGAAGATGAGCTATAATCAACTATGTATACCAACAGTATTTGATCATAAAATGAAACTCATTTACTGCTCGATCTTCACAAAACGATAGTTTAGTAATTTACTAATTTAATCTTGTGTGCAGTTCCTTTACTGACTCAGAATGTTGAAGACTCTGACTAGCTGTTTATTTTTGAGGCTTATTATAATGCAGATAGAAGGCTGTTAGGAGGATCCTAACATTTTTGTCTCTGCTGTGCTTGTTAGATCTTCATTTTCTTAAAATCTTTTGTTTCTTTTTGACTCTTTAGTAGCTGTGATGCTTAAATCTTGCCTGCCTTCCATTTGACTTTTCCCTGAAAACCTGCGCATATGTATATAATTTCAGCAATTTGGAAACTCACCCTTTGACTTTTTTAGCTCCAAATCCTAGAGAAAGCTGGAAATTGTTATCAGAAGAACCTGTGGGCTGTTTCTCTGCTTGCTCTATTGCTTGTGCACCCCGGCGTTCAGGAAGCTCTCTTGTGCCTGAGGCCAGTCTTACTTGAAGTATTTCACTGGACCTGGGAGAGATGGAAAAATGGCCTCTGTAGAGAAAGCTAGTTATGTTTACGTTGTTACATGATACGATTTTTATTTTGAGATATTTAAGTTCCTAAGTATCCTCATTTTAGTAAGTTGTTGTGGTGTTTCCTCCCTCCACCCTTCCTCCCTGGCAAGTAGACCAAAATCTTGTCGACCAATTCCATATTGATTCATGCAGCTTATGTTTGAAGTCTGTGGGTTTATGAAATCCAAAACTGAGTGCTACTGGCCTATTTTATGCACACCTATAATCAGAGTTGGTATATATGTGGTTTTCTTACATCAACCACCAGTTCTGTTTTCCAGTACCAACTAGGTGTGCAGTTCATTTCATTTCTGACACTATCTGGCGTTAGCGTAGATGCCACAGATTAAGGGCTCAGTCCTTTGGGACTGGCCCCACTTCAGGAACCAGCTGACAACAGGGGAACTCAGGCTACTCACATTTGATGCTTCCCACCGCCTCCCTTCAGGTTCAGTAATTTGCTAGAGCAACTCCTAGAACTCAGTAAACTGCTTTGCTTACTATTAGTATTTTTGTTTGTTTTCAGTAAAGGATATAATTTAGGAACAGCCAGGTGAAAAATATGTGTAGTGCAAAGAATGGGGCAAGCTCAGAGCTTCCATGCCCTCTACTGGCTTGCCACCCTGCCAGCCCTGAGGTGTGAGCTCATTGGGGTGTTTTATGGAGGGTTCATTATGTAGGCATGAACCAGGACATTATTGCCCATTGCTGTGTGAACCTTATCTCTGGGCCTTCTTTCCTCCCCAGAGGTGGGGGGGTAGGGTGGAACTGAAAATTTTAACCTTCTAATAGAGCATGGCCTGGTATTTTTGACAGCTAGCTCCCATTTTGAAGCATAGAGCCATTCATTAGCACACCAACAACACCCTCACTGCCCAGATAATAAGTCCAGGGGTTTTAGGAGCTCTGGTGCCTGGAGCTGGGGCAAAGACCAAGTAATTTTTATTACAACACAGCTGTCTAGTAAAGAGAGGTTCTCCCATACTGTGGAATGGAATTGGAAGGAATTGTTTTGCATTTGTCACTGAGAATCCCAGTGGGCAGGGCTGTCTTGTCTTGTCTGGGCCTTACTGTGACTTTGGGTGCTCTGTGGCATCTAGGACAACAGAGTTGCTTGGGAAAAACTTGTCCCTCACAGCTTGCCACATAGACATGTTACTTTTCTTCTCTTTAATCCTAGCTTCTCTTTGTGCTTTTTGGCTATGTTTAGAGCTGGATTTGTATTTTTAGCATCTCATTTTGAAGATTTCTTTTCATCTTCCTTAGAAAACTAGTCAACTAATTTTGCATTTTTGTCCTCTCTTGGCTGCGTGGATAGGTCCATTTGTCTTTGCTTCTGTGGTTATAAGTTTCCCAGGAAAATGGAAGTGACCAGACATTGATTGCTAAGTAATTTGCATAGATCTTGATTAATCAAGGGTTAACGATGTTGAGTTAACTCTGCTTCATTGTTTGGAATGTCTCCAGTAGCCCACTTGAGCAGTGGGGGAAAAAAAATGGAGGAAGAAGTGGGGACACTGTATCTAGCTCTCTTGGTTTTAGATTTCCTATACATATTAAAAATTTCTGTATATTTTAAAAAGGTTTATTTTCGTTTTGTTTTAGTCATGGAATGACTTAATTTACAGCAAATGGGGGTTTATTGCTGTGGCTTCTATGATCCCACTGGGACTTCTGGAGGAGACGTGGTATTTTGAATCTTAGGAAACATGTCCAAAAATACTAATTTTTTTGAAAATGGAAAATACTGTTTTGTTATTGGTGACTAGTAGTAGATTTCTTTCTTGGATTATATATGTGAGGGGCACTTTGCCATAGCTTGTTTCACATAATCTGTGTGTGGGGTCCTGTAAATGCTGTCACTTCACAACTGTTTCTGTTGTGAATGATGAAGAGATTTTAACTTCTTTGCTGACAAATGCTCTCTTTAATCAGGCATTTAGAAATAATTCAAGCTTTTGTCATTAACTTGTTATATCCAGAGCTAGTTTACCAAGAAATTGCAGTGCAACATAAAAATTTAGACAAGTATCATTCTATTTCAGTGTTTGTGCTACACAGATATTGTTATGAGTTAGTTTTTGTAGTTTCTCTGATGGAAAATTAGAAATAATGATTTACCTCGCTGTTCTGAAGCGACCTTTGTTGTCCAGTGCTTGGGACTCCTGTGGGTCTGCCCTGATATTCTGTCGCCAAGTCACATGACAAGAGCAAATCACAGGCTGTCGAAAGATGGGGCAGAGCATAAGAGGGGAGGGTTTGAAAGTGACTTTTTGTTTTTGAGTATATTGGCCAAGATCCCACATGATTAACTGTTGAAAATCTTTGAGGCAGAAATTGGTAGATGAGCAGTGCTTTTGTTAAGAATGAGATTGGATGAGCTTTGTAGGGGCATCTCCATTAACTTCTGCTTTAAACATCAGATTGGTCTTTGATGTGTAGATTGCGTTGTATTTGTTGGGTCAGTATAACGAATCTGTTTTCTTCTGTTGCTTGCTCTTGGTATTTGATTCTTTCAAAAATAAGCTATGGTATGAAGTAATAAAATTCAGATCAATCTCCCCCCCCTTCCAGTGGTAGTATAGAATATTTAAAAGATGATCCTACTACTTAATATGAAATTAAGATCATTTCTACATTTTATTTATTCCTGTATCTCAGTCTTACTTGATAACAATTTAAACAAAGCTGAGATTTAAAGATTCTATCATAAAAAAAAAAAAATAAAGATTCTATCATAGAAATTAGTCTTTTCTTTAATATTTGTCTAGGAAGGTTAGAATTTAAAATCTAGAAAATTCTTTAGAAATTATCTCGTTTTTATTTTCTGATTTTTAAATGAAGAAATTTATTTTTTTTATTTTTTAAAGATTTTATCTATTTATTCATGAGAGACACAGAGAGAGAGAGGCAGAGACACAGGCAGAGAGAGAAGCAGGCTCCATGCAGGGAGCTCAATGTGGGACTTGACCCCGGGTCTCCAGGATCGCACCCTGGGCCAAAGGTGGTGCTAAACCACTGGGCCACCGGAGCTGCCCTCATTTTTACATGAAGAAATTTAGTATATAGGATGTTGTCTTGCCCAAGTGGAATCAGGGACTTAATCACATTGCCATTCTTTGATTGATAGTGGCCACTCCATATTTCAAGGTACAGATAGAGCTTATCAGAATTTGTTTTGTAAACCTTGAAGCAAGCCTGATGATAAAAATAATCTTGCCAGTAAAGAGTAGGTAATCCCAGCTCACCAGTATTATAAACATATATACAGTTGAATAAATGATGGTTAATTTATATTTGAAGTTCTGTTCAGTTTCATGAGCATATAGATACTCTGTGTATTCGATTAGAAAACATTTCTTGTGTTGCTTGTCTAAGTGCTCTTCACGAGTCCTGACCTCCCCTGGTCCCTCATTATGTTTCATTTTTTTTGGTCTCTTCTCCCCATTAGACTCTACACATAAAGACAGGAAGCTTCTTTCTTGTTCACTGTTGTTCTAACAGCCAGTAAAGCACTGATTGTTGGCTAACTCTGGTTCGTATAGCTGTATGGGAAACTTAGTATATTTTAAATATCTCAAGTTTGCCTATTTTGTTTTTTACAGCGAACAGAGTATCTGTCAGGCAAGAGCTGCTGTGATGGTTTATGATGATGCCAACAAGAAGTGGGTGCCAGCTGGTGGCTCAACTGGGTTCAGCAGAGTTCATATATATCACCATACAGGCAACAACACGTTCCGAGTGGTGGGCAGGAAGATTCAGGACCATCAGGTAAGGATCTATTAAATTCTTACTGAAAGTTGTCTAGAATTACAGAAGGACTTGTAAAATAGTGCATTGAAGTAGTGCTTTGCAAGTGCAGTCAGCATGTTCTGTGTGGCAGAGCTGGGTAGAGGTACGCCTTCCCACCCTTTCCCCCTTTTAGGAGGCTTGAATTTGGGTGGGGATTTAGAGCTAATTGCACAAAAATATAAATACGACTTTAAATTATGAACATGCATTAGGTCTTTTGACCTTCCAGTTAACTAGATTTGAGAATCTAAAGTAAATTTAGGACAAACAAAAATGTGAAATACTATGTAAGTAGCAGGTTGAATGTTTAATGAATTTATTTCCAGCCAATGGTGTGGGGCTCAAAGAAGGAGTTGAAAGTGTAAATGGTGGTGGGAGGGGGGAGGGTAGTGGGGGTGCCTGGGTGGCTCAATTGGTGAAGCCTTTGCCTTCTGCTCAGGTCATGATCCCAGGGTTCTGGGATTGAGCCCCATGTTGAAGTCCCTCCTGGTCTGGGAGTCTATTTCTCCCTCTCCCCTGCTTATACTCTGTTTCACTCTCTCTTTCTCTCTCTCAAATAAATAAAATCTTTTAAAAAAATGTAAATAGTTTCACAAAAATATTTTTTCACAAAAATTTTTTTAAAAAAATATTTTCTCACAAAAAATTTTTTTAAAAAAATATTTTACTTGGGATCCCTGGGTGGTGCAGCGGTTTGGCGCCTGCCTTTGGCCCAGGGCGCAATCCTGGAGACCTGGGATCGAATCCCACGTCGGGCTCCCGGTGCATGGAGTCGGCTTCTCCCTCTGCCTGTGTCTCTGCCTCTCTCTCTCTCTCTCTGTGTGACTATCATAAATAAATGAAAATTAAAAAAATAAAAATTAAAATTAAAAAAAAATAAAATATTTTACTTGAGAGAGAGCATGAGCATCAATTGGGGGAAGGGGCAGAGGGAGCAGCAGACTCCCCTCTGAGCAGGGTGCCCGATATGGGGCACGATCCCAGGACCCTGAGATCATGACCTGAGCCAAAGGCAGCACTCTCATGTCCCATAAAACGAGTTTAGTAACATTTTCCTCCTCTTTTCTAACATTCTGTTGCTGAACAATTGAAAAACTGAATGTGGCTCTTTGGTCTTTGCTTGACCTTTTCAGACTTTTTGCCAAGCAGGGATATAGATCCACTTTAAAATGGGGCTTATAATTTTCCAGTAATAACTTGTGGCTCCCACCCCAACATGTAGAAACACCACATGACAAGAAGCCATCATTTTTTAAATTGTAAAATATATACAACATAAGATTGCCCATTTTACCCATGTTTAAGTGTACAGTTCAGTGGCATAAAGTACACTCACGTTGGTGTGCAACTGTCACCACTATTCATCTCCAGGATGTTTTCATCCTCCTACACAGACACTCTGAACTCATTAAATACTAAGTCTCTGTTTCCTCTTCCTTGGTCCTTGAGAATCTCCATTCTTTTTTTTTTTGTACGATTTTATTTACTAATTCATGAGATACATAGAGAGGCAGAGACATAGGCAGAGGGAGAAGCCGACTGCCTGGGGGGAGCCTGATGTGGTACCCTGTCCCAGGACCCTGGGATCATGACCTGAGCCAAAGGCAGACACTCAGTCACTGAGCCACCTAGGTGCTCCCCGTCACCTTTTTAAATGAATTTGATTATTGAGGTATTTCAGATAAGTAGAGTCAGACAATATTTATCAAGTTTGTGTCTGGCATAATGTCTTTAAGAGGTTATCGTATTTTAAAAAGAATTCCAAATTTGGCTATTGGTGGATAAGGTAATATAGACAGCTGTTCCCTGAGAACTAACACGATTGGACAGAATAGTAAGAAGAAGAAAGTGTTTGGAGCGCTTACATGACAAGAGTTACAGGTCCATGATCTGAAAGAAAAGAGAACCACAGACGTGAGCCCAGCTTTAGACCTCTGTTTACCTAGAGGCACACCCCAGTTTTGAAAGAGGGGACTGAGAAAAGCTTTTGGCAGACTCCTGGGACTAGCAAAACAAGAACTAAGAGTTAGGGTCTGCTAATAAGGGAGGGTTTTCTTGGCTATCCCCAGGCTGTCATTTGGGAACCCAAAGCCCCATTCCCTGGGAAGAGGTTTGCCTTAGACCAAGGCTAGTCTTTATGGGAACTGACATCCAGCCTTTAATCACTTCATTCACTCTTGGATTAAGTTGATTTCAGATTGTTAATTTCCCTAGCTGCTTGCCAGAAGCAAATGTGAATCTTCTTTGGAAAAATAAAACATCATTGTAGGCTTCACAATTTCCATACAGTTGTCCACATATATAGCATCTGACAGGAAATAAAAATCAATAGGCCCATGAGGAGGCAAGAGGAGCGGTAACAGAACAGACCCACGGGGAACTCAGAATTAACTTTAGAATAACTATGCTTTTCCTTATTCAAGGAAATAACACAAGGTTGAGAATTTCAGCAGAGAATGGAAACTTGGAAAAAGAACCACATGGGAATTTCAGAATTGAAGACTAAGTGCTCCATTACCAGTTTGGTGGTAGGTTTTACAGCAGACTAGGAACAGCTAAAGAGAAGCAGTAAATGGAATGCAGGGGAGAAGAAAATATTCAGGGGCGCCTGGGTGGGTGTCATTTGGTTAAGGATCTGATTTTGATTTCCCCTCAGATCATGATCTTAGGATCGTGAGATTGAGCCCTGTGTCACGCTCCACTCTGAGTTGGAGTCTGCTTGAGAGTCTCTCTCAAAAGAAAATATTCAGATTGAAGCTAAGATATTCTAAGACAGAAAAATATGGACGTATGAAAAACAAAGGGAAACAATTCCAGAAGGTATATGCACCCCTACATTTATTGCAACAATATTTACAATAGACCAACTGTGGAAGTAAACCAAGTGTTTGCTGATAAACAAGTGAATAAAGATGTGTGTGTGCACAATAGAGTATTACTCAGCCATAATAAAGAATGAAACCTTGCCATCTGCAACAACACTAGATGGATCCGAAGGATATAATACTAAACGAAATAAAAGACAAATATCATATGATTTCATTTAACATGTGGACTCTAAACAAAACAGAAAACAGAAATAGACTCCTAAATCCAGAGAATAAATTGCCAGAGGGAAGGGGTGGAGGGGTGAAAGAGGTGAAGGGAATTAAGAGAAAGACATAGGGATGGATGCCGGGGTAGCTCAGTGGTTGTGCTCTGCCTTCAGCTCAGGGCATGATCCTGGAATCCTGGGATCAAGTCCCACATTGGGCTCCCTTCATGGAGCCTGCTTCTCTGTCTGCCTGTGTCTGCCTCTCTCTCTGTGTCGCTCTTGAATAAATAAATAAAATCTTAAAAAAAAAAAAGAGAGAGAGACATAGGGAAAGTATAATGTACATGTGTACTTGGAGGTCTAGAGGAAAGGAAGAAAGAAAGGAAGAGGAAAAACTGAGGAGGCAATGAAACATCAGCTCAGAAATGCTGAAAACCTTAAGTGGGATAAACATAGAGAAATCCGTATAGAAATCCATCATACAAAGTCACTGCCCATTAAACGGAGCTAGAGACCCTCAAGCAGCCAGGGAAGACAGGACGACTTGAAGATGCTACAGTGGATGGTCAGCCAACTTCCAACTTCTCCATAGAAACAGCAAAAGCTGAGAAGGAGTGGGCTTGAAAGAAAACAAGTGACCGTACAGAATAAAAATCCTCTTCAAAAATGAAGGTGAATTAAAGGCATTTTCTGAGAAAAATAGAGAGAATTCATCACAAGGAGATCTACATTGAAAGAAATTGAAATTCCGAAATGTGTCCCTCAGAATCAGAAATGATCCCAGCAGAAGTTTGGAGGGCGTGGAAGGAATAAAGAGCAACAGGTGTAAATGTGGGCAAATCCTAAATGATCATCTGTCATAGAAAAGTGACAGTGAGGTACTGATACCTCTTGTACTCTCTAGGCCATCGAAAGCATGTACAATGAGCTAGCTAGTAGGAGGGTAATAAGAATACACTCTAAAAAGAAGGTGAGATGGATTTAGACCCGAATTTTATATAATTTACATGAAACATAATAAATGGACTCAACCCTCCAGTGAAAGCAGACACAGGCAGATTGTGTAAGTCATGCAGAATTAATATGAAACTGTAGCTATGCACAAAGGATGGAGGGCAGCCACAGCAGTAGTGAAGACCACCAGAGTAAGGAGGACATACTCCAAGGCTCAGGATAAAGCTGCAGCAATTAAGATGCTGTGATGTTGGGTCAGACCTAGGCATATTGATGAATAGAACAAAACCAAACCATTTAAACACTTGATTTATGAAAAAAGTAAGCCTGCAGCACAATTGATAGTGCTGGATTGATTGGATGGCCATATTGGAAGAAAAAGGAACTTGAACCTTGTTTCACACCAAAGGCAAGCTTTCCATGTGGATTAGAGATGTAACTGTGAAAGTAAAACAGTAAAGCTCCTAAAATAATGTGGGATAATATTTTCATGGTCTTGGAATTGAGAAGCTCTTCTTCGACAAGTTATTAAAAGCATTAACTGAAAAGAAAAGATTGCTGCTTTGGACTGAATAAAAGTTGAGAACTTGTATTCATCAGAAGATCCCATTCAGGGAGTGAAAAGGTGGGCTGCACCCGGGGAGAAGGTATTTCCAGCCCGGATAACCAGCAGTGGGGTCCTGTCTGGAATATATAAAGGACTTTTCCAGATCAGTAGAGAAAAATTGGGCAAGAGATTTGATTTAAGCACCTATTTGTAAAAGAAGGTATCCACATAGCCATTAAAACACAAAAAGAGACTAAACCCCATTAGTAATCAGGGATACATGGAGCGGAACCACAGTGGTATATTCATACCTATCAGGAGTGTTCAAATAAAGGCCGATAATTCCAGTCATAATGTTGCATTGTACGTACAAGTAGGAGAGCTGTTGTATGCTGCCACGGGAATGAAAATTGACAGAACCAATTTGGAAAGCTACTTGGAGTTTTCTGCTAAAGTCAAGTATGTCTTTGGCCCGTGACAACTCCACTTGTGGGTGTATGACCAACAGAGTGGGTGCCCATGTGTAGCAGAAGACATTTAGTAGGATGTTCATAGCATCACTATTTTTAATAGCCCCAAACTGCAAGTAATCCAAATGTTCATTAATAGGAGGATGGGTAAATAAGTGTGATTACTATGATGGAATACCACAGAGCACTGAAAAAGAATCAACCACAGCTGTGTGTGGTGAATAGCTGACTCCCATAAACAGTTGTGAAGGATAGAGTGGGCATGTCACAGTATACTGTGTAACTCTGCTTTACATAAAATTTGGAGACCCGCAGAACTAATCTGTGATGCTAGAACTGTAGCTAGTACCTTTGGGGAGGCAGAGGACTTATGGAGGAAGTTTCTGGTGTTGACATTCTTATTTCTTGATCAGGATTTGGCTACGTGGGACTTTTCACTGTTTATGTTTTATATGCTTTCTGAATTAATATTTCGATAAGCATGTTAACATATATTTAATGAGGGTTTAGATTTTTAATGAGGGTATAGATTTCTGGTTACGGCCAGATCTTTGTAACATCAGATACCTTACCTTCCATCATTAGACTGTTATTTCTGCTGACTGACTTGACTGACTTTACCCAAGAGAATGATTTTTAACTTTTTTTTTTTTTTGTCCAAGATCTGGCAGGAACAGGTTTGAGTATATCCTATCAGGATTTGTTGGTTCTGCCAAGTATTAGGTTGACTCTGTGAGGAATCACTGTCTTTCAGGTGGTGATAAATTGCGCCATCCCTAAGGGGTTGAAGTACAATCAGGCTACACAGACCTTCCACCAGTGGCGAGATGCCAGACAGGTGTATGGCCTCAACTTTGGCAGCAAGGAGGATGCCAATGTCTTCGCAAGTGCCATGATGCATGCCTTAGAGGTGTTGAATTCACAGGAAACAGGTACGGTATCTTGGTTTACTTGTTTCCTCCAACTCAAGTGCCCTGTGTATGTGTATGTGAAAAAATATTTGAAGTAATTCTTAAATTTCTGTTGTTTCCCTCAGAAGTGTGAACTTTGGTTTGTTGATGATAGACATACAGTTTAGAAGGATAATCTTACAAGATTGGTTAGTCAGTTTTTAACCTTCTCCTTTGAAGATGGTTATGATCCTCCTACTCTAGAACCTCAGCTTTGATTGCATGGATGTGAACCTCAGAGAATATGCAGTGGATAGAAATTGTGTATTTATCGTCATCTCACCTTTATATGAAGAAACACATGCTTTCCGAAATATGTTTTTTAAGTCACTACCAAGCCCATGAACTTCATGTAGGACTGAGTTTCCTTCATCCTTGCACAGAAGAGACCTTGATTCTGAAAGTTGTTTCAAGATTTTAGGAGTGCCCTCAGGTGGTATGTGCCATGAATTGCATCCCTTCTGATACTGCGTGGTAGTGAAAAAGAGAAGTGGAAATAATGTACTGTTTAAAAATCCAGGGTTTAAAATTGTGTATGTCTCAGAGATGAACTGTGAT
This sequence comes from Vulpes lagopus, assembly GCF_018345385.1. NCBI lineage: Eukaryota > Metazoa > Chordata > Mammalia > Carnivora > Canidae > Vulpes > Vulpes lagopus. The sequence continues at coordinate 146,947,424 of NC_054824.1, read as the reverse complement.
TTAGCTTTGGTTCACAAAATCGAAAATGAAATATACCGATGTGTGGTTATCTCTTTGGGGAGATAGATTTTATATTCTAAAAATAAGTGTTATATGTAAAACAATGTAAATATGATTACTTTTGCCTTTGTTGTGTACTTAGTAGTGATGTTGGTGATATAAATGTGCCAGAAGCAAAATTTATTTATGTATCTTAAGAGGAGAGACAGATTAATTTTTGATACTTTGTTGAAGGTATAGAGTTTCAAAGCTTGTTATAGATATGTCAAGTTTTATTTATACCATGACTTATTCTAGGAAGCATTGAAGCATCTAGCCCATAGATTAGTCTATTTCAGATAGAAATTTCAGAGCAAGATGACATTTTGGAATTTTGCCAAAACCACCTTTTTTATGCCTGTAAGATGATTGATAGGAGGTCTTTTGAGGAAATTAAGATTTTTTATAAATAATTGGGACATAGCTCTTACATCTTATCTGTTTTGAGAAGATAAACCTCTGGAGCTTCAGTAAGTCCAGAACGTAGCACAGGAAAGCCCTTGGGTGTGCATAGTCTTGGGTGTAGATTGAGTGCCCACGCATCGGTCTCTTGTCAGCCTTCTGCTGCAGGGATAGAATGTCCCCTCATTGTGGTCTCACTGTAGGGGAGAAACTAGGATTGTGGCTCTTATTCTGTAAAGAGGCCAGCTGCATAATTAATAATTAAAGTCCCAAAGTGTAGTGGATATGTTTAGGACAGTGACATTTGGCTTCTGCATGTTTGAAGCAAAATAGCATTTTTATTTCTAAACCTTCAAAAGAGTGTCTGTGGATGTTAGAAACTAGACGATTGTTTTTCATCTTGTCATCTATTTGTTTATAACCAAATGGAAAAGATTGTTGTATAAGTGTGGAGTCCTGTAGTTTGCTTTCAGAATGAAAACACTAATGTTTTCCCTTCTGATCTTTGTCTTTTGAAATTGATGAGTCTTAGTGTGGAGAGACTCAGTTACATTCTCTTATAATTTCCACATTCTAGAAAGTTTGGCAAATGGGAAAATTGCCCACCATCTCACTATAATTGTGAACATTTTGGTAAGGCAGACAAATTCAATAGATTCTTCTTAGATGATTGTGAAATTTTGTTCTGTTCAGGGTCACAACAAGCCTTTCCTGCCATGGGCCAAGGGGAGGAGGATAGTGGCAGAACAGGTGGGCCCATTGTAACCATCTCCCTGCACCATGGCCCTGCCACTTGGTTTTGTAGCAGTTTCATCAGAGAAAAGAAAGCATGTGGAATGGTTGATGTATTTAGATAATGACTTTCTTCATAATTAACTGTAGCTAGACTCTAATTTCTGGTTACGGGACCAGCCCTGGGGCGCATAGCCTGATGGCACTAACTGGCTTGGAAATAGAGGCGCAGGAGGTGAAGAATCAGAAGAATCCAGAAGAGTGTCATTTTCTCTGTAGGTCTCCACAGTAGGATGGTTGTGTCCCCCACCCCAGGATCACTTAGTGGACCTGACTTGTCCGCTTAAACAAACCCAATAATGTCGCCTCTCATCCTGAGCATGCCTTACCCTTCCACAGCTGTTTGCTTTGGGTTCACAGCCAGCCAGTTCCTTGCTGAAACCATCTATTGTCTTCCTGCCAAAACCACCTTGAAAAAAGTTCACTGGCATGTCCCCTCCCTAAGCAAACAATATACCCAGTAAACCTCTGATCAGAAGCCACAGAAACAAACATTTCTAAAGGTAAAGTGACTGCAGACAGTAGTCTTTCCTGCTGCTTAATGGTTTGCCATGTTTTAAAACTATTTTTCCATATTGAATACTTCTGTTCATTTTGTTATTTTTTAGCTATTAATATCAGTATTATTCACTGAATTTTGGTTTATTCTTCTGAGTGATTTTTAGGCTTTTTAAAGTTATGCACAGCCTTGTTCAAGTAAAATCTCCTATAGAACCTTAGTGCATTCAGACAAACCGTGGTGCCATTCTGATTTGTGGGAGGGTCAGGGCCCAGAGCCACTGAGGCACCATGCAGCTCTCCAGAGCAGGGGCTGAAGGTACCAGCCCATTCGTTTTGCCAAAACCCATAATTGCATGGTTCTCCTTTCCCCTCTCCCTTGTCCATGAATTCTCTAAGCCCTCCAAATATTTTTTTAATGGACAAAAAACCACTTTCTTTGGGGCTGTTCATACTGACCTTTATAAGGTACTCTGTGCATGTGAAATTTCCATCTCTTTTATGAAAAGGGAGGGTGGCAGGAATGTTTTCCTTTATTTTGTTTTTAACTTGGTGTGCAATTATCTAATATACTGGAAAGTACAGGAGGTGCTAAATACAGCGAGTTATATTTGGAATTTAAAAAACACAAATCACATGTTCTAACATTCTTAAAAAAAGAGTTGGGTTAGCCTTCCTTCTTTTATACCAAATGCTACAGTTTATCTCTTCCCTTTCTCTAAGGTTAGACTCAACTTAGACACTTACTTTCAGATGGTATTATCCAGATTGATATTTTTATTTCTGTGTTGTTTGTCGGGTACATTTATAGCAGGTTTGCGGGTAATAGTTGTGGATTACATAAAATAAAAGTTAGTCCTTGCGATGATTAGTGGAGGTAAATTTGCACACTCTGTTTTTGTGAAAGGTCAGGGCATTTGAAAATAGGAAATAATTTTTTAAATTCACTTTTTCCTGCATAGCCAGGAAGTATATTCTGCTTTTGTTCTTCTCAATCAAGATTAAGCGTACCTTTGTAGAAGAAAACCGTAAAATATTATACCATAACTAAGACTGCTTCTGCTTGATTTTATTTTATAGCTATTGAAGATGAGAACACAGAGATCTCATGTTTAAAAATTTTAGATTTTAAAAATAGTTTTATAGAGATTCCATTAAATTTTTTTTTTGTTGGGAACTTGATCTGATACACCTTTCATATGAGCATTTATATGAATTTTATCTCAGCATTTTAAAATCTTTTTGAGATATGTTTTAGAATTAATTGGATTTTAGAAACCTCAGAAAGTTTCTAGAAATACCTTAAGGTAATAGAGACATTTATTTTTCAGCCCTGCAGATCGCAGGAGTCACGAGACCAATATTGTGGTTGTATCATAGATGTCATCAAGTGTGTTTTGAGCGTAGGTCCTGTGTCAGGCATGGGGAATAATGCTAACAGGATGAGGCCTGTCCCTTGCCCTCTGGGCTTTCGGCTACGGGAAACAAGATCAGCACATTAGGATACAATCTGTGAGATGCTGTGAGTGGGGTCTGCACAAAGAAAACTCTGGGGTCCCGGGGAGATTTGAAGAGCAGATGACGCTGGAGACATATCTTGGAGAAAGCGTAGGCCTTGGCAGTGGTAGAAGAACATTCTAGATGGGATGGGAACCATTGGGAGACAACAAAGAGGCTGTGTTGTGGCCTGGGCATGAGAATTTATAGAGGAGGGAAATTCCAAGAGAAAAGGTGGGGAAGGTTGGGAAGAGCGTGGTATCTTGCTGAGGGCTGTGCATGGCCCTGTACAGCATCAGTGGGACACAGCCTGTGAAGGGTGCCAGGTACGCATTTATGTGACCAGGTACGTGCTTTAGGATGATCATGATGGGCGGGTGAGCATGGGGCCCAGGCATGGCCAGGTTAGGGTGTGATGCCATGGGGAAGATAGGTGGTGCCCTGAAATGAAACAGTCACAGCAAGGTGAGAAGCAGAGGAGGAGGTGACACTTTTACTTCCTGCTGCTGTACCCTTGAGGACATTGTTCTGGGCCTTCTATCCAGTTCCCCATTTTGTCCTTAAAGCCTATCTGAGGCAGAGGCAGAAATAATCTGTTTATTAGGTGCCTGCCATGTGCCAAGTCCTTGGCACGTGTATTACTAAATTTTTTTTTTTTAAGATTTTATTTATTCATGAGAGACACACAGAGAGAGGCAGAGACATCAGCAGAGGGAAAAGCAGGCTCCTCGAGGAGAACCCAATGTAGGACTTGATCCTGGGACCCTGGGATCACGCCCCGAGCCAAAGGCAGACACTGAACCACTGAGCCACCCAGGCGTCCAACTAAAGATCTTTACAACAACCCCGCAGAATCAGGGGGTATCTTCCTTCTCTTACAAGAAGGTTACGGGACCAGCCCTAGGGCGCATAGCCAGACTGCTGCGTAAGATGGCATTCAGGATCTGTCAGTGGGCTGTGATGGACAGGCCAGGAAGGAGGCACAGGTGCTGTATGGTGATTACAGATGTGTCTGTCTGGGCCCCTGATGAAATGACATTAGCTAGAGAAGGAGAGGAGGGGGTGCGGTTCTGGGCACAGCGGCATGCGTCTGGTTCTGGACATGCTGCATTTGGAGCACTTTATTAATGCCCTCATAATATCCTATGAAATTGGACCTTGAAAGAATCCCAAAGGTCATCTTGGACAGTATTTTTCACTGAGTTTTTGTCAATCAACTTACTTTACTGAAGTAACCTTTTGAAACAGTGAGGTGTCCGCTGCTCTTCAGGATGCAGTGAGTGACAGGTTTGGGGTCAGGTGGGTGGGACAGTGTTTTTGTGTGTATGCTCACATAGTGCTTCACTTTTAAATTAACCTCTTCCGTACTTTCCCCAACTTCTAAATTCACAGTTTTCACAGGAATGGGAGGTGGATCTGCAGGAGCGGTGACCCCAGTTTCCAGTTACAAAACTTGGCACTTGAGTCTTAGCCACAGTGGGAGCCACAAGTGGGGTTGGGTCTTCTGGCCCTCAGGCCCTTGCTTTGCTTTTTCAAATCAACATCTTCCAGGCACGTTTAAGACGCTTTTGAGGGAAATCACTTTAGGGTGAGAAAATAGGGAAGAAGAGAGCTTTTATTTACTTTTTGTTTTATGTCTTTGAATAAAATTTCAAGGTCTTTCAAAGTGGTTTAGTGGAAAACACCGTTGGAGCCAGAGGCTGACCCTTCTTCTGGAGGCAGGTGCCTTCTCTGAAGTGGTTTTCTTTGGAGAATAGGTTAAGATATCATTACAGGAATTAAATGAGATGAAGACAGTATTTTAAACTATAAAATGTTATTTTTGAATGCTAATATTTATAAATACCTGGAAGATTCTGCTGTGTGGATTAACTGACTTTGAGGAATAAGAAGTGATAAGGAGACTGATTTTTCTCTAGCTTCTTCCTTGTCTTTGCTCCCTGGTGGAGACCTGTCTTGTTAGTTTTTTTTCTCTTAGGAAATTAGTTATTTCATTGATCATATGGGTGCATCTAAATCCAGGAGGAAATTAGACTCCCATCTCATCCATCTCATCCTCAAAGATTCTTCTCTTGGAGGGGAGATAAGACATACCCATTGTCCCAAAAAGGGAAGGTCATTGCTGAGGTGTAGATAAAATCCTGCCTGAGGGGGAATGAGGTTTCTTTTCACTGGAGCAACTGGGCAGGTGTTGATGGGGTGGCTTTGTGAGTGGATTTTGAAAGGTGAATGAAATGTAGGCACAGGGAGAATGGAAGAGATGGTGTTTGCTGAGCAGGGGCTGGTTTTGTCCTGGCAGGGAGAAAGTCAGAAGGTAGGTCTGATGAGGAAGGGCCTTTAAGAGCGGTAACGGTGACTGTTACAGTGTGAGTGTTCAAGCAGCTGGAATAATGGGAACAGAGCTGTACTTCAGAAAGCTGGCAGTAGTTTTAAAAGGGAGCTGCTGGAGGCGGGGGAATAAGTATTAAATTGCCTAGTGGAGACAGAAATCATGAGAATAGAGGGGAAAATTGAAACGGGAAAGAGATTGTAGTGAGAGTCAGGTGAGCTTGCAGGAAGCCGATACTGTTGTAGTGCCTCGCCCCATTAGGTGCTGTTTTCATTACGGAAGAATTCTGGCTACTTCTTTTCCACAGCAGTGGCAGACATCTGGGGAGAACACCATGTCTGCAGCATCGTGCTGTGGTACGACTGTTTAGGTAAAGACAGTCCTGAGATTGGGAGAAAAAGGCGAACACAAAAAACATAGTTCAGCATGAAGTTGATTTTTATTGTGAACCTAAGTCCAGGTTTCAGAAAAAAAGGGTTTATAGTCACAATATTGTCTTCAGGTAGCTTACAGTAGGGGCAAATTTCTTTTCAGACTTTAAAATGAAATTAGCAAATCTATTCAGCCCCAAGTTTAGTAAATTTTTTTTAAAGATTGATTTATTTATTGGAGGGAGAGATCATGCACACGCACACATACAAGGGAAGGGGGGAGAAGCCAAGGGAGAGAGAGAGAGAGAGAGAGAGAGAGTCCCAAGCAGATGACTCCCTGCTGAGCTCAGAGCCTGACATGGGGCTCAATCCCACAACCCCAAGATCATGACCTGAGCTGAAACCAAGAGCAGGAAGCCCAACCAACTGAGCCACCAGACGCCCCTTGCTTAGTAATGTATTGACAGTTTGCATGAGTATTACATGCGAATGTCCTTTACTATAGGAGATGATTCCTTTCATATTAGAGCAGTGATTTTCAGTTTGTTACCTACGAGACTCCTATAAAACAACTGAAGTTGTGAGATAATCTCCTGGGTTTTAGAAAGCTAAAAGAACAATGTTGTATACCACACATCCCAGTGATAGGGTTGCTAAAACCACTAATTCCATATTAAGCTTTTTTGCTTGGAACTAAAATTTACCAGCTCTTTGTAGAGATACTTAATCTAAAACCGATGAGAAAGAAGTTCTGATTGACTTACTTGTTGACATTTTAGGAATTTTTGGATCTTTTGTGATTTTGTGACTGTGCCAAGATACTGATAAGAAAAGTTTAAATAGTCCCAGTACCTGATTTGAAAACATGACCAGTTGCATATCTGATTTAATTAGTTGTGAAAGAAGGTTCTCTGGATGGGTTCCCTCCAAACATCTAGTCCCGGGGATGGGGGTACTCGTTAAAGTAATAAAAGGGTTTCCAGCTGTGCAACAGGTCAGGCGCTGCTGAGATAGACTTTTGTTTCCTGTGCTCTGCCTGCTGTACCACCAGGCCTCAGTTTCTAACCTGTGTGTCCACATTTCTCAGCTGGGCTTCCTGGGGGGACTGAGTGCATCTGGAAAGTGATTTGGATGATACATCTCTCTTCTCCTCAGGATGGAACATAGGTGCCCTTTCAGTGGGTGCACTGGAGGCACATTCCCTGGGAAGGCTGCCTCTCGTGGGTTCTGTCCCTTGGCCTTCCTTTTTGCCTCTGCTTTCTGGTCTCTCATTCACCTGCAGGAATTACCTTGAAGTTCTGGGACTAGGGATCCCTGGGTGGCGCAGCGGTTTAGCGCCTGCCTTTGGCCCGGGGCGCGATCCTGGAGACCCGGGATCAAATCCCATGTCGGGCTCCCGGTGCATGGAGCCTGCTTCTCCCTCTGACTATGTCTCTGCCTCTCTCTCTCTCTCACTGTGTGCCTATCATAAATAAATAAAAAAATTTTTTAAAAAATTATAAAAAAAAAAAAAAAAGAAGTTCTGGGACTAAAAGTGACTATGGATTAGTGCAGATGATAAGTACCGAGGTATCACATCCTTCTTTCTCGATTGTTCATTACAGCCCTGTCCTCCAGCATTTATAATGAGTAATAATTGGAATGACTCCATATCTAGTTCTTGGTCGTTAGGGGGACAGTTTGAATGAACGTTTACCTTGTAGCTACCACTCATTTGTAGATGCCCTCATCATCCCCTCACCATTGGGAGGGATTGATGTCATCCCTGGATTGGGGTCTCCACCTGATTTTTCTCCATATTCTCATTTTCTCTGGGCTAAACCATGTGTAGCATCAGAAATCTTGAGTTGAAAGCTCTAACTCAGGGTTTGAAAAATGTGCTCCAGGAAACCTTGAGGACCCTCTCCTAGACTGTTTCAGGTCTGTAAGGCACTCTTTTTTCCTTCTTAAACTTCAGCTGAAACAAGGTACTGCAGCATACTGAATGCAAAAGTAAATAAAACAATCCAGCTGTGTTCTAAGCCAAACATTAAAGAGATTTGTAAAAATATAAAACCTTGTTATCCTAGATACTATTTTTATTTGGGAAATAATTTTTGTTTTGGAGAGTAATTATTACAATAATTTTTGTTATTTTTTAAAATGAATTACTAGAAATTAAAACTGGTAGATATTGTTTAATACAGAAAATAACAGTAGCCATGATTCACCTAAACAAGAGCTGTTGAGGGTCTTTAATGATGTTGAAAAGTGTGAGGGGCCCATGACCAGGACCCTTGAGGATGACTGCCTTCATCGATCATCATGGAGACTGTTGACTGAGAAGAGAATTCCAGTGGCTTTTATCCTTTCCAGGCAGCCTAGCAAAGAACTCTTGTCTACTGGATAAGATTGTCTCCAGATGAGAATTGATGATTCCGTATTTTCTATCTCCTTAGTGTAAGATTCTGTTTCTCTAAGATAAGCCCAGCTTTGCTTCTAACAGAGAAGCCTTTCTTCCAGTGTTCTTCTCTCCTTCCCAGCAAGAGGACTTCCTGGGGGCTAGGCATGGTGGAGGAGTAGACAGAGTACAGACATCATTCCTGTCCTGCTCATCCTGTCAGTGACAGGGAGCGTGGAGGTCTGGTGGCCTTATTTCATGCTGCATGGATAAAAATTTCCCAGTGATGAGATTTGAAACCATCTTGTATCCAACACTGGTGACCACTGTTGCTGTTTTAGCTCTGCCTCTTAGAAGTTCGCATTCTTTTGGTTTCTCATTGGTACAGTTGTGACTTCTCTTGGGATTTTCACAATTATGTTCTAATAGATGAGTTATACATTCATACAATATGGGAATTATGATTTATAATAAATGAACTTTAAAATAGTTGCTTCTAGACTTTTAAGTTCCAGATCACTAGCTGTTTGAGGAAAGCTTCTTTTCAGTGTGGCTATAACTCAGGTCTTATACTGCATTGTTCATGGGCATGGCTTTAGTCTTAGGGGGCGGCCTTAGGAAATCTTGTCCTGCTCCAAGATCGGTGTGACTGAATGAGCAAAAGAGACAGATAAAATTTTTGTGATTAATCTACATGTTATGGTCTTAGAGAAGGTGACCTGAGCCTGAAGTTTGTTGTCAGACAGACAGTATATTCTTCCTGCCTCTCATTCTTGTTTCTCTGCTTCTCTGGCAGTTGGGCATCTTGTAAGGTATTGTCTAATGCAGGTCTAGCTGAGGATGACATTTATCAGCTTATTTTAAAGTTAGCTTAAAATTTAATTAATGGTGCTGCAGTGATCTGAGGATGCCATCCTTATTTGCATGTTTTACTGCATGAGAATAGTAATTTATATACAGTTACTTTACTTGTATTCCTGAATTTTAATCACTTTTTTTGCCCATAAGTGGGAGGAGCATTTGCTGGGTGTCACATTCTGATACCTGTTTTTTTTTTTTTTCTTTTTAAGATTTTATTTATTTATGCATGAGAGACACACACACACACAGAGAGAGAGAGAGAGAGAGAGAGAGAGAGAGGCAGAGACACAGGCAGAGGGAGAAGCAGGCTCCATGCAGGGAGCCTGATGTGGGACTTGATCCCGGGACTCCAGGATCACGCCCTGGGCCGAAGGCAGGTGCTAAACCACTGAGCCACCCAGGGATCCCCCTGATACCTGTTTTGTAGGACCTTTCCATCTTTAATTAAGGATGTAGGGAGTAGGGAGAAGCTCTAATAGAGTGGAATCTATCTTGTTCTTCATTGATGATGAGAACCAGATTGCTGGAACTACTTCTTTGGTGAGACCAATCACAACATCACAGTGGCAGCCACGTCTGCCCAGGCGTTCTTACAGCTGAATTGTGGAGATGCTTTTATTGGTCTGTAAATGTGGTGTTTTGTGGGCTTGTGTGTGTTTGTATCCAGCAAAGAGCACATGTACAGTGGTGCCTCCCAGTGAACATTGGGCACTTCTATTTTTATGTTCTAGACAAGACAGAAAAATTCTTTTTTTTTTTTTTAAAGATTTTATTTATTTATCCATGAGAGACAGAGAGAGAGAGGCAGAGACACAGGCAGAGGGAGAAGCAGGCTCCACTCAGGGAGCCCGATGTGGGACTCGATCCCGGGACCATGGGATCATGCCCTGAGCCAAGCCGAAGGCAGACGCTCAATCGCTGAGCCACCCAAGCATCCCAAGACAGAAAAATTCTAATCAATCTTTTGAAGATGGTATTAAACAGTGGTATCCTTGAAATATCAGTATCATATATATAAAGGATATTGTTTCCTTAATCCATAGAAAATTCCTAAGAGGTAGGTGGTCTCGTAATCTAAAAGAAGAAAAGGGTACTGAATTATTTATAATCTTACTAAGGTGCCGTGTTACACTCTATGAAAGAAACAGAAGCAAGTAATTCAGAATCGTGGACCTGGAGGGCCTACTGACTGGATAGAGTAGACCGACATGGTCAGAAATGTCTGCAGGGCAGCGTGAACCTCACGAGTGGTACAGAGTGGCAGTTGTGAGGTGTAGTAAGCAAACAGTGTGCTGATCATGGGCAGACACTGGAAATAGTCCTTGTAAGATAGACCTGCTATTTCTGTAGGCTTTTGCAATTTCTGAGAAAATGCACACCAGAAAACAAATGGCTACTGTTTTCTGGAAATTTTCAGGGGCATTTGGTTATGACAGTGTTGTTCATGTAGGAAGAGATACATTTATAGTAAGGAGTTTCCTTTGCAGATAACATCCTGATCTTTACTGTGGTAATGCTGTACTAAACACAAAGAGTTACTTTTTCTTACTCAGATTTAGAGTCACTAGTCTTCATATATGTAGGCCTCAGAATTATACATACCCAATTTGAGGATATTGACTGGATAAATAACATTAATTCCTAGGAAGTGAGTTTCATCTCTTCTCTAGGTACTACTTAGGACAGACCTTCTGTTGATTTTGCACTCCTGCTGTTGTGGGCACCACGTAGCCTTCTGGGAGCTTTCTGCTGTTTTTAGAACAAAGTGCAGAGTCCTTAACGTGGCTCTTGGTTCTCTAGAGGCAGCCCCTTTTGATTCTGTATCAAGTAAACACACTCCCGGCATCCAGGTCCTTGGCTTTCTGTTTCTTCTTTCACCACTGTGGGTGGGACTTAATGTTTTCTCAGAACACTTTAAACTCTTGATTTCTGGATTGTATAAATAAATTTGACAGAACCAAAGTTAGTGACAATGCTTGTCTTTCCTAGCAGGTTCTCTTGGCATACAGATCAAGTTATTTAAAGTGTCTTGTCTGCTGAAGGCCAAAAGACACATACATACATTTTTAAAAAATGTAACCTACAGTCCTCCTAATTTGGACTAAGATGTGATCTATAAACAGCTCTTAAGTATATTTAATGCCTTAAGAGTAACTGATGGTATTTTTTCCGTGAATGGATTTGGAGTGTCTAAAACTCTGTCCTTACGAAGCCATGACTGTTTTACTATTCCAAAGGGGCACATACTATTCTTTGGGGAAATTAGCTTGAATTACATCTCTTCACTTTTAAATAAACACTCTGCTTCAGTTGGGATAGTGTGGTTTTATTTTCAAGGATCGCATTCCACGCAAGCGCTAGGTGTTCAGGACTCTGATGCTTCTGCCTTGTCTGTTAGTGCAGTTTGTACTTCTCTTACTTGGTAAAGTGTGATCTAGAGCAACTTGTTAGGACTTCCATCTGTGTTTTCTTGTGCACTTCATCTTCCTGTGACCACCATAGTGACTGTCCCGGGTCCCTGCATGTGGCTTGTCAAGTGTACACTTGCTTATGACAAGTTCAGGCTGAGCTTGTTAAAAGGATACACAGCCGGGTTGCCTTCTGAAGACACCCCTGGTTTCTGAAGTCATGCCTGCCTTCTAAGGGCTCTTGGTTTGTAAGAACTGGGCCAGAACTTGGCTTCACCTGAATTTCTTCTCTCTGGGAAGTAGCTGTGGATGAGGCTGCTTTCTTGCTTTTTAAAGAATTAATTCTTTCCTGGGAGCTTGTGGGATCCCAATCTTGCAGTGCATTAAAAATTTCTGAGTTCTTCTTTATATTATACTGAATTAGGCTTTACAGGACCCCCCCCCCCCACTTCTCTGTCCAAATAAAGGTTAGTTTTTTTAATTTAAAAGCAATTTTATTTCCCTGACTTTTGTTGAAATATTTTTGGTCTTGTATACCTCTCCTTTTTAGTAAAATTATGTACAGATTCATTCTCATATTTATGTTCATTTAGATGGATTGATATATGTAAAGGTACTTAGATGACTGCTAGCACACTGTATGCCTTCAGTAAGTTCTGTTTAATTGCATCAATTCTGAAAAAAAAAAACCCTTTATTTTTCTAAATTAAAAAAAATTTTTTTTTGAAGATTTTATTTATCCATGAGAGACACAGGAAGAGGGGCAGAGACGTGGGCAGAGGGAGAAGCAGGCTCACTGTGGGGAGCCCTATGTGGGACTCGATCCCAGGACCCCAGGATCATGATCTGAGCCAAAGGCAAACACTCAACTACTAAGCCTCCCCAAAACCACTTTAGTTAAACAAATGTAATAATTACTCCGTGCCAAGCTGGAAATGCTGGTTGCTTGTAATAGGATGATGAATATGGTACAGACGTGACCTCTGAGTATCTTCAAGTCCAGTGAGGCAGACCCCTAACTCTGAGTAGATAATATAAAGTAAGAACTTAGCAATCACATAGTATGTTGGAAAGACCTGAGGCTCTAGTGGGTGGTGCTGGATTTTATCATGTTTCCTTCTGGGTTCTTGCTGTTACTGAGGTCCCCCCTCATTTTGTTTTTAAATAACAATTAGTTGCTGTTGCTGCTGCTTTTATATCTTACTTATAGGGGATGAGTAGTTAAAAGATTCAGATTTAACATGAAAAATGTCTAATGAAGAAAGTAGAATAATATAAACCTAAAGATTAAAATGCTAAAAATATAATTTAAGTATTCCTTTTTAAAAAAATTTTTATTTATTTATGATAGTCACACACACAGAGAGAGAGAGAGGGGCAGAGACACAGGCAGAGAGAGAAGCAGGCTCCATGCACTGGGAGCCCGACATGGGATTCGATCCCGGGTCTTCAGGATCGTGCCCCGGGCCAAAGGCAGGCACCAAACCACTGCGCCACCCAGGGATCCCTAAAAATATAATTTAAAAGATGATAAGTATTTAGTGTACAGTTTTCCTGAAAAAGAAGTACTTTATTGAGTAACATTTACTGAGTATTAAGAATGGGAACCTGTGACACTAACTTTGTTTCCTTATTCTTTGTCTGAATAAATACACAATGCTTCATCACCGTCACAACCATCAAGTTTGAATTGGCAGCAGAGTTTATATATAGCCTACTAATCACTAATCATGAGACATTGTATTTAAAGAGTAGGGACATGGGGCGCCTGCAAGGCTCAGTTGGTGAAGCTTCTGCCATTGGCTCAGGTCATGATCTCAGGGTCCTGGGATAGAGCCCTGTGTATGGGCTCCCTGCTCAGTGAGGAGCCTGCTTCTCCCTCTCCCTCTGCTGCTCCTTCTGTTTGTGCCTGCGCACGTGCTCTTTGTCAAATAAAAATCTTTTAAAAAATAATAAAATCTTTAAAATAAAAAAAAGTAGGGACATAAAGGTACATATTGTTGTGGATATAATTAAATTTCAGAGACTGAAGCTCCTGGTGTTCAGTCAACAGAGTGAGTTCATGGTCAATGACAGCACCCCCCCCCCCCCAACCCCGCACATCAGCAGCCTAGGTGGAAACCCTGGATCATGTGATCAAGCCCAGCTTATTTTGTGCTTTATGTATTTATTTTATTTTATTTTTTGTTTTGTTTTGGTTTTTTTTTGCTTCATGTATTTAACCAAACTATTCTCTTAATACAACTTTACATATTTTAGATTCTCAAAATAAATTTGGACGCCTTTGTTGTATTAGTTGCCCTGTGTGGTTTTTGGTAGAAGTTGCTTCTTGGTTTCCATGCTGGAGTATCTGGAATTCCTGTGCAGAAAAGGTGAGAGCTAGGCACTGGACCCTGTGGAGAGGGAAACTTCTGTCCTAGGGTAAAAACCATTCCAAGTGCACAGGTATTCAGAGTCCCCACCTAAGAAGGGGGGGGTTGATTCCTGCTGAAATCAGGAACTGTTGATTTCTGCTGAAAAAGAACCTGCTGGCAGAGGAACTGCCACAGGCCTTCCCACACTAGCTCTCAAGTTTGGAAAGGGCATCTAGGTCCTGGTTCACAAGCTTTTCCAGACCCTCGTCACCCTAGTATTATTAACTCGAGTCACTTTCTTCATTGTTTGTATCCATTTCATAGGTCCGAGGCCAGAGCCTGGAGGGACCTCACCCAGCAAGAGTTCTCTTGTAACTTCCAGCATAACATTTTGTTTTTCAAGGGAAAATAAGGAATTCTTTCTTCTGATTAAAAAGTCGTGTGCTCATTATAAGAATTAAAAAAAAAAAGAATTTTAAGCAGTAAAGGAAAGCATAAAGAAGAAAGTAAAGAAAAAAGAAAACCTAAAATCCTACCACCCAGAGATAATCACCTTTTATATTTTCCATAAGGGAAAGGTGATAGGCATTGAAATATTTTTCAAGTTTGTCTTAAAGACGGTTTTGAGATGAAGAACACAAAAACCCAGCACTATTTTTTTTCTTCATAGCTTTATTGAGCTTTACTTCACATACTGTGCAGTTTACCTGTGTGAAGCATACTATTCAGTGGTTCGTTGTGCTTTCACTGGGCTGAGCAGCCATCAGCACAGGCAACCTTTGAGAGTTTTTATCATTCATACCAGAAAGAAGCCTCAGACCCTTACGCTGTCACCACCACCCTTCCCTGCTCCTAGCAACCCCTGATCTACTCTCTGTAGATTTGCCTGTTTTGGACTTTGCATGTTCATGGAATCATATGATATGTGGTCTTTTATAACTGGCCTTTTTTTTTTTTTTTTGTAACCGGCTTTTATTTACTGTGATGCTTTCACAATTGAGGCATCTTGTAGCATGTGTCATGCATGGCAGTTTGAAAAGTAAACCATAATAAAAAATGTGTCCTGTGTCCAGGCATGCTCTGTGGACTGATTTCAACAGCTAGCTTTTTCTTTTTTTTTTTTTTTTTTTTACAGCTAGCTTTCTTATTTTAAAGTTGCATGACTGGTGTACAATGAAAGTAAGGACTGAATCCTTGCATTTTAAAAAATAAGCTTAAAAGCAAAGCAGAAGGCCTTCTGCAGATTCTTTAGTTTAGAGAAACTCCACATATTAAACTGTGGTGAACTGTAGTGGAACTGTGTGCTGAGCTGAATGTAAATAGAGGGAAGTGCTTAACGGATTTGTGAAATCTCAGATTTGTTTGCCTCCAGGCTCAGTTTATCTGCCCACAGTTGCCCAGCTTCATTTTTTTTCCATGTCCAAGAGCATTTAGCTTAGAAACTTTATGCTTTTTTTGATTCTTTTAATTCTCTGTCTTGTAAAAGTAGGAAAGGAGACATGGTCTTTGAAAGTTGGTGTGTTGTACGGTTAGAGTGCAAACACTTTTCTTGGTTACAGGGGTTTCATTTCAGCTCTTTCCGTGTGGATACAGCAGTGAGGTTGTCTGAGTTGCCTTACATAGGATCTGAGATATCCTCATGTCACTGAATGTGCGCCTACCATGAGTCTCGCCCACTGAGCTGGACACCTTTGTCACCCCCAGCCGGCCGCCAGACTCCAGTTTTGAAGGCTGTTGCAGGTGCATTTCTTCTATCTCACTTTGGTCCAAGTGGAGGTTTGGTCCAAGGTCCAAGTGGACCACTTTGCCTAAATTGTAATATTGTATTAAAACTTTGCTCCAAAGTCTTTAGACAGATCTTCGTATTTTTTTAAAAATTTGATAATTACCTAATTTTATCTTTATGCTTATTACATTCTTTTAAGTTTTTTGAGTGACTAACAGGAAAAAACATGATAAAAACTTGAAGTAGGAGAAAGAACTCCTAGTGAAGGAGGGGGACTACTTGTCTTCATTGTCTGCACTCCAGTTGAGTTTTGTACTACTAGCAAGTTGTAGTTGGCTCAGAAGGAAATACTCTTGCTGACCCAGAGATGACTGCTGTGGGCAGAAGGCATGGGCACCTGTAAGGCGGCCCTTCAGACTGAGGAACCCTGAGAGCATGTTTGAAAGATGGAAAGACCGGCATGCCTAGAGTATAGGGAGACAGCATGAACCGGATGGGAAGCAGTGTCATAGCATGGAGAGAAGGCCCTAGAGTTTGAGATTTATCTTGAGAACAGTGAGAAATATAGAAAAAGAATAAAGATGAGAGAAAAATGAACAGAAATAGAAGCGCTGCCGTTTTCTTTCCCAGCCCAGTGTTTGTTTAGTGGTCTGGGATAAACGCACCCCCTTTGAAAACCACAGTCTGGACAAGAGGTCATGGAGCATGACGTGTGGCAATGGAGGCCATTTGGAGAGTGAGATTTCAAGGTTGCAGGAAGGGACTTGGCAGTAGATTAACTAGTCATAACAAAAGAGAAGGGGTGAGGAGGGCTCTGGGTTTCTGGTTTGTGTCACTGAGTGGATCCCAGTGCTGGTTAGAGACTCAGCTAGCAATCCAACAGTGCGCTGACCTGTTGAACCCCTGCCTGACTGCACCTGTGCCTCACAATGCCTGTGGTGGCAGAGGGCAGGGGGTGCTTGTAAGGTGGTTGTTGGACAGCTCTGTTCTGCACAGAAGGGAACATGGTATGGTTGTTAGGATGTGGCAGGATTGGTACATTACAGGCCTTCTTTCTTCTGGTTGACTCTAAAGGTTTCTTTAGCTGGCTTCAGAGTCATTGATTCCACAGCTGAAAATAAAAAGTCTACAAAATAGGTGTGGGCTAGGGGGCATGTTGGGACTATTGCTGTTCAAACCTCTAATGGGTTATCTGCAGTTTGTCAGCTGTTAGCAGCCATCTAACATTTGCTAAGAAGGGAATAAAATGTATCTGAGGCCTTAAATTGAGGAATGATCAAAGAAATGAAAGAGGGATCACATATACAGTCTGCCTAAGAATTGGCACAACGACATGGGAGAGGTTTATATGTTGGCCGCCTTTCATATGGCTATAGATGCATGATGCTCAATTTCCTGAGATCTTTAAAGATTTTCTTTATTAAAAACTGCACATATTTTAAAACAATGAAATTTTTTTGGAGAAGTATTAAAATGCCACTTAAGAAATGCCATCACTCTGAACACAGTTTGCTCTTTGTTGTAATTCTCATGTCTGCTGGCATGAAGCCCTGCAGTATGAGACTAGATATATATGTATATATATATTTTCAGTCTTATTAAAGTATAATCTAAGAATAAAAATGTATGCCATGATGATCTAGTATAGCTTGTTTTGTGAAAAGACCCCTCCTATCTAGTTAATTAACACATTTGTCACCTTACCTCTGTGTGTGTGTGTGTGTGTGTGAGTGTGACACAGTGCGAGAGCGAGAGAGAGATTAATTTTGGTGAGTTACAGCAAACTTCAATTCATGATAGCATGAGGTACAGTGCTATCAACTAGAGTCACCAAGTTTACATTAGATCCTCAGTCCTTACTCATTATATAACTGAAAGTTTGTACCTTCTTACCAGCCTATTTACCCCACCCACACTCCCTGGCAACCACTTTTCTATGAGCTTGGTGTTTTTTTTTTTAAAGTTCACATACAAGTGAAGCTATGCAGTCTTTGTCTATCTCTGTTTGGCTCGTTCCACTTAGCATGATGCCTGCAGGGTCCATCCATGTTCTTGCAAATGACAGGATTTCCTTCTTAAAGCTGAGTAATATTCCGTTGTATATATTCTATAATATTCTGGAATGGAATTATCTATCACACACACATAGTCACACACTGCATCTTCTTTTATCTGTTCATCTGCTGATGGACAGGAGGTTAGGTTGTTTCAGTATCTTAACTATTGTGGATAATGCAACAAACATAGGGGTGCTGGTATTTCTTGGGTATCTTGTTTTCATTTCCTTTGTATATATGCCCAGAAGTGGGATTGCTGGATCCTAGGGTGGTTATATTTTTAATTTTTGAGGAACCTCCGTATCTTTTCCATAGTGGCGGCACCAGTTTGTGTTCCTGCAGTACCTATTTTTGTTTATTTTATTGCAGGCAGCCACACCACTGCAGTGTCTTCCTGCATTCTGTTCTAGACATCTTAGAACAGACACACACATACTTGCTTTTATTCCCTTTCAAAACGTATGTAGTTGATCTTTGCAATCACGAGGGTAATACCTGGGGGCCATATTGATGGTCAAAAGTGGGAACACTGCCTCTTTGGAAGCTGGTGATGTGCCTATTCAACAGATCGCTTTCCAGAGAGTAAATCGAAGGAAAACCAGCTTTAGGCAAACATTATGTCATCGAGTCCTCAGAAAAAATGCTGAGATGGTTGATAGCCCATTACAAGTTGCCTCGGAACTGAAGTTAAGGGTCTGCTGTAATGATTTTATCTAGCCGTAATGTGCATTTATGCTGATCAGATGCAAACAGCCTGTCATGGTTGTGACTACTCTCTCACCCAGGCCTTTTCTATCTCACTGCTCAGACCAAACACCCAAGGGGAGAGAGGACTGGTAGGCAGAGCCCGAGGATCACCACTTATAGACTATATTAGAAAAGCATGAACTGCTGCCACAGGGCTGTCTGTGGTCAGAGTGGCTGATAGACCAGGTTGTTTTCTTCTCCAAAAGTCCCATGTAGATGTTGAATTTTGCTTTTTTGGTGCATCTTAACGTCCTCAGTACCTGCTTTCCTTGAGGGCGCATTCATCATCTCTCAGCGCCAAGCCATATTATTCCTCTGGGCTCTTGGGGGGACAGGTGAGAGGTATGGAATGCTGGGACTATAACCCTGAGAGTAAGGGTGCTGCAGGCATCCTATTACTGCTTCTGCCCAGTCTGGGCAGTAACTGCCCTCCTTCTCTCCCCCCATCCTCCCCTACTCCATCCTTCCTCCTCCCCTCCTCTTCCCTTTCTCTTTCCCCTGCCCCCCTCCCCTTTTTCCTTCACCCTCTTCACCCCCTCCCCTCCAGCCAAGAGAGTGAGTGGTATCAGCGTTCGGCACCCCAAGCTTGTGCACACTACAGAATGAATAATCTCACATCTTTAGGAAATGCTGACTGTGATCGAACTGAGATCAGTATTTAATGTGGTGGCAAGGAGTAGAAGTCTGTAGAAAGAAGATGCCTGAAGATACTGAGTGCAAGAGTAGTGCCTCGTAGTGTAAACTGTGAAAAAAATGGGAGTTTTGGTGGAAAATGTTGGGTCTCATACAGTCCGAATGGTTCCCCTGCATTCTGACAGCCATCGGCTGACTGTGCCAGAATGATTGGTAATGCAGCCTGGCAGGTGCTTTGCTGTCCGAGACGGGATCACTTCTCAGGGCTTTCTTGTAAGTTTTTATATTTTCCTTACTCTCTTTTTCCTTTAAACATGAATTAAAGGAACAGAAGGGGTAAAACCTGAAGACCAGGCATGTTTATTAATAAAAGCTTTTTACAGAAGTAGTCATTTATAGATATCGGTAAGACAGATTCTCTTAAACTTAAAATATAACTACTAAAATTTTGCTAAATTGTTTATCTTCTTTGAAATGATATGATTGACTTGGTAGACATTTTATATGTATGCCTGTGGTCTCCTGTCATTACAGTAAGTGTTGTGCATGCGGCTTTAATAATAATAGACTGGGTTGTTGGGAGTACTTAGCAAAGGTGACATTTATCAATCTTATTTTGTTTGTGTTTGAAAATATCTGCTGTATGTAATATTTTTAAAGCAAGATATAAATTTAATTGGATGATATTTAATCTAATTTCTAAAAATGATAAAAAATTCTGATTAAGGTTTATTACCATTTTCAGATATACAGTCTTTAAATTGGTTTGGTTCTCAATCTGTGCAAACTTTTTTAGTTAGCATAAATTGTATTACTTAAAGAACTCAGTTTAGGGGAAATCTAAGATACTGTCTTGTTTGCCTTTATGCAGTCTTTCTTGAATCAATATATTTTAATCTGTTCATTGTTTTTTGGTTACCAATGGAAAAAAATCTTTCCCACAGTGAAAAGAATTTCTTTGGAATTTTATAGAAAATTATTAATGTAAAGTTTTGAATGTCACTAATACTAAGAAAATTTTTAAATTTGTTTTTTTATCCCAGTTTTGAATGTCACCTTGATTTTATATAAGCCTTTCCACTTTTCATAAATTAGCACCTTTTTCTCACTGAGTTTTTTTTTTTCTTAAATTTACTTAAAGTAAATTTTAATGTAGAAATGCCTATTTGATGTGGCCACATGTTTTTAATAAGATATTTCATTTTGTATATATACATGTTGAGGGAAAAGAGAACGATAAAATGTGGCCTTGGTAAAACAATGAATAGTTTTGATGTTTTTTCAGAGTACAAAGCCAATGAAGATGCTCTTATTTATTACATCAATGACTATAAAACACTTTAATTGCTACCGGCTGTTTAAAAACCGGCTTTGTCTCTTTCAGCTAGTAGAAGTGAATTCTGATGTAAAGTTAATCTTAAGTGTTTCCCCTGAATTTTTTTCAGCTGCTAAGTCTTCTTAATGAGCAGTACTAAAAGAGGGTAGATACTGTGAAACTCAGCCATGGATCCTGGCCCTCTTACCGCAGTTTCATTTGCTTTTTAAAAATATGATTGTGAAATGTAAATAGATTGCACTCTCTAACTCGGAAAAGAGACTATAAGTGCATCATTTGGTCTGTGGCTTCTTATAGGGTTTTTCCACAAATAAGATGACACATAAAAACTCTCTTTAAAGTTTATATTAAAGAAGATACGTTTCTATTAAATTACAGAGCTTCCAGAATGAGGATCTAGATAGGACGTATGTATAAAAACATTTTGAACCTTTCAAAGCACCTTTTAGTTTGTGTGAAGTTCTTCAGATGGCCCCGTTGTCCTTTGAAGCTTCTAACACCAAGGTGTCTGTTGCAGCCCAGAGCAAGGTTGCTGCTACCCAGGACAGCACTAATTTGCGATGTATTTTCTGTGGTAAGCAACATTATGTTTCCATTACTTTTTCAAGCTGTGCTACATACTACTTGCACATTTCCATAACTTTTGTTTCCGTAGGCCATAGTCTGGTTTGTGGTATTTGGGATCGACAGCAAGCTACCGTTTTATGTTGTGATATCTGTTGTGGTTCGTGTAGGTGATTCGGTCAGCTTTTGAGTTGGCTTCTTAGTGAGAATGTAGTTAGAATGAGGGTCTTAAGACTAACCCTTCTTCAGTTCTTCTAACACGAATGAGAGGGGGTTTTGTTTGTTCGTTTTTGTTTTCAGCTATTTTGTTTGAAGCAGTCTTTTAATTTATAATTTAATGGGGACAAAATTCCATTCACCTTAGTATGTGGCTCCACACGCATCCACATACTACATCCACCTTAGTATGTTTTGAGGAATGTGAATGTGTCTTATCTTACGGGAGCTTTTGCTCATCGTGAGCTAAGTTGTGGGCATGCATGTTGTGAGGCAGGTGGAGGCCATTGCTGCTTCACTGGATAGGCTTCTGAGGGACAGCCTTCTTTCTCCTGTAGGTGAGGAATGAGCTTGGGCTTCCAGAGGGCTCTTCCACTCCTGGGTACACGTGTGCACATATAGGTGTTGTTCACACGCATGAGCTGGATGTGTCCCTTAGCTGCCCGAGTCACAGTTCAAGACAGGTACATGCTTGTGTCCTTAACACAAGGATAGAGCTGTGTGGTATGCACACACACACACACGGGCGCACACACACCTTCCTCTGAATTGTTTTTATCCTCATTTGATTCTGAAATTTTCTGTTTTGAAAAACCAAGTTCAGAAAGTGACTTGTAATTATTTGAACATTTTTTTCTCCTGTATATCTTGAATGGCCCAATTACTCTATGAGAAATAAAATTATAAGGTGATAATACTGCTAAAATTTTATATAAACAGTTCAGCTGTGTATATGTACTATATCCATGTGACTCCACTTTTGATGCGATTCTTCAGTATTTCTGATATTGTTTCTTTACATAATTCTATTTAGAATTATTTAAAAATTTATGTACAGCTGGTTTAGGCAAAGAAGCATGTGTGATAAATTTTCAAAAAGGAAATCTCTGATGTATTTCTTAATCACCTAAAGTTCCATTTTCAGATTGTTCCAGGTGACATAGTTACAGCAGTGAGCCTGTGGTGTAGATCTTTGTAACTCCCTCCTCCCCAGGGTTTAATCAGTGACTCTTAGCTGTGCTTATCGGCCTCCTCCCCGGGGCTCTTTTAGGCCACCTTTTGAACTAGCCATGAGCTATTACTCGTATTGGTGTTATTAGGAGTTTTTTTTAGTTCATTCTGAAAACCTACTTGATGTTCTGTACTTTGCTCCTTACTATCTTGAGTTCCACATGCAGAATAATACACTTTACCCAATTGCAGGGAGGATTGATTTGCCCTTAATAAAAGTGAATTTTTTAAGTTGTAAAATAATGTGTTAAAAAGAAGATTTTCCCCATTATTACCTTTAATTGATTTAACGGTGTATAACAATATAATTACCACATTGCTAAGTTTACACTTGATTGTATTGTGTATAATAACACCTATTGGTCTTTTAGTCCTGTGTTTTTAAGCAGTCTGTGGCTAAGTGTGAAACCAGATTTGTGAAAATTAAAATGTGACAGCAGGTGCAATGTGCTTTAGCCAAAATTCAGTATTAATTCAAGACCGAAATGCCATTCATTCCTGGATCTGAGAGACACTCTGTTCTGATTTCCATCATTTATAGAGAACTTATCAGTGGCGTGAGCACATTTTCTCGATCAGAAACTAAGTCACATCTCTGCTATATGAATTCTAGCCAGGACATATTAATATCAGTCCTTGTCTCTGGCTATGGTAATATAACAGGGAAATAACCCTCAAAATCAGTTCCTGTACTTCATGACACCATTATAGGAGGAGGCAGGCTCACATTTCTTCTCTTTCTTCCCAAAAGAGACCTGTCAGCCACCACATGATGCTCGTAACAGTGCTGTCGTTTGCCCACCAGATAGGAAAGTGCCCTTTTTTTTTTTTTTTTTGCATTCTGTGAGGACACAGATACTCATTTAGGAATATGACCGATGTGAAATAAGTAAGAGTTACAGTCCAGAAAACAGTGGTGGCTGGAAGCCTTGACTAATCTCAGTTGCTGCTTCCTGCCGAGTGCCTCACATTGGTGTGATCAACTACAGAGTGCTGGATGAGAAGGAAATAGGAAATTGTGTCCCTAAAGGTCTTGACTGACCCAGAACTCTTCTAGTCAGTGCTTGCAGTATTTGCATTATTGTTAGATGCAAATGAGTTTCAGTGTGCTCATTATGGTGACTTGATAGTACTGATGGAGAAGAAACAAACAGGACAACTAGATTTTAAATACAGATGTAAGAAGACACCAGGGGAAGGCCCCTCCTCTCCTGCCCTCCACAGAGAGGATGTCTATGGAAAGAACCATATAGAAAACAATCTGAAGAGTTTTTCTTGTATCAAAATTCCCCTCATTTTAAAAGGATCTTCCTTATAGCTTTCCTCTTTTTAGCTGCATGAATAAACTGTGGTAAATTATTTTTATAGTTTAATGATACCAGCCAGAGAATACTTCCTACATTTTTAAAACTTCCTTTTAAAACAAGTTTGTTTTTAACTTAAAAAAAATTCAAAACAGTTTCTTTAAATTGCTTTTAAAAGACCCTTATTCCTCATTCAAGCTTTATTTTTAAGTTACATTGAACTTTTGTTAGTTTTTAAAAATCTGCTTAATAAAACAGGATTGAGTTGAAATTTTGATACCCTTTTCTTGAATTTATATATTTGAGTTAAAATTTACATCAGTAGATTTGTATTGGTGAATTTCATCTGTTAGGATCACCATTGAGGTCAAAATGCTTGTGCTAGATGTGAGCTGTGTGTTAGCTTTTTTTTTTTTTTTGGAGATGGATGCTGGACAAGTCTCTCTGACCCCCTGGCATCTAGCTGTTTAATTATTCGAGGAGCATGAGCTTTTCACTTAAATAAACAAATATAATTTTAAAAAATAAACCAGAATGGTCTCATGAGTTGCCTAGGTTAAATGTTCACATTTAATATTTTTGGATAAATGTAACTTTGGATATAAAAAATACTTCCCCCAAATAGTTTCTATTTTCCCAAGTTTATCCCCCACCCCCAATCTTCTGTTTTTCTCTCCTTCTGCTGGAAGAGATAAGACATCTTTTCCTTCTAAGAGTATTAGATATTAGTGTGTGGTTTATTAATATGATAGTCTGTTTTTACATCAGTGTGTACACTTCCAAAAAGTGTACAGTGTGTACAGTGTGTACACTTCCAAAAAGAAGGAAAGAATTCTAGGCTGTTTACTACACAAGTTCTATTTTTTATTATGCAAAAATTTAAGTGCGTGTTTAACTTCAAAAAGTTTTTTGATTTTGTTGTTGCTGAGGACATGGGATTAATATATTTTAATATTTCCTTTATGTGGTTCTCAAAATAGCAGACTGTTAGGAAACCTGATGAAATACATCACCACAATTGTCATGTAACTTGTCTTTTAGAGGACAAATTACATGGTTAATCTAGAGATGGGTAAAGAAATGAGGAAAAAATTTAGTAGGTAAGTTTAGATCAAATTATCTGTTTCTCTACAATTGGGATATCCCAGTACTGAACCACATTGCCAGGAAACTTATCCTTCTAGTTGCAGGGTTTACTTTCCTAGTACGGCACAGTTACCAAGAATTTGCCTTAGTACACAGAAGCGTTTCTCTATTACCTGTTTCTGGTACTAGTGGCCTACAAATCACTTTGAAAATATCTGTTGACATTTGCTGGCACACTAGATTTACTTGTTTACTGGATTCTCTTGTTTCCTGGGTTAGATTTCAAGATTGTTCTGTTTTAATCCTAGGCATTGCATATTGCAAATGTCCCATATTTAGTGGCATTTTTTATAAGATGGCAAAAATGGGTCTGCATTGCACATGGTATGTGGGAATGGATGGTCATTAGTTTCTCGTGACAGCCATGTTGGTTTGAATGTAGGGTTTTTGTTTTTTTGGGTGTTTTTTTTTTTGTTTGTTTGTTTGATTTTTTGTTTGCTTTTTTTTTTTTTTACCCCTAATGAAAAGTTATTAAGATTACCTCTGTTATATTTAAAATTCAGATAAGTAGGTTAATCATATATAGAAGTTTAGCAAATGTTTGTTTTCACCAGGGCTGGAAATGCCAAGCCATTAAATAAAAATGGCAGCTTAAATTGGGCAAATTTGATAAATGCATTAGCATTCTTCATCCTAGTAATAAGGTTCTCATGCTCTCTCTCTCCTGTTTTTCATTTCCAGTGTTCTATTTAGGTGAGTTTTTGAATTCTGATTTTTTTCATTTAACTTCTCCCTCTTCACTTCATGAATAAGTACCCCAAAGAGAATGTCTCATTGTCTTAGAAACGTCCAGCTCAGGTGCCTATTCAGATGCTCATTGAACACTTGTTTTCCTCCAGCTCTTCATATATAAATGTTTATTTTTCCTTTATTGTTGATGTTTTCCATTTGTTTCAAGTAAGCCTTCTGGAGATGATGACAGCATTATGTTGCAGTCTTTCATTTGCTGTGTGTTATGTAAAGCTTATATTTTATTTTGCTAAACAAAGAGAAGATACATTTGTAAATATGTGATGGTTTTATGTTATTCTTCTCATGATTTTATCTCCTCCGTCCAGCTAACTATAAAGATAATGTTCATCTATAATGTTTTCCCTCCCTTTTAGGGCCAACATTGCCTAGACAAAATTCTCAACTGCCTGCCCAAGTTCAAAATGGCCCATCACAAGAAGAATTGGAAATTCAAAGAAGGTAAATTTTATGTTGTTATTTGCAGTTTTTCTTTCTACTGCAGAAAACCTGTAAGCATCCTAATATTGAAAGTGGATTATATCTTGTCAGCCTTTTAAAAGTCACTTGGCAGCATACAAAGTGACTTTCACTTCAGAGAGTCTTATTTTTATAGCAATTATAAATTGATCTATGGTCATTATGGTTTTCACATAACTAATTTAACTAGAAAGTTGAAATCATGGCTATTAGTAGAAGTCATTGATAATGAGATATTACCATAGTGCTTAGTAATGGAATACAAACTCATTCTATTTATGATTAAATTGCTGGTTCAGTAAGATCAATGATAACATCTTGTTGCTTCAATGTAATTTATAAAGAAATAATACAGTACAGTTTGTAAGAAAATTTCTCAATTAGCAGAGTCTCCGAACTATAAGCTACCAAATTTGTAACAAAATAGTTTTATAAAATTCAGATACATTCAGTAAAATTGAGTTAAACTCAGGTGTTCGATTTTATTTATTTATTTCATAAGATTTTATTTATTTATTTATTTGGCAGAGAGAGAGAGCATGAGCATGGGGAGTGGCAGAGGGAGAAGCAGACTCCCCACTGAGCAGGGAGCCCCATGCGTGGCTCCATCCCAGGACCCTGGGATCATGACTTGAGCTCAAGGCAGATATTTAACCAACTGAAGCCACCCAGGCACCCCTAGGTGTTCCATTTTAAACATATGAAAACTTTTTGGAGATGTTGATGTTGCTTTTTTTCACTAGTCGGTCACCTGTTTTATTTTAGACAGCTGATAACCATCATACTTAGATGGATTCTTCCAGTTTCATCCATAGCATGCCAGCATCTCTTCTTCTGACCTTTGATTTGGATCTCACATTTGAAACACTCTTCAGATTCTCTGTGTTGTTTTGATGTGTGTGTCATGTTCCCCTATCAGCTAGAGGGATCTCTCACCATGTTCCGTGTTGGCTGCTTTGGTGTGTAACTGCTTGGCTCTTGGGGAAGGCCCTTCTGAAATTAATTTTGGTTTTGTCACAGCCTTTTATGTTTAGTAAAGTTGCTGTGGAAATAGCTCCAAATTTGATGAAAATCTATCCAACTCTTTTGAGTGAAGCTATAACAAATATAAATACAATTAAATTTTTGTAGAAATAAGGAAAGTTTAAAAGATAGAATTTGGTTCTATATTGAATGTTTTAAACAGAACAATTCCAAGAGTTAGAAATTGTAATGAGACTGTTGCCTCCCCCTCCATACACACATAGACACACACACACACACACACACACAGAAAAGTAATTAACAAAAAATGATCATGGGGTGCCTGAGTGGCTTAGTTGGTTGAGTGTCTCACACTGTTTGGGCTCAGAGCGTGATCTTAGGGATTGTGAGATCAAGCTCCAGGTCAAGCTCTACACTCGAGGGGTCTGCTTCCCCCTCCTTCTACCCCTCCCTCTGTTTGCATACTCTCTGTCTTTCTCAAATGAATGGATAGATCTTTAAAAGAGAATGATTGGGAATAACCTTTGTGGAAAGCTAGGAAGGACCAGGAAAGAACCCAATGTAACATAATTTCTGGCATCATGGAATGACAAGTGGCTCCTGGGACAGTTGCTGGATGAGGACAATGCAGGATAGAAATAGGAGCCAGCAGAGGGTACTGCTGGCTTGGTGAGGACCTCAGATGGGTGATCCTCTGCATGGAGGTCATTCAGAACAGAACTTGGAACTTGCAGTTTTAGTGGAAATGAATATTGAGTGAATTTTTACTAACTGCTGTGAAAATGCTGTACCTTGAGTCTGATTTTGTCCCGTCCAAGGGCTGGCCCTGCAGTGCTCACCTGGCTTTTCTGTTTGTATATAGGAAGATACTTCAGAGTTTGAAAATTGAATGTTGTCTATACTGCTCATTTAGTTCAAAACTTGAACTCAGTCGTTTTGAAGAGTAAAATCTAAAGTTCTGAAAAATTTTTAATTTATTTTCTGTAAATAATTTTTAAAATTTTTTGGTAAATAATGTAAATTTTCTGTGTAAATTTTTATTTTCTGTCCCTAGCTACACAGTCTTCTTTATTTTTTAAAAAGATTTTAAAAAACATTTTTTATTTTTAAGTAATCTCTACATTCAGCATGGGGCTCAAGCTTATAATCTTGAGATCAAGAGTCGAACACTGCACCAACTGAGCCAGCTGGGTGCCCCCTTTTCTTGTAGGGAAACCTTCCATTTGGGTACCACTTTCTCTATTTCAGTGTTAATTTTTTTTCTCTGTCCCTTCCCTTCTCTCTCCTTCACCCACTTCCTTTTTTATCTGCTGAAATCTGTTTTGTGTCTCCTCAAATCTGGAAATGCTGCTTCCAGCATTGACTTGTTTCTACTTCAAATATCTCCTCTTTGTGCAACTTTGCCTCTTTGTTTTCTTCCTTTCAAAGTGCAGAGTCTCTTCCTTGCTCCCTTTTGTCCCTTGTACCCCTAACTCCTCTGGCTTCTTACATGAACATGCGCACAAGCTGTCCTCGTTCTCCCTCTGTATGTGGTATACCTTGACAGACTGATGATTGGGTTGCATATTGAAGCTTTCCCTTAACTGTCTTATCCTGGTGGCTTCTACATTGACAGCTGTGATCATACACCTGAGATCTGTGCCATATTGCCCACGAAATAGGGTAGTATCATAGACCCTCCTGAGAATTTGGCGACAGCAGCAGATTCGTGCCATCTTTCCCCCAGCCTCCCGCCCTTCTTACATGCACATATATGTGCACTTACATGCAACATCTGCATGTCATTTCAGAGGGTCACAGACCGCCCCCCCCCCCCTTGGTTCCAACAGTTGATCCTCAGTGAGAATTCCTGTTTTGGAGCTCATGCATTTGGGTGTCCTACTAATACTGCAGTGTTAAACCCTTATGATTTCATTCTTAATGTACGTGCCTTCTTCTCTTTAATATTTCTCCCAGAATTTCTGCTTAGAGGGTCTGTAATGCTCTTCATTCATGATCTCTGTTCCAGTGTGCCTTGTGACTTCTGTCTCTAAAAGCCTGTTCTACTCTTCTGACATTCTCATTACCAGTAGCTTCCAGTATTTGTTCTCTTACATACTGCCAGTGTTTTGTAGTTGATTTACTGATCTTTAACCTAGACTTCCTTTCAGTTATTCCCACTTTATTACTGTCAGATTAATTTTTCTTAAAGTCATTTGCACGTGGTAGACTCCCTTTATAGCACATGGTAGGTTCTGGAGGGCAGAAGATGGGGAGGGTCACCTGCCTTCCCTTCCTATTAATGCCCAGAGTTTAATCACTCTTAACCATTTGTGCATTTAATAGTCCTGATAGCTTCTTCCATAGCATGAAATCATATGCTGCTTTTTCTATTTCTTGATGAGTCTTGTGACAGCTGGGGGCCGTGGACCCACCCCCTAGAAAGCACAACTTGTCACCTCCCTGGCCAGCTTCCAGCAGCTGTTAGTTTCAGCCCTGACACTGGTTTCTCTTTCAGATTGAACCTGTGTCTTCGCTTGAGCTGTTTCCACCTTCTTTGTTCTGTGACACCCCTGTCCCTGTGCTTCCATCCCATCCCCTGGTTTTCTCATTTAACAATTTATACATTTGCAGTCTTCTTACATCTGTCCTTAATTCTGTCCTTATGTTTACAGGTGTTCTGCCCCGTCCCCCGCCCCCTTTTCTGGAATCCCTTTAAACTTGTCAACCACAGTAATCTGGATTTTTAGGACTATGTCATGAACTAAAGTTTTAGGGTTTTGTGGGGTTTATTTTCTTTAGCTCAGTACTTAACGGACCTTTTTTCCATTTGAAGACTTAAAACCATTTAAACATTTATTCTCTCTGTTTTCTGAGTTCTCCTGTTAGTCAGTGCTGACCTTTCTGGGTTATTTCCTCATGATACTTACCTTGTCTCATTTTTTTGCTTCTTTTTCAGTTCTGTATTCTTGGAGGTTTGTTTGTTTGTTTTTAGATTTTATTTATTTGAGAGAGAGAAAACAGGGGAGTGAGAGGGAAAAACAGACTCCCCACTGAAGAGGGAGCCCAATGTGGGACTTGATACCAGGACCCTGAAATCATGATCTGAGCCAAAGGTAGACACTTAACCGACTGAGCCACCCAGACACCCCTCTTGGCGATATTTGTAACAATATATTCTAGACCAGTACCATCTAGTAGAAATGTAATATGGATCATGTATGTAATTAAAATTTTTCCGGCAGCCCCGGTGGCGCAGCGGTTTAGCGCCGCCTGCAGCCCGGGGTGTGATCCTGGAGATCCGGGATCGAGTCCCACGTCAGGCTTCCTGCATGGAGCCTGCTTCTCCCCCTGTCTGTGTCTCTGCCTCTCTCTCGCTCTCTCTGAATAAATAAACAAATAAATCTTAAAAAAAAAAATTTTTTCTAGTGGCCAAATTAGCAAAAGTAAAAAACAAGTGAAATTAATTTTAATAATATATTTTATTTAAGCCAGTTTATCTAAAGTATTATCGTTTTAACATTAAATAAGTATAACAATTGTTAGAGTATTTTATATCCTATTTTTCATACCAAGTCTTCAAAATTAGGAATGTGTTTATGAATACCACACATTGCCATCCAGACAGGCCACATTGCAAATGTTCAGGAGCCACACACATGGCTCACAGCTGCCTAATGAGGTTTGAGCACAGTAGTGGATCGTCTGTTGAAAGACTAATCTTAATCTCCAAGAGCTTTTTCTATTTTATAATTATTCCCTTTTTAACGGCCTGTTTCAAATTCATAATTGTATCTTAAGCCTCTCCTATTTTCTATTTTTCTTGCTTTGCCTGAGTCTTCTCCCTCCTGTAGAGTTAAATTGATTGTCATACTGGTTTTACTCAAATTATCTGGTCATCTTTAGTGGTCCATTTATTTCTAAACATACGAGATTGAATGGTGTCAGTCCATGGCTTGGGTTTCCTCTTGCATCATGGAGGTAAGATCTCTACTGGGCAGGTTCCTCCCTGACCAAGACAGCTGGCTTACCATTTTATTTATTTATTTTATTTTTATTTTTATTTTTAAAAGATTTTTATTTATTTATTCATAGAAACGCAGAGGCACAGGCAGAGGGAGAAGCAGGCACCACGCAGGGAGCCTGACATGGGACTCTATCCCGGGTCTCCAGGATCACGCCCTGGGCTGCAGGCGGCGCTAATCGCTGCGCAACTGGGGCTGCCCTGGCTTACCATTTTAACCATCAGACTGGCTGCTCTGTTGAGACTAGCCTGTGGAGAAACACAGATAGAGGTGGGCACTTTCTAGAGGTGAATACATTCCAGCAGGAAAACCGGGGTGGCTATTAACGAAAACTAGGTGGGATATAACAGTGGCTTCCACCAAGTTGACGGAGGTGGCAAGAAGGCAGAAACCCCACTTTCTGAGGTTGTATACGGGGTACGAGAGATGGGGGGGCGGATCGTGGCTTTTAACATGCAGTGAGTGGGAAGGATGGAGTTGTCCTTCACTGAGATACGGAAGACTATATATGAGTAGAGCAGGTTTTGTTGGGAGGTACCAGAGGTAAACTTTGAGATTGTAAGAGTGAGATGTTTGTTGGACATCCATGTAAAGATGTTGAATGGGTACTTGGATATATTTGTCTATGGAAACTGAGGAAAGAAGTGTAGACTTAATTAAACTCCTCTCTGCCATTCCTGCTTCCATAAACTTGATGATAGAGTTGGTCTGCTGATGACCCCTCAGTTTTCTACTTTGTCACGAGTTTGTTCATAGACAAGATTTTTCTGGAATTCCAGTAGAGTCTTGGAGTGGAGTCAGATTGAATAAGAGTCCAGACAGTCCTGCCATGTCACTTTGCCCTCAGTGTCCCAAGGGCCAGTCCTGCTCACTTCCAGCTGCATCATTTGGCCTAATGTCTGAGGACTACCCTGCACATTTGTCTTTCTCCTGGCTCGCTCTCCACGCACCACTCTCTGGTTTTCCTTTTCTGACAGTGTGTTGTCATCATCTGTAGACTCTCTTCCAGTTGTACCAGTGGCTTTCTTTTTTGAACTCTTACAACTTAATCACATCCTCTCTTACTTTATATTTTACTGTCTATTATGTACTTTATAGCTGACCCTCACCTATACAGTGAACATTATAGGCTCCTAGAGAGTAGAGACCTGAATAACATTTCTGAGAAAGGGCAGTCCCAGTAGCCCAGTGGTTTAGCGCCGCCTTCAGCCAAGGGTGTGATCTTGGAGATCCGGGATCGAGTCCCATATCGAGCACCCTGCGTGGAGCCTGCTTCTCCCTCTGCCTGTGTCTCTGCCCCCTCTCTCTCTGTGTCTGTCATGAATAAATAAAATCTTTAAAAAAAAAATTCTGAGAAAAAGCCAAGAAATTTTCTGGTCCTGAATTCACGTGTATGTAGGTGTTAGTTAGGTATAAGAGGCAGAAAATATATGAGTTTATGTGGTTGGGGGACAGTTAAGTAAGATAATACAATCCATTTTCATGCTGTTTAGGCTTTTCTGTCTGTGCTATTTGGGAGATGGTGGGAGGCTTCCCTGAGGAGATGCACCTGGAGTCATGCCCTGAAGAGGAAGCTGGGTAGGAACTTTTGGTTTCAGAAAGGGAGAGCATTCCAGGCAGAAAGAGCAGATGAGTAAGGCAAAGGGGTACAGTCAGCCCTGTGACATGGGTGCCGCTCCCAGGACTGATGGAACAGTTGGAAGAATAAGTTGTGTCCAGCTTGTAAAGTGCTTTATATGCCATATTGAGAAATTGATTTTTTATTATCTTTTCCTGTATTTGTTGAGTAATAAAAAGGACCTTGCTTTTTAACACTTCAGTATTCTCAAATTATGAGAAAAGTCTATGCTGTTCTCCTGTGACCTACATCCTATGGGATCTGTTTTTGCCCATGATGAAACCACACTTGGAAGAAGGTACTTTGTAGTATCTTTATACAGACACTTAGCACTGGTCTTTGTCTCAGCAGCAGAGGCAGTTGGTAAGGAAACATGATGGTAGCAGGGTAATGCAGCACAGTCTATCAGAAGCTGGATTTCCAATAGAAATTCTATTTCCAAGATTTATTTTATGTGGTTATTTATAAAGAAATAAATGTTCTTGCATTTGATTTTATTTTCAGAGGCATGATACAGTACCCTCGGCCGACTTTTATTTTGTGACCTTACTAACTTTGGCTCCTTACCTGGTTCTTTTCTACACCATTACTGAAAAGTGTAATGAAAATGAAGATTATTGCATTATAATTATTCACCTGTAAGATTTTGGTAGTTATGTTTTTAGTATAAAGTTAATATTAAATAATGATACATTTCTGTTACTGCTTTTAGGTATATTGTTCTTGAGGGTATCATGAATTGATTTTTGACGATGGGCAAGTGGTTTGTGTTTGGTGAGTAAGTAGTAAGTGATGGGTTGGAAGAGAATGACAGGAATAATGTGCTCCCCAGCCATATGTATATTGGGTATGCATACAAACTTGATAGGATTTTTTGCTCAGAACCATAAATTATTACTGGATTATTTCATTTTATTTTTTAAGATTTTATTTATTTGACAGAGCACAAATGGGAGCAGCAGAGGGAGAAGCAGACTCCCTGCTGGGCAGGAACCCCCCCCCCCAGATGTGGGGCTCAATCCCAGAACCCCAAAATCATGACCTGAGCTGAAGGCAGATGTGTACCCACCTGAGCCACCCAGGCACCCCTGTTAATGGGTTATTTTAATTAATAGCTAAGAATTCTTATTCTTTAAGTCATTTTTTCCTGGCTTCTGAAATAGTTACAAAAAGGAAATTAATTACTAAAGAAAAGTTTAAACAACATATTTAGAATCTGGTTTGTTTAGGAAGGTCAGCTGCCCTTTGCAGAACATCAGTTATGTAATGTGGCAGAAAAGGAATGGGCATCTACTCTCTAACTTTCATGAAGGATGTTCTGGATTGAATTGTGCCCCCCAAGAAATATATGTCCCAATTCCCAGCATCCCAAAATATGACCCTGTGTGGAAATAGATTCATTAGTTAAGATGAGGACATACTAGAGTAGGGTGGACCCCCTTTATCCAGTATACTGGGTGACCTTAGAAGAAGAAGAGGAGAAAGGCTGCAATGACGTGGATGGAACTGGAGGGTGTGATGCTGAGTGAAATAAATCAGGCAGAGAAAGACAAGTATCATATGATCTCACTCACATGTGAAATTTAAGAAATAAAACAGGATCATAGGGGAAGAGAGGAAAAAATAAGACAAGGTGAAATCAGAGAGGGAGACAAACCATAACACACTCTTAATCATAGGAAACAAACTGAGGGTTGCTGGAGGGGAAGGGTGTGGGGGAATGGGGTCACTGGGTGATGGGCCATAAGGAGGGCATGTCATGTGATGAGCACTAGGTGTTATATAAGACTCATGAATCACTGATCTCTACCTCTGAAACTAGTAATACATTTATATGTTAACTAAGTTGAATTTAAATAAAATTTTAAATAAAGATACAAAAGCAAGATGGCCCTATGAAGACACAGAGGCTGACATAGGGAGGAGATCATAGGATGGAGGGAGGCAGAGACTGTAGTGATGTATCTGCAAGCCAAGGAATCCCAAGAGTTACCAGTGATCACCAGAAGCAGTAAAGAGGCATGGAGCAGGCTCAGCATCAGAGCCCTTAGCCAGCACCTTGATTCCAGAGCCTGACCTCTGGTATGAGAGAATGCATTCATGTTGTTGTAAGCCTCCTCATTTATGGATCTTACTATGGCGACCATAAAAAAAAAAAAAAAAACTAGTATGAGTAGTAGCTTAGACCAGCAAAAGCTACAGCTAAGCCAGGACAGAGGAAGGGTGAGTGGCCATGGCACCTGTCAACAGCCAGCTATTTTATAGTGCCACACACAGAAGTGTCAGTTACAAGTCTTTATGAAGAGTTTGTAGATAACCACATGTCCTCCACCACACTTGGCCAGGAGACCAGAGATTTATTCTCTAGAGGTGAACCAGACACACTCTAGACCAGTGCTGTTCGAGTAAAATATGATGCAAACTCCATGTCGTTTTTAAATTTGCTAGTGACTACGTTTTAAAATTTTTAAAAGAGGAGATCCCTGGGTGCCTCAGTGGTTTAGTGCCTGCCTTTGGCCCAGGGCGCGATCCTGGAGTCCCGGGATTGAGTCCCACCTCGGGCTCCCGGCATGGAGCCTGCTTCTCCCTCCTCCTGTGTCTCTGCCTCTCTCTCTCTCTCTCTATATATATATATATATATATATATCATAAATAAATAAATAAATTTTTTAAAAGAAACAAAAATGAACTTTAATAATGTATTTAACTCTCTAAATCTAAAGTATTATCATTTCAGGGGCACCTGGCTGGCTGAGTTGGTAGAGCATGTGACTCTTGATCTCAGGGTTATGAGTTCGAGCCCCACATAGGGTGTAGAGATTACTTTAAAAAATCTTAAGAAAAATTATTTCAATAAGTGATACAAAATCTTTAGAGATATTTTGCATTCTTTTATGCTAGGTGTGGAAAATCTGATATGTATTTTTATATGTCAGGCATGTATCATTTCAAACTAGGAGCATGTCAAATGCTCAGTGGTGAAATACAACTGGCAGCTACTGTTTTGGACTGCTCAGAAGCCTACGCCAGAGGTTGGCAAACTATAGCTCACCAGCCACATCCAGCCCTCAGGTCTGTATTTGCATTGCTGAGGGCTAAGAATGACTTAACATTTTTACAGAGTTGTATTTAAAAAGAGAGAAAAGAATATGTAGTAGAGATGCTGTGTGAGGCCCACAGAAAGTTTGTTGACCCCTGGTCTTGACTGGGCCATATCAGGCATAGGAGTGCAGGTGTGGGCAATTTGCCATGAAAACAGGGATTGGTTAGAGTCGGCCAGGTCAGTCTCTTTTTCTTGCCCAGTTCCTAGACATTGGTAGCCACACCTGTAGAGCTCATGCAAGAAATGTTGAGCCATCTTTGGCAAAATGGCCCGGCCAAGAGAAAGGATAGGTATTGACATTTAGGGTCCCTGCCAGTGAAGGTAATTTCCTCGAGGGCTTCTGCCCAGCTTCAGTGCCACTCCACAGACATAAGTGGACAGCCAGAAATCATCAGACCTTTGAGGGACACCTATGCATGAAAACAGAAGACAACAAACAGGAAATTGACCTTTGAGGAAATAGGTGTAATACAGGAAACAGAAGAAAACCTAAAACTACCCTGCAACAGCTGCGGAGAACTAAGAGAACATATTTCACTTATAAGGCAGAAACTGTAGTTATTTAAAAATAATCAGGACCACCAGAGTGGCTCAGTCATTTGAGCATCCGACTCTTGGTTTTGGATCAGGTCATGATCCTTAGGGTTGTGGGATCGAGCCCTGTGTCAAGGCTCCATGCTCAGTGGGAAGTCTGCTTGGGATTCTCTCTCTCTCCCTTCCCCCTTTCACCACTTCTCTCTCTCTCTCTCTCTCTCAAATGAATAAATACTTAAAAATCGCTCAGAGAGTAAGAAAGTATACTTAGAAATTTTTTAAAAGGAGCATTAATTTAAAAAATAGGTTTGAAAAATATAATTGTCCTAAAAATAGTTGTAAAAGAGAGATGGTAAATGAGAAAGAAAATGAAATAAGATCAGGAGATCCAACATCCAAATAAATGACATGAGAAAATGCCCTGGAACTCGGCAATGGGATCATCTAGGTTAGAGTGCTGCAGACCTTCTCTGAGAAGGACCAGGTGGTCATTATTGCAGACACAGCCACAAGGTTTCTCTGGCAGCAGTTCACCTCTTCTTTGCGGCTTGCCAGGGACGACACTTGAGGGGGCAGGAGTGGCTGGGTTTGGGTGTTATTTGCCAGCCCCTGGTTCTAGACTGATGAGACTCACCAAGGCCTGTCATGGTGGCATTTCAGAGTATGACAGAATGTTTTTAGAGCTTGGGGTGAGGACTGTGGCTTCAAATCCTAAGCGGATGTTGCCAGTCAAACTTATTTCTCTGCACAGCTTCCCCAGGAAGCTACCAGAAGGTGTGTTCTATTAAAATGAGAGAATAAACCAAGAGTGATGAAGTCATAGGAGTAGCCTGCAAGCAAGGGACCCAGCTTGGGACAGAGACAAGGGAATTCCCAGTGTGGCTAAGGCGAAAGCCAGACCTTAGGGACCTGTCTGATAAGCCAAGAGGTCTGAGGGTTCCTGATGTGTTTCTGGAGGAGAGCAACCATGAGGGAACAGAAAATAGAGTGGATTCCCTGATACGCTGGACCATATCAGGAGGGTTTACAGTCCTGTTGGAGAGTTTGGGGTGGAGCAGGGATAGTATAGAGAAAAAAGGATCAAATGGGGGAAAAGGTTGTAATTTTTAACACCAGAGCAAGGAAGAATAGCTCTGAAAAGTAAATATGATCACGCATGAATAATATAAGTGGCAGTATGGTTTGGTTAGAAGAATGCGAAGGGAGAGGTTTTATGGGTTGGAGGGGTAGAAACTAGGTCCTTTGTGCAGTTGAACATCAGTAGAAACGTGTCACGCTGGAGGACTCAGTTGCTCTGAATAAATCACTGTGTTTAGAAACACAAGGTCAGTACCAGATTGAAAGTAGTTGTTTCTGGAGAGTGAAATCAGGTTTGGGAGGGTCCCTCCCTGGGGAAGGGATTCCTGTTTTGTTACAAGCTTTGTTGTACTGCTGGTTATACACTTTTAATTTGTTTACTTTAATAAGAGTGAGAGGAGTTGAAATTAGTTTACCTCGGATATTAATCAGCCCCATACCTTTCCTGTCATCATGTGATAGTGCTATTGTTTAGTTTTCTGCACACTTTTGTTTCATTTGTTAATATCAGTTTTTGGTGTCTACTCATATTATTAATATTTGGCTTCTTTGACTATGGTGAAAAACATATTTAAGAAACATGAGTCAGTCCTGTGTTTAGTCTCAACATAGAACTTAATTTAGTTAATGTCTATAAATAGTTAGTAGATCAGCACCACTACTTGAAAGTTATAAAAGGGGACTGTAGTCCCAGTACCCAAGCAGCAGGGCAGCCATGAGGGTGTATAGCCCCCCAGTCAGCCTTCACAGGCAGGGTGGACCAAGAGTGGATCGCCTCCTCCTGTAAGTATGACCACCTCCCTGTCTCAGGAGTGCTATAACCTTAAACCTTAATTACTTTGTTTCATTTTGTCCACTTTTCATTTGTTTGCTAATAAAGAAGTGAAAGACCCACATGATATGATGAGAATATATCCATACAGTTTTATTTTCTGTGAAATGTTAGGAATATTGTAGTGATACTAATTGTTACCAACTCAGGTCCTGTCCTCTTCCCTGTCTGCTCTCCTCTACTTCCAATTGTGTCAAAATTTCAATCAGTCTTTACCTACCTAACACTCTCCCACATAGGTAAGGCTGTATAAAATGTATTTTTAAACTTTATTTATATTTCGCTTGCTTTAAAAAAAAATCTTTGAGTTAACATAAACTAAATGTGTGCCTGAATATATTTAAGAAAAAGCCATTAACCTTATTGCTGGCCAGTGTTTTGGATATATCTTTATATTCGTGGCTAGCTCTTTTGAGGAAATAGGTATTTTGGTGGTGGGAGAGACTATTTCTGATGTTTTAAAAATGCTTTTGGCTATTATGTTGGTCATTTGCTCTATAATTGTCTTTGAAAAATGTATTTTTTCAGAAATTTTCAAGTTAATGTAAAATGCACATCCTTAATTAAAACACCCTGGGACAAGTTTTGCATAGTTTCAGAATTCAAGCCCTTGTAATTTGAAAAAGTCTTCAGGTGGTTCTAACAGTAAAGAGTAGTTGTAGACACAACACCGCTCTGGGAAGAGGCATCATATGTGTTTCCTGAGTGTGAGTCGGCAGTGATATTTCTAAGAAAAGCAGGGTTTGCAAACTTGGAAACTGTCCCCTAAAAAGAAAATACAAATGTTCTCCTTTAGAGGTCAAACATGAATGTCAGATTTATTTACCGTCCATTTCAGGTGGGAATTATTCATGCTACTAAAGATTTGGGAAATATATTTAGACGTGCATCTTTTTAGTGAGCAAGCTAAAACATTAGCCAGGGACTTTGACGACTACCTTTTTTTCCCCCTTCAAATCAAGAAAATATACAATCAGCAGAATCTCTTGCAGCTTTGTGAACTGCCTGCTCCACTCACTATCCATGAACCTGGGGAAATCTCTCTGGCATCATACTCCTCTCCTACATCAGTACATATTCTGGATCTTTTATAGACTGGAAACCCTAGAATAAATATTATGTTACGATATGTGGTATAATCTTTCTAAGTCAGAACTCCCTGGCTCTAAATAGCCATTATGCAGTAATTCTTTGAGACCTGGCTTACTGCCTGTAACTTAAGCTTACTTTTTATGATAAAAGCATTCGTTGTGTTGGGCAGCCTGGGTGGCTTGGTGGTTTAGCACCGCCTTCAGCCCAGGGCCTGATTCTCGAGACTGGGGATCGAGTCCCACGTCAGGCTCCCTACATGGAGCCTGCTTCTCCCTCTGCCTATGTCTCTGCCTCTCTCTCTTTCTCTGTGTCTCTCATGAATAAACAAATAAAATCTTTAAAAAAAAAAAACAACCATTGTGTTGCTTGAAGAAGTGGCTGTCAATGTGGAGGTAAAAACAACAACAAAACAAATCAAACCTAAGAACTTCAATATGAAAATGCAGTGTGGGGCACCTGGCT
This sequence comes from Vulpes lagopus, assembly GCF_018345385.1. Taxonomy (NCBI): domain Eukaryota; kingdom Metazoa; phylum Chordata; class Mammalia; order Carnivora; family Canidae; genus Vulpes; species Vulpes lagopus. Next base: position 146,907,838 of record NC_054824.1, on the reverse strand, counting down.
GGCTCAGTTGGAAGAGTGTGCAACTCTTGATCCTCAGGGTCATGAGCTCCAGCCCCATGTTGGGTGTAGAGTTGACTTAAAATAAAAGAAATGCAGTGTAGCTTTAGGATACTGTATGGTTTAACTGTATTAATAACATAAACTCTGAATATCGATTTCCCCAGGAATGTATATTCTCCTGTGTATGTGACCATGCTGGGAAAGGCTTGGGTGTGGTGAGGGAGCTGAAGGAGTCACCTGAGGTAGTGTCTGAAGTTAAAAAGAAATGTCTAAAAAGAGTTGACAGTAACTGGGAATGAGTGGGAAGGTTGGAGCAATGAACTGTTGGTTTTTGTTAATACGCTTTATGTACCTGTATTCTGTTGACAAGAATTAAATGAAAGAGGTGGTGTGGAAATGGAAAAGGGCCTAGGAACTTGGATCTTTTCATCCTAGATTTCTTGGTGAGCTACTATATTCTTTTCTTTTCTTTTTTTTTTAATTTTATTTATTCATGAGAGACACAGAGAGAGAGAGAGAGAGAGAGAGAGAGAGAGAGAGAGAAGCAGGTTCCATGCAGGGAGCTTGACGTGGGACTTGATCCCAGGTCTCCAGGATCAGGCCCTGGGCTGAAGGCGGCACTAAACCGCTGAGCCACCCGGGCTGCCCAAGCTACTATCTTCTGAAACTAAGTAGTTTCTCTTAGCTACTGTACACAGATGTGTTCTAATTAGAATAATATGGGTGTGTCTTTGCCTTTTGGACCCAATCGATCGCTTAGAGTATCACATTATAGAGTGTGCTCCTATTTTTTTTTTGACACATACTGTGTGTTTAATGTAAGTCCCAGCTGAGTTCATCTATTAGAGGTCATTACAAAAAGAACTGACTCTTCTCCATTTGGTTTCTTATTGAAAACATACTTGTGAATACCCCGAATTTCTTGCCTTCACCCCTGCAGCATATTGCTACTCATCAGAAACTGTGTCAGCTAGTGCTTTGTCCAGATTCCCCAAGTCAATACTGCACCATAAAGATCTGGCTTAGGACTTTATAGCTGGTATCTCACACACAGCGACTGCTTGCCCTGAGTACTGTTGTAGGCCTTTTCTGTTTCCTTCCGGCAGGTACTGTTAGGTATGGGGATAGGCCCAGAGAGGGACTTTGTGCTTTTCTGAGAGAAGTGGGATTGGTTCACTTGTCAGGTGAGCTTTTCCCTTTTTATAGACAGTTTAGGAATCATGAAGGGGAGAGATTTCTGGGAGAATCTTTTAGTAGATTATTGGTAGCGCTGGGAGGGACAAAGACTGGCACCCATGTTCTGTCATTTAACTCTGGCTCTACTGGGAACCCAGTGGTTTATTTGCCAATCTTAAGAAAAGTCCTCACATGAGATTCTAAATTATAGCTCACATTTATTGAGCATTCTTATGCCTTAGGAATGTTTGAAAGAGCTTTTTAAGGCATCGCTTAATTTAATCTTACCCTCTGTGCTATGAAATATGTACAAGATGGGGCTATTTTTTATTTTAGGGAGAGCTAACTTTAATAGCAAGACTATTGTTTAGGTCCAGGTGAGTACTTAGAGACATTTGCTTGCTGTATTACATGTATGTGTGGAAGTTAAAAACAAACTGTATGTTTTAGAGCCATATACATTGGGCCTCTGTAGATTTTAATATAATCACAGTGATTACACAGCCACCATTTGAAGTCCTAGAGTGAAAGATTTTTTATTTAAATGCATAAATACTGAGACATTTCATATGTTCTTAGAGGAGATTAAAAGACATGAATGTTTTTCTCATTGGTCTTCAAATTTAATGAAATGTTAATAAGATTGAGAAGGACAGATCTTGCCAGAAGGGATGAATTTAAGAAAGTAATCCTAAAACTTACCTAAAAGAAGGTAAGTGAGAATCATCTAGAAAAACTCAAAAAGCAGAGAGATAAAGATAGATGCACCCTACCAGATACTTATTTCAGATGTCAAAGCATCAGTGTACTAGTGTCATACTAAACAAACAGATCCACCAACCAAAACATTCTGGAATTTCAGAAACAGTTAATACATGTAAAGGTAGCATCTAAATTAGGATGGTGAATGCTCTAAGTGGTGCTGTGATGTAGCTCAGTACTGCACATCCCATACCCAACATGAATTTTATGTCAGATCACATAAAGGAATGACACCACTAGACTTCCTATGTATAAGTTACAAGCCAGATGACAACTTTAACAAAGTTAAACACATTACAGTTTTAAATGAAACTTTAAAAATCAAAGGCATTTAAGAAGCCATAATAAAAGTTAAAAATACATATGACCAACATTTGTGACCAAGGGTTATTACCTTTAATAGAGAAAGGAGCTCTTCATGTGAGTATAGAATATGAATTCTCCCCAGAGTTAACCAGTCAGAGAGTGCATGTAGTCATGTCTCATTGTGCTCTGAAAGGTCCAAGATGCAGGCTGGTTGTGGTAGCAAGCCTCTTAGCTGCGATTAAAAAGGGTGATCATGTTGGGTATTGGAGAAGAGGAAGGAAATTCTCATCTCCTGTTGGGAGCCCAGCCACCATTCCTGAACACAGTTTGGAGCCATGTATCTAAAATCTTAAGATACAGGTGCTTTTCCTCCTAGCAAATCTGCCAGTAACGATCCTTCAGAAACAGTAGAGATGGGGGTCAAAAATAAATGAAGCAGGGGTGCCTGGTCAGTTCATTTGGTTGAGCGTCTGCTTTCGGCTCAGGTCATGATCCTCAGGGTTCTGGGATCGAGGCCCATTTTGGTCTCCCTGCTCAGCGGGGAGTATGCTTCTCTCTCTCTCCCTCTGCTCTTCCCCTCCTCACCTGTGTCAGGTTCCCTATACCTTCTTGTCTTCCCCCCTCCTTGTGCTCCCATTCTCTCTCTCACTCTCTCTCTAAAATAAAATAAGATAAAATAAAATAAATAAGCAGATTTTTGCCAAGCTGCTGCTGTGGCCAGTCATTGTGTTTTCTAAAATGATGACTGTTCCTTAGACAGTAAACATTTGATTCAGTGGCATGGTCACTGCAGTTACTTGGAAAACTCATTTATTTGTATCACCTCATTCATGAGCAGTGCAGAATAAAATGAGATGCTAGTATCATGCTAATGATCCAGCTAAGAGAAGTCCTTTTCATTTCCATGAAACTGGTAAGTGGTCCTGTCCTGTCTTTCCTCACTGGCAGCTGTTGATTGCAGGCTCCACTGTGTATCTGCATCAGAACTAAGGCACCCATAGGTTCATCCGAAGGAGTGGGTGTTTAGTGATGAGTGGCCATTGTTGCAGATTTCTGATCTTTTTAATGTTTGGTTTTCAGGCAGCTGCAAGAGCAACAACGACAAAAGGAGCTGGAGCGTGAGCGTGTGGAGCGCGAGCGGGTGGAGCGGGTGGAGCGCGAGCGCCTGGAGCAGGAGCAGCTGGAGCGTGAGCGCGAGCGGGAGCAGCGGGAGCGTGAGCGGCAGGACCGGCTGGAGCGAGAGCGCCTGGAGCGGCTGGACCGAGAGCGGGAGCAGCGTGAGAGGCAGGAGCAACGAGAGCGAGAGCAGCGCGAGAGGCAGGAGCAGCTTGAGCGCGAGCAGCTGGAATGGGAGCGTGAGCGTGAGCGCAGGCTGTCAGCCGCTGGTAAGGAGTGCGTGCCTTGCTCTCCTGCCCCATGCCTGGGTGGGTGCCTGGGTGTCAGGGGCAGGGCCTGGGTTGTCGGAGCTCGCACAGGAGGGGCTCCGGGACAGGGCAAAATGTGCAGCACTTGCTGCTTTACCACTTTCTTAGTCCTCTCTCGCATTTATTGCTTGGAGATTTGGGAAAGCTTTTGAAAAATGTGTAGTCTGGCTTTCTAACTCTTCTGAGGCCCTGTAAATTGGCTATAAAGTACAAGTGTTTCTTTATGAGAAATTTTTATATTGGGTGAATGTATTTCCCTTTGGGGTTGCTTAAACTGTCCTGAAGCCTATAGGATTCAAGAAATTTGCTTGAGGGTACTCTAGAGTTGTCAAAGGAGGAAAATACCCTGTCTAAAACTAACTAGTAGTTTATGTATGTTCTAGTATTGCAAAAAATTGGTGAAAATTTCTAAGTTGGATGGAATTTATTGAAAGACATAAGGGTTAAGAAAAAACTGGAAGTTTGAAACATTGATTAAAATGGACATTTATTGTAATAGGATTTAAGAAGGATTTTTCTATTCCATATGGCCTTTGTCAGAGGTCTCAACGTGGGTCTCAGTGTGGTTGATTGGTTTGTTTGTGATAATTTGTTCTTAACTGCCTAATTATTTTCTGGGGTTATAGCCAATAGGACAACACTTATCCACAAATAAGCATTGAATAGGGGGCTCCTAGCCCTTTATAAAACTTTTTGCCAGTTTCACTGTTTGTTGTTTCTAAAAGACAAGCAGACGTATTCTGTTTGTGGTCGTAGTCCTATAATTTTAATGTCCTTCTAGTGGGCTAAATAATGAGAAGTAAGATATGGTCTTTTTCTTACAAAGGAGAAGTTCAGCAATTTAACTTATCAGTATACTTATCTGATAAAAAGAAAATTGATCTCTTCCTCCTCTGGGTCTCAGAATGCACGTATAGGGTTATGCGGTGCTTGGGTGAGGTCCGTTTCTGCACACGTGCTTAGTTGTTGGGTACTAACTGTGGTCTACATTTGTACATTTTGTCTGAATGCTGGTTTTGTGGCTTTACTAGCTCCCTTTTTCTCTCTCCTTTTTTATCCTGTCCTTGCTGCCGCTTCCCACCTTCTGTGCAGCACCGTCCGACAGCTCCCCGTATAGCGCGCCACTTCCTGAGTATGCCAGTTGCCAGCCTCCTTCGGCACCTCCTCCATCCTATGCTAAAGTCATCTCAGCTCCAGTGTCAGAGGCCACTCCTGACTATGCTGTAGTGACCGCTTTGCCACCTACTTCCACACCCCCTACACCACCACTGCGACACTCAGCGACACGTTTTGCAGCATCTGTAGGTTCAGCCTTCCACCCTGTTCTTCCCCATTATGCTACAGTTCCTCGTCCTCTGAACAAAAACTCTCGGCCTTCTTCTCCTGTGAACACACCCTCTTCTCAGCCTCCAGCTACGAAGCCCTGTGCCTGGTCTACTTCCACTGTTTCGCCCCTCCCTCCATCTCCTCCAGTAATGATTAGCAGCCCCCCAGGCAAAGCGACTGGTCCGAGGCCTGTCCTCCCTGTTTGTGTTTCTTCTCCTGTGCCCCCAATGCCTCCATCACCAACAGCACCCAATGGGCCGCTTGACTCTGTCACATGTCCAGTGTCTCCACCGCCTACCTCAGGGCCAGCAGTGCCGCCGCCGCCGCCTCCACTGCCTTCCCTCGCACCGCGCTCACACTGTGGATCTCAAGCCTCTCCTCCTCCAAGCACCCCTATTGCCTCAACTCCCTCATCCAAGCCTAGTGTTCTCCCTTCTCCCTCTGCAGCTGCCCCTGCCTCTGCGGAGACTCCTCTAAACTCTGTGCTGGGGGACTCCTCTGCTTCTGAGCCAGGCTTGCAGGCAGCCTCTCAGCCGGCCGAGACTCCAGCCCAACAGGGTAAGGCTTCCGTTGTTGCTGCTAACAACGCATCCTGGAAACATGGTGTATCAGCAGCTGTCACTGCCTAGAAACATGGGGAGGGTGGTTTTGATAGGTGAACAGGCCTATGTCACTGTGCCCCAACTTGCTGTAATTTAAACAAGTAGAAGGCTCTTTCTGCTGGATTAATTGCAGTTGGAAGATCAAGATGAGGAGTTTCCACATTAATTTGGATTTTGGTGTCTTCCACAGTATTGTAGCTGGAGGGGTGTTCCAGTATTTGAGGGCCTCCACAACACATTCCTTTTTAGTCCCACTAGGAAAACATTACTTGACACATTTTATCAACACAATAAATATATGACCTAACTTGTCTTCCTTTAATTGGTGGGAAATTTAGAGATGATATTTGGTGCCCAACTGAAGTCATTAGATGTGTCATCCTAGAGTCTCCTGGAACTGTTCTGATCTTGGGCCCTATTTCATTTTGGCCTCTCCTGTATTGGGCTTCTTACATTAGGCTAGATGTACCCCAAATCGTCAGGAGCAGCCTGACTTTGCCTGAGGGGTTGGGAGTATGGCAGGCTTGACATATGCCCCAGTGGATTCCATACTCCAGAATTACAAGAATTAGTGGTCTGAAGGGATAGTTGAAAGAAAATAAGCATCTTCTACAGTTATCCCTCCCACCCCCTCCTCTTGTCCAGACCTTGCCGTCATGGTAATAGAGGAAGAGAGGATGTAATCTTCTAAGTATGGATTATTTGTAAGTAGAGAAGGACCTGGTTGCATCAGTAAATAAGATGATGCTTGGCAATCCTTTTTTTTCAAAGATAAGGTTTAGCAAGTATTACAGGAAGGAATATGACAACAAATATGTATATAGAAAGAAACAGTGTTGTAGCCTAGATTTTAAATTACCCCTCTTTAAAAAAATCTTTGTTCTTAAGTAATAAGACTCATTATTGTTGCGTATATATTTTTCTTGTTGACTCATTGAATTTGCTTAAAAACTCAGAATTCTAGTACATGCAGACTCATATCACGTGACAGTAATGCCAGACAAGAAGGTATAGTGAACCTGACACAGGTGACTCACCTGCTGTACCCTTACAGCCAACAGCCCGAGGAGGAGAGGCAGTCCATTGCTCTGTGTTCTCCCGAGAGCTGTTGGTATTTTCAGTTACAAAAAATAACCACCCAGTGTGCAAGTAGCTTTTTATTTGTCCTAAAATCACCCTTTAAGTCTTCAAGAAGGGAGAGTGCCTCCTAGATCAGTCTTCTGATGTTGAATAAGTTCTTGTTTACTCTCCTTTGTGATTTTACAAGATTGGAGGCATTTCTCTCTTACCCCTGTTATCTAGACTAAAAGATATACTTCAGAGTCTGTATCACTTAATAGTTTCTAGTAGTTACTTGGAAGTTATAGTTTGTTCTAATAAATTCCTTCACTTTAGTGATTCTGTACACATTGGTAAGGGGGGAACACTTTTAAGACCCTGAACTGGGAACCTGCCCCTCCCTCATGTCCTCAGTCCAGCTACTTTGGCCACCTGTCACCACGTAAATATGGGTCTTCACTATTGTAGACTTGTCTGTCTCAACCTTTATGGGTTCACACAGACTCTTTGGGGCTTGGTACTTCCACCGGTACTAATTGCAGTCATACACATGGCTCCTTCCTTCAGGGATGGTGCCTCCGTCACAGATTTGTAAGCACTTACTTTGTGTGTTTCCCACATCCCCATGGTCCCAAGAGATGTAATTAGATGACTGTCACAGAGTTCTGTTAATAAAGCTCTGGCATTAAAGTAGAACATTATATACTTTGGCATTGATTTTAGCATCTTTTTTAACACTGATCTAGATTTAAACATTATGCTAAATGGAACTCACTTATAGATAGTAGATGTTAGAAGCAGTTAGTTTTAGCATGGCATCCTGCAGCCCTTTCCACAGGATCGTATTCTGAGGCTCTGTTGTTGACCATCTTATTTAACATCTCTCTCTCTCAGGCATTGTCTTGGGACCACCTGCACCTCCACCTCCCCCTCCGCTCCCCCCAGGTCCTGCCCTGGCTCCAGCAGTGCTGCCCCCCCACCCGGGGCCTCCACCCCCCCCTCCGCTCCCCGCTTCAGGACCTCCACCACCGCCCCCTCCACCCCCTCTTCCTAATCAAGCCCCCCCACCTCCCCCTCCGCCTCCCGCTCCCCCCCTCCCTGCATCTGGATTTTTTGCGGCATCCGCGTCTGAAGACAATCGCCCTTTGACTGGACTTGCGGCTGCCATCGCCGGAGCGAAACTGAGGAAAGTGTCCCGGGTAAATGCGCCTCCATGTCTCTGTGCTTTCTGCTTGTGCCAATTCTCAGGAACTGGGGCAGCAGATTTACTGTCTTCTCATTTCATGAACCCTTGTTATTCACTTCATTGATTAAAAAAATTGAGATAATTTATACATACAGGAAAGTTATGAGAATACAGTTTCTGTAAACCCCACCACCCAGACTCACCACTTAACATTTTACTGCTTGCTTATTATTCTCTGTGTGGGTGTGTTTCCTTCTGCGGGACACATACTCAACCTTTTTGTCTGAATTGAGAGTTAAGTCAGACACACCAGGCCCCTGTTTCCGTAAACACTGGAGCATGTGGTTCATAGGAATAGGGACAGTCACCTGTGTGTTCACTGTAGAATAATAAAGATCAGGAAGTTTAACTGACAGACTGTTCTAATCTACAAATCTATTCAAATTTCATCTATTGTCCAATAATGTCCTTTATGACACATTTCTCAGCACATTTATCTGTGATGGCCTAAATTTGCTGCAATCTGGTTGACTTTGGTGAAACCTGCAAAACTGACTTTGTAGCTCATCCTTCAGTTTGGTTTCCCTGATAGTTTCCTCAAGATTAGATTTGTATTATGCATTTTGGAGCAGGATACACATTTTTTTTTTTGCCACCAGTGATCTGTCCTTCTCCATGTATCAAACAGGGAGACGTGTGATGATGTTTTATTCCATTCTTGTTGATGATAACTTGGATGTAACTTCCACTGATGAATGTAGAGTTCGTGCCATTCATTCCATTGGTTCTTTAAAAAGATTTAAAAAAATAATATTTAGATATTTGTATTGAAATTAATGTAATAAACACAGGAGTTTATTATCTGTCTTTTCTCATTAAGATGGAGGATGCCTCTTTCCCAGGCGGAGGTGTGAACCCAGCCTCATCTAAGTCAGACACAGGTCGTGGGAATGGACCCCTTCCTTTAGGAGGCAGTGGATTAATGGAAGAAATGAGTGCCCTGCTGGCCAGGAGGTGAGTGAGAAACTGTATGAAATGTTCGGAATTGTTGAAGAGGAAATGTTTCATTTCATTTCAAATGAAATGTTGAAGAGGATTGGATTCATTTTATTCAGATACGATTTAACTAGATGCAGTTCTTCCCTTATCAGAGTAGTTTTTATACTAAGAGTTAGATGAATTTTTTTAAAATCTGGTTTACCTTCTTTCTAGGAGAAGAATTGCTGAAAAGGGATCAACAATAGAAACAGAACAAAAAGAGGACAAAAACGTAAGTTCATAAAGAGAATCTACCACATCTGAAAATGGGAAAGCCAGGCGTAGCTCATTCAGGATGTGATGTCAAAGATTAGCTGGAACTTATAAATTACTTATTTCAGCTCTTCACATATTAAAAATGGCTTATTTGAGCGTGATGGATCAATTTTTAATAGCATTCTTGCGTGGTGGGTTGGGCATATGGATTCGTGGGGGAAATGCTCAGTCAGACCTGTTGAGTGAATGCTGTACCTTCACTAGATTTTCTGAATCTCTTAGGGGGTCAGTTGCCTTGCATTGAAAATGAAGGAATTAGAGACTAAACCAGGGGTTTTAAAATGTTCCCCAAGGAGCCCCAGGTCAGCTGCGCTTTATCTGCTCCACATGCTAGCGCTTGACAAGCAGTCTCCTTGCTCCCTGCTGCATTTGGGCTTCAGTGGCCGGCCTCCCACCTGCCTCTGACATCTGGCTCAGTAGCAGTGGCCAGTGCCACTCAGGGAGGTTGCACAAGGATAGGGACTGTGGGGGATAGGAGGAAAGTCTAGGGAAAGGCTGATGAAGGACACAGTAGGAAATGGAGCAGGAGTATTGGAAATGAAGAGTGTAAGCCTCGAGTCTGTGTGATTAATGAGTGTTTCTATATATTTAGGAAGATTCAGAGCCCGTAATTTCTAAGGCCTCATCGACAAGTACACCCGGTAAGTTTAGGCGATCTATTTTAACCTTTATGAACCATCTTGAAATACTAATACTTCTCAACTAAAAATGCCCCATTTACCCATGTTGGGACCAAGTGCCTGCCTGGTGATGAAAATGTTAAAGTTTTTTGTTTACGCTTGAAAGCAGTGACTTGCTTTTATTCTGCCCTTCTGATACTAGGAGATCCATTAAAACCCAAAGTTTTTTTCCGACGATTTCCATGTGTACTGTTGTTGATAATTTGAGGTTATTCACTAGAGCACAGAGACATACATTATCCAATGAAAGGAAAGTACTTTTAATCATGGATTTTAAAGGTGATGATTAGGTGAGCATGTAGTTAGCACCGATGTCCACTTCAAAACATTTTCTCACATGGAGAGCATTTTAACCATGCATTTGGGTAATACTGATAATCAGGAAAATAAAGCTTCTAATTTGTAAGGAAAAAAGTCTCATAATAGCTTTGGGGAAGGTTGTTGAATTCAGCGCAGTTTCTGATGTTGACTCTACGTTGCAACTATATTCCATAGAATATGAGCAACTACCTCTTACTGGAGGCACCTGATAAGCGCTGTGTCCGTGACAAGGATTTGAGGTGCTTATGTTTTACACGCCATTTCCTTGTATTTGACTGAGGAGAAGAGCTAGACTACTTATCTGTTCAGCTTTTTATCTCATTTGGAATAAAGTGATATGAATAAATTTGGTCATTTAGGTGGATTAATATCTAGAATGGACCATGAGAAGTATTTATAGAGAAATGTCCTCATTAATACCTACATATGTTGATTAGCAGCGACCTCTAGAATTCCACTATTTAGAAATTCTAAAAAATTTGTTTTTGTGATTGTAATCCATTTGCCAAGAAAAACTCACATTCTCATTATTGAATGGTGACTATTCAATATTTTGATTATTGTGGTTAAAATTATTGTGACTTTGTGAATTGTTTTTCCTCTAAATAGGACTTAGACCGGATTGTTGATTTACTCTGATGAAAAATTCTCTGACTCATGAACTGCTTACTATAATAGTTTTGTCTTTCTTCCAGAAGCCAAAATTAATATATATGCTGTTACTAAGAACACAGGTAGTGTAGAACTCCATTGTAAATTAAGGTCACCATTCAGAAGTTAAAGAGCTGATTCCTCCCTCTCTCCCAAGAGGGGTTGGCCATATTTTTATACAGATTTGCTCATAATTTCACTCGTGCACTCCCTGAAGCTAATCTGGACCCCAAGCTGAGAACTTATCTAATACGGAGTCCTGCTTCTTTAGAGAGACCATGTACCTCCTGGTTTGTGGGCTTCCAGTGTCTTAGGCTTCGCCATCTGTGACTTTCCCAGGGTGGCTTGTCACATTCGCTTATTAATTTCTTTTCACTTTAAGGTCTGAGAGTTGTACAAATTAGAATCCTTCTAGATTTTAATTAAAGTTCAGAATTGAAATAAATTTTTCATCTGTATTACTACATAAACGTGTATAATGTTACTTAGTATTTTGTCATTTGTTTTACAATAAATAAGTCTGGGAGCACATAGAATATTTCATAACTTATGTTCCTTATTTTTAAAGAACCAACAAGAAAACCTTGGGAAAGAACAAATACAATGAATGGCAGCAAATCACCTGTTATCTCCAGGTATGTGTGTCTAAATCATACTACACGTTTATCTAAAAAGAAATAAACAACTACATTTTCATCATAGAAAAACTTAAATGGTAAACTTGAAATTGTACAAAGGAGCAGATAAAACCTGTAATCCTACTACTCAGTGGCTGGAAACCACTGAGCACCATTGTATTTTCCCTAGTGATTGTCTGAATTCCAACAGATGCTGTTTGCCAGGTTGTCTAAAGTTATAAGATAGCTTTCATTCCTCCCAATTTTTTTTATTTTGAAAAACTCAAAACTGTAGAAAAGTTGAGAGAATAGTAGGAAAATACCCATATATGCTTATCACCCAGATTCTCCAGTTACGAGTTTTGCCACACTGGCTTGAGCTCTTACCTGTACTTCTATACATGTTCCTCTGGAGAGTCGGAAAGAACAAATATGTGTTCCTTTATCCTGAATCCTTCAGCATTTCCTCTAAGACCTGGGATGTCTTCTTGTGTAACCCTAGTACCATTATCACTCAAAAAATTTAAGTATGAACAATAGTATTTTATAATATATTCACATTTCTCTCATCTCAGTGACATCCTTCATTTTGTAAATGTAATTTTTAAAAGAAATTTATAAAAGCAGCTGGAGAAAAATTCCTGCACTGTTTAAGAGAGAACAAAATAAAGCCTGAAGTTTGGAATTGGTGAAGTAGGAAGATTGATTTCTCTCTCAGTTGACACTTCTAGTTTTAATAAACTTAGAAAAGATAGTGTCCAGAAACAAGATTAGTTAATTTCTATTTCTACCAGTGGCCATGAGGGCATGGTCTTAGCAAATTTAGCATTTCTTACCTAGGCATATTTTATTGCCATAACTAAATTTGTATCTCAGGTCTTGAATATAGATGAAACTTTTTCCTGATTTATGAAGCAGCTTAGAGGGCTTACATTTTTTTTTCAGAAAAAAAATACTGCGTCTAGAGACTAAAAAGGTTTTGGCCTTTTATTTCTGAGCTGTTTGCCTTATTTTTGCCTACCTTAAAAGCAAATTTGACTCTGATAATAGAAAACTAATAAAGAAAAATACAAGGACAGACCTCACATTGTCACAGGTCTGTTCCTGTTAGCCTAAATCTAAATTTGATTTGTTTTTATGTGGTTCTGTGTGCTGACAGGAAAGATTTGGTGATGACAGTTAAAGTTCCTCAAAGAAACAGCCTTTTCGACTGTATGGAAGCTTTTAGTTTCTCAGTGGCTAAAAGATGAATGTATTTGATTTTGGGAGAAAATGCAGGAATTGCTTTTGGTGGACATGTTTTCGATAGAGTAGAAAAATTGCACATTAATGTTTATCAGATACCTAATTGATGTGGCCTTCCAGTGCATCTCAAGTAGTTTTTACAGACTTTCTCCACTAGCACATTTTGAAGCCTGATTTATCAAGTGCACATCAGAGCACAGAAGTGTGATGCTCCATGTGTCTTTTGAAGACATAAAGTGACAGGGAAGATCTTTCTCTTGTGTCTACTCTTCATTCCTACCTTCCTGATAATGGGTTCCCTGAAGCTAACCCTAAGTCCATGGAGGGATGTGAAGGAGCTTCTCCAAGTGGAGTAAGTTCCTTACTGTGTTTGGGTTCGTTTAAAAAATACTCTTTGAAAGATTTTTCAGACTTCTAAAGGAAGTATAATAAGTGTTCTGAAAATCACCATTTAAAAAGGACTTTTCTTTAGGTTGACTGAATATTGGTTCTTATTATCCAATAGTGTATTGATAGTTGTATTCTGCTCTGGTAGGTGGTTTTCTTCTCCGTTCCTGAAATGGAAATTTGGAAATGCCCAATCATTCCCCTAACCACTCATACACCTTTTGATAGATTTGATCCAGGGAACCCTGGGTGGTGCAGCGGTTTAGCGCCTGCCTTTGGCCCAGGGCGCGATCCTGGAGACCCAGGGCTCCCGGTGCATGGAGCCTGCTTCTCCCTCTGCCTATGTCTCTGCCTCTCTCTCTCTCTCTCTCTCTCTCTCTCTGTGACTATCATAAATAAATAAAAATTATAAAAAAAAAAAGATTTGATCCAGCCAGCACTACATGTCTAAAAAGTTCACCCCAAGCTATTTTAAGCCATAAAAGATTTTAAAAGTATGTTTGAAGGACTAAACTGTGTGGCTTTTCTTCTCAAGTTTTCTCCTCTATTCCTTCCCCTATTCCAGTGTACTGGTCACTTGATATTTTTACTTACGGACACCTCATCCTTGCAGGGTGGTGAAAGTACTCCATTCTCTTACGAACATCCATGTTAAGATTATATTAGTGGTAGAATGGATTAATACCCTGTAATACACAGAAGATACTGCATGATGCTGTATTTATTAAGTGAAGATGTCGAATGTAGGATAAAAGCAAGAATGTTGTGGTTAAAATTATTTTAAACTATGACTGGAATGTACCATTGGAAAATTTGTGAGTTCTCATATGGTTTTCAGTAAGAGCTCACAGATCTTATATTCAAAGTAGAAAAAAGTTTATATGCTTTCTTTCTGAGGGGTTAATTTTTCTTACTTCAAGCTACAGTCATTTTTATTGTGTTTTGATACTTGTTGATACTTTGTAGGTAGCTTTTATTATGTCTACAGCCTATAAGAGTGGTCATTGCACTATAATTGCCTTTTTGTTCTCTGTAATTGTCAAAAGGAATATCCTTACATAACTAGAACTAGTGTCCAAGTACATTCTTTTGGGAAAAAAACGATTGTTTTAAGGTTAATGGACTCCTTCCATTGTTTTGCTATGACTACAAACCTATATAAAACAGGAATATAGTGCGAATTATTTTTTTAAAGTTCTATTGTATTTCCCTTTAAATGGTTTTTCCCCTTCATAGACGGGATTCTCCAAGGAAAAATCAGATTGTTTTTGACAACAGGTCCTATGATTCATTACACAGGTATCATCCTGATGTGACTTTGTGATTTGAAACTTTGAAATAACATATTGAGGATAGGGCTGAGCTTTTTCTACCTGGATTGGTAATCACCACAAGGGAAGTACTTAGGAAGATTGAATCTTTCATATATAGGTTTATTTAGAGGTATTTTTTAAAAACACCAAGAAATTTTAATTAGAAAAGTTAGTAGTGTTCATTTCCTTGCCCTCATTTTATAGTTGGATCAGCATGAATGGTGGACACATCAACAAGGCTAGAATGGAGTCAGAGGCCACCTGTGTCTTCTCCAAGGCCCTTTGTAGCTTTTGTATTTTATTCTAAAGGCTTTTCTCCTTATAAGCATGAGACAAAGCCTTTAAACGGTAAAGTAGAAGATTTTCTGTTTGTTAGGGGAACATGGGACTATGTTACAGGCACACTTGTGAAAAATGTATTCCTGGAGGAATGTCTGTGTCTCCTATATACTGTGCAATAGATTGAGTGCCTTTACCAATCTGACATCTACCATCTTGAGCAGGTTGTTTTCTAAGATGAGTCCTGTTAATACTGTTTTTTTAATTAAGAAAATTAACCATGTATTTCTTTCTTAATTAAAGAAATTGACCATTAAAAATCAAGTGTAAGCTTATATTTAGAATTGACTTGGTGGAACAGGGGCTTTAAATATTGTAACACAGAAACCTCTGGGAAGCCCTCGTACTTTATAATCAATTATGGTGAAAACCCATAGATTACAAATAACCAATATGTGCCCATGTTAAGTCATATGCACCTATTTTTAAAAATATGCATCAAGTCTACTGGGAGCTATGACTTAAATAGTATGTGGAGGGGTGTCTACGGCAGTGAGTCAGGAGTTCTGCAGGCTGCATTTGGCCAAAATATTTTCATGCCATTGATGATTAAAATATTTTACAAGTTTGTCAGCCAATTAAATCTGCATAAAATGTTTTATTACAAGTGTGAAATCATTTTTCCTGCTTTTTTCCAGAGTGGTTTAATTGTTGTGACCAAAAGACTTACATAGAAAATTTGCTAGTACAAAGAAAAATAACATTCAGTGAGATATTCTGCTGTTAATCTTTTCAGTTCTCTTGCTGCTTTCCCATGGGGGGCCCCTTGAGAGAATAATGTTGATAAACCTTTTTTAAAACGTGGTGATTACTTCTTTCCTTCCGTATGAAAAGTTCCCCCCTTTAGTTAATTATCATGGTGGTGGTGGTGGTGGTGGAGGATTGCATGTTAGCATGAATTAAAGTTTCTTAATTGCATGTTTCCTCAGTCGTTTGTTATATAACAATAATGTGTTGTATCATTTAATAAATATGGATATATTCGTATAATATTGCCTGGTTGGTTAGTAGACCATAGTTGCTCATGTGAAAGTCAGGGATATTTGTTACATAGCTTAGGAGAAAAGCATTCATTTGGTTATACCATTTCAATGTGAAAAGTAAGAGAAAAGCATAATAATTAAGAGTGTAGGTCTGGCGAGCAGGAACAGACAGCGTGGGTTAATGAAATACACAGTATGTGAACTATCAGGAGCAGTCCCTAGATCACATTGGGCCTGGAATGCCTGCTTTTCATGCACCGTGGCTCTCTGTACATGCTCTGTGTCCAGGGGATGCAGTGGTCCTCTCTAGAGGAAAGGAAATATGTCCTAGAAATAAGTGTTCTAGGCATCCCCAGTGCCTAGCTCAGGACTCGTTGAATGAAGTTTCCTGGAAGTTGTATTTCCCTTGTTTATACAAGCAGAGCAGCAGAGGTCTCCTAAAAATAAAATTGGTCGACTTGCTTTGTATAACAACCTGTTAAGCAGTCATATGTTTGATATTAAAGCAATTAATTGAATATTTCATCCTCACAAACAGTGCCTATGGGTTTGGAGTATAATCTGCATTGTAAGAGTTATGAAATAATAACTTTGAAAAGTTACTGAACCAAGTCTTGGTTCACATTTGTGATATTGGTCCTCTGCACACTTGAAGATACATGACTTAGCTCTTTTCATCTGCATTGAGTTGTGGCTCTCAATCCATGGCCACTTACCATACGAAACCACAACATAGAGGAGTGCCCAGTTAAGACTAGATTCTCCCTGCCTGCCGGGATTGGAGAGGAGCCATGATTGGTTTATTTGATATTGAAACTTTTGCTTAAAAATACCTAATTTCTAAGGCTTATTTCTTCATGTAGAAGTTTTAATAGAAGCTATACTTCTGAAAGTACAATAATCAGCAAACTGCTTCTATGTGGCATTTCCTTTTTTTTTTTTCTCTCTAAGATGTATGTATTAGAGAGTGTGCATGTGCATAGGGGAGGAGCACAGGGGGAGGGGAGGAAGACTCCTAAGCAGACTCCCCACTGAGCACGGAGCCCAACTTGGGGCTCAATCCCAGGACCCTGAGATCACAATCCCAGCTGAAACAAGAGTCAGAGACTTAACTGAGCCACCCAAGGCACCCACTTTTTTTTTTTTTTTAAACAAAATAAGTTTATGTAAGTAATAGTTGGAAACACATCGTTTAGGTGGCATCTCCATAGAAACCTCATCTGGAAATGGCCAGTTGGATATGAATATACTTTTAGTTATCTCCCCCAACATTATTTGGATGCTTGAAATGGCATAAAATACATAGAATGAATCATGCTTATTACTAAAATGTTTTTTTCCCATAAACCGAGGCATAGAATTTGTTAACTGATTCATCTTAGTGGTTGGTCTGACAGATGTTTAGTAGGCTCCACACAGTTTCAGGACATGATTGTCCTCCTTGGGCCTCGATGCTGCAGCTGGTCTGGGGGGTCTGTCCTGGTCAGTGTGCTGTGCGCAGCCTTGCCTCCCGCCTCCTGCACAGGCATCATGCTCTTCTGCCCTTCACTGAAGAAGCATCATCATCCCGTCACCATTGTCTGATTTCTGTACAAGTAACTGGAAGTACTGAGCAAAGTGAAAAATACTTTGTTTTATGTTCTCTATTCAGTTCTGCAACTTTGACAACTTTTTAATGTAATGTGTTTTGAGGAAAGTACTGAACTCTGGTGTCGGTAAATTTGCAATTTTTTGTGAAATCCTTAAACATCCCATGTGTTATTTACCTGTCCTGGTAATTCCATTTGTACAGACCAAAATCTGCACCTTCATCACAACCCAGTGCCAATGGCGTCCAGACGGAGGGGCTGGACTATGAGCGCCTGAAGCAGGTAGGCACCAGATAGCCACTTCCCTATGTGCTTGTTTGTCTATAAAAGTGGCTTCTTTGCTGGTATCTGGTAGATTGAATGCTCTGGAAAGAGTATAGAGTGAAGATATTTTTATACAAATGAAACAGTGACATTAGTACTAGATTATTTTCTTTAACTCTTCATTTTTTGGTTCAGTACATTCATGTAAAGTTCCAGCAGTGGTGGGGCAAATAGTTCAATGGTAGAACATAAGCTTGACATGTACATGCATCGTGTACTACTGTAAAGGAAAATGGGGCTGCACTTTTCACTTAACTTTGGCAAAAATGGACCCAATGTATCTGGTTTGGGCAAGAATATGAGGGAAATTGGCACTCTCATATGCTTTTATTTTCTAGAAAGCAGGTGGGAAAACAAATAACAAAGCCTTAAAAATAAATATCTTAGCTCTGAACCCAGCAATTTCACTTACAAGAATTGATGCCAAGAAAATACTGCAAAAGTATATAAATCTACAGCGTTGGGGAGGGCACAGTGGCCATTAAGGAATCATAAATGAGAGTATTGAATATTGAATTGTGAGCACTTGCCCATGCTAGGTGAAACAAACAGGTAACCAAACAATATGAACAGTGATCTCAACTTTATGAAAAAGAATAGCATCTTGTCCTTTTTTGGATACTTTTGCATTATTCACGTGCATAATCAGAAACAAAGGGGAAGGAGTGTTGATAGGCGAGAAGATTGTGGGGCTTTAAAATATTTTATTCCCAGAAGAGGTAAAATAATTTAAAAAAAAAAAATTGGTAGTGTCAAAAAGATTTGAAAGGTAGGGCCAGTGTACTTTAGTAAGACAGACGTCAGTTTCAAAGACCTGAGCCCAGAGGAGTTGCAGTGAGCAGGGTCATCCCCAGGAGGCCTCTGAGAGCAGTGACCACACCAGTCCCTGTTGTAACCTCATACTGATCCACTTGATGACATGCCGGCCAGGCACTGGCTGGGATCTTAGCACAGTGCTGTCTTCTGGTCCTTGTGGGAATCCTGTCGGACAGTATTTATACTCAGATTTTGCATGACTGAGGTTCTGAGGAGTTACTTGGCTCAGAGCCCAGATCTTTCCTCAAAGCCTGTTGTCCCCATGGAGTCACTCATTTGTTTAAATGGTAACAAATGTTTGAGGTTCAAAAAAGGACCAAGAATGTTGCAGTGATAGGAGTCAAAGATGAATTAGAGAAATACTAAGAATAATTTCAGATAAATCTAATTTTATATGGAAAACTATTTGAAAAGTTAAATTGAGTTTGAAAAGGAAGGTTGAGGTCACTGATGATCAAGCCCTTATTTTCCTGTATATTAAAACATGGTTTTCTGTTTTTGAAAAACACCTTAAAGTAGATGTTTGCACACACTTGAAAACCTGGTAAACTCTTGGCTATCTGAAGTAGTTGAGAAGAAAGGAAAAGTTTCATGTTAGGGCTCATTTTAATATTAATTTGAATAAGGATATGTCATGGTCTGTACTAATAATTTCTGTGTTAGTATGCTTATTGGTAAAGTGGAGGAATTAATATTAATTGGTAGTTTCAACCTTATTTTAAACATGAAAAGCTTTTTAAGGGGATGCCTGGGTGGCTCAGCAATTGAACATCTGCCTTCGGCTTAGACATGATCCTGGTCCCAGGGATCAAGTCCCATGTCGGGCTCCCTGTGAGGAGGCTGTTTCTCCCTCTGCCTGTGTCTCTGCCTCTCTTTGTGTCTCATGAATGAATAACATCATTAAAAAAGAAAAAAGTTTTTTAAGAAAATGAACCTTAAATAGAGCGATTGAATTTTACTGGAGCTGTGCAGTGTTAAAGGAGGTCACATATTAGAAACTAATCCATCCAAAGGGTAGTTGTTATTCTTCCTTCAAATTTCATCACCTTGTCACAGCCCTTTTAGCTAGCTGGCATGTGACACTATTCTCAGTAATTTGGGGGATAGGGAAGGGGAGAAAATCTCCTGCAGGCTCCATGCCCAGCGTGGAGCCCTGAGACTGGAACCCAAGCTGAAATCAGGAGTCAGACGCTCAAATGACTTAGCCACCCAGGAGCCCCTGTCCTTAGTAATTTTTTTAAATTTGGGGAAGGGGTTGTCCTTTATTTCAGAGTGAACTTATAAATACAGATTTTGCAGAATATTTGAAAGAGTGGTTTTCATGGAGGAAGGGGCATCTAGAGCAATATTGTTAAAATACAAATAGGGGGGCACCTGGGTGGCTCAGGTCATGATCCCGGGGTCTTGGGATGGAGTCCCACATTGGGCTCCCCACAGGGAACCTGCTTCTCCCTCTGCCTGTGTGTCTGTCTCTCTCTCATAAATAAAATGTTTAAAAAAAAATACAAATAGGGATCACACAAGTACTTTAAAATTTCTAGTAGCCATATAAAAGAAGTAGGTGAAATTCATTTTAATACATTTTATTTAACCTAATATAACTAAAACAATATTTCAGTATATAATCAACATTTTAAAATTAATTAGGAGTTATTACACATTATTTTCCTCACACTAAATCTTTGAAATCAGGTGTATGTTTTACACTGACAGTGCATCTCATTTTATACTGGCCACATCTCAGGTGCTCAGTGACTACGTGTGACTGGTGCCTGCCATATCATACCATGTAGGTCCAGCAGGCCCCAATCCACCCTTGCAGCTCCAGGGGAATCTTCGATTCCTTGAAGCATAGTTGGGCAGATGTGGAATTCCATACTTCCAGATCGCAGACTGACCAGGATCTGCTTATCTAGTTTACTTCTCTTGTTCCTTGGAAGTTTCATTTTGCACCACCTTTCAGACTCCTTCCAGAAAATGAGGTTAAAAGCAGAGCTATTTATTATCTTTTCTAGAAGTTATCTGACTCCTTTCACTGGATGGCAGAATTATTTTTAGTTTTATGTTTTACATTAGTTTTTCATATTTTATATTCTTAAAATTTTATATGAGCAATATTTGTAGCATTAATTTTCCCCCTATATTCCTGATGTTTTTCTCTCTAATACTTTAGGACATTTTAGATGAAATGAGAAAAGAATTAACAAAGCTAAAAGAAGAGCTCATTGATGGTGAGTATATAAGCAGATTTGCTGCCTTTGTAGTGTTTAAGAATATCCATTTTTAAGGAAATGCACATAAATAACCAGTTTCTTACTCAAGGCATAAAGCAGTTACTTTTGCATAGTATCCTGTCCTTCACTTGGCTTAGGATGTCAGGAAGGAGCCCTCTCCTTCCTACAATGGAAGTTATTTGTAAGAATAGTGATAAACAAGGTCCCTACGTACCAGGGTTTGAGTAGCTTCAGATGGAAATCCAGGCAAATAGGCTTGTCTCTGGATTGCCTCTCCTCGTGTCCCATCCTACTACTCTCTTGTCCTGAGGCCACAGAGTCTTTGTTCTCATTTTGTGCACAAAAGGGAGAACGCAAATGAGTTAGGTATACGTGTTGTGTGTGTGTGTGTATGTATGTGTATATATATATATATATATTAGTACTATCTTTGTGTTAAGAAAACAAAGTCCATGCAGCAGAAGATGCAGGGTCAGCTCATTTTTTTTATTACTGGGAGTTTGAAGACAATCACTAAGATTTCTTAGGAGTGAATCACTTGTTGATTTTACTTTATTATTCTATTTACTAGAACTATGTTTCCTTTTCCTACCTAGCGATCAGGCAAGAACTGAGCAAGTCCAATTCTGCGTAGAGAAACAAACCAAGGAGAAATAGGACTTTAGTCTGGAGAAAGAAGAAAGACCCCTGTGAACAAACAGCCGTTAACAACAAACCCCTACATTTTGTGAGCTGTGAAAAGAAAGTGGAGACAAATAGTTGGAAGGAGGAAACCAACATACTTGCAAGCCTTCAGACGCTATTACTCTGGCGATAAGCTATTTCCCTCCCAGTTTGCTGCTTTTTTCTGACCTTTTCAACAGGATGGAAGAGTTGGATGAGAGTTCCTATTTAACAATTAATGCAGAAAATACTAAACCCATCAGGCAAGATCGCCGTGCTTTGAAATATTTTCATGTCAAGACAAAACCGCACGTTTTCACAATCCATTGCTAAAATAAAGAGGAGAAAGGCTTAAGAAGTTTGTTTTCAGAGAGTGCTGATGAAGAATTTAGCAAGTTACACTATTGTAAATGTTTCTCTCAGGTTTGTCTTCCTATCACATTTGATATTCCGTGAGTAATGGAGATCAGCCCTGTGTAGGTTAAGATCATAAAATGTGGAACAAATGGAATTGTATGTGCTTTCAAAGGGTGATATTTATAAGAAAGTGTCCTAAAAATGAGTTGTCTGGCTTGAGGAATTTTAGAATGATAGGAAGTCTCTCAAGTTAGCCTTCATGCAATTTTGTAGATTAAAACATAAAATTCATCCAGAATTTAAAGATTTAGATGCCTTCCTAAATTGTTAAAATGCTTTACCAAATCTATGACTCCTACATAACACACACCAGTGGTCAAATGTAAAACAATATATTGTAGACTTATTGTAGGTTTTCAACCTTTTTTAGATTTATGCATGTGGACATTTTTATAATGTAATTACAACCACCACAAAATTAGCTTTTTTAATTGCAGACAGTAATGCATGTCACACTAATACGTAGTGGCCTTTTCAAGGCCTGGTCCCAGGGAAAACATTTTGTAGAGTATAGGGGGTGGGAGGAAGGGAAGGAATAATTTTTCTTTTAAAGTTAATTTCTGCACTGTCTTTTTTTCTCAATTACCTGCATGAATAATAATGAGGAATATTTTGTGACTTTAATTGGTAAATATGTTAGCAGAACCAAGTACTCAATCTTTTACGTCATGTCTTCAGCTGTTCGTATTTTAACTTCAGTAATTTCAATGGTCTGAAACATGATTCTGAGCTTCACATGGATTACATTGTACTGTGGAACTCGAAAATTTGATCCCTGAATTTGGCAGTTATTACTACCTAGGTGCCCTGCAGTTGGACAGGTGTTCAGGTACGTGTTCCTGACTAGGAAGCTGCTTTTGAATTTTGTTACATGGAAACACATGAAGTAGTGATGTCAGCAGCAACTGAGGTCACAGACATCACGTGGCAGAGGGGACCAGCGAGGGGCTCTGCTTGGTTTTCTTGTCATGATGGAGCAAGACTCAGGTGGTGGGAAGAAGGAACTAGATCCTCCACTCACCCCCACATGGGTGTGGGTGTGTGTGCGTGTTGTGTTCACACATACAGTGTGTAATCCACGCCCCACCCCCCCCAGAAACTTGTGAAGATTAAAACAGGGAAGAAATTCTGTATGTTGCAAGGATAGTTTTTTTTTTTAATTTAGGACATTAAAAATTCTCCAGGCTCTCCATCTTGATTTCTGCTTGTTATGTGCCATATTTGCTTTGAAATCTTTGATTATCTGAAGTTTTACTAAAATTTTGAAGACGTAATCCATTTTCATCTGCTTTCTAGATTTTGTAACCTCAGTTGGTCAGACAGCTTGTCGATTGCATAGTTTATCATTCAAAAAGATTTGAGTGAGGGAATTGTTTTCCTTGTTAAAATAGTTCCTGTTTTTGTAGAGACTTCAGTTTTAGAATTAATCTGTGATGGATGAGCGATCATAATTCAAGTCTACAGTTCTGTTTTCTATCAACTGTTCATTGTTAGGAGTAGGAAAGGCATTCAAGCGGCAGCAAGCCTCTAAAGTAGCGTCTTCTAAGAGAAATAGGAGGCACTTTGATCTTTATTATTGTACTTTTGGTTATGCAAACACTTTGATGGTATAAGTGTTTTAAGTCCCCTATAAATCTGGTGAGAAATCACTTGATTTTGTCGGTGAAGTTAGTTTCTAGTAGGATAGAATGCTGGGTACAAGTGGTCCAAAGTCAGGTAAAAGACTACAGCAAAACACTAGATCTTCAAAAGGAACTGGTTTATGCACTAAATGTCTCGTGCCTTGGTCTGATCCTCACGGGATGTCTGTGTAACAGGACAGAACCAGTGCTGGGTCACATCGTGTTCCATCAGTTTGCGTTTTCCCAGATTGCTAACTGTGTTCTTCCAAGAAGTTTGATTCAGTCACTGTACACATTTACTGTCCTATGTGACAGTTTTGTCATTGTTAGAGATTTCAGTAATTAAAATGGGAAGCAGAAGCTTCAGTTACTCTCCTTTATGGAAGTGATGTTCCTTGGAACCCATCATGACGACGGTGTTCCTGCTTTTGTATGCTGGGTGTCTGAAGCTGAGTGCAGTTCAGGGGGTCCTTTCTGGTTACAGGAAGGCACTTCTTTCCTTAACACTGTGATCTGACCCGTGACAAATCTGTCCTATACGCTATGTAAATGGCCAACAGTCCATTGCAAACCCACTGAATGTACAAATATTAATGCCGGTGCTGAAATCTCTCCAGAATAGTCATCATGGTTTCACAGTTGGTTCAAAATTTGCAAGCATCACGTGTCAATCAGAACTGAAGATGAAACACTAATGAATGTTGGATTCCCATGCTTTAGGTGTGCTTCCTTTTTAGATTTTTCGGTTCTCTTGCTATTTTTACCATACTGTTTCATTTAAATTTCCTACACGCTAACTTCGTTTGTGTGATTGAAAATAAACTTGCAGTATATACATGTTGCTTGTTTGTGACACTTAGATGACACTATGAAATAATCTATCGGTTCGAAAATAAGTTCTACTGAATGTGAAAAGCCCACACAAAAGCCCTTGACTTCACAATCTAATGTTTACACAGCTCTTCACTGTTCCTTCAAGATTTCCTTAAAAATACTGAGTAATGCAGAGAAAGGGAAGAGGTGATTATGTGTCTACTGTTTGTTTGAAATGACTGTTATGTGTCCCCTCGGCCAACCTCAGTGCAGTGGGTTACTCTTATCATCAAGAGAGGGACAAAGGTTTAATTTTACACAGTTTTGTTCTGTAGCATAGGTACTAGCAAAACTCATGCAGTTACTATTTCCCTTTATGTAGTCTACGAGGGAAAGAGCCTTAGCAAGCACTGAATTTTAAGCATAGTAAAGTCTGATCTGTAGTGTTTAGTGTGCCGATTTCCCGAAGCCTTTGTGTGAGCAGGGACACTTTTTATCTGACTTCACCCAGTACTGATTTGAAGTCCATTGTGAAATTCTGATGTCTTCATGAGAGGTACATTAACACTTGTCTTTCCTCTTTCACCACACCCCAGTCACTCTGACCCCAGTTCCTCCCATCCTCTCCACTTCTTTTGACAGTGTATCCCTGTCATTCACTGGTGCCTGCAGCCATGTCACTGGCCACAGTTCAAAAAATGCCAACCATCTCAGGCTCTTCCCTTCATGTCTAAATCACAATGCTCAACTACAAACTAGAAACTTCCCATTCAGAAGTGAATTAAGCAACATAGGGCACCTGGGTGACTCAGTTAAGCATCCAACTCTTAACTTCAGCTCAGGTCATGATCTCCGGGTTGTGGCAGAGAGCCCCATGTCAGGCTCTCGGCTCAGCATGGAGCTGCTTTCTTCCTCTGCTCCTGCCCCCATACTCTTAATAAGTAAATAAAACCTTTAAAAAAGAAAAAAGTGAATTAAGTAACCTTTTCAATTCACCTAGCCACAACTTCTATGTCACCTAAGATGTGTATATACTTTCAATGCCATTGTGAAGAGTTGGGCTCTCGATTCTAAGCAATATCCTATGGAGCACAGTTTACAAAGGAATGTTGCATCATAACTTCATAACCCTGTCACCTTTGAATCTGTCCATTGGGGTCCTGGATGCTCAGTTGGTTGGCTCGGTCATCTGCTTTCTACTCGAGTCATAATCCCGGGGTCCGGGCTCAGGCCCTGCTCCAAGGGGAACCTGCTTCTCCCTGTGCCCATGCTCACTCACTCTCACTCTCACAAATAAAAAAATCTAAAAAGTCTGTGAATTGGTAGCATGAAAATGGCATCACGTAAAGTGTACTGTGTGAAAGAACTCTCCAGGGGCCTTTTTGTCACTTTCCTATCATTCCGTTTCCTAAAGACGTTTACTTCAAAACCCCAAACCTGTTGTATGCCATTTTTGTTATTACTAGAAAGATGAATGTGTGTCTGTACATCACCTCAGAACTCTGAGGGATGAGAAAGTAGTCCCCAGAGTGCATCAAAAGCATTGATGCTTAATATCTCTAACTTGTCACTGAAAAGCTGTTTAGTGTTTATACTTGGGTGCTTCTGAAGTTGTCAGAACTTGAAGCACGTGTAAGGACCTGTGAATCTGAGTGAACAGAATTGCTTTAGGTGCCTGCAGCTACATGAAGACATCGTGAAGAACGCTGACTTTCAAGAGTAGCTTTCTCTGGCGTCTCAGCACATTTGATGAAGATGCTCAAGCGGGCAGCCCTCCAGGGAAGGACATTTACCTGATGGAGCACTGCGGGGTGGGGGGTGGGGGGGGTGGGACCCATGCTGCAGCCTCTCAGGTCCCAACATCCAAGTGGGCCATGGGCTTCCCGTGTCCCCATTATGTTGTCTCTGTATAGTTTTTGAGAATCAAAGAGATTTTTATATCCTGGTGATACTAGAAAAGTGAAGCCTTCAACTTAAGTCTAAGGTTGCTAAGAAAAGGCTACCACAGTAAATGGAGGGTGACGGGAATGTTCAGCACCTCCTACCTGAGCAGCCGCACTGTGTTCACCTGAGGGGCATCTAGGGTCTTCCTTGATGGACACCCTTTTAAACACTGCTCAAGTACAAACTGTGAATGTACTTACCTTCCTAAATAGTTCTTTATAAAGCAAGTTTTTACGAGAGGGCAAATCAGTGACTTGGTCATAGGGTATAAAGGAATGACTGCCACATTTATTCATTAATCGTGTTAAATTTGAAGAAATCAGGGACGCATGGGTGGCTCAGTGGTTAAGCATCTGCCTTCAGCTCAAGGCGTGATCCTGGAGTCCCCGGATCAAGTCCCACATCGGGCTCCCTGCATGGAGCCAGCTTCTCCCTTTGCCTGTGTCTCTTCCTCTCTCTGTATCTCTAATGAATAAATTAATTTTAAAAATTTTTAAAAATTAAAAATTTGAAGAAATCATATATGTGAAGACAGAGAAAAATATTTTTCCTTTGAATGATTGTAGGTGAGTGCTGCTCAGAAACCCTAAACTGAAGGCACCGGCCACTAGATGCGAGAGGACACAACTTTTCCTTTTCAGTAACGGTTTATTCAGAGGACTAAGTTTGTATTTATACCATAAATGAAAAATCTGTATGCAGACAACAACCTCCACGTTCCTCATGTGTAAATTTAACTCTTTCTCTTCGCTTCCAAGAATGATTTCTTTCCAGTAGGTAGCAGAATTTGTTAAACCCATGAAGGAAACACTAATGTAGCGAATAATGTCCTGTGGGTTGGTTCATTTTCCTAAGTGGTGGTTAGGAAATCCTTCCTTCCAGGAAGGCGTGGGGAATGTGCAGAAAAGCACACTGCTGGTCCTTTGGACTACGTGAGAAAGGATGCTTGGAGGAGGAGAAATCTACACTGAGGGGTATTTAATTCTCCAGCAGGCACAAGAATGTGTTCTGGTTGGTAAAGGCCAGGAAAAGACGTTTTTGGCTAACACTCTGAGCACACACTGTTGTAACCATGGGACATGCGTGCCACAGGTGGGTTATTAACATTGGTTCCTAAAACTACTAACATTCCGTGCCCTGAATCACACCTATGGAAATTGTCTCTTTTTTTTAAACATTAAAGGCATTTTTAAACATCTTTCAATTTGCTTCATTACATTTTAGGTGATAAATAACCTAGGATTTACATTACCCCCCTCCACACACACACACACACACACACACACACACACACACACACACACTGTGCACTGGGAGGCGCACATGGTCTATCCTGCCTGCCCCGGCAAAAGGCACCAGGCGGCTCCCGAGTTTCCCTGGCCCCACACATTCTCGAGTCTGGCGGCATCTGTGCTCCAGGTAGGCAGCCTCCGCAGAGCTGGCCAGCCACCGTGCTGATGCTGGTCAGGCCAGACCAGTGAAAAAGGGATGGAGCGTCCAGAGCAGTCCTGGGAGGCTCTGTGGGAGGCATGGACATGGTCTCCAGGATCTTCAGGGAGGAGAATTTCCCCGAGAAAGGTGCTGGAAGGGTCTAGATACTTAGCAAAGTGCCGTACTAAAGCCTGTCATTGTTCTTTCTACTTACTACCAGGTGGGGCAGGTGGTGTTCCCGTGCCGGTGCCTTCCCTGGATCGTGCCTCGCCGTAGGTAGTGTCAGCTGCTGGTGGTGACACTGGGCTTAGTGCCGTCTCTGGAAGGGAGCGGCGTGTAATGCCCAGTGCTCCCGTGTCGCTGCCATCATCCTGCCTGCAGGTGGGGCCCTGTGGGCTCTGCTCGTGGCCATGAGGCTGCCATCCAGGCCCCCTCCCTCTGGGCCTCATAGGTTGCTTCTGCTTCCACGTTTCCTCTGTGGCCGCTGGTTGGTTGCTTAATTTTTTTTATCCAGCAGAAAGGAAAACCCTGACTTTGTTCTCTGATCTTCAGCGCACATTTTAAGTGTTCTAAATCTTAGACCCTAATCACCGAGAAACACCCATCATAGGTGGAACAATAAGGAAGAATTGGTGAGGTGATCGTTGGGGTCAGTGCTGTCACATAAAGCTGGTGGTGCCTGAGGGGATGCCGAGTGTCCTCTTCACAGCATTTGTGTGTCCTGGTCCCAGCCCTGAACCCTAGAGCTCATACTGCTCTTCACAAAGACCAAGTGGCACGGTGCCGTGGGCTCTCAGGAGATGGTCGACGACAGGACATCCTTGTGACTTTCCACCCAGGAGCTGCTTCAGTGAACAGACTCGGCCACATGGGGTGAAGCAGCTCCTTCCTGTTTCTTGGGGAGGAATGCACTTATGGTGACGTTGCCTGTGCCCTGCTCTTGATGCAGCAAGGGAAGCACACGGTTGCAGCTTCTCGCCAGCTGCTCATTTTAATCCAGCCGTTTCTTGACTGTTTGAGGTAGTGTTGTCCTGCATCCTTTGTTGGCCTTGAAAAGGTGAAGGTCAGTTGACCTTGACAAGGTGAAGGTCATTAGCACAAAGTCAGAGGTTGACCTGGACAGTTTGGGATTACAAAGGTGAGCCCTGTTCTATAGACATTCTTTTAGCTTAGTTCTAGGTGGGATGCATGTGTTCTAGAATTCTTTTTTTGTTAGTAAGATATGCTTTTCATTTTATGAGTGTTTCTTTTTTGGGAAAATGAAGTGTTTCTAACAAAAGTGAATGAGCTAGAAAGAAAATTCTATCTTGAGCCATCTGTAGTTGATGCAAAATATCCCAAACTCAATTACAGTATTTACATATTTTCATAGATTTTTTTTTTTTTTTTGGTTTTCTTGATAAGGCTGAATGAGGAAGCCTCCCCGCAGTCTGTAATTATAGAAACTCGCTGAAAACCTCTAGTCTGTAGCTGGGTGTGGAGCGTGGGTGTTAGGACCCGTGGCCTGTGCTGTGAGCAGAGGGGGCCCTCTCAGTGCTGGTGCAAAGCTTACCCTGCTTTATGTGACCGGAACAGAAACCAGCTCCACTGTGCTTCTTGCTGACTCCTTGGGTGTGAGAGTGCGCATCTGAGTGACTGGCTTGGTGCTTTGTATTTTGTTTCTTGGTGGGGAGGGGAGGCAGTGAATTGCTTTCTGGCTAGAGGACAACCTCCACTATTTCCATTATGAGATTTGGAATGTTAAATACGTTTTCCCTCCCAGACCTACCGGGTAGATGGGCCAAAAGCATTCATTAGAGTAGCACAATATATACAATGTAAAGGTGACTTCCTTATGGTCCAGATGGGTTAGTCTCTCATGTTATGTTGCTTCACTACAGATTTTAAAACCAGAAATGTGTGCTTGTGCCCTCAGATTATGCAGAGCTGTTTGCAAAAGATGTAAACACATGGAGCCTGTGTAATGAGGGCCTTCCAATCTGGGAGTGAGTCTCCTGCAGTGGCAGGGACGGAAATCATGCTTCACAACATGCGTTGATTTAAACACACACAGGGCTGTATTTGATGTGCAGACAGATCTCACGGGTCTCATCTCATGGAAGTTCTGAGTTACAGGCCAAGCCCAATTTCAGGAGCGGAGGAAACTGGTAGCAACTTGTCTTAAAGCAACAAAGTATCAATTACTGCTTTGGTCAAATCATCAGCAAATCCAGACAAGAGGGGGTCTTACTGCCGGGAAGCATTACCCTCTGAGCTTGGCCTCCCCCTTCATGAAGGGGAGTGAAAGAGAAGCTGAGACACAGAGCAGGGCAGCAGGGCAGGGAGCATACGGTGGCACCCAGTCTTTTGTCAGAGCCTCAAGCAAGAGTGAATGGAAAGGACCCAAGGAAGGATCTGGCAGGCAGGAGCAGCGCCTGCACGTGGCGTGATGCCCTACAGGTAGCTGTATGACACATCTAGAATGTCCCAGAAGAGGGGCCCAGCGAGCCTGCTGAAGTCCAGGACCTGGATGGAGGTTCACAGCATCCGGCCACCACGTCACTGGGATCTGATCCACTTCTCGCCCATCTTTCCTCTGCAGCTTTGCTTTTCTAACCATTCACCCTTCTGCTTCTTGGTGTCCTTTCTTCTTTTGAAATAAAAAGATGAGATACTTAATTCAAAGGAAGCTTGTGTTCATTGTACTGGTTGCTCTTATAGTTGGGACGGACCAGTTTTCCAAAGACAGCATGAGAAAGTTTTGCTCACCGCTTTACTGGTGGTGGTTCTGACATTAGAATGCACTCAGTTCTGGAGCACCTGGGCGGGGTGGGTGCTGAGGCAGTGAAGTGTCTGCCTTCGTCTTGGGTCGTGATCCCAGAGTCCTGAGATCAAGCCCTCAGGTGGGCTCCCTGCTCAGCTGGGGGTCTGCTTCTACCTCTGCTCCTCCCCTTACTTGCATGTGCACATTCTCTCTCAAGTTTTTTTTTTTTAATACACTTAATTCTGAAAGCTTTAAGTGCTTTCTCTGGGCACCCCTTCCACTACTGGGAGGGTGTCAGCCTGTCTGACAAGTGCCGCCCCTCCCTCCATGCACCACCGCTCCAGGGATCTCAGTGCTGTCTGGGCTGGAGACATCCTGGGCCATAGCTCAGACTTGGAGGGAGCCTGTCGAGTTAGTGAGTGGCTGTGCACACCCCCTGCTCCTCCAGGCCTCCTGGATGCCCTGTGCTCTTTACTGTCAACTGCGTCAGTTTGCGATCTGAGAGTGGGACCACTGCAGGGTCCCTCAGTGCCGTGAGCTTAGAACCCGAAGGTACAAACAAGACGCCGTGTCATTAATGAGGAATCCGTGTGGAATATGCTCAGGCAATGCCTTCCAGCCTAGGGTATCTGGGTCTGGTTAACATGTAGCTCCCAGGGACAGTGGTGTAAAGGATGTGACCATTTGGTGGCTTCACATCTGCACAACATCGTCGTTCCTGAAGTTAGGCAAATGAGAGAAGGTGCGAGAGAAGGTGCAGGCCTCTCTGCAGACCGAGTAGTGCCACTTCCTCTTCCTTTCCCCGCAGCCTCACCTCTAACTAAGCTGAAATTCCTGAGCTCTCCTCCCCGGGTCCGATGCCTGAGAAGTCCCCTGAGGTTGGGAGGAAGGGAGCCAATGTGGAGAGAAGGCTGCCCTCTGCCTCCTGCATTCTTCAATGCTTCGTTTCAGGCTAAATCCTGTTGTTAGACACAGGGCGCCTCTTGCAAGAGTCAGTACCATGGAAACATTTGCCAGCCCCTTGGTCCCAAGAAAGGCACCATCCTGGAGCTGCTTATGACATGGTATTCTGGGATGCTGGGCTGGCGGTCGTGACCGCAGAATACCCCGGGGTGGCTGAGAGCCATGCCAGGTGAAGCTAGCCCCCACAGAGCGTGCCCTGGACATTGGGACTAGTGTTGAGTGCTTCTGTTCTCAGCTGGAAGGTTCAGTGGGAATTCAGAGGCCTTGCTCTAGCTTCAAGGTTGTTCTGTGCTGAGAGGTGCGCAGCTGTGGAGGCCAGGCTAACCATAATACTTGGTGTCCCAGAACTCAAGGGAGGGGTCTTTCTGACATCCATGGCAGCAGCAGGCCCTGCATGGTAGCATGGGGTTGTGTTTCCGGGTGCATGGCTGGGGAGAACTGTGGGGTCAGAGCAGGTGCCTGTGTTCAGCCTCCGTAGGTACTGGCCCACAGTAGAGCCCAAGGTCAAGTCTGCTGCCTGTCAACTGGCTGAAAAGAACCACTCCCCTGACAAGGCGCCCAGCCCCGGAAGAGGGATGCTGCCAGGAGTCTCCAGCATGTTGGTGATGGCTTTTTTTTTTTTTTTAATCTAAGTAAAGACAAGTGCACATACACATACAGCTCACCGACCTGGCTGACTAAACACTTCCACTTGACCAGCACCCAGCTCAGGAAATGACATCACCACCCCAGCAGCCCCCACATGCTCCCTTTGGCCATGGGCCAAGCCCAGGATAAACCCTTTCCTGACTGCACTGTGCTCTATGT
Organism: Vulpes lagopus; assembly: GCF_018345385.1. NCBI lineage: Eukaryota > Metazoa > Chordata > Mammalia > Carnivora > Canidae > Vulpes > Vulpes lagopus. Next base: position 146,875,781 of record NC_054824.1, on the reverse strand, counting down.
AAGCAGAATGGTGCTTTTTTCTGCGCTGGTTTCTTTCCCTCGATATTCTGTGTGTGATGGAGCAGCCCCCAGCTCGAGACTCTCATGGGTGCCATGCCCTGAGTATTCCTGTGTGTATCTGCTGAACCTACGGTTGCACCTCTGGGTGTCTGACTGGGAGCAGCACTGCTAGGTCAAGTATGTGCCCAGGGTCCCCAGAGGCAGCTCGTCCCATTGGGAGTCCTGCGGGGACTGCCCTGTATGTCTCGGCCTCCAGCAGAGGAAGCTCTGAGCCTGCGGGATGGGAGCCAGGTCCAGCTGATTTGCAAATGCAGGTGAGCTCAAGGCGGCCCCTTTGCCCAAAGGAGGCTTTGTCCCAGTTCTCTTGCCACAGTAAGACCCAGCACACATGCCCTGGAGCCTCAGCAGGTGAGAACACAGCGCTGCAAGGGGCCACATTCTCGGAGGGGACCGACTCCCGATGCTTTAGCCTGCCAGCCTTCTGTCCCAACTATAAGATGGAAGAGGAAGAAGAGTTGACCAGCTGCCTCTGAAACACGCTCCAGCCCCTGTGTGTGTGGTGTGTGTGCAGTGGAGAGGGGTGGGGGGCCCTGGTGAGCTACATCTGCCTAAGTGATTCATATGACATATGACACCTGTGATTCATATGTCATCATCTGCCTGGAGTGGCTGGAGAGGTCCCATCCTCGTCCATGCATGAGCTGGGCTCTGAGGCAAAGCAGGCAACCTAGGGAAGGCGCTCCTGACGCCCAGCAGCCAGCAGGGCTGGGGGGTGAGGTTGGGGATCAAAGTCAGGAGCAGAGGCAGGCTGGGAGGGAGTGAAAGGCAGTGCCTGAACCGTGGGAAAGAATTGGAGAGGACATACGCTTCCCCCACTGAAGCCCCAGCACACGCCGCAGGGGGGTGGTTCCTGCAGAGGTTCAGAGGTCCTTGAGAGAGAGAGAGATTGATTCTGATGTTTGAAAGAATATCTTAAGTTTCTAGCACTGTGCGAAGTTTCCAGAAGATATTAACAATGTGTGGCACAACCCCTGTCCACAGGAACCACAGCAGTATCTGGCTTGGCATCTGTGCACACATGCAGGCCCTATGTGGAAAACAAATATAACCAGTTGAAGATTGTTGGTTTTTTTTTTTTTAAGATTTTATTTATTTATTCATGAGAGAGACAGAGCCATAGGCAGAGGGAGAAGCAGGCTCCCTGCGGGGAGCCCGATGTGGGACTCAATCCCAGGATCCTGGGCCAAAGGCAGACGCTCAACCCCTGAGCCACCCAGGTGCCCCCTGAAGTTGGTTTTAAGCTTTCAGAGGGAAAGCAGAAAGGGCTGGCCCCTTGGGGAGCGCAGACCCCTGGCTTCTCAGTGGCGTTGGCGGCCCCTGGGTGTGCTGCAGGGCAATCAGCAGAGGCACATCTCACCCCCCACCGTGGGGACAGGAAATGCAAGCTGCTGGTGCTGCACTCCCGAGTCCTGAATCCCGTTAGGTGGGCCTGGTGGCTGATGCCCAGCTGGACCCTGAGCACTGTCAGAGGTCAGTCCCCAGGCAAGAAGCGACCAAAACCATAGGAGTCATGTCGTTTCTACCTGTGCACCCTACTGGGGAGGAAGGGGTGTCCACCCAGAGCTGTAGGAACAGCCAACTCACATCCAACGCCACTTGCTGCTAGCATGGGCAGATGTTGCACACCTGCCATCAAGAGCAGAGCCAACAGTGGGGGCAGGGGGCGGCCGGCTTGGTCCCCGGGGAGGTCCCTCTCCATCTGACCAGGTGGCAAGGCAGCACATGATAATGGGTTTAAGTTCTGGTCTCCTGCTGTAGGTTTGTTTGGCCCAGGAACAGTCCAGCCCCAGGTAGAAGGCTGGTTAATGCCCTGGGTTGTGCCAGTCTTTGCCCTAGGCCACTGATGCTGCTGCAGCTCTGGGGGCAGCTTTCCTCCTAAGCACCCTGCCCATGTCCTGGAGCGGAAGGGCTGCCTGTGGCCACGGTGGTTACCTTGGGGCCGCAGCCGGTGTGTGTCCCATGCCTCTCTGGCTGCAGAGGGGCAGGTGCCAGATGAGCTCCTGCCAGTCGCTGCTCAGGTCCCAGCGGCCGTCTGCAAGCCCCAGAGGGGATGTGATGGTGGAGAACGTGGCCGCTGTCACAGTCTGCACACCTGCTGCCCACACAGGGCCGGTACCCCGTGCTCCGAGAGGGCACAGCATGCTGTGATCACCTCCAGGTGTCAAACAGACCTGTGCATAGGGGCTGGAAGCCTCGTCCACACACTGGAGTAGACAACCACTTGGTCTCTGCATTCAGGGGCACAACACACACCACCTCCAAAAGCCCTCTGCCAGATGCTCTCAGGTAAAGCCCTCACGGACAGGCAGGCAGACACAGTGCGGATGTGCTGGAAGGTTCCAGTGGGGTGCCACGCCACGTGGAAGAGCCCTGTCACTGCTGTCCCACCCCACGGCCCACCTAGGATGGAAGGTAGTAAGTCTGGGCTGCCCCTAGGCACTAGGAGCAGGTGTCAGGGGCCCTGAATGCCAAGTCTGCCGAGTCACAAGGAGCATGCAGGGTGGCCGCCCTCCTTTCCCAGCAGCTTCTCGCAGTCTCAGTGTGCTGGAAGGTTGGCCCTCTGCCTACATGCCCAGGGCTGCTGGGTATGCCTCTGGAGCTCAACACCTGCATGCACCCCCTGGCTGGGCATGCCCTGGCCATCTGCCACCTGTGGCACCTCTGTCTCCAGACCACCGCCTCAGGCTACGCTGCCCCTGTGGCCCAGTTCCTTGTGGTTCATCTGCTGGCTCTCCTTACCTGGGGCTGCGTGAGCCCCTCACAGCTCCTCCCAGGACCCCCTAAAATAGTGTCCCTGCCCTCTCTCCTCCCTTGCCTGCATACGGGCCATGGCGGCAACCTCACTACATGCAGCTCAGAGTCTGTCCCCTCCTGCTCCCTGCTGTACCCAAAACCACGTCTGAATTCCTTACAAGCCCTTGCAAGGGTCTAGTCCAGCCTCTAGGCTGGGAGGCAGAGTGTGGCAGAGACCATCCATTGCTACCTGATAAGCCATTCCCAACACCAAAGGAAGGTAAAAGTTAGTAAGTGGGATTACATCACATTAAAAAGCTTCTGCACAGCAAAGGAAACAAACCGAAAAGGCAATCTACGGAATGGGCAAAAATATTTGCAAATCATACATCTGATGAGGGGCTAGTACCCAAAGTATATAAAGAACTCTTACAACTCCAGAGGATCAGAATAGACATGTCTCCAAAGAAGACATCCAGATGGCCAACAGACACATGAAAAGATGTTCATCATCACCGATCATCAGGGAGATGAGAATCAAAACCACAGTGAGATCCTACCTTGTACCTGTCAGAATGGCTAAAATAAGCAAAGTGGAGACGACAGGTGTTGGCGAGGATGCAGAGAAAGGGGAGCCCTCCTGCACTGTTGGTGGGAATGCAAACTAGTGCCGTCACTGTGGAAAACAGTGTGGAGGTTCCTCAAAAAAATTTAAAAAAATAGGGACTCCTGGGTGGCTCAGTGGTTGAGCGCCTGCTTTTGGCCCAGGGTGTGATGCTGGGGTCCTGGGATCGAGTCCATTGGGCTCCCTGCATGGAGCCTGCTTCTCCCTCTGCCTGTGTCTCTGCCTCTCTCTCTGTGTGTCTCTCATGAATAAATAAATAAAATCTTTAAAAAATTTAACCTGTGTCCTCCTGACATTCCCTTGGCTGCCAGGGACATGACAGACACTTTGGAAATGGGACTTTTTCTCCCAGCTAAGCCAGGTCAAAGTGCTGACCCTTGGCTTCATTCCCCACGAAGAGGAAGGGGGATTGTGTGAGCATTTGTGCCCTTTCCCGTCAGACCAGAAAGAGGTCATTGCCAAGAGGAAGAGCTGGGAGTCAGATATCTGTTTTGTGTCCCATGTGTCACCCCCCCCCCCGACCCATTAACTTTACCACCTAGGCCAGCTTGTCATTCTCCTCAGAGGGGACCCTGTCCTGGGAGTGGGGAACAGGACGACGGTGAGGGTCAGCGTGAGACACCGGAGGCCAGGTGAGCGGCAGAGACTGTGTGGAGAGAGCCGACTCCGCTCTGTCGTATTCTTGGCCATGGCCGGGCTCCGGTCATCTCCATTCTTTCAGCAAACAAGCATCCTTCCCAGTCGCCGTCCCCACTGTTCCCACCAGGTGCCCTTTGCCCTGCTCATTGGCCACAGCACCTGGGGTTTGCATGTGCGTCCGGGGAGTGGGCCGCCCGACACACTCGGCCTTCCAGGAGGGCAGGTGAGGCGCAGGGAGAGGACGGCCAGCGTCCCTGGGCAGGTGCTGCGGGTGGGCCCTGCGGGTGGCAGGTGCGAGGGCCCCGCCCCCTACTGGCAGCCCTGGCGGCGCTCGGGCGCCCCCTGGTGGCCACCAGCCCTTCTCGCCTTTTTCCCCCCGACGTGGCTTGCACTTGGCAGGTGCTACCTCCGTCCCCCGACAGTTAAGGAAACTGAGGCTAAGGTGTGTATGGTGGAAAGGACTGAGATGGGACGTGCAGCCCGGCAGTTTCCACGGTCGGCACCGAGTCCAGAAGGGCTGATGGGACCCCAAGGTGCGTCCACGGGACGGTGTGTGCAGAGCCGTGCTGGACCCAGCTGACCCTCCCACCCCCAAGGGCGGTGCTGGGCCCTGGGTACCCCACTCTGTGGAAGCCACCAGCAAACCACGGCACGACCAGAGTGAGTGGCCAGAATAGGGGAGGACCTGGGGGCAGAAGGGCTGTGAGGGGAGGGTCCAGGCGCCTGGCTTCTGAGGCCGTGCAGTGTCCTTGTCTTGGGGACAGACATACCACGGGACCGAATCCCACCTGGGCATGTGACCAGGGAGCCGCAGGCCTGTGGGGGAGGACGAGGTGAGTGGGCAGGTGCGTCCCAGTGCCTGGTGACTTGGGGCAGTGCCCTGATCCCCAGCAAGGGAGGAGGGAGGGAGTGCCCAGCAGGCAGGGGTGACGCCTGGGACAACCAGCTGGTTTGGTTTGCTGGTTATGCCCCTGGGTCTCCTCGGGGGGATTGTGTTTTGATTTCAGTGGAAGCATCTCCGTTGTGGACACTGAGGCCAGCAAGGGGTGGGGGCCCCATTCCTGCTCCTGGTGCCCTGCCAGCTTGGGCCTGGGGGGGGGTCACCATCCCCTTGTGCAGTGTCAGGGAAACCGAGGCTCAGGGCTTTGGAGGGGAGCGGGAGTGAGGGAAGCTGCCCCAGGGGAAGGAAAGGGGAGTGGGGGCCCATCAGAGGGCACACGTGGCCAGGCTCTCAGGCCTTGCCTCCTTCAGTCACTGGATGGAGGGGCAAGATGACCCTGACCATGGCTCCGAAGTTGGGGCCAAGCTATGACCCTCCCTGTGCTGGGCACACCCTTCTAGGTTGGTCCCAGCGGCCTGTCTAGACCCCAGCTAGGAGTGGAGTGGGGCTTGAGCTCCACAGCCCTGAGCCCTCCCAAGAGGCCACCCCTGCCCTGGGGAGGGGACTGGGTGCTGCAGAGCCCTCCTGGGTGGCCCTCCCAGTCTCCCACCTTTCTGGGCCATGGTGAGCAATGGGCTGAAGGCTCAAGTGGTCCCGTCCCTCTCGACTGGTGTCCCTGGGGCCCGAGCACAGCGTGTGCTCCGTGAGACTGGCTGTCCTCCACCCGTGTCTTCATGGGCTTCCCTGCCTCTGTGTCTGCGTCTAGACCCCCTCCTGGGAGGACGCTGGTCATATGGGATTCGGGCCACCCCCAGGACCTCCCTGCCCCTGGACCACCTCCCGGCCACAAAGTCCATTTCAGCCCCTGTGCCTTCTCCAGGGAATGGGCCAGGCCTGATTAAGGGGAGGAGATTGGCCTTCCCGGGACCGCCTCCACCTGGGAGCCCACCCAGAGTTGCCTCATTAGAACAGGGGACACTCGTCACCTAGGAAATGGGGAGGGTTCTGGGGGCGCTGCCTGTGTCAGGAGCCAGGGGCAGAGACCAACGGATGTTTGCTGTGACCTCACAGCCCCCATCTCCAAAGGAGGCCACATCTCAGGGTGCTGGGGCTCAGATATCACATACGGATTTCAGAGTGAGACACAAACCGACCCCCCAGCCATCCCAGCTCCAAGATACTTATCTAGCAGAAATATTTCCCGAACAAAGTACAGGACGTAGCCGGATGGCACTGAGGCCTGTTCACCCATCAGGAAAGCCCACTGGGGAATGTTCTGGCAGAGACCCGAATGAAACCGAGGTGAGCAGCGCAGACCTGGGGGGAGGTGTAGGCAGGGGCGCAGCAGGTCCAAGGGCCCTGGGGGAGGAAGCGCCCAAGGGCCAGTGCGCTGTGGCCTGGATGTTGCTGTGAGCCCCTTACAGGCACCTTCTGGGCCCTGCCTGTGATTTACTAGGTGGTGAGGTGGACACAGGTTTGTCGTCCTGGAGAAGCCCTCGGGGAGTCGCCGTACTCCCTCCTCCTTCTGGAATTATCTACACGCAGTGCATACAGGGGGTTCAACTCCCAGCCTTAGAGGTAGAGCTGGGAAGCCCCTGGGGTCGCCAGGTGCAAACCCCTCCTGCCACTGCCCGATAACCCCTCCAGGCCTCTCTCAGGGCCTCATCTGAGGAGCACACAGTCCTTCCCGGCTACACGGAGGTGCCTGGTTTTCCGTTCCTTGTGTTTCTGGAAGGAGCCCAAGGAGCAGGTGCGCCCACGCCCGTGGCCATTCCTTCTCAGAGAGGGGCCTCCCACCCGGACCTCTGGCTCTAACCCCCTTCCAGTGCTCCCTCTGCTCTCCCTGCAAGCGTGGAGCTCCCATCCATCCTGAGCTGAAGCTCAAGTCCCTTTCTTCTGGTTTGGAAGAGCAAGCAAGAGAGAGAAGGAACGATTAGCCCGGTCCTGTCCTCGGGGCCAGGAAGCTCCCCTGCTCTTCTGCAGGTCGGATGGTTGGTCCAGACCTTGATCCCGAGGAGCCCCTTGTCACCTCCCAGCGGCCTTGGAGAGCCCCCAGCCCTCTCTGTGCGGCACCTTGATCCCCAGGCCTCCCAGGACAGGACGCAGGGGGCCCAGCCGGCCCTCGGGGCAGGGGAAGGTCTCTGGGCAGCTCCGCTGCACACCGGCCTCCACCCTGACACAGAAGTCAGGCAGGAAACGGGTGGCCAGCCGCAGAGAGGGCGGCTCCCTGCAGGCTCAGCGGTTGGTTTACGGTCCTGCACTAGGGACACAGTGACTTTGCTCTGCGCTCCTCTTCTGGTGGCTTTGAGTGGCAGGACTTGGAGAGATGGGACATCAGATTTGATCAGAAGGCCCTGTGTGAAGTTGGTTCTTATCTGACTTTGGTGCCCTGGCTCCAGCCGGGCCTGCAGCCCCCTCCACCCACCGTGCCAAGGTCCAGGGGAGAGCGACACGGCCCCTGCATCACTCCCAGCACCTGCTGTGGCCCCAGGCAGAGGCCCCAGGCCTTTCACTTATGTGTGGCTGAGAAGAGGAAATGGGTGGCCATGTAAACAGTTATACGCACAGGTGTGTGACAGTAGCCCATCTGCCTCTTCCTGCCTGTCCTCCCCGGTGACTTGTCAGGTGTTTGGGAGGGGACACATTCGGGGTGGCCGCCCAGTTCCTGATGGAGGCACACAGCAGAGCGGTGGAGAGATTCCTGACTCTGTGTCCTGGCTGTGTGGTCTTCGGTGAGTTACTCGACCTCTCTGTGCCTTGGTCCCACATCTGTAGACTGGGCGTAATGACGATAATGCCTACCTCACCAGGTTGCCGTGACGATTAAACAGCCCACGTAGAATGGTCAGCTCTGTGCTTGGCACGTGGCAAGTGCCCACGGGGCCCTGCTACCAGCAGTGCTCTGATGAGGCCCCAGGCCCAGGGGAAATGCTGCAGAGAGAGCAAAGGGGGCTCTGCCGGGCTCTTGCTGGTGTCCCCATGCCCGGACACCATGCCACATTTAGATCTTTTCTGCTCACTCATCCTCCTCCCGACGAATTGCCTTTTGGGGTAAAAGTGAGGGTCTCCATCACTCGCGTGGCCACCTAACAACACTGTGATACTGAAATGTGAAAGCAGCAAACTTCGTTTCCTAAACTAAATTAATCTGACTCAAGCCTGCACCTCCCTGAGGGGGATCATCCACGTTCAGTTTCTGGGGACCCCTTCTGGTTCATGGGGACACTGAGGCTTTCGGGGGGCAGGCCTGGGCTATATAGTCCTGTGCAGCCATTGCCACTCCTCTGCTCCCTGAGCAACCCCCCCACCCCAGGGTCTCCCTGGCCTGCCACAGGTCAGCACAGTGGTCCCCTGCTCTGCTCTGGCCCCAGGAAGCCCTGTGGGCTCACCCACAGAGGGGACATTGCCGCATCCCCTGGGCGGCCTGGCCTTCCCTCTGGAGGAGCCTAGGTGCCCCCATCACTGGGGCCCAGGAACCCCAGAACCCAGGGGTTCTTCTTGGGCTGGGCACCCCAAAGCACAGAGAAGCTGCTCCCGTCTCCCTCCCGTCCCTCCTTCTCCCTCTGAGAGCCTGGCCAAGGGACACAAAGCCTGTGTGTCCTTCCCGGTGGGAGGAGGGGACGTTCCTCTCATTGTGTTCCTTCTGTGCAAACAGTTCATTTTACAGCCATCCTGCTGTTCGCTTGCAGCTGAACATGTCTCAGGGAGGTGCCGGGGTTCAGGGGGTGAGTCCCGAGTCCTGGGTAGCCAGACCACAGCCCGGGGGACATGTGGGCACTAGTCTGGGAGGCACCCCCACGCCCCCTGGGCTCACCCAGAGAGATGAGGCTTCCTATTTCCTGCCCCAAGCCTGGGAGCCTGGGCTGACCCCGCGTGGTCCTGTCACTGTTTCAGATCTTACTTCCTGTCCCTGCCAGGCCCCCATGTCGTCTGAACCGCCAGGCTAGGGTGTCCCTCCCAGGCACCTAGGGCCTGCTCTCAGGGACACCCAGATCCCCCTGGGGATCAGTACTGCCGCTTCTCTTTGCAGCATTTACAGAGGCCACATTCACAGGCCCAGGCCTCTTGCCAGCTCCATCCAGGCCGCGTGGCTCCCTTTCCTGGGAGCTGCCACCCAGTGGACTCTGCTGGTGGCGCTGGTCTCTGGGGCCTGCAGCCAGGCAGCCCCCCACTCTGCAGCCACGCCCCTCCCCCCATCTCTGTGGCTCCCCCACCTCGCAGCCACACCCCTCTGGCCCCCACTGCCTGCTGCTTCCTCCTTCAGGATGCGGGGTGGGATTGCAGGCGGGGGCCCGGGTCTGGACAGATGCCCAGACCAGCCTCCACAGGCTTGTCAACAAGAGGAACAAAGAAATTGCTCAGAATTTTCAGACCTGAGCAGATCCCAAGACGACGTCTTTTATTTTTCAGCCAAGAAGAAATTCCAGTGGTCAAGCTTTATTTTCAACTCAGTGGACGCAGACATTTTAATTTAAGGGGAAGATATGGGGTCCTTGTGTCTCTACCTCCTCGGCCCTTCTCCACGAGAGGTTATGACGCAGTGACACCTTCCTCCTAAGTAGAATGACCTCAGACTCCTTCCCAACCCAGGGCCTTAGGCAGCCACTGCTGGTGGGGGATCCTTCTGCCATTCCTGTAAAGCCAAGCCCCCCTCGGTCCTGACCACCCCCGCTCAGGTTGGCACCTGCCCCCACCGGGGGCAGCCACAGGTGGTCGCCTGTCCCCCAGCCTGTGCCCTGCCTCCAGCCCCACTCAGTCCCAGTGGCCCGCAGGGCGCAGGCAAGGCCTGGTCCACTCATTCTTGCTCAGGGGTGGAAGACTGCCTACAGCAGGGGGCGGCAAACCTTCTCTGCAGAAGGTCGGGGCACAGACTTGAGGTGCACTTGCCCGCTGCAATGGTAGGCGGGTCGGTGTTCCAATAAAAGTTTATGGACACAACCTGTGCCAGGTGGGGGTGGGGAGTGGTTTATGCCCTCCCCCATGCCAGCCAGGATCCCAGGGCCTCCGTGTGGGACGGTCCCTCCGTCCCTCCCATGCTCCCTGCCCCCAGAGCCCAACTGCATCTGCCCCATCCGCCTGTCCTGTCTGCACCCTGCGCCCCTGGACCTGGCCTGCTGGGTTCCCCAGTCTCCTCTGCCCAGATGGCCCACCTTGTGCTCCCTGGACTGGAGGGAGGGGAGGTGCAGGGGTGGGCAGGGGGACCCCTCCTCAGGGTTCGGGGCTGCAGGGGAGAGGGATGCTGGCCAATACCCCTGGACACGGCTCCCCCAGACCCCAGCACACCGCGTGGAGGGGGCAGTGGGGCTGATAGAGGCATAGGAGGGTTTTCCTCAGGGAGTTTATTTTTAGCGGATTGTTTCGTGTGTCTTTGGCCAATTGGGTTTTTATGTGCTTGAATGCAGCCCCTCTGGCCCCTCTGAGATTCCCCTGCCCGCCTATCCCATACCTGGCCCCCAGCACCCCCAAGCACCCCCACACCTGCCCCCCAGCCCCCCTACCTGCTCTCCAGCCCCCCAACCTCACACCTGCCCTCTGGACCCTCCCCACCCACCCCTCTGCTCCCCCACTTGCCCTCTGCCTCCCCACCCCACACCTGCCCTCCAGTCCCCCCACTCCCCACCCGCCCCCCAGTCCCCAGCAGAAGTCCAGAAGTCTGGAGACCGGGAAGGGGGCAGGAAGGAACCCTGGATGTAGGGTGGAACCCAGAAACCCCTCTGAGCCTCAGTTTCACAGCATAAAACGTGTGCCCTTCTTGCAGAATCACAGGAAGAAGAAATAAAGGAGGAGGTGCCCTACGGGGCCACCGCACAGGTGAGCACTCAGTAAGCAGGAGCCGCCTGCACATCCAGTGACTCCATCCTTGGGATCCACCCCACCCGGATCCTGCTCCCAGTCCTGCACCTTCACTGCCACAGCCTGGACATGGACCTTTGTCATTTCCACCCCGAACGACCTCAATACCTCCCTACCTTTACCCTCCTGCTCTCCCTGCTCCAGTCTGGCTGGAGACCGCCTTAAAAACACAACAGTGGGGAGGCCCCTGGGTGGCTTAGGCAATTAAACATCCAAGCTCGGGTGTATGGGGGGCCCGCGGGCCTGGCGGCTGCCTCTCACCTCCTCAGACCTCGGAGCAGCTGACCTTGCCTTCCTGCACCGCCGCGCCCTGACGTACCTGGAGTACCGGAGAATTGTTGGTGAGGACGATGGAGGGAAACTTTTTACTCCTGAGGAATATGAAGAATACCAAAAACAAAAAAAAAAAAAAAGAATAAAACCAAAACCCACCTATTACTGATGCGTTTGCAGAACAGGTTATTTGTGAGCTGGCCACCACCATCTGGAATGGATTGTAAGCTTGTGGGGCCAGAGACACTGTGTTTTTGTACATATAGGTATACACAACAGAAAACTGACTTTGAAACGATTCCACAGCCGGCTGCCCCTGCAGGACTTACCTCTTCGTCCCTCTGAAGGGATGCGGCCCATTCGCTGCAGGTGCAAGCACTTTGTGGCTCAGCACAGCACTGCGCCAGGCTTTATATGCAATGTCTGTTCCAAGTGTTCAGGATTCCATAGTTGCTTCGCTGGTGCTTGCGGTCAGCCTGCATATGCTCATGACACAGTAGTGGAACCTAAGCACGAAAGACTGGCTCAGGGCAAAGCAGTGGGACAGGATATTCCTTGTGCAGCGATGGGAGGCTGAACTGGCTTCAGCCCACTGGCAGAAGGCTACATGCGATGAGACGACAGTGGGCTTGGTGCACCTTCAATTGGACTTTTAGACTCTCCGGTTACAGCCATGGACCACCCATTTCTAACAGCATTTCAAGCATCATCTCGTTCTTCTCCAGGAACACTGACAGATGTAGGTACGAGTAGCCAAGTTTCCTCCATTAAAGAGACCTGCGGAGGATGACACGGCTTTCTTTGAAAGACAATACCAAGAAAGGATAAAGATGGAAAAGGTTGCTAAGCAGAAAGGAAAGGCACCATTGCCATCAAGTACAAAACCTTCATGAAGACTACTGGGAAAATTAAAACCATCATCCAAATAGGCCTTGTTTGTGTTTATTTAAATATAATAATAGACTTTATTTTCTCTCAAATTATTAAGTTCTCTTACTATGTAAAAATGTCATTTTGATTGCTTCCTTTATTTAAACAGTGAAAATACTTTACATTACTTTTGCCAACATTCATGATTTAATATTTTGTATATGCTTTTTATCTCTCCGAACAAATGAGGTTATTTTCATATTGGTCAAAGCCTGAAAATACAGTAACTGTTTTTAGTCTGTCACAATTTAACTTTTTGAGGCTATTTAAAAAATTAAACATGTTATTGAGGGTTTTGAACAAATATATAAGGAGGGAGCACTGTTTAAAAATAGTAATGTAATGTACCATTTACATTTACATTGTAAAACATGGTACATTGTGGATGATACTTAAAACATCAGGCTGAGTGAAAGAAGCCAGTCGCAAAAGACCACACAGTGTATGATTCCATTAATGTAAAATGTCCAGGGCAGCCCGGGTGGCCCAGCGGTTTAGCGCCACTGTCAGTCCAGGGCGTGATCCTAGAGACCCAGGATCGAGTCCCATATCAAGCTGCCTGCATGGAGCCTGCTTCTCCCTCTGCCTGTGTCTCTGCCTCTCTCTCTCATTTTGTGTCTCTCATGAATAAATAAATAAAATATTTTAAAAAAATAAATAAAATGTCTGGAACAGGTGAATCCATATATACAGAAAGTAGATTTGTGATTGCCTAGGGCTGGGGGTAGATACAGAAATGGAGAGTGACTGTCAGGGTCATGGGGCTTCTTTTTGGGGGGATAGCAAAGTTCTGAAGTTGGTTGTGGTGATGGTTGCACACTGTGAATATACTACACATTACAAACCACTGATTATACATTTTAAATGAATGAAGTACACATATGTGAATTATATATCTCAATAAAGCTGGTTTTTTTTTTAAAGCTTTACCTATATTTTAGAGAAAAAGAGTAGGCAGGAGGGAGGGGCAGAGGGAGAGGAGAGTCTCAGGCATACTCCACATTGAGAGTGGATTTTTTAAAAATTTTTAAATACAATTTTTATTTAAAAACATAAATCAAGATTACAAAGTTGGACAAATAAAAATAGATATTTTAACTTACTCAGAGGAGACATTGCAGATGAGTGGTCACTAAAAGCTACCAAGGGCTGAGTGCCCTGGAAATTCAGGGACTTTCCTTCTTCCCCTGCCAAGCTTCTACACATGGAACAGCCCGTTGCTTTGATTCAGTGGTACTTGTATTTCCATTTGTGCGGGCACCATCACTGGGGTCCCTTCCTTGGGAAGGCATCCCAGAGGGGCCAGTCCAGTCTCGGGGCCTCCCCTAGGGTGCTGTTGTGCTAGGAGTCCACCCCAGTCTCTGAATCCTGCCTGAGGCACTGTGGACAACCAGGCGAGGGCTCTGGGAGATGGCTGGGCACCAAGGTCCAGGCCCCCTGCTCCTAGGGGGCTGTTTGGTTTTTGCTTTGTTCTCTATTTTGCATGAGACCCCTAAATCAGCAACTCAGGCAGAGAGGGAGGTGGTGTAGGTATGGAAGGAGTAGTGAGCGCCTCTGCCCTTTTGGGAAGTGTTTTCTTTGGTCACAGCCTTACAATTGAAAACATTCTCAGAAGGAATGTCTTTATTTTTAATTTTTTAAAAGATTTTATTTATTTATTCATGAGACACAGAGAGAGGCAGAGACATAGGCAGAAGGAGAAGCAGGCTCCCTGCAGGAAGCCTGATGCAGGACTTGATCCCAGGACCCCAGGATTACAACCTGAGCTGAAGGCAGACATTCCACCACAGAGCCACCCAGGCGTCCCAGGAGAAATCTCTTTCACCTGGATTCATGTGGGTGGCACAAGGCAGGACTGGGGCCCCAGAAGCATTCAACTGCTAGAGAAGGAGGTGGTCAGAAGCCCCTAGCAAATTGCACCAGGGAAATCTCCAAAGGGCTCGCAGGGACTGACCTCCTGGACCTGATGGGTCCCGTTGGAAGGTCCCCACTCTGTGGCCCACTGCCACCCCTGTCTGTCTCTCCTGAGGCTGTGGCCAGGCTGTAGCCCAGCACCTGCACACACAGGTGCTCCACAGATGTTGGCCTGAGTGAGCGGACCTTGGTTTGCTATTGATCCACAAGACCTGAGGTCCCCTTCCCTGGTGTCCCGAGGGCTGCACTCCTCCCTGGAGGCTCACTGCACCAAGACTGGGCCAGTGTTTGCCAGGCCATCCCCTGCAGGGCGCTGACGGTAGTATTGCCTTGCAGGCAACAACATTTTGGATATTAAAAGTGTCTTTGCAATGAACCCTTTAATGTACAGGATGAGTACCAGCCCCGGGAAGGGGTCTTTTCCCAAACGTTCCAGAGACAGCAAGGACCCTGATGCAGAAGCACCTGCTCCTCGCTGGGCTGGGCTCCCCAACTCCCCAGCTCCCCAACCACCCAGCACTCTGCAGAGCTCCCCCAGGAGGTCCCTTCAGCCAGGCTCCAAAGGTTGGGGGATGGGGGTCTCTGCAGACGTACCTCCCTCCCCATATATAAACAATCCCTTCACCCCATGCAAAACAGCATCGTTCTCCTGCATCTTTATTTTTTTATTTTTATTTTTAAAAATATTTTATTTATTTATTCATGAGAGACACACACACAGAGAGGCAGAGACACAGGCAGAGGGAGAAGCAGGCTCCATGTAGGGACCCCAACGTGGAACTCAATCTCAGGACTCCAGGATCAGGCCCTGGGCTGAAGGCGGCACTAAACCACTGAGCCACCCGGGCTGCCCATCCTCCTGCATCTTTAGCCCCGTGTTTATGCACAGCAGCCCCAGAGGCACAGCCCAAAAGCAGGTGTCTCTGTTCTCAGAAGTCAGTAGGGTCGGGCCTATCAGGCCGGGGGACAGCTTCCAGGGCACACCCAGCAGCTGGGTAGAGGTGACCCCCCTCAGCTAAGCTCTCCAAGTGGTCTCTGGAGGCCATCTGCCCCAGACCCTGAGAGCCCCCCTCCTGGGACTCCCCTGGCTACCTCCCTGCCCCAGGAACTGGGTATTTATTTTAAATCCTAGATGCTAATTAAGATCAAAGTGCTTCACCCCTGGGTGCACACGCTGGAGGGTGTCTTGCAGCTGCCTATGCCCACGCTCCAGGAGCACCGGGGATGCAGCAGGGGCATCCACTGTGGGGGGGCACTTGGAAATCTGGTTATGGTGTCTCATCTTTCAAAACAACGAGAAACTCAGGAGGCTATGTTGGCAGACTATGAGCAGGCGTTTCCTACTCCCAGTCGTGTTTGGCCAGTCTTAGTTACCTGCTGGCCGGGTGGCAGGTAGCAGAGGGCTGTGGGGAGGCTGGCTTCCTCTCCCCAGTGGTCACCGAAGCCATGGGAGCCAGTGAGGCTCACCCAGCCCATGCCTCAGGGCACCTTTGGTGTGGTTGTCAGAGGGTTTGTCCTCTTGTGGCTCCACCAGGATGCTCCATGTCACTAAGCATCAGGACTTCTGTGCGTAACCGGCACATACCCACTGAAACTCTGGTCTCTTCCTGTGGTTTTCCAGGAAGGACATTTCTCTGGCGCACCTGCAGGCAGTCCTTTCTGGCAGTGTGGGTGTGTTTGCTGATCGGGGTGGCGGTTCCTGACCATCTGTCTGATGCCCAACAGGATTTCAAGACCCAGCAGATTCACAGCCTTGAAAGTCAGGTTGACCCTCCTGCTGGGATGCCCTGTGTCCCCACCCAAGGGCATCAAGCTGTCCCCACATCCTGTCACCCACTGACTTGAGATGCTTCTCACTCACCTCAAACTCAGGGAGGGGCTGTTTTTTTTTTTTTAGGGAGAATCAAACTCATGTTTTTTGTTTTAGAAGATGCCATTCTTGTGAACTCTGTTCTAGTTGGCCCATTCTGATGACATGATTGCATCTGGGGGCCCATTCCAAGGGTTCCAGTTTTGCCCACTACCAGGACTGGGTGCTTCCCCTGCAGGATGGAGACTGGCTGCTCCCTCAGCCTCAGCAGCCCAGGCCCCACAGCCCCATGTTGGGACCTTGGCTCCCTCTGAGATAAGCTTCCTGGTTTCCATGTTGCAACATGAACCAAACCGCAGAGGTTATGACTTGTCTGTTTCTTCTTTCATGAACCACCAGGCAGAGCCGGGGCCTGCCCACTTCCTGCTCACGTGGAGTGCCTGCAATAACCTTGCACCCCAGGAAGTGAAGTCAGAGCGAGATCTCCCCACCCCCGCAGCTTCAGATTGCCTGCCTGGTGCCTGGCCCACCGTTTGCACTGACAGCCTCCTCCTGTAGTCGGTGGGGCCATCACAGGCACAGGGTTGGGGATCTCAGCGATGGGGATCCATCCCAACCCTAGGGTTGGGGATTCCATGGGGATCCATGGAAGCATCCCTGAATCCTGTCCTGTCTCTTTGGGGCCCAGGCAGGGCTTGAGCTGCACCCAGCTGGCCTCCTGGTCCCTCGTACCGTGCCCCAAGTCCCTGCTGCATGGGGGTGGCTCCCCTGTCCCTGCTCTGTGTCCCCTCCAGTGTGTCTCTGTGAATGGACATCCCTGTCTCAGGGCTGCCCTGCACTCAGCCAGCTCGCGTGCTGAGTGCTCCTCCCTGTGCTGAGCCAGGATGTCCGTGCCCTCCCAGCCCCCAGGGTGGCACAGTCGCCTCTTCTGCTCTTCACGCTTGTTCTTAGCCTTTTCTGTCCCAGCGGGGGTCTGTGTTTTATCGACACAACAGATGTCGGCAGATAGCATGACAGGGACACAGAGCCCAGTACAGCGATGGCAGGGCGCCCGTCCTGGGTGTGGGGCGGAGGCCAGCGCACACGCAGGTTGCTGCACCCCGGGTGGCCCTCCCACACCCTGGCTGCTCCCCAGGGTACTGATGGGCCCGCCCCTCCCTCAGGGAGCCCCAGAACAAAGGAGGTGCCCCAGGCGGCTGGGTGAGCCTCCTGCCAGGGCAGCCTTCCCCCTCCTGCTCTGTTCTTCCTGTTTCAAAACTTGGAACGGAAAACAAAGGGGTCAGATGTTGTTTTATTCTCCTTGAGTTCAGCTTCAGGTGCCTGACAAAGGGCGGAAGAGCTCCCCGCCCCTTTGCTTTCGGTTTTGGGGGCTCACCACAGTTCTGGAAGGGCTCCTGCAGGCAGCCCAGATGTGCAGACGTCCACCTGCCCCGGAGCCTGCCCCCCAGGCCCGCCAGGCCCCCCGGACCGCAGGCTATGCAGCCCCTGCCTTATTCCTGCTGCTGGGTTAGAAACCGTGCTCTTTTTAAAAAATATTTTTAAAAAATATTTTATTTATTTATTTGAGAGAAAGAGAGAGCATGAGCAGGGAGGAGGAGGAGAAGCAGACTCCCGGCTGAGCAGAGCCCAACACGAGGCTCGAGGCTCGATCCCAGGACCCTGAGATCATGACCTGAGCCCAAGACAGACGCTTCACTGACAGAGCCCCCGAGGCGCCCCGAAACTACTCTCCCCTTGAAAGAAATATAAACAGAACTGCCCTACGCCCCAGTTGGCAGCAGCAGAGTCAGGAGAGGAGCTCAGGGATGTTGTTAAATATTAACAAAATGAATTCAGAGTTTCCAGCATTTGGCACACAGGCACCCGGAGTGATAAACATTTAGAAACGACTCCAATCTGACCACCAGGAGGTGAGACTCATCATGAAGCACTCCTGAGCCGATGGCCCGACAAAGCAAGTTCATTCAAAAGCTGCTGGGGTGTGATGCTGGGGAGACCCGAACCCTGGTCCCACCATGCCCGGCCCGCCCCTCTCTGCCTGACGCCAACGCTTTCTGCTTTCTTCCCGTAGCCTGAAGTCAATCCTCAGGGGACAGACCTGCCAGGGAAGTCTCAAAGGTCCTGCTGTGAGTGGCATACTTCTTGCAAAATGTATTTAAAGGCAGAGGATGTGGTGGAGGCCCTGGTGTGTGTGTCTTGGGCAAAGAGCAGCTCAAGCGATTGCAGGACTTTCTGCCAACCAGTGCCTGGCATTTTGCAACCACTCAGTGACTGTAAAATCACCAAGCACTACCAGTACTTTTAGGGGGGATATTTTTTGGATTCCGAGGTACTTCCAAACGATAGGAGAGACTTTTTTTCCATGTTAGTTACTCTAAAATGTTTTGAGGTGGCAAAGGACTCACCTACCTATCAAGTGGTCAGTCTAGTGTCACTGGGATGAGCGACAGGGTGATGACCTTCCAGCCAGAAGTGTGAATCCGGGGCCCCCAGGAACCACAGGTCTCCTGCCGGGGTGGGGGTGAGGGGCTGTGCTCTGCACAACAGTACACTGGCTGCACTTGCTTTTCTAGGCAGTCCAAGTGTCCGACAGCATGCGGGGCTTCGCTGGGAAGCTTTACTGAAACGATCCCTTCAAAGCAGGGTGCTTCATCCTCCCCCAACTAATTTATACCATATTTTGATAAGAATTGTAGGCATTCCTAGAATTTGTTGTAAAATTTTTTAAAATTTTGTTTTCAAATTTCTTCCATAAGAGTTCAACACATATTTGCCAAATGAATAAATCACTGAGTCAGAAGTAGTTAGTGATGACTTATTTTTAAATTGAAACCTCACAACAGCCCTGTGAATAATCCCTATGATTTTTCTTATTTTGCAGATAAGGAAAGAGCCTGAAAATAAAGTGTAAGTACCTTGCCTAAGGTCCCCAGTGTTGGGGGAGAGGCTGGGGTCCTGATGCAAGTCTCCCTGGGTCTGAAGTTTGCAGGCAGTATCCCTCCAGCTTTTTCTGGTGTGGACTCCTGGAATTGAAGGAGCCATTCTCTCTTGGCTACTATTTCCGTGTGTGTGTGTGTGTATAGATAGATAGATAGAGAGATAGATGATAGATATAGATAGATATTTATTCATTCATTTATTTTAGAGAGACACAGAGAGAGAGAGACAGACAGTGAGCAGGGGGAGAGCAGAGGGAGAGAATCCCATGGAGTCCAACTCGGGGCTCTATCCCAGGACCCCGAGGTCATGACTTGAGCTGAAACCAAGAGTCCGACGCTCAATGGACTGAGCCTCCCTGGCACCCCTCCCCACATATATTTCAAAGGAAGGTGTAGCATCGGACTCTGTATGCTTATGTGTCCAAACACTTGCTCTGCAAAACTGGGTGCAGTCCACAGAGTTTGACATGTCTCTCTTCTCCTTGAAAACCCAATAGGTTAACTGAGGCTCACTGGCATTTGCTGACACAGTCTCCCTCAGAGAAGTGCTCTCTTGTTCTGCAAAGGACAGTCCCATTAGCCTCGCAAGGCTTGTTCTCCTCCACCCTGACTGAATGACAGTGAGATGAGGTGACTGGGGCCAACAGTGTGCTTCTATGGTATTTACTTTTGTTAATATTTCATATTTTAGTGATTCTCAAAATGTATTTTCCTAAAGAAATTGGAAGAGTACTTCACACGCTTGCCAGCATTTTCTCACTCTTGGCCTTGGCCTCAAGAAGTTAGCAAGATTTTGAGGTATGCCACACTGGAAGCCACCTTGTGTTGTATTAAAAAAAATTTGCGTGGCATGAATATCATGTTTTAGAGCAGTCATTCTTCATCTGAATCTGATGGGCACATCCTAAGTCAAAATTTGCAGGTATGCTCTGTGTGTATGACATAATAAAAATATTTTTAAATCAGAAATATTTATTTTATTAGAACATTGGTAGGACCAAGTTTCACCCATTAGGATGGGTAATAACAATAAAAAAAAAAAAGCACAAACCAGAAAAGAGCAAGTGTTGATAAGGATGTGGGGAAATTGGAACCTTTGAGCACCATTGATGGGAATGGGAAATGGGAATGGGAAATATACAAGTAGCCACTTGTATATGTTGGTTTCCTTAAAAACTTTAGCATGAAATTACCATATGGTCCAGCAATTTCTCTTCTGGATGTATACTCCAAAGAACTAAAAGCAGCCATACTTCTACACTCATGTTTATAGCAGCATTATTCACAGTAGCCAAAAGATGGAAGCACCTCATCTAGTCTATGGCTAGATGAGCGGATGAACAAAATGTGCCATGTACATGCAATGGAATATCATTTAGTCTTAAAAAGGAAGCAAAAACAGTTGGTAGTACTTATAGATATCGAGAAGGCATTGATGAGCAAAGTATCTTCAAGGTAACAGGCAGGACTTCATGTTGCCCTTTGGATGTAATACGGAAAACTCATTATTAACAGGAACCCCCATTTGACCTTATGGTTGCGAATGTTGAGAAGGGAACCTTGTCCTGGCAAACTCATGGTCAGCTCTCTAGGATCTTCCCACAAGCATATACACTGTCCAGTAGGCATATGGGAAGCAAAACTATGGTTAAGGCAAAGTACGTTTCTTTAGAAGTTGAGCATAAATATTCCTGAGCTGCCTGCCCTGGGACTGGAAGGAGTCCCAGAGGGAGCCTGGGGCATCTTCCCTTCCGATCAGGACGGGTGTCTTGGCTTAACTTGCAGATCAACAGGAGTTGCCTCTAGGGCCAGGAGAATGAATACAGAGATCAGAAGAAGGAAAATAGAAAAAAACAAAACAAAACATGGCAATTAAAAAAAAAGGGAGCTCTATGTATTTGTAGAAATGACACTTTCCAGGGGTGCTGCTATGATGTTATTCTGTGGGTTATGCTGCAGGAAGGCTTTCCACCTCATACTTTCGTGCTTTCCAAATGAGATCGTTCTGGATAAAATCTTCCTTTATTACCTTACATGGGGGAAATGTTATTGTACTATTTTAGAAATCTAGGGATGAAGGTGCCTGGGCGGCTTAGTCGGGTATGTGTCTGCCTTGGGCTCAGGTCATGATCTCAGGGTCCTGGGCTCAAGCCCCATGTTGGGCTCCCTGCTCCGTGGGGAGTCTGCTTCTCTCTCTGCCTCTGCCTGCTGTTCCCCCTGCTTGTGCTCGCTCCCTCTGTGTCAAATAAATGAATAACATCTTTAACAAAATCTAGGCATATAAAAACCATGACTATATAGCCAAATAAGCTTAAAGTAGACCTAAAATGGCATTCTGTTTAACACCATGCCTTACACTGGAGAACTCCCAATTCAGACCACTGATTCCGCAGCGGGGTCCTAGCCTTCTGTATTAAACTAAACTAGCCTGGGGGGATCCCTCGAGAAGGGGAACTTCTGAGTACATGGATCCAGGGACACTGCCGTCCTCTGCTTCACTGCAAGAACTTAAAACAGTGGGACACGTATTGGTGAGAAAGAAAAGCAGGATCTGATGTGATAATCTCAATAACTCAGCTTGGCTTATTATGCTCCTACCCCTGCCCACTGCTCCTCTAAGCACTTCTTGGGTGTTGATTTATGTAACCCCCATGGTGGCGCTGGGCCAGGGTGGGGTGCGGGTGGGAGGTGGTGTGAACCCCGCCCTGGCACTCTCCTCCAAAGTCTGGATCTCATCTGCAAAACAGGGATCTGTCCCTATCCTAATGGCAATTGTGAGGATTAGCTGCACTTAGACACGTTAGTGGGCACAGCATACAATAACACTTTGTGTTATTTTATGACCTTATTTTAGAGTTTATAGCCTCATTTTATTTTATAGCATTTTATTTTTTTTAAGATTTTATTTATTTATTCACGAGAGACACAGAGAGGTAGAGACATAGGCAGAGGGAGAAGCAGGCTCCCTGCGGGGAGGCCGATGTGAGCCTTGATCCCAGGATCCCAGGATCACGACCTGAGTCAAAGGCAGACGCTCAACCACTGAAACACCCAGGTGCTCCTAAATGTTACTTTTTAAAATCCTACTGTATTTTTCGTGTGGGGTTTAGACGCTGCACACAGGTGCCTGGTTTGTGTTGGCACAGCTCTAAAATAAAGGGTGAGCCCCTGAGGGCACCTCCCACCCCAGTCTAGGAGGCAGACGGAGCACACGGACACTCACCTACATAATGTGCAGTCACCATTCTGTGCCAGCACCCACCAGTGCCAAGTCGTAGCCCCTCGGCAATGCTCATGTTTAGCACTTGCAAATGTCCTCAGAGCCTAGCACTTACTGTGCCCCTCCCTTTAGTAAAGTGGGGAGCCCCCACAGTTGGCATCAGCATAGTGGAGAAAGAGGCAAGGAGTGTCTGGGGCCTGATGTCTGAGACCCTGCTGTGTAGGCAGCCCTTTCACTCCTTGCTTCTTTATGGCTCTGATCGGCTCAGTGAAATTGGTGTCATCATCCCCATTTTTAGGAAGAGGGCACAGACTGGGAGGGGTCACCAAGCTGGCCCAAGGTCATGCCCAGCAAACCAGTGCTAGAGCAGAAGTTCTGGCCTACGACTGAGGATTCCAGAGCTGCCATGCTTCAATTCCCCAGCCAGCTGATCTGGTCCCTGGGGGTAGTTCCTGGGCTTCCAGAGGCCACATGAATCAGGGACCACCTGACCCCACTGTCTTATCAGTGGGAAGCTTCCCAGGCTGATCAAAAAAGCAGCTGGTGCATGGGCTTTTTGTCCACATTTTGGGGTCACAGAACATCGCTGGCCACACTGCCTGAGCACACCTGGCACATGAACTTGCCACTACTCTCTTTCCTCCAGGACTCTTTAACTGATTATTTTTTATTTTTAAAAGATTTATTTATGAGGTGGGGGAGGGCAGAGGGAGAGAACCTCAAGCAGACTTCCCGCTGATTATTGCAGAGCCCAGGGCGGGGCTCTAATGCCCTTGAGATCATGACCTGAGCCGAAGTCAAGTTTCGGTGGCCTAACCAACTAGCCACCTAGGTGCCCTCCTCCAGGGATCTTTTAATTCTGATGCCCGAAGTCTGGGCTCTGAAGAACTGCTTGTTTGTTTCCCTCCCCAGTGCTAGTCTTGGAAGACTCACTAGATCACTGTAATCTTTCTTTCCTACAGTATCCAGTGCAATTGGATCTATGTAAAACACGTCCCAGGGTGATGATACAAAATATTTGAGATGGATGTTATTATTTTAAACGGAATTTAAAATTTGCATGAATTTAAAATAAAAGTTGCATAATTATTTTATATCTTCACTTTATTTGAAGCAAGAGCATCCTAACTGATTGTACAACCCGAAACCTATTTGGAGCACAGTGGTCTGTTGAATTATTTTATTCAGAATACACACTTACATAAAAGACTGCAAGTGTAAGTGATTCTGTTTTCAGACAGAATGTAATTGCAACAGTTATGTGAAAGTTGTACACAGTTGGTTCGAATCTAACAGCTCTCAGTAGTGCACAGCTTGAGTATTTTGGCAGAAAAAAAATCACATATTCATACTTGAATTGCTTAAGATATTCCTTTGTTTCAGTTCTTCCACCGAAGCCAAGGATAGCAGGGCTCTTGGGTCTATCTTTTCAAAGCTTCCCCTTCTGATAGTGAAACAGTAAGAAAAAAGAAGCAGGTAAGTGCTACAAATATATGTAAGTGTAAGTGTTTCAAATAAAGATGAACAAAGTCGTTATCAAGATGGACCTAATTCCTTGATCCTGGTAACCACAAACTCCGATTCTGTGTAAGTAGAAACGATTCAGATCAAACATCAGTAGGAATGTGCTATCAGATGGCCCCTGGGATACTTCCGTGTCATGATGCTTTCCGCGCTCCAGTGTCTAACAGCTTCTCCCTTATAAAGCAGGACTGGGCGCCTGGGGGCTCGGTCGGGTATGTGACTGCCTTTGGATATCAGGTCATGATCTCAGGGTTCTGGGATCGAGTCCTTGGTGGGGCTCCCTGCTCAGCGGGCAGCCTACTTCTCCTTCCCCCTCTGCTTGTTCTCTCTCAAGTAAATGAATAAATAAAATCGCTAAAAACAGCCTCAACAAAACAGTACCGAAAGAGTCCAAAAGGGCTTCCTCACATCATGTGAAACTGTGCCTAGACCTGCTTCCCAAAATAACTGTTTCAGTCCTCACAGCCCAGATCCTTTGGGAAGCTAAAGCAGAGAATCTCCATGAGCGATCACACCGCACGGAGGTTCCTGGGTTTCCCACATGAGATTTCCTGGCCCCACGTGTGGTCTCTGGCTCTGTCAGTGGCCAGGCGGTGGGCTTTGCTTCCCCACTACCTCATTTTCCTTGCAGATTGTGGGAGGGCACTGTGCCACTCACTGCTACCTTAACAGCAGTGCCAAGACTCTGCTCTTTTTTTTTTTTTAAAGATTTATTTATTTATTCATGAGAGACAGAGAGAGAGACACACACACAGAAAGACAGAGGCAGAGACACAGGCAGAGGGAGAAGCAGGCTCCTCCCAGGGAGCTCGATGCGGAACTCAATCCTGGATCCCAGGATCACGACCTGAGCTGAAAGCAGGCACCCAATTGCTGAGCCATCCAGGCATCCCAAGACTCTGCTCTTTAAGTGACTCTGACTTTATATATTCTGAAAATCCACACTGGCTACATGTGATTGATGAACATCTCTCTGAGAACAAACCCTGGAAATTCTCTACTCCCAAATATACCCACTTCAAGTAGTCTTTGTAAGAAAAATGAGAGGAAAATACCAATTATTCCTTTATTGAGGAAGTAGCCTATGTATTAATCTGATTTTTCACAACACACCTCAGTCCACTAGCTAGAAATAAATAAGTATTGCTTTGTTTCTCTGATGTCAGAAGCAGTTGTTTTGAAAAATATTTTTGGTAATTTATAAGGTAAAATGTTAGCTCAGCTCATTCTAGTGATTTACAATCTTTTAATTTCATTTTGTTATGAGGCTTTTATAAACCTGACTTTGAAAATGCAACATGTGTGTTTAAGAGAATCTTTTGTCTCATAAACGGAAATGATCCAGGAAATGCGTATTTCAAGGGAAGGGCAGTGAAATCTTGGTTCTGGGCAGGGCAGATGAGAACAGAGTAGCACTGCTTGGCCATTAGGAATAAGGTCTATCTTGGGGCCCCCTGGACCTGGGATAGGTACCCACTTCTGGGTCATCTGCTGCAAAAAAATGAGGCAGGGTTGATATTATCTTAAACGTTAGACAACCTGGGTCCATGGCTTTGCCAAAAATCAGATTTTTTGACTTTGGAGTGCAATGTCCATTTTTGTAGCTCAGATCTCCAAGAAAACTCCACAACAATGAAGACAGTTTGATGTCAGGACTTGTTTTCAGGAAAGGCTCCGATAAAAGCTTTCACACTGGATGTGAATGTCTGAGAAAGCTCAATTAGCTTTTTTCTTTTTTTAAGTAGTAAACTGAGTGTTTTGTAGCTCATAACTGTTAGAAAATGAGAACTCTTGAGAGTGAAGCTGTGCCATCAACAGGAAAAGCCTGTTTATTGTTATAATTTAACTGACAGTTTTTTTTGTTTTTTTTTTTTTTAACTGACAGTTTTTGACATTCACTTAAATTTACCTAGTAAGTTAGGCTAACCTAGTATTTGGGTTAAGAAGTACTTGAAGACCACATTGCAAAACGAGGAACTTCAATGGGCTTCTTTAAACTCTCGACCTCAGAGTAAGGAAAGCAACCAACCGATGATGATAACTTGAGGAGCAAAAAGCTGCAGGATCCATACAGATTCCGAGTTACCGATCGCTTTGGAGGCCAATTAACACCAGCCTTGTGGGAGGCGGGTGGTAGCCGGGCGCACAAGGCAAGAGTTCTCTGTCGCTGGTCACATGCTAACGGCGTACTTTCTGGCACCTGCGGCCAGGACCCCAGACCCCGCGTCACCCCTGCCCCTCGCTCCGGTCACTGCGCCCCCCGCCGCCCACCCCAGACCCCGCGTCACCCCTGCCCCTCGCTCCGGTCACTGCGCCCCCCCGCCTCACCCCTGCCCTCGCTCCGGTCACTGCGCCCCCCGCCCCACCCCTGCCGTCGCTCCGGTCACTGCGCCCCCCGCCCCACCCCTGCCGTCGCTCCGGTCACTGCGCCCCCCGCCCCACCCCTGCCCTCGCTCCGGTCACTGCGCCCCCCGCCGCCCACCCCAGACCCCGCGTCACCCCTGCCCCTCGCTCCGGTCACTGCGCCTCCTGCCCCACCCCTGCCCTCGCTCCGGTCACTGCGCCCGCCGCCCGCTCGCGGCCCAGGCCGGGTCCCGCCGCCGGGACAAAGGAGCCGGAGCCCTGGGGGGGCCGTCGGGGCGGGCCGGGCGCAGCCCCCCACGCGGTCGGGAGAGCTCAGCCTGCGTGTTGGCGGGAAGCACCTGCCGCCCCCGACAGTCGGCCCGGACTCGGCACCGGGCGAATTGAAGGTCTGGGCAGGTGGTGATTATCTCTTTCTCCGGAGCGCGCGGGGCACGGCTGGGCGGGGCGGGGGCGCGGCGCCTGGGCCGCCCCGATACGGCGGGCGGCGGGCGGCGGGCGGATGGAGCCCACGGCCCGGCTCCGCGCCTGCCCCGCCCCCCCGCAGCCGCGCCACGCGCACGGCCAATGGGCGGCGCCGGGGACGATTCAAAAGGCCGGGGGGCCAATGGGAGCGCGGGGCGGGCTCTCCGGGGGCGGGGCGGGCGGGGCGCGCGGGGGCGCGCGGGGGCGGGCGGGGCGGGGCGGGGCGGGGCGGGCGGCGTCGTGCGCGCGGAGCGGCGGGCGGGTGCTGCTGGGCGACTGTCCCGGAGCCGTTCGCGTCCGGCCGGAGCCCGGCGCAGGTGAGCGTCCCCGCGCCCGCCGCCCAGCGCCGAGCGGCCTCCGGGAGCGGGGGCGGGGGCGGGGGCGGGGGCGGGGACGCGCGGCCTGGGCTTTCCCGGCGGGGGTCGGCCGGGCGGCGGCGGAAGTGGAGCGGAGGTGGAGATCGCCGGCGCCTCCCTCCATTTTGGGCGCGCGGCGGCGGAGTCGGCGGGAGGCGGCGGTGTGGGCCTGGAGCCTGCGTGCGGCCGCGGCGGGCCGGGCGGGGACGGGGGGGAGGGGCGGGGACGGGGACGGGGATGCTCGGGCGTCCGCGCTCGTCGTCCCCGGGCCCGGGGCTCTCACGCCCCGACAGCGGGTAGTGCGGCGGGCTGCGCGTGCTCGATCCTGTGTTTTCACCGTTTTGAGGATTTTTACCAAGCCGTCGTCGTGACACCGTCCCACGGTCTCGGGGCCCTTCTACGGCCCGACGGCGGAAGGACTGCCTGCCTGGCGGGGCGCGGGGACCCCGGCGGCTGCGCGCACCTGCCGCGCCCGCCCCGCGCCGCGCGCCCCCCCCGCGCCGCGCGCCCCCGAGGGCTGGTGGCGGGGACGGGCTCTGCTGCGGGGCAGGAAGAGGCCGCGGGTGGACAGAGCAGCGGCAGCTGCTCCAGCCGGTTCCCGAGAGCTGTCTGGGGAGGAGGGAGAAGAGTGAGCCTCCGGGCAGTGGGCCCCACCTGGGGGTGTTTGCGTTACCCAGGGGGTTGGGTCGGTCTCCCCGCGGCCTGGGCTGTGGTGTTGATAAATAGTAACATACTGGAGCCCAAATGGGTGAGGATTCCAGGGCTGAGAAGTTAGCAAGCTTGGGGCTTCACAGCCGCAAGCCTGAGGACGTGGGATTCAGTAAACACGTTTTTTCTTTCCACCCTTGGCTGAAACATCCCTTCTAAGAGAAGCTTGTCCTTGTGTCTGCCCCTCATTAGAAGGATGTGTGATGGCAGTGAAGCTCCAGTGTCCAGACCTGGCCCGTTGACTCCTGCAGGAGATCCTGTTAGAAGGTGGCCCTGCTGTCACAATGTGGGGAGGATCTTGGGCAAAGTGGAGGTGCACGTGATGCTGTGGTTTCATCTTTTGGGGTATTTGTTGATACCATAGTGGTCTCCTAAGGAAGGTGCCGGCTTGGGTTTTCTTTCTTGGCCACCATGTGAAGCATCACTGTGAAGTCCCAGTTCTTTGTTATCTTTTTAAAAAATTAAGCATAGTGACCTAACAGATATTCACCAGGTATCTTAATTTCTGTAACCCAAAGCATTTAATTATTTAATTAAGATTTTATTTATTTATTCATGAGAGACACAGAGAGAGGCAGAGACATAGGCAGAGAGAAGCAGGCTCCCTGCAGGGGGAGCCCGATGCAGGACTCTCCCAGGACTCCAGGATCACGCTGTGAGCCAAAGGCAGATGCTCAACCACAAGGCTACCCAGGCACCCTAACCTAAAATATTTACTTGAGTAATAGAAAGATGCCAATAAATCAGTGTTCAGAAAGGTGCAGTATCTGTTCCGAAGCCTTTTTAAAAGTTCTGAGGGACTGGATTTCAGATGTGTGGAGAGTTGTTTGAAACTTGAATGGCATCTTCGTGTAGTCAGACATAGTTGTCTTCTTTAAACCCTGGTTGACCAGCATCAGAGAATCAGTACCAGTAACAGTGGTTTGATTTTAGGGGGTCCAGGGAGGAGGAGGGGCAAGAGAGAAGAGGGCACATTTCCTTCCTCTTTCTTAGTACTTGAAGGTTCTCGGACCTGAATGTTGAAACAGACAAGGTTTGCTGTTGTCACCTTCCTTTTTGTGCCCCTTCTCTGTGTCCCCAGGCATCCACTGCCTCCACTGGCGAGGTGCCCCTCAGGTGCCTCCTCAGCTAGGTGTGAGTCAGCCCCAGTGCCTCTGGCTCCTCTCACCCTCGCCCACACCCCTTCATTAGCTTACGATGATGCTATCTCAGGTGGGTGCGGGCAGGGCCCCTTCTACACTGGTGGGTAATGGATGGACACCCTCTAATCACTGGCTGAGTGGCTGTGTTTGCTTTCATCTCCCAGCCTCCCTACTATCTCTAAACAAGTGCAGTTTGTGAAGTATTTTCTCAGGCAATTAACAGTGAAGAAATGTGCTTATGAAAGGTTTCCCCCTGGAGGGGTGGGGTAATGCAGCTTTGTCCTTTCTTAACTCCAGAGCTTCTGGGGCCGGGGGGGGGGGGGGGGGGGGCACACGGCAGGTGTTGTACAATCGGTGGCTCTGGACAGGAGAAGGGTGAGGAGGAATGCTTAGTGCCCAGACGGCCGATCAGGTTGTTGAGCTGGCGACAGGAAGGTCATTGGGGGAGCATTTCTCTGCAGGACTGTCTGCTGCTTAGATGAGGCCAGCCGCTGGTTCAGCTGCCGGTGCGGAGAGTTGGAGGCACTCTGTGTTGTCACGTGGAAGTGGGAATCTGTAACTCCGTGGATGGGGAAACCGTGCAGCCTGAGAGCTGGAAGCGCCCAGCAACCAGTTGATATTGGAGGAGGGTGGCCAGCAGGCCCCCTGTAAGTGGCAATTCCTGCGGATTGTGCGTGGTTTCTCAGTGTGGTGGAAAGGCGGCTCTGGGGGCCCTGGGCAAAAGAATGTTAAAATGAGGATGGGTGTCTGCTGCAGGCCTGAGAGCTGCACCAGGATGAAGGCCGGGTACCCGCAGACTTGTTTGGTAGAATTTGTATTTTAGCTGTAAGACTTAAAAACTTTATTTAAGCACCCCCAGTTTGCTCTTCATTATGAGTTTGGAATTATTTTTCTCCTTGTTGGTGGGTTGTAGTAATGTTAATTGTATATCCTTGATTTTCCCAGATGGTTGGTTTCTTATTAGAGTTTATTTGAAGTAAGCTCTACGCCCAATGTGAGGCTTGAACTCACAACCCAGAGATGAGGAGTTGCACGCTCTACCATCTGAGCCTGCCAAGCGCCCCCATATGCGAATTTATAAATGAAAAAATGGACCTAATTGTTGACTGTGTCTTGTTGAACAGCAAGATGTCTGGTCACTTGGGTGATAGATTTTGCAGAGTGCAAACCACCTGGTGCCTTTATGTCCTGCGGCATTTTCATATCACTGTCAGGTGACACGGCAACATCATCCTGTGTAAAGTGACCCCAGAAGGTATATGTCCTGGCAGAAAGAACAGCCTCTGTGCATCCCAACCCTTGCCATTTCCGGCTGCCAATTTTTATGTCCTTGAAAAAAAACAGTTAACAGCTTTACACTATATTCTCACCTTTGGACAAAGGGGTTGGACGTCCCCCTCTCCCCCTACCCCTGCCCAGAGGTGTTTCTGGTCCAAAAATGTTGGCCAGTTGGAAAGTTGTTTTAGGGTTTATTCTGTGAAAAAAGACACATGTAAGTGCGTATGCAGCAACTCCTTGTTTTTTCTTTTCAACCAGACTGAGTCCTGAAGATGCCGAGTAGGAAATTCGCCGATGGCGAGGTGGTGAGAGGTCGGTGGCCGGGGAGTTCGCTTTACTACGAAGTGGAAATTCTGAGCCATGACAGCCACTCGCAGCTCTACACCGTACAGTACAAAGATGGCACTGAGCTTGAGCTGAAGGAGAATGATATCAAGGTTGGTGCCCCTGTGGTCAGCCAGTCTGCTCAGAGGAAGGGGACATAACCAATGGGGGGCTTGTTGGCATAGAGCAGTCACCTCTGGCTCTGTTTGGAGGCGCTGGGATAAATGCCCTTGGTGAGGGAAGTTTGGTGGGTGGTGTTGGCGCACATGGGAGTGGGGCGGGACTGGGTCTCAGGGAGACACCTGTGTGGGCACTGAGGCCAGATGGGGAAGCCCTGGGTGATGGAGGTCACACTCTGGCCAAAAGCTTGGGATGGGGGTGAGGACCAGCCAAGGGTTCAATGGGAGCAGAACTGGAGGGGTATGGGCTTCATCCTGATCACGGAGGATTTAATCAGGAGAGTGACAATTAGATTTAGGTCTGGCCTGGAGCTTCTTGGTCTCTCAGTGGGGCTTGGGCTTTAAATGATCTGATCCATGGTGTAGAAGTGCTTATGTAAAATACCATAAAAATAACTTACTAGACACATGGAAAAGGATGTACAAAGTAAAAGCCCTAACTTTGTATCCTTTGATTCAGTAGGCATGAAATTACTTTGTCGAAATGCTCTAAACATTTCTAAAAGTCCAATCTCAATTTCATTTTTTGTGGTGGATCAGTAAGAAACAGTTCTTGAACCCACAGCCTGAACCACAGTTTGAGTACTCTAGCCGGGGTTGGCAAAGTTTTTGAACAAAGAGGTAGATAGTAAATATCTTAGGCGTTATGGGCCCTGTGGTTTCTGCATTGTGAGAGCAGCTCCAGGCAGTCTGGAAGTGAATGGATGTGGCTGTGTTCTAATAAAACTTTATTTATGAACACTGAAACCAGAATTTCAAGTAATTCTCATGTGTCACAAAGTTTCATGTTTCTTTTGCTTTTGTTTGCAATCATTTACAAAATGTGAAGCCATTCTTAGCTCCCTGGCCACACAGAATCGGGTGGGAAAGAAGAGGGCAGTGTGAAGCGCTATGAAGTAATCCAGCCTTGCAGATTTTATGCGCCTTCAGATTGTACCGGGGCGGGGGTGGGGGGTGGGGGGGGGTTGGGTTTCTTGTTACTGCATGCTGTTTGTGTGTCCCTTCATCTCTGTGTGACTCAGTCTGTGGTAGCTGTTCTCCCTGTATGTACTCTCAGGAAAGCACACGGCTGGTTTGTTTGGGCACATCCATGAGGAGGGTCAGGAGTGGACAGGCCACACGTGTCCTGTGGGAGGTGGGCCACTATCCGGCAGGCCCTTGGAGGCCTCAATGCCCAGGGCAGTGGTGGGGTCTGTACTGGCCACACCTTTATGCCCTCATCTTATTCGGGTCTGTCCTATGCTAAAGCTCTGCCTTTTTGTCCCTCTCTAGCCTTTAACTTCCTTCAGACAAAGGAAAAGTGGCTCAACTTCCAGTTCTCCCTCCAGACGCCGAGGGAGTAGGTCCAGATCGCGCTCCCGATCCCCGGGTCGACCACCGAGAAGTTCCCGCCGATCTGCCTCCGCTTCGCACCAGGCCGACATGAGGGAAATGAGGAAGGAGGTGCTTGAAGTGAAGCTGACCCCGTTGGTGCTGGTGCGTGGTCCTGGGCCGGTGGAGGGGCCTTTCCCCTTATTCAGAGTTCCCTCCAAAAGTGCCTCCTGCTTTGGGGTCCTGTTTTCTCACACTGTTTGCAGTGAGTTGAATAAAGGGCCCAGGAAACAGTGCATCTAGGTGATGACTTTGGAGGATTATATAAACGAATGGAAGAATAGAAGTATAATGCTCTTAATACCAGGGGGGGAAAATGCTCTTATGAGGGTGCTGTTTAATATCATGGTTTTTAAAAAAGCAGTGTTTAAATTTGACATAGAGGTATATTGTAGGTAGAACTGAAAAAGTTTTATAGTTTATAGAAGTTTGTGTATAAAATAGGGAAACATATCTGTGGTGTCTTCACATCATCACACTTGACCACTTGCCCTATTCCAAGACGATAACTTTAGGGGAATCATTGTCTGAGTTGAAGCTTAGAGACGTCCATGTACAGAACCCATAGGTCCTTGCACTGGATATCTTAGATTGTACATAGGCCAGATGGAAATGATTTTGAGGAAAAAGGATTGAATACAGATGATCTTTTATTTTGTTCACTTAATATTCTCTATTTTCTGGGAAAGTACACACAGATTTTTAATAACCCTAAAAAACTGGCTTTGTGTACATACTGTTTTATAGTCAGATTTTTAAATTTTAAAATATTGGGAATAACCTGTGTTATATTTTTGTACATGGTTTGCTATATGTTTTTGTTCGGCTATACTGTAAATCTTACAGATGTGACCTGATTGTTAACATCAGCTTCCTTATCGATGATAGGCATTTAGATTTTTCTCCAAATTTTCACTGTTGTGAAATTTTCCTTAAGATGAATTCTTAGGAATGGAACTGCTAGGTCAGATGGTAGAGCAGATTTGTGGCCAAATTGCTTCAAGAAGGTTTATGCCAACATCACTGATGTGTGAATGCCTATTTCATTTTCTCATCCTGAGATTTATAATAATATATATATACATATATATATATATATATATATATTTTTTTTTTTTTGTCAATCTGATTGGCAGAGATTGTCAGCTCAGCGCTCTACCTTGTGTTTTGACGATGGCTGGTGAGCTCGAACATTCCATGTTAGCGGTTCTCACAGCCAGTCAGGTGACTCAGGTTAGGGAACAGGCTGCATGCTACTCCCTGTCATTTCTTCATGTTTAGCATGTAGTGACCATTCTGTGTGTACAGTGTGACCTTCTTAGAGTCCTGGTGCCTCAGGAGCCACAGACTGGCTATGTTCCTCACCAGCAGCGCCCTGGGCACTGCATGCCCACCCTGGAGTTGAGGACGGTGTGTTGTGTGGGAAGGACCTGTGCTGCATGTAGCTTTGACGGTCACATGGCTGCCTGAGCATGACCTTTTGCAGTTGCTGGCCTCCCTGCATGAGCATCCTGGCAGTTTGCAGCCGCATGGTTTGGGGCTGGCTGACCAGCTGTGGTAATGGGCCACCTTGTTGCTGTGGACTCTACGCTGGCTGCTGGAAGTGGAGTGTGGTGTTTATGCGGCTCCGTTGGCTGCTGAGTACTCACTGGCGCTTGGGTAGATTTAAGTGTATGTTGAATGTTTACACTGCTTAGCTTGACCCTGATCTGAGCTGGAACCTGATACCATCTCACTGTGGCCCACTCTCTGCCAGCCTGCCTCCCAAGGACACTTTTAACTTGCTTTCCTCCTCTTGGCTTGTTAGCGTTGTAATTGTCAGTGATGGAGAAAGGAGCAAAGTGACAGATTTCAGCCAAGCATTGCCTGGAAAATCTTTGCAAACTAACAGATTTGCACCATTCAGTCCGATGAGGAATCCTCTTCACTGCCTGATAGGATTCAGGTTTGAGGAAGGAGACCCAGGCAGAGGGAGCTGAGGCCCTGTAGAAAGCAGGCAGTGGGAATCTAGCAAGGAGGCAGGCGGTCTGTGGGTCACTGGTGGCGCTCCCTAAGTACCTGCTATGGCTCAGTGACATCGTAACACTCAGTCTCATTATGTTTAAAAGATGAAAGATCTTGTGTAGAAATCTGTGCTGTGAAATCCAATCTTTTAGAGACTGAGAAATTCTAATCTATTCCTTTCCCTTTTTAACAGAAGTATGTTGAAATTCTTTAGAATCAAAGCTGTCTTTGTTTTGTTGCTTGATTTCTAATAGCAAATTTTTGCCATCTTGGTCTTTTTAATAAGGTCCAATTCTTATGTTTACAATGGTTTGTGTTCTTCAACGTAGAAGCCTTTTGGGAACAGCATCAGATACAATGGGGAGCCCGAGCGCACAGAGAGGGATGGCATGCTTCACAGAAATGCTGAGGTATGGGGTGTCCCTTCTCATCTCTTTGTTAGTGTGACTTTCCCTCGAGGATCACACTGTATGCCATAGTATTTTCTTACTATCTTTTCTAAAATTCTGTCCTTAAATTGAGACTGACTATAATTTAGCAAATTTATTCTTGTTAGTAAATGGCTATTTTTAGATGCTGAATTAGGGAATGTGGCAGCATTAATGATAACTATTGACTATAAATGTTTAGTATTTTATGTTTCTTAATTAGGAAAAATTCCATTTGTCGGAAGAAATTAGTTCCATGTCTACACAGTATAGCCTTCATCCACGAAGAGAGGAGATCAAATTAAAAGACATAGATTCTAAGGAAGAAAACATTGTTCCAACAAAAAGATCTACATTACTGAAAACCTCTGAAGTGCTGGGCACACAGCCCAAGAGCCTGGAGTTTGGTGGAGTCCCTGGTAGGTGGGGGTGGGGGGCTTGGTGTAGCGGGGTGTAGCGGGGGAAGCGGGGCAGTGCCTGGTGGCGTGGAACCTGGAGAGGAGCCTTCCCGTCAGAAGGAGCAGCAGGTCCAGAGTCCTGGGGTGGGAACATCTTTGAGGACATCCTGGAGTTGACAGGGGGCCCATGTAGCTGTACTTAAAACTTGCAGCAACCCATTAATAGGTTTTGAACAAAGAAATGTAGACAAGTGATAAAAGGAAGGTTGTTGTGGGAGGTGTATGGGGAGGGTGGTGGACAGGTAGGGACAGGAAGATGGACTCATCAGGCCCAAGGGGACAGAGCTTGACCGCAGCAAAGCCCCTGGGTCACAGGATGGGGTCAGCATGTCTGCCCAACCCGCTGGACAGGTTGGCATGAGCATCCAGGATCAGAAGTGTTCAAAGGCTTAGTGTTATTAAGAGAGTAGTAATTTGAAAGTGATGAGATTTTATGTAAAGGAAAATACTAGTCAAAGAAAATACTTTTAGACAACTGGTTCAAAACTCTGCCTGGCTTTGTTGCTTTGTATTTTGGAAGTTATAACTGTGGGCCAGCTGGGCTGTGAATGGTGGTGTCCAGCATCATGTGTCCCACGAACATCATGCGGTCCTAATTGCTAGAAACATTGGGAAAGAAAGTGTGCTTTTTTACGATTAGACTGGTAAGTTTTAGATTTTCTGATCTTTAGTTTGCTGGAATCTCAACATGTTTGTTCCTGTGGTGGTTGGATGTCAAGTGTGTCAGAGCCTGGTTTGCCAGGTGGGGTTTGGCTGTTGGGCACTGACTCAGCTGACCTGCCGTCTCAGGACCCATGGGGCAGGCAGGGCAGGGTGGACTTGGGGATGGTGCGGCCCTGGGTTGCAGATGGTCAGCCAGCCTTCTGTTCTGGCTTAAAACAGTGAAAACACGAGGTAGTCTGCACTGAACCTCAAGCCTTGAATGGTCACTGCTTGTTTGCAGGTGTGTTTCTCATCATGCTTGGCCTGCCCACCTTCCTCTTCCTGTTGCTATTGCTGTGCAAAGAGAAGGAGGCCAGTCTCCTGAATTTCCCGCCTCCTATGCCACCTTTGTCTAAGTTGTGGGACACCAGAGCGTTTGCGGTCTACCTCTTCTGGTTTTCCCTTCAGGCTCTGTTCTACATATTGCCAATTGGGAAGGTAAGTGTCTGCTGGGAGGCACCTGCTGTGGGGACCCCGCCCCACCCACCCTGGGGCTTCCAGAAGGAAGTTGACAGTAGTTTTGAGGTCGGAAGCCGTCCATGGTAGGAAGTAGCAGGGCTGCCTCATTTGCGAAGCCACTGCTCTTGTCTGCTGTGACACTCGTGCTTCTGAAAGTCTGAATGGTACGAACCCCCGATGAGGCGGGGTGGTCCTGCGTCACTTCCCAAACCAAATAGGAAAGACCTTCTTCCCCTCAGTGTTATTTCAGATGCCAGATCAGGATTTTAAATTAGTCTGTAGCTTTGGTTTTTATTTCTTTCTTTCTTTCTTTTTTTTCAATATAGTAAGTTTCTGATTCTCATCTTTCTAAAAAAAATATGTTGTGAGGAGCATTTTAAGTTCTTTTCAGACTCACGTGGTGTCTTAAATTGCTGAGTGTAGTTGCTTTCTTTTTTTCCCTAGAATGCTCAGGTATATTTAAAGGAATGTGGGCTTCCCTGAGCAATAAGTAGTTCATTTAAAGATCTTATTCTTAGGGCTCTGCAAGTTTACAGTCTGTGAACTAGAGGATCTTGTTACTGCTGCAGCGAGCACCCATAGAGGAGGTTGGGGCTGCAGACCTTCCATACTTCAGGGTCTCCCCATAACTTTATTGGTTCTAGAGATGATTTTTGGGATGTGAACTCTCAGGCGTTTTTAGGGTAAAGCCGTGCAGTAAAAATGCACATTCAGATTGACTTAGGTAAGCTTACTTCAAACTAGATAATATTTAAAAAGAAAAGCAGTTTTGATGGTTGAAGATTTTATATATACATGTACGTGTATATTTTCACACATTTATAGACCACAGGCCAGTGTGGTGTTAGATTGGTACCGGATAGGATCATAGATCACCTGAAGTCAGCAGGCGGGATGCTGCTGACCTGTGATCCCAGCAGGGTGTGACCCTTCCCCTGGATCCCCTTTCATAGCCGATGAAAGGGAAGAGGGTCTAGCCCAAGACAAATGACACCGTGTTAGTGCTTTGTATTCAAAGTGAATCACACCGTTTCTGAATAGTGGACTTTTTAATTCATCCAGTGGGAGACGTGTGTTTCTTAAGTGCTTGTGTGGGTGTGACGTGTGTGACTACTGAGCAGATGGAGCAGCACATGGAATGGTTGAGTGACAGGGTGAGCGTGCATGTTTGCGTGGAAGAGCGGGTGAGTCTGTGAGGACGGGTCAATGATGGGCCTGAGGACAGGGACCCCCGCTGTGTGGGACGGAAGCCTGGTAGCCTGCCTTGGGAGCAGCAGGAAGTCCCCGGAGACTCTGGAGCTCAGGGTGGACAAGACAGAGGCTTCTCCGTGCGTATGGTTGGCGGTGGCACCTGGGGGGCGGGGTGTGGGGATCATCCCACAGCCTCATGCCTGAGCAGCTGCTGTGGGGTTTGGCCACGCCACTAAACTCTCAGGACCTGTGACCACCTTTGCTACTGAAAGGTGGTCTTCCTTCTAGGGCCAGGATGGATGTGATGGTGGAGTGTGGTGCTATTTAAAGTTTTAAATTAAAAAACCCTTTTTTTTTTTCCCCTTTTAAGGTTGTGGAAGGAATGCCTCTTGCTGATGGAAGAAGACTCAAGTATAGATTGAATGGTGATTTTTCTTTTTTAAACACTCAAATTGATGATGGCTTAGAGCCCTTGAGCGCTCTGCTCTCTGGCATGTCAAAGTTGGTTGCTGCCAGTGGGGACAGGCCGCTGGCTCCCCAGCCCACAGTGCCCGGTGTGGTGACAGCCCCTCAGGCGCCTCTGCCGCCACCGAGTTTGATGTTCCTAGAGGTGTTTATTGCTGCCTGAAGTAACTGTACTTGTCTGTGTATTTATCCTCCTGGGTCATCCTGGGTCACTGCCAGACCCGGCAAGTCCCATTCTGGAGCACGCCATCCTTCGGCTGTGGCCGCAGTGCTTCTGCCTGGAAAGCTGTCCCCCAAGTCCCGATGGAGCTGCTTCATCCCTGTCACGTCTCTATTCAGAGAAGCCCTTGGGTCCCTTTCTCTTTTATATTTTACTTTATGTTTTTTTTTTTTTTAATATTTATTTGAGAGAGAGAGAAAACACTAGTGGGGGAGCGGCAGAGGGAGAAGCAGACTCCCTCCAGAGCAGGGGGCGTGACGTGGGGCCCCATCTCAGGACCCCGAGATCATGACCTGAGCCAAAGGCAGACGCTTCACCGACTGAGCTCCCAGGCACCCATGTTTTTAGTTCTTAATTTTATCTTGAATCCAGTGTAGTGAACATACTGTGTCATATTAGTTTCAGGTGTCCAGGGGAGTGATTCCACATGTCCCTACATCACCCTGTGCTCACCATTTGTCTCCCTTCTCCTGTTTGTTTGGTGATGCCTTCCCAACATCTGGGGATGGGGATGTGGGGACCCTGTCTTGTTCCCCGTGGGACCCTCGGTGGTGGGATGGTGACTGGCCTGCAGGAGGTGTCCATGACTGGGCACCAGTGGGTGAGGCCGAGTGTGGTCCGAACCTTCAGGTTCCCCCATGGTGGGATGGTGTGCGGAGTGAGGATGGGGGTCCCCTCGTGCCATGCAAAGACTTTGATCAAGTGCAGCTCACTTGCTTTTAGGAACTAGGTGTATGTTATGGCTATCCCTGTGATTTTCCACTTCAGCATGATTGAGTAGATTTCCGTTCCTGGGAATTATGTTATAAATTTAATTCTTGGCTATTTTTAATCCTGTCACTTAACCTTTCTAACCCTGGGTACATTTTTCTGTGACTTATCTAGCACCTACTCAATCTGAAGTTATTATCCTGGGTTCTAGAAGGTCAGGCAAAGATATTTTAGATGCATCCTGTGCCCAGTGTGTAAAATATGGAGACTTGCTCACTGCTGACCCGTGTGGCTGCTTCATGCTCGCTTGCTACTACTGTCAGGTATTTTATTTAGTTTTACCACATCTGTTGCTGCTAGAATCAGAGAACCAGCTTCAGAACCTCTAACACTCTTCCCCCTTGGTAGGCCCAGGCTAGGGAGGGTGAGGGGGTTATTTTTGCCTTCGGGCCTGTCGATCTTTGTGTCAGAGGCTCTCCCTTGGCATGGATTTCCTTCTTTCCTAAGGGTTCTTGTGTTTTCACTCCCCTTTCACCACCAGCCACGGTGCCTGGGTGGCAGCCGTGGACTAGTTGCTCAATCCTTCTCTCTCACTGGTTCCAGCGTTAGGTTTCTCTTCAGGAGGTTTCCCCCTTATGAGTCAAGGAGAGCCCTAGATACTACGGGCTGTAGGGCTTGAAGCTGCTTTTTCTGATGTTCTTTGTCTTTAATATTCATAAAGCTTATGAGAGTTAAATGAATGTTGTAAAAAGTTAAAGAAAAAGTTTAAATACCTAAAAGTTAATTTTTGGACTAAACCTGGTATGTGGAGAATGTGGATTTAAATTATAAGCCACAGCTGACCCTTTTGCTTTTTAAGAGCTTCATCTGTAGAATTCTTACATAAATAATAGCTACCTCTTTTCTGTGTTTGATTGTTAGTCCAAATGTAACTTGCTGACTTGGAGCACTGCTCTCGTAGGTGCTTGTTCCTGGAAGTGGAACTGCTGCTTTAGCTCAGAGACAGGGCGGCCGGTGAGCTGAGGGGGACTGGCGGGGGCAGGGGTTCCCTGGGGGCCCACAGGCCCACCCGATGGCCTCTCCTCTTACCTGTGTTCTGGGGGATACAATATAACCAGGATCTTCTGAAACCATTACTGATAAGGTATTTTCAAGTGAAAATAGTTACGATTTTTAAAAAAGATTTATTTTAGTTTTAAAAGATTTATTTATTTTAGAGAGGTGGAGGGAGGGGCAGAAGGAGAGAATCTCAAGCCGACTGCACTGGGCAAGGCACCTCTCAGGGGGCTCGATCCCATGACCCTGAGATCATGACCTGAGCCAAAACAAAGAGTCCGATACCTAACTGAGTGTGTCCCCGAGGTACCCCTAATTACAATTGTTTAACTGTTAAGGTTGCCCAAAGACTTTATAGGTATGTTTGGCATAGTTCTGTTCATGGTTTGGCCTGAGGGTTAGGATTAGGTGAATTTTGAGAACCTTCTCAGGTTGAATTTCTATGTACTTTTCAGCTCTCTTTCAGCTCTTCTAATAGTGAATTTCTATGTACTTTTCAGCTCTCTCTTCATTAAAAGCACATAATGACTGTTCCTAATAAAAAAGAATAGCTCAAGTATGTTAAAATACTTGAAACACTGAGAGCTAGGGGACCCGTGTTGAAGGGTCAGGCTCAGGACGCTGCTTGGCTGCTGATCCTGAGTCATGCAAGTGAGCCTTGAAAAGATGATGCTGCAGCCTTTTCTCAGGATAGAGACCTGGGAACCCAGGCTAACGGTTCTCTTCTGCCCTTTCTTGAAGGGTTCTACGCCTTCCTGTTGACCTGCGTGGCCCTTGGGGCGGCTCTGTGCTGGGGTGTGGAGCTGCACTACGTGTACCACCACTTCTTGCCGCTGGCGCTGGCCGCTGCCACCTTCGCCATGGCCCTGAGCACCTACCTGGCCGTGCGGGCTGCATGGGCACCCCCGGCCGCCCTGGCCCCCGCCAGCTCTGGTGAGCAGTGCAGCCCTGCCATCTCCAGCCCTGCGGGATGGAGAACCCACAGGAAAGAAAAGACACAATAAGGGAAAAAATATAGAGTATTTTTCTCCTACTTTCCTATTCAATTCTCTTCTTTTCTTAGTCACTTGACAGGTAAGACCTCTTACTTTAGTGACTTGAGTACAGTCACCAACGTTTTACTATCATCAGCCTCACAAGTTAGGATAGTCTCCTTTCAGGCCCAAATGGTAAACAGCCTTAAAAAAAAGAAGACAAGTCACGGATATTACAAATTGATTCTGACCTGAAGTATTCAAACATTTTATA
This sequence comes from Vulpes lagopus, assembly GCF_018345385.1. Classification (NCBI taxonomy): domain Eukaryota; kingdom Metazoa; phylum Chordata; class Mammalia; order Carnivora; family Canidae; genus Vulpes; species Vulpes lagopus. Next base: position 146,835,255 of record NC_054824.1, on the reverse strand, counting down.
AAATGAGCTTGCTTATTTTAGAAAATTTTGAGTCTACATTTAAAAAAAGCTCCGGGTCCCCTAAAAGCAGATCTGGCCCTAAAGGCCCTGGCTGCTTCTGGAAGGGGAATGCATCTTCTTGCCATCCGGAGCTCACAGTCCGTCCTGCCCGCCCGCGCAGCTGCCTGCCAGACCCTGAGCAGCTGGACTGGGACCTGGGCGGCATGCAGCAGTGCTCTTTGTAAGCCTCACAACTGCTGTATTGTTTGGATAAGAACTTTTCCCTTTCCAGGAAATGCCATCTACGACTTCTTCATTGGCCGTGAACTAAATCCTCGAATTGGTACTTTTGATCTCAAATACTTTTGTGAACTGCGCCCTGGATTGATTGGATGGGTACGTATGTCTTCTCTTTAAAATTTCTATTCAGGACTACATGGTCGTCTTGCATTTAGAAAAAACTGTAGATAATTTCTGTTAAGCTGCAAGTTTTTAGGAATAATTTTGTTTTTAGGAATAATTATAGCTTTCTGCAGATCTGTATTTGGAGTATTTTGTCCCTGTAAATAGGGGCTGTGGGGTTCAGATACCCTCTTGTTGTAGGTTATAAAAAAACTAAGAGTTTGTTTTGATTATATCAGTTGTTTATGTAGGGATGTGTTATTTGTGTATGTGAATTCATGTATGAAAAAATGTATTTTCCTCATCTTTAAAAAGAAAAGAAAATGAATTTTGACTTAATTTTAGACCCGTGGGGGAAATAATTGGCATCTGCACCTCACTGGTTCCCCGAGTGAGCATCCTGCAGGCCAGCAGATTACCGTCGTTACAGTATCATCAGCTAAATCCACAGACTGTGTTTGGGTTTCCTGTTTTTCCACTGTTGGTCTGTCTCTATCCCGGGCCCTTGCTCCACAGACCCCCGGTCCCTGGGGTTGTGACCCGGCTTTGCCTCTCGGAGGCTTTCCCGGCTTATGTGGCCTTGCCGTTTGCAGAGTGCTGGGCCTGTGCTGTGTAGGGGTTGCTGTCTTCTCATGACTGCATGAGTGATGATGCTTTTTTGACAAGAGTACTGCAGAGGTGACCACGGGTCCTTTCTGGAGCATCACATCTGGGTTCATGGGCTCCCCCCTTCATCTTGGCTCTGCAGGTTGCCGCGTGGTAAGGTGGCATCTGCAGCTTTCTCAGCAGTGAAGTGACCGTGACTGTCTCCTGCCATGGTAGCTAAGGCTCTCGGGAGGCACTTTGAGATGGTACCTGCCCCTTTTCTTTTAGGTGGTTGTGAACTTGGTGATGCTTTTGGCTGAGATGAAGCTACAGCATCGAGCTGCTCCATCCTTAGCGATGATTTTGGTTAACAGTTTCCAGCTCTTGTACGTGGTGGACGCTCTCTGGAATGAGGTAATTCATTTTAGGAGCCTTGGCCTCCTGCCCGGGGTTGGAGGGGGCACCCCTCTCAGGCTGTTGCTGAGGAGCAGATGGGGTGTCTGTCCACGCGGCGCCTTGAGCCAACACATGCAAGTGGGAATTTCCATGTGTGTCAGCTGCTCCCTAGTGTGAGATACTTAAGATCTGTAGATTGTGGCTCTGCAGGTATGGCCAGTTAATATAAATCAGTCTCAATTTCTTAATCAATGTATCCATCCACCTTCATTTGATGCAGTGTCACTGGATTAGGATAATACTTTTTGGATTGTCAGGAGGCAGCCAGTTCTTACATCCTGGGGCCCAGTGTTGGTGTTGCAAAACACAACCGCTGTGACTAAATGGGTAGAAAGAAGTCATGATAATGGAGGAAACCAGTATAAGTCAGGCCAAGTTCCTACATGTGGCTTTCTTCATGCTGAGAAGCCATCTGTGTTTTCTGCTCCTTGAGGATCATGTATTCCTTGGGCCCATCTTAGACTCATTTTACCAGTTTTCTGGTGTCCTTGTAATCTGTGCCTCTGGTTCCAACTTGAGTTTTCTCTCGGTTTGCAAAAACAACTGGCAGCTGACATTCTCTCGTCCCAGAGCAAGTTTGCGTGATGGTGTGTTGGTGGCTGGTGTCTGAAGGGGCTTCTGCAGGCCCTGTGGTGGGGTCACCAGCGCATCACCCCTGGCCTGCGCCAGGCTGGCTGCAGAGAGCACTGTCAGAGCCACTGGAAAGCCTGATGCTGGTCTTTTGGGAATCTTCCTTGTCTTTGGGAGAGCAGGGGCAGTTTGTGGCCAGTGGGCCTCAGTTACAAGAATCCGGGTCACGGTTCCTCTCAAGTCCTGCCTCCTGCTCAGCCCTGGGCCCTGCTCTCTGAGTGCCTGTGGAGATGTGCTTTGGAAAGAAAACCTTGATCCTAAAAGCAACCTGGTCTTCTGGGCACATGGCCTTCCTGCTGTTGGAGTCATGGAGGCCAAACGATGCTTCCCTGTTGCTTCATCACCTCAGAGGCTTTTCTAAAAAACTTCCTTTCTGGTAGCTTTTCAGTGATTAGTAATTCTAGTTTTTCCTCTCAGCTGCTTTCTGACGTGCAGTGCTGGACGTTGATGTTCTGGAACTTATGACACGTCTTCTGTTGAGTGGAGTGACTGAGTGGAGTGACGGCTGCTGGGAAGGCGGGTCCTTATGGGGGGGTGCAGGGGTGCAGTCAGGGGGCGGGGGTGGGCCGTGTGTTGTCAGTACCACAGCCTTCAGGAGGAAAGGGCTCCAATTAAGGAATTCCTGTGGCATCTGGCTGCTGTGGGGCGCCGGCTGGAGGCTGACCCACCTTCTCGCTGGGTCAGGAGGGAAGGGAGAAGAGTCATTAAACACAAGTGCACTTTCCTGGGAGTGTCTGTGAGGCTGTAGGCAGGTGCAGCATCCGAGAACCCCCTCAAACACTTTTGGTTGGGGTCTTCTCCCATAGCTCGGTATGAATTTGACTAGAAACCCATGCTTTATTTGTAAACCTGAAGTCTGGAAGCTTTCATTCCACGAAGGTCTTTAATGATGGCTTTTCCCGCTCTTTCCCACAGGAAGCATTGTTGACAACCATGGACATCACCCACGATGGGTTTGGATTCATGCTGGCTTTTGGAGACCTAGTGTGGGTTCCGTTTATCTACAGCTTTCAAGCCTTTTATCTCGTCAACCATCCAAATGCAGTGTCTTGGCCCATGGCTTCCCTGATCATCGCTCTGAAACGTGAGTATCGGCTTCAGTGTCTGTATGGAGCGTTGTTGCTGAGTCTGTCGTGTTCTGGCATCTACATGTTGTTCTAACACGCCCTTTCATGCGGCCACAGTTAGCTCAGGTTTGAAGTGGCTTGTGATTGGTGAGTGATACAGAAAAATTCTGGTCTCTCAGAGAGAATGATGCTTCATCCGTCGGTGGCTTTCCCTTTGCTCTCCCTGCTGGGCACCTGAAAGGCAGGAAGGTTGGTCCTGTGTGCTAGCCCTGCCTGGGCTCTGACTCCGTGTGTGGTGTGAGCGTACCAGTGGGGGGGATTTACAGCCCAAGTGAGGTGCTGAAGGTGGAGAGCATGGCTTTTTGGGGAATGCCAGGCGGTGTGGACTCACTAGAGGATAGGGTGTTTGATCTAAATTGTGAGGTGGTGGGGAATTGTGGGAAGAGGAGGGCAGAGGGGCCATATGGGCAGGTGCATACGGCATCAGCTTGGCTTTCCTTCTGTTACTCTGTTTATTTATTTATTTTTTTTATTTTTTTTTATTTATTTATGATAGTCACAGAGAGAGAGAGAGAGAGAGGCAGAGACACAGGCAGAAGGAGAAGCAGGCTCCATGCACCGGGAGCCTGATGTGGGATTCGATCCGGGGTCTCCAGGATCGCGCCCTGGGCCAAAGGCAGGCGCCAAACCGCTGCGCCACCCAGGGATCCCTGTTACTCTGTTTATTAAATGCCTGCCCCAGAGGTAGAGTGGGGAAATCAGCGTGAGCTTCGAGGGTAGCGAGGTCTGCTATGCCAACCAGCACCCATGACAGAAGAAGAAATTCAAGGCATTGGTTAAAGTTAAAATTAAGATTTAGTATCACCATGTGTGCGTGTCCCTCAGGGTGGTCTGTGCAAGTGGGGGGTACAGCTGTGGCTCAGCACGGGTGGAGGCCTGACTACCTGGTGGTTAATAGGCAGCGATATGTCAAAGCCCACAAGACATTTGAAATCTGAAATAAAGCAGTCCGCTTGTAGGCTTGCAGTGGGACTCGGCGAGTGTTATGTGCAGGGCACCCTGGTGCTGCCTCCGAGCTGTAGTTTGTGATTCATGCAGCGTCCATGTTAACGACTCGTAGGTGCTACAGCATCAGATGACACCCCACATTCTTGAGTCTACGGGACGCCAGTCTTGATGTAATTACAGCCTGGTCTGTATTCGGTTTTATTTGTGGATGTAACTGTATTGGTTGGTTTTGCATTCCCCTGGTAGATGGTGAAATTTCAGGATAGTTCTTTTCTTTTGACATTGAGATTGATTTCTTAAGAACAATTCAAAACCTTTCAAAATATTCTGTACTTTGGAAATTTCTTCAGAGCACAGAAATAATTGGAGTGAAATTAGAGATGCGTTTAAGTATTAGGTTATATCTAAATTGTTAACATGAAATTTTATAAAAATTACAGTTTGTGGATATGTAATCTTCCGATGTGCAAATTCTCAGAAAAACGCATTCCGGAAAAATCCCACTGATCCGAAGCTTGCACGTAAGCATTGGTTTATATTTATGTTATCTGCATTACATAGGTTTTATGTCTCTATTTGCATAAAGGTCATTATAAATACATTTTTATTTTTCTCTAGATTTAAAAACCATCCATACTTCAACAGGGAAAAATCTTCTAGTTTCTGGATGGTGGGGCTTTGTTCGCCACCCCAATTACTTGGGTGATCTCATCATGGCCCTGGCGTGGTCCCTCCCCTGTGGTGAGCACTGCGTGGGGGGGCACGGTGTGTGTGGTGTGGGGGTGACGGGCAGGGGCAGGGGGGTGCTTTGGAACGAAAGCATCTGGGAGCGCCCCTGGCGGAAGCAACTCCCACACCTGCAGCTTGTGCCTGATAGCTTTCTTTCTAAGCCGAGTCTAGGGGAGTGAGTTTAGAGCTTTGACTGGGGTTCAGAGATCCTGAAGGCTGGGGCAGAGGGGAGGACGGGTGCGGCATTTGCTGTCCCCCGGAGAGTCTGTGCTGCGGACACCACGTCTGCCATGTGCTGGAGGCGGGGTGCTTTCCCCATCACTGGAAAAAAGGAAGCAGTCTCATGCTTCACTTTGAGAGGATTTGGGGGTCAGAGCAGGGAAAATACTGCGTTGGGATCATAAAAATACCTAATTCCTCTGCGGTGGCGACCCACAGGTTTTAAGCACGTCCTGCCATATTTTTACGTGATCTACTTCACCGTGCTGCTGGTGCACCGGGAAGCGCGTGATGAGCGCCACTGTCGGAAGAAGTACGGCCTGGCCTGGGAGAAGTACTGCCAGCGGGTGCCCTACCGCATCTTCCCCTACGTGTACTAGTCACTCCGGCCCCGCGCAGCTCTGGATGCTCCCGCAGCTCTGGCTTCCACCTGCAGAAACTAGGAAACATTCTAGAACCAATCTTCATTGTTGCACTGACAGGATCTTGCTTTTCTTTTCGGGTCAGGACTATGGAGCCAAGTGGTCTTTTAATGTAGCCATGTTTATTATTATTACTAAATCACAACAACATAAGGAAAAATGTCAAGGTGTTAGAATTGGCTTTCTGGTGGGAAGAAAATCCCACCTTAAAAATCCTTAAAAATCTGAAAACAAAAGTCTTGTAATTGCACTGAAAAGAATACCATAGATGTCTGTGAGTTTGATGAATTTTCAAATTATGATTGTGTCGGTGTTACTGAAATGAAACCAGCTGTAACTTTTGAAGCACATTTCTGTCTTGTTACCTTCAGAGAAGACAATTTTTATCCATTTCCTTTTGAATTGTTCTGTGATTGGAAAAGCATTTTTATCCATTTTCCTTTTGAATAGTTCTGTGATTGGAAAGCAGACAGAGGCCCTGCATGAACCACCCTCCATAAAGAAGGATCGTTCACAGCCACTGATGCAGGAGACCGCCAGGAGCAGTTTGCTTACCCCCAGCTTCCAGAACTGCATTTGAAAATGTAAATACATAGCTTTTTATGTAATATATGGTGACTTCAGATTTTTCTGTACAGTATTTTGAATGTGAAATAATTGTCAGGACGAAATATCTCTTTAACAAAAACATTTGCAGTATTTTATATTAAGTTTTATAAAGTGATACATGTCAATTAAAAATCGCAAAACAATTAGAATTCATTTAACGATGCTGTTAAAACATAGGAAGGATATTTTCTTAATTCAAAGTTTGTGAATTTGGCTTCGCTACCTCAATTGCAGGTGTTCGTTTGCCTTTATAAACTGTTGCAGATAGAAAAAAATAGAATAAATATATATTTTTGCAGTAACATCACTATTTAAACATTTTTACACAGATTGGTATTTGAAAACTTGCCATTTCAGGCTAATATTTTTGTATGTTTTTGACTTTAAAAAATAAAACCGTGGTTTTGCTACTGTTGGGGTCATGCTATTCATACTGTATTTTGTACATTCCTTATAGTCACAAAACGCTACTCCCTGTGAAAGAGGGTGGTGTTTATTGTTAGGAGTCTGTTCATCTAAAAATAAGAGTTCAAAATCATTTCTCTATTTTACTTTAATAGAGGTGTGTAGGGTAGCTTTAGCTATTAAATTCTAGTTGATACAGTCTCAGTATTAATTGTCCTAGAATGGAACAGTAGCAAACTCACTAAAATTTTATATTTCAATTGTTCTCAGTATCTTAAATATAGGGGAATCTAGAGTGTATATGTTTGGATTTTTAATGATGCATTTTCCACACACGACATTTACATGTGTCGACTGGTCCTGCTCAGCCACTGGAAGGTGTGTGATCCCGAAGTTGGCTTGCTCTGGCATCCTACGTCCTGTGGTATTGAAATCTTGTTTTGGGGGAAGTTGTCTGTGTTTTCTTCACCCTGATGGAAGCAGGAGTTTTTTATTATGCTTTGCTCAGTGTTGGAAAGAGCATGCCAGCGCATTCTGTACTTGACTGAGGAAGCTGTAGGGGAGGAAGAAGGATTCAGTCTCCAGTAATGAAAAGAGAGCCCTTACCACCATAGAGTTGTCTTTCTGGATATCAGCTACGATTTTTGGTTCATTTTGTTTTTTGACATGTTTGACAAGTGTAATGATGAAGTTTTAAGTTGGAAATAAAAAAGATGTCCTTTGCATATGAGAGTCTCTTTGCCTGTGACTCTGGGGTCGTTGGGCTTAACACAGGAGCCCGGAGGTGACCACCTCCACACTCCTGTGCCATAGAGAGGGGAGGGCGATCCAAGAGACGACCTGGGCGCAGGGCCATGGCTCTTGGCATCAGGCTTGCAGAAGGCTGGAACTTGAAGGGCTTAGTTGAGGGTCCCGGGTCCCAGATGGTGGCTGGCTGTTTGTCCTTGTTTGAGAGAATAGAGAAACCACTCACATTCAGTCGTACTTGCACGAGTCTGGATGAGCCACAAAAGCATCCATGTACATTGGAGAGACCATGCATGTCTGTGAGGTGTTTGTGTGTCCGTGAGATGAGACCAGACACCTTCCATGTGTACCTCCTCCTGGTGGGACATGGGGTTGTCAGGCCCGGCGTCAACACTCAGTGGGGTCAGAAGGCCACAGCCAGGTGCCTACCTTGGTCTTTACCCTTGGACGGCTCAGAGAAAAGGCAGCACGTGCCGGATGTCTCCAGAACTCAGGGACCATGTTAGCAAATTGCGTCTAATTCTGACTTTGGTCCAGTGCAATGGACCAAATACCAATTTCTTAATTTCTAATTGACAGGGATTCGGTCTCAGTCTTTTCTAGACTGTGGGGTGTAACTGGCTCATGTGGTTTTTGGATGGTTACCTTCAGAGAGTACAAGTTCATAGACACAAAGGTAAGCTGTTGGTATCCTGTTGGCAGTTCTCCCGGATCCAGCTAGGGGTGTGGGCCTGCCCTGCCTGCGCTCCCGACGGTGGAGCATGGGTCTCCATCCGGGTTCCCCCTGCTGCTGAGGATGGGCTGTGAGTGTGGCTGCAGGCCCTCCTCCACGCAGTGAGTGGCAAGACTTAGGGCTCTGAGCAGCAGCTTCTGAAGCAGAGAGCTGGCCACCAGCACCCTGTGGTACGAGGCTGGCCTGGGGGTCCCAGCAGATCCTGCTCCTGTTCAATGTGGTGCTCGGTGCTTGGTGCTTGGTGCTCAGTGCTCGGTGCTCTGCAGCACAGGTCCTGCCACAAAAATGCATTTCCATAGTGACTGAGCATGCTGCCCTCTCGGGATTGGCTTTCAGAGAGAGGGGGTTTGGTGAGGTCACAGGACCTCCTGCGGAAGGGAAGAAGATCGCCTGTGTCTTGGAAGTCTGCAGGCTGGCCGGTGGGGTCCTGTTCTGGGCTCCAACAAGCCAGGAACTCCCAGGAACTCCCCCCTCATGTGTATTTTACTGTTTGGAACTGCGGGAATCACTGTTGAGAATCAGGAAGTTATTCGAACATGCCCCAAGTGCTTGCTGGGTGTGGGGGTTTCCACTCTTATGGAAGGGGGACCTGCGCTCTGGGAGGTGCATGCTCACCGGGCATGATGCATGTTCACCAGGGTCAGTGCATGCTCACTGGAGATGGTGCAGGCTCACTGGGGACGGTGTGTGCTCACCGGGGACAGTATATGGTGGGGCCCCCCCGCTGAGCATGGATGTTTCTGTGGAAGGTGTTGGCTACATGCAAGGGTCTTGAGACACATAAAACTGGTTAAGAGTCAAAAATTCAATGGTTTGGTACATGTGTTTATTCCTCATTTTTCTCACAAAGCAGTGCAACCTGCATTGTGATCCAGTGACTAGGAGGTCTCCTTGTGGATAAATACACTGATGTTAGAAAGTTCGAGGGTAAGCCAGTAGTTGTCAAAATTCTTGACCGCTCAGGTGTCTGATAAATTGGACATTCAAATGTGAAGAGTTCTGAATCTCTCTGCTCAGAAGTATTTGCTGTTTCAGTAGAAATCTTAAAAAAAAAAAACACAAAACAATAGTCATAAGCAAACCATGTGCTAGATCTGGGGGACAGTTGTAAAATGCACCCGTTTTTGGTCAGTGGTTCTGTGGCTGCGTATTCGGGATACGCCAGAGACTTGAACTTGCCGAGTGACCGTCATGACGTCACGGTACATAGTCTGGAGAAGCAGCATTGGATGTTGGTATAGCATCTACTTCAGATGTTAGGCATCAGTATGCTGGGCTATTTTAAGTGTCGTTTGCCATTTGAAGTATTTATCACACGTCCTACTGAGGCCACAGGAGTGGGGTTGGACGTGCCTGGCAGCCCTGAGGGAAAGCCAGGAGGGCTGACTCCTGACCAAAAGGTAGGTGGTTACCTTTGTTGGCAAGAAATAGATTTCAGGAAAATCGCAGCATAGCTCACGAGGTAGCGAGTCTTCTAGTGCATTTTGTTCATGATTCCACCTGGCTCCCTCGATGAATAAGCCAAAAATGTGAACTCCCACGTGTGTGCGGTCCGTGCCCTGCCGAAGGAGAAGTGGTGTCAGTGGCTCCCCGGCGCGATGCTTCCTTGAACAGAAGCTCTGTCTGGTGGGGGGTCCCTCCCAGGCCGGCCCTGCTGGTCCTCCCAGGTTCCCGTCCTCCCAGGGGTACGGTCGTCCTTCCTGGTCCCTGCGGGCTGTGACTCTTGTGACTCTGACATGGTCCCAGGGCTTCTGCATGTCAGCACAACCACCCAACACCAGAAGCATCTACATCAGGCGAAGTGCACGGCCACCAGTGGCCCTCGGTTTAATTCCCAGGTATGCATCCAAGGAAAATGAGTATCCGTGTCCATCCAAAGACAGAGTCGGCAGATCGCAACAGTCCTCCACAGACATGAACCCTCAGCCCATCACGGGGGAGAACCTGTGGTACGGGATTAGCACGACAGGACACTCCCGAGCCACCAAACAGAAGCACCCGTTCCTATGCACGCTGCAGGGACGAGTCTCACACTGACTGGGAGCAAGAGCAGCCAGACCTGAGGAGGGGGCCCACTGCGCGGTCCCGCCCCGGAAGTCGGAGGCGGGGCTGCGGGTGGGGTGGCCCAGGGACGTGCCCTGGCGGGGATGCGAGCTCCTCATACTGTGCCTCGGGGAGTAAACACAAACCTGTGAAGAGCAAATAAATGGGAAACAGAAATTGAAGGCCAACAAAACACCATTACAGTTAATAAAGGCAAATTTGGTATATTTGAAGAAAGTAAATGAAGTAGACAAACTTGGCCAGTTTAAATTAGAAAAAAATTAGAAATGAGCAGAAGAATGTGTCAGAAAGAATGTAGGGGGGTGCCCTGGGGCTCAGGCGGTCAAGTGTCTGCTTTCGGCTCCGGTTGCAGTCCTGGGGTCCTGGGATGGAGCCCCACGGAGTCAGGCTCCCTGCTCAGCAGGGCATCTGCTTCTCCCTCTGCCCCTCCCCTTGCTCTCTTTCTCTCTCTCTCTCTCTGTCAAATAAAATCTTAAAAAAAAAATAAGATTTGGTTCCCGGGACCACCTTGCAGGCTCAGGGTAAGGACTTGCCTCCCCAGCCGGTCCCCAGAGGGCTTGTGCTAATGAGATGGCTCAGGATGGGGGCTGGCGGGCACAGAAGGAGCCAACAGGAGATTTGGGGGGCGGGGGGGGGGGGGACATGGAGCCAGTGACATCAACCAGCCTCCGGGGCTGGGGGAAGCCATGAGGGCAGTGATTCAGCCAATAGGGCTACATTAGGAAACCCCAGTGGAAACTCTCAAGACTGAAGCTGGGGTGAGCTTCCTGGGTGGGCAGCACTCTCTTGAGTGTTACATGTCGACACCAGGGGGAACAGGGCCTGAGGACATGGAAGACTGATATTTGGGACCCTCCCAGGCCTAGATTCGGCCCTATGTGTCTCTTCCTTTGGCTAGTTCTGATTTGTATAATATCCTTTTGCTATAATATCAAAATATTATATTTTGATATTTATACAAAATATACAATATTTTGTATAAATATCCTTTTGCTATAATAAAACTGTAAGTATAGTGTTTTCCTGGAGTTCTACGATTTTCCTAGCAAATTATTAAACCTGAGGGTGGTTTTAGGAAACCCCAAACTTGCAGCTGGTGTCAGAAGTCTTGGATGTAACAGCCTCGGAGGACTGTGTCCTTAATCTCCAGCATGGCTAAGCCCAGGTAGAGAGCTAACATAGGAAGATGTAGGGCATTACAAACCCTATTCACAATAGCACAATTACAAAACACTTAGGAAAACTGTAAACATAAATTTCTAAGATCAATGTGAAGAAAAACCTGAATAAATGCAAAGATAAACCATGTTTCTATATGGAGAGATTCAATACTAAAGAGATAACCATTCTCTCCCAAGTTTATACATAAGTGTCCAGCAAGCTGATCAAAATCCCAAGTTAAAAAATGAAATATAAAAGGCCTACTGTCAAATTCATCTAGAAGAGAAAGCATGCACAAATCATTTTCAAAAGAAACAATGAATTCATGGATTTGAAGACACGCTTATGTCAATACTGCTCAAAGCGATTACAGAGTCAGTGCTATCTATCCCCATCAAAATCCCAAAATCCCAATAACAAAATCTATTCTAAAATTCATAAGGAATTTCAAGGACAACCAAGTAAACAAGATAATCCTGAAGAAAAATGCTGGAGTTCTTACACTTCTTGATTTCAAAGCTTATGATAAAGTGATGGTAATCAAAACAGTGTGCTATCGTAAAAAAAAAAAAAAAAAAAGAACATATAGAGCAATGGGATGGAATGGAGAACCCAGAAATAAACATTGACATATGTGTTCAAATGATCTGCAACAAAGGTGCTATGATATTCAATGTGGAAAGAACAAGTCTCTTCAATAAGTGGTACTGGGAAAATTAGACATCACCCACCACATAGAGCATGACCTTATGTCTAAACATTAATTCAAAATGGATCAAAGACTGAAACTTAAGAGCTAACACTATCAAACTCGCAGAGGAAAACAGAGCAGAAAAGCTTCGTGATATGGGGCTTGTTGGTAGTTTCTTGGTTGTGACAGCAGAAGCACAACAGAAGAAATAGTACATACACTGTGCTACATCGCAATTAACAATTTTTGTGCATCAAAGGATGCTGTCCCAGAATGGAGAGGTAACCCACAGGACAAAGAAAAATACTCACAAGTCATGCATTCTATAAGATATTAATATCCAGCATACCTAAGGAACTCCTACAATTTAACAACAAAAAATCCTGGTGAAAAAAAAATGGGCAAAGAGCTTGAACAGACTTTCGCCAAAGAGGACACACAGAGGGCCAATGAGAACACCTCAAGATGCTCAGCATCCTGAATCACTAGGGAAATGCAGATGCAAACCTCAGTGAGATACCACCTCACAGCCACTGGGATGGCTACTATCAAAACCTAGAAAATGACAGGTATTGGCAAGGATGTAGGGAAGGGAACCCCTAGTGCCGTGTTGGTGGGAATGCAGACTGGTGCCACCACTTGGGAACAGTATGGAGGCTCCCCAGAAAGTTGAACAGAATTGCCAAATAATCCAACAATCCCAATCCTAGACATATACCCAAATTAATCAAAAGCTCAAATCCTTGTGCACCCACGTTCAAGGAAGCAGTGTTTATGGTAGACAGAAGGAGGGAGCAATCCTGGTGACACTGGCAGGTGGCAGCGTGGTGCAATGCCCTCAAACCCCTGTGCAAAGCCCTTCACCCAACGTGGCTGTACTTAAGAGATGAGGCCTCTCGGGGAGTAATTAAGGTCAAGAGAAGTCACATGGGTCACGGCCTGATCCACCAGGATTAGCGTCCTCCTTGAGAAGAGACCAGAGATCTCACTCACTTTCTCCACTGATCTACACTGAGGAAAGTTCTGGAGACAGACAGTGAATGTGCACAATGTCACAGAACTGTACACTTAGAAATAGTTAAAATTACGGTTTTACATTATGTATATTTTGCCACAAGAAGAAGTGGGAAAAAGTAATAATCCTCTTAAAGAAAAAAAAGTACAAAGAAGGATCTGCACAAACTCTGATCATGGAGCACCTGGCTCAGGGGAAGGCAGGAGTGAGGCTGGTGAGGAAGTGACTGGACATACGGACATGTACTCCAATGTTTTAAGCAGGCTAGTACCTTTTTTCTTTTTTTAAAGATGTTATTTATTCATTCATGAGAGACACAGAGAGGGAGAGAGGCAGAGACCCAGGCAGAGGGAGAAGCAGGCCCCATGCGGGGAGCCCGATGTGGGACTCCATCCTGGGTCTCCAGGATCCCGCCTCGGGCTGAAGGCGGCGCTAAACCGCTGAGCCACCTGGGCTGCCTGGGGTAGTACCTTAAAGGCTCTCCTGATGATGTTGAGTTTCTTCTGGATGATTATGGAGAACTCCTCATCTTTGATGTCAGTGGTGTCCGAGGTCACATGGTGGGTAAAAGTGAGGGCATCTATAGAGATTCCCTGGGACTTTCCATAGTCTTGAAGCACAGCAGTAAGAAAGGCTTTGGAGAAAAACACCCAAGCAGTTCCCAGTGAGTCCGGGGAGTCAGGGGCTGAGTATGCCCTAGGGGTTCCCTGGGGTCTGAGAGAGCAGTGTTGATGGACTCCATCCTCCTGGCAACAGAGCTGGGTCCCAGAGACAGTAGAAGACCGGAGCGTGTCAGAGTCTTTCTCAGGAAGTGGTGTTCAGACGTGGGGAGAGGGAAGCACATCTCCCCTGGAGTTGCTAAGTGGTGGGGGGGCTGTTTCTACCTTTGGTTGCATGAAAAGTGCTGTGTGCAGCTGAGAAAAAGGAGACCAATGCAGTGCAAACAGAGCTAAGAGATGAGGAGGAGGCTGAGAGTAGCACAGAGGACAGTCACCTGGAACCATCCATTCCTGAAGCCAACAGCCTTGGCTTCCTCTTTACTCATATGAGCCTATATTTACTCTGTTTTGCTCAAGCAAGTCTGGTTCACACTGTGTGTCTGATTACCAACACTCTTAACGTGGATCCTAACAGTTCTTGCAGCTACTGTTCTTGTCTAATCCACCCTGCATTTTGCCCGGACCCTCATCCTACTTCTGAATCCTGTCACAGCCCTGCCCAGAACCTGCCCTGGCAGTCCTCACAGAGTGAATTCTAGGGCCTTCACTGGGCCACCGAGCCCCTGTCACGCTGGTCCATGTCCTCTGCTCGTGGCTGCGGGAATGACCTGCTGAGACAGGGCACCTCCTATGTGTCCTTGAGCCTGCCTCCTGCCTGGATGGCCATTCTCATCCTTTGCCTATAACTGTCTGAGACCCCAGAAGCCATCAGTGCCGGCAGGTCAGAGGGGCCCTCGCCCTCCTCCATGCGCCTCAGGGCTCTGCAGGCTGCAGGAGACCAGACTGCGCTGTGGATGCCGTTAGGCCTCTGGTGGCAGGTGCCACACGGGGCCTGCAGTCTGGGCGGTGCTGCCCCGTGGTGTGTGGAGCCTCCATCTCTCCTGCAATCCAGCCCTGCACAACTGCGCACCGGCCACTGCATTGTCTTCCCCGATTGTCTTAGACATGACAGGTGGCTAGTGGCTATCCCCTTGCTGCCCATCACGTGGCTCCACCCTGGGTCTCTATGTCAGTAAAGGGTGTCAGCCTCCACCAGCTGTGGGAGCCAGAGAGCCAGGGGCCAGCGCACACACTCTGTCCCTCAGGGTCCCCCCACCCAGGGCCACCCCCAGCTCCTGCCTGGAGACCAAGCAGACCCACCCTGGCTCCTCCCTGGCCTGACCATGGCCGTGGCCCCTTGGCTGCAGGGGGCAGACTCCCTGGTGCGTCCCCAGCCTGCCCAGTGTCCCCACTGCACCCTGCCCAGTCACCCTTCCCACACTGGGGGACTCCCAGTTTGTGCCACGGTCACACACAGGGATTTCCAAGTAACACAAGCCAAGGTCTTATCTTGGCTCAGGTGTGTCTGGTCCTGGGAGTATGGGGAAACTCCGTAACTTCTCTGCCATGTTTCTCCTCTCTGAGAACAGGAGTGACAATATGCAGGACCCTGGTAAGATGGTTAGGAGCGCTGAATGAGCAAGTGTCTACCAAGTCCTCAGAGCAGCCCGTGGCTCCCCATCAGGGCCGTATCAGGGTGGGATCTCCATCCTCCTGCCTGTTGCACTGCATACTACCTTACGGGCAGCCAGGTCTTTCCTGAGGAGCCTCCCTGACTTCAGCTCGGGGCCCTGTGCTCTGTTCCAAAGCCGTTCCTTTGTTTATTTATGCATATGTATCTACTCAGAAAGTCACTTAATCATTCTTCAAATATTTCCCAAGAGATTTTTTTTAGGTGCTGGGGGCTAGTAGATGCGAGGGGTATGGCAGGGCATTAGGACACACCTGGGTCTGCCCTCATGGTGCTTAGGACCTAGCCATGCCCCTCTACCACTCCCATAACCCCCAACCACATGCTGTGGTGACATGTTCTGCTGGGACGCCTTTCCTTCCTGCTGGATGTCTATGCTGAGCATGGTGCCCAAGACCCAGCGCCATTCATTCATAAAGGAGTGAAAATGGCCAACACACAGATTCACTCCCTTGGGGAGTACCCATCTGCAGCAGTCCCAGTGAAGTGCAGTGGCCCCTGAGAGGGGTGTGGGGTCAGCCTCTGACATCCCAGAATCAGCCTCCTATAGATGACATGACACGGCCGGCCAGGTGTAGGTGTGCTCTGAGGAGGATGGTCTAGTTTAGCATGGAGGGAGGTAGGAGTAAGGAAAGGAAGAGAGTGGGAGGGAGAAGAGACCACCCAGGTGCAGGTACCTGCAGGATGCACTCACCTTGTGGAAAGAAGAAAGCTGGGAGCCAGTATCTTGCAGGAAATCCTTCAAAGAAATCACTGTTCTTATCATCGGGATATTTGGGGCTTTGGGCAGGTGATGGAATAGAAAGATTCGAGACTGTGACAAATCTCATATACCTGTTGGAGGCAGACCATGGGCAGAGAGGTCAGGGCACGACCATTGCACGCTTTCCTACCACCATCCCTCTGAGGTCCTTCCTTTCCATCTCAAGCTCTCCCACTCAGGACCCAATCTCATACTTTAGTGGAGACCAACTATGGTTCACACATGTGGGAAGGCCATGGATTTGGGTGACAAGGGGTGCTGCTCCATGCTGGAGGTCCTGGCTGTGCCCTAAGGCATCTATTCCAGAGTTGCTGGTTTCTATAAGAGGAGATGCCCCAGCACTCACTTAGAGTTAAATGGCACAAAACACAGTTTGGTACAAACTTTGGAACTGGATTTTCTGGGTTCAAATCTTAATACTTCCACTGTCTGGTTGCAAAGCACTTGGCAAGCTACTTCAAGTCTTTGTGGCTCTGTGTGCTCATCTCTACAATGAGGGTGATGATGAAGGATGGTACCCCCTGTGTGTCACAGGGCTACTGTGACAATGACATGACTCCTTGAGTGTTGGCTGCTCTCATGCTGTTCAGATTATTTCAATTTGTGTGTTAAACACATTTAAAAATTACACGTAACTAATTCTCATTTCCTTTCACATTTCTCCCTGCTGGTTTCCTGGGACACAGTGCAGAATCACAGAAGGACACATGCATGAGGTGCAGGCCACGGAGTCCTTCAAGTGGACGGACCACGGACAGGACTCTCAGCATCCCATGTCTCCAGGTCTTCATCCTAAACTGAAAATAACACTTCTTCCCCCTTGCTTAATTCACATGTTGCTCTGAGAACCCCAAAGGCCAAGCTCTAAGCCACAATAAGTAAGGGATATAAAGCGGCTTTCATCCATACCGATGATGTATTGCAGTATAAGCCATTTTGGCCCAAGTATTGAAGAAATTCAGTCGTTGGATGAGATCATTAACCCAGGAACTCAGGGGCTTACAGGACTTGTAGGCATGTTTCTGTTGAGATTTAGAGATAGGCACATCATATTTTTTGTTGTCATTAAAATTTATTTTGGGGGTCATTGGGAGCATATCTGCGAACTTGTACTCAATTTCCAAGGAAAAATAACTTGGCAGAAGGATGCCATTTTTTAGCTGAGAGCACATGAGAAATATGAAAACTAATACCCAGGAAAAGAAGCATTATCTTAACTGTGTTTTGGACAAAACACCTGACATTTCCAACCTGGCTGAAGGCTTTTTATCACTCTCTTCAAGTCCTTTGGTCTGCTCCTTTCCCCTTCTCTGGGCAGCTTAACTTCACAAGCAGTTAAATGTGAGCAATTTCAACTCCCCAGCCTTCCCCTATACCAAATCCGACAAACCCATCTACTGCCTACTGTTGAATCACCTGTCCTTCTAGTTCTGAGTCAAGCAGACCTGCCATGCTCTGCAAAGCCTTTCTGGAGTTTGCCTCTCTTCAGTAGCTTCAGCTTTCCATTCTTCACCCTGTTTATTAACATGCCCTTCTATCCTAAATACACAACCATCCAACACTCAATCCTACTTGTTTTATTCTGAACAAAATACTAGCAAACTGAGTTCAGGAACACATTAGAAGGATCATAAACCCTGATCAACTGGGATTCACCCCAGGATGCAAGGATGGCTCGACATATGGGAATCAATAAATGTGACACACCACATAAACAGAATGAAGGAGGGGCGTCTGGGTGGCTCAGTGGTTGAGCATCTGCTCAGTGGTGGAGCATCGGCTCCTCAAATTAGGCATAGAAGGAATGTTCCTCAGCATAATAAAGGCTACAGATGACAAGCCCATAGCTAGCATCATACTGAATGGTCAAAGGTTAAAAGCCTTTCCTCTAGGATCAGGAACAAGACAAGAAGCCCACTCTCACCATTTCTATTCAACATAGTATAGAAAGTCCTAGCCATAGCAATTGGGCAAGAAAAAGAAACAAAAAGCATACAAATTCGGAAGGAAGGAGTAAAATGGTCTCTGTAGATGACATCATCTTATATATAGAAAACCCTAAAGACCCCCCAAAAACTGTTAGAATAAACGAAATCAGTAAAGTTGCAGGATATAAAATCAACATAGAGAAATTAATTACATTTCCACATATTAACAACAAACCATCTGAAAGAGAAATTAAGAAAGCAATCCTATCTATAATAGCATCAAAAATAACAAAATACTTAGGGCGAAATTTAAACAAGGAGGTAAAAGATCTATATATTAAAAAACTGTACAAAATTGATGAAAGACGTTGAGAAAGTCACAAATGGAAATATTTCTTGTCTTCTAGGATTGGAAGAATATTGTGAACATGTCTATACTATCCTAAGTGTCTACAGATTCAATACAATCCTGATCAAAATTCTCATGGCATTTTTCTCAGAAACAAAGTTTCCTCAAATTTGTATGGAACTACAAAACACACTACATATCCAAAGCACTTCTAAAAAAGAAGACCCAAGCTGCAGGCATCACACTTCGTGATTTTGAGTTCTATTACAAAGTTGTAGTGCTAAAAACAGCATGGCACTGGCATAAAAATAGGCACATATATCAGAACAGAATAGAGAGCCCAGACAAATTCAGTGATGTATGGTCAACTAATTTTTGACAAGGGTGCAAAGAACACAAACTGGGGTAAGAACAGTCTTCAACAAATGAAGCTGAGAAAACTGGTTATCCACATGCAAAACAAGGACATAAGATTCCTATCTTACACCATTCAAAAAGTAGAAATGGATCAAACACTTAAATATGAAATCTGAAACCGTAAAACTTATAGAAGAAAATATATGGAAAAAGATCCTTGACATTGGTCTTGTCAATGATTTATTGGATAAGACACCAGAGCACAGGCAACAAAAGCTAAAATAAGCAAGGGGGTCTATACTCCTTCTGCACAGCAAAGGAAACAATCGATAAATTGGAAAAGCAACTTATAGAATCAGAGAAAATATTCACAAGCCATATATTTGACAAGGGGTTAAATCCAAAATATACAAATCACTCATCCAAACTCAATAGCAAAAAACAAACAAACAAACAAAAACAAACAAACAAAAAACCAATTCAATTAAAAAAAATGGCCAAAAGGGCCTGAAGAGCCATTTTCCTAAGGAAGATATACAAATTGCCAACAGGTACATTAAAAGGTGCTCCACATCACTAGTTACCAGGGAAATGCAAACCAAACCACAAGGAGATAGCACCCTATATCTGTTAGGATGGTCATCATCAAAAAGATAGGTGATGACAAATATTGATGAGAATGTGGAAAAGGGAAACCCTTATACATTGTTGGTGGGGATTTAAAATGGTTCAGTCATTTATTTTATTTTAGAGAGAGAGCAAGCACGCCTGCTTGAGTGGGGAGAGGGGTGGAAAGGGAGAGAGAAAGAATCTCAAGCAAAGTTCATGTTGAGTGTGGAGCCTGACATGGGGCTTCATCTCCTGACGTTGAAATCATGACCTGAGCTGAAACCAAGAGTCAGATGCTTAAGTAACTGAGGCACCCAGGTGCCCCTAAAATGATTTAATCATTATGGAAAACTGTATGGAATTTCTCAGAAATTAAAAATTGAACTACCAAAAAAAATTGAACTACCACATGACTCAGCAGTCCCATTCTGATATATGTGTGTGTGTATGCATGTATATATACATATACACATATGTATATATACACATGTATGTATGTACATATATACACATATATGTATATATACACATATATGTACACACACACACACACACACTCGAAGGAACTAGAATCAGTGTTTTGAAGCTGCCTGCCCCCAGCCCACTGCTAGGGCCACAGTCAGACTGGCGTGTGGTCATCTTCCCCTTTCCCTGGGGCGGGACTCACTTTGGAGTGGGGCAGGCCCCTATCCCAGCTATTCTCACACTGCCAGGGTGGTGGCACAGCTTTGGATGGACCCTTGCCAAGGGCATGTTGGAGCTGGCAGGTCTGCAGAAGAGCCAGGGTGTGGGGTACGCAGTGTTAGCAATGTCCGCAAGGTCTGCTGTCGGGGGCAGGTGGGGGCTGCAGTGGAGGACTGGCTGGAGGGGATGTATGTGAAGACGAGTATAGGAGCAGGGTGCACTTATGCATCCTAGGTGGTGAGTGATGGAGCCGTGCTGGTTCCCATGGTTGTCTGCAGACTCATGGAGGGAGATGGTGCCAGCTCCTTTGTTCCTGGAGGGGTCTCCCAGGACTTCCAGGAGAGGCTCTGTGATTAGTAAACAAATCTCTCTCCCATATGCTTCAACTGTTCTTCAAAACGCTTCTGTGCAATTATCTCCATAGGCTATTTTTTGTTCTGTTTCTTTAAGGGCAGGGACTCAATTTCCTGTCTCCCCCACTGATTTTTAAAGTCACAGGTGTTAAGCCCACTGATTTTAAGACCTGGCAAAGTTAGGCCCTTCTGATTTTCAAAGCTAAATGTTCTGGGGATTTGTCTTTGCTCTATGGGTCCCCCATACCTGGGGGTCCACTCCTCTTCCCTCTCTGCCCCGCCGCACTCCTCCCTCCCATGGACTGTCTGCACATCCTCAGAAACCCTTGCCAAGCCAGTCCTCGTTATTCATGAATTACATCTTTGCAAACTTGACTGCTTCGTAAAAAGTATATTTTTAAAGATTTTATTTATTTTATGGGGAGAGAGCACCAGTGTGGGGAGGGACAGAGAGAGAGAAAACCTCAGGCTGATTCTTTGCTGAGCACAATGCCTATCATGGGACTCGATCTCACAACCAATGAGATCATGACCTGAGCCGAAATCATGAATCTGATGCTCAACTGACTGAGCCACTCAGGTGCCCCTAAAAATATTTCTAACTCCAAAATTGTACCACTGGTGCTTTGGTAGTCATTTACACACATATGTAGAGTGGCAAAAAATTTCAGTTCCCTACCAGCACATTCCCAACTGAGACCAAAAAGGTGATATTCTGCTTCTCGTTTTTTCTTTCCATGATCTATTTAGTGCTACAGTTTTCATATTTTTTTTTTTGCTTTTTGTTGGTGATTTTACTGCTTAAAATGGCTCCAAGCATAGTGCTAAAACTCTACCTGGTGTTCCTGCACAGAAGAAGGCGGTGATGTACTTCATGCAGAAAATACACATGTTAGAAAAGCTTTGCTCACTCATGAATTATACTGCTGTGGGCCATGAGATATTAATGATTCAATACTACATAGATGTCTTTACGCAAACATACATAAAACAAGATTATTTATTGATTGGGTGACAAAAATGTGATCAGAAGCAATAGTTCAGTGTTCACTAGTGCAGTGTTCATGGCCACTTAACTACTGCAAATAAGGAAAATCAACTATATATGCGTATATATGTGGAGAGAGAGAATTGGAAGAAAACATAGAAAAATAACAAATTTTCCCTGGGTGATAGAATTGTGAGTGTTTTTTTTTTTTTAAGATTTTATTTATTTATTTGACAGCACAAACAGGTGAACTGCAGAGGGAGAGGGAGAAGCAGACTTCCCCCTGAGCAGGGATCCTGACACAGGGATCAATCTCAAGACCCTGGGATTATGACCTGACTGACTGAGCCACCCAGACACCTTAAGTGATTTCTATTTCTGCCTTATCCTTTCTATATTTTCACACTTCTACAATGAGAATATATTGCTCTTTGTAGACAGAAAAAAATTGAATGACACTCATAAACTAAAAATTAAAAATAAAAGATGAAATGATTCCTGGGCCTTTGCCTTAAGCAGAAAACCAAATTTTAGAAACACAAAAATTATTAGAACAAGAATAAAATTGGCCATGAAGTTCTTGCAGCATGGAGTAGGAAATGAACAAGGATTGTTGAAAAGGTAATACAATGTTGAAAATAAAACTATTGCTCCAGAAGTTAAATTCTCCTTTTATATTAGCCCTCCCTCAAACCCTGAAACCCACACCAGATTAAAAACCTATATAGACACATTAAAGGATGCATAACATCATTTGTCATCAGGAAAATACATATCAAAACCACAATGAGATACAACTTCACATCTACCAGGATGAGTAGAATAAAAAAAGGCAGATAATAACAAACATTGCAAGGATATGGAGAAATTGGAATCCCTGTATACTGCTCCTGGGAATGTAAAATGGTGTGGCCACTTTGGAGAATAGTCTGTAAGTTCCTCAAAAAGTTACACAGCACTACCATTGAACCTCACAATTCCACTCCTAGGTATATACCCAAGAGAAATGACAACATTGCCACATAAAACTTTCTATGAATGTTCATAGTAGTATTACTCCTAATAGCCAGAAGATAGAGACAATGCCAACATTCCCGATGAATGGACAAACAGAATATGGTAGGTCCACAGACATGGATATACACAAACACATGAATACAGTGGAATGTTATTCAGCCGCCAAAAGGACCGAAGTACTGGCACACGCTACAGCATGGATTAGCCTGGATAACAGGATGCTGAGTCAGTGGCGGCAGCCACAGGAGACCACACATTATAGGATTATATTCATGGGAAATGTCCAGAGCAGGCAAATCCATAGAGGCAGAAAGCAGATTAAGGATTGTCTAGACAAAGTGGAAAGAACAGCCCTGGATTAGATCTAGGAAAAGTAGGAAGAGACGATGGCTGGTCTAGACAACACCAACCCAAAGGGGAGGAAAGAGCAGAGGAGCCAATGAGGAGAACCAGAGATTAGGATAGAAAGTGGTCATAGAAGCCAGGGCAAGAGAGGGCAGAGGTGACCTGCAGAGAACAGGTGCAAAGCAGGACAGGGGCAGGGGGTGGGGCTGGGGAGGGGTGTGGAATCATGAACAGGAAAAGTAGACAGTGCCAAAGGTGATAAGTTCAGAGTCAGTGGGAAGAGGGGGCAGTTGCTGGTAAAGTTGTCAGGAAACTGGATGATAAAAGGAGGTCACAGAGCGAGGGCTGAGGGCCTCTCTCCTCCCCCACAACACAGAGCGTTTTAAAATTAACAAATAATTGGCAAATATAATTGTATATGTTGAAAGTATACTATGTGATGATTGATAAACACTGTAGAGTGATTACCAAGGTGAAGATAACGAACGTGGTCATCACATACCACAGTTAACATGGTTACTCTTGTTTGCGTGATGGTGAAGATGCTCATCTACTTGCAGCAGCATCCAAGTGCATGGCATTGCATTATCATCTGTGGTCATCATGCTGTCCCCCTGCTCCTTTCAACTGATTCTTCTAAAAATACATGCCCCTGACCACCACCACCTCTGCCTCCCCTCACCCACCCCTAGCCCACCCCATCCTGTTCTCTGTCTTCACAAAACTGGCTTTCTTGTTTTAGATTCCACACAGAAGTGATCTATCATTTACCTTCCTCTGTCTGGCTTATTTCACTTGGCATAGACCCTGCAGTTTCACCTATGGTGTTGCAAATGGCAGGATTTCCTTCCCCTTTTATGGCTGAATAAATATGATTATGTGTATATACCATTTTTTTTCTTTTTCCAGTCATTCAAAAGACACTTAAGCTATTTCCATATCTGAGCTGCAATGAACATGGGAGTGTAGGTCCCCACTCCACCCACCAACAAAAGCTTCCAGGGGACAATACTGGGAGAGTGCCCTGCAGTTTGGTGCTACTTCATCTCTGGTAAATACCTGGTCTGACTCAGCTCAAGCCCAAGGTGGTCCCAGACTGGCCCACTAACACCAAAGGGACCAGACCCTGCCCACAACAGGCAGAGAGCTGACTGCAGGCAAACATGGCACAGCCACAACAAGGTGCATGCATCACACACAGGAGACACCTCAGGAGTGCTAGATTCTGGTGAACAGGCGACACTGCAGTGCAGGGCATGACAAGATCTCTTCTTTATCAGGCCACTACTTTCAAGAGCAGGAGACATAGCTGGCTTTTCTAACACATAGAAACAGACACATAGAGTAGACAAAATGAGGAGAAAGGAATATATCCCAAATGAAAGAATAGGATAAAATCACAGTAAGAGATCTAAGGGAAATGGAGAGAAGTAACATGCCTGATAGAGAATATAAAGTAATGGTCACACAGATACTAGACTTGAGAAAAGGGTGGAGAACTCAGTGAGACCCTCCACAAAGATGGAAAACATAAGAAGAACCAATCAGGGGATCCCTGGGTGGCTCAGTGGTTTAGCACCTGCTTTTGGCCCAGGGTGCGATCCTGGAGACCCGGGATCGAGTCCCACATCAGGCTCCCAGCATGGAGCCTGCTTCTCCCTCCTCCTGTGTCTCTGCCTCTCTTTCTCTCTCTATGTCTATCATAAATAAATAAATAAATCTTAAAAAAGAAGAACCAATCAGAGATGAAGAACTCAATAAATGAAATAAAAAAATACACTAGATGGAATGAATAGACTAGGGGAAGCAGAAGAATGGATCAGCAACTCGGAGGATAGAGTAATGGAAAGCAATCAAGCTGAGTAAGGGAGAGAGAAAGAGAGAAAAAGAAAAAGAATAGATTCAGGGAACTCAGAGACGTTGTCAAGCACAACAGTTGCATTATAGGAATCCCAGAAGGAGAAGAGAGAGAAAAGGGGGGCAGAAAATATATTTGAAGAAATAATAATTGAAAACTTCCTGAATCTGGGGAAGGAAAGAGAAATCCAGATCCTAGAGACACAGAGAGCCCCCAACAAAACCAACCCAAAGAGGTCTGCACCAAGACACAGAGTGAATAAGATGGCCAAAAGTAGTGCTAAAGAGAGAAGTAAGCAGTTACATACAAGGGAAACCCCATAAAGCTATCAGTGGATTTTTCAGGAGAAACTTTGATTACCTCCTTTTGCTCCCTTCTGGCCTGAGAAGTGCTAAAAGCAAAAATCTGTAGCCAAGAACTCTTTCCAGAAAGGCTATCATTCAGGATAGGACAAAGAAAAACATTCTCCAAACAAAAATGAAACGAATTCATGACCACTAAACCAGCCCTACCAGAAGTGACAAAGGGGACTCTGAGTGTAAAGGAAAGACCATAAGCAAGAGCAAGAAAAGCAGGAAACACAAAAGAAGTAAAAATAGGTATACATGTAAAAATCTGTCAAGGGATTTACAAAATAAGATCATCTTATATGTTGCCATATACATAAGTCATGAAGAGAAGTAAAAATTTAGTGATTTTGGAACAGGCTCAAAATTAAGACACCATCAACTTAATATAGACTTAATATAGATTGCCATACACATAAGATGTTATATACAAACTGAATGGCAACCACAAATAAAAAACTGCTAACAGAGGGGCACATGGGTGGCTCAGTCAGTTAAGCACGTGACTCTTGATTTCAGCTCAGGTCATGATCTTGGGGTTGTGAATTCGAGCCCCATGTCTGGCTCTGCACTGGGTGTAGAGTCTACTTAAGATTCTATCTCTCCCTCTGCCCCTCCCCCTTGCTCTTTATATTATAAAAACAAACCCCACAAATGACTGGTAATAGATGTGCAAAAAACAAAGAGAAAGAAATCCAAGTATATCAATAAAGAAAACCAACAAATTGAGAGAAGAGAGCAAGAGAAGAAAGGAACAGAGAAGAATTACAGAAACAACCATAAAACCATAAAAGCCCTTGGTGGCTCAGGGATTGAGTGTCTGCCTTTGGCTCAGGGCGTGATCCTGGAGTCCCAAGATCCAGTTGCACATCAGGCTCCCTGCATGGAGCCTGCTTCTCCTCCCTCTGCCTGTGTCTCTGCCTCTCTCTCTGTGTCTCTCATGAATAAATCAATAAAATATTAAAAAAAGAAAAGACTTGGGGTTATGGAATGGATAAAAAAGCAAGACCCATCCATATGCTGCCTATAAGAGACTCTTTCACACCTAAAGACACCTGCAGATTGAAAATGAAGGGACACGAAAACATTTATCATACAAATGGAATGGAAAAGAAAGCCAGGGTAACAATTCTTATATCTAATGACACAGACCTTAAGACAAAGACTGTAATGAGACAAAGAAGGACACTATATATTCATAAAGAGGACAATCCTATAAGAAGATATAATAACTAAATATCTATGCACTTGACATGGGAACATCCACATGCATAAAGCAGCTAATAACAAACATGAAGGAAGAAATAGATAATACAATAGTATTAGGGGACTTTAACACCCACTTACATCGGTGGACAGATCATCCAAACAGAAAATCAATAAAGAAACAGTGGCTTTGAAGGACACACTGGACCAGATGATCTAACAGATATATTCACAACATTCCATTCTTAAACAGCAGAATAAACATTGTTTTCAAGTGGACATGGAACATTCTTCATAGTAGATCACATATTAGGCCATAAAACAGGTCTCAACAAATTCAAAGACTGAATCTGTATTCAGTCTGACTGTGTCTTTTCTGACCACAGTGCTATGAAACTACATATTAACCATAAGAAAAAATCTGGGAAGAACACAAATATATGAAGATTAAATACATGCTACTAAAATATGAATGAGTCAACTGAGAAGTCAAAGAAGAAATAAACAAATACATGGAGACAAATTAAAATGAAAATGTAACAGTGCCAAGTTTTTGGGACACAGCAAAAGCTGTTCTAAGGGGGAAGTTTATAGCAACACAGGCTACCTCAGGAAGTAAGAAAAATCTCAAACAACCTTAACCCTACACCTAAAAGGTGCAGGAAAAAGAAGAACAAATAAAACTCAAAACCAGTAGAAGGAAGGAAATAATAAAGATTAGAGCAGAAATAAATGAACGAGAGATTACAAAAACAATAGAACAGATCGATGAAACCAGGAGATGGATTTTTGTAAAGATCAACAATATTGATTAAACTAGCCCAGACTCTTTAAAAAAAAAAAAAAAAAAAGGAGAGACAGAGAGAGAACTCAAGAAATCAAATCAACGAAAGAGAAGAAATAATAACTGGTACCACAAAATTACAAAGGATTATGAGAGAATATTATGTAAAATTATATGCCAATACATTGGACAACCTAGAAGAGATGGATAAATTCCTAGAAACATAGAACCTCCCAAGACTGAATCAAGAAGAATAGAAAATTTCAACTGATTTCTGATTCAATTTAGTTGCTGGTAATTAAATTAAAAAATTCCCAACAAACAAAAGTCCAGGACCCAACAGCTTCTCAGGGGAAATCTACCAAACATTTAATGAAGAGTTAATACCTATTATTCTCAAACTATTCCAAAAAATACAAGAAGGAAAAGCTTCCAAACTCATTCTGGGGGCAGCATTACCTTGATACCAAGACAAGATAAAAACCCCTCTCCCCAACCAAAAAAACAACTACAGGCCAATATCCATGATTAACATAGATGCAAAAGTCCTTAACAAAATATTAGCAAACTGAATCCAACAATACATTAAAAAATTATTCACCATGATTGAGTGGGATTTATTCCTAGGCTGCAAGGGTGGTTCAATATTCACAAATCAATCAACGTGATATACCACATCAATAAAAGAAAGGATAAAAGCCATATAATCCTTTCAATAGATGCAGAAAAAACATTTGACAAAGTACAACATCCATTTGTGATTTAAAAAAAAATCCTTGAACCAAGTAGGTTAAGAGTGAACATACCTCAACATAATAAAGGCCATATATGAATAACCCACAGCTAGCCTCATGCTCAATGGGGAAAACCTGAAAGCTTTTCCCCTAAGATCAGGAACAAGACAAGGGGGTCCACTCTCATCATTTTTATTTAACATAGTACTGGAAGCCCTGGCCACAGCAATCAGACAAGAAATAAACAGTATTCAAATTGGCAAGGAAGAAGAAAACTTTAATATTTGCAGATGACATGGTGCTATATATAGAACACTCTGAAGATTCCACCAAAAGAATTGCTTGAACTGATAATTTCAGTAAAGTTACAGGATACAAAATCAACAAAGAAATCCATTGCATTTCTATACACCAATTATGAAGCAGAAGCCCCATTTACAATTGCAGCAAAAATAGTAAAATATCTAGGAATAAACCTAACCAAAGATGTGAAAGACTTGTAGTCTGAAAACTACAAAACACTGATGAAAGAAATTCGAAGATGACACAAACAAATGGAAAGATATTCCATGCTCATGGATTGGGAGAACAAATATTGTTAAAATGTCTATACTACCCCAAGGAATCTACAGATTTGATGCAATTCCTATTAAAATAACAACAGTATTTTTCATAGGACTACAACAAACAATCCTAAAATTTGTATGGAATCCAAATAGCCAAGCAATCTTGAGAAAGAACAAAAGCATAGGTATCACAATCCCAGATTTCAAGATATACAACAAAGCTGTGGGAATCAAAATTGTATGATACTGGCACAAAAACAGAGACATAGATCAATGGATCAGAATGGAGAACCCACAAATAAAGTCATAGCTAATGGTCAATTAGTTTTCAACAAAGGTGGAAAGAATATACAATGTGAGACAGTCTTCTCAACAGATGGTGTTGGGAAAACTTGAGAGCAACATGCAGAAAAGTGAGTCTGGACCATCTTCTTACACCATACACAAACTCAAAGTGGATTAAAGACCTACATATGAGATTTGAAACCATAAAACTACTAGAATAGAGCACAGACAGTAATATCTCTGACATTAGCTATAGCAGTGTTTTTCTAGATATGTCTCCTGAGAAGAGGGAGACGAAAGCAAAAATAAAGTGTTGGAACTTCATCAAAATAAAAAGCTTCTGTATAGTGAAGGAAACAATCAACAAAACTAAATGGCAACCTATGGAATGGGAGAAGACATTTTCAAATGACATACTTGATAAAGGGTTAGCATCCAAAACATTTTAAGAACTGGTACAACTCAACACCAAAATTAATTCAATTAAAAAATGGGCAGAAGACACAAACAGACATTTCTACAAAGACATGCAGGGGGCATCTAGGTGGCTCTGTTGGTTGAGCGTCTGACTCTTGATTTCAGGTCAGATAGTAGGATCAAGCCCCGTGTTGGGCTCTGTACTTAGCAGGGAGCCTGCTTGAGATTCTCTCTTCCTCTCTCTCTCACTCTCTCTCTCTCTGTTTCCCCCTCTCCCTGTTTGTGTGCTCTCTCTCTCTTAAATAAATCTGTTGGAAAAAAGAAGACATGCAGATGGCCAACAAACACAAGAAAAGATGCTCAACATCACTTATCATCAGGGAGATGCAAATCAAAGCCACAGTGAGACAGCACATCACACCTGTCACAATGGTTAAAATTAAAAACACAAGAAATAACACGTGTTGGACAGAATGTGGAGAAAAAGGAACCCTTTTATACTGTTGGTGGGAATGCAAACTGGCGCAGCCACTGTGGAAAACAGTATGGAGGTTCCTCAAAACATTAAAAGTAGAATTACTGCATTTCCATTAATTCACTCATGGATATTTACCCCCAAAATACAAAAACACTAATTCAAAAAGATATACGCACCTATGTTTATTGTAGCATTATTTATAATAACCAAGACCAATAAAACTAATAACTCAAGAGTCCTTTGATAGATAAATGGATAAAGAAGATGTAGTATATATACACAATGGAATATTACTCAGCCATAAAAGAGGTTGAAATCTTGCCATTTGCAACAACACGGAGGGAACTAGAGAGTATTATGCTAAGTGAAATAGGTCACAGAAGGACAAGTACCATATGGTTTTGCTCATATGTGGAATTTAAGAAACAAAACAAAACAAAAAGAGACAAATCAAGAATAGACTCTTAACTCTGATGAGCATGCTGCTGGTCAGCAGGGGGGGGATGGGGGGATAGGGGAAACAGGTGATGCGGATGAAGGAGTGCACCTGTCATGATGAGCCCTGAGTGATGTATAAAATTGTTGAATCACTATTGTGTACACCCGAAGCTAATCTAACACTGTATGTCAATTATACGGGAATAAAAATAAAAAGACATGAACATGGTAAAAAAAAATCAAGACAATACATTAAGATATAGTGATATATAAAATGTGAAGTTTGAGCTTCCTGCCCTACCCACAGGACACGCAAGTCTCCCTTGTGCACAAACAACTCCTAACAGCGGTTGTCTTACATTTTCTTCCGAAACATTTGCTTGTGTGCCTTGAATCTGAAGCATGTATATGTTCTATAACCACATACCTGCACACATAAGTATACAGGTTTTATCTTTAAAAAGACATAATTTTCTGAGACATAAAATTTAACAATACATCTTAAATTTGTCTAAGCAGAGTTGCCAAGCTGCCCTCCCAGAGCAAGTAGGTCAGCATGCTCCAGCGGTGACAGGATGTTCCACTATAGCTGGGGGCCAGGGAGCCCGAAGGCAGTGGCTTACCTGCCACAGCATAGGTACTCGAGTATTAAGGAAAGAACCGTAGATTTCCTCCAGTTCCTGGGTGAGAATGATCTCCCCTTTGATTGCAAGTTGAAGGCCTTTCAGAGATGTATGCACAATAAATAACAATTTATCAAATCGTTCAATTTCTTGGCTTAGAAAGGTTAGCAAGACGCAGTGGATAAGGGGATCATAGCCTAGATTTAGACAGAGAAAATTATGTATAGTTTTCAGATAAGAGGAGGCTTTACATGAAGGAATATAGGCTCTGGAAATTAAAGGAACCTCCA
Source organism: Vulpes lagopus (assembly GCF_018345385.1). NCBI lineage: Eukaryota > Metazoa > Chordata > Mammalia > Carnivora > Canidae > Vulpes > Vulpes lagopus. The sequence continues at coordinate 146,804,685 of NC_054824.1, read as the reverse complement.
GACCAGGGATTGAAATGCATTTCCCACAAAAAAGTCAGTAACTTTTGCAGCCTCTGTGGCTATCCCACCCGCATTGCTTCTGGAGCATGAACACAGGTGCCAACATACAAATATGAATGAGCATGGCTGCGTGCCAATCAAGTTTTATTTGTGAGCACTCAAATATGAATTTCATATAATACTTATGTGCCTAAAATATTTTACCATTTTTTATCAACCATTAAAAAAACGTAAAAACCATTTTAGCCTTCAGGCTGTACAGAAACGAATGGCAGCTGGATGTGGCTGCAGTCCCAGCTTGCCGACCTAGTCCAGACTCAGCAATAGCACTGACTGCATAGACTAGTGCTCAACATTCAGTTCTCAGATGAACTTTCTTTAGAGGGTTACAATATGGATATTGAAAATTTAATTGGCCAGTTGCCACCGCCCCACCCTTTGGCCTGCAGAGCCGGGCTGCTCTGTCTCCTGTGGGCCCATCCCCTGCCCTGAGTTCTCAGGATCTGAGCCCCACTGCCTGCAGAGCTGCTCCTGGCTGCTCTGTGATAAGGATGATTTCCTCCCTTTTAGTCTTGGGGCCACGACCCTCCTCGCCCTCCTCACCCCAGCCTCAACAGAAGTAGAGCCACAGCATTGTTTTCTTTTCTGCTTGGAGAGACAAGACAAGTGGGTGGTGCTCCCTCAGGCTTTTTACTTCTGTGGCACCTTTGGGGGGAAATCCACTCTCCCATTCCCTTGGTGGCCGAATCCTTCCCCGAGGATGCAGCTCACGTCTGTGCTTACCTTGGATACTCTTATAAAGAGATTCCCAAATGGGGCTGGACATGATGCATTTCAAGGTGCTGGGAGTTCCAGCATACTCTTCTTTCTCCACAGACACTGGCAGCCGCTTTAGCATGTCAGATAAAATTTCCATTACTAGTTCATCGTTACTCTGCTCACGACTGCAGAAGAAATTAAGAGGAGAATGAGATACAGGTCTGTTCAATCCGGGAGAGCCCTCTGATCAGCTGCATCTGTAGGCAAACACAGCCTCACGGAACCATGGAACTATGAGATGAAGATACAGAGGAGAAAACTGTCCAATGCATGGCAGATACTGACAAGAAAGTATATATTTTTGAAGTTTTAAGATTTCCTTTTAACTATTCATCCTCTGAATGCGTCTGCACAAAGTGCCAACACTGGACTGAAGAGTAGGCAGGCCACTGGCATGCGCTTGTGGAGGGTCACAGGACTTCAGGTGTGTACTGGCTCATCTGGTGGCATCCTGAGTGGCCATGTGGGTACAGGTGTGGATGGGGCTGTGATGCTAAAGCTGGAGGAACTCTTTGAAACCAGGGCCCAGGGTGGTGACTGCAGCTCCCTACCATTAGTGGAGGAGAAGGAAATGGGACCCAGCACTTTGGCATTCCCACTCTGCTACTCAAAGTACGGGCAGGGACTGGCTTTCAACCAATGCCCTGGGACACACACTCAGATGACTGTCGTCCTATAAATTCAGCGGTAGTCTGGAGGCTGCAACTGCATGTAACGCGCTGCTTCTGAGCCAGCTTACCACTCCCATGAAATAGCTGGGGAACCTTAGCTTTTGACGTGTAAATCGGATTTACTCAGGAGGAATTCATCCAGGGTGGCTTCTGATGTTTTGCAAGATCAAAACATTTCAATAATCAAACATCTCCAAAGGGAAAATGTTTGCTACCACCAAGGTCATTAAATAGGATGGGACAGATCTGTTAAGTCCTGTCACACAGAAAAGTTTCTAATGTTTTGAGTAAAGGCAGCCTAAGTGCAATAATCTTAGCCTCTTGAAATGACTGGAGGGACATATGCTTATGAAAAGCAACCCCTTAACAATCATCTCATCTCTTACTGATGTATTTGTTGGAGACTAAAAGTACAGAATTAATATTTAGAAGTGTAGGATGTGCAGGGAATTTAACCTGCTATTCTGGGGATATACTAGAAGATTTCTAATTACCATCTCCTTCTGTGTGTAGCTTCCCTTCTAATTTGCAAATAGGATGTATTCACTCATTCAGGGAAATGGGAGTTCAACTGTGTTTATTTCATGTCAGTGGAATGATCTTGGAAGATATGACCAAAGAGTCAGCCAAAGCCACAGTGAGAATCCAACTGGATATTTTAATATGAATTTTGTGGTCCAAAAAGGCAGGAAGACCATAAGAGTACAGGATTCCCATGGGTTCAGAGGTTTTAGAGGCAAGTGGAACAAATAACACGAGTATATTAAGAGCCTGTCAGACGGTGGAGGAGGGCCAGTCAAGTATCCTCCAGACTGAGAAGCCCAGTGACAGAGTTTTATTTGGGGTAACTTACTTACAGGTAGGAACCTGTGGATGGAAGATCCTGACAGTACGCAAATATTCTCCACAAAATCCGAGCCTCACCCCACAGCTTTTATAGAAGGAGGGGTCTTGTGGTGAGGTCACAGGGTAGTGGTCTAGAGGGGGGTCTACCTGAACCTGAGGGAGAATATTGGGGGCCATAGGTGGAGCTAGTGATGCCAGTACCCTGCAGAGCAAAGAAAATGTCAGTCCTGGTCTATGAGTACACAGGCGGTTAGGGCACATGCCATTGGAACCCAGGATGGGGCAATGTGACCGTCACCTCACAGGGTTTTGGAGTTGTTACCATCTTAGTGACAACTATAATCAGGGTTCAAGGTATCCTCTGAGGGTTGCCAACAAGCATCAATTCATATTGAGGTTTCCATCTCTGTTTTAGCTGATTTGCTTATTGTTTTTTTAGCATCTCTCAACAGGGGAAGAGGTAGAAGTTGGTGTAGATAACGCTAACAGAATCAAAGTCACAATGACAATAGTTTTGTGTTCAGGAATGTGTACATGTTGGTATTGTAATATTTGTGATATTTAAGATATTTGGGGCTCTTAAAACCTGAAGGTTGCTTTGGGACTCCAATTTAAAACAAATAATTGAGAAATGGGTTTAAATTTATGATTTTAGGTTGAAACCAGCTAAGTTGATATATTTAAAACATAAGAGAGTTTAAGATCCAGCATATTTATTTAATGAACCCAAGACGAAAGACTTAACTGACATCCCCAAGTTTGCAGTCAAGTGGCAGAGCTGGGATTTGAACCCAGAGTCCATGAGGAAGGAAGAGAAGTGAAGCCTGTGTCCTGAGCAGCTCTGAATGAGCACCCTGGAGGGTGTTTCCAAATAGCAGGAACATGCTTTGCTAGGAAGGCCATCATGCCACTGAGGGCTCACACCAGCTAGTGACCTTGACAAACATAATCTTATCTTATAGAATTTGGGTCACATCTGTGAGACCACTTGAACCTCATAATGGCCTTGATGGGTAGAGACAGGCATTGTCTCTATGGACAGATAAACAGTGTGACCTTGGATACAGAGCATTCAAATAAGAGCTCTGAGCAACACAGGCCTCTAAATGCAGAGCTAGCTCCTCTTGACCATGCTGTCCTCTTACTGTGATGGGGATCTTTCCCTGTTCTATAGAAGTAAATATGATATTTCACATTGAAACAAATTCTGTTTAAAAGTGCCACACACCACACAAAGATTTATTGAGTACCTACTACATACTTCGAAATTATATTTATGTGTGTGTGTGCACATGTGCTCCTGTGTGTCTGCTTGTCTGTGTCCTTTGGAGAATTTAGTCTGTATTTTTAGACTGTATTTTATATTTTACACCATATTTTAGACTTATTTGTCCATACATTCTGCATCAAATCTCTTCAAATTATTAACTTATTCCTTTAATATTTAATTCTTTCATATGAATGTTTAATAATTTCCAACTAAAACTTTTCCTGCTGAGTTCTTACCTGATCATGAGTTTGGCAGTGGTACTTCTTGGTTGCATGGCAATGAGACTGTCGATGAATTTCTGGCCCTGGATCTCCCTGCAGCCTCTTATGGCCTCAGGGTGCAGTCCTAGGAGCTCAGGAGAGTCGTCGTCAGGCAAGGACTGGATAGTGTGTATGCAGTCCATTATGCTCCCAAATTTGGGCACTGGCTGATGTATCTGAAAATTTAAGCACTTTGTTAGTTTTTTTTCCCAGAGTGATACCTATTTTCAGGAATGTATGAAGATACTACTTCCCATAAAAGTTATACAGAAGGCTCTTTTTTTTTTTTTTTAAGATTTCATTTATTTATTCATGAGACACACAGGGAGAAAGAGAAGCAGAGACACAGGCAGAGAGAAAAGCAGGCCCCATGCAGGGAGCCTGATGTGGGACTCAATCCCAGGTTTCCAGGATCAGGCCCTGGGCCGAGGGCAGTGCTAAACCGCTGATCCACCTGGGGTGCCTGGCTCTTCTTATTTCTTATGTCAAAAGCTACCTCTGGGATGACTGTATTTGTAAAGTGAAGTTGTATGATATGCACAATAACTTCCTTGTTGGGAAAAGAGACTTTAAAAGCTAGGCTGATTCTGACTATCTATTGCCTCTGTGAGCTGTACCCACAGAGAGTGGAGCAATCAAGCCTTTAGCTATTTTACTGGGGTAAAAACTAAAGAAGGAATGTGACAGTGATCTTAAGAATCATTCTGACCCCTTGGGAGGTGGGGGATGGGCAAAATAGGTGAAGATGGGTAAAAGGTACAAAATTCCAGTAATAAAATAAATAATAAAATTTTAAGAAATTGACAAGCTACTTAATGGGCACGGGAGAGCTTTCTTCCTGTCTACCAGCTGCATCTTCCTGTGATTAGCTCTGAGTACTGCTTTCTAAGGCTGACTCTCAGACTTTCGTCTAATTGGGAGACAATGTGCCTTCAAAACCCTATTAAGTGCTAACAATGAACATGACTCTGCTGGTTTAAAATACGTCCAACCACTTCTTTGACACCATCCCTTTGAAACATGGAGACGCCTTCTCTCCTTGAATGGAGGCTGCCTGCCGTTGGCTTCTATTGACAGAACATGGAGCAGAGGGGACAATGTGTGACCCTGGGGATGAGGCCATAAATGGTACTATAGCTTCTTTTCTCTCTGGTGGTTCAGTTGCTCTGGGGGTCACCAGTTGCACAGCCCCAATTCTCTGACATCCCCCATGTCTAGCTGGTGGTCAAAGAGCCACCCCCAGCGCTACCACCAGGGCACAGGACATTCCAGCAGCCCTAAGGTCCCAGGTGTTGAGGCTTTGGGCCAAGAGTCCTGTGAGCAGGCTGGGGAGTGGCTTTTCATGCCCCAGTTAAGCCCTTACGCCCTGCAGCCCCATCACTCTCTGGGGAGCCCTGAACCACCACCACACAACTGAGCTGCCCCTGGGATACATGCTGGTGTGGTTTTATTGGAGAACATTACAAATCAATTCACAAGAAACTCAGTTTAAAAATGAAATGTATCTGCTTGGGTTGAAAGGGATAGAGACAGTAAAACATGAAGAGGTTGTCAGACCGCTGTAAAACTGCAAAAAGGAAGCTGCTGAAGAAATGGTTTAGCTATAGACATGGGCCCCTTTTTACAGAGTTGGAAGGATGGTGCAGAGGGCGGAACCAAGAGCCTGGTGCTCAGACACAGGGACCTCTGAGTGCTCCTGGGAAGTAAGACTGGGTCTCAGGCCTGGAGCTGGTAATCCCATAGGATCGCATTTCTGGGGACTCATGGCCATTGTGGGCCTTCCGTTTGGGTCTCTTCGTAGGGACATGTAAATCAGAATAATCCAAGGGACAGAAGTCATGTCCAGGTCTTCTGGCCTTGAGAGTGCAGATGGATAGATGAAATGTCAACTGCTAAATTAATGGTAAGTTATTTCTGTAATGCTAGAAATTAATAAAAGCATTGGAAGTGAGCATTATGGTTTCTTTAAGGGCAGATTCTAAATAATGCAACAACATTTAGATAACCAAGTAGTGTAAGGAAATACATGTTCTTACCTCATCACTGGAGAAACTGAAGTCATCCCTCAGCACGTCAGGATTACAGTATTTGTAGAGAAGGGTGTTCAAACATCGCCGGTCCCAGGTGTCAGTCACCCGGCCCCCGTAAATCACCTCCCCAAACAGGTAGCGCAGGGTCGGCCACGAAATACTGGACCGGGTGCTCAGGGCATTCTCCAACATCTTTATGGCAACCTTTAAAAAATCCACTTGTTTTTATTATTTCAGAATGTGTTTGCAGCTCACTTTGATGTTTTAACATAAAATCAACAATTCTCAATCAGCCATGTATATTTTCTCTTTAAAAATACAGTTGACCCGTGAATAACCATGCATTTGAGTTATGTGGGTCCCTGTATATGTGGGGTTTTTCACAGTCCTGTAAATGTATTTTCTCAATATCATTTTCTTTTCTGGAGCTGACTTCATTATAAGGAAACAGTGTATTATACACACAACATTCGGAACAGGTGTTCATTGAGGGTCCACTGCTCAGTCAGGCTTCCAGTCAGCAGTCAGCTGTCAGGAAAGCTTTGGGGAGTCAGAAGCTATATATATAGATTTTAACCACACAGGGGGTCAGTGCCCCTATTCCCTGCATTTCCAGGGTCACTGTATCTGGAAATAGCAAGACAGCTTGCAGAGGTGTAAAGGCCACTTGTGAAAGCCGAGCGGCCTCTTGAGGATGTGGAAGAGGTGGAAGGTGCCTGTCCAGAGGGGGTGTAGGGCGGGTGCAGGGCGGGTCTCAGGGGCAGATGCCCAGCGGCAGAATCAAGATTATGCTCAGAGTTTGTTGGTATTTGCTCTGACCTGGGGGAAATGTAAGCAGCTGTTACCACGTTTCCTTCAGCAGTAAGACAATACCCTGCAAAGTCCACAGAAGGCTCTAGACCGAGACCAGTGAGTTGTGTGTTTCCCCCACCCGTGGGTCAATGCAAGCTCTTACTGCCGACACATTTGCAGAGAGGTTCCTGACAGCCTCACCTCAGGTCAACTAGTTGGCCTCAAAGAAAGCCCCCTGGAACAGTTCCCTGTGCCTGCTCTCCCCTGGCTGCACCCTGCCCTTGCCCCACTGTCCCCGACCCTCCCCCCACTTCCTCTCCCTTTCTTGATCCTGCTTTTTTCTTTTTTGGCCCAGGGAACAAAGAGCCCGAGAGGTCGCCAGCTTGCCCACCAGAGTAAATGCTGTACATCTGTAGGTGGGGGCTGTGACCTGTTTCCAGAAAAGTTGCCTTCAAGGCCCACACTGGCCCTTGTCATGTGGTCACAGAGTTCACTCTCTTACCATGAAAATACTCAGTGTCTGTGTAGACAGACACTAGGCAATTTGAATCATACTGTGATTCATTCGTTACTGTTTATTTTGAAGACATCACACTTACCTCCAAGTCTGAAGAACTAAATTTATAAGCAATATTCCAGCCCAATATTCCATAATTTTTTCTTTCATTGATCAGAGCATTGAAAAAACACAGGCTGAATAGAAGTTTTTTCCACCACGGTCCACAGTCAGGTTTTTCAAATATCTCTTCTGTTACCTCTCCACTCCCACTATATCCAAATGTCTGAAGTAAATTACTTTTCAGTCCTGGAGGATTTTCCACTGTGATCTTTAAAAGAGGTAATGGTAGCATGTGAGCAATAGATGCAGGCACAAGGTCCAGGGAGATGCTTGCCCTACATTGCTCTGGTACAAGAACTGGGAGGAGTGCCACTGTTTGCAAGAGTCAGTGGCAAGTAAAAAATCCTGAGTTATTCTTTTTTTAATTTGAAAGTTTCTGTTAAAAGATTGTACCAGATTTCCTGTTCCAATTCAGATCTTAAAATGAAAAGTTTAACACTATCATAAAAGCACTTCTATTGGCTCTAAGTACAGTATCCTGGAAAGTTTGGCAGTGAAGAACTACTATAGTGGCCACATGGCTGTGACAAAGGTGGTGCTGCATGGCCTTGGAGAGCAGCAGACTCGGGGTGCCCAGGACAGGAGACAGAGGAACAAGGGGGCTGACACATGTGTCTCATCAGCACTGATACTAACTTGGTGTATTACCCAATTGTTCTGCTGGCATTAAAAATCCCTTCTTAACTAGGGTGATCGCAGTGATGAGGGGCAGAGGTGAGGTGGGGAGATCCAGCTGCAGGGGCTTTTTAGAGTGTGGCTGTTAACTCTGAAACTGTAAAAGATTTGAAATGTTCCCCTACTTGCACATTTACACATATATATATACACAGACATACATGCACACACACAAATTCACATATAAGAGTCATGTGGGTCTGTATGCAGGACATATGGATGTGTTATGCACACGAACATGATGTTTCTGGATCAAGGATCAGGCTGATGTGTATGCACAGAGAGGCTCACAGTGCTCCCCCATGCTCCGGTTCCCCATGGGGTGACACAGGCAGAGCCAGATATACCCTGAACATGTGTAGAGTGCATCTGTGCCCCAGAACAGGTACTCGAGGGATGAAACTCGGTGCTCATATAGAATGGCTGGCAGAGCAGCCCCTACGTCTTCCAGAGATAGACAAGCAGGAAGATGTTTGCTCTGGAATGTTCTGGAATGCAACAAATTCTCTCTGGGGAGACAGGAGCAGGTGCCTGGGTTTTCATGATTCCTGGAGTGTGAGCGAACGGCTCTGAGCCTTTCCATCCTCTGCATGCAGACACATGACCATGGAAAGAGCCTAGGAGAGCAGATATTCTCTCCTTCCAAGGCCCCATTATCTTTCAACATCTTTCAATGCAGATTGCCTACAATTTTTGTGGAGAAAGCCCTGACTGCAGAAATGAGGAAATGTTCAGAGAGTTTTGTTCCCCGGGTATCATGGTTGATTCTCTGGAGACTCTTGCTCATGTCTGCTCCCTGTGAGGAGCTATGTATGAAGGGAAAGGCAGGAGGGAGAGGGGAGAGAGAGACAGGGAAAGAGAAGCTGTTATCTTGTGGAAGAAAGCTGCTAACATCTGAACTGAGGGAGTATTTTGCTAATTAGAGCAACGGATCTACAGGAGGTGAAAGTTCCTCCAAGCTCTTTCTCTGTCTTGCCCTGCCACTCATTGGTCTCCATCCCTAACACCTGCTTTCAACTTGCTTCTGCTAGAGCCTTTCCAGAAAACATGCTGTGGGGTGCTTTGGGGAGCAGAAACAGGAAAGGCTGGAGAAGAAGACTGAGAGGATAACTCAGATCCCACATTCTAGTTTATGGCTGTTGGAAGTCTCAACATCCTCATTGGAGGAAATGTCCATCAAACTCTCAATTACTTGGAAGCAAGGATCTCATCTACTACCTGAGCATCTTTCCTGGCCCACAGGTCAGGGCTGAGCTAGAGTAGAAAGTCAAGCACTCTTCGGAATTCGGAATCATGAATTCAAGTTAGTTTACACTCAAACAGTGCTCCTCAGTCAGTATCAAGCTCTGTTCTATTCTGTCCTTACCTTCAGACTCTTTTGAAGAATAGGAATTGGGAAAGAACTGTCTGATTTTGAGCTCAACCACAGCCGGAACTCAGGGTCTATTGTCACATCTGGGCTATTAAATCTGCAAAATACAAAATTTATAAATATTTTAGTGTAAAAATTTTTGTTAAGGATTTTATTTATTTGAGAGAAAGAGAGAGCGAGCGAGTACACTAGGGGGAGGAGGGGCAGAGGAGAAGCAGACTCCCCTCTGAGCAGGGAGCCTGATGGAGCTTGATCCCCGGACCCTGAGGACATGACCTGAGCCAAAATCAAGAGTTGGATACTCAATCAATGGAGCCACCCAGTTGCACCTCTTTTTCTTAAAATAAAAGTATTATGCTGTACCTGTCTGTAGCCTGCTGTTTTTCCTCTTAACAATGTTTGAACATATTTTCTTAACTCTTACATGTAAGAAATTTGCTTCACATTTCTCTCTCCCACAGTAGGCTGCTGGGTGGCAGTCTTAAAGGCTTGACACTTACAGGCTTGATTTGACAAAGAAGTATGAATTTCTCTTAATTACACTCTTATTATATAGAATTTTTTTTTTACACATTGCTAATTACTCTTATTAAATTTCTGAAATTCTGTTCTGGAGAATGTTCCTCCGATTTCTGTTTTTAGAATGATACATGGCTATCTGCCATTCTATTTTTAGTCTATCTTAATACACTTTGGAAGGTTAATAGGATGTCTATCTGGTCCAGACTGTGTCCTTGGTCTCTAGAATGATTCTTGGGAAATAGGTAGGTGCCTTATAAATAGTTTTTGAATGAACAATGACTGAAGGACTTGGTAGAAATTATTGTGTCATCTTCCAAAGTTTACAACTATTAATCATACAACTAGGCAAATGTCATCTTCTGGCTCTCTTAAGTGGTAAAGTAAAGGTGAAACAGAGATTACTGAATACTTTTGAAACTGCTAAAAGCATAGGACCTGAGAACAGAACAAATGATACTAACAAAGTTTTTAGAAATTTAAGTCAGAGCAGTTGCATTTTGGTTTATAGTTTCCTTGTGGATGCTCATGACATAAAAACAGCTGCATGAAGAAAACGAGGCCCTTACATGAACACACATCCCAAATACAGCATCAGTTGTGGCCAGTGAAGCAGACAGAAATGCAAAGCTGGAGACAGAACTATAGAACACAACTGCTTAAAACTTTCCTAATTTGAAACATTGCTGGGGCACTTGGGTGGCTTAGTTGGTTGAGCATCTGTCTCTTGGATTCATCTCAGGTCATGATCTCAGGGCTGTGAGACTGAGCCCTCCATCAGGATCCTCACTCAGCAGGGAGTTTGCTTGAGATTCTCTCTCCCTCCTCCTCTGCTCTTCCTGCTTGCTTGTGCACATGTGCTGTCTCCCAAATAAATAAATAAATAAATAAATAAATAAATAAATAAATATCTTCAAAAAACCCCCAAACATTGATAATTCTTCACTCAAACTTAGCAGTCGACTCCCAACTACTTCCACTGCCAACAAGGGCTGAGCCTCTGGAAGTTTCTGTCTGAGTAAACAAGTCTTTGAGAGATGCAGCCTAGAAAAGTGGACTTAGTCCAAGAAAGTCAAAGTAAGTACTAAACATAGGCCATAAAGTAAATCACCCCTGGAAGGAGGGATGTGAGCTATTGCATTTTGCTGTGCAGAATCACGTAGAATAATAAAGACTATGTCTGTAGGTTTATCTACTGAGAGGGAGGGCTTAAGAAGGAGAGGAAGGAAGTGATGAAGGCAATGGAGAGGAGAAACCAGAGAGGCTTTTTTTCTTATAAAATTGAGGTATTCTTAGTATAGTTTAAAGATCCTGGAGAAAGGAGAGTCCATGTAAGCAAGCTGAATTTTCTCTGAGTGGCACAACACTATCACTATTATTTTATCGTTGCTTCACGTGGCTGTTCCCAGTTTCACCTCACTGTTCTTATAATTAATCTGATCCCTTACAAATAAATGTAAAGCTCTTACGACTCAATGATAGTGCAAAGCCTTGGCATAAACGATGCTGCGAGGTGACAGTTCTGGAGGAAGACCCATTGAGCGGCTCTGGGGAGGGCCTTCATGATGAGCTCCTCTGCCTTAGTGGCTTGGCCGGGGCCCAGGGAAATCATGGTCACGTGACTTGTTCCTCCTTTTAACTCTTGTGCAAACTTCAGGACAGTGTTGGTGGGGTCGATCCCTGTACAGCAATGTAGAAACGTACACATAATTGTAAATTCATCTCATCCCCTTTTGAAAACTTACATCTGTCTTTGTTTCTTTATTTATAATGGGCTTCACAGCCAGCGTGGGCCCCGGTGTGGGGCTTGAACCCACAACCCTGAGATTAAGACCTGAGCCGAGATCAAGAGTCAGATGCCTAACTGAGTCACCCAGGCACCCCTGAAATATTTCATTTTAGCAGCTCCTGCAGCCAGGTATGGGCGTCTAGGTGTTGTGAACAAGCTTTGGTAGCAAAGTTTGTTAACTTTTATAATACCTCCTTTCTTTTACTTTATTGTTTAGAGTGTGGACCTGAGGGCTAGAGCCTGGCAGCCATTCTGGGCTATGTCTGCAGGAAATGGACAGCAGCTACTCTGTGTCAGGTATAGAGCAGCTGGTTTACATAAAAGGTTACAGAGGAGGAAGGCTCTGCATGGACACACTTTCAGAAAAATTTTAAAAATATTTTATTTATTTATTTGACAAAGAGAGCATGCACAGGTAGGCAGAGCAGCAGGCAGAGGGAGAAGGAGAAGCAGACTCCCCGCTGAGCAGGAAGCCTGATGTGGGACTCCAGCCCAGGAACCCGAGACCATGCCTTGAGCCAAGATCATGCCCTGAGCCAAAGGCAGCCACTTAACTGACTCAGGCTCCCCGCAGAAAGTTTTTATTGCCCAATTGAATCAAAGTTTGAAAATGGTGAATTGTGAAGACATACTTGATTTAGAGATGACAAAGAACAGAAGATAAGTTAAAATATTTTGCTTAGTGTCTGTTGGGCAAAGACAAGGGAAAAAGCATTTGGAGTTTTGAGGGATACATGGGCTGTGTTGGCAGGGCCACTTTCTGATGGTTTGTCATACTTGTATGTTTTCATGACCCAACATATTAAAACAGTTAATAAATACAAGGTCCATCCCAACTTCCAGATTGATAATACGTGTTTAGGAGATATTTTCTGCACAGAGAATTAGCACTGAGAAGTGTTTTATGGTTATGAATCTGGGAAATTCTATTATTCTTTGTCCTTTTACATTTTTAGAAATATTCAGTCTTAATATGGTTTAAAGTTTTAATCAGTCCCTTTCCCAAAATAGTTAAATAAGAATAGGGAAATATCTTAAACATAATACCCAGCACCGAGCATACCTGTCTACACCTTCTGGTTAGTATCGTGGTGGTGTCTTACCTGTGCTCATATAGCTTACCATGGGTGTGAGTAAGTATCAGTGGAGTTATGGCTGTGGATTCCTTGTAGGGCTCCTTCAGATTCAATCCCATTCTCAAGACATAGTCATTTCCCATTTTTTCAGTTATAAAGCTTTTCACTGAATTCTTCAAATGCTCTGGTCGAAGGATTTTTATCTAAACAAGAAAGCAGGGAAGATAGGGTCACTTTAATAAAGCACCCAAGGGAATGGCCCCTATGGTAAAATGGAATAAAATGAGGAAGTATTCATCATTTGTGTCGTCAGAGTTTTATGGGAATGTTTAATGGTAGAGGGTCTGTGTGTGCTGGAGAAACCGCCACCATGGCTCATGATCCCTCCTTGGTGTCAGGGCCACCTGGTGCCTCCCCTCCCTCTCATACTGACAGAGATCTTGCATTGGTTGTAACAATCTAAGTTATGGTTCCTGATTCTGCAAAGAGAAATTTGGCTGTGGGTCTCTTCCTGCTCTGCTGAGTGGGGGATGGAACTCAGGACGGCACAACCAGAAGACCACTAACTCCTCCACAAGTAACATAAAGGGAAATAGCACAGCAAACCGAGTTTGTATCCAAACAGAGCTGGAGAGGGGCTGGAAGACTTTGGAAGCAGTGTGCATGTGGTAAGTAGAGGTTTGGGGCCCACTGGAAGAAACCATTGCAAATCTTGGAGGAAGGATCTTTTCCATGAAAATTGTTTCATACAAACTAAACTTATGTGTTATTTATAAAATGATCCTGAATTCTGTCCTTGGCATCAGAGACCTCATCATTTAAGGCAAAGCTGAAACTATGTGTGGATCTGTGTGGATGCCCTGGGTTGAACCATGGGAAATTGCTATTTTTACATTGTCAAATATTATTATGTCAAATTCTGCTCTTTTCTGTTACTCCCTGGAAAAATTAATCAATTTTATCTAACTAAATGCGGTACATATATATTTTTAGATGAAAATTGGAAGCATGCAAAGCATCTGGGGTCTAAGAGCAGGGCTCGCCCAGCACATACATCCACTTAACAAAAGCACAGGAATCATCTGAAAGCAACAGATGTTCAGGTGTAGTCCCGACACGTCACCCTGAGAGTCTGTGCTCCCAGTTGCAAGTGTGACCCGCTGTTACCATCATGCTGCTCTTTCCTTATTGTATTGACCAATAAAATGATGCCTTTGTAAGTTTTAACACGGGGGGTGGGGGTGGGAGAGAGAGCAAGACCAGCAGAAATGGGGTTGTGCTGAACTCAGTTCTGCAGCTCCTTTCTAAACAACTACAGACAGTTCTGGAAATTCTCATGTCCACTTTCCCTGCCCCTGCCTTGTCTTCTTTCCCTGTCCAGCAGGCCATTGGAATAGGGAGTGGTGCATCAACTGAACCAAGTCCTTGCCCTCACAGAGCTCTGAGATAGTGTCCTTCCCCAGGTGGAGCCTTCTTTCTAATGTATTCTAAATCTCTCATGTGGCAATCTCAATTTCTGACTCTCACGGTCAGACCCAGTTTCAAATATTCTAACTCAATTTCTTTATATGAGCACTTGAACTTCATCAGACCATGTCTTTTGACTGTGGGTTTGGAAAATAGGATTGCTACACTCATGAAGTTTCTAGCTCACAAACTAACATCATCTGGAGTTTACTGGGGAAAGTCAATGTATCACAGGCTTTAAAAATATGCTTAATTTTGCTGTTAGGGTAATACATACTGGCTACATAAAATTCAAATAATACAAAAAGCCAGAATTGAAAAATGGAGGTCCTGGGATGCCTGGGGGACTCGGTCGGCTGAGCGTCTGCCTTCAGCTAGGGTCATGATCCCAGGGTCCTGGGACTGAGCCCCATGTCAGGTTCCCGGCAGGGAGATTGCTTCTCCTTCTTCCACTGCCTGCTGTTCTCTCTGCTTATGCTCTCTCTTTCTCATGAATAAACTTTAAAAAATCTTTAGAAAAAGAAAAATGGAGGTCTTATTTCCTGGAAAACCATGACTGGTTCTTGTGGCTCCTTGCAGATGTGTTCTGTGCACATACAAGCATCACTCCATATCCCTTCCTTTGCTCCACAGGTGGACCTATACTACAGACTGTTAGATGTTTAGCATTTGTCAGTTACTGCAGCTTAAATGTCTGTTTATGTCATGATGAGGTCAACAATCCACAGGCGGGGTGGGGGTGGGGGTGGGGTGGGGGTCAGTCATCTACAGTCGCCAGGTGGGTAACAGGAATTAGAGAAGTCTGCTGGACAGAATGAAAACAATTCTTCCTGTAAGAAAAACAAAGATGTAAGTATGGTATGGTGCCTACTGGTGGCTGACAGTCACTGCCCATGTGAGGGAGTGATCACCAGTAGTGATGACCATGGCATACCCATTCTTGGGGCAGATGCTGCTCAGCTCTTACTGTTGCTCCTGAGACTGCAGATCCAGTAGTGCCTGATCTCTTACTTTTTCAGTACAAGCTGGAAATATGGACTTTTTTTGTGAAATCTCTCAATTTGCAAATTTTGGCTCAAAAGAAAAAAAAAACAACAAAAACCACTTGTACACCCATATTCATAGCAGCCCAAAGGTGGAAGCAGCCCATATGTGCACAGGCAGATGAATGGATAAAGAATGTAGTACATCCAGCCAATGGAATATTCCTTAGCTCTGAACAGGAAAGAGATTCTGACACCTGCTACTACATGGTGAGCTTGAACACATTATACTGAGTGAAAGAAGCCAGACATGGACAGATAAATGTTGTACAATTCCACTTCCATGAGGTTCCTGGAATAGACAACTGCAGACAGAAAGTAGGGTGGTATTTGTCAGCCTAGTGGGAAAAAGGAATGGGGAGTTACTGGTTAGTGGGTGCAGAGTTTCTGTTTAGGATGATAAAGTTCTAGAAATAAGATTGTGTTTGCACAGCACTGTGAATGCACTTTAATGCTGCTGAATTTATCATGCAAGAATTAAAATTTCTCACTTAATTTAAAAGAGATTAGAATTAAATGAAATGATGCATATTTTCCCTTCCCATCTCTTCCCTCCTTTTTTCTTTCCTTCTCTCTCCCTCCTCTTCCCTTTCTTTTCTTTCTTCCTCCTTTTCCTTTCCTCTTATTTCCTTTCTTCCTTTCTTTCCTTTTTAATATTTATTTATTTATTTATTTGGGAGGGGGAAGGAGAGTAAGCAAGGGGAGGATGGGGCAGAGGGAGCGAATCTTCAAGCAGATTCCCTACTGAATCACTCAGGCAAGGCAGCCATTAGGCAGTTTCTAAGCCCTGCCCCCCCCCAATTCCGTGAAGTGAGGGAAATAATCACATCTCTCCCCAAGATTACAATGAGGATTAAATGAAACAATGACTGTAAAATGATTAGCATAGGCTAAGCTTTAGATGTTTTAAGGGGCTCATGAATGACAACCATTTACATCCCCAACCTGCCTTCTCCCAAGGATTCTGAAGCAACAGGGGTCAGGTAAAATATCACCTTTACTAACAATAGGAGGATGGCTGTGCTTTAGGCATGTGTGCTTCCTAATAGGGAACCCTAACAGGTTGGGTCTGTTCCTGGACCATCTGTGGTGCTGAGAGCCAAACACAGGTACACTGTAGGAAGGCAGATCCCAAAGGCACCAGGGAGAAGCTGCTGAGCCATGTGCTGTTGTTCACCCCACACATGGGGTCCCCTACTTCTGTGGGGGGGAGTCATGGGGGCGAGAGGGGCCAAGGATGCTACCCGATTGGACCCCCTCCACACAAATGAACCAGTAAGAGTGTGCTTCCCTCTAACATGAACATTACTTGTAAAATCCATATATTTTGCTAATAAAATTTTAAATTTGAATGGTTTAAATTACTGATAAAGTGCTCAAAACACTCAGAATATCACTGTTTTCTCATAGCACATCTTACCAAAATAAGTCTCTGAAATGAAGTGAGTTTCTCCCAGGGGAAATTCACAGGACTACACGTGTCTTCATTTTCATCCGGAAGTTCAGCTAGATAGAATTTAGAGAAAGAAACTGAAATGAACAATCAAGTGTCTGGGATCACTAGAAGACACCAAAATGAAAATTTTGTTGTGAACTGTAAAGTTTTTTTTTTTAAACATGTCTAACTTCTTTTCTTTTTATTATTGCTTAAAAGATTTATTTACTTTAGAGAGAGAATGTGCATGAGTGTGTGGATGGGAGGGGCAGAGGAGAGGGAGAGAGAATCCCAAGCAGATTCCTGCTGAGCACCAGACATGGGGGTTTGGAGTGGGAGTGGGGAGTAGTGGAGGGGGGGGGGGAATCTATCCCATGACCCTGATATCTCAGCCTGAGCCAAAGTCAAGAGTTGGACGCTGAACTGATAGTACCACCCAGGCACCCTGTCTGACTTCCTGAAGACTTGAGGCATCCTTATGATCACAAGTGAGGTGAGCACTAAGCCAGGTCTAAGTGTGTCCATCCTGGTGGAGAGGCTGGCAAGGAGTGTTCTAACAAGCTTGTGAACTGCTGAAGCAGACACACGAGAAGCAGAGGTATGGCCAACAATCAAGTGGAAATCAAGTGGAGAATCAAGTGGAAATGCAACCAGATTCTCAAGTTTCTGCCTACTTATTATTTCAACGTATTTGCCCCATGTCTAACTTTAAACACAACTTGGAATACAGAAAGAGCTTTTTTGAATAGAGCTCTAATAGGTTTGTTGATCTTAAACAAAAAGTTTTCTCCCCCCAAATAAAAAGATCTTCACTTTTCAAAATAGTGACCTAGAGAGAAAACTCTAAGGAAGGAGAACTTCTTAGTCAGAAATGGAAATCAGGAAGCTATAAAAGAAAGAAAAAGGTGTAACTGGCCACAGATTTCACCATTGTGTGGTAGAGACAGCATAAACAAATCCAAAAGACAATGACCGAATTTTAAAAATAATTGAATGAATAGGTTGGTATCTTAACAAAACAAAAAGTTAATTATCTGTTACACCAATAGGGTTCTTACAGATGGTTAAAAAAGAATTAACACTCTCTAGAGTACATTTTATTTTTCTTAAAAAATACATTAAGTCCCAACTGCTGAGCACACATCTTGAATCTCAGTAGCTGTAGGATTTTCAACAGCCTTGCTGATGGGGATGCACTGGCCCTTGGCGATGGTCTTGTTGTTCAGATACGCCAAAGTCTTCAGCAAGGAGAGGGAAGCAAAAACGGAAAAGGAAAGAAGTGACTGCGTAAGGGGGCCAAGTCTGGTACAACTGAGAGAGACCATGAATGAAGGCTTCTAATTTATATTTAAGGGAAACAGAAGCTTTTTATTTGTATCTTTTAACCGAACTATGGACATCTCTGCCTCCCAGCTTCAGCATCAGAGTTGACAGTGAAGTAAATTTGCATCAGAACTTTGCATCTAGGGATCCCTGGGTGGCGCGCAGCGGTTTGGCGCCTGCCTTTGGCCCAGGGCGCGATCCTGGAGACCCGGGATCGAATCCCACATCGGGCTCCCAGTGCATGGAGCCTGCTTCTCCTTCTGCCTGTGTCTCTGCCTCTCTCTCTCTCTCTCTCTGTGACTATCATAAATAAATAAAAATTAAAAAAAGAAAAGAACTTTGCATCTAGCTCTTACGCAGTGTAAAAGAAAATTTTGTTTGCTTTTCAACGCAGTTTTTGTGGAAGAAAGAAGCATACTTTTAAATGGACAGTGAACTCTACCATAAGTTACTTGAAATCCTGTATCTGTCCTGTGTGTAAACATGTTTTGGATAAATGGGTTTAATTAAAGATTCAAAATACACATTTTCTTCAACGTTTAAGTTAATGAAATAAAATTTGAAATGGAAAAAAAAAAGAATTAACAATTCAGTAGAAAAATGGGCCAAGTACATAAATAGGTCAGTCCAAATGGTCTACAAACATCTGAAGAAAAGGTACTTAAACGTGGTGCTAGTCAGGAAATCCAAATTAAAGTACCTTAAAATTTTCGGATTGGCACGAGTTAAGAAAAAAATCAATACCCCTTTTGGAAAAGGAAGTCATGTACTGCTTGTGGAAATGTAAGTTATCCTGGACTTTTAAGACAAGTAACCTGGCAGCAGCTGTTAACATTAAATAATATGCTTCTGACCCAATGGTTCCACTCTGGCTGCTCATCCCACAGAGACAAGTGCAGAGGAAGTGTGTCTAAGGATGTGTCGACATGTCCTGCAAAATGTAATTGTATGTTATGGCAAAAATGTGGAAGCAAAGTGGAGAAAGCTGCGGAGGGAAACAAAGCAGGATGGGCATGGAGGTGGCAGGGAGTAGTGAGCAGGGACTCACATCTAAAGTAAGGTCTATTTCCTATGCAATTCTTAAAAGGCATCTGTTGTATAAAATAACCCATGAAATCTGCATCGGTTGCACAGGTGGCAGTGATGCTTACCCGTGGTGATCACCTTGCAAGGCCTAAGGTGCCTAAGTAACACGAGCCTTGCTCCCCGCAAAGCTTTGTTCCCTGCCAGACACTGAGCTATGTCTATAAGCTGACGATCCACAGACACATACATGCAACTCAGGTTAAGTAAAACACCGAATGTTCTCTTACTTCTCATTGGTGATTACTTACGTTTCTCCAATGAAGCATCTTCTGAACAGAAAGGTACACTCATCAGGCAATATGCAGCCTTACTGTTTATGAAAGCATCCCACTGGGGCACATTAGACAGAATGGATTTGCACAGGAGAGAGAAGGGCTCCAGCTCGCTGCTGACATACTGGCACTGCTTCCACCTGGATTCCGACAACCACTGAAGATGTCGATTTCTGTAGGTCTCATAGATACCTAACAGAAAAGGGGAAAGGACACATTGAAAGGTACAATTATCTTTCAGCCTTGAGTTACTCATAAAAGGTAGATGTTAAATAAATATGTTGTTAAGGAAAAGCCATTTTATATAAAAATTAATCACATAACGGCAACTTTTTTCATTGTGGTAAAAACACAGAACATTTACCTTCTGAACCACTGGTATGTGTTCATCAGTGTTAAGTACCTTCGTGTTTTTGTAAAACAGATCTCCAGAACTTTCCCTGCAAATCCAAAACTCAGTCCCCATTAAACAGGCCTCCCCAGCCCCTGGGAACCACCACTGTACTGTCTCTATGCCTCCAACTACTTTAGATCCCTCAGGGGGAAGGAATCACACAGTCTCTTTGTGACTGGCCTCAGTATAATGTCCTCAAGCTTCATCCAGGTTGTAGCAGGTGTCGGGGATTCCTTCTTTTAAAGGCTGAATGATATCCCCCTGAAATGGCAAATCACATTGTGTCAATCCATTCATCCCCTGATGGACACTGGGGGTGCTTCCACTTATTGGCTACATGAACAGTTCTGCTGTGGACACAGGTGTGCAAATAGTAATCTGAGACCCTGCTTTCAATTCTTTTGGATATATAACCAGTGTGGCATATGCTGGCTTAGATCATATGCTGGCTTTATCTTTAATTTCTTTGAGGAGCTTCCATACAGTTTTCCATAAGAGCTGCACCAATAGTGTACGAGGGTTCTGATGCCCACACGCCCCTGCCAGCACTTTTCAAATTTTTGGTTTTTTACAGTGGCTGTCCTAATGGGTGTGAGATGATATCTCATTGTGGTCTTTTGGTTTGCATTTCCTGATGATTAAGGATGTTGATCATCTTTTCATGTGCTTGTTGGCCATCTGTATATCATCTTTATTTTTTTTAAAGATTTATTAATTTATTCATTCAGAGAGAGTGAGAGAGAGGCAGAGACACAGGCAGAGAAAGAAGCAGGCTCCATGCAGGAAGCCCGATGTGGGACTCGATCCCGGGTCTCCAGGATCACACCCCGGGCTGCAGGCGGCGCTAAACCGCTGCGCCACCAGGGCTACCCTGTATATCATCTTTAGAGAAATGTCTATTCAGATCCTTAGCCCATTTTAAAATTGGGTTATTTGATTCTTGTTGAGGGGTTGAAGTTCTTTATATATTCTGTACATTATCTCCTTATCAGGTATATGATTTGAAATTGTTTCTCATTCCATAGGTTGCCTTTTTACTCTGTTGTGTCATTTGATGTACAGAAGTTTTTAAGTTTGATGTCATTGCATTTGTCTCTTTTTGTTCTTGTTGCCTGTGCATTGGTGTCATATCCAAGAGATTATTGCCAAGTCCAGTGTGATGAAACTTTCCCCTTCTGCTTTCTTCTAAGTTTTATAGTTTTAGGTCTTATGTTTAGATCTTGAATCCATTTTGAGTTTATTTTTATATTTGGTAAAGAGTCCAGTTTTGTTCTTTTTATTTTTTTTTAGTTTTGTTCTTTTTAAAAAATATTTATTTATTCATGAGAGACAGAGAGAGAGAGAGAGAGAGAGGCAGAGACACTGGCAGAGGGAGAAGCAGGCTCCATGCAGGGAGCCTGATAAGGAACTCAATCCCGGGTCTCCAGAATCACGCCCTAGACTGAAGGTGGCACCAAACCGCTGAGCCACCAGGGCTGCCCCAGTTTTGTTCTTTTGCACGTAGATACCCAGTTTTCACAGCACCATTTGTTACAGAGACTGTTCCTTCCCCACTGAGTGCTCTTTCCACTCTCACTGGAGATTTTTTGACCGTTTATGTGTTAATTTCTAGGCTCTCTGTTCTGTTCCATTGGTCTATTTACCTGTCTTTATGCCACTACCAGACTGTTTTTATTGTAGCTTTATTATATAGCTTGAAACCAAGAAGTATGAGGCCTCTAACTTTGTTCTTTTTCCAAATTTTTCTGGCTATTTGGAGTCCCTTGAGACTCCATATGAATTTTAGGAAGAATTTTTCTATTCTTGCAAAAAGTCCTGTTGGGATTTTGTGAGGAATTACACTGAATCTGTAGATTGTTTTGGGTTAGCATGGACATCTCAACAATATTGTTTGCCAACCCATGAACATTGGATGTCTTTCATTTATTTGTGTTATCTTCAATTTCTTTCAGCAATGTTTTGTAATTTTCAGTATATGCATCTTTCACCTCCTTGGTTAGACTTATTCCTAAGTGTTTTATTCCTTCTGATGCTATTACAAATGGGATTGTTTTCTTAATTTCCTTTTCATTTTATTTGTTGTTTATGTATAGAAACACATCTAATAATGTATAATATGTATACATTATTATATATGTATAATAATGTTTTGTATCTTGCAACTTCGCTGTATTGGTTTACTAGCTCTAACAGTGTTTTCATGAGAAAGAGAAAACTCTAAGGAGTTGTCATGTCATGTCACCTGTGAACAAAGATAGTTTGCTTCTTTCTTTCCAATTTGGATGGCTTTTATTTTCTTGTCTGTGCATTGGCTAGAACTTCCATGTTAAAAACAAGTGATGAGAGCAGGGGTATCCTTGATTTGCTTGTGATCTTAGAGAAAAACTGAAGTTTCACCACTGAGTAGGATGTTAGCTGTGGGTTTTTCACAAATGACTTTTATTGTGTGGAGATAGCTTCCTTCTATTCCCAGTTTGTTGAGTGTTCTTAGTCATGAAAAAAGTTGAATCTTATCAAATGCTTTTTCTGTATCAATTACGATGGTCATGTGGTTTTGTCCTTCATTTTGTTAATGTGCTTGATTATATTGATTGATTTTCGTATATTGCGACATCTTTGCATTCCAGGAACAAATTGCACATGGTCATGGTGTATAATCCTTTTACTATGGTATTGAATTTGGTTTGCTGTATTTTGTGAGAATTTTGACATCTATAGTCATCAGAAATATCAGCCTGTAGTTTTCTTCTCTTGTAGAATCTTTGGCTTCGCTATCAGGGAAATACTGGTCTTAACAGAACGAGCTTAGAAGTGTTCCCTCCTCCTCCTTATTATTGTTATTTTGAAGCATTTCAGTAAGGTTTGTGTTCATTCTTTTAAAAATGTTTGGTAGAATTTTCCAGTGCAGCCCTCTGGGCTAGCTAGGCCTCTTCTTTGTTGGGAGATTTTTGCTTATTGAATCAATCTCCTTACTTGGTTATAAGTCTGTTCAAATTCCTACTTCTCCATGATTCAGTCTTGGTAGATTATACATTTCCATTTCTTCTAGGTTGTACAATTTGTTGGCATATAATTGTTCATAGTGTCTCCTATGATACTTTTTATTTCTGTAGCATCAGTTTTAAGGTCCCCACTTTCATCTCTGATTTTAGTTATGAGTCTTATTTTCTTATTAATCTAAGAGTTTATCAGTTTTGTCAATATTTTCAAAAAGGCAGCTATTAGCTTAGCTGATTTTTCTATTTTTTAATGCTCTATTTTTATTTGTGCTCCATTCTTTATTGTTTCCTTCCTTATGCCAGCTTTATGGTTGGCTCTTTCTATTTTTGCTAGTTTTTTGAGGTGTAGGGTCAGGTTGTTTGAGACCTGCTCTTTTAATGAATGCATTTATAGTTATATACTTCTCTTTTAGTACTGTTTTTGTAGTATCCTCTAAGATTTGTTATATTGTATTTTAATTTTTATCTCAAGACATTTTCTATTTTCCCTTTTAACTTCTTTGACCCACTGGTTATTTCAAGAGTATGTTGTTTAATACCCACGTAGTTTGGGATTTTTCATGTAATATTTGACATAGTTTTGGAACTAGGTGAAGTTTGGTGGGGTGAAGTCCAGAGCTGACAACCAAGAAAGAGTTCTTGAGATGTCTTTGGTGCAAAATGATGGTTTTATTAAAGCCCAGGGACAGGACCCGTGGGCTGAGAGAGCTGCTGCCTTGGGCTTGTGAGGGATGGCTGATTACATACCTGGGAGTTGGGGGGAGGTAAGGAAAAGAGAGGTTTCTAAGGATTCTCATATGCTAAAGAGGACCTACTGAGATACTGAGAGGTCTTGCCATTGTCAAATTAAGGTTGTCTTTCCCTCTAGTAAAGCATTAAGATAGTTTGGAGTTTCCTGAAGGAATGTCACACATATCCCACCTGGTTTGCAAGGTGTCAGCTTGTGCTTCTGTTCCCCATTAATATTGATTTCTAGTTTCATTCTATTGTGGTCAGAAAATATGCTTTGTATATCAGTCATTGTGCTTACTGCTTAGCGTAACAGAAAATTGGAAACCCAAGTCTGAGAAAGTGTGGTTGAGAGAGTGATTATGTAAGTTTTGGTCCATTCAAAAATTGGAATGTTGTGCAGACATTAAAAAGTCTTAAGTGTGTATATATATAATTTTTCTTAAGTATATTTGACACGAGCAGCTATTTTTGACATGTTATTAATTTGAAAAAAAGTTGGGAAAGTTAGGAAAACCAGTAGAAGGAAAACCCACAAAAATATTAATATTTTTCTTGATTGTGGAATTACAGAAGATTTATTTACTTCTTTTTGCTTATCTGTAGGTTGGAATGGTTTGTTTAATAAACGTGTACTATTTGTATAATAAAAAAATAGAAGCTATTACATTTTTGTTGTTGTTTCTTAAAATACACTGGGGATGTTTTTAGGTTTCCAAGTGCACTGGATGCCTTGTGGGCTGGCTGTTTTGCTGTGTGACCTTGTCTCCTGGTTGCAGGCAGATGGTTGAGGAGTAGAGTCCTGACTGAGGCTGTGGCACTCAGACCCTCCCTTTTGGAGGGTCTCCAAGGCCCAGAGTCTTAGAACTGCTAGACATTGGGTTAATAGTGGTCCCTGGTTCTTCTCACGTTGGTGCTTGGTTATTCACATTTTCCTTGTTGTTTTCTTAGATACCCCAGAATCCTTCTGAACATTTTTATTTTCGGTTAAAATATTGAGTCATTGTTGTCTGTTTTTTTGCAAGCAAAAGAATCTTAGTAAACTCACAAGAGTATTTATTGACTCAACAATTGTTCACAAACACCTACTGTATACCAGGCTTTGGGATAAGTAAAAACAAACAAAAAACAAAACAAAATGATTCAAATGTCTGGTATACCTCTAGAGTAATTCTTTGACATTTCAATTGTGATTTCTAGTCTTTGCTAATAGTCTTGAAACAACTGACAAAGGCTACTCTAAACAACCACCTTTTCTTCCTCAGTGAGAATGTCAGACTACCTAGAACTTTGTATTTTTTGGTGACTTAAAATTACAAACAGCACAACAATGTGAATGTAGTTTCATGCCACTGAACTGGATGCTTAAAAAGGGTTAAGAAGGTACATTTTATGTTATGTGTATTTTACCACAATTTAAAAAATAAATATACTTAAAAATGTACAACACAGGAGGATTTGGAAAGATCCCACACTTAGTGATTTTTTTTTAAAAGATTTTATTTATTTATTCATGAGAATACACAGAGAGGAGAGAGAGAGCAGAGACACAGGCAGAGGGAGAAGCAGGCTCCATGTAGGGAGCCTGATGTGGGACTCGACACTGGGTCTCCAGGATCATGCCCTGAGCTGAAGGCAGGTGCTGAACCGCTGAGCCACCCGGACTGCCCACACTTAGTGATTTTTGCCCAACTGTTTTGCATAAGCATAGTTTTTGTAGTTCAAAATCTCCAGGAATTTTCAGAAGACATTGAGGGTGATTATAGTGAGGAGGGGTAAAGTTTCCTCCAGGTGGTATTTAATCAATGTGTGTGTGCATGTATGGGCTCACCTCTCTAATAAGGAGCACTAGGGTTCAGCTTTATAGATTACCATTACAATTACCATAGAAATGTCATTCACTTATTCAAAAATCACTGGGTACCAATCATGTGCTCAACATATAAGGACACAACAATGAATTAAACATCACACCTGACTTCAAGCTGCTTTTAGTTTAACCAGACAGAAGCACTGACTTGGAGCATCTTAAAAAATCTCTCAGTGTTTTTCAGGGAAACATGTTTTTAATGGCTTTTTTTTTTTTTTTTTTACTGAACCCAGAGCAGTATCCTTTACTTACTATTAAGTCTAGCCTGGGGCATCACAGCTTTAATATTTATCAACATGGCAGAATGTAGGAAGATGTCCCATTCTTCATCTGGTAGGGACCCAATGTCATCCTGCAGTAAACTTCCATGAGCATTATTTTGCATGATTGTGGTGCAAAGCCGGAAGGAGAAGCACAGTTTATGTTGGTTAAATAGAGCTGAAGAGACCACCTAAGGAGGGAAATAGAGCATTTGACCGGCCCAGCTAGATTAAATATGTATAATCCACATTAAAGGATGTCTCACCTTAAAAATATTTCGTGTTAACCCATCTATTGAATTTTTAAGATGTCTCTCTAAGAGATTTTTCTCACTTTCTAACTTTGGTTCTTTTGAGAGGTTTGTAATATCATGAATTTTTTTCAGAGACATTTTATCCCATTTCGAGCTGGGTTTCTCTTGTTCTTTGCTTCCGGAGACTACTGACAGAACGAAGGCCTGTCGAAACCAGTCTAGGGAGAACTGGTACATGCAGTTGACCTGGTCGAGTCCTGCCACGAGAAAGTAGAGCAGGGAGCCTCGAGTTGCAATGGGGAGATAGTTTGTACGAGTCTCTTGGATTTCACTTTCCATTTTTTCTGTGGCTTTGATGCGCTTTGAAATTTCATTTGAAGTCATTTTGGATTTTCTTAGGATGTCTACGATTTCCTCATCATCTAAGACACATTCTAAAGGCAAACAAAAATTGAATTTAAATAAAAACTACTAGAATATTAAATGCAGTTCCTTCATTCTGAAATCTTTCTTTAATAAGGGTTTTTAGTTTCGTTTTTTTTTTTGTGTGTGTGTGTGGTTTTATTTGGGAGATGGGCCATTAAATGAAGACAGGGTATATTTCTGAATAATTTGGTTAATAGCATCCCCCATCTCTTCTTTAGATGACGTTCATAGAGTGGATTCTATTCCCATTATAAACACATAGTAAATAGCTAATCTGTCCTAATGACCCATGATATGCATAGACAAGGAAACAAAATTTCCAGAAAATAGCATGTGCACGGTATGTTTCTATCCTGTTTCACTAAACAATCAAGTTGGTAATGACCACGAACAGATTGCAACTTACCTTTCGAAAA
This sequence comes from Vulpes lagopus, assembly GCF_018345385.1. Classification (NCBI taxonomy): domain Eukaryota; kingdom Metazoa; phylum Chordata; class Mammalia; order Carnivora; family Canidae; genus Vulpes; species Vulpes lagopus. Next base: position 146,777,973 of record NC_054824.1, on the reverse strand, counting down.
AGCACTGCTCTAGAAACAGAATTATTCTCTCCATTTCAAGTGTTTAAGATGGTTCTTATATTTTGATTACAAACTCTATTTTATGAACATTTCCATTTTCCTGAGGTGCTTTTGTTAATGATATGATTTATAGACTCCTCAGTATCCTTATGCTTACCCCGGACACAGGTTAGTTTGAAAAGAGCCCTTTTAAAATGTGGTACTGATTGGGAATCAAAGGCAGAGGGAGATGTAGATACAATTAAATGTCCATATAATTGTCCATGCAGCCCACTGACATGCTGGAGGGGGCAGAGAATGAGGTTCTTCCAGGAAGCTCCTGATTGTCTTTACGCTAATGCTTCGCTAGAGGGAAAAACCTGGCTTGGTTTGACCATAGCCAGGCCTTCAGTGTCCTGTGAGTCTTCTTTGGCATTTGAAAGTCCTTTTGGAACTTTTTCTCTTTACTTCTCCCAACCCCGAAGTATATAATCATTTGTCCTCACAATCCTGAGGCAGTGGGGCAGCAGGGGTGGCGGGGGCAGTGGGAGTAGCAGCAGCAGCTCTCTCTGTCCCACAAGTCCTGTCCTTGGGCTTTAATAAAACCATCATTTTGCACCAAAGACGTCTCAAGAATTTTCTTGGCCATCGGCTCTGGACCCCACCAAACCTCACCAAAAATATTTTAAAACTACATCAGTATCAAGAACTAAACAGCATCACATGATCGTTGTAAGGAGTTATGGGATTATTACGTTCCATGACCTGGAGAGCATATTCTCACTGATTTTAGGGAAGCTTTCTAAGCAATGTCACGACCTGAGCTGTGGGCTACTGCTGTGTCCCCCCCTACCAACCACTGCCCACAGAGAGCGGGTGGTCACACTAAAGACAAAATATTTACAAAGAGATAGTAGGATGATCTATTTTACTAAAACTTGGAAAAAGGGAGGAAAAAATATGTACCAAATTGAGGAGTCTTTTTTGTTTAGTTTTTTTCAAGGACAATTTTTATTATAACTACTATCAGTAAAAAATTAGTCTTTAAAAACAATCCAACTCTACCAGGAGGAATGCCTGGTAGAGAATAAGCAGCAAAGGCATAATACAGCTCACAGTGTGCTGATGGGTATTATCATAAACAACTATCCTTTTGTCTCATTAAACTTATCTTTTGTCCAATTTAGGCAAAACTTGCAGCAACAACATGACATTTGTCACGCAGTGGCTCATAAACCAGCAGAGGCTATCTTTGTGAGTCTTGTTACACCAACAGTGTAACAACAGTGTCACTCTGGTGTGTCATATATTACCCACATGTCCTGGTTTTGCTCCCTAAGAAGGATTTAGCTGCTAATTCACTCCAACCTTCCCAGAGACACAGATGTGACAATGTTGTCCACACAATCTCATCCTAGTCCTGTCATTAACAGAAGCGTGGTTTATCCATGTGTTACACAGAAATTGTGTATTAGGTGTCAGTAAAATAGGAAGGATTACAGTCAGATCTTATTATAATATGGAACGAAAGTATCTGAGAGACTTTTCAAGCCCCACTGAGTCAGCAGTTAAGAGAGAACAGCAATCCACTGCTAGATAAAGAGTATTAGATGACAGATAAGTCAGGAGCTTGATACTGTGATTTATGACAGGAAATACACCTAAAGTCTCCATCCCCAGCTCTGGCTTAGAGCTCTGAATACCCTGGGGATGAGAGCAATAAATGTGTCTTTTGTTATGTTAATGAGTTCGCTTGAGTCTCTGAAAAGGATGGGGTGGTTGCCCTGGCAGCGCCCCTGAAGCCCACACCCATCCCTGACACTCTGCCTCCCCCACCCCCAATCCCTTCGACCTGGCTGTTCCTAGTTCCATTCTTCCATAGGAGACCAGTAATCTAGTGAGTCCCGATTCTAGTCTACTAGCAAACTAATTAGACCTCAGAAAGGGCTTGCTGGAACTTTTTGTCTGAAGCCCGGCTGTGGGGAGGGAGCGTCTGTAGCACTGAACCCCTAAGGGGAGGGGAATCTGATGCTGTCTCTGGGCAGATAGTGTCAGAATGGACTTGAACTGTGAGACACCCACCTAGTGTCTGAACACTGCTTACCAGCATGGGGGACCCCATCCTGCATGTTGAAATCGGGTATCCAGAACCCCTTTTAGGAGCAGGAATGTCAGTGTGCCCCAGGAATTTCTAATGCTTTATATTTAGTTGTTTAGAAATTATATTGTTAAAATTTAAAGACTATGGTTTCTTATTTTTTATGTTGAAGAGAAAAATAATTTCTACTGCTATTTTAATAAATACCACATTTTCATGGGACATGTATGATTAAGTCATTGGGTTCCATCCTGGTATATTTTAGTATTAATACTTGGGGTAAAAAAAAATACTTGGGGTAAACCTAATCTTTTGGTCTCTGTAATCTAATTTGATACATATAACAGATGTCAGATACCTGACGTAATGGCCTCGTGGCAAATGTCCTGCGGTTTGATGAGCTAAGACAGAGATAGGAATATAGGAACATCAACAGCCACAATGTTTTAAGAATGGGGTGTTTCACCCACATTGATCAGTTATCTGGTGGAAATGTAGATCTGATGTTTTGGGTACCAGTTCAGAGTATGGTTCTCGGAGCTTCTATTCTGTCCTTCCCCAAGTTACTCCCAGGTCTTCTAACGTCACTAAAGACCTGAACTCACCTTGTGCATTCTGCAGAACATTTAACATTTTTTCCTCTAGTTCTTCAAGGGTCACAGCATCACGGGAAATGCTCTCCAATAACTGGAAACGTTGATTTTCTAAGTAAGGGGCTTCATGGGTTAACACGGTAGATAAGAGTTGATCCTGCAAACCCTGGAATGTTACCGTGAAGTTGATCATAGTAACGAAATTGTAAACTGAGGGAGGAAAATGAGGGTTGTCTACTTCTGTAGCAATGTATAACCTGAAGGATGAGAAAGGCACCAGTTAGTCAAAGGATCTGCAGAGGGAAAAAACCCCTAATTTATTAAATAATGGAAAAAAAGATTTTTCCTGGAGGTAAACAAGGTTAACTTTTAGTGTTGTTCAGCCTTGTACACAAAATAGGCTCTCCATTTATATTGTGTGGAGACATTTCCTGTTTATAATTTGAAGAAATACAACCATAGATGATGTCCCTGCTGTATTTGGTTGAAGCACCCAGATGGAGGAAAGCAAAGTGCTAGCTAGTAGGAACTTTGACCTGCCCTTAGATGGTTGTCAATACCCGGTGGAGGGTGTGAGTACAGGGAGATCTACCTTCTCTAAAGGGATGACCCCAGCTGCTGCCAGGAGAGTGACTTGGGTTGGGGGCTGGAGGGAAGGAATCTGGCAGACTGGTTTGTGTGTAAGAGGTGGGGGTAGTGGCCTGGAGTGGGGTGGTACAGGGTGTGTGTGTGTGTGTGTGTGTGTGTGACCTGGAGTGGGGTGGTTCAGGGAGGTGTGTGACCTGGAGTGGGGTGGCACAGGGGTGGGGTGGCCAGGAGTTAGGTGGTATGGGGGGGTTGTAACCTGGAGCAAGGTGGTATGGGGGTGGTCGAGGGGGAGTCTTCCCAGCAACTTGATACAGCAGGGACAGCTTCTCCTTCCATTTTATAAAGAGTAAAATGGAGGCTTAGAGAGGTTAACTAAGTTGCTCACAGCCTGTGGCCACAAAATGGCCAAGTGGGGACCTGTGGCCAGCCCACCTTTCCAGAGGTCCCTCTAGCACCTCCTCACAAACAATCCAATATGGGCACCAGGTTGGCACTGCAGCAACACATGACTTCATTAGCCTTCTGAGAGCAGGAGGGAAAGAATGGGTATCCTGCCAAATGCTGCATTCTGGAGAGGGCTTGTTACATAAAGGGGTTTTAAGTCCTTGAAGGAAAGAACTTGGTTTAACCTAGTGCTTTTCAGAAGTTTGGGACCCCTTTTTTGAGTGACTCCTGTTAAACTCCTGGAATGTCATTTTGAGGAACATACTTTGCAAAATATTTTCTTAACTGAAGGAAGGAGGCCCAGAGAGAGGATTACAGGCTCTAAGAGTGTGGTGAGGATCAAGACTTCAGAGCATTGCCCGGGACAAGGACATATGGACCAGCGTGTCAGAGCCCCTGCAAGGCGGTTATGCCCACTTGGCTGAGGGCCTATAAATCCACCTTCCAACTCCCCTTGTGACTACCCACTCATACAGTGAGCTGCTGATTATGAATTCAAGGGACAGTGCACCTGCCTGGCAACTCAAATGCCTTATTACCCTGGGAATTATATTTTTGTGGTAATCAAATGTGACTATATAAAAGTGCTTTGTGAAGTTGACTGGGGGGAGGTGGGGGTTGCAATCCTGAAGGTCCCTTACTGTTGGGAACATGGATGCAACATTTTTATCCGGCTAGGCAAAGTCTCTCTTTTTGCTCTGGATATCCAGTATGGATTTTGTTTTTTAAAGAAGCAGAAGCTTTTCCTGCTGAAATGTTAGGAAAACAGATCAATGGGAGAGTTCTTGTGATTCAAGTGGGGCCAGGCTTCCCCTTCCAGCACACTTTCTGAGGATTCCCCCTGGACCCACAGGTCTTAGCTGGAACAGTATGGAAACTGTTTTGGAATGGCTTGATAAATAAAAGTCAGTTCACTATTCTGTGTACTGATGAGTGCAACCAGAAACAGAAATAAACAAAATATTCAAAATGTAATCTCACTTTTTGCTCCAGGAGAAGCTTACCACTATGTCAATAGAGGCCTCTATAATATTTGTCTTAAAAAATATAAACACTTGACTCAATTTCGCTGTGAGAGACTTTACCTAAATCTGGGATTGTATTCAATCTCAGAATCATCAACCCTTATGAAATATTGTCCTCTTTTCTGATGGATATCCTTTTTCAAAATTGCCTTCAAACTTGGAGCTAATGTTTCAGGGAGATTCTGAAAAACACAAGAGAAATATATAAAAAGTTCATCTGAAAGCAAATCAGTTAAAAAGCATTTCAAAGAGCATTTAGAAAATGTAAATGGGGATCTCTGGGTGGCTCAGCGGTTTAGCGCCTGCCTTTGGCCCAGGGTGTGATCCTGGAGTCCTGGATGAGTTCCACATCGGGCTCCCTGCATGGAGCTTGCTTCTCCCTCTGCCTATGTCTCTGCCTCTCTCTCTCTCTCTCTCTCTCTCTCTCTCTCTCTCTCTCTCGGTGTCCCTGATGAATAAATAAGTAAAATCTTAGAAAGAAAGAAAGAAAGAAAGAAAGAAAGAAAGAAAGAAAGAAAGAAAGAAAGAAAGAAAATGTAAATGAGGGATACCTGGGTGGCTCAGTTGGTTGGGTGTCCGACTCTTGATTGAGGCTCAGGTCATGATCTCAGAGTCATGAGACTGAGCAGCCCCTGAGTCCCTGCTCAGTAGGAAGTCTATTTGAGATTCTCTCTCCCTTTGCTGCCCACCCCCAACTTTTTCTTTTAAGAAAAATAAAAAGTAAATGTTAGTATTTGGACACCAAAGAAAGCCTGATCTGAGAGAACTGAACACTGAAAAGCCACTGTAGTTATTATTTTTAAAAAGATTTTATGTATTTTGACAGAGAAAGTGCCCATGCACACACATGTACGAGGGAGTGGTGGCAGACAGAGAGGGAAAGAGAGAGTCTACAGCAAACTCCAATGCTGAGCAGGGAGCCTAATGTGGGGCTTGATCCCAGGGCCCTGAGATCATGACCTGAGCTAAAATCAAGAGTCAGATGCTCTACAGACTATGCCACCTAGGCATTCCTGTTTCTTTATTATTTTTTCCATGACAAATTTACTTGTAACTCAAAGCTTTCAGTTTCTATGCTTGGTGCACACAGTATATATGTCAGCTGCATGGAATTGGGTGGTTGGGACATTCTGTCCAAATACCTGCAAGAGGACACTCCCTCCTATTTTCATAGCATTTTCAATTTTTTGGATGTAACTGCTGTCTTTGATGGAGAGCTCCTGCAGCCTGGGCCCTTCCATCTGCCGGATCCAGTTGTGTGCCTGCTTGTGGGGGTCAATCAGCAGTGGCCACTGCAGGCCATTCTTGATCAGGATGGCATTCTCTGTTGAATACTGATCAAGGGGGAGTCCCTGAGAGTGCCATCGGCCAATCTGGAATGAGATAGTTAGTACTTTACTGTTTCATATACTTCTTCACATCTTTAGTATCCTATAGGATACCAAAGGATCTTACAGGCTCACTGCCTTTAGAAAAATCAAATACTCTTTAAGAGGACTAAGGAAATAACAATTTAAATGCTGGGATATGAAATTTTGGGTCAGATGAGTAATTATTCACTAAAACACACTTTTCTGTTCATCAGGAAGGATGAACGCCCATCACAACAAAAATGCTCTGGGAAACAGATAAATATAGGACAGGGTACCTGTTCCCAAGGATCCTGGACTCTAATGCATACATGAAACATGCAATAACACAGAATTATACAGGTGTAATCACAGCTACTCTGTTGCACACCCACCACCTGCCAAGCACATACATACATTATCTGGTTAAATTGCGACAACAACCCTAATTGTTTGGAAGGAGGAACTGGGGTCTGCCTGTGGTTGGACTGTCAGAGGAAGAGGCAGACCGAGGGTTTGACTCAGATGCTGACTCCAGGACTGATAAACTTCTCATCCTCACATAGTCTCTGCCTGTGGCTCTGACTTCATGGCAGTATCAGCAGGTTGGGAGGAAAAAGCCAAGAAGGCCTATGGAGGTTTGAGAAGGAACAGGACACAGGGGACGTCCTAGGCAGTAGGGCATCCTCAGGAGAAGCCAAGGATACTTCTCAGTTTTTAAAGGAAAGAAAAAGTTTTTCACTTAAGCCTGTGAAGAACTGCATGCTCTAGAAGTCTACACAAAAGGAAACAGGAAAAGGGATGAAGAATCCTGAAACCCAGGAGTAGCCCTGTTTGTACCCGAATATAGGTGCCTAGAGTGAAGGTCAGCATGGTGAGAGAAACACATTACCCACCCAAGAGTTTCTGTTCTCCTGACTTCCATGCTTCTCTTTAGTGTTTTACCAAAGTATGTATTCCTAAATGCTATAATTTCACTTTGCTAATTTTGGAACTTTAGATAAAGGAAATCTTAAAGTATATTCCCTTTTCTGTCCAACATCATCTTGTTGTTTTATAGCTGTCTTTATTCATTCCCATTGCTGTAGAGTATTTATGAACACACCTAGATTTATTTATACATTCTACTGCTGAGGGCACTTAGAGTGTTGTGATCTCTCATTTTAGATTTAACTTTTATTTCCCTAATGAATGATGAGGTTAAGCAGTTTTCAAATGTTTATTGGTGATTTTGTGAGCTGCCTGCTTAAAGTTCTTACCCATTTATTTACTGGCTTTTATGTCTTTTGCTTATTGATTGGTAGTAGACCTTTTTACTGCAAATATCCTCTTCTATTCATTGACTTCTCTTCATAGCCTCTGAGTGGTGATTTTTGATGAACAGAATGTCTAAATTTCAATGTAATTCAATTAATGTTTTCCTTTATGGTTAGTTCTGCTTAAAGTAATCTTTTCTTAGGGTCATGAACATTTTCTCTTAAATTATGCCTTACTAATTTGCCTTCCATGGTTAGGGCCACCATTCAATTGCAATTGATTTTTTATGTGTGGTGTGTGGTAATGATCAAATTTCTTTCTTCTTTCTTTCTTTCTTTCTTTCTTTTTCTCTTTCTTTTCTTTTCTTTCTTTCTTTCTTTCTTTCTTTCTTTCTTTCTTTCTTTCTTTCTTTCTTCTCTCTCTCTCTCTCTCTCTCTCTCTCTCTCTCTCTCTCTCTCTTTTGCTGGTAGACATTCAATCACCCAGCACTATTTATTGAAAAGACTACTAATTCCAAACTGCACTGCAGTACCAGCTTTGTCGTAAGTCAGACATCCACATGTGTGTGAGTCTGTGTCTGGGATCTCTGTTCTCCATTGGTGGTATTGTTTGTTCTGCACTGGTTATACATGGATAAATAAATCCACCATCCTAACTAGTGTAGCTTTAAAGTAAATGTTGATATTTGATGCTGCAAGTCCTTCTACCTGTTCATCAACAACATCTAGACATGTTGGCTCTTTGCCTCCTCTTATTACTTTTGGAATCAGTTTGTCATGTAAGAGACACATACATGCTCCCCCCACCTGTTGGAATTATGACTAGGATTACAACTTCAGGATACTGAGTCTTTCAGTTCATGAACATGGCATAACTCTTCATTTATTTAGGTTTTTAAAAATTTATCTCAATAATGTTTTATAGTTTTGTTTCTGTAAGTTTTACACAACTTCTTAATGGATTCATTTTGATGCTATGATAAAAACACTGAACCTGTTTGTTGCTGGTATAGAGAAATATAATCAGTTTCTTTGAGAAACTTTACTAAACTGGTATGAAGTCACATGATCTATCTACAGACTCTCTTGGGTTTTTCTAGGTACATATCATCTGCAAAAACTTCTATTTTTTTCTTCTTTTCCAATTCTAATATCTTTCACTTCTTTTTCTTCCCTTACTGCACTATCTAGGATCTCTGCTAGGATGTTAGATACAACTGGAGATGGTGGATGTCCCCTTGTCATGTTTCTAGTCTCACAGGAACATTTTTGACCAATGCTTAATTTTTTCAATTCTGATTTCTTCTTTGACCTATGGTTAGTTTGGGAGTGTATATCCTAATTTCCAGAAATATGGGGATTTTCAAAGAAACTTTTAATTATTGATTTCTGGCTCTATTGCCTTTTGGACAGATAATATACTCTGTGATTTAAATCCTTTGATATTGGTTGGAACTTTTTGGTGGTTTATTATATGGTGGGTAGTGTTCTACACGTGTTTTCATAGAATGTGTAAGCTTCAGGTGTAGGCCACAGGGTCCTGCAAATGCCCACTAAGTCTGTTGATTACATTGCTCAAATGTCCTCTATTCCTACTGATTTTTGTGTTCTTTTTTTATGAGTTACAGGAAGCAGTATGTCAAAATCTTTCTCTATGATTGTAGATTTGTCCATTTTTATCTGTAGTTCTTTTAATGTGGGCTTTGTATTGTTTCAAGTCTTATTATTAGGCACAAATTCAGAATTGATAAAATGTTCTTGGAGACTTAAACTAATTCTTACCACAACATAAACTTATTTAATTCTAGTAATCTTTTTTTTGCCTTAAAGTCTACTCTGTCCTTTTTGGTAATCTGTGGTAAATTTCCTCCCCCCACCTTTTATTTTAACTGTCAACCTTTATGATTTAGAAATGTCCTTCTAAGTAACTTACAGTCTCTATTTTGAGCTTTAGTTTATATTTTTATATAGTCTTACATATAAAGTAAGACTCAGTAAGACTGAGACTTTATATCTCAGCCTTTTAAGTGGACTTCTTTGGATCACTTGCATCTAATGTAATTGTTGATATATTTGGGTTTAAGTTGGTTATTGGCATTATGAAAATGAGAAGCCAGTATTTGCTTCTGAGATTTTGTAAATTGGGTGGTTAAAGTTATCAATCTAAAATTACTCTTTGGGGATAAATTAAAAAAAGGTGCATTTCTTTCTCATCCTCTCCACACAGATAGATAGACAATAAATATCTATTGATAAATGTAAGGTCTGTATTTTTGGTTTTCTTTTCTTTTCTTTTCTTTTCTTTTCTTTTCTTTTCCTTTCTTTCTTTGATTCTTTCTTTGATTCTTTCTTTCTTTCTTTCTTTCTTTCTTTCTTTCTTTCTTTCTTTCTTTCAATTTTATTTATTTATTCATGAGAGACACAGAGAGAGAGGCAGAGACATAGGCAGAGGGAGAAGCAGGTGCCCTGTGGGGAGCCTGATGTGGGACTCGATCCCAGGACCCCAGGATCATGACCTGAGCCAAAAGCAGACGCTCAACCACTGAGCTACCCAGGTGTCCCTTTCTGGCTCCTTCTAAGAATGCTACCTATGGTTCAGTAAGTTCACCAATTTTATTTTTTAAAAGATTTTATTTATTCATTTTAGAGAGGAAGAGTAAGTGAGAGCAAGAAAGGGCAGAGGTAGAGGGAGAGAGGGGCTGATCCCATGACTCTGAGATCATGATCTGAGCCAAAATCAGTAACCAGATACTTAACCAACTAGCCACCCATGTGCCCCAAGCTCACCAATTTTATTAATGAAAGGGACTTCTGGGAGAGAAATTGGCTATGTTTATTAGGGCGAGGCAGTAAAATTACAATGAGTAAGAGGATTTTCTGTGACTTTTGCCCCGAGAATGAGAAACAAGAGATGTAACTAACTGAGGCATTAGAACTATAACTTAAAATTTTTAAAAAAATTTCAGTATTTTCCTCTGTCAAACAATTTGAGGGCACTTGGGTGGTTCAATCAGTTAAGCATCTGCCTTTGTCTCAGGTCAGGATCTCAGAATCCTGGGATTGAGCCCCGAATTGGGTGGGCTCCCTGCTCAGGTGGGAGTCTGCTTCTCCCTTTCCCTCTGCCTGCTGCTCCCCCTGCTTGTGCTCTCTCTGATAAATAAATAAATAAATAAATAAATAAATAAATAAATAAATAAAATCTTAAAACAACAACAACAACAAACAATTTGGGGAAAAGATCCCAGTTTAAAAAAATGCACTTATGCCCAAAATTCAAATCAACAACAGCCACTTAACTGGATAACAGAAATATGTTACTACCTCATGTTTTTGTGCCATGACTTCAATTAAGGAAAAGTTAGGGGACAAAGAAATGTTGTTTTTAGTGCAAAGGCTCTCCCATTTGTTCACAATTAGCTGGCGAAATTCTGCTGTTAACACTCCACTGTAGACAATGCATGCTGCTGAAATAAGTATGTCGCCCAAAATTCCTTCCAACTTCTTGTCTATTTGATTGATTGTTTCTTGCCATCGAGTCTAAATGTTAAAATAAAAAGGAGTTCTTGCTATTTGACATAAAATATACTATTATGAGACAGTTCAGATATTTGTGGTCTCCAACTTGGATATAGCATTGCTATCACTATTACTGTTCTCATGCTGTGTTTGCATTTAAATTAATAATGGATAATATCATAAAACAAACTATTTTCTATGGGGAACATGAGTCCTATTCTTGGATTTGTCAACAGTGTCATATTTGTTAGGACCCATAGTCAAGTCCTTTGTCTTATAAAGCAAGATAATTTTTAAATTAACAATTAGTTATATTATTAATGATGTTCAATATAATATTGACTTATATTTATTGAATCCTTAGATGTCTAACAGGCATTTTACTTTGAAAGTCTCATTTGACACTTTCAATATCCTATTAAGTAAAAGCCATTGACTTCATTTTAAGACCAGGAGACTGAAGTTTAGAGATTAGCAGAAATTTTTTTAAAAAGGGATGAAAGAGGTCTGAGGATTGACAGAACAGAATAAAATGTTCTCCATTATGACATCTCATCCCTTTTAGCCATCCCTGTTTTATGCATTTGGCTCAGGCTGTCCCTGTGCTGGACAAAGGAAAGCCCCATGACACGTTCATTGACAGGTTTCCTGTTGACCTTATCAGACAAGAGAACTGATGTCTGGGGAACAAGAGAAAGTCCTGTTTAATCCTTGTAATCTGTTGCCTCTGTTTTAAGACTTCTTGACCAGGACTCCTTTATTTTTATCAGGAGTGTCTACTGATCTCAATAAAAAGCAACTGGAAGATAAGATAGTTTTAGGGGGTACATGATACGACCTTTGGTGAAAATAACATCTTGGGGTTCGTCAAGCTCAGTAGAAATTACTAAAGGAGAGAAATAAAACGAAAGAGAATCATGCCTTCTCATCCTTCAGAGCAGTCAGTAAGACAGATGCACACTGCAAGCGCTTGGTGGCCAGTTTTCTTCTGTTTGCCAAGAGTTGTTTTTCAGCAACTATATCTTTGTAGGCTGCCTGCAAAAACAGCAGATGCTCTTCAATCTGAAAGACAGACAATTAATTCATTATCGAGACACAGTATTACGCTCATTTTGCCTCAAGAGTTTAACTATCACTTATATGAATATAGGATGTGGTTACTTCATTTCCACATCCTGGAAAATCTTCCTGGAGAGATGGATTATGTTAACAATAGAAACATAGTTTTTAAATAAATGATTCCATGAAAGTCAAGTTTGCCTTTAAAAGGTCACATTCCTCAATGGGCTTTCTTATAAGCTCAGCACTTGAAGAATCATCATTTTCTGATTTATTTTTCACACAGAAAATGTCATATCCAGTTTCCTTCTCCAAGAAAATGACTGAACTTTATCATCCCAGATACACTGACCAGCCTGGAGGAATGGGTAGGTTTTTTGAAGGAAGGCTGGTAGGATGAAGCAGCTCTAACCTATGCCTGGGCTGTCAGTGGAAAAGATACCATCATGAATAGCTGACAAAATGATATTCTTAAATTAGTGCTTATCTTGATAACGCCTTTGCTCAAAAGCATTTGGTGAATTTCTATAAAAATGATTGCCCATGGATATGGCCCAAAGTTTTGGCCTTGTCAATAAAAGCCTCCCCGTTCTGACCCCAACCTCCCTCCCCAATGTCAACTCCTTTCCAATAACATTACACTGTTGCCAGACTGCTTTCTTCCATATTTCCTACACACACCTTAAATATTCTTGCCTCTGGGATTTGACTGCCATCCTTCCCTTGTACCTGAAATCGTTCCTTGAAAGGATCCCTTGGATCTACATCCAAGGCATTCTTTAAAATCCTTATCACGTTCCAGATGCCACAAAGCCTCTGTCCTCTCAAATCCACACTGATGTACTTGTTTATAACCATCGTTTGAGCACTAATCATAAATTGCCTGATATTATCTCTTGGGTTGTGGACTTATTATCCTTATATTTTAATTTATTTATTTATTTTTTTCCTTATATTTTATATTTATATTTTTGAAAGATGTTCATGTCTTCTCAAAATCTTTGAAGACAGTGTTTAACATGGAAACTCGAACACAGTATGTTCATGGATTCATGTATACCAAATTGTGCTTATTGAATAGAGTTTCTAATTTATAATTTATCCTCCTAAATATGTTATTCTAGTGAAAATATCTAAATACACACACACACACACATTACTACCTGTGGCATGATTACTCTAAAGATTTATTTATTACTGGTTCGCCCATAATGATTACTCAGTTCTTTTTACTCTAATATAAAATGCTGTTTTGTTTGCTCATTCCTTTTGATTTGATTATTCTGAGAAAACGTTCTTGCTACTTGTGACATAGTGAACTGTATAAATATTTAAGTGTAGGGGCTTTACTGACTCAACTAAACATGTAAAATTCCTTTTTCTTTTTTTTTTCTGCTTTGTGCTGTCATTTTATTTTCTTCTAGTTCAAGTATAGTTAATATACAGTGTTATATTGGTTTCAAGTGTACAATATAGTGATTCTATAATTCCATACATTGCACAATGCTCATCAGGACAGGCACACTCCTTAAACCCCATTCCCTAATTCCCTATTTCCCACCCACCCACCCACCTTCCCTTTGGTGATCATCAGTGTGTTTTCTAGAATGAAGAGTCTGTTTTTGGGCTTTTCTTTCTTTGTTTCTTAAGTTCCATATTAGTGAGATCATATGGTTGGTATTGGTCTTTCTTTGATTTCATTCATTATACTCTCTAGCTCTATCCATGTCATTGCAAATGGCAAGATGAAATCTGGCTGAGTAATATTCCATTGTCTATACATATACCACATCTTCTTTATCCATTTATCAATCAGTGGACACATGGGCTGCTTCCATATCTTGGCTATTGTAAATAATGCTGCTATAAACATACTCCATACTATTTTCCATAATGGCTGCACCAGTTTGCATTCTCACCAACAGTGCACAGGGGTTCTTTTTTCTCCACATCCTCCCCAACATTTGTTTCTTGTTTTTGATTGTGGCCATTCTGACAGGTGTGAGGTATTATTGTGGTTTTGATCTGCATTTTCCTGATGATGTTACAAGACAGGCACTATGCTCTCCAAGATAACATTTTTAATGAATCCCCATGTAATATCATAGCTTCTGGCATTATTTATTTCCCCTAACGTTCCCTATATTTTTTGGAAATATTTTTTATATTAGGGCCCAAGTGAACAAAAGATCTATTTTTAAAATAGGAGACAGTACATAACTGAGGAGAAAATCTCAACGAAGGGCTTAAAACCAGTGGTGTTAACTATTATACTCACTTTTAAAATGCTAAGTGTATCTATTAATATTTTATAAACATTTAAATATACTTGAGTTCAATGAATTAAAATATTTGAAATGTCTGGTGAAGGCCAAGGTTGCAAGCTGGAAGGGAATGCAGACTACTTTTAAGTTAGGTTTTGACTGAAATTTAGAGTTTATTTTTTTCTGCCCTACCACTTGATAATAGTAAAAAGAAAAAGGACAATATTATAAATTTTTGTTGTGTGAATGAATGAAATACAAAAAATATACCAAAAATCATGAATGAACTGAGTAAATACTAAAATCGAAAGTACCAGGCATCAAGGAATAAGTGAAAGGGAGTTCCAGTCCAAGATGGTGACACAGGGGGCATCTGAACCCATCTGCTCCTGTGGACACACCAAACCTACAACTATGCACAGAGCTAGTCCCCATGAAAGAAATTCAGAAACTAGCTGAGCAACTCCTACACACCGGGTGAATAAAAAGTATTCAAATCCACACAGTAAAGGCTGGGACACTCCTACCACAGCCTACACCCCTGGCACAATGACACAAACAGGAGAACTCACAACTCTAGCTTCCCTTGCAGGTGAAGATTTTGAACCCAACATCTCATGTCTCAACCTTTAAGACTTCCACCTAAGGGATGGGCCCCCAAAAACAGTTAGCTCTGAAAGCCAAGAGGGCTTGCATCCATAAGATCTACTGAACTAGAACAAATACTTTCTAAATGGCTATCCCTCCAGGGCTTAGCATGGAGGGAGTAGATAGAAATGTGTATCTCTCAGTCTTTGCTTTAAGGAGGCCTATCTGAAAGAGGCTGTGGTCTAAGGGTCAGGCTTCCAGTTTAGCACACATTTAGGGGCTGACTGTGATCCTCCTGCACTGGTGGTTGTGGCCCACAGGATACAGTACCTGAGCACCCAGCTCTGGTGGCCAGAAACCTTGTGTTTGTGGGTCGCCAGAACTACAGCAAACAAAGAAATAATTCTCAACTGGCTCAGTGTTGAGGGCTTTGACAGAAACACTCATCTCCCAATCTGTCCCTGAAGAGAGCTATTTACACAGGCGTCCAAAGAGCCTGCATCTAGGTACTGACGGAGATGCTTCCCTTTGGGACACTCTGAATACTGGGAATCTCTAAGAAAAAACAAAGCTGCTTGGGCAATGGTGTGAGAGACACCAGGATCTCAGGCTGGGCCGAGGAGGTTCATGTCCTACACAAGACCATTCTGACAGGATAGGGAGATATGGCTGTTTTGTTAAATGCAGAGAAGCCAACACAGAGAGTTAAGGAAAATAAAGAAACAGAATTATTTATTCCAAATCACAGAAAAATGAAATAACTGACCTGAAAAATAAAACTACAGACTAATACCCTTGATGAATAAAGATGCAAAAATTCTCAACAAAATAGAGCAAAGTGCATTAAAGAACACATTAAAAGAACTGCACACCATGACCACATAGGATTTATCCCTGAGATGCAAAGATGGTTCAAAATATGCAAATCAGTAAATGTATTATATCACATTAATAGAATGAATGATAAAAGTCACACCATCATCACAATAAATGCAGAAAAAGCATTTGACAGAATACAGTATCAGTTCATGATAAAAACCATCAACAGATTGGGTATAGGAAGAACAAACCTTAAAATAATAAAGGGCAGTTACTACAACAAACCTATAGCTAACATAATATTCCATGGTGAAAAACTGAGAGCTTTTCCTTTAAGATCAGGAACAAGATAAGGATGCCCACCCTCAACATTCTTACTCAATATAGTATTAGAAGTCCTGATTAGAGCAATCAGGCAAGACAAAGAAATAAACAATACCCAAATCAGAAAGGAGTAAGTAAAAGTGTTAACTATTTGCAGATGACATGCTTTTGTATATAGAAAGTCCCCAAAATTCAACCACAAATAACTGTTAGAACTAATCAACAATGTCAGTAAAATTGCAGGATGTAAGATCAATATTCAGAAATCAGTAGCATTTCTGAACAGTAATGAAAACAGTATGTGGTAATGGCATAAAATAGACACAGAGACTAGTGGGACAGAATAGAGAGCCCTGGAGTAAATCCTGGCATACATGGTCAACTAATATTCAACAAGGGAGCCAAGAACAATCCAATGGGGAAGGACAATCTCTCCCACCAAATGGTGCCAAGATAACATGCAGAACAATGAAAGTGGAGTCCTATCTTACACCATTCACAAAATTAACTCAGAATAAATCAAAATACCATCAAACTGATACCATAAAATTCCTAGAAGAAAATGTAGGGAAGAAACTGCTCGACATTGGTCTTGGTGATGATTTTTTTTTTTTGGATAGAGTACCAAAAGCACAAATAATAAAAGCAAAAATCAACAACTGGGACTACATCAAACTTCAAATTTTCTGCAGATCAAAATAAACAATTAACAAAATGAAAGGAAAAACCTAAAAAAAAGAATAGTTTTGTAAAACGGTTGGATAAGATGCTAATATCCAAAATATATAAAGATCTTTTACAATTCAGTAACAAAACCCAAACTATCCAATTAAAAAATAAGCAGAAGATGGAGTACACCTGGGTGGCTCAGTCAGTTAAGCATCTCAACTCTGACTCTTGATTTAGGTTCAGGTCATGATCTTAGGGTCACAGGACTGAGCCCCACATCAGGCTCTGCTTGGTGAGGAGCCTGCTTGGGATTCTCTCTCTCCCTCTGCCCCTGCCCCTCCCCCACTTGTTCTCTCTTTCTCTCTCTCAAAATAAATAAATATTTTAAAAAATGAGCAGAGGAACTAAAGAGACATTTTTCCAAAGAAGACATATAGATGGGCAACAGACGTGAGAAGATACTCAACATCACTGATCATCAAAGAAATGCAAATTAAACAAAACCACAAAGAGATATCACCTCACACCTGTTAGAATGGGTCAGAAAAAACAGTATAGACATTTTACAATATTAATTCTTCCTAACCATGAGCATAGACTATTTACAGACTATTTCTGTAGTGGTTGCTAAGTGGTCCTGTGCCATGCCCTGGAGAGCACTCCCAGCCCCGCCACTGCCCACCCCGGCCCTCCATCCCCATTCTGTTTTTACTGTAGGCTCCAGGACCTGACACTGCTCTGTGACTGGTTGGTGTCTGTGCCACACCAGTTACTAGATTAATCATTCCTGGGGAGAAGTATTTTATAGTGGAGTAGGTAAGTGCATGGGCTTTAGAGTTAGACACGCCTGGGTTAGAGCATGGGCACCACTAGAGGGTCACGGTGTTGGACAAATTTATAAATCTTTCACTTAAGCTTTCTCCCTTGTAAACATCTCCTTCTGAAAGCTGACCTGAGGATTAAATGTGAAAGTCTGTATAAAGCCTCAGTGTGGGGGATCCCTGGGTGGCGCAGCAGTTTGGCGCCTGCCTTTGGGCCAGGGCGCGATCCTGGAGACCCGGGATCGAATCCCACGTCAGGCTCCCGGTGCATGGAGCCTGCTTCTCCCTCTGCCTATGTCTCTGCCTCTCTCTCTCTCTCTCTCTGTGACTATTATAAATAAAAAAAAAAAGCCTCAGTGTGGTACTTGGAACATAGTATACACTCAATAAATGTTAGCTATTATTAACACATCTCTAAATATAACTATATAGGTACATGATCGGCTGCAACAAAGTATTAGCGATAAAATGACATGTCAGCACAAAATATATTCAGTAAAAATTTATTAATTTTCTTAAAAAATGTCTGATACTTTTTAGATAGCTGAGTTTGCAAGAAATGCCTTTGGGGCCAGGCAGGTGACACAAATGCTTGAAATGAGTTGGGGGCTTATTACAGACAAGTGAGAGTGCCAACCCAAGGCTGCCAGATCTTCTGAATTTTCTTCTGAATGAAGGCAGAAATTCAAATTTTAAATGAAATCCCCAGATCTTAAAATGTTGGTAACTACGTTGAAATGGAGAGCTTAGGGAGAAAGACCATACAGGTAAACAGAAGATGCCAACGGGCTGGATCTCTCTGCTAGAGGTTGTCTCTCAAGTGTGCTATGTTACCCACTCTCACTGTCTGTGAACGGGCTGGTGACCTCAGTCCTGGCTCTTGTAATAATATCCCTATTTTAACTTAAAACCCAGAAGTTTAAGAAATAACCTTGTCTTTACAAAACAAAAGAGTCATTGATATAAACAGGTTAAGGACAGTTTTTTTAAGATCACAGTTTGATAGTGGGTGGGTCTTTGGTAGACAGAAGTCACAAAGCTCTCCTGGGAGAAATCTGGTGAAATGTTAGTTAATATATTACTGATACAGTAATAATTATCATTCTTGAGTGTTTTACTATATGGAAGGTACCCTTACATATAGTACTGGTATTATTTACTTAATCACAATTAATCTCTTCATTACCTTTATTATCCTCATTTTATTTTAAACTGATAAAACTCTACTGAGGTAATGACGATGGTGTTTCTTGGTGTTTCTGACTAGTTCACAAAGGTGTTGCAAGTTTAACAAGCAAACAAATGTCTTACCAGCTGCAAACCTCTTTGTTTCTCAGCCAGCCTTTGCTGTGTAATTTTGAGGACATTCTGAGCTTCAGCTACTTGCATTTGCTTAGGGCCCACCACCTTAAAAAAGAATGTCACAACATTTAAGTGTTAAAAAATGTCAAGTTAAAAATGTTGCTTCTGTTTGAAAGACATTTATAAGTGTCAATTCTTATGATCGGCTTTCCTAGAAATTATGTGTACAAAAGGGATATAAAGAAGTTTAATATGGTGAAATATATGAAAACCAAATAAAACAATAGCATAGTTGCCATAAATAAAATAATGAAAAATAAATATAATAAATATATTTATTTAAAAAGTAATTATTTATAAAATATAATAAAAACAATTTAAAAATAAAATTTGTATCTGTTAGCATAATATCTTTGATTCAAGTTGCACTAGGTATCCTTTCACAGAAGTTCATTTGAGCATTGTTAAGGGAACATTATTTCTGGGACTCTGAGGTGTCCCTTCCAGGTTGTTTTAGGTACTGAGGAGGAAAGAACATACCTTCTGCACTTCGTGGTAGTTATTCAAAGCTATAACCCACTGGCACATAGAGCAACAGGCAACAGACACGAGAGCAATCTTGTTTGGGTTGAAATCAGGTAAGATTAAAATTTTTTTCAGCTTCATGAAAACCTAGAGATAATACAATTCGTGTATTACAAGAAAAAGCAATGTTGTTGACCTGAAGTTGTCCTAAATACACAATATACACTAAAACAAAATTTTATTGCACATAAGAAATACTCCACTCCTCTTAGATGGTAGGCTTATAGCACAGCTGTGTACACAGTGGCTCCAGTTGCAGAGGAGGGCAAAGCCTCGCTTACAAATATCTTGTTATTGCTACTGTTGGCACAGCAGCTTTGCCGGAGTTTTAAAAAAGGGACTCCATTTTACAACAAAGAGAAAGCAGATAAACATGGAATTTGGTGTGCAAGGAGATCTGAAGTCTCTCTCATGCAACCTGAGGTATGAGAAGATAGAACACTGTGCCCTACCTTCTGACCCCAAGGGGCATATCTGCACGGCACAGTTCCCAGGCCCCAGTGAAGGGTCTGGGTTGTCAGTGGTGGCAGTGAGGCCTGAGCACGCTGAGGACACTATAGGTGACTTGTGTCACATGCCTTTTTTCCAGTTGCTTACATACTATTTCTCCTCTATTTTGCGGAGCCATAATCAAAATAAAATCCTTCTGAGACCTGAGATTCCTTTTCTTCTCTTGTCTGGTAGGTCAGAACCATTTTGCTAAATAATTTAGATGGCAGGTGATCCATTATCAATTTATTATTGCTGTTTTCATTATTGCTTAAAATACTGTTATGCTTTTAATAACTTCTTTAGATAAGCTATTATTTTAGCTTGAAAGTTCTATTTAAACAAAACCACAAGGAATCATTTTTACTAAGAATGCTCCAGAGAGTGAGTAGTTGTTACATTAATCCATGAGTAATACGGATGTCAGCACTAACATTCTGCTAAAGAATTCACCTTGTTCATATATGATCCTGTATTTCCTAATAACATAGATTATCACTGTAAGTAATTAATTAATTGTGTTTTTAGCTGTTTCGTATCTGGCTTCCCTCTTATAACGTCAACTTCATAACATCGAGGAATGAGTTGGTCTTGTAAGCTATTGTCGTGTCTCATGATGTCCCTTAGAAGGAAAATACTCCATAGATAGTTGTGAATGAATTAAGGACAGGGCGCTGTGTGCATCTACAAATCTACCTGCCTAACATCTCAGCTCAGCTCCTGCCTAATACTCCTGTTCGGATATTCCTCTAGCCTCTACACTGGAATTACCCAGTTCTAAAATCACTTTCACATTTCTGGGTATTTGTTACCACAGCAACCACTGCCTGTGGCCCAAATCTCTGAGTTTCCTGTGAGCACTGTGACAAATCAGCACAGCCTGGGTGACCAAAGACCATAACTTATGCTCTGGCCGTGCTGGAGACCAGAAATCTGAAATCAAGGTCCAGGTGGGATAGTACTCGCTCTGGGGGCCTGGTGGAGATTCTGTTCCTTGCCTTTTCCAGCTTCTGCTGCCAGAGGCATTACTTGGCTTATGGCCACATGGGTGGTGTCTGGGCTAGTTACTGCTCTCTACTGTGCCTCTGTCCAGGCCCTCGGAACCTTCCGCCTACCCTGCCATACTTTTCTCCTTTTCCTACAGGACTCCTTTGTCCAGCATGGCCTCCCACTACATTGGGCACTGAGCCCCAACACTTACTCAGGACTCTGGCCCACTCCCATGGTCCTTGAAGTGCTACAGTAAATCTATATTCTTCTGAATTAAATCTGCTCCAGAAAAACCCTTCACTAGGTGTCTACACTACTTGATTTTCTTCTATTTTTTTCTCTGCTCTCATCTGTCCCCCATCTCCTCCAGCATGAATTAATATTTTCAAAGTGCTCGGAACAATGTCTGGCATATGTTGTTATATGAACATTTGTTACACAAATTAAAATAAATCTTTGGGATCCAGTTCAAGATGGTGATGTAGGAGGATCCGAAACTTCCCTTCTCCAAATCTACAACTACATAAGAACAACTATCTTTAAAAGGAACCAAGAAGCTACCTGAATACTCCTACACATTGGGCAATGAGAATAAACACCCCTGAAATGGGTAGCAGAAGCAGAGACAATCTTGCTGTACACCCACTCCTGGCATGGTGACCCACAATTGGGAGGGAACTCACAGCCCCAAGCTTCTCTCTGAAAAGTTTGAACTCCCACACCTGGCACCTTACCTTTTTAGACCTGCACCTGAGAGAAGATCCCCAAAACATCTGGTTTTGAAAGCCAACAGGGCTTGCATCCACAAGACTCCCGAGGCCACAGTGAACTGAGGAACAGTCCTGAAAGAGCTCATGCAGACTTATCCCCTAGGGCCCAGTGCACAGGCGGGTAACTGAAAGGTTCCCAATCATCCAGGGAAAGAGGCCCATGTGCTTAGCTCATAGCTTTGACATGAGGGTTGGTGTTCTAGTTTCACATACCAAACAAAACTAGCAAAAAAAGAACACCTGGGTGGCTCAGTTGTTGAGGATTTGCCTTTGGCTCAGGTCATGATCAGGTCCTGGGCTTTTGTCCTATATCAGGCTCCCTGCAGGAAGCCTGCTTCTCCCTTTGACTATGTCTCTGCCTCTCTCTTTGTGTCTCTCATGGATAAATAAAATCTTAAAAAAAAATGAGAGCAGAAATAATGAAATAGAGACTAAAAACACAATGGAAAAGATCAATGAATTGAGGAGTTGGTTTTTTAAAAAAGACAGAACTGAAAAACCTGTAGTTAATTCACCAAGAAAAAAAGAGAGGGCTCAAATAAATAAAAACAGAAACAAAAGAGATACTACAATATACCCCAGAGGTACAAACAGATTAGAAGAGACTGCTATGAACAATTATACACCAACAAATAGGATGAGTTAAAAGAAATGGATAAATTCCTAGAAACATGCAACTTACCAAGACTGAGTCATGAAATAGAAAATCTGGACAGACTAATTATTGGTAAAGAGATTGAACCAGTGATGAAAAACCTCCCAACAAACAAAAGTCTAGAACTAGCTGGCTTCAGTGACAAATTCTTTTTTTTTTTTTTAACATATATACATTCTTAAAGATTTTATTTATTAATCATGAGAGATACACAGAGAGAGGCAGAGGCACAGGCAGAGGGAGAAGCAGGCTCCACGCAGGGAGCCCGATGCAGGATTCGATCCTGGAACTCCGGGATCACACCCTGAGCCAAAGGTGGATGCTCAACTGCTGAGCCACCCAGGTGTCCCTCAGTGGCGAATTCTATCAAATATATTAAAAAGAATTAATACCAATCCTTCTCAAACTTTTCCAAAAAACAGAAGAGGGGACACATCCAAAGTCATTTTATAAGGCCAGCATTACCTTGTTACCAAAATCAGACAAGGACATCACAAAAAAAGAAAATTACAGGCCAATATCCCTGATGAACAATGATGCAAAATCCTCAACAAAATATTAGCAAACTGAATTTAATAGTACTTCAAAAAAATCATAAACCATGAAGTGGGATTTATTCCAAGGGGTCAAGGATGGTTCTGTATCAATTGATCAATCAATGTGATATACTACATTAACAAAATTAAGGATAAAAATCACATAATCATCTCAATAGATGACTATTTCGATATCCAGTTATGATAAAAATACTCAACGAGCTGGGTATAGCTGGAATATACCTCAATATAATAAAGACTGTACATGACAAGCCCACAGTTAACATCATACTTAACAGTGAAATTCTGAAAGCTTTTCTTCTAAGGTCAGGAACAGGAGAAGGACGCTTACTCTCACCACTTTTATTCAACACAGTATCCAAAGTCCTAGCCAGAGCAATTAGGCAAGAAAAAGATGAAAGGCATTCAAATTGGAAAAGAAAAACTGTCACTATTTGCAGATGACATGATATTATATGTGGAATACTCTAAAGACTTAGAAAAAATGAATTCAGTACAGTTGCAAGATACAAAATCAATATACAAAAGTCAATTGCATTTCTATACACCAACAATGCACATCAGAAACAGAAATTATGAAAATAATCCCACTTACAGTTGCATCAAAAAGAATAAAATACCTAGAAATAAACTTAACCAAGGAGGTGAAATACTTTTCAGTACACCAAAAACTGTAAGACACTGATGAAAGAAATGGAAGAAAACACAATAAGTGAAAAGATATTTTACGCTCATAGGTTGGAAGAAGATTGTTAAAATGTCTGTAATTCTCAAGGCTATCTATAGATTGAATGCAATCCCTATCAAAATTCCAATAGCAGTTTTCACAGAAATAGAACAAACAATCCTAAAATTCGTATGGAACCACAAAACAGCCCAAATAGCCCAATTATCTTGAAAAAGGAGAACAAGGCTAGAGGCAACAGGCTTCCTGATTTCAAACTGTATTATAGAGCTATAGTAATCAAAATTAATCATATAACAGACGCATAGATTGATGGAACAGAACTGAGTGTCCAGAAATGAGTCCACACATAAAGTTGATCAATTTATAACAAAGGATCCAACCATATATAATGGGGAGGAATGCCAGGATGGCTCAGTCAATTAAGCATCTAACTCTTCAGTTGGCTCAGGTCCGATCTCAGAGTCATAAGATCAAGCCCTGGATTAGGTTCTGTGCTGGGCATGGAGTCTGCTTAAGATCTCTCTCTTCCTCTGCCCTTTCCCTACTCCTCCCAAAAATAAAAATAAAAATAAGTAAGAATATACAATAGTTGGAAAGGATAATCTCTACAACAAATGGTGTTGGGAAAACTTGACAGCCACATGCAAAAGAATGAAGCTGGATCCCTATCTCACATCATATACAGAAATAACTCAAAATGGATTAAAGATGTGGATGTAGACCTGAAGCCATAAAACTCCTAGAAGAAAACGTAGATGGTGAACTCACTGACATTGATTTTGGTAATGACTTTGGATTTGACATAAAAAAGAAAGCTAACAAAATAAAAAAAAATATATATATATAACTACATCAAACTGAAAAGTTTCTGCCCTGTAACGGAAACCATCAGCAAAATGAAAAGGTAGCCTATAGACTGGGAGAAAATATTTGCAAACCACATATGTGGTAAGAGGTTAATACCCAACATATATAAAGAACTCCTACAGACTCCCCCCAAAACCACACCTCACTCAAGAGAAAGCAAAAACAAAAAAATAAAATAACCCCAAACCCAATCTGATTTAAAAAATGGGCAGAGGATCTGAATAGACATTTTTCCAAAGATCCCTGCATGGAACCTGCTTCTCCCTCTGCCTGTCTCTGCCTCTCTCTCTCTCTCTATCATAAATAAATAAAAATAAATCTTTAAAAAAAAAGAAGGAAATCCTTCCAGTTGTGACAACACAGATGAGGCTTGCATGTGTTATGCTAAGTGAACTAAGTTAGACAGAGAAGGATTTTATCACTTACATGTGGAATCTAAAACAAAAACTGAACTCAAATACAGACAACAGATTGGTGGCTGTCAGAGGTGGGGGACTTAGGGATGGTGAAGGGGGCCAAGAGGTGCAAACTTTCAGCTGTAAGATAAATAAGTCCTGGGGGTAGAATGTATGGCATGATGACTAGAGTTAAAAATATCATATTGTGCATTTGAAGGTTATTATGGAGTAGGATCTTAAAAGTTATCATTATAAGAAAAAATATTTGCAACAATGTGGGGTGATAGATGATAACTAGGTTTACTGTGGGGTGATCACAATATATATGAATATTGATTCATTATACCATACACCCGAAGTTAATATAATGTTATATGTCAATTATATCTGAACTTTAAAAAATTCCAGACACTTTTATTCAAACCTTGTGGTTTCTTAGTGTAATGCAGTCCCTCCAGAGAGACTTTCTCCCTCTGTTGGTCTCTTCTCTCATTAAAGAGATTCTGAGACACAGCATTCCCTGATTTGGGAGACACACTGCTTTTCCTCAGCATTCCCAGCAAACCTGTTACATATGGTTATGGAGCTTGCTCCCTCATCTTCTAACCTGCATCACAGACTTTCCATTCTAATGCACAATTCCAATGTTGGACTCCTGTAGACTATGAGTATGGGAGGCATCAGTTATGCATTAATTAGGGATCAACTCTGTACCTTCTCCGGTATGCTGTCCTTGTCAAGGTTAATCAGTCTTTTCAGGAAACCAGTTTCCGAAAGAAGCAATTTTGCTGACATCCAGTTAGGTTTCTTCTGCAGAAGAATGCAGACCGCATTCATGACTGTCAGCACGAGAAAGGGAGGCCGTGTATACACTCTGCAATAGGTGGTGGAAACCTGGTCAGCTTCACAACTGAAATTGAATGCATCCTGTAAACTATCTTAGAAGACAAAATACACAGATTTTTAACAGGCTTTTCATAAGGTTAACTACTTAGCTATTTCAGTTTGGGCTATGTGTAAACATTTGGGTATGTTTAACATATGGGTATCTCTACTTTGGGAAGATGACATGCGTAAGACTTAAATATGTAGAACATCTAAGTTAGAGGTTAATTCTTTTCATTAGAAAAGTACTCACTGCAGAGTCCTTTATAGCAGGAGCCCTCCTGTTTCGTCCCAGTGCTGATGTCCTAATGACTACTTGACAGAGACAGCTAAGCCACTCCCCTTAAACATATCCTCTGACTTTTCTCCATCCTCATCTGAAATTCCTGCCATAAAATCACTGATACAACAGAGTGTGGGAAAGAGGATTGGTGGGGGCTGGTCTCTTAGATTGTTAGTGTGGTTATTGGCATGCTGGAAGCAGCTTCTTATTTGCATCCTCATCAGCTGACTTGCCACTGCAGGAGCACGAGAAGGTGACATTCTGGAGAGCCAGGGGTCAGAAGAACAGTCCCAAGAAGTAAGTTTCAGTGAGATGCCAGGAGGGTGGTGATTATTATGCAGTAACATTTGGGACTTGGGAACTAAAGGCACAGGTCCATCCACAGCAATGAGTCTCCCCCAAATGAAACCATACAGACTTCCCAACAGAAGGCAGGCAACAAAGCCAACTATATGCATACAACACTAGCTACAAGGGTTACCAAGAAGGTCCTCCTGCCTTAAATTTCACCACTAGAGATTCACTCATTTAGGTTAATCTTTGTTTTCTTTTACAGTCTACTTCGAAAATGCAGATATTTTTCAGGACTATATATTTAAATAATTAATGGTTTATTTAGAACTAATTTATCAGACGGTTTTTCTGAGATTATCAGTGTGGGTTTTTTTGTTTTGTTCTTTTTTTGAAATAAGGAGAAAGGTTGTAACAGGAACTAGGGAAAGAGTGACAAGGTCCACAGGGGAGAAAAGAGAGCTCCAAAAACAGGATTTTCCTCAATTTTGCCTATATTTGACACTTTTTAAACAAACATAATGGGAATATAGTAAAATTGAGATAAAAATACATTATCTATAAAATTTTAATGTAAATTAAAGGGAAAATAGATTCAATTGACTATCATCCCACCTACCTATCACTTTTAAGAAACAAATACCTGATTCAAAGCAAGACCAACCTACATTGGAAATCTGCTTTAAAAGCCTCGTTACTACACAGGAGTCCTCTGACTTAGACTTTTATTGGTTTGCTCTAATCTATATTTTCTACCACCTTCCCCCTTCTTCTAGTGGCTAATGCAGCTAGGAAAGAGAGTGGGCTGCCCTGGGTACCTGCTTGGATGTCTCTGCTGCACATCATAAGATGTGGCACTGGAATCAGCAATATCACAAGGGGGAATCTTAACAAACAAACAAGCTACACAACAAGAAACCCCCATAACGTATGCAAGGAAAGGTTAGGGATTTCTAGCTAGGGAATGGGAGTGGGCCTGTTCGGTCTGAGAAACCTCTTAGCATAAAAATAACGAGCACCTGCCTCATGCTAGAATCTAATGTAAGCACTTTACATGTTTTAACTCAACCAGTCCTCTAATAACCTGTCATCCCTGTTGCATAAAAGGGAAGTTGAGGCACCAGAGCCAGAGCGCTTACCCAGCATAACATGCTGCTCTTAGAAATCAGGCTCATAGGCATTTGCTCTGGCTTCTCTCCTAGGAATATCTCCCAGAGAAAAGCTAAGAGGACGGAACTTCTGGAACCAAGTCCTGAGGTTCCAGGGAGGGTGATGTTGGGGGTGGCTTAGACACTGCTACTTCTCTCACGTGGACTCAGGCCACCCTCTCATGCTCACAGGCTGCAGGCACCCTGGCGTTTGAAGTTCCTCAAACCCATGAAGTGCATATCTGGCTTCAGACTGTCGTGCTTTCCATTTCTCCTGCTTAGAACACCTTTCCTTTAGACACCTTCCTGGTTCACATGCAAATATGGCTTAGTTCTCTACTTCCATTGCTGTCTGGTCAGAAGGGCCTTCACTAACTGGTAGTGGCACTAAGTTCAGTGCCCAGACTGGGGCCTAGTGCACAGCACACACTCAGCATCCCTGCTGCCTGAGCATGGGGGAATGCATTCCTGTGAATGAGGTCACACAGGAGAAAGAAGTCAAGAATTTGGTCTGCTTCTCCTTCTCTGACTTTCAACTGCAGGGAGGAGCTCGGGCACTGTGGTATGTGCTGCTTTCCCGGGAGAATCCTGCTGGTTAAAGACAGCTTGTCTGTCATCATCTCTTCTTGTTCCCAGAGTTAATAATGTTACAAATATCATGGTAGATTTGCCTACTTCTGCATCTTTAATTGAAATATCACTTCCAATAAATAATGGAAAATGCAACACATCCTGCAGGTGACAGCAAAGTCTTCTTGTCTGTTGGGCCACAGACCCCTATGGAGAGGATCTCACCAAGAGATTCAAACTACAAATATTGGGATCAGGCTCTGGACCTTGGAGTATCTCATTTCTTCTTGGAAGTTCCTACCCCAGGAGGGCGGCCAGGGCCCAGGGCCTGGGCACCTGGTAGCCACTGTGGCCCTGGACACACGTCACTGTGGTGCCGCGGACCCGGCCCTCTGTAGCCCACAGCAGCACCCCAGACACTGTCCTACTTTCGGACCTGTAGGTCAGGTGCTTCATGGCTCCGTCTCTCGTCCTGGATATGCACTGTTGGGCCAATCCTAGGACGTGGGTTTTAGGTCTCTGAGACTGGGATAAAGTTTGTCATCAGTAGCACAGCATGTAGTTTAGTCAGCAGTGGCTTTTCTCACGGCTGCAAAAAATATTGATGTGTCCTGCGGGTGATGGAGCCATAACACGGATGACATACACTATGTGACACACAAGTTTAAAGTAACCAAGATGGGTAAAAGTGACTTGGTCTAAAAACATATGAATACAGACTTAGTAACATTTACTAGGCATTTGTGCTTTATTTTGGGCTTCTCCAGTTCCAAACAAATGAGGTGAATTACCTCAGCTCAGCGACATCGGCTTTATCCAGGGCGCTCAGAGCCACGACCGCCTTGTCGAGAGCTGGCAGCACACTTTTTATTTCACGGGCAGTTTCCTGCAACAAAGTTAGAGGCCCCCAAACATGTATGAATGCATATAGTTGCATGCTGTAAATTCTTTTATCTTGAACCCGGAAAATAGATTTGGCCCTTTCTACGATGCATGTTGTATACACCACTAGGAATGTGTGCTGCAGTCCTGAGTGCGGGTGATGAGGAGCTGTGTGTGTGAGAACTCTTCTCCATCAGACTCAGGGTGGTCCTGGGAAAGGTGGGTTGCCCAGCTAAGGAAGCCTGAGATTCAGAGGCCCTCGCCGGCTCTGGCCTTCTCCTGTGCCTGGAAGGAGCTCTGTCAGGGTTCACAGGGCTGTGTGTCTTCACTGGCTCTAAAAGTCAGACACTAACTGCAACCGGCTTTCCCTTGGGTCAGGTGTCAGCAGAGCAGCTGTGGACATGTTTGGGGTCTGGCTGAGAAGCTGAGTTGGACATAGTCACTACTCTATATAGTGAAGTTATTAGAAGCTATCTAAATTAGGAAGGACTTGGAGAAGTTCTTCAGTTGTCCCCTGTTCAGCTTTCCTGGGCATGTGACGTTAAGGGCTCAGCTAGGAGTCACATTGTAACATAAATTTATTACACAGGCGGAGCACCAGAGCTACATGGGCAGTGGGGGAAGAAACAAGGTTTGTGGTATATGAACCCAGAATCTGATTTGTGGAAAGTCAGTTCATCAGATGTGTATGATTGGAAGTGCAGGGTCACATTCTCAATGATACCTACCCAAAATGGAACACAGGTGATAATGTAGTACACACTACTCTAAACTTAGCAGAGAGCTTCTGTTTTTTTCAGTGGGAGTTATGCAAAAACAAGCCATCAGAATTCCTCAGTTTTCGGGTAATAGCTACTGCATTTAAAAAGATGTTTTGGAGTATCTCAATGAAATAAGTGAGAAATTAGAGGCTCCTTACATAGATGTGTGTGAAAGGTACTCTATTTTATAATTTTAAAATTTTATTTACAAATAAATAATTAAGACAAAACTTAGTGAACACAGAAGTGATTAAATGTTATTTTGATAGAGAAGCAGATGTGATGAAAATTTTCAGATCACACCAAAAGCAATAATTTATTAAGAGGAAAAAATACATTTCAGATAGAGGTAATGATCTGGCTCTTGTCTGTTTAATGATCAAATTCACAAAGAAGAATGCATCATACAATCGCACTGGAAAATGTCAGTGTTCTGGCTGAGTTTGCAAGAGATATTGACATTAATGAAAATCTAAATATCAGAAAACAACTCTATAAGGAAGATATTGGTGGAAAACTAGTTAATGAATGTTCTCAATTCATACACCATCTAAAAATCATTAATTGCCCAAGAAACCTTGAAATGCCAGTTTTGCTTAAACCAATCAATAGCAACATTAAAAATATTTATGACATTATTGGTGATGAGTTATAAAGTTCAAAGAAACTATCCAACTATCAAAAAACCCACATTTTTATCAACTATGCTGAACATTGCACAGGAAATGATATTAATAATTCTCACATGAAAAAGTAAGAGGTAATTTTGCAAATCTCCAAATAATTGGTATTGATTATATTTTAGTTTTTACCTGAGCATAATCTTCTACAATTCTTACTTCTTCAGCCATAATTTCTTCATCCTGTTTAACAAGCACCTGGACTTTCTCCACTACTTGTGAATCTTTCTGCAGCTTTTCCATGAGTGCTTCCTCTTCCTAATGAGACACATAGTTCTTCTAAGAATGCATTTTAAGAGATATAGAACCTCTTTTTTAAAGAGAAATTCATTTAAAGAAAAATTCATAAAGCTCATTTCATTATTATTTTAAAGATTTATTTGTTTAATTGACATAGAGAGAGAGAGAGTGTGAGCATGAGCAGGGGGAGGGGCAAAGGGAAAGGCTGAAGCAGACTCCACCCTAGCAGGGAGCTGATGCAGGACTCGATCCCAAGACCCTGAAATCAGGACCTGAGCTGAAGGCAGTCGCTTCCTTGACTGAGCTACCCAGGTGCCCCAGCTCATCTCATTATTTAAAATTTACCAAAATCAGCTTGAAATACATTTGTTGAACAGATTAAACTGGACAGGATAACCATAGCCAGTATCATCTCATGAGACACATGTGAAGAGTTTTAGAGCACCCTGCAGACTGCGAGTTACCATAGCATAGTTGATTGATTTAACTAATAACAGCAGAATTATTCAATGTGAGCTTTTCCAACTAGTTGTATGCCTATTATCACACTGAGTTATTACAATATAGTGCTGTTACTATTTTGCTATCATTGTTGTCTTGTTGTCATTGTCTTGTTCATTTTACAGATAAGAAAGTTGAGGCCAACAGAGCTACACAGCTGCATGCTAACAAAGCTGCAATCCTAATCAATGCTTGCAAAGTATCACAGCCTTTGCTTCCCAATGCTGTTCTATATTAAATATAAAATATTTAAAAGAGATTTCAAACCAGATGTACCTTTTTTTTTTTTTTTTTAAGATTTTACTTATTTATTCATGAGAGAGACAGAGAGAGAGGCAGGCAGAGGGAGAAGCAGGCTCCCTGAGGGGAGCCCAATGTGGGACTCTTTCCCAGGATTCTGGGATCATGATCTAAGTCAAAGGCTGATCCTCAAACGTTGAGCCACCCAGGTGTCCTAATATACCTTTGTTTTTTGTTCTATTTGTGGGCCAAGGACCAAGAGCTCCTCTTGCATATCTGTAACTAGAGTGGTTGCTTCCAGGATCTTGGATAGACCCACATAAAAACGATTCCTGAGGGGAAAGTAGCATTATATTAGCAAAGCGAGATTCACCACAATCATGTATTGAAAGACAACATGGTAAAGATGTTGATTCTTCCCCAAATTATCATATAGGTTTAATGTGATGCCTACCAAAATCGCAGTAAGATTTTTCTTTGTAGATACAGACAAGCTTCTTCTAAAATTTACATAAAATTTACATAGAAATGAACTAGGATGATTAGAACAATTTTGCAAAAGAATACAGTGGGTGGCATCTCTCTACTTGATTGTGAGACTGATTAAGTAATGATGGTCATCAGGAAGAGGTCTTGGCAGAGGGTAAGATACCTCCATCAACAGAACAGGACAGAGAAGTCAGAAACAAACTCACAGATGCACAGTCAACTAGCTTTTGACAAAGGTGCGAGAGTGATTTTCAACAAAGCGTGTAGAGTGGCTGGTTATACAACAGATTGTGGATGTAAGCCTCATGCCTTACACAAAACTAATTCTAAGTGGAGGGCAGAATGAAGTGTGAGAGGTGGGACTGTGGTACTTTTAGAAGAATGCATAGGAGAAAGTCTCCAGGACCCAGGACTAGGGGAGGAGGGAGGAGTTAGAAGACATGACAAGAGAAGCGCAGCCAAGAAAGAAAACCAAATTTGACAAATTGGATGTCATCAAAATCAAAACAGAAAGACTCCATCCAAAGAATGACAAGACAAATAACTGCTGGGACAAAATATCTGCAGTCCATAAATCAGACAGAGGATTCCTATTTAGAACACCCAGAGAGTTCTCAAAACTCGGCAATGAGAAAAACTGAAGAATCCATTTAACAAATGTGCCAGTGCTGTGCAGAGACACTGAAGGGGAAAGGAGGCGCAGGCGCAGAGAGGGCTACCCTGGTGGTGGAGGGCCGCAGGCAGAGACCACAGTGCCGTGTCTGCAAGGCTGTAGAGGAACACTATTCCTCATGCACACAGCCACGGTGGACAACAATGTGGTATTTTCTTTACGATCCAACATATACTCACCGTGGCCTGTTTCTGGCCTTTCTCCCAGAACCGCTCCACCGCAAAAACCACCCTGGCTCCTTCTGTGGATGAGTGGTTGCACTCATGTGCATACCCATGCATACCTATCCATGCCTCAGAGTGCTTACAGAAACGGATAGACTATTGATACGTGCAACGTCTGGATGGAAATCCACCGCGTGATGCTGAGCGAAGCCCATCTCGCCCCCCACGTACAGGGGAGGCTGGAGACAGAGACCAGACTGTGGCCGGGGGCTACTGGGAGCTGCGTAGGGGCTGCCCAAGGGACTCGGCTGTGGTGAGGGACTAGTTCTGCATCTTGATTGCTGTTGCAGGTCCACACAAACACACACAAGGGATAAATGGGCACAGGACTGTGTCTACACCAGGTGCCCACACCAACGTCCTGGATTTGGTGCTGTACTACAGTCATGGAAAATGTAGCAAGTGAGGGGGGCAACTGAGCTTAATGTATGCGGGACCTCTCTGTACTATTTTGCAACTTCTGGTCAATCTATTTCAAAATGAAAAGACTGTGTTTTTAAAGAAACATAAGATAAAGTTGAAAATTTTCCACTTACCTATTTACTAGAATAAAAACTTGAAAATACACAGTTCGTAAGGAATAAAATAAACACTGTAAAATCAGAGGACTGCAAATCTATAGCCCTGTTTAGCCCTAACTCTAGCAAAAGGAGGTAAAAGCCCCGTGGAAGATCCAGTTTCTACTTCTTGGGCTTTCCTAACCTATGAGGATGTCGTTGCCACATGCTTACACTGTCAATGACACCAAGACTGCTGGGCAATTCACTCTTTGACCTAATCCAGGACAGCTCCTCAAAACTTCTCATCTGGATTCCTACAATAGCTTTCAAATCTTTGGTTTTAGTTTTATATCGAATTTATCCCCCATTCTAATACCAGACTGATTTTCCTAAAACACAAGTCTGTATTAAACAGAGTTTTTATTTGTTATGAGTGATGTATGTTGGCCACAGCTTGGCAGTTAATCTGTAATATCACCCCCAAGAAGTAGGTGCTATTAAAAATAAAATGAAAAACTGAAAAGACAGTGGGGCTCCTGAAGCTTGGCTCCCAGGGGAGCCCATGCATAAGGCAGGCAGTTTGGGACTTACCTCCCTGAAGGGTCCCTCCCATATAAACAGAATGTTTCATTATGAGTTTTGGGTTGGAGAAGAGATGTAGATTGGCTGTAAGGGACCCAGACCACATAATGAACCCTCCCCACTTCTTCTCCCATGTCTACCCCTGGGACACAGGGCTGCTGGAATCTTCAAGTGGCAAACAGGAGCTGGGGCACTGGGACCTCTAGCCTGGGGCTTCCTTTACAACTGTGATGGGGGTGAGCAGTTATAATAGATGATCATGACCATGCATGGATGCGGTCCTGGTCTGGCCCACACGTTGGGGGTAGGAGATATTCTAGTATAGCACAAAGAGCCAACTAGACATGTGTCTGGGTTGAGGGTGTGGGTGAGGCACAGACAAGATGGGGAAAAGAGGAAGCACTGGGCTAGTGACTGGCCGTATGATCATAGTCATGTTGCTGCAAATGGAAGGCAGCAGTCCCTGTGGTGGGAAGGGGACACTTGGAAGCTTGGAAGTCAGAGGTGGAAAGAGGATCCACTCATCTCTTGACTCCTGTGTGGGGGGCATCTAGCCAGTTTATCCAGACTGCTGTCATCAGCCTCAAATTGAACCATCGACCCACAAAAAGCTCCATCCACAGACTTCCAGAACCACCTAGAAGTCCCTAACTCCAGGACCTGAAGAGTCTTTACTTAAAACAACAGAACAAGATTCACCTTCTAAAGGATCTAAGAGGATTCCCTGTAGCCTCACTGTATTCACAGACTCCAGCAACTGCTCTAAATTTAGCTGAGTTGAATCTGCCATGCACTCCCTGCCCCCGACCTTGTTAACAACACCTTTACGAAATTAGCCCCTGCCCTCACATTAGCATCATGCCACTGCTGAAGCTGCTACTACTTCTTGCCTAAAAGTTAGGCCTACACTAATCTGCCACATGCAAACCAGTCTGACATCTCTAGCACAACTGGTGACGAGAATCTGTCATTGTCCTGGATTTCCTGCTGAATATCTGAGGAGAGTATGTGTGACTGCCAATGCCTCTTGATGCGCCCAATCAGGAGCCTGGCTGTGGCCTACCCTCTAAGTTCTGGGGGGAGGGGGTGGTCAGAGTCACAGCCACTGTCATCCAGCATGGCCTGAGACACAGAACAGATTGGGTTCAAGCCCCTATCAGTACGGCTCATTAGGGTGTCTCATGGGGTGGCCCCTGGAGGTCACGGAGTCTTGTCCAGACACCCTGTGCCTGTGGGCCTCCTGGAGCAAGAGCACAGGATGCTTGTGGGCAGAGGCTACCAGGTCATTTCCCACTCACTTCCCTATCTTCCCAGGAGGCTGTTAGTGGTCTCCTGGACTCTGATCAGGTACGAGATGTCCTACCCAGTATTTCGTTGCCCACCTTCCCCGGTGCAGTGGGGGCTCTGGAGCTGCATAGGCTCCTCAACAATACTCTCCCACCATCAATGATGCTGTCACTGGACTCCCTTTATTTTGCTGGTGTCCCTGGGATAAAGGCAAGCCAGTGGCACCTGTGCTTGCTCTGGCTTTCAGGACATGATCAAGGGGAGGGCACACTGCCTTTTCCCAGGGGGCCTGTGCCAGCCAGGTCTCCACTGCCAGGCAGCTGTGGACGCCTTATGTCTCTCAAGGGCTTGTGCAGTTTTTGTCCTTTTCCCCCACTGGAAAGGCAGATTCTGACTCATTCTTTTGTGTCTCTTTTTACAAATAAAAGCACCAATTAAAAATATAGATATATATTTCTGATTTGGTCTCAAAGTCTTACCTCTTTGTTTGCATTCCCTTCTCCCGTGACCTCAAAATGTGAGCAAAGGTATCCATGAACCACAAGTAGCTACTGGGAGTGATATAATAATGCCTTCCAGTTTTTTGGAAGTATTTTGTGTTCAAGTCTTTTATACTTCTGTGGATCTGGACACATGTTGGGGCAAGTTTTTCTTTTAAGTTCTACAAAATAATAATTTTTAAGAATTAAGAGACAATAATCTAAATAGACATAAAGAGAAAATTGAACATGGTGAATAACCTGAAGTTGTTTATCATTCTGAGATGTGGCGAGGTTGAGAAGGCCCCCGGCAAATGGGACCGAGACGAGAATATGGACATGCTAGTGGCTTAGATGGTGTTGGGATGAAAGAGGCAACAACTGGACCGGTGACTGGTGACATGCTGGACTCATCCTACCAGGCTTTCCCCTCCGTTCTGCTCCAGCTGTCCGAGGACTCAGAGGCCATCATCCGTGGCCTGGTTCATGGTGCCTTCCTTTCCTAAAGTGGGTTAGCAACTGCAAGAGACTCTACTTCTCTTCCTTGAGTGAAAGAAGGCTGCAAAAATGTAGGGGCTCAAAGGACATACAGGTATGTGGCTGGGAAAACTGAAGGAGAGAGTGCCCCTTACATAGTTTTGGAGAGAACTGTGTCTGAGACACGCCCTGGCCCCAGCACCACCCCCCCTGCCCATCATGGCTAGCCAATCACCTGGTCACCTTGAGCCCAGCTGCACATTCTTCCCAGGTCCACCTGACTCGCCCTCAGCCTTTGCTTTCCTTGGGTGCTTGCCAGGTAACGTCGCAAGCCCTTTACCAGGTGCTGTACCGAGTTTCGGGCAGCTACTTTTATAGCTTCTTTTGTCGACACCCCATGGGTCTTTGGTTGGGCCATGCTAGGGAAGATTCTTACTTACTATGGCTCATGAGTTCTGAACTAATTTTGCATGTGGTTTGTTGGAGACAGAGAGACTTATAAGGAATACGCAAAGGGTACAGCATCCATAGCGCAGCATCTGGTGTGCCCAGTGGAGCTTGTTCCCTTTGGGGATTCTGCTGTCTGCCATGGGGCAGAAGAGTTCAGAAGCCCAGGCAGTAAGGAATCTGGGCATCTCTGACACAGGACAGATCAGGGGAAACTGATGAAGGGTCAAGGAAAACCCTTGACCTATGTCATAGTTTGCCTAGAGCTGCCTATTTTTGCCTACCTAGGACTCATTCAGAGATCTAATTCTGTCAGATGCTGTCAATAACTTGAAATCTTCCCTTGTGTCAGATTTTTAAAAGAGAATATATTTACCTCTCTGTTCTGTAAATCCACCTTTTCTCTTAAGAAAGAATTGGCTACAACAAGGAGAGCTTCGTCTGGCCACTTCTCATACCAGTCAATTGTGCAGATGGTGATCATAGAAGGATATGCTCTACAATGTTGGCGGAAGTGAGGTCCTGTGGGACTCATGGTCATAAAAATATGAAGATTTTTATATATCCTCTGAAAATTAATAAAGATATAAGTTGTTAAAATGTAATCCTCTGCTTTGGAAAA
The DNA here is from genome assembly GCF_018345385.1 of Vulpes lagopus. Classification (NCBI taxonomy): domain Eukaryota; kingdom Metazoa; phylum Chordata; class Mammalia; order Carnivora; family Canidae; genus Vulpes; species Vulpes lagopus. The sequence goes on along the minus strand of NC_054824.1, from coordinate 146,741,019 downwards.
AATATTTTATTAAAAATTCCATTTGAAAATTGTTTCACTTCTTTACTAGAACTGAGCAGGTGTGCCCCGAGCACATTCCAAAGGAAACTACACATCTCCGGAGCTCAGGTGAGGAAAGTAGCCAGGTTCTTCTCTCTGGGACCTGGAACACCTCTTATATAAACCAGGTCTTAGGAGTGGGTGTGGTGCCTGAGTTCTCTCAGTAGGGGATCCTACAGCAGACTGGGACAAGTCTAACTACTTCACTTTTGGCTCTGGATTGGTGTGCATCTAAGATGCCTAGAAACTCAATGTGGGAAGTGGTTAGATGAATGAAAGCTGAAAGACAGAGGAAAACAGACCAATGTCATGGGTGGGACATGAGGGAGGCATTAGTAAAATCCTGAAGGGTTAGAGCTCAGCAATATTAGAGCCTCAACCATCCCCAGGTACTTGGCAGGTGCTGCCTCCTGTGAATCTCCCTGCATCTTTCCCCCATATGACTGTGTTGTGGTGTGGCTGCTGTTCCTGGCTTCTTGAAGGACTGGCAGGGGTGCAGCTTCTTTCCTCATTCCCATACATCACTTTAAATGAAACCACATTACTGAGAGCAGTTTAGGTGAATCAATGTTCCTTTCAACTCAAATAGTTCAATTTGTACAAACTGATAAGATGATGTTTGAGTATCAAGCAACCTATTTTGCCAAAGAAGTATGGTAAAAGCTGAAAGAGGAGGAAAGTGTAAGATTCTTTTTCTTTCCTTTTGTCTTTAAAAAATGTATAAAAGTAAATTAAACTGCTCAGTGCAGAATTTATACAACAGAGAAATGTTCAAGTTAAAAATGAAATTACCTCTCTTTGCCTAACCCATTCTTAAACTCCTACCTAAAGATGCTCAATGTTAACAGCTGAAAGTATGATGACTTCATTATTATTACTGTAAGATACTTCATGCCATTTTTGGAAGTATGATATAAAATAGACAAATAATGAAAACTGATTTCTAACTGGGATTTTTGGTTTATTTTTTATTTCTAGAGTGCACTGTTCTCCATACTTCAAGTTAGAAATTCTTTGTTCCTCCTTACCAATCAGTTCATATATATAAACCAGTTTAGTAACAAGGCACTAGGGGGCCACAAGTGTTCAGGATAATTGCATTTAAAAATATGACCCAATCTAAGCATCTGTTCACATGACGATGTTGTCAGTGGTGGACTCCATTTCTGGAATTTTTAACATCTTCTTGTGCCGGATCACTAAGCATCCACAGAGGATGAGGTGGCCTAGTTCGATTTTCCAATGACTCCATCACAGATAGGAGCTGGCGCCAGACCTAAGCCGGCCTGAAGTGCTTCCCCTGTGGATTCCTGCTTTCAGCAATCACACCTCTCTCACCACTAGGTGGATGTTCAGTCATCCTGCAGAAAGCTTAGCTCGTTGGTCTGGATCCTGCCTCCCTTCAAACCAGCCCTTTACTGACCCACTGCTGAGGTCCTTTAGAATATCATCTGCTCTATCTGGATTATTTCCGTCTGTTCCCGTCACCCTCTGGCCAATTCCAGGCTATTCAAAGGGATACAAGAATTCCTGTTTCTTGTCTTTGCAGACTTGATGCCAACTGTGGGTAGGCAGGGAACTCAGTGTAAGAAGTAAACCCGGGGTCTTATTTCTCTTATCTTTGCCTCTTGTTATTACCATGTTCTTTAGCCACCGATAGCAGGCAGACCCAGACCCTTGCTGACCCTGGATGTCCTTAGGGTGTGATTTGTCTATGTGCGGGGGTCCAGTCATTAGTTTTAACTTTAAAAACTCATTTAAAGAACTAAAAAAATTTATCCAACTTGAAAATCAGGTACAGAATTATAAATGTAGTCTACTTTTAATTTAATATAATAATTTGAAAAAACCAATACCTTTTGGAAGAATGCAAGTAAAGACTGCCTATTATCAATATAACCAGACTGTTCAACAAAAGATCTCATCCTTAGCGCAATGGAATCCAGCTCCTCATTTTCAAACAGGTCAAGTACTTTCCTCATATTGAGAATGTTGTTCAAATTTTCCAAAAACGCCTCCTTAGGTGAAACAAATGATGAATCAGGACTGAGTAAATTATTTACATATTCCACTCAAAACACACCAAACTGAAACCCAGGACAAAGAGCTGTGAAACTATTAGAGGGAATTTTTATTAATAAGTATGAACATTTGGATTTTGAGAATAAGTCCAAGCTTTATTTTAAAAAAAAGCATCCTTAGTATCATGACCTCCTTGGGATACTCTTCAGACCCTTCCGGGTTCCTAGTGTTTCAGCCCAGGTGGGGAAGGAAAGCGAGTGGGACAGTCTCCAGGAGGGGCTGACAGAGCTTACACAATGCTGGCTGATTTTCTGTCTCATCCAGGACTGATGGAGGACTGATGAAGCTTCTTAAGCACACCAATTATTTCCTACTTGTCCAGGGTTCGCTTACCTGTTCTGGGGTGCTGCTGTCTCAGCATCTGTTTTGTTCCACTAGGCAGCCTGTGGAGACCCTACTCTGACACCAGCCCCTCATGCAAGCAGCCCACAGAGTGACAAGCAAGTGCTAGCTCCTGGGAGGACTTCTCCAACAGTCTGTGGTCAGCAGCAGTCCCTGCTGCTCAGGGCCTATGTACCTTAGATGCCCCTTAGATAGACCCTCATGGGGCAAACCGAAACCCCACTCTTTAGGCTTGAGTGGACCTGAGAACCCCAAGTCGCTCTGCTCACAGCCCCTGATGAAGGCATGTGCCCTGGGTCTTGCCTCTCTCTGCCCATACCCTGCCTTGACCTCTACAGGCGGCCCCTCAAGGCATGCTGTGTTACTTCTTCCAGGACCTGCAGTAAACTTCTCTACTTCACTTTCTTTTGTGGTCTCCTGTTGAACTGGGGATCACCATCCAGCACTCTGTAATCCTCTTTACAAATGTTAATTTAACATTGTCATAGCACCAGGTTTTGGATTCACAGGGAAAACAATGATGTGAGCAGGAGAAACCTGGGAAGTGTGGGGAAGACCTTGAAGTCAAATGACCTTGAAGTCCTAAATGACATGGGAATAGATGATCACAACCATCTCAGCTTTGACCTGACAGTAGTTTTCTGAAAAATGATTTCTTAAACTAGAACAGTAGGCTCCTGGCAGGGGAGAAATGACATCTAGAATCCAGAGGTGTCTGGCAGAAACCTCAAGCTGATGAACAGACCAGGGTATTTAAATTTGGGAAAGGGAGGACACAGAATTAAAGAGGAAAGTCAGATACTACAGAGAACAGCAGATACAATACAACACTAGGACTTACTCTCAAAATAACAACATGCAAGAACACCACAAGCCTTGGGAGAGAGGCCCAGTATGCAGAGAAAAATCAAGATGAGAGTTGACACAAAGAAGTAAATACAATCTGAGATGGCAGGCCGAATTATGTTCAGGTTGTGGAAGGGCACAATTTATGCCAAAAAACAGATTAAAAATGAAGCTGGGTGATTAGCAGTTTTTGCTTGTGAACAAAGCACATCCTGCAGGGAGACCTAAATTTGATGCTGACACTGGGGCAGTGGACAGAGGAAAAGGAGCCTCAAATCTGTGATGGCACGCTGCGGAGCACGCGAGGACATAGTGAATTCAGATGATGGTGTTGTTTTCAAAACACAGATGACAAAACTAGTGTAGCTACGTGGGCAAATTATAATTTGCCAATTAAAATGAAAACTATAAAGACAGAAAATACTTTTGTTGTAATGCTTATGTAAAACTGCAGCATGATGACACATATATAAACTCTGGGCTGTGACTGGATAATAAGGACAGAATAACGTAAAAAATAGGGCAGGCTGGCAGGACTGTGTTTCATTTTCAAATATTAAATGGGGGGCACTACTTATGTAGCAAACGTTAGCAAATAAGATAGACAAAATGTACTTACCTGCTTTGGGTTTAAGTTAGCAACTATCAGAGCAGTGGGGTTCCCTTCTAATCCTGCTTGAATGAAGCCCCTTTTAAAGTCTTCTTTGAATTCTATGTAGGCAAAATTGTGGGATGTGGGCACTCGGTAGAGTTTGCATTCTGTTAAATAACAGGCCAGGGTGGCACAGGTCTCCTTTCCACAGCCGTCTATTCCAATCTGTGGAAGAACAATACAACATATGATTCCTATATACATCCTGGAATCTTTGCAGTGTATAAGCTGCCTATGTGTATGTGCTAGAAATTTACATGGCCAAAATGTTTATAAACTTTTTGGGAAATACATTAAATATAACTAAAGTATTCATCAAAGTTCTTTTTTTATTTTTTTATTTTATTTATTTATGATAGGCACACAGTGAGAGAGAGAGAGAGAGAGGCAGAGACATAGGCAGAGGGAGAAGCAGGCTCCATGCACCAGGAGCACGACGTGGGATTCGATCTCGGGTGTCCAGGATCGCACCCTGGGCCAAAGGCAGGCGCTAAACCGCTGCACCACCCAGGGATCCCCTCATCAAAATTCTATAAGACTTTCATACACAGTCAGTATTTTCACCTCTTCTCTATATTGTCTGTTGACATATGAAACAATTTCACTAGAAAGATAACACAATCTGGAAAAATAGCATTGGCAGGTTTATAAATCATTATATGATTGCCAATATTTGATTGGATATTCATTTATAAGAATTTAGATAGATCTTTTCCTATTTATTTTGAGCAATAAACATTTAAATGCTCTTGATAATCATGACCAAGTATTATCTTTTTTAGCAGCTTTTCTGAGGTGTAACTTACAGACTATACTACCTTTTACATGTACAATTCAATGATTTTTAGTAAATTTATAGTTATGCAACCATCACCACAATCCAGTCCTCAAACATTTCTATCACTGGAAATATCTCCAGGCTTGTAGTGAGTCTTCATTCCAACCCCAGGCCTGGGAACCCGCCTCCATAGACCTCCTATAATGAATCATAAATAGGAAGTCTTCTGCATCTGCTTCCTCACTTAGCATGATGGTTTTGTGGTTCTTTCATGTGGTAGTATCCTACTGGATGGGCTACACCATATTTTGTTTATCCACAATGGACACTTGGGAGTATTTCCACATCTGTCTGGTTTTGTTATCAGATGATACCAGCCTCATGGGTAAAGTTGGGAGCTGTTCTCTCTATTTTCTGGAAGAGTCTGTAAAGGATTGATTTCATTTTTCCTTAAATGTTTGATGGAATTCTCCAGTGAAGCTGTTTGGTCCTGGGCTTTCTCCAGGGGAAATTTTTAAATTCCCAATTCAATCTCTTTTTTTTTTAGGTCTATTCAGATTACCTATTTCTTTAGCTCAGTCATTTATGTCTTCCCAGCAAGTGTCCATTTCATCCAATGAGCCAGCACACAGTTGTTCATACTATTCTCTTACAATCCTTTATTTCTGTAATGTTGGTAGTTATGTCTTTTCTTTCATTCCTGATTTTGATAATTTTAATAATGAATTCATTCATTCTTTCTTTCTCCCTTCCTTCTTTGGTTTGTCAATTTTGTTGATCTTTTCAAAGAACCTTTGGTTTCATTGATATTTTCTATCGCTTTTCTGTTCTCTACTTTCTTCTCATCTTTATTAGTTCCTTCTTTCTGCTTGCTTAGGGGTTTAGTTTTCTTTCCTCCTTGTAGTTTCCAAATGTGGGAGGTTAGGTTATTTGAAATTTTTCTTCTTTTTAAAAACATAGGCATTTATAGCTTATATACATTTTCCTCTAAGTGCTGCTTTGGGTATGTTGTGTTTTCATTCATCTCAAAATATTTTCTAATATGTCTTGTGATTTCTTCTTTCACTCATTGGTTATTTGGGGATATGTGTAAAAATTCCACATATTTGTGAATATTTCAAATTTCTTTGTTATTGATTTCTGCTTTAATTCTATTGTAGTCAGAACATACTTTGAATGACTTCAGTCCTTTTAAATTTACTGAGGCTTGTTTTATAGTCTGGTACCATGGTCTATGCTGCAGAATGTTCCATGTGTGCTTCAGAAGAATGTGTATTTTGCTGTTGTTGGAAGCAGTCTTCTGTATATATCAATTAGGTTAAATTGTTTTTTATTTTTTTTTCTTTTTGGGTTAAATTGTTGTACAGTACTGTTGACATATTTATATCCTCAATGATTTTATATCTAGTTGCTCTACTAATGATTGAGAGTGGGGATATTGTAGACTCCAATTATTGCTGGTGAACTGCTTATTTCTCTCTCTTCAATTTTGTCAGTTTGGCTTCACATATTTTGGGGCTTAGTTGTCATGTGTGTGTGCCTGTAACTGTTATGTCTTCCTGATGATTGATGATTTTGTCATTATAACATCTTTCTTTTCCCTCAGAAAACTTATTTTTTCCCCTGAAAGTCTATTTTGTCTAATATTAGTATAATTATACCAATTGTCTTATGGGAATTGTTGGCATGAATTATCTTTTTCCATGTTTTCATTTTCAACCACTTTGTGTCATTGAATCTAAAATGCAACTCCTGTTGATAGCATATGATTAGATTTTTAAAAAATTCTGTCCTACAATTTTTGCCTCTTTATTGGAACATTTAGTACATTTATATTTAATGTTATGATTGATGTGATTTGATTTACATCTACCATATTGCTTTTTTTAAATGTCTCATGTCTTTTTCTCCTTTGTTTCTCCTTCACTACCTTCTTATTGGTGTTAATGCAACCTTTTCTAGAGTTCTATTTTAATTCCTTTGATGTTTTATATTATGTATTTCTTTGATATTTTCTCTAGGAATTACACTGGATATTTTATCAATTTACTACAGATTAATACTGACTTAATTCCAGTAAAATATAGAAAGTTTGCTCCAATATAGCTCCATTTGTTCCTTACTCTTTTGTAGTTATTTTACATACTAAATCTTTATGTTATAAAACTAACAATAGTTTCATAATTACTGTTTTATGCATCTATCCTTGAAAGCAGCTAAAAGAAAAATATGCTGATACTGTCTGTGGTAGGTAGAGTAATATCTTTGCCACCCTCACCCTCACCCCCAAATGTGTCATGTCATGATCCCTAGAGCTTGTGAATATATTACACAAAAGATATTTTGCCAATGTGATTAAAATTAAGGACCTTGAAATGGGGAGATGATTTTGGATAATCTGGTTGAGCCCAGTCTAAACACATGAGTCCTTAAAACCCAGGAAATTTTCCTGGCTGTGGCCAGAGAGAGAAAGGGAGATGTGTAACAGTTGGTGAAGAGTCAGAATTGGTAGCATGTTGCTGGCTTGGGAGATGGAAGAACTGGGTATTGAGCCAAGGAAGGAGGGCAGCCTCTAGAAACTTGTTTTCTTGCTCTGATGGTTCAGTAATAAAATCAAGCTGAACTGATATTTACTTTTTCCAAGTCATGTATGATTTATCTTTTACTTCTTTACCTATTCAACTAATCTCATTTAAATTGGCCAATCTAGATCATGATTGTTTATTTTTTTTAAAATCTTTTTTAAATGTTCTTCACTAAGTCATTATGCTCCCTCCAGCTCCTTCTCCCTGCTGAAGCCTCACAGGCTATGTCAGCTTCTGGTTATATTACCATTTTACATAAGTGAATCCCAGTGCTAGCTTGACCCGGGGTGAAGATCTATTAATGATGTTTAACTGGGCAAAGTAGTCATGGGATCAGGGAGGAAACAGGGACTTGATATGTTTTACCTTGTATTTTTAATAAGGGCTCTGATAGGATGATAGGGTCATGAGAAAGCACTGTTAAGGAGGCAAGTTTCTAGTTGAGCGTTAGGTCTTTAAAAAATTGCTCTGATTGCATTCTCAGGAATTTTAGAATTGAGAACTTTTTGCAAACTCACTTGTTATTAAAAAAGAAAGTCACTTTATGGTAAAAGAAGCAAACTGAGAGTATGTGCCATTTGGGAGTTAAAAAATAATCTGTTAGGGGCACCTGGGTGGCTCAGTTGGTTAAGTGCCTGCCTTTGGATTGGGTCATGATCGCAGGGTCCTAGGACTGAGCCCCGAATTGGGCTCCCTGCTCAGTAGGGAGTCTGCTTCTCCCTGCCCCTCTTCCGCCTCATTCTCTCTCTCTCTCTAATAAATGAATAGAATCTTTAAAAAAATCTGTTAAAAATTGAAATAAGACAGACAAAATCACAGATCTTATGGAGCTTATGTTCTGAATGTGGATGAAATGAGTAAATGAAATAAGTAAATGAAATTGAAGTACATAAGATCAGATACTTCTGAATAAGTAAATGAAATTGAAGTACATAAGATCAGATAATGCTAAGGTTTAGGAAGAAAAAGCAAGAATAAAGGGACAGTGACAGAGACTGGGGCGGGGGAAGAGGCTGCTCTCTTATTTTATTTATTTATTTTAAAAAGATTTTATTTATTTATTCATGAGACACACACACACACACACACACACACACACACACAGAGGCAGAGACATAGGCAGAGGGAGAAGCAGGCTCCATGCAGGGAGCCTGATCTGAGACTCCATCCTGGAACTCCAGGACCATGCCCTGGGCTGAAGGCAGTGCTAAACCACTGAGTCACCCAGGGATCCCTAGAGGCTGCTATTTTATTTTATTTTATTTTATTTTATTTTATTTTATTTTTTTTTTTTGAGGCTGCTATTTTATTTTATTTTATTTTATTTTTTTTTAAATTTTTATTTATTTATTATAGTCACAGAGAGAGAGAGAGAGAGGCAGAGACACAGGCAGAGGGAGAAGCAGGCTCCATGCACCGGGAGCCCGATGTGGGATTCGATCCCGGGTCTCCAGGATCGCGCCCCGGGCCAAAGGCAGGCGCCAAACCGCTGCGCCACCCAGGGATCCCTAGGCTGCTATTTTAGATAGGGAGGCAGAGAAGGCTGCAGGCTGAGGTGGTAGTGACTCAGGTAGGGTCATGGCAAACATGATGCATACAAGTGGGTAGACCTGAAATATATTTTGGAAGTTGTATTGTCAAGATATATTGATGGCTGAGTGTGGGGTGTGACAGAATAGTGTCAAGAATGAGGGGTTCCTCGGTTTCTGGCTTGAGCAGATCTATGTTGGTGCCATTTATGAGATGCAAACAGTTAGTAAAGGAATAGTTTTGGTGGAGAAAATACTTCATTTTGTATTTTTACCTTAATTCTATCTTTCGATTTTTAATTCCTTTTAATTAGTCTTATACATATATGTTTATTTTTTATTAGTATTATTTTTTTAAAGATTTTATTTTATTATTTATTCATGAGAGAAACAGAGAGAGAGAGAGAAGCGGAGACACAGGCAGAGGGAGAAGCAGGCTCCATGCAGGGAGCCCGACATGGGACTAGATCCCAGGACTCTAGTATCACACCCTGGGCTGAAGGCAGGCGCCAAACTGCTGAGCCACCCAGGGATCCCCTATACATATCTGTTTAAATAGAGGTCTAGTAGTTCTGAATGCAAAACAAGTCCTTTTGGGAAAAAATGATGTGAATTAAATAACTAGTCATAAATAAAAGTATCAAAGTATTTATAATTTTTATTATACATCAATAATAGGCACAAACAATAGCTTAAATATTCATAAATAATATGATTCCTAGAATTGGCTGCATGTGTTGGATTTGACCTAGCCTTATGTAAGCTTTCCTCTATTCAAGTTATTTGGGGATTTTGCAAGAATTTAACTCCACTTGTTTTTATGAGAAGTAGAACTTTGTGCAAAGACTCATGTTTCTAAATATTCCAGGAAATGTACTATTCTCAAAGTCAAGCTCCCCCTGAAGTGACGGTACATCAGTGCTGAGGATATGTTAGAGATGGTGCCAACTCTAGCACTTCTATTCATATCAAATGCTCTCTAAAAACAAGCATTTCTATGTGCTGATAAATTTCTTATGCTGACTCTAGAGAGGAATATCACTTTGTGGGGACTCAGTGGCTGCAAGCTTTCACAAATAGAAAGTCTGCATAAGTAAAACTTTTGTAAGCAAAGTAAATTTTATCAGATTTCCTTGTTATTTTGAAACTTAAAATGACTGGAACAATTTAAATTCCTACCAGTAACATGTGACTCCCTGGTTGTCGAAGGACCCTCGAAGCTCTTGCAATGTGTTCTATGGCTTCCTTGAAGAACACCATGGAATGAAAAATCTAGCAGAGGAAATGGGACAGATAAACTGTTTAGAGGCAGAGAAAAGTCAAATGTTCACTATAGTTTTACATACAAGGATCTGGAAGTGAGAGTGACAATTTTGGTAACCCAATAACCTAGACCCAGTAAACTGGTTTACATTTATGCAAAATAAATTTGCATAATGAGGACTGTTCTTTTGCCAGTATTCCAGTGAGCAAGACTGGGAGAGTGAGAGGCTCAATAGAAGAAAAGGAAGAGAGCAGCAGCATTGGGGCTGTTCTACTGCTCTGTCTTGGAGTAGAACTCGGGGGTGGGGGTGGGGGTGGGGAGAAGAGACCCCAGGAAATAGGGTTATGCATCTGTGATTTTGTTGGTGCCCCCATTCTGACACCTGCCTGCCCTGGACATGCTCTGGACATGCAGAGGGAGAAAGAGAACCCCCCCAGCAGACTCTTGGCTGAGCGTGGAACCTGATGCAGGCCTCGGTCCCAGGACCCTGGAATCATGACCTGAGCCGAAATGGAGAGTTGGACGCTTAGCTAACTGAGCCACTTGGGTGCCCCTTTCTTTCTCTTACACACACACACACACACACACAGAGTCTTGAAAATATCTGTTGTGAAATAAATATACATATCTATGTGTATGTATACATGACATATGTATACACAAACATATACACACAGCACTCCTCAGATTTTACACATGTCTGTACCTCCAAAGATGCTGAACTTAACTTCATTTGGAATTCATTCAGTACACTGGCAAGTTTATTATAGTCATTAGTATTTTGATAGATCTTTTTCCTATGAGCCTTGTTTATATCCAAGAAATCCACAAATACAATTGAGTCATTCATCAGTTTTTCTTTGGTCCACTGGATCTATTGTAAAATAATCATTTAATAGTACCTGTTAATAGCAAAATTCTACTTGCTATCAAAACGAATGTAATAGATCTCTATAAGAGAAGCTCTTGGCACAACAGAGCTAGGCAAGTCTTGGGGGCTCTTTATCTTTTGTCAATGAAACCTATGGACTCTTTCTCAGAATGACATTTTAAAATGAATGTAGTCAAATACAAGGTTGCAAAGGAGACCAAATATATTGATATAGAGCTCTATCTAAGGACACTCTGAAGATCTATAGGCCCTAAATTAAGAGTCTCTGTTGTGGAAATAACATCTTGAAGTTTCACTAACAATTAAAAACAAGGACTATTCCCTTAATTAATTGTTAAATACCATCATACATCTGGTAGCATGGGGGAGATCTCTGTGTTATGGGAACAATTCTGTGTTAAGACTGTGGTGATAGGGATCCCTGGGTGGCACAGCGTTTTGGCGCCTGCCTTTGGCCCAGGGCGCGATCCTGGAGACCCAGGATCGAATCCCACATCAGGCTCCCGGTGCATGGAGCCTGCTTCTCCCTCTGCCTATGTCTCTGCCTCTCTCTCTCTCTCTGTGACTATCATAAAAAAAAAAAGAGAGACTGTGGTGATAGTTATACAAATCCATACATGGGATAAAATTTCATAGAAAAAATGCAGCCCTCCACTCCTACAAATGAGTGATTTGAAAACCGACAAATCTAAATAAAATCTGTATTCTAGTTAAAAACACCACCACCATAAATTGGCAAGCTTCCACACTTGCTTTCCTGGTCCACTTGGCCAGCTCTCATCTATCTCTCATACAAAGAAATCTGACCATTATTTCCCATTCCCCTAAAACTAGGTAGAAAAAAATGACTTGTTTGATTCCATCCCTAGGCCACTCATGCAGACAGGTCTGTCACAGCACTTCCAGAAATGTGTTGCACCTGTATTGTAAGCCCACACCTTCTATGTAGGTCTTAGCAGTCTCTCACTTGGTATCTGGTACTGGAAATTCCTAGCAGGCACTCAGAAGATAAGGTTGGGGGTGCAGAATAACATGATGGTTAAAGGGGTATCTAGAGTCAGCTATCCTGGGTTTGGATGAATCCACCACTTGACTAGCTATGTAACCTGGGGCAAGTTCTTAATCCCCTTCTGCCTCAGTTTCTTCATCTGTAAAGCACCAACATCACAAAGGCATTATAGAGATTAAAATGAGTAATGACATATAAAGCTCTGAAAACAAAAAACAACAAAAAAAATAAAGCTCTGAAAACAGTGCCTGGCACAGTGTAAGTACAACTACCGTTTTTATTATCGCATTGTATTTTTTAAAAATTAAAATAAGCTTGCCAACCAACTGATTAAACATTGTCATATAAACCTAAATTCTCAGAGGACTGCTTTATGTCCTTATATCCTTAAGGAAGATTTGTCAATATGTCTTTAATTTGGGGATATTGTAGTTATTCTTGCTGTCCATCCACAGGGCAAGCTTTGTGTCCCTGAAGCATTTGCATGCCCATGTCTTACTGCCTCTACATCTTTTGCTTGGTCTAGCAAAGTCTTAAACCTGAAATTCAGTTGGCCTTTATAGGATAGAGTTTACAAACTTCATGGGCAGGAATGAGCTCTCTCTACTAAAATACAGAGATTCTAGGTTTTTTTCCCGCCCTCCCTCTCTCCCTTCATCCCAGATATCTTTATCAAGCACCAACTGAAAGTAAGAGAGGATGTTAAATTCTGGTGATTTAAGTAAAAATAAAAATCTGTAACAAAGAGAGCCCAGACATCCATTAACAGATGAATGGATAAAGAAGATGTGATATATGTATATATATGTATATATATATGTATATGTATATATGTATACATATGTATATACATATATGTATATACACATATGTGTAGATATATACACACACACACACACACACACACAACGGATACTCAGCCACCAGAAAGGATTAAATCTTGCCATTTGCAATGACATGGATGGAACTAGAGGGTATTATGCTGAGCGAAATAAGTCAATCAGAGAAAGACAATTGTCATATGATCTCACTCATGTGGAATTTAAGAAACAAAACAGAGGATCATAGGGGAAGAGAGGAAAAAATATAACAAGATGAAATCAGAGAGGGAGACAAACCATTAGAGACTCTTAATCACAAGAAACAAACTGAGGATTGCAGGAGGGGAGGGGTGTGGAGCGATAGGGTAACTGGGTAATGGGCATGAAGGAGGGCATGTGATGGGATGAGCACTGGGTATTATATGCAACTGATGAATCACTAATCCCTACCTCTGAAACCAATAATACATTATATATTAATTAATGTTTTAAATAAAATTAAAAAACTATACTGGAATTAAAATAAAAAACTTAATAAAAAATAAATAAGTGACTTTGTTCTTATGGAACCCATAGGTTAGAGAGAGGGAGAAGTAATTACATTGTAATAAGTTCTATGATAGGAATACAAAGAAGGGGCACTCAAATTGGAAAGAGTGCAGTGTTGGCCGGACAAATCCACCCCAAGAGGAAGCATGAGCTGAATTTTGAAGGATGGCCAGAGGGTAGTGGGGGTAGGGACCCCAGAGGTGTACAGGCAGAGGCAGGTGATGCTGTGCTAGGATGTGGGGGTAAGGTGCTGAGGTTTCCAGTGCAGATGTACGCTTGGAGGGTACCGCTGATCACAGGGGTGGGAGCCATCAGGATAGGGCATCCAGGCAGCACAGAGAACACAGGGGGCAAAGACTGGGAATGGTTCTGCAAGTGGTTTTGCATGTTGAGCATGAAGCACCCCAAGCAACATGAGCCAGACTTAGCAGACAAATCAAGGTCTCACTTTAGGGTTCAGATTCTTTCTGCCAAACCACCACTCTATGATAGCTCATATCTATCGAGCACTTACTATGTGTCAGAAACTGTCTAATCATCTGACACAAATTGTGCCATAGATTCTCAGCACAGCCTACGAGGTGGGTCCAGCTGCTACCCTAATCTCAGTGACAGGCACCTGGGACACAGGGGGTCACCTGCCAGAGCTCCACAGCTGGGCATGGGAGGGGCTGGGCCTTGCAGGTAGGCAGAGCCCATGTGGTAGCGTCTATGTTCAACTGTTTTCTCAGGGAAGAAAGTGGAAACAATACATGGGTAGGCTGGGGAGTGTGGTCTCTGAGCGAAGGAATGCAGGGATGAGAGGAGGCCAAAGCATCACAGAAGGGTAGCCCCAAGGAGGGCAAGGAAGGAGAAGTGACACCAACCAAGTCTGAGAGACCCCACCCATGAGTGCTGGATGTGCAGGTGGGAGAAATGTCATCCCTGTTAGCCTAACAGAAAGATTGGAGGGGAGGTGGCTGTGTGCTAACATGAATCATCACATCAAGGATCTGGGCTGAAGAGCAGAGAACTTGGATTGTATGGGAGTGTCTAGAAAATATTTTGTAAAAACTTTCTGCATTTGTGACTTGTCTTAAAGAGACCTATGTACATGTACATGAGTACACACATACACACAAATGCAGATGTGCATGTGTGTGTATACATTGTACTCTGAGTTTATGTGCTTGCACATATCTCTAGGTATAAGATTCATATCCAAAAGTCTTTTTTATTTTTTTACTGTTGTGAATTCATGATATGTCCTGGGCTCCTATGAACAGGGTGAGAGAAAGCAGCACCACCAAAGAAGACGGATAAGGAAGGAGGAGTCATGTTGGAAGGAATTCCCAAGGACCTCCCTAATGCTCTTGAGAGGAGACTACAAGGAGGCTTTGTGAAGGTGCTGAGCTTGCCCCTGTGCTTCCTGTTAACCCTGGTGGTGTGGCTTAGCCTCCTGAAGTGCTGTCCTTCCTTCCAGACCTGGAGCCCACCGGCACCATGGACACCACAGTTCAAAAGGCTGGAGGTACTGAGAGTGTGCACTTCTTCCAGCCCTGGAGAAATGGGAGCAGTTTCAGAGCTTGCAAAGGACAAATGCACCAGCGAAGGCACCAAGACCTTATTATTTCCATCATATCAAGTCTGTACTTATTTAGACATTATCAAGTTGGAAATGGGATTGCTAATAATATTAATGTTATAAATACAATAGAAACAGCTGAGGACTTTTAGAAAACAACTTTTTTAATAATAAATTTATTTTTTATTGGTGTTCAATTTGCCAACATACAGAATAACACTCTCTCTCTCTGTGTGACTATCATAAATAAATTAAAAATGAAATAAAATAATTCTTAAAATTTAAGTTTACCTGAAAATAATTCTCAAGTTCCTTTGAAAGAAATTGATAGAAAAGCCGTTTTTCTGTATATTCCATTAGGCGATCGTGAAACACTCGTGTAGCTTCATGAACGAAGAATAGAGCCAACATCTCTTTGGAGGTAATAACAGTTTTGTCAGCTTGCAGCAATCCTAGAAGAAGCTATTAGGGATTTAAATGCAAGACTTTTTTTTTTTTTTAACATTAGCAGGTACTATGTGAAGTAGAGGCTCAATTTTTACATGTTTGTGATTCCATAAAAATAGAAGTGATTATCCGAGGTAAAACATGTCCATTTCTCCAAGTCATAAACTGGATTTTTGATGAGATGGGCAGGTTATAAATCAGGAAAACAGGCATGGCATCCCCCCTGGAGTAGAGGGTTTGAGGACCCCTCCCAGGGCTCGCCTCGCTAGCATGGGAAGCCAGGAGTCCTGACTATGGTGCTGACCTGGAGGCAGGGGTGCTGGTGCTTACAGAGACACTCCTCACTGCACACATGTTCTAAGATTCTGAATCTTGATGAAAAGAACGTGTAACCCATTTCAAACATTATATGCACTATTTTGAACCACAGTCCCATGGCAAGGAGAGGAAGATCAAATTCAAAAATTGTTTTTAATATTTTAATTCTAAAAATTATTTGATCAAGGCTAATGACTAAGTCAGCACTGTTAGCAATGTTTCCTATGGTAGAAAGCAAGGCTTGTGGGAAATGCAGGCATATCTATGAAATGCATACATGCTTTTATTTTCTGAGAGCTGCAATAGTATTTTAGGAAAACCAAAATCTTTCGAATACCTTTGCCACTGCTTTCCCTGCTGAGAATCTCAGCTAATATTCTAACAGTCTTAGTGGCTTCATCACTGAATTCTCTGCAAGGAATTATTTTAATGATTCTTTTCAAATGGTTCATGGGATAAGGTGCTAATAAATAGCAAAACTAATCAATGTGGATTTCATTTCCCTCCTTCTAACAATTGGGATGCTGACAGTGGAGAAATGGAGAGAATCAATTCCGTAAAATTACATTCCCTCAACTTATAATTTAAAGATAGAGAATGAATTCTAAAACACACCTTAAACATATCTCGAAGATTAAACATGTAGTGGCATTTTGCTGGAGTTGGCAACATATTCTGACATACTTGGTAGTATACAGCAAGAGAACAAGATATTATTTGATCCTTACTTTTCTGAACCTCAGATGTGAAGTTACTGAGGGAGAAATATATTCCCAAATGAGCCTTTAAAGAGAAATTTTATAGTTAGCCCAAAAGTTTAAGCAAGGTTTCTTCCTAAATAATCCCTTCTAAAAAGGAGGTTGTGTACTATCAGGGAGGATTAACGGCATTTAAAATGCTAGTAATTAGAATCCACTTTCAACTGACAACAGACTAAGAATACAAAGACACTGCGAGTGTCGCAAGCTGGGGAAAATTCCAATTGGTCCGAGTTTGATGAATGATCTAGAGGTATGTGTTGCATGTCCTCTAGGGACAATTTATGTCCCGCCTGTGTGTATACCAGGTGTGCTGGCAATTTTTCTACCTCCTTGCTCCTGAAGGGAGGTTACTAGATGAAAGATAAAGTGATAGAACTGGTTTCTCATTTTGGGTTAGTTTATGTACATGTACGTTCTCCTATGTTAGGATTTTTTTAAAGGTATAAGTTGTTGATCATGTGCAGAATTACCAAGTGCTTTTTGAAAAATAGATTTAAAAGTTCAATCTTTAAATTTTACATTATAAAGAAGAAAAACACATGGTTAGCTTTGAAGAAATTGGTAATCTTGCATAAGCTTGCTTTCTTCTCTTTTCTTTTCTTTTCTTTTTTTTCTTTTCTTTCTTTCTAAGTAGGCCCCAATGTAGGGCTTGAACTCACAACCTTGAAATCAAGACCTGAGCTGAGATCAAGAGTCAGATGCTTAACCTACTGAACTACCCAGGTGCCCTTCAAATTTATTTTTCTAATCAAACTAGATTTCAAGTTGAGCCATTTTTCTAATAAGATATTTCAGATTCCTTTTCTCATTTTGTGTTCTATAAAGAAACACAAAGAACAAACCAATATAGCAAAAACCCAGGTGTGCTTGTTAATGATACAGATTCCTGAGCTCCACCCCAGATACTCTGGATCAGAATCTCTGAGAATGAAGTCTTAGGACCTACATTTTAAACATGCATTAAATGTGCACCACATGTATTTCTAATGCACACTAACTTAAGTTTCTGCTATTTAGAGATAAATTACCACTGGAAGCCAGAAAATGTAGAGGGAATGAAACTCATCCCTTACAGGAATTTTCTTTCAATTTTGGTGGTTTTAAGTTCTCATGTCTTCTCCTATACCATGGAATTAAAACTCATTTTACCTGAAAAATCGCATGCAGGGAGCCCTGTGAAGGATGAGGCAGCACCAGGATGGAGAAGTGCTTGAGGAGACGTGGGCTGATGTGCCTCCTGACTGCTGCAGGGACACAGGCCGCCACTAGGGAAAGATCCTGAATGTTCTGCTTGAAGAGTGAAAAGGTTAAGTATATGCATCTGAAAAGGTTAAGTATAAGTAAGTGGGTGAAATATCACCCACTTCCCAGCCCCCGGTGCACAAAATATTTAAATGTTTAGATGAAAAGATGATTTACTGCAAAAAACAAAAACTGTGATGGTAATAGAAACTGGTCTTGTTAGACGTAACCGAAATCCTCAAAAGCAATTTTAATACCTGCTACTCCTAGGAGGCTTTCTAAATGTCATCAAACAATATCCTGTCTTTTAAAAAGCAATTACTGAAAACGAAGCAACATGTTGAGTGAGGCACGTGAGGGACTCTGGTGATGAGGGAGGGCACAGAAGAATGGGCATGAGTTTCTGGGACAGCCAGGATTTCTATGCACCCACAGACACACATAAAGATGCCATCAGCATGGTTAAAGTAGTTTCCAATTTGTTCTGCATGTTCATCTGACTAGAGTTTCTAAGTTTCTCAATTCACTCAACGCCATTATGAATGTTTGTTAAGTAACAACAGTTAATATGAACAAAATCTTAGGATATACGGTACCTTCCAAGCATTCTTCTCAGTATCATAAAGCCCTCCCATATCTAGTAACTGCCTGATTAATTCCAGGGGTGGCTGTGTTCCATATGTATCTGATTCTGGCACATTCAGATCATCGATGAATACTACAATCTTGAGGAAGACAAAGGATTTTAAAACATATCTCTTAGAATTGTCTTTCTTTCAGTTGCACATATTAATTATACTACGGTGTAAGAACAAAGTTGTATGTAATGACATGACTGCTTTTCTCTTAAAAAGTAGCAGACCAAATTCTATTTTGAAGATATGATTTTAGAAAACAGTAAGTTTTCAAAACAGCAGGACATACTCAACAAGGCTATTCTCTTGGTACCTTTCCCTGAGGCCATGGATCTAGTTTCTCTTCCTCTTACTTGCATGTTAAAAATAAAACAGGCCCAAAATGGGGGTCATTTATGCTAAGCCCCAGACCACCAAACCCAAACCTCTTGACAGTTCCGCTCTCCCAGAAATGGAATCTAAAACCAGGCACTCAGCCCTAGTGAGGTCCTCTGCCTGATAGACACTGCCAACTCCCTAAAGGAAGTGACATTGCCACAAACAATATGCTTTTTGCCAGTGTAACTTCCTTGCTCCCACACCACTGTGCCTGTGAAAGTCTTTCATTTTGTTCAGCTCCTGGAAGCTCCTTTCTGCTAGTTGGATGCCTAGCAGATTCACAAATAATTGAATAAAGCCAACTAATCTTTAAAATTTATTCAGTTGAATTTTGTTTTTTTAGCATCTCAAGTCGTGATCATGGGAAGAAAACATGTTTAAACACTCAGTTACAAAACCATTGGCATCTAATGCATTTTCCTGTCTTATCTGATCTTGTTTATTAGGTTCCAGGAGCTTCTTCTGGCTTTAGTAATTCTGAATCAGTATAATTGATCAGTATTATATTGATGTGAAAACCAAAGCTTCCATTTACAAAGTGCATTTTCTAGCAATGCGCAGGTGTGTAGATGGAGACACAGTTTTTTCTATTACTATGAATTAAAATAAGTCATATTATGGCTTGAGTAGCAGAAGCATATTAGTCAAAGTAGTGAGGGGTGTATTACCCTGCTGCTCTTTGGTGCTCCAAGAGTGTCTTTGGTTCTTCGTACTAACTTCTTGAGAATCATCTCCTTGGCTTGGGCAGCTGTGATACTGATGCTAAAATTTATTGTTGAGACTATAATTCCTTTATTATCATTTTTAAATGAACTTTCATCAATTCTGACTTCTGGCTTTTTAATAGGCTTATCTGTTATACCAAATATGGAAAGAAACACAAATTCAGAGTACTTTAAGAATATTTGTGATTTATTTTAAGGTGTGAGGAAATATGAAGGTTATATAGTTTTACTATATTGTTTTCATTTTCATGAAATCACTCTGCAGACAATTCAGAGAGAGAAGGAATACCAACTCTGAAATATTTCCATCAATTTCCTTCCTTTTCTGTGGTATGCAGGGTCTCTGCAACCACAGCCAAATGAAACAGTATGAAAGCCCAGAAAACTCTCTGTACATTTATGCACAATTGACACAGGTCACTTCTTATTATTTAAAAATATTTAGATTTGCAAGATGTTATGTATCTAATGAAAGTATGTATGAAAGGTTTAAAAGCAGCATGCAAGTGGTGCAAGTGTGTCTACAGAAGGCATCAGACTCATTCCCTGAGAGGATCCTCCACAGGGTGGGATGGTGCCACGGCAAATATGAAAGTAAAAACAAAACAACTCCTCTGGCAAGAATCTTGTGGCCAGGCTCCCTTCCCTTTCTGCAGCTTACTTTGGATTGCCCCTGCTTTTCTTCTTCAGAAAATGAGTGGCTACTCCCAAACCACTGGGCCAGAGGTCTCTGAGATGAGGCCTGGAAGCAACACGTGTGGCCAGATCTGAGAACTCACAGCATTTTAACTCCTCCACCATGTTAGTCATACAAGCACGAAAGAACAGAATAGGCCGATACTGCCTCCCGGTGCTTATAGAATTAGTCCAAAGTTCCCACTTCCTGGGAAGATCTCCCAAACCACTCCAGCTATTGGGCAGGGCAAGGCAGTTCAGGATCTTGTATTTTAAACTATCAGTGGAAATGTGTTCATCCCGAAATGCTGTGACCTGCATGCGGCTGAGACAGGAAGGGATGTCCAGGACTGTACACGTACCTAGACTCCCGGCTGCTGTCTTGTGAGTTTCAGAAAGCAAGATGCTGATATTCTGCTTCAGGCTAGTGGAAAACAATGTTTTAGAAATTCAGAGTTAGCTTGCTTCCCACAGTAGCCTTATGAACAAAACATAAGGAAAGCATCAGTGTGTGGTGGGCTCTACCTCAATCTCCTACAAGGAAACATTCTCTTTTCCTGTTTACACTTTTACAGATAAGATTGTGTCACCACTGTCACCATTAAAGCTGATACCCAAACTTAACAACGCAGATTTCCTCTAAAGAACAAACTGGACAGATCTCAGGGGTGCCAGGCTGCCAGTGTCCCTGATGGGCAGGAAGCCACTAACTCCCTCATCCCTGTATGGAAAGCACTTTGCCTGTGGACGGTTCCACACAAGCCCCTTTCACCTTTATTCTGGCCGTGTCTTCAGGTATTTCTTTGTAACGTTATTGCTGTATTAAACTCCATTTCACTTTATATACTGCACATATAGTAAGATTTAGTTTCTGGTGTCCATTATTTATGTTTATAGTAATTCAGGTAAGGAATGATTCCTATGGTATTCAATGTTTCCAAAATTATTTCTCTGACTTTTTAACAGCCTTATTTAAGCAAAGAAGGATTCTATTCCAAAATCATTCATGGAACATGCAGGTGACAGTGCTCCTGCAAACCAGTGGCACTGGAGAGACAAGTGAAATTCAAGATATCTTGGGAAGACAGGACTGCCTTGATGAGTGCCAGTGTGGGCAGGAGAGGGGCTGTGGCTTGGAAGGAATCCCCTGGAGGGCAGGTGTCTCTTCTGTATCTGAGACCCTGCCCTGGTGATGCTAAGCCCTGGGAGGGCCTCCCTCCTCTCCTCCAGGGAGTCTAACATTATAGGAGGGGTTGAACTGGGCTCCTCCACAGTTCCACCTGCTTACTCTGTTCAAACAACAGTGTGGTTCTCTCATATTTTAATTAGAATTAACTTTAAAAATTTGCATTTTATTTGCACAATTTAGAACTTTTTCATTGTTCCCCTCCCCCATCTTAGGAAGAGACACAGAGTATGACAAAGTTCTCTATAAAAAAATTTTTTTTCAAGTAGGCTCCACACCCCCAGCATGGGTGGAGCACCACAGGGTGGGAACCCATGACCCTGAGATCAAGGCCTGAGCTGAGATCAAGTGTCCCATGTTTAACAGACTAAGCCACCCATGCACCCTTGTGAAGAATATTTTTATATTTGATAAGAAGAAAATGTATTTCTAGTGTTAGAAATTATATGCAACATTTTTTGTATGTTGTGGGTATATTTTTCCAGGAAAGAAAATAGTTTATAGCTGTACTTTGTGATGTAAGAAAAAGGAGATTTTAAATTTAATTATATATAAAAATTTCTCATTTAAAGGAATTAATCTAGGTGTTAATACTTTGGAAAGTATTAAGTATTAAGTATACAGATTTTCTTCACTCCTCTTTGGAAGAATTCTGCATTTTTACGTAACAGGTTTGCTTTTTAAAACAAGGGACATTTATATATTAAACATTTTTTTTTTTACCAGACAAATCAACTTTAGAGTTTAAATATACAACCTTGATTTTTTAATTTCATTATACAGTAGGACTTCTCCTAAGATTGAGCCATATTTCACATCCAGTGCTCCAGGACACTCCAACTTCTCAAGCATTTCATTAATGGCAGCGGTTTTTCCAACAGCAGGGTCTCCTAGGGGGGAAAAAAAACCACATTAGGTTAGATCTATAGCCAAGGAAATGAATAGATGCTAACATATTAAGATGAACCAATAACATTTTATTTGAAAATTGTATGTTAAAGAACATGGTCAAGATTGGGTAAACTAGGAGGTAAATATGAAATCTGCTCAAATTATTTATATCTCTTATAAAAGGATAGATTAAGAGTTAACTATTATTTTTAATTGAATAGTCACTTGCACCTATCACAAATCTTTCTTACAGGACAGCAGAGCTACCTCATGAAATTAATTTCCCTGAAATTTTTTGTCAACACAATCTGTGGGAGAAATTTGATGACAAACTACTACAGTAACATAGGGGCATGGCTTCACAATTCACCAAATACTAAGAATAAGAATTTTCTAAACCAAACTGGAGGCAAGGTATGGACTGTCTGAGAGTTCCACCCTCATTTTGCCTCCATATTTTCTGTATGGAACTGGGAGAGCAAACCACTGCCTGTGGTGATGGGCAGGTCAGCATAGGAGAAAGGCAAGAAGAAGTGACAGAAATGCTAAGGAAGTGGGGGACTGTATGAACTCATTTGGTAGCAAAAGACTGAAAAATTTTAACACTGGGTTGAGGAATTACATCTGTCATTTTTTACTCATGCAGTTTCTTTTTTTTTTTTCCTGTGTATATAATTATATGAGTGAATGGATGTTCCTAGCATCAGCCACCCCCCAACCTGCCCCGCCCAGGCTGTCAGCCCATGGGTATGGAGCCCTAGAAAGGACTGAGCCCACAGGCTGCCTCTGAGATTTGTCCTCTATTGGCAAACATGGGGGAGATGGGCATTCATGCACTGTTAGTAAGACTGTACACTGATACAGTGTCTAAAGCTTCTCAGGGCTTATTTTGCCCCCAGTTAAAAAGTAAATTGATTAGACTAAGTAATTACTAAGTCTGTTCCTAACTCTGTTTTAGTACCTGTGAGAAGCACAGGGCAGAAATTCTTTAATAGAAAGCTTATGAGGAAAGAAAGGGACACCGTGTCCCTGGTGGCGATGTGACTGATGTTCTCTCCATACTCCCTGATCTTCAAGAGATTTTCACTGGATCCTTCAGGGTCCGCTAGAATTGAAGTTCCTAAGGTAAAGTTCAAATGTTTCAAATGACTTATACATGAATGTTAATCTTTTAGGTACTAAACACTTTCTGGAAAAGTCTGTCCCTTGTGACACAATGTAAACTGACACTAGCACCCAGGGCCTCTGTTCCTTTCACCCACACTCCCCCCACCCTGTCTTCCAGCCGCCCCCCCCCCCCCCCCCCCCCCCGTAGGTGATGCCCGGGAGGAAAGCAGCTCTCCTGCAGAACCTCCTGTGGTCCTTTTTAAGAACTTCACATACAATGGAATATCACTCAGCCATCAGAAAGGACGAATACCCACCATTTGCTGTGATGTGGATGGAACTGGAGGGTATTATGCTGAATGAAGTAAGTCAATCAGAGAAGGACAAACATTATATGGTTTCAGTCATACCGGGAATATAAAAAATAGTGAAAGAGATTATGGGGGAAAGGAGGGAAAATGAGTGGGTAAAATTAGAGACAGTGATAGAACATGAGAGACTCCTAACTCTTGGAAACGAACAAAGAGTAGTGGAAGGGGAGGTGGGCGGGGGTATGAGGTGACTGGGTGATAGGCACTGAGGGGGGCACTTGACAGGATGAGCACTGGGTATTATACTATATGTTGGCAAATCAAATTCCAATAAAAATATACAAAAAAAAAAAAAAGAACTTCACTTCTCGGGTAAGCCTTCTCCTCCCATCATCTGTCTCGTTTCTGCTCAAATTTTCTGTTGTACAAACATTTATGTACTAGTATCACCCATCTTTTTATTGGCTGAACTATGGGAAATGGATATTTATTTAGAAAAACTAATTGAAAAAAAAAAGAAAAACTAATTGAATATAGGCAATTTATATGTAACAAAATACACACACACCCAAAACTAAATTTCTCTTGACCCCACAGTTTCCTACAAATACCACCCCAGTTCTTTCTCCCATTATGCAGCCAAACCTCTCAGAAGGGCTCAACACAACACAGACCTCACTTCCTTCATCTCATATTCACTTTTTTAACATTAGAAATCAACTAGCCGATACATTCACATGCTGGTCAGCAAGTTTTAAAAATTTGGTACATTTTAGAAATCCTTCTATACCAGTAAAGACTTTTTTTCTGATTAATGTTCTTCTATTTAATGAATGTATCCTAGTTTTTTTTTTTTTTTTGTATCCTAGATTTCTTACCAGCAATCAAGTATTAGATATTTATGGTGTTTCCTGTCTTCTGATGAATTTATATAATATACACGTTATTCTGCACATAGCTTCCCCACATGGAAAGTTGTTGGGTCACTATAAACTGGCATATGACTTATAATTTTGATGTATTTTGATAATTGCCTTCCAGTGTTTTCATTCCAAAGCACCTCACATCACTCACTGTATTTCTGATAATCTTCCTGGATTCTTACATGAACAAAATGTGGGGTTTTGTCATTTTTTTGTTTCTTGTGCCAGACACTGGTCTGGCACCAGGACCTCTGATTTACCTTGCACAGGCTCAATGGAAGACGATATTGTGATGTTCTGATATTTAAATTCCTGTCATAGGTTTGACTTTGAAAGCATGTGAGGGTTTTGGTTTCTTCTAAGCCTGTTGCCTACAATTAGGAAAAGGTGGGGGCAGAGGAAGTGGTACCTTAGATTTTGAGGAAATACCCCTGGTTTTCTAGAGGAATGGTAAACCAAGATATTGAGCTATATGCATGGACATTCAGTTATGTTTTTATACGTAGTAGTAAAAGCTAAGGAGAAAAATAACCAATATTAGCAAAACATGTGATAGACAATTGGAGGTTTTAGATAAATGTAATCATCTACTAATGCATACTGTGACAAATATTATACAGTGGGATGCTTGTATAAATTAATTCAAAATTAGAAATTCCCAAACACTCCATAATTATGATATCTCTGGTTGTTTCCTACCAGAATGTCTTATAACTGAACTTTGAAATTCACTGATGAGAGAAACCTGACCTAAAAGAAATTCAATTCAATTTGCATTTATTGAATTTCTTATATTTGCAAGACCTCTAATCATTAAGTTCCTGCCTCAAACTTCAGCTAAGCTCTCATGGTACAACATTTTCTGTATCTTTGTTTTCTCTATGTATAAGCAGAAGATATCTGTGAAAGTATGATTATTCTTTTCTAATTTCTTTTTTAATTGACTGTAGTTCTTACATATATGCTTTTCCTATTTTAGAAGAGATCCTCTCCCTTTTCTGCTTTCACTACCCACAACTAATTAAAATACTAAATATTCCTGGGATCCCTGGGTGGCGCAGCAGTTTAGTGCCTGCCACTGGCCCAGGGCACGATCCTGGAGACCTGGGATCGAATCCCCTGGATCGAATCCAGGTGCATGGAGCCTGCTTCTCCCTCTGCCTGTGTCTCTGCCTCTCTCTCTCTCTGTGTGTGTGTGACTATCATAAATAAAAAAAATAAATAAAATAAAATGTAAAAAAAAAACTAAATATTCCCATTAGTAAGACTTTCAATAAGCTATTGTTTTACAATGCACAACTGCCTCAATCAAATACATTCCAATTTCTCTGAAATCAATATTCTGTGGTTATGTTTTTAGTCATGCTTTGTAAACATAGATCTATATTGGTTCTGCACAAACTTGGAATAGGTCTTCAAAGCTGCTGATCTAACTACTTTTTAGAGCAATCTCAACATTTTAAAAAAAGAGTATGATTCTTAGAATTATTCTTACCTTTTTGAATTAGTGTCTGAATACTAGGAAGTAATTCTGACCATGGTATGAATTCGCATTGCTGTAAATCCACAAAATAGCCAAAGATAGAACGCTTACCAGTTGGTAGATTGACACCTGCATTTGAAAATGAAAAAGAAATCCAAGTCAGAAACGTTCATTTATGGAATGTTTCCTTAATGATATGATCTCAATGTGAAAAATCTGATTGTTGAATCAGAAATAATAACCATTCACCAAGGATATATTCAAAATTATAAAACAGGCCTATCTTTTTTTCCTTCTGATTTTTTTTTATTATTTATTCATGAGAGAGAGAGAGAGAGAGAGAGAGGCAGAGACATAGGAAGAGGGAGAAGCAGGCTCCATGCAGGAAGCCCGATGAGGAACTCGATCCTGGGACTCCAGGATCACACCCTGGGCCAAAGGCAGGTGCTAAACTGCTGAGCCACCCATGGATCCCCTTCTGAGTTTTAATTATGTAAAAATGTCTTTTTACATCCAGAAAGCAAGGTGAATCATGATCTGATATCCTTTGAAATCTTACCCAGAAGCTCTACTTATTATCACATGTTGGATATATTTTTTTAAGATTTTATTTATTTATTCATGAGAGACACACAGAGAGAGAGAGAGAGAGAGAGAGAGACAGAGAGAGAGAGAGGCAGAGACACAGGCTGAGGGAGGAGCAGGCTCCATGCAGGGAGCCCGACGTGGGACTCGATCCTGGGTCTCCAGGATCATGCCCGGGCTGAAGGCTGCACTAAACCGCTGAGCCACCGGGGCTGCCCCACATGTTGGATATTATGAAATGACAGTTTATGCTGGTTTTAGTCAAACCAGTATATTACATAACTTTGCTACTTACTTGCAAAACATATTTGTTTTTCCATCATAAAAGTAATGCATTTTCTTAATAGATTCTGGAAAACACAGAATAATAATGCTAAACCATGTGGCCATGGTTTCACCAGATGAAGATAAAAGTGTGAATATTTGACTGTTTTTTGAATCATTTATAAAATTTTTATATACTGGAAAATTTATTTTTTGGGAGTATACAGTTCTAGGAGTTTGTTTCCCCCTGAATGTATTCTTGTCATCACCATAATAGATGATGAGATAACAGAAGAATTCTAAAACCCTAAAAAACTCCCTTTTGTCTTCAGTCCTAACCCCTGGTAACCATGATCTGTTTTTTTTTGCTACTGTGTTATAGGAGTTTCGTATGTATTTTGAATACTAACCCCTTATCACACATTCAGTTTGCAAATGTCTCCCCTTGCTGCACAGGCTGCCTTTTCACTTGGTTGTTTCCTGCCTGGTGCAGAAGCGTTCCATCTGTGCAGTTCCACCTGCTTACTTCTGCGTGTGTTGCCTTTGCTATTGGGCAATAATTCCAAAAAATCATTCTTAAGACCAATGCCAAGGAACTTTTCCCCTATGTTTTCTTCTAGACATTCTATAGTTTCAGGTCTTACATTTATATCTTTAATCCATTTTGAGCTTATTTTTTTTTTAACTTTTATTGGTGTTTAATTTACCAACATACAGAAAAACACCCAGTGCTCATCCCGTCAAGTGTCCACCTCAGTGCCCGTCACCCATTCCCCTCCAACACCCGCCCTCCTCCCCTTCCACCACCCCTAGTTCGTTTCCCCGAGTTAGGAGTCTTTATGTTCTGTCTCCCTTCCTGATATTTCCCAACATTTCTTTTCCCTTCCTTTATATTCCCTTTCACTATTATTCATATTCCCCAAATGAATGAGAACATACACTTTTTGTCCTTCTCCGATTGACTTATTTCACTCAGCATAATACCCTCCAGTTCCATCCACGTTGAAGCAAATGGTGGGTATTTGTCGTTTCTAATTGCTGAGTAATATTCCATTGTATACATAAACCACATCTTCTTTATCCATTCATCTTTCGATGGACACCGAGGCTCCTTCCACAGTTTGGCTATTGTGGCCATTGCTGATAGAAACATCGGGGTGCAGGTGTCCCGACGTTTCATTGCATCTGAATCTTTGGGGTAAATCCCCAACAGTGCAATTGCTGGGTCGTAGGGCAGGTCTATTTTTAACTCTTTGAGGAACCTCCACACAGTTTTCCAGAGTGGCTGCACCAGTTCACATTCCCACCAACAGTGTAAGAGGGTTCCCTTTTCTCCGCATCCTCTCCAACATTTGTTGTTTCCTGCCTTGTTAATTTTCCCCATTCTCACTGGTGTGAGGTGGTATCTCATTGTGGTTTTGATTTGTATTTCCCTGATGGCAAGTGATGCAGAGCATTTTCTCATGTGCATGTTGGCCATGTCCATGTCTTCCTCTGTGAGATTTCTCTTCATGTCTTTTGCCCATTTCATGATTGGATTGTTTGTTTCTTTGGTGTTGAGTTTAATAAGTTCTTTATAGATTTTGGAAACTAGCCCTTTATCTGATATGTCATTTGCAAATATCTTCTCCCATTCTGTAGGTTGTCTTTTAGTTTTGTTGACTGTATCCTTTGCTGTGCAAAAGCTTCTTATCTTGATGAAGTCCCAATAGTTCATTTTTGCTTTTGTTTCTTTTGCCTTCGTGGATGTATCTTGCAAGAAGTTACTGTGGCCAAGTTCAAAAAGGGTGTTGCCTGTGTTCTCCTCTAGGATTTTGATGGAATCTTGTCTCACATTTAGATCTCTCATCCATTTTGAGTTTATCTTTGTGTATGGTGAAAGAGAGTGGTCCAGTTTCATTCTTCTGCATGTGGATGTCCAATTTTCCCAGCACCATTTATTGAAGAGACTGTCTTTCTTCCAATGGGTAGTCTTTCCTCCTTTATCGAATATTAGATGACCATACATTTCAGGGTCCACTTCTGGGTTCTCTATTCTGTTCCATTGATCTATGTGTCTGTTTTTGTGCCAGTACCACACTGTCTTGATGACCACAGCTTTGTAGTACAACCTGAAATCTGGCATTGTGATGCCCCCAGCTAAGGTTTTCTTTTTTAAAATTCCCCTGGCTATTCGGGGTCTTTTCTGATTCCACACAAATCTTAAAATAATTTGTTCTAACTCTCTGAAGAAAGTCCATGGTATTTTGATAGGGATTGCATTAAACGTATAAATTGCCCTGGGTAACATTGACATTTTTACAATATTAATTCTGCCAATCCATGAGCATGGAATATTTTTCCATCCATTTTGAGCTTATTTTTGTCAGTGATGCAAGATAAAGGCCCAACTTCATCATTCAATTTGCATGTGAATATGCAGTTTTCCCAATTCTGTTTACCAAAAAGACATCTTCTTGGTGTCTTTGTCAAAAATTGGTTGGCTAGGGGGTGCCTGGGTGGTTCAGTTGGTTGGGCATCTGACTCTTGGTTTCAGCTCAGGTCACTATCTCCTGATTGTGAGATCGAGTTTCGTATCAGGCTCTGCACTGACTGTAGAATCTGCTTCAGATTCTCTCTCCCTCCCCCTCTCCCCACTCACGAGTACACTGTCTCTCTGTGAAGTGAATAAGAAAAGATGGTTGGGTATACAGGACTGGGTTAATTCTAGACTCTCTGTTTCTGTTCTCTTGGTCTGTGTGTCAGTTTTCAATGCCAGCACCATACAGTTTTGATTTTTATGGCATTGAAATATGGTTTGAGATAAGAACGTATGATACCTCCAGCTTTGTTCTTCTTCCATGGGACTTTTTTTCCTGATTTATTATTTTTTTTTATTGAAGTTCAATTTGCAAACATACCGTATAGCATCCAGTGCTCATCCCATCCAGTGCCCCTCTCAGTACCCATCACCCGGTCACCCCATCCCCCTACCCATCTCCCCTTCCACTACCCTTTGTTCGTTTCCCAGAGTTAGGAGTCTTTCATGTTCGGTCACCCTAGCTGATTTTTCCCACTCATTTTCTCTCCTTTCCCCTATAATCCCTTTCACTATTTTTTATATTCTCCATATGAGTGAAACCATAGGATGATTGTCCTTCTCCGATTGACTTCACTCAGCATAATACCCTCTAGTTCCATCCACATTGAAACAAATGGTGAGTATTCGTCCTTTCTGATGGCTGAGTAATATTCTATTGTATATGTAGACCACATCTTCTTTAACCATTCATCTTTCGATGGACATTAAGGCTCCTTCCACAGTTTGGCTATTGTGGACATTGCTGCTATAAACATTGGGGTGCAGGTGTCCCGGCATTTCCCTGCATCTGTATCTTTGGGGTAAATATGCAATAGTGCAATTGCTGGGTTGTAGGGCAGTTCTATTTTTAACTCTTTGAGGAACCTCCACATAGTTTTCCAGAGTGGCTGCACCAGTTCACATTCCCACCAACAGTGCAAGAGGATTCCCCTTTCTCCACATCCTCTCCAACATTTCTTATTTCCTGTCTTGTTACTTTTCACTGGTGTGAGATGGTATGTCATTGTGGTATTTATTTGTATTTCCCTGATGGCAAGTGATGTGAAGTATTTTCTCATGTGCTCGTTGGGCATGTGTATGTCTTCTTTGGTGAAATTTCTGTTCATGTCTTTTGCCCATTTCATGATTGGGTTGTTTGTTTCTTTGCTATTGAGTTTAATAAGTACTTTATAGATCTTGGATACTACCCCTTTATCTGATATGTCATTTGCAAATATCTTCTCCCATTCTGTAGGTTGTCTTTTAGTTTTGTTGACTGTTTCTTTTGCTGTGCAGAAGCTTTTTATCTTAAGTCCCAATAGTTCATTTTTGCTTCTTTTCCCCCCTGCTTTCATAGATGTATCTTGCAAGAAGTTGCTGTGGCCAAGTTCAAAAAGGGTGTTGCCTGTGTTCTCCTCTAGCATTTCAACGGATTCTTGTCTCACATTTAGAACTTTCATCCATTTTGAGTTTATCTTTGTGTATAGTGTAAGAGAATAGTCCAGTTTCATTCTTCTGCATGTGGCTGTCCAATTGTCCCAGCACCATTTATTGAAGAGACTGTCCTTTTTCCAGCGGATAGTCTTTCCTCATTTGTCAAATATTAGTTGACCATAGAGTTGAGGGCCCATTTCTGGATTCTCTATTCTGTTCCATTGATCTATGTGTCTGTTTTTGTGCCAATACCACACTGTCTTGATGATCACAGCTTTGTAGTACAACTTGAAATCTGGCATTGTGACCCCAGCTCTAGTTTTCTTTTTCAATATTCCCCTGGCTATTTGGGGTCTTTTCTGATTCCACACAAATCTTAAGATTATTTGTTCCAACTCTCTGAAGAAAGTCCATGGTATTCTGATAGGGATTGCACTGAACATATACATTGCCCTGGGTGGCATAGACATTTTCACAATATTAATTCCTCCAATCCATGAGCATGGAATATTTTTCAATCTCTTCCTCAATTTCAGAAGTGTTCTGTAGTTTTTAGGGTATAGGTCCTTTACCTCTTTGGTTAGGATAATTCCTAGGTATCTTATGCTTTTGGGTGCAATTGCAAATGGGATTGACTCTTTCTTCAGTCTCATTGTTAGTGTATAGAAATGCCACTGATTTCTGTGCATTGATATTGTAACCTGCCACATTGCTGAATTGCTATATGAGTTCTAACAACCTTGGGGTGGAGTCTTTTGGGTTTTCTATGTACAGTATCATGTCATCTGTGAGGAGGGAGTGTTTGACTTCTTCTTTGCCAATTTGAATGCCTTTATTTCTTTTTGTTGTCCGATTGCTGAGGCTAGGACTTCTAGTACAATGTTAAATAGCAGTGGTGAAAGTGAACATCCTTGTTGTGTTCCTGATCTTAGGGGAAAGGTTCTCATTTTTTCTCCATTGAGAATGATATTTGCTGTGGGCTTCTCATAGATGGCTTTTAGGATACTGAGGAATGTTCCCTCTATCCCTATGCTCTGTAGAGTTTTGATCAGGAATGGATGCTGTATTTTATCAAATGCTTTCTATACATCTATTGAGAGGATCCTATGGTTCTTATTTTTTCTCTGGTTGATGTGATTTATCATGTTGATTGTTTTATGAGTGTTGTTGAACCACCCTGCATCCCAGGGATAAATCCCACATGGGCATGGTGAATAATCTTCTTAATACTGTTGGATCCTACTGGCTAGTATCTTGTTGAGAATTTTTGCATTTGTGTTCATCAGGGATATTGGTCTATAATTCTTTTTGGTGGGGTCTTTGTCTGGTTTTGGAATTAAGTTAATGCTGGCCTCATAAAACGAGTTTGGAAGTATTCCATCACTTTCTATCCTTTGGAACAGCTTTAGTAGAATAGGTATTATTTCTTCTTTAAATGTTTGATAGAATTCCCCTGGGAAGCCATCTGGCCCCGGACTTTTGTGTCTTGGGTGTTTGATGACTGCTTCAATTTCCTTGCTGGTTATTGGCCTGTTCATGTTTTCTATTTGTTCCTGTTCCAGTTTTGGTAATTTGTGGTTTTCCAGAAATGCATCCATTTTTTTCTAGATTGCCTAATTTACTGGCATATAGCTGCTCATAATATGGTTTTAAAATCATTTGTATTTCTTTGGTATTGGTTGTGATTGCTCCTTTTCATGATTTTATTAATTTGAGTCTTTTTTTCTTTTTAATAAGGCTTGCTAATGGTTTATCTATCTTATTAATTCTTTCAAAGAACCACCTCCTGGTTTTATCTGCTCCACAGTTCTTCTGGTCTCTAGTTCATTGAGTCCTGCTCAAATATTTATTATCTCTCTTCTTCTGCTTGGTGTAGGTTTTACTTGTTCTTTCTTCAGTTCCTTTAGGTGTGAGATTAGCTTGTGTATTTGAGTTTTTTCCAATATTTTGAGGGAGGCTTGTATTGCCATGTATTTCCCTCTTAGGACTGCTTTTGCTATATCCCAAAGATTCTTAACAGTTGTATCTTCATTTTCATTAGTTTCCATTAATCTTCTTAATTTTCCAATTTCCTGGTTGGCCCATTCATCTTTTAGTAGGATGCTCTTTAACCTCCACGTGTTTGAGTTTCTTCCAAATCTCTTCTTGTGATTGAGTTCTAGTTTCAAAGCATTGGTGGTCTGAAAATATGCAGGGGACAATCTCAATCTTTTTGTATTGGTTTAGACCCGATTTGCATTCCAGTATGTGGTCTATTCTGGAGAAAGTTCCATATGCATTTGAGAAGAATGTGTATTTGGTTGCTTTTGGATGGAAAGTATATATCTGTGAAATCTGTCTGGTCCAGTATATCATTTAAAGCCCTTGTTTCATCCCAAATGAACAAACTCAAGATATCATTCATAGTTATTCCTAAACATTAAAAAATAATAATAAAATTCTGATTCCAATTGAATAAATTATTTTCTCAGTAAAAAAAAATAAAATAAAATAAAGCCTTTGTTTCTTTGGTGATGTGCTTAGAAGATGTCATTTGCAGAAAATGCCATGTTGAAGTCTCCATTAGTGTATTATTATCTAAGTATGTCTTTACTTTGGTTATTCATTGATTGACATACTTGGAAGCTCCCACATTAGAGGCATAAATATTCATGATTTTTAGGTCTTCTTGTTGGATAGATCCTTTAAGTATGATATAGGGTCCCTCTTTATCTCTTACTACAGTCTTTGGGATAAACTTTAATTTATCTGATATGAGGATGGCTACCCCAGCTTTCTTTTGAGGACCATTTGAATGATAAATGGTTCTTCACCCTTTCATTTTCAGGCTGGAGATGTCCTTAGGTCTAAAATGAGTCTCTTGTTGACAGCAAATAGATGGGTCTTGCTTTTTTATCCAATTTGAAACCCTGCATCTTTTGATGGGATCATTTAGCCCATTCACGTTCAGAGTAACTATTGAAAGATATGAATTTAGTTGTCATTGTAATACCTCTTCAGTCCCTGTTTTTATGGATTATTTCTTTGGGCTTCCTCTTTTACAGGGTCCTCCTTAATATTTCTTGCAGAGCTGGTTTGGTGGTCACATATTCTTTCAGTTTCTGCCTATTTTGGAAGCTCTTTATCTCTTTCTATTCTGAATGACAGCCTTGCTGGATATAGTATTCTTGGTTGCATGTTCTTCTCATTTAGGACCCTGAATATATCATGCCAGCCCTTTCTGGCCTGCCAGGTCTCTGTGGAGAGGGCTGCTGTTAATCTGATATTTCTCCCCATATAAGTTAAGAATCTCTTGTCTCTCGCTGCTTTAAGGATTTTCTCTTTATCTTTGGAATTTGCAAGTTTCACTATTAAATGTCGAGGTGTTGAATGATTTTTATTGATTTTGGGGGGCAACCTATCTCCTGGATCTGAATGCCTGTTTCCCTCCCCAAATTAGGGAAGTTCTCAGCTATGATTTGTTCAAATATATATTCTGGCCCTCTGTCCCTCTCAGCATTTTCTGGAACCCCAATTATATGTAGATTCTTCTTTCTGAGGCTGTCATTTATTTCCCTTAACCTTTCCTCATGGTTTCTTAATTGTTTTTCTCTTTTTTCTCAGCTTCCTTCCTTGCCATCAATTTGTCTTCTATGTTGCTCACTCTTTCTTCCACCTCATTAACTCTAGTTGTTAGGACTTCCAGTTTGGATTGCATCTCATTTGATTTTTAATTTCCACCTGATTAGATCTAAATTCTGCAGTAACGAAGTCTCTAGAGTCCTTTATGCTTTTTTTCCAGAGCCACCAGTAGCTTCATAATTGTGCTTCTGAATTGGATTTCTGACATCGAATTATAACTCATATTATGTAATTCTATGGCAGAGAGTCCTGTTTCTGATTCTTTTGTGGTGAATTCTTCCTTCTAGTCATTTTACTCAGTGCAGAGTGGCTGTATGAGCAGACTGAGTCAAGAAAATCAACCACGACCTAAGTAAATTTCACCCTAGATGATTCTTGCTAGAAGCAAAAACCCTTCTCTCTGTAGTGTTCTGGCTGTTCTCTCTTTAAATCTCAGGTCGAATTTGTAGGTGTTCACGATGTTTTGAAAGTTATCTAGATAAGTTGGTGGGTCCAGGTGAGTTGAGGACCCCTACTCTTCCACCATCTTGCCCCACCTCCACAGGATTGTTTTGGATCTTCAGTCTTTTGTGGTTCCTTATGAATTTAAGGATTCTTTTATCTATTTCTGTGAAAAATGCCACTGGAGTTTTAATAGAGATTGCATTGAATCTATAGATGGCTTTGGGTAGTATGGACATTTTAACAGTATTAGCTCTTTTAATCCATAAGTACAAAATATTTGTCTCCTGTTGGATTCATCAATGTCTTATAATTTTCAGCATACTGATCTTTTATCTCCTTCATTAATTCATTCCTAGGTATTTCACTTTTTGGTGCACTTGTAAATGGATGCACTATTTTCTTAAACTCTTGTTCACCTAGTTTATGGTTAGTGCACAGAAACACAAGTAATTTTGTATGTGATTATGAATCCTGTAACTTTACTGAATTTTTTTATTAGTTCTAAAATTTTTTTGGTGGACTCTTTAGGATGTTCTGTATATAAGACCATATCATCTGCAAACAGAGACGATTTTACTTCTTCCTTTCCAATCTGTATGCTTTTACTTCTGTTTCTTCTTCTCACTCTTCTCTTTCTTTTTTTAAAGATTTTGTTTATTTATTTGAGAAAGTGAGCAAGACAGAGCATGAACTAAGGGAGGGCAGAGGGAGAGGGAGGAACAGGGGCTTGGGGCTTAATCCTAGGACTCTTGAGATCATGACCTGACTGAAGGCAGATGCTCAACCGACTGAGCCACCTAGGCACCCCTTCATCACTCTTTTTTCTCTCTCTCTCTCTTTTTAAAAGATTTTATTTATGAGAGAGAGAGAGAGAAAGAGGCAGGCAGAGACACAGGTAGAGGGATAAGCAGGCTCCATGCAGGGAGCCCAATGTGGGACTTGATCCCGGGACTCCAGGATCACGTCCTGGGCCAAAGGCAGGCGCTGAACCACTGAGCCACCCAGGGATCCCTTCATCACTCTTTTCAAAGATGTTTTATTTTCTCTCATATTTTTTTCCTTTTTTGCATTATGCTTTAATCCCTATCACTTATTTGACACCACCCTCCATCCACTTTCCCTCTGGTACCATCAGTGTGCTCTCTACAGTTAAGAATTTGTTTCTTGGGGATCCCTGGGTGGCGCAGCAGTTTGGCGCCTGCCTTTGGCCCAGGGCGCGATCCTGGAGACCCAGGATCGAATCCCACATCAGGCTCCCGGTGCATGGAGCCTGCTTCTCCCTCTGCCTGTGTCTCTGCCTCTCTCTCTCTCTGTCTCTGTGACTATCGTAGATAAATAAAAAAAAATAAATAAAAAATTAAAAAAAAAAAAAGAATTTGTTTCTTGGCTTGTGTCTCTTTTTCCATTTGTTTTATTTCTTAAATCCCACATATGAGTGAAATAATATGGTATTTGTCTTTCTCTGAATGACCTATTTTGCTTAGAACAATACTCTCTAGCTCTATCCATTGTCATTGCAAGTGGCAAGATCTCATTCTTTTTATGGCTGAGTAGTATTCCATTATATATGGATATATATGTATATATATCCCTCACATCTTCTTTTTCCATTCATCAGTTGATAAATACTTGGGCTGCTTCCAAATTTTCGCTATTGTAAATAATGCTGCAATAACCATCATGGTGCATGCATCTCTTTGAATTAGTGTTTTTTTTTTATTTTGGGAGTAAATACCCAGTAGTGTGATTCCTGGATTGTAGGGTAGTGCCATTTTTAATTTTTTTGAGGAATGTCAATACTGTCTTCCACTGTGGCTGTTCCAGTTTGCATTTCCACCAATGATGCATGAGTTTTCTCCACATCCTGGCTGACACTTGTTTCTGATGCTTTTGATTTTAGCCATTCTGACAATTGTGAGGAGATATCTCATTGTGGTTTCAGTTTTCATCATTTCCCTGATGAGGAGTGATGTTGAGCATCTTTTCATGTGTTTATTGACCATCTGGATACCTTCTTTGGAGAAATGCCTGTTCATGTCTTCTGCCCATTTTTAAATTGTATTATTTGTTTATTGGGTTTGAGTTGTATCAGTTCTTTATACATTTTGGATACTAACCCTTTATCAGGTATGTTATTTGCAAATATCTTCTCCTATTCTATTAATTGTCTTTTAGTTTTGTTGTTTCCTTTGCTGTGCAGAAGCTTTTTACTTTGGTTAGTTTATTTTTACTTTGATTTCTAGAAAAATGTTGCCATAGTCCACATCAAAGAGGTTACTGTTTGTGTTCTCCTCTAGGATTTTTAGTTTCAGGTCTCACAACTAGGTCCTGGATTCATTTTGAGTTTATTTTTGTGTATGGTGTAAGAAAGTGGTCCAGTTTAATTCTTCTGCATGTGGCTGCCCAGTTTTCCCAACATCATTTGTTGAAGAGACTGTGTTTTCCCTTCTGCATTTGCTTTCCACTATGTTGAAGGTATACTGACCATATAACTGTGGGTTTATTTTTAAAGATTTTATTTATTTATTTGAAAAAGAGAGAATGCACAAGCATGGGGAGGGACAAAGGGAGAGAGAGAATCTCCCTCTGAGCAGGGAGCCCAATGCAGGGCTTTATCCCAGGACCCTGAGATCATGACCTGAGCTGAAGGCAGATACCCAACTGACTAAGCCACCCAGGTGCCCTAATTGTGGGTTCATTTCTGGACTCTCTATTCTGTTCTATTGATATATGTGCTTATTTCTGTGCTAGTACCATAATGCTTTGTTTACTACAGCTTTGTAATATAACTTGAAGTCTGGCATTGTGATAATTCCTATTTTGTTTTTCTTTTCAAGATTTATTTGGCTATTTGAGGTCTTTTGTGGTTCTATACAAATTTTAGGACTGTCTGTTCTAGCTCTGTGAAAAATTTCATTGATATTTTGATAGGGATTGCATTAAATATGTAGATTGCTTTAGGCAGTATAGACATTTTAACAATATTTGTTCTTCCATTCCATGAGCATGGAATGTCTTTGTACTACTTTGTGTCATTTTCAGTTTCTTTTATCAGTGTTTTGTAGTTTTCAGAGTACAAATCTTTTATCTCTTCAGTTAGGTTTATTCCTAGATTTTTTATTGGTTTTGGTGAAATTGTAAATGAGACTGCCTTCTTAATTTCATTTTCTGTTGCTTCATTATTAGTGTATAGGAATACAACAGATTTCTGTACACTGATTTTGTATTCTGTCACATTACTGAATTCACTTATCAGTTCCAGTAGCTGGGTGGAGTCTTTATGATTTTCTATATGTCATTTCATGTCATCTGCAAATAGTGAGAGTTTTACTTCTTCCTTACCAATTTGGATGCCCTTTATTTCTTTAGATTGTCTAACTGCTGTGCCTAAGATTTCTAGCACTATGTTGAATAAGAGTGGTAAGAGTGGACATCCTTGTCTTGTCTTGCTCCCGACCTTACAGGAAAAGCTCAGTTTTTTCATGACTGAGCATGATGTTGGCTGTGAGTTTTTCATATAAAGCCTTTATTATGTTGATGGATGGTCCCTCTAGACCTACTTTGCAGTTATTTATTTTTGTTGCCTAATTAAAAAATTTTTTTAATTGCAGTTCAATTTGCCAACATATAGCATAACACCCAGTGCTCATCCTGTCAAGTGCCTCCCTCAGTGCCTGTCACCTGGTCACCCCAACCCCCCACCCACCTCCCTTTCCACCATCCCTTGTTTGTTTCCCAGAGTTAGGAGTCTCTCATGTTCTGTCACCCTCACTGATATTTCCCACTCATTTTCTGTCCTTTCCCCCTTTACTCCCTTTCACTATTTTTTTATATTCCCTAAATGAATGAGACCATATTTGTCCTTCTCCGAATGACTTAGTTCACTCAGGATAATACCCTCCAGTTCCATCCACATAAGCAAATGGTGGGTATTTGTTGTTTCTAATGGCTGAGTAATATTCCATTGTATATATAGACCACATCTTCTTTACCTATTTATCTCTTGATAGACACCAAGGCTCCTTTCACAGTTTGGCTACTGTGGACATTGCTGCTATAAATTGAGGGGCAGGTGTCCCAGCGTTTCATTGCATCTGCATCTTTGGGGTAAATAACCAGTAGTGCAATTGCTGGGTCGTAGGGCAGTTCTATTTTTAACTCTTTGAGGAACCTCCACACAGTTTTCCAGAGTGGCTGTACCAGTTCACATTTCCACCAACAGTGCAAGAGGGTTCCCCTTTCTCCACATCCTCTCCAACATTTGTTGTTTCCTGTCTTAATTTTCACCATTCTCACTGGTGTGAAGAGGTATCTCATTGTGGTTTTGATTTGTATTTCCCTGATGTGTTGCCTAGTTTTTCTGGTTAGAACTTTCAGTATTATATTGAATAGGAGTAGTGAGAACCCTTGTTTTATTCTTGATCTTAGAGGAAGAGTTTTCACTCTTTAACCATTGAGTATGACATTAGCTGTAAGCCTCTTATATATGGCCTTTCTAATGTTGAGATATGTTAATTATTTTTTTAAGATTATTTATTTATTCATGAGAGAGAGAGAGAGAGAGAGACAGAGACAGAGAGACAGAGACACAGGCAGAGGGAGAAGCAGGCTCCATGCAGGGAGCCTGATGTGGGACTTGATCCCAGGACTCAAGAATCATGCCCGAGGCTGAAAGCAGGATATAAACTGCTGAGCCATCCAGGCATCCCCAGATATGTTAATTCTATAGCAAGTTTGTTCAGAGTCTTTATCATGAGATGATGTTGGATTTTTGTTAAATGCCTTTCCTGCATCTATTAAAAATATGATGTTAATCTTTTATTTTGTTAATGTGTCATATCACATTTATTGGTTTGCATAAATTGAACCATCTTTGCATTCCAAATCCTGCATGATCAAAGTTTGTAATTTTTTAAATGTGCTATTGAATATAGTTTGTTCATTTGGCGGGGGGTGGGGTGGAGATTTTTCTATCTATATATATTAGGAATATTGGCTTGTAGAGTTTTTAGTTTGTTTTTGTGGTGTCCTTATCTGATTTTAGCATTAGGGTAATGCTGCCTTGTAAAATGACTTTGTTAGTTTTCCTTTGTCTTCAATTTTTTGGAAGATTTTAAGAAGGACTGGTGGTAATTCTTCTTCGTTGTTTGACAGAATTCACCAGTGAAGCCATCTGGTCCTAGACTTCTGTTTAATGGTAAGTTTTTGATTACTGATTCAATCCCATTATTCGTTTTGGGCTGTTCAGATTTTCTATTTCTTCATGACTCAGCCTTGGTAGCTTGTATGCTTTTAGGAATGTCCCCACTTATTTTAGGCCTTTTGATTTGTTGGTGCATAGCAGTCTGTTGTGAACTTTTGTATTTTTTTTTTAACTTTTGTATTTCTATGGTGTCCATTGTAATGTTTTTTGATTTCTAATTTTATTTGAGTTTTCTCTTTTTTCTTTAATCTAGGTAAAGGTTTGTCAATTTTGTCTTTTTAAAAAACCTGCTCTTAGTTTCTGGTCTCTTTTAATTCATTTCTACTCTGATCTTGTTATTTCTTTCCTTCTGCTAACTTTAGGCTTAGCTTATTAGTCTTTTCCTTTTTCTTTGACGTGTAAAGTTAGATTATTTGAGATCTTTCTTTTATCACCATGTAGGCATTTATTGCTATAAAATTCTTTCTAAGAATTTTTTACCAAAACCCATAAGTTACAGTATGTTGTGTTTTCATTTTTGTTTTTTTTCAACGTTTAATAATTTTTTCATTGATTTTTCAGAAGTGTGTTATTTAATT
This sequence comes from Vulpes lagopus, assembly GCF_018345385.1. Lineage (NCBI taxonomy): Eukaryota > Metazoa > Chordata > Mammalia > Carnivora > Canidae > Vulpes > Vulpes lagopus. The sequence continues at coordinate 146,700,296 of NC_054824.1, read as the reverse complement.
TCTACATATTTTAAATTTTCTAGTTTTCATCAAGGTATTGATTTCTAGTTTCATTTCGTTATGGTCAGAAAAGATAGTTAATATAATTTTTCATCTTATTAATTTGTTAAGACTTGTTTTGTAACCTAACATTTGACCTACACTGGAGAATATTCCATATGTGCTTGAGAAGAATGTGTATTCTGCTGCTATTGGATTGAATTCTCTATGTCTGGTAGGCCCATTTTTCCTAAAATATAGCTCAGTTCCAGTATTTCATTATTGATTTTTCTCTCTGAACAATCTATCCATTGTTTAAAGTAGGGAAATAAATTCCCCTACTATTAATGGATTGGTCTCTATTTCTTCAGATCTTCACTCATTTATCATCACATAATGACCTTGTCTGTGTTACACTTTTTGGCTTAAAGTCTATATTGTCTAATATAAATATAAATATAGCTTAGCTACACCTGCTTTCTTTCAGTTTGCATTGAATATTGCTTCCCAACCCTGCAATCTGAGCCTCTGTGTGTCCCTGAATCAGAAGTGAATCTCCTGTAGGCAGCATATAGTTGATTTTGTTTTAAAAAATCCATTTATATACTCTATATCTTTTGATTGTAGAATTTAATACATTTACTTTTAAAGTAATTTTGAGGGCAGTCCCGGTGGCGCAGCGGTTTAGCGCCGCCTGCAGCCCAGGGCGTGATCCTGGAGACCCTGGATCGAGTCCCATGTCGGGCTCCTTGTGTGGAGCCTGCTTCTCCCTCTGCCTGTGTCTCTGCCTCTCTCTCTCTGTGTCTCTATGAATGAATGAATAAATAAAATCTTTAAAAAAAAAAAAAAGTAATTTTGAAAATCAAAGACTACTATCATCTGATTGTTTTCTGGCTGTTTTGTGGTTCCCTTGTTGTCTCTTCCTTTGTTTCCTTAGTGGTATGCTTTAATTTCCTTTTCTTTATCTTTTATGTATCTACTATTGGTTTTTGGTTTGTGGTTACCATGACACATAAAACATCTTTTAAGCTGATAACAAGTTAATTTCCATCACATGAAAAAACTCTTGTACCTTCCCTTCACATTTTATGTTTTCCATGTCTCAATTTACCTCCCTTTATACTGTGTATCCATTACACATCTAAGTAGCTATAGAAATTTTAATGTTTTTGTGTTTTAATTTTTATACTAGAGTTCAGTGATTCACACACACATTACAGTATTAGAGCATCTAAGTTTTACTATATAGTTACCTTTACCAATGTGTTTTATAATTTCATGTTTTCCTGCTACTAATTAAGATTTTCACTTCAGTTTGAAGAACTCCTTTTAGCATTTCTAGTGGTGATGAACTTCCTCAGCTTATTTGTTTGGGAAAGTCTTTCTCTCCATTTCTTCTTCTTCTTTTTTTAAAGATTTTATTTATTTGAGAGAGAGAGAGAAGAGAGCAAGCTCATGAGAGAGAGTACAAGCAGGGAGAAGAGCAGAGGGAGAGGGAGAAGCTGAATAGGGAGCCCAATGGAGCCTTCAGTCCCAGGACCCTGAAATCATGACCTGAGCAGAAGGCAGACACTTTACCAACCAAGGCACTGAGGTACTCCTCTCCTTCATTTCTAAAGGACAACTTTGCAGGGTGAAGTATTCCTGGTTGGCAGTTTTTTCTTTCAGTACCCTGAATAGATCATCCCACTCTCTCCTGGCCTGCAAGATTTGTGCTGAGAAATTTGCTGAGCCTTATGGGGTTCCTTGTATGTGGGCAATTTTTTCCTTTGCCTGTGTTCAAATTCTCTTTCTTTAGACAGTTTTTATTATAATGTGTACAAGAACATTTTTTGGGTTGAAATTACTGGGGGGGGGGGGTTATCTCTGAAGGTATCTAAATCCCTTCCCAGATTCAGTAAGTTCTCAGCCATTATTTCTTTAAATAAGGTTTCTGCTCCTTTCTCCCTCTCTTCTCCTTCTAGGACTCCCATAATGTGTACATTTTTAAAAATGATGTTGCATATTTCATAGCCTTTCTTCATTCTTTTTTCTTTTTTCTCCTGTAAGAGAATAATTTCAAATGACCTGTTTTCTGTCTTGGAGACTCTTTCCTCTGCTTGATCCAGTTGGCTGTTGATGTTCTATTCCATTCACTGTATTCGCCAGCTCCATAACTTCTGTTTGGTTCTGCTCTGATTCCTGTCTCTCTGCTAAACTTCTCATTTTGTTCGTGTATTGTTTTCCTAATTTCATTGAATTGCTTTCCACTGTTGTCTTTTAGCTCATTGGGCTTCCTCAAAAAAACTATTTTGATTTTTTTTATTGCGCAAGTCACAAATCTCTGTTTCTTTGGGGTCAGTTACTAGAGAAATATTGGACTCCTTTGGTTGTCATGTTTCCTCAGTTTTTCGGGTTCCTTGAAGTCCTTCATTGTGGTCTCCGCATTTGAAGAGGCAGTCTTCTCCAGTCTTTACTGGCTGTGGGAGAGACAGAAATAACTCCCTTCAACTGTTAAGGATTCTAAAGTCTTTTCTATGGGTATTCTTGTCCCACACTTCTTGTTCTCTCCTGTTGGGTGATGTTTAGGCATGCATGCCTTCTCTCCATCTGGCCAGGCCAGGCCAGGTGCTGACAGCCTCCTTGTTGCTTTCCCTAGGGTGGTGCTGGGTGCTGTGTTTGTGTCGTCTCTCTCAATCCTATAGTCAGCCTGGTTCTCTACTAGCCATCTGTAAAGGCTCACTTCTGTTCCCGTCTGGGGTGCACACAGGGCACCTAGTTAAGGGTGTTTATGGGTGAGGCTAATGCAGTTCTGGGGAGCCCATGGGCCAGTTCAGGGTATCCTCAGGCAAGGTGTCCCCAGCAGCTCATGGGAAGACCTCCTGTTGGGAGTCCCAAAGCTGTTTAGTAGGATTTGTGTCTCTTTAATATGTTCCATTTCTGAGCCCTGGCTGCTGTCCTTCCAGCCATTCACTGACCTACAGTCAGGTAGTTCACAATTCAGTACTTTATATGGGGCTAAAGAAAAATGGGCCTCTCTGGCAGTAGGCTGTGCTGCCTAGGGGAGGGTGATGCAAGTGAAGAACTGAGAAATAGATCTATGTATACTAACAAATATATACACATCTATTTTATTTCTGCATCTGTCCGCATGTTTATCAAGAAAGGAAAGCATGAGTTCAGACTAATAAAACCTTTCTGTAAGTGTTCTATTACTGTTGTAACAAATTACACCAACTTAGGGGCCTTAAAACAACACAGATTTATTCTTACAGTTCTAGAGGTCAGAAGTCCAATCTGTTTGCACTGGTTTAAAATCAAAGTGTTGGCAGGACTGCATTCCTATGGAGGCTCTCAAGGAGAATCCCTTTCTTTGCCCTTTCCAGCTTAGAGCTGCCACTGTCAGTCTTTGGCTTAGGATCTCTTCCTCCATCTTCAAAGCCAGCAACCACACAACTGTGTCTCTTCAAGCTCTGCTTTCCTCCTTACACTCCTGCCTCCTTCTTCATCATTAAGGACTCATGTAATTACATTGGCTCCCGTAAGATAACCCAGGATAATCATCCCATCTCAAGCTCCTTAAATTAATCACACCCTCAAACTCCCTTGTGCTATGAGATAACATACTGACAGGTCCCAAGGAATAGGATGTGGGAAGCTCAGGAAAGCCATTATTCTGCTCTATCATCATCCAACAAGAGGGTTCATTCTAACATTCATCCTTTGCTTTCTTTCTCTGTTGTTTTATTTCTTGCAACTAAGAACTAGTTTGTGAGGAAACAGTGTCAGATGAGGGACTAACCTGTCCTCATCAGATTCTGCCCTAAGTTTAACATCCATCGATGTTCTTGCCTGATCTAATCTTTAGCTATGATGGTTTTGCAGTGGATATACCGTCTATAGAATGGAACTGTTATCCTAAACCACACAGATAATTTTCACAAATTTAATAATTAGTTAAAGGTAACTAGCAGAAACAAGGTAACAGCCACCAATTAACAAGACTTGAATGACTAGAATTATCAGATGCATATTCTAAGACAGCCATGTTTACTATGTTTAAATAAAAGCAAGATGGAAAATTCAAAAAAGTGACACAGCCTATTTGAAAAGGACCCAAACAGACCTTCCAGAAGTGAGACAGAAGAGCTTAGCAGCAACAAAACCAGGACCATACGTCATGGGGAAGCCCTTGCAGCATTACCATTTGTAATGGCAAATGCAAACCCGCAAAAAAACAGATGAAATTTTTACGATTAAGCTTAATAAGAAACAGGCAAAGTCAATATGAAGAAAAGTTGAAAACACATTTTCCTAGGTTTTAATTTACAAATTCTTTCTTTGATGGTGCCAAGAGTTGATCCAGACTACCGACTTTTACTTGAATGATTACAGAATTTCTATTTGGTCTTTTCTCATAGCCATATGTTGTCTTCATTTCTACTTTTTTTTTTTGCTTCATATATGCTTATTTATTTAAAAATTGATCCATCTCTTTATCTTTCCAAAAAAAAGAACCCTAAACTCACTTATATTAAAGTCTCGGCTAGGCTATAATAATTTCATCTGGAATGAGTTCATATTATGATAGGTGATTTTATTGGTATACTGTTTTGTCTGAATTGTTTTGTGTTTTACAATTTTATTTGCAGGATGACTGCAAGTGGGAGGTTTATGGACTCTCTTTTCTTCTCTTATTTTCATTCTGATGGTTTTGTACTTTTTTAAATGACTGCTACCACCTGTGTCTCCTTTCATTCCTACATCTGTGCTCCAACGTAGCTTTCCTATGGTACCTCAGATGACAAAACACAATTTCTTATTCATCATTTTAAGATGAACAATCTAACATAACATATAACTTATTGATTTGTCTTTAGGTTCACAGGGAGAAGAAATAACAGAATTTGGGGTTTTTCTGCCTGAAAAATCAAGGCAGTTTATTTATCTTCAAAGTTAGCAACATCAAGTTGAATCACTAAGTTCAACAACAAATTAACATGCAATGCTTTGATATTAAAAGTTAATTTCCAGGATACCTGGGTGGCTCAGTTGGTTAAGCATCTGCCTTTGGCTCAGGTCATCATCTTGAGGTCCTGGGATTGAGCCCTGCCTCGGGCTCCTCACTCAGTGGGGAGTCTGCTTCTCCCTCGGCTCCTTCCCTACACCCCCACTTGTTCTCTCTCTCTCTCAAATAAAGCCTTTAAAAAATAGTTAATTTGCATAGGAAATAACATACAACTTTGTGATTAAAGATAACTTAAATAGAGCTTTTACAAATAACTTCAAAAGGATACCTCAAGAATCACATCATATAAACCGGTAGAATTTGTAATTTTGGTAATTATTTTTTAGCTTTCATCTTTATTTAACAAAGTTCTTCTAAATATATTCATGTCCAGTATTATGAGTCTTTTTGGTACCTGCACAAAGGATCTTTTCATCTGTTCACAGTTCCTTTAATCAGTAACAGCTAATTGGGAAGGCTTACTCTTTCAGAATATTAGGATTCCATTTGTTAAAACTGACTAAAAAAACACATATAATAAATCGAACTTCATAAAATAATTTAAAAAATTTTAGTCTTTAGAAAGTAAATGAAACAAACTATACATAAGTTCCTGGTGTGTGATGATATGTATAACACAGATCCAGCTTATAGGGCTGATGGGCTCAACTAGGCTGAGGTCATAGTTTCAAGGCTTTATCTTTGTTCTTCCACCTACTTGTGTTACAATTTCCTTTGAAACAAGAATCAACCAGTAATCTAAGTTACTTCAGCCTCTTTTTGCTGGAGTTAAGGGTACTGGAGTGTGCTTTTATCTTTAATCTCACAGTTTAAAAGATGAGCCTTTTAATATGAGCCCAACCATAAAGAGTCTCAAACTAATTTTTTAGGGGGGTGGGCAGAAGGAGAGAATCCATCTCACAACATGAGCTTATGACCTGAGCCAAAATCAAGAGTCAGACACTTAACCAACTGAGCCCACCCAGGTGCTCCTCTTTTTAAAAAAATTTTAACCAATTGAGCTGCCCAGATGCCCCCAAAGTAATACTCTAAAGTAAACATAATTATGACTGCTGCCCCCCAGAACTTACCTACTTGTGGATTGCTTTCAAATAATTCATGCACAAGATTGTCAAAATCATAGGTCACTTTGGCAGGCGAACTAGACTCATGGCTTGAATACAGTACTGTGTCATCTTCATGCTCATCCTCACGCATTAAAGTTCCTCCAAATGCCCATGTAAATGCAAATACGAAGAGCTTTTGAATCATTATTTTTAATTTATCAGGATTCTTCTCCAGATACCATGTATTTTCAGCTCTAGGGTAGACACTGTGAAAATTAAGAATTTTAGAAGAAAGTTCAATGATTTCAATATCATATCAAAGTTTCATTATTAAAAATTAAAATAGGTATTGACACAAATGGTTTAAGGTTAATGTATAGTTTTCTATGATAAATCATGCTACTATTATGCACTGCTACTATTTTTAAAGTACCATTTCTGTAGGAGGTTTGCAGTTAACCTTTATTTCATTTATTTAGTACACATGATTCACTTTTGTTTTATTTATTACATCAATTTATTAATTGAGAGTTTACCCTTCTTTTGGGAGATTATCTGGTAATTATCCATTTCATGTACAAAAACAGAAGCAAATGTACTGTACTCCTCTCAACCAAGTTCTAGAGGCTGATTTAGTTTAACCTGGCTAAAGCCAGGTAATGTGAGTCTGGGGGAGTCTTGTCCATCCAGGCTGGGCCAACAAGATCACCCTGGTCGGTGGGGCCTTGAGATTCTATGAGACAGGGCTGACAGTGATGGGACTGAATGAGAGGTCTGGGCTTGATTTCAAGGCATTTAAAATAGTTCAGGATTTAGCATTATCATAAAATTAATTCTAAATTATGAAAACCCTAAAAACGTATCACTGAACTAAAACTTATTGGCAATCATTAATGTATAATGCACATGTACAATTCTATTTAAATTTCTAGTCAGGTGTAATAAATAGTTCATTCAGTGAGTATTTACTGCATCCCTACTATGTATCAGTTACTCTGGACACACTCCCTTATCTCCAGAACAAGAACATGCTTACTAAGCCATGATGTGTGTAAGGAATAGGTAAACATGCCGTGAGGAGCAGTGGGAAGCAGGGACAGCCTCTGTGGACACGTGACAGGACGACTGAGATTTGGCAAAATGGTGGATGATGAACATTTTGAGCAGAAGGACACATGTGCCAAGACCATGAGGTCAAAGGATCAAGGCTAGTGAGGAACTACAACAAAAAGCCTGTGTCCCCAAAGCCCATGTAGTGAATGCAGCAATGGGCAGGGCTTTCGTGCTCTATCATGGCTTCTTTTCTTTCATTCTTAGTGTAATGGGAAATCATGAAATGCCTCTAAAAGGAGGCACATTAAACGCCTCTAAAAAAAGAAACATTCTAATTTATTATTTATTTATTGTAGTGTATGTTTTTTAAAAAATTGAATGTCTGCATATAAATACCAGAAGACATGTACGAGCAAATTAATCATGGTAGCAGTTATAATAACAAAAATTGAAAACAACATATATGTCTATCAACAGGTTGTAAGTTGTAACATATTTATACAATGGCCTATTAGCAGTGAAATGAATGAAGAATCCTTATATCCAATGAATTAATCATAGGAACATAACACTGAACAAAAAAATGTAAGTCATACAAGAACATAGCAACTCTACTAAAGTTTAAAAACATGCAAAGGTGAAAAATATATTGTTTGGAAATATATTGATAAACACAAAATCCAGGTTAGTAGTCACCTCCAATGATGAGATGGCATAAGATCTAGATAGGTACACAGAGGACTTCAAAGATAGATTATAAAGTTTTTCTAGAATTGTGTGGTGTATATAGGGATGATTGTGTATTATTCCTTATATCTTGCACATACTTCACAAATATTCTTTTATGGCTACTCACAGCCTAATAAAAATTTAAAATAATTTATTGTTGCCATGTTGAGAATGGGCTGGAAGAACTGGGAAAACCAACTGGGAGACTCTTGCTACAGGACAGGCAGGAAACAGTGATGGTTTGGGCAGGATGTGGAATTGAAGGCAGAGTTGACAGGCAGAGTAAAAACCATATTGAAATGTTGTCATTTAAAAGAAAATGTGATGTGAATGTGTCAGGGCCTCGTACCTTTTAATGGAATGTAGAAAGGCCTCAGCTGTGGCTCTCCTGTCCATTTTTGTAAAATGGCAGACTTGTAGAGATAGTAATTTCTGTAGCTATAATCTATTGAGCACTTACTATGTACCAGGCACTATTCTAGACATGTAGCACATTGCATTATTATCTAGTTTTATAAATGAGAAAACCAAAGCTTAAAAATAAATTGGTAACTGGATCAACATTTCTCAGCTCATAAATGGCAGATTCATGAAATAAACTCATGTCAATTTTATTCCTTTCTCAATTATGTACAGAATCTGCACAAATGTATTCATATTATCCATTTAAGCTGGCACCAAAATCTAATGATCTTATATTAAATACACAAGGACTCTATCTAAGCTGCAATAAAATACATTTAAGTGGATTTTGTTACTCTGAAGTCACAAAAGTCCTGGTTTATTGACAGGTAATCCTGTGCTTGCTTAAGTGTCTGGGATCTAGTAGGTACTTAAGCATGTCTGTGGAATGTAACTGACCTCTTTTTTGTATTCTTGAACTTGACAGAAACTTTTGAATATGAAGAATGTGTCTTCTCGGTTGGAATGTCCTTCAAATCTTCACCTTAACAAGGAAAGAGTATTTTTCCACAGTGAACAAGAGACCCAAAATTTATCTGGTTACTTAGTGAGGTTTAACCTTCAAAATTGTTTGTAAATCATCACAGAACATCTTTCTTTCACATGCATTAGCAAGTAGCTACCTTATCAGACTTCAGTGAGAGTTACCTTTCTAAGAGGAGCAGAGAATGTACCTGTAATTGTCTAAAACGATTATTTATTTGAAGCATAAATTGACACTTTTTTCTTCTACCAACTTTTTTGTAAGTCTGATTGTTCCAACAGGAAAACTTTAGAATATTCAGGTAACTACCTCCAAATATGGCATACATTACAAACTAAATAGTAAATGGGTCCTAATGAAGAGCAGAGTAGAATGAAAGCTGTATAATTTCAAATGATAAATTTACTAAAACAAACATCAAACAGGCGCACTTTAGGCAGGATGTATTCCTCTCCCTGGTTCCTGTCACCCTCCTGTTTAGTCCAGATCATGCAGGTCACAGAGGAGCACAAAGGGTGATTGATTATTAGGTTCTTCCTTCTAGCTTATTTTGTCTTTCATAATGTTTGTTTTCTTTGTATGAAAATAATATAGGCTTCTTGTAGAACTTATCATTCTATAGAATGATAGGTTAACACACTGATAGGTTAACAATGATTAAGTGTTGATGCATTTGAGCACTGGGTGTTATATGTTGGCAAATCGAACTCCAATTAAAAAAAATGTTGATGCATTATGGTCCTTTATATAAATACATAGTATTCAAATACTATATTTTAAAATTTAAACTCAAATCAAAAGTTAAAAAGAGAGTTGTCTTCTCATTCTGCTTTTTAAGTCTGTCTTCATGTCTTTCCATTGAAACATAACATTGTTGCACCATGGTTTATGAAGCTATTCTATTGATGGAATTCAGATTATTGTTGTTTTATGATTATAAATAATGCTGCTATAAATAAAGTTCCTTGTGCACAAATCTGTACACTTCTGTGACTATTTCCTTATAATGAATTCATTCCTGGAATAAGAGATTCTAGGACACAGTACATTGATTTTTAAACATTTTTTTTATTTGAGAGAGAGCAGAGTGAGAGAGAGCACAAGTTGGAGGAGAGGCAGAGGGAGAAGCAAAATCCCTGCTGAGCAGGGAGCCCAACATGGGACTCGATACTAGGACCCTGGGATCATGACCTGAGCCGAAGGCAGACAGTTAACTGACTGAGCCATCAGGTGCCCCTATATTGATATTTTTAACATATATTGCCAGATGGCTCACCAAGAAAGGCTGAATCAATATATACCTCAAACAGCTTCTGTGAGAGTTTATATGTTGATACATTCTGGTCATTGATGTGTTTTCTCCATTTGAAAATATTAGATGAAAATTTTATGCTATTTTCTTTTTTTTTTTTAAAGATTTTATTTATTTTTTCATGAGAGACACACAGAAAGAGGCAGAGACATAGGCAGAGGGAGAGGGAGAAGCAGGCTTCCTGTGGGGAACCTGATGTGGGACTCTATTTCAGGACTCTGGGATCATGCTCTGAGCCAAAGGCAGATGCTCAACCACTGAGCCACCCAGGCATCCCTATGCTATTCTATTTTTTATTTTCGAATAAATGTTTCTTTATCTATAAGGTTAAACATTTCCTTAAGGATTTTATTTATTGGAAATGTTACTAGTTTTGAAAAGACAGGGATTTTTTTACCTGTTCTCCTCTCTATCCTTCTAGCCACTGATAGCTTAGCTGAGAATGTTCAGGAAGGATACCCCATCTATGCACATATCGTAGGATGTGGAATGGTTCTATGATAGTAGGCATGCCATTGGATATTTGAAGCTTTTTAGAAGGTCCTGAAAAACTGTGAGGAATAATTTTAAGAACCCATTTTATTAGGTGAAATATATTTAATGTCATGATTTACCACTTTAAACCATTAAGTGTGCAGTTCAATGGCATCACATACATTTAATTTTTGTGCAACCATCCCCACCATCCATCTCTAGAACCTTCCATCATCTCATACTGAAACTCTGTACCCATTAAACAATAACTCCCCATTCCTTTTCCCCCCAGGCCCTGGTAATCTCTACTCTAATTTCTGTTCCTATCAATTTACTTTTTCTTGTACCTCATATAAATGGATCCTTACAACATTTGCCCTTCTGTGACTGGCTTATCTCACTCAGCATGATGTCCTTAAGGTTCGTTCATCTGTGCTGTAGTGACAGATTTCCTTTCTTTTTATGGCTGAGTAATATCCTTTTTTCTGCAGTAGACAGTTGAGTTGTTTCTATCCCTTGGTATTGTGAATAGTACTGTTATGAACATGGGTGAGCAAATATCTGTGACAGTCTTTGCTTCAATTCTTTTGTGTATATACTCAGAAGGGGAATTGCTGGGTCAAGTGATAAGTTCATGTTCAATTTGCTTACAAATGGTCATACTGTTGTCCACAGTGGCTGCATCATTCCACATTATCACCAACAATGCAAAGGGTTCCAATTTCTCCATGTTCATGTCATGTTATTTTCTGATTTTTAAAAATTTTTATAATAGCTATCCTAATGGGTGTGAAGTGATATCTCATTGTGGTTTTGATTTAATACGTTTGGCTTTTGCATTTGTTTTTTTAAAAGATTTTATTTATTTATTCATGAAAGACAGAGAGAGAGAGGGGGGCAGAGGGAGAATCAGGCTCCATGCAGGGAGCCTGACGTGGGACTTGATTCCACATCCCCAGGATCACAGCATGGGCTGAAGGCATTAAACCACTGAGCCACCCAGGCTGCCCTACGTTTAATTTTTCACATGCTTCTTGGCCATTTATATAGTTTTTGAGATATGTCCATTCAGGTCTTTTGCCCATTCTTAAATCAGGTTATCCTTTGTTTTTAAACTGAAAGAGTTCTTTATATATTCTGGATATTAATCCTTTATCAGATATGTAATCTGAAAATAATTTCTCCCAGTCTGAACCTTTTTACACTATTGACAATTTAAACTAAAAATAAAACTGTAACATGGTTAAAAAAATATACAATATCTTTATGATATTTTTCATAAAAAGCACTACTGAGTTTTGCCCATTGATCTAATATCTGGTGAACGTGCTGCAATCTCCAATTCTAATCAAATCCTGATTTTTGTTTTTGTTATAATAAATATGATTATAGCCTCTGCCAACAATAACAACTTTTCCTCTTCCTATTTCTTAAAACTTTTTTCCCCTCTGTTGTTTAATTGACTGGTATCATGAAGGCCGTGTTGGATACTAATAGGAGTAAACACAGTATTAATAGGAAATGTTGGAGAAGGCCATTGAGAGGACGTGACTGTTGTCTGACCTGCAGCTGAACCCCAAGGAACTGGGCATTTGTTACGCTCTGTTTTTATCCTCAGAATGCACATTCTGCCTCCTGTTCCCATGTTACGAGCCACTTCAGGTATACCATTTTGAGAGAGCAATGGGTCATTGAGACCATCCAGAATGAATAGAGACTGAATCCTATTAAGGCCTCTATAGAAACCTGTAAGGTTCTTATGTGTTGATGTGGGGATCCACTCATCCTGTAGTCATTCAAGACAAGCCTTGGCTAAGTTCCCTTGCTTATTAAACAAGTAAGTTCCCTTGCTTATTAAAACTGCCACCCACCAACCTAGACTGGTCTGCCTCTTTCTTTGGTCTTTTCCTGCTTCCATGTGTAAGGGCTGGTTTTGAATTTCATCCAGGAAACTCCTGAGGTAACAAACTGACAATTGGTCAGTCAGTCAGTCAGGAGACCAAAGAAATTAGACTTGGGAACAAGGCATCTGTCAGGGGACATTCCAAGTTAGCCATGAGCCTCTGTGGGGAGGGATGGCCCACATGTTAGATGTTTACCAACTGCCACAGGAGTATGAGGAAATGCTGACAATGCTGGCTGTTTGAGAAACTGCACAGCACTGCAGCAAAGAAGGGATGTGAGCGGCTGCTGCTGTGGGCTGGCCTGTATTGTGGGCAGCTGGGTGGGCCACTGATGCCTAACCAGAGTCTGAAGCTTGAGTTAGAAAGTTACAAGAACCCAGGTTAGCAAAGGATGTGCAGCTGTCCACCACTCTGCTAGTTTTGGGGCTGGCAGACAGGCAGGATAGGTGGAGACTTCAGCGTGCCATTTTACAAAGCAGGAAGACACAAGGTCCACAGAGTAAGGTCTGCACCCTCTGACAAATCCTGATGGGGAATCAGAGGTAGAATAAGAGGTAGAATCACTGACAAAATGAGGATAGCAAAGGGGAGGAGGTTATGCTGAATGACAGTGAACAGATGGAACTGCCCCATATCGCCTGACCCCTAAGACAAAGAGAAATTTTAAACAGTAATTACTCTGGACTTCTGATAACAAACATATGCCAAAACTTACAATGTCTCTCTGTCCCTTGAAAATGTAAATTTGATCATATCTTTAAAATGTAAGCCTCCTGGGAGAGAGAACTAAAGCAGTACCCACACTCATCTGAGCTTTGTGAAATCCAGAGGGCTCTGGAAGCTTCCTCATCCCAAATCCAGGCCTCACCCTCCATGAGAAAACTTGACAAACACAAATCTTAAGTCCTCTCCACAAATACTAGTTCAAAGCTTTTGGCCCTTTGGGTAGGTAACCATAAATTGTTCCATCTGCCACAGACACAATTTGAACCTAACTGTTATTTGTAAACAAGAGAGTTTCATTTTGTTTTACCAGATTCGTGGATAAATTTTACTATTAGAGCTATAGGGTCTCTGTGTCTGTTTGTATGTTTATGTTATGTGTACGGCCATACTACGTATAGATAACATTTTTCTATATCTAGATAACATTGTCAAAACTAATTTTTAAAAGATATTATTTACTAGAGAGAGTGCATGAAGTGGGGGAGCAGAGGGAGAGGGGGAAGCAGACTCCCCGCTGAGCAGGGAGCCCAATGTGGGGCTTGATTCCACGACCCAGAGATCATGACCTGAGCCAAAGGCAGGAACCCAAATAATTGGAGCCACCCAGGTGCCTTCAAAATTAATTTATAAAAGATCTCTATTTGATTGCCTTAAAGGAAAATAAGCTTTAATATCAAGAATGAACTTAGGTGAAACTAAAATTTAATTTTCTTTCATCTGCTAAAAGGACAAAGTTTTCTGGGACTATTGATTTGTTCCTGATAGGATTATAGAAGGATTTTCTTTACCTTTTATTTTAAGTAATCTCCCTAGAAAACAAAGATTCTGGGAGCCTCTGGGTAGCTCAGTTAGTTAAGTGTCTGCCTTTGTCTCAGGTCATCTCAGGGTCCTGGGATTGAGTCCTGCATCAGGTTTCTTGCTCAGTGGGGAGTCTACTTCTCTCTCTCCCTCTGCTTCTTCACCTTGCTTGTGCTCTCTCTCTCTCTCTCTTGCTCTCGCTCTCTCAAATAAATAACATCTTAAAAAAAAAGGAAAAAAAACAAAGATTCTGTGTTTTACCAAATAATCTCCCGGGATCAATGTTATCAGGTCTTTGATTACTTAAGAAAATGGAGTCTTCTCTACTAAAAGGGCGAAGTATTTTTTTTTTTTTACAACTACATAGCTTTTTATATTTGCCTCAAGTTTTTGTCATTTGGTTAAATTAATAACTAAATATTGTTTCACAAGGATATGATCCTTTTTAATCAAGTATTTGAAAACTTTGTGAAATTTCTGATAAACTTCCCCAAATCAAATTCTAAATGAAGACTTTTTGACCTTAAAATAAGTTTCAGATTTTTCTTTTTCTTTTTTTTTTTTTTTAAATATTTATTTATGGTAGACATAGAGAGAGAGGCAGAGACACAGGAGGAGGAAGAAGCAGGCTCCATGCCGGGAGCCTGACGCGGGATTCGATCCCGGGACTCCAGGATCGCGCCCTGGGCCAAATGCAGGTGCTAAACCGCTGAGCCACCCAGGGATCCCAAGTTTCAGATTTTCAAGAGGGTCCCTGGACCATTTCAAAAGATTTGATATTTCTCCCTATAAAAGTGAGATCTTCAACTAATTAGGCTTATTTGATATACTGAATTACACAGAAAGCATTATCAAATAAAAGTGTTACTAAATTTTCTTTAGGTTATATATAAACATATATATATATTATTAATGTAAATATTCTAAAAATTATATGAAATTCCTAAAAATCTTATGAATTAGTATAATGTTATCATTTTAGTTTTTTTTTAATTTTTATTTATTTAAAAAAAATTTTTTTTTATTTATTTATGATAGTCACACACACAGAGAGAGAGAGGCAGAGACACAGGCAGAGGGAGAAGCAGGCTCCATGCACCGGGAGCCCGACGTGGGATTCGATCCTGGGTCTCCAGGATCGCGCCCTGGGCCAAAGGCAGGCGCCAAACCGCTGCGCCACCCAGGGATCCCCATTTTAGTTATTTTTAAAAAGGATATTTAAAAAATCACCAAATTTCCATGTTAATTGCATTATAATGAACTCTCATCAAATCTTTAACCACAGCTGTTTTTAAGTCTTTTGTCACTTATAGACAGTTATGGTTTTACTCTAATGCTTCATGTTCCAGGAGAGCCAGAGAAAAGACTCTATCATAAAGTACAGGTTTCTGATAGCTAAGATTATACCACCAAATTCAGTAAGAATTTACAGTACTCCAATATAAAGCTGATGAATTCATAAAACTGAAACCAAAAGATCAAGATCAACACAAGTAATTATACTGAACTAAATGACCTGATGAGGATGATTATAATTTTTATGACTTTTTGTTTAAAATATTGTTGGTTCTTTTATAGTTTTATTTTTTCTGACTTAAAAAAGGAAACTTTTTCTCATTTCTCTTAGCAAATCAGCAATTTGCTAACCCATACCTTTGTTAACAAAGATAAAACATTTATATTTTTTCTACCTGTCTAATCCCTCCAGAATTCAAAAACTTTTTTTTATTAGAGAGAGTGCATGCATGCAAGTAGGGAGAGGGGGCAGAGGGAGAGAGAGAATCTTAAGCAGGCTCCACACCCCAGCAAGGAGCCCAACATGGGGCTCGATCTCATGACCCTGAGATCATGACCTGAGTCAAAATCAAGAATTGGAGGCTTAACACACTGATTCACCCTTGCACACCACGACTTTTCCTTTTACAGATCATTTGGGAAAGTTTATATTTTACTTCAAAATTATCCATCTCAAATAGGTTTTCAAATTTATTGACATCTCACTAATATGGAAAACCAGACAGATATAGACTACTACCTCCCACTCCAACACTTAAGTATGGAAACAACTATAATAACAATTAACCATAGCTGAGCTAAAAGAAGGGGGAGGAGCTCCTTCAAATGTGTACACACATGAAAAAGTATTTGGCCAGAAAAAAGAATGAGATCTTGCCATTTGTGGTAACACGGATGGACCTAGAGGGTATTGTGATGAGTGACATAAGTCAGACAGAGAAAGACAAATATGGTATGATTTCACTTACATGTGGAACATAAAAGACAAACACATTTTAAAGAAGCAGAAACAGATCCATAAATACAGAGCACTGATGACTGTTAGAGAGGAGAGGGTGGGGGGGATGGGCAGAGTGGGTGAAGGGGAGTGGGAGACACAGGTTTCCAGTTATGGAATAAACATATCATGGGATGGAGGGTGCAGCACAGGGAATATAGTCTATGGAACTGTCATGATGTTGTGTGGTGACAGATGGCAGCTACACTCGTGGTGAGCACAGCATAATGTGTAGAGCTGTCAGATTACTATGCTGTATACCTGAACCTAATATAACACTGTGTGTCAACTACACTCAAAAAGACAGAAATTTTTAAAAATTGATAAAGTACAATTAAAATCTGAAAGACAATAGATAGCAAATCTGTTCAAATGGTATAAGAAGGAAAACTATGAGAATAAAACCATGAAAAAAATAAATTTTTTCTTCATTATTATTGTATCTATATAAGAAGATGGATGTTAACCGAACCTAATGTATTAATCATTTCACAATAGATATAAATCAAACCATCATGCTGTGTGTCTTAAACTTATTCAGTGATGGATGTCATGATATCTCAATAAAATTGTAAAATAAATCTCAAATCATCAAACAATTCTTTTTACTGGAAGTGTGGATTTGAAAACTTACCATTCTGTCAGTTTTTGATTTAAATATTTTGAGGTCATGTTGTTAATTATGTAATATTATGTATTGTTAATACATAAATGGCTCATAATTGTATTATTTTCTTAGTAGATAGTTACGATTACCAACAGAAAATGCCCTTCCTTTTTCCCTCCAGTGTTTTTTAAAAAATATTTTATTTATTTATTTATTCATGAGAGACACAGGCAGAGGGAGAAGCAGGCTCTCCACGGAAAGCCTCATGTGGGACTTGATCCCGGAACTCCAGGATCATGACCTAAGGCAGACGCTCAACCACTGAACCACCTAGGCATTCCCTCTCCAGGGTTTTTAGCTTACAACTCCTTTTGTCTCCTATTACTATTGCCAACCCGTATATAGATGAATATGTACATATAAAACATACATGCAGGTACTGTTGATGGTTTTCTTGTATATATTTTCCATTACTTTGCTTTCAGTCTTTATTTCATTATGATTTAAGTGTGTCTTTTATAGTAGCGTTGAAAAATTGAATTTGAGAATCTATCTTCATTGCAATCGTGATATATTTATCATTTTATTTGCAGTGTTTAAACACGTTGTTTCTCCCTTTTCTTAAGTTTCATTATTTTGACTGCTGTTTTTGTTGAACTGTTTTACCTTCATAGTATGACAGCTATATATTTCATAAAAAATACTTATTGTGCAATAGACAAAAGTATATAAAAAGTATAAATTAAACAATAAATGTTTTTTAATACTCCATCCAGCTTAGGATATGAAGCATCACGAATATATCTGTAGACCTCTGGCTACCATTCTCTGTTGACATTCCTGTTTCCTGTAGATGTTATCAGGTTGAATTTGTTGTTTTATTATTTTCATGAGCAATGAAAATAATTTCAGTAGTAAGTCTCTTTAAAATACATAGTTTCAAAAAAAAATACATAGTTTCACTTTCTATGACTTTAAAAATTTACATAAATTGTGTCAAATGTATGTACTTGTACAGTTTGCTTTATTCTACTCATTATGTTTGTGGATCATCAAGCATGTTGATACATGTAGCTTTTAATCCATGTACTTTATATATATTGGATATTTTGTTGGTTATTTGTGTTATAGTCTGGGGCTTGTCTTTCAAATTTTTTATGCTTTTTGAGAAACACATAGTTTTAATTTTATACGGAAAAATATGCCAAGTATAAATCCATCAATTCAATATCATGAACAAATCCTACTATATTTCCTTCTAAAAATTCTCAAGTATCATTTTTTTCAACTAGACACTTTAATCTACCAGATTTATTTTTGTGTTTAGCAGAGGCCAAAAGCCCTTTTAAAAAAATACAGATAATTAATTGATCCAACATAATTAAAATGTTTATTCTTATTCATCTGTTGTGCTACTTTTGTCATTTATTTTGTTTAAATCATCTCTGTTTTTCATGTTTTTTTTAACCCCAGATATTTCTTCTGAGATAATTTTCATTCTACCTGAAGCACATACTTCAGAAGTTCCTTTAATTATGGTCTGTTATGGTGAACTCTCTCAAATGTTTTGTCTGAAAATACAAGTGGTCTTTATTGTTTTAAAATGGAAGGCAAACTGACTACCACTTTTGAATTAATAGTCACTTTTTTCTCAGCCTATTATAGATTGTTTTCTGGCTTCCTTTTTTGTTGTTGAAAAGTCTCTTGTCAATCCAATTACGATTCCTTAGTAGGTAATCCATCCTTTTCCTCTACCTTTCAAATGTATTCTTGTCTTTGGTGCTCAGTATTTTCATGTTGGTAAATGTAGGTGAGTGTTTCACTTTGTCTTGCTTGAGATTTGTTTCACTTTCTGTACTGAGAATATATGTATTTTATCAGTTCTGGAAAATTCTCACACATCTACTTTTTGCATATAGCTTTTTCCTCAGGATTTTTTCTGGAACTCCAAACAAATATATGTGAGGATTTCTCTGTCTCAATCTGCCTTGTCTTTTAACCTGTCATAGTGCCATATTTTTTTATATATTGGTCTGCTAATTACCTTTTTAGCATTACATAAAACTGAGTCAGCATTAGCACATCCACTCAGTTTTCCATTCATTGACTAGCATTTTTAGAAGTCATATTTATTTTTCATATTGTTGAATAGTTTTTTGTAGTCTCAAAGTGCTCTTGTATTTATCTGATGTTATGTAATATATAGCATTACATATTAAATAAATGGTCCAAATGCTCCAGCTGAAAGCCAGAGACCATCAGATGATAACAAAGTGACAACCAAATACAGGCTGTCAACAGGAAAGGCACTTCAAACGTGAAAACATAGGTTAGAAGTAAAAGAATGGAAAGCAGTATAGCAGAAGTGGCTATGTCAATATCAGGCAAAGTTGATTTTAGAGAAAGGGTAATTACTTAGAGATAAAGAAATAATTAACAAGGATTCAGTTCATTAAGAAGAGAATACATCTAAATGTAGGCACCTAATAACAGCTTCAACATACACAAAGGGAAAACTTGCAGAACTAAAAAGGGATACACAGACAAACCACAATTGCAGATTGAGATTTTAATACTCCTTTTTCATTATAATGGATAAGAATGTGTAAAAGGAAAATTAGAAAGGATATTGAAAATTTGAGCAAAACTATCAACTAGACTAAGTTGATATTTATAGAATATTTCATTCAACAAATGAAGAATACTTCTTGTTTTCAAGTGCACAGTTATATTCACCCAGACAGGTAACTTCTGGGCTATAAAACAAATTTCAATAAACTTAAAACACTAGAATCATGCAAAGCACATTTTATAACAGGAAAAATTAAACTAGAAATTAATAACAAAAAGACATCTAGAAATCCCTAAATATTTGGAAATAAACTCCACATTTCTAAACAGCCATAGGACAAAGAATAAATCACAAAGGAAATTAGAGAATGCTTTATTTAAAAAATTTAATAATCTCAATATATGCAGAAAAAACAAAAAAGATCAATACTATTCATGATAAAGAAAATCTCTTAGCAAACTGGAAATAGTAATAAGCTTCCTCAACTTGAAAAAGGATGTCTATGGATGAAACCTATGGTTAAAATGATACTGAAATAGTGAAAAATGAAGGCTTTCTCCTTCAGATAGGGGAAAAAATGGCATGTCTGTTCTCAAAATATCTATGGAACTTTGAATTGTAGGTCCTACCCAGTACTATGAGACAAATACAAGAAATAAAACAAGAGCTGATTGGAAATAAAGTACTCATGTCTTTATTCACAGTCGACATGATCATCTACATGGTAAATCCAAAGGAAACTACAAAAGCTAATGAAATGTACATTAACACATATATAAGACAAAAAGTCAATATAAAATATCAATTGTATTTTTATGTACCAGCAATAAACAACTGGAAATTAAGATTTTAAAACTTAATAGCATTAAAACATTAAATTCTTAATTCCCAGTAGAATTCTCAGTTCTGAGTTCAGTAAACTGAACCCTGGTCAAAATTCCCTGTTGTATTTATTATCTAGCCCTCAGGCCCCCCTACTCTTACAGAAGGAGAGCGACAAGATGCTCTAGGTTTCTGGATATCTGTATCAGTCAGAGCCTGTGTCCACAGTTCTATAGATCTTTGATTATTCCTCTCTCCCTAGTATGAGTTACTCAGGTAAATGGCTGAAGTCCCTTTTGGAGAAGGATCCATGTAATTATTTTTATAAGTACTTTCCATGATACTGCAGAAGGTCCCAGCCTCTTGATTCAATGAGTTCTGGGCCTGAAAGCTGGCTTGGGTTTGGAAACGGACAAGGGATCACAACTTTTTACTGAGGCAGCTACCCTCAACCTCCTAACTCACCTTTGACTTCTCACAATACAAGCTGGTGGTACCGAGTTGGTTGCCCATGTATTTTGCCCCACGGGATGCGACATTCTACTAACAATCTTGGTAACTCTGAGAATCATCTCTGCACCTCCCTCCGCTGCTTGGCTGAATTCTTCTGGTTTCTGGGGGGTAAGGGCTATATGAGACCCTCCAGGGAGATGAGTTCAGTAATGGCCATCCCACCATTAGCTCTAGTCTACAGACCCATCACTGAGCTTATTAGGAATGCATGCCTTGGTGTACTGAGTCAGAGGGGTGTGTCAATATTTAGGGTGATGTTTGCTCAGATGAGATCCACTCTGATTGTCAGAGTTGGTCATTTAATATTTCTAAAGCATCACCACTCTAATTACTGAGTCCTGGCCTGAAAGCTTTCATATTCGTTCAGTTGCAGGATATAAGGATTTCTTTGCGTGCTACCTGGAGGGCCTTCAAAGAGAGGTTGCTAACATGTTTGTGATTACTGAGATTTGCTTTATTTAACACTTAGTTCTTCTATTGTCTTTCACTCCCCCTCCCTGTGTGTGTGTGTGTGTATGTATCAATAATCTGCTATATTTATCTTCCAGTATGTTCTTAATATGTCTTACTCTTTTTATTGCTTAAGACAATTTTCATGCTAAAATAAAATTTGAGCGAATACTTAAATTGACAGCTTGGTTTTCTTTCTATTTGTATTTACATTATTTATCTTATTTCTATCCTTTATTCCAGCCTTTCCATATCCATTTTTATAAATAACAGATGGAGATAGAATTCACATATTACAGAATTTGCCCTTTAAAAGTGCACAATTTTGTGGTTTTTAGTATAATCAGAGGTGTGCAGATATCACCACTATAATTTTAGAATGTTTTCATCACTCCAAACAGAAACTCTTTGCCCATTAGCAGAACTTCCTATTTCCTCCTTCCCCCAACCTCTGGCAAGCACAACCTATTTCATATTCACTTATTCTGGGCATCTCATATAAATGGAGTCTTACAGCATAAGGTCTTTGTACTGGCTTCTTTAACTTAACACAATGTTTTCAAGGTTCATCCATTCTGTGCATCAATACTTCATTTCTTATTAGGCCCCAATAATTGGGTCATGTGGGTAAACCACAACTTTCTTTATCCATTTAATAGTTGATAGGAATTAGGGTTGTTTCCACTTTTGGACTATTATGAATAATGGTGCTAAAGACATCTGTGTCCAACTTTTTGCATGGACACATTTCTCTTTCTTTTGGGTATATTTTTTAGGAGTGGATTTGTTGGGTCATATAGTAACTATGTTTCACATTATAGGAACTGCCAAACTGTTTAACCAAAGTGCATGCTCCATTTGTATCATTTTGATTTAATGATGATACTTGTAGAGAAAAAGTTTCTATTTGTTTTAAATTTTAATCCGTTTTTTTTTTAAGACTTTGTTTATTTGGTTGGGGGGGGGGAGAGAGAGAGAGAGAGAGAGAGAGAGAGAGAGAGAGCGTGAGCATGCAAGCAAGAGCACAAGAGCAGGGGGTGGGAGAATTAGACTCCTTGCTGAGCAGGAGCCTGACTCATCATGACCTGAGCCAAAGACAGTGCTTAACTGACCGAGCCACCCAGGGGCCCCCAAATTGAATCAGCTTAAAAAGAAAAGAGAGGGCAGCAAACCAGAAAGACTCGTAACTATAGAGAACAAACGGAGGGCTGATGGAGGGAGGAAGATGGGCTAGATAGGTGTTGAGGATTAAGGTGGGCACTTATGATGAGCACTGGGTGTGAATATATAAATGGTGAATCACTGAATTCTATGCCTGTTAACAGAATTACAGTAATATGTTAACTAACTTAAATTTAAATAAAAACTTGAAATTTAAAAATAACCTACAAAAAATTTGAAATCAGTTTCTATCTTTTAAATGAGGGAGTTTCATTCATTTTTATTATTGTAATTATTGTTAAAGTTGGATTGGGTTTTTTTGTTATTCAAATTTCTTTCTTTTCATTTCTTTTGCTACCCTCTATTGTAAAGAACAAATATTCCTTTGCATATATAAAGCTATGGATTCTATTTTTTTTTAAAGATTTTTTTTAAATTTTTTAATTTTTTTTTAGAGAGCAAGCAAGAGGGGAAGGGGTAGACAGAGAGAATCTCCAGCAGACTCCTCCTGAGTACAGAACCTGACATGGGGCTAACCAAGAGTTGGATGCGTAACCAACTGAGCCACCCAGGTACCATGCTATTGATTCTATTATTCTTCTGAGGCTTAACCACTACACATGAAGATTATACTTATGTTTATCCTTCCCCATCACTTTTTTAGACTTCTCTTTTTTTTCCCTCCGCCTCAAACAGTGCAGGTAATAGTTCTCTCTCAGCTTTCTTTGAACTACCACCTCCTTCCCTTCCTATCCACTTTATGTTGGAATTGTCTAAAATTTTGTTCTGGGGCAGCCCGGGTGGCTCAGCAGTTTAGCGCCGCCTTCAGCCCAGGGCGTGATCCTGGAGTCTCAGGATTGAGTCCTGCATTGGGCTCCCTGCATGGAGCCTGCTTCTCCCTCTGCCTGTGTCTCTGCCTCTCTCTCTCTCTGTGCCTCTCATGAATAAATAAAATCTTTAAAAAAATTAAGTTTTGTTCTGGGTTTTTATGTTAATACTTTTGAGAAGTATTCTTTGCTTACTCTGGTTGCATTAAGTTTTACTAAATTATTTAATCACATCTAATTTCCATATTTCATATAATTCTCCTTTATCCATTTCTTACAGTACTGAATTACTCCAAAAATATCTTGTGTTAAGCTTTTTCAGGCTTTGCAGATCTGAGAATATATTTAATTAGCTACAAATAAAACACTGTGAACATAATACATTATTTTTTTTACCGTCAGTCAGTATCACTATTGAGAAATCTTGTGTTAAACTCTTCTTATAATTCTATTGGATTTTTCTCTCTGGAGTTTCTTAGAATCTCTCTTTAATCTTAGGTAGTCTTAAATCACAACAAATTGTTTCTTTGCTGAGAAACCCCAGGCCCCAGGCTCAGGTGCACTGAAGCTAACTATGAGTAACAATGAAAGTTATATCTTGATCAATACAGACTCAGTCCTCCCCACCATTAACTCAACAATCTGGCAGAAGAAAAGGTGTAACCATTTTCAGATATAAACTCAATATACCTGTCTCTACTCTTCCTCTACCCACAATAACTGGCATTCAATTAAAAAGTATGGGACACAAAAATAAACATGAAAAAAGAGTCCTGTTGCCAGGATATGAAGCAGTCAATAGAACAGATCCAGGGACGTCTGGGTGGCTCAGCGGGTTGGCCTTTGGCTCAGGGCCTGATGCCAGGGTCCAGGATTGAGGCCCACGTCAGGCTCCCTGCATGGGGCCTGCTTTTCCCTCTGCCTGTGTCTCTGCCTCTCTCTCTCTGTGTCTATCATGAGTAAACAAATAAAATCTTAAAAAAAAAAAAGAACAGATCCAGACATGGCCCAGATGTTGGAGAATTAAAGAAGCTACAATAATACTGTTAAAACACCTGATGTAGGCATCTGCCTTTGGCTCAGGTCATGATCTCAGGGTCCTGGGATCAAGCCCGGCATTGGGATTCCTGCTAAGCGGGCAGTCCACTTCTCCCTCTGCCTGCTGCTCCCCCTGCTTGTGCTCTCCCACTCTGTCAAACAAATAAACAAAATCTTTTAACACACCTGATGTAAAGTGAAGAGAATTTTAGCAGACCACTGAGTACTATAAAAAGAGTTAAATGGAAATGCTAGAAATAAAAATCACAATAATGGAGATGAGAATCCTTTCAAAGAGCTTGTACAGTAGACAGGATGCAGCAAAGAGTCAGTGATTTGGAATATGAATCAACAAAAATTTAAACTGAAATATGAAGAAAAAAAACAAACAAAACCCCCACAAACCAAAAGAGCAGAGCAACTAAGAACTGGGGGTGGGGGCAATATATCAATATAATATATCTAGATGTACATTTTTACTTTTCTATTCTATTTAATATTCAGAATCCTATTTAATCTTACATCTTCTACTTTCTCAAATTCCAAAACACCTTGGTAATTATTTCTTGAAGTATTTCCTCCCTTCTATTTATTTAAAAAATTTCTATGTGGAGGTTCAATTATACGGATGCTAAAGTTTCAATCATCTTTCAAGTAAATACACACACATACATACTTATGTACACATATGCATATATAGTATGTAAGTAACTGCATCTCTAATATAGTTAGTTCTATTTAAGTGTGCATGTACACATACATGATACTTTCTCTTTGGCATTTCCTGCTGTGATCCAGGAGAGCTCCTTGGCTGAGCTGTCATCTAGCTAGCCACATCAAGATTCAACCCATTGATTATGATCCTTCTTTTAACTACTTCTTGCTTTGTTTCTAATACTCCCACTTCCCTGACTTATGCTTCTGATGAATTTAGAACTGTGCATCTGGAGAGGCAGTGGACACTCTTCAAGGCAGGAGAGGCATGTGTTAACTTGTATCCACACTGACACTGCTCTTTTTCAAATGCCTTCTCTTTCTCTTAACCACTTAGACTTTAAGATGTGAAGGGCTTCAGCAGTAGGAAGAAATACGCTCTTAGCTGCTCCTAAGAGTCAGGCTTCGCTGCCAACATGCTATGTGGTTACTGCCCCTAGCTGGGCTGTGGTGTGCTGGCTGGCAAAGGGAAGGACGATGGTCTGTTCAGAGCTGCGAGAAGGGGAGATGCCGAAGCTAGATATTCTCCCATTCCTGGTATACAGCTCTCTTCTGCTCAGGACTGCTGCTTCCCCCAACTGGGACATTAGCCATCTTGTCACCTCAGGGATTTCTCACAATGTCTGTTAGTTTGACAGATCTACAGCTGGATTTTGGAAGCAGACCTGGGAGCCTGTGCTAATGACCTGTCTCACTGGGAACCAGACAGAAATAGGGTCTGAAGATCGGCATCCTCAGTCTGAAAACCACACCTTTACCTACAATGCTACACTATTTTCTGAATCCTTTGCTCTCACCTTGCACGTTTTACTACACTCCATGTTTATACCTTTGCATGATTACATCTCACACCTAGGATTCTGGACACATTTTCCCCACTATTTCTATCTCTGAGAATTGTTAAAACATACCAAAAGCATTCTTTCTGAATAGAGACCCTCTTAGAACTCCTTCTAGTCATTTCAGTGACCCTTCAAACATACACATGATATTACTTTACATTAATGACATGCTCCTTTATGAATGATCCTAGGCTGTTCTATGTTTGTTGTTGGTTCAAGTTGACTAAAAATTCCTGGTCTTCCTTTGTTTTCTTTTATAAGACTTAATAGAAGGTGATAAATCATTGGCATTGATGAGGTGAAATACAAGATCACATCATGTAAGAAGGAAACTCACATTTTCCAAAGCCTCCATTTTTACTCATGAAGTCAAAGAAAGCATCAAGAATTCTGCACAGAGTTATAACAGTCGTTATATCTTGGACAGGAAATGGCTGATATTTCTTATGCTTCTTTATAAACTGTAGTCCATCTGTGACACTATTTTTAAACATGAATTCAAGACAACTCACTCCTGTTTGATTCATAATTTCTGAAGTTTTCAAAAGCCATGACTTAACATAAGGCTCCCATCCCAGATCAACAGGATCCTAACAATACAAAGCAAAAAATAATTTTACATGAATAAAGAAAAATACAGTGACCATCTTCTTACTTACCATCTCTTTAGTTCACCACTGCCCTACACAAAATATGGATCAGAATCATCATTCATCAAAGTGCAATTGATCAGAACAGCTTAAAGAATGATCTATTCTCAACTATAAGAGACTCTTAATCACAGGAAACAAACTGAGGGTCATTGGAGGGGAGCGGGATGGGGATGGGGTCACTGGGTGATGGGCAGTAAGGAGGGCATATGATGTGTGATGAGCAAGCACTGGGTGTTACATGCAACTGATGAATCACTGAGCTCTAAATCTGAAACCAATGATACACTATACGTTGGTTAATTCAACTTAAATTTTTTTTTATGACAGTCGCACAGAGAGAGAGAGAGAGGCAGAGACACAGGCAGAGGGAGAAGCAGGCTCCATGCACTGGGAGCCTGACATGGGATTCGATCCCGGGTCTCCAGGACCGCGCCCTGGGCCAAAGGCAGGCGCTAAACCGCTGTGCCACCCAGGGATCCCTCAACTTAAATTTTTAACAAAGAATTCTTTGCTGTGTCTTCCATTTCCCTCACCACTGTCCTGTGTTCCACGAATCCTGAGGGTCATAGAGCAGGTGTGGAAAGGCTTCACGGCAGTCTTCCTCTATTAGAAAAGAATCCATACCAGCAGCCTATCCTGCCTATTAAGGGCACTACTTGCTCACGGCTGTGGAAAATACTGACATTCCAGTGACGGAGCAGTCCTAGTTTAAATAGTCCTATTTACTCTCCTATTCATTTCTGGGTTAGAGGCTTTAGGGAACACAAAACTTAACTACTTTGATCACCTCTGAGTCCAGGAGTATTGATAAACAGTCATTAAAAATGCTGTAGACGATGGCTAAACAATACATTTTAAGAAATATGCTTTTGGAAACTTACCATATAGACCATTGCACATCGGCTGACAGTAGCAGGACTGGCCTGAGAAAGACTGTCTACTTCAAAAATCACTCGTATTTTATTAGTTAAGGTTATCCGCTCACTGTTTGCTAGGCACAATGTTCTAGTATCATCCAGCATGGGGTTTAGATTTTCCACCCAGAAGGTATCCACTGGACCATCTAAAATAATCCACTGCCACTCATAGTCTGCAGAGAAAGGTATTTTTAATGTAACTGAGAATAATCTCAGTCTTCTTTTATTACAACCTTGCAAATTTTCTATTTTGTTTAGAAAAATGATATCCTAGAAAATACTAGACTGAATATGTTTATATGCAGTTTCTAATATCTATTAAATAAAAACAACCCTATCTACACCATACACCTTACTAATTCTTTAAATATTGTTTCAATATTCTTAGATTACTGCCCTTAAATTCTGGATAAGAGAGAGATCCATGGATTTATCTTTTCCACAATAATATAGTTTGTGAGTTTCCCCCTTCTGCATGGAAGGGAAAATAGAGCACGGAAGTAGATGCCCTTCGAAGAAAGAACCAAATAGATTTCAGAGTAATTCACACTGTGACCCCATTTACTCCTCTTTCCATATACTACGGGCACCCACCCTGCTCCACGGTTGTAGAAAACTCATTGGTCAAGATAGAGGAGGGATGTGAGGGTCACTGTGGAGGTACAAAATAGCTAGCTGCCTGTGAACATTAGAATCCCAGCAGAAGAGGGAGGAGAATCAGGATGCTGGAGGCTTTGACTGGCGGAAATATTTGCCTTGGTGCTTGTCTTAAAGCCCTAGGAAGGGGACTCACTATGCCCAAAGACTATGCTCTCCTAACTCAAATGCCAAGAAGTGACACACACAAACTGAGGAATTCTAGAAATGTCAAGCAACAGCAGAAGCCTCTTTCAAAGTCTGAAACATTGGCATATGGCTGATTCAACAATTCTATACATTACTTGTAAGTGGAATTTAAGAACAAAACAATGAGTGTGTGGCTGAAGGTTCAGCCTGGAGCAGTGAGAGACTAAGGGGGCTCTAGGAACCTCACTGTACACACTCTCCAGCCCCTGGCACACTGCAAAGTAGTACACAGTGGGTGTGCAATTCTTTTTAGAGGGGTATGCTTGGGTTGTATTATATAGACTGTGTGGAGTCCTACTTCAGAGGCAATGCTATTGTAGGTTTCCACACAATATTACTTCTACCTTTAATATCTACTTGGTTCTTGTGAGATATTAATGTTCATTTATAAACTGAAAGGGCTTAATAAGACCTACTGCTTCTATAACATAAGGATAGATGAATATACCACAGTATGTGGTAACACTACACAGATTCTAAATAAACAAATGAAGAAAAAAATAAATAGTATAAGAACAAAATATCACTAATTAAAAATGTTTTTAAAGTTAGCAATAAAGCTCGTTTGGTTTAGTTTGTCTCCTCTGTTAATCAGTCACTTTACTGAATCTTAGTAACACTTTCTCTGACCTTCTGGAATGTTGACATCTTTCCCCACCTCCTTCTCAAACACATGGATGTCAGTATCTGCTGCATCAGAGGAATCAAGTTTGAAGACCTAAAATATGTAAACAATAATATTTGATCACACTTTCCAATCCAAATGGACTATATGCCAATATGGTTTCTTGAGATTGAAAATGGGAAAGGCAGAAGGTTCTGTTGCTGAAAGACCTCCACAGAAGCAACACAGTGTGGCTCAGCTGAGGGGTGATCACAGGCTATTTCTTATAGAGAATTCTCTTAGTCCCTCCCATGCTTAAGTACATGCTTGTTATGTAACATTAAAATAATACTGTTAAAGGACAAAGAAGATAGCAAATGCTCTGAATTTCTACCATGTATAAAGAATCACGGTGGATATTTTGGTGGGTATTTTCCCCCTCCTTCATGATAGTTTTAAATTTTTATTATGTCATAATTCTAAAATTTTAGAATGAATCAGAATCCCTTCCTTATACCGCACACACAAATCAACTCAAAACAGACCAAATACCTAAATTTAAAAGTGGAAACTATAAAACTCTTACAAACATAGCACAGAAGAAAGTCTTTTGACCTTGAATTATACAAAACTGTCTTCAGATATGATATCAAAAAAACAAATGTGGCAAAGGAAAAAACAGACTGAACTTCATCAAGGTTAAAAGCTTTTGTTTCAAAGTATATCAAGAAAATAAAGACAACTCACAAAATGAAAGAAAGTGTTTGTAAATCGTAGTCCCTGATAAGGGACTTGTATTTTAAAAAAAAAAAATGGATTGGAAGAGTTAATATTGCCTTCTTTTTAATTTTAATTCCAGTGTAGTAAACATACACTGTTATATTAGTTTCAGGTGTACAATACAGTGATTCAACAATTCTATACATTACTCATAAGTGGAATTTAAGAACAAAACAAATGAGCAAGTGAAAAAAAGAGAGAGAGAGAGAAAGAGAGAAGCCAAGAAAAAGACTCTTAACTCTAGAGACCACACTGCTGGTCACCAGAGAGGCCACTGAACGGGAGAAATAGGTGATGAGGATTAAGAGGATACCTATCTTGATGAGCACCAGGTGAAGTATGCAAGTGCTGAATCACTATGGTGTCCAGCTGGAACTAATATCATACTCTGTTAACTAACTGGAATTTAAGTAAAAACTTAAAAACAAATCTTTGCAGGCACCTGGGTGGCTTAGTGGCTGAGCATCTGCCATGGCTCAGCATGGCTCTGGTCATGATCCTTGGTCCTGGGATCGAGTCCTGCATCCGGCCCACCTCTCACTCTGCCTCTCTCTCTTTGTCTCTCATGAATAAATAAATAAAATCTGAAAAAAACCTTTGCTTATCTGTTTGGTTCTAAATGTCATTCTTCCATTATATTTTGGCTAATGAAATTTACTAGTAATTTCTACTTATAACTTATGAGAATACAACATTCAAATTTTTTCTTTCTATTTACGATTTTATGATGAATTTTGTATCAGAAACTTTATTTACCTTGCCATTGAATTATGTTCATACTTTATTAATTTGTAAGATATACTAGTGGTGTCAGAATGACTAGATCATCCTCTGCTTACACTTATTCCACTCTATGTTAATTTAAAAGCCAGTATCTTTCATTTTATTGTTTATCAACTATTTTAAGACACAATAGCATATTATCTCAGGTTTTTTATAACTTATAATTTTTCTCCTTTTTAAAACTGATTTTTAAATTTACTTTTATACTGGTAAGGATCTAATAATGCTTAAATGCTTTAAAAAATGGATAAAAATATTTTATCCACAATAGTCAAAAATAGTCCTTCCATATTAACTTACATTAGATGCATCTGAGATTCTTGATTTCATTCCAAAATCACTGTCTTTCTTTAAGTTCCTTGCATTGTTAAAATATACATAATTCCGAACTGCTGTTGATAATAATCCATCAGTCCATTCCATAGTATTAGGATCCAGTTGTCCATATAGTTCACTAACAGTGATACACTTTGGATTTAAAACACAAATATCTACTTTTCCTTTTCTTCCTGAAATCTGAAAAAATCCAGTGCGGTTTCTTAAAGGCATCAACTATAATACAATTATTTAAATTTTTACACTGTTAATATCAAGAGTTCTAGAAAAGGTCTTTCACTCCAAAGAAAGAGATCCTAATAATTTCTGATCATTAATTAATGATCTGGCAATTCCACTACGTGGTATCTATTGGAAGAAAACAAAAACACTAATTTGAAAAGTTATATGTACCCCTATGCTCAACATCACTTACAATGACCAAAATATAGAAGCAACTTAAATGTCCACTGATGGATGAATGGATAAAGAAGATGTGGTGTGTATACATGCATGAACACACACACACACACACACACACACACACAAAGTGTATACATGATGGAATCCTCAGTCATTAAAAAAAGAATAAATCTTTCCATTTGTAACAACACAGATGGATCTTGGGGTTATGCTCAGGAAATAAGTTAGAAAGAGGAAGATAAATACCACATGATCTCACTTACATGTAGAATCTTTTTATTTTTTTTTTAAAGATTTATTTATGAGAAACAGAGAGAGAGAGAGAGGCAGAGACACAGGCAGAGGGAGAAGCAGGCTGCATGCAGGGAGCCTGATGCGGGACTTGATCTTGGGACCCCAGGACCATGTCCTGGGCTGAAGGCAGGCACTAAACCACTGAGCCACCCAGGGATCCCCTGTAGAATCTTTTTAAAGACAAAACAAACCCAAGACTCATAGATACAGAGAATATATGGGTGGTTGCCAAATGGGAAAGGTACTGGCAGGGGGACCAAAATAAGTGAAAGGTATCAAGAAGTCCAAAATTCCAGTTATAAAATAACTAAGTCCTAGGGAGTACTGCACAGCATGGAGAACAGAGTCAACAATACTGTATTAAGTTTGTATAGTGACATGGTAACTAGACTGGTGGTGATAATTTCACAATATATGTAAATGTCAAATAACTATGTTGTACACCTGAAATAATATAATACTGTATGTCAATTATACCTCAATAAAAAGGAAATATTAAATAAAACAGACACAGATAAATAATATCAGAAATAAAGTATGGACATTACTAGTGCCTTGCAGAAATTAAAAGGATTATAAGAAACACTATGGGGCGCCTGGGTGGCTCAGTTAGTGAAGCATCTGTTTTCTGCTCAAGTCATGATCTCAGGGTCCTGGGGTCAAGTCCTGCATCAAGCTCCCTGCTCAGCAGAGAGTCTTTCTCCTTCTCCCTTTGCCCTCTGCCACTCCCCCTGCTTGTGCACCCTCTGTGTCAAATAAATAAAATCTTAAAAAAAACAACACTTGAATGACTATATGCCAAATTATATAATCTGCAGGATACAAATACCTAGAAATAACAAAAATTATCAAAACTGACTCAAGAAATAGAAAATCTCAACAAATCTGTAACAAGTAAAGAGATTGAATCAGTAATCAAAATCTCCAAGAATGTAAGTCCAAAATCAAATGGTAGAGGAGTTTCACCAAACATCTGACAATGAATTAACATCAATTTTACTCAAATTCTTGCAAAAAATAGAAAAGAAGAGGATACTTCCCAACACATTCTATGAGGCTAGAATTGTTCTGATACCAAATCCACACAAAGACACCATAAGAAAACTACATACTATATCCCTTATGAACAGAGATGCAAAAATCCTCAAAAAAGTGCTAGCAAACTGAATGTAACAGCACATGACCAGACGAGATTTATCTTAGGAATGGAGGGACAGGTTTAACAAAAGAAAATCAATCAATGTGATGTAACATATTAATACAACATAGGAAACAAACCACAAGATCCCATAAAGAGAGGCAGAAAAAACATTTGATAAAATTTCATACCCTTTCATGATAAAAACACTCAACAAACTAGAAATAGAAAGGAACTTCCTTACTTATATAATCAGGAGCATTTATGAAAAACCCAGAGATGACTTCATACTCAATAATGAAAGACTGAAAGCTTTCTCCCTAAAATCAAGCACAAGGCAAGAATTCCCATTTTCACCAAAGCTGTTAAACACTGCACTGAAAATTCTAGCCTGGAAATTAGGTGAGAAAAAAAATAAAAAGCATCCACACTAGAGAGAGAGAAGTAAAATGATCTGTATTTAAATATGACATGAGGGCAGCCCGGGTGGCTCAGTGGTTTAGCGCTGCCTTCAGCCCAAGGCGTGATCCTGGAGTCCCGGGATCAAGTCCCACATCAGGCTCCCTGCATGGAGCCTGCTTCTCCCTCTGCTTCTGTCTTTGTCTCTCTCTGTGTGTCTCTCATGAATAAATAAAATCTTTTAAAAAATATGACATGATTATATATATAGAAAATCCACAAAGAATCTACAAAACAACTACTAGAGCTAATAACTGAACCAGCATACTTGTAGGATACAAGATCAACACACAAATATCAGTTGCATTTCTAAATAGCAGCAACGAACACACTTCAACAACAACACAAAAAATTAAGAAATTCTAATTCCATTTATAATAGCATCCAAAGAATAAGATGCTTTGGAATAAATTTAATCAAGGAGGAGAAAGAGTTATTTATTAAGAACTACAAAACAAATAAATTTTCTTGCTTACTGAAACAAACATCTGAAAATGGAAACTGCACACTAGCTGAAAAAACATCGGTAGAACTAAGACCCTGACTTTCTAAAACTTTTGGAATATACTGCCGAGTCTTTAAATAAGATAACTGAAGTACACATTATTTATTGGAATCTAACTTTATATTGAATAAAAATACCATATGATTTCACACATATGTGAAATTTAAGAAACAAAATGGATGAATATATGGGGAGGAGGGAACAAAAGAAGGAGACAAACCATAGGAGACTCTTAATGATGGAGAGCACACTGAGGGCTGCTGGAAGGAGGTGGGGGGGTGACAAATGATGGCATTTGTCATGGTGAGCACTGGGTGTTATATATATAATTTATTTCATAAATTACAGAAGTAAAAAACCAAAGTATAATGAGAATGGAAGAAAATTACCAAAGTATAAAAGAATATTTACCATACATGAAGAACAAATATCACATTAAATACAGCAATATAAACTGCATTTCTGATAAAGTAAGGAACAAGATATTATTATAGTTAACACTATCTTGGAGGGTTAATGAATGCAGTAAGGATATAAATTATATAAATATTACAAGAGACAAAATTATATTCATTTGAAGATGATTCAATTGATCACCTATAAAAACAATTACAACTTAACTAGTCCGTGAAGGTGACTAATTACAAAATAAATATATAATTTAATAGATTTATTTTATACTAGTAATTACTAGTTTTAATTCAAATAAAAAAAATCCTATTTGGGCAGCCCCAGTGGCGCAGCGGTTTAGTGCCATCTGCAGCCTGGGGTGTGATCCTGGAGACCTGGGATAGAGTCCTGCATTGGGCTTCCTGCATGGAGCCTGCTCTCCCTCTGCCTGTGTCTCTGCCTCTCTCTCTCTCTCTCTCTCTCTCTCTCTGAATGAATGAATGAATGAATGAATAAATAAGTCTTTAAAAAAATCCAATTTACTACAATGATTCCTAACTACTAAATTCCTAGCAATATATTAAACATACTTATGTAAATAGGACATAAAATGTTACTGAAGTATAAATTAAGGTCTGAAGAAATAGAGAAACATATTACTTAGTATTTACCTGTGAAATAGATTCCCTTTCTGTAACTGACAGGAGGTCTTCAACTGGTGATAGTGTTAATGCTCTTTCTAAAATTCTTCTGACTGTTGTCTTTCCTCCACCTGTTGGGCCTACTAACATCACACCAACACAAGTCTAAAACAAA
The DNA here is from genome assembly GCF_018345385.1 of Vulpes lagopus. Classification (NCBI taxonomy): domain Eukaryota; kingdom Metazoa; phylum Chordata; class Mammalia; order Carnivora; family Canidae; genus Vulpes; species Vulpes lagopus. The sequence continues at coordinate 146,665,559 of NC_054824.1, read as the reverse complement.
GTTGCAGATTTATGATTTAGTTTTGGTTTACTGATGATTCAGCTAAACTGAAATCTGAAGGTTCTTATTTACAAATACATCTCTATGTCTGGAAACCCTTCAAATTACTGTTCAATTTATTATAATCTGGGTTCTGTTTCCATTGACTAGGTTAATGTCAAAATAAACAGAAATTTCCTAATTTTAAAATTCAAAGGATAACTTTCAATTCTTGATATTTACAGTTTATCTCTTTCTAATTCTCCTTTATTTCTGTTCATTTCTCTAAGATTGGCTTCTGTAATATGATTTATCTCAGCTTTCTTCTTTATTCTCTTCTGTCTTTTGAGTTTTGAACGTCATTTCTATTTTAGTCTTCCCTAATTCATCCTTCTCTCTCTCTCCTCCCCCACCCCCCAATGGCCCTACCAATCTCATCAACTTGAGTGAGTAACTATGACTTGATTTCTAATGACTTCCTAATGTGTACATCTTTTCCCTGGTCTTTGGTTCTATGTGCCTAAGTGAAATTTCAGTGGTCTATTAGATACTTCCATCTGGATGTCTCACATGATTTTCAAAGTCAACATAATTTAACCTACACCTTTTCATACTTGTTGCTTCTCTTATTTCCTGATCTAGTTAATAAAACCACTAGGTACTCATTGTCCAAAGTCCCTCATGTCTTACAAAATTTGCCTGATTCCATCTTCTTCTGTCCAACTCAATCACAATTGGTGTCATGGAGTGAAGAATGTTTGCATCTCTGTAAAACTCAAATGCTGAGGCTGACACCCAGTGTGATAATACTGGAAGTGGGGTCTTTGAGTAATTAGGGTTAGATGAGGTCATGAGGGTGGTTAATGTCCTTGTAAGAAGAGGGAGAGGGAGTTCAGGGTTCAACATCTCTCCACTATGTGAGGACAGAGTGAGAAAGTGACTATCTAGCCAGGAAGACGGTTCTTAGCAGAAACCAAATCAGCTAGCATGTTGATCCCAGCCTCCAGAACCGTAAGAAATAAACATCTGTTGTTTAAACCATCCCATCTATGGTATTTTGCTATATCAGCCCAAATGGACTAAGGCAAGAGGGAAAGGGCCAGATGTTCTTAAAAAGAGTCCCTGATCATCTCTTTTAGACAATTGTAATAGCACTAAAGAAATGATTATTCTTAATAATATATTAAATAAGTATGCCAAAATTCAAATATGGATAAATCTAAAATGTTCTTTCATTTCCATTCCAATCTATCTTCATGGAGGTCTTGTGATTCTCTAGTCTGATAGGCAAGGTGAGAAGCCCTGGATGTCGAGAAGAAATGATATATTCAAGAATGCGGCTAACTGGCTGTAGTGGCATCATGGCTTTACATGAATGAGTGGCAGCTGCCCCTCTGGGAGTGACTTTGTTCCCTACTTCACTTCCTGAAGCAAAGCTGCTGGCTCTGTTAAGCCCTTAATTTAGAAAGATTCCCATGAATGCCTCAGTCTAGTGTCCTCGTGGCTCAGCCTCACTGGGACCTGAAGGCTCTTGCTGTCCCTCCTCAGAGCCAGCTATGTAGAACCAGAGCACATCTGTCAATCCTGCCCACTGGTGAGAACTCTGACTTGCTAGTTGGTCTGCCACTTGGGAAACCACAGACTAGAAGATTAAAGACAACCCTCTCTAGGATTGTGAACTGTGGGAACAAATTGTGGCTGCTCCTCAAACTGAGCTACTCATGGGCCCGTGACGAGGATCCGTTCTTTACTGAGATGACCCAGAATCACGCTGCTCATCCAGCTTGCCCTTCCCAGACTGCCATGATTGTTTTCTGGACACAACATCACACTGGATGTGGCAACACGTTCCCCATCACAGAACTTACCAAGTAAAGGGCTGTGTTTGTGATGCAGAGAATACTGCTGCACTCCAGACTCCCGTCTCATAGTGGGAAAAGTCATACTGCCTTAAGGCACAAATGAGCCCCACATACTCCTGGCAGGTCCCACATTAGATCTGTGACCTCCTGTCTTGGGGCTATTGGTGGTGACTCACCGACAATGACACTATTTCAAGCTATGGGATTGCTGTTGATTCCAATCAGCTAACTCCAGCCACACCATTATGTTTCTTGAAACAAAATTTTTGTCAGTTGGACTCTGTACCATTTGCAGTCTAACAATGGTATACCTTTTATTTCAAGTGTCTCTTAACCCTGAGCTGATGGTCAAGATATTTTATGGGGTCTCTCCACTCCCTATCATCCATACGTATCTGGTATGATTGAGCACTGAAACAGCCTTCTCGAAGATGGACTCAAAATATTTCTGACTCTCTCCCCCTTACCTTCTCTTTGCCCACACACCTTGCCAGGGAGGGTTGGTACTGAATGTGGACATCCCTAGAAGGGGATCATCTCCTTTCATCTGCTTCTTGGGTAATTATCAGCATAAAAGAGATGGGGGATTATAGAAACCTATTTTGGAAATTTGGGATTCAATCCTAACCATTCCTGAGCATGGTTGCTTCCTTCTTGTCCATAATCACAACCCCAGTTCATCCTGACTGTACACATTCCAAAATGGGGCTTAGAGGATTAAAATTTAATTCTGGTTCAACTATACAGATTCTCTTGGATTGTCATGGTCTTAGTCCATAGGATAATGATTACTTGACTGAGTACACTTCCTGATGAGTTCTTCTTAGTGGCCCATATAGGCCAAAGCAGGGTATATAATGGTTACAAGTTCCATAAAAACATATTTGTCCCTCTTGTCTCACAGCAGGAGATGTTTGGAAAATAATTAGGGTAAGAATTACTAAAATGAGGCATGCCAATTTTGTGGCAGTGCAAGGATAGCAAAAACCCAGACACCTAGGCCAGACATACCTCAGACCATGGAACACAGGGGGAGGGATGGATATTGAACATCTGTTTTTTCAAAACTCTGTCTCTCCTTCCTCACAAAGGAAAATACTCTAATGTGGCGTTCCAAACAACTGCAGGAGCCTTTCATTTTACAGACTGCTGGGGCTGCCATCCCCTACCAGTGGAATTGACCATGATTTAATTTTTATTTGCTTAAGTATTACTGAGAGGCCTATCAGAAGCAGCAGGGATGGCCTCAGTTTCTATGCTTCCCAGACAAAACACCTGTCAATACCTCAAGATAACTTGGATGCCTTCCCCTATCTCCATGGTTCACTCATTTTATGGAACAGACAAATGCCATCTGGCTCGTGAGAAGGCAAACAGGTTAGACTGGACTGCTTGTCCTCAAGTGGCCACTCCAAAACAAAACAAAACAAAACAAAACAAAAACGAAAAACAAACAAACCCAAACCAAACTAAATCTAATTATTAGAACTGACCTGAGAACCCATGGCAGAGGCACCATCATGCCGAATTCCTTGAACCGTTGTAATCCCACTTGGGGAGCCCACCCAACAACTATTAAGAAACTCTTTCTAAAGGGCACCATGTATACATTTATTATTGTATTTCTTATATAGAAGTCAGACACTAGTCTCCTTCCCTAAAACAATGCAACTTGCACATTAGAGGTAGTTAACATGTTAAAAATTCAGTATTTAAGGAAACATCAACTTGTCCCTGGAAGGCAGTCAGACAGTCTCAATTCACTGTCTAGGGTTGTTAGGAAAAAGAACTGTCCTCATCACTTCCTCCTTCAGGGCCAAGAAACATTTGTATAACTGATAATCTTGCTCTACTTGGATTAATCTTTTAGACCAAGAGGAACAATCAATATAGCAATTTTAAGAGAAATTCACTGGCTTTCTAAGGTAGAGTCTGGTGCCTTAGGATTGTTTCACTGTTTGGGCCCAGAACCTTGGATGGGCATGGCTGAGATTAATATTTTAGGTTGGCTCCATCCTACTGTATATAGTCCTCCTGAGAGAGGCTTTACATAAACGCTGTATGAAGTAAATTGAATATGTCTGGCTCCAGTCCTTATCAGTCAGATTAATCAAAGCAGTCAATAGAGTGGCCATGGGGGAAATTCACCAGAAGCCAAGACAGTGTACAAATGAGGGGTAGAGTTTTTGGGAGACAAGTCTTTACGGTCCTGACACTTTTACATGCCTCTGAACAGGGGCATTGAAAGCTTTGTTTGGGGCTACCTTTCCAAGGATGTTTGTATAGCAAGAAGTTTTTGGAAGATAGAGATAATCCTCTTACCAGGATGGGGAATGTTTATTTGCTGGCTGAACAACAAAGATGATGTGCCCTTCAAGAGTAGAGGCTAGGAATGTCTGGGGTAGTCCCCTCACAAGACTGCAGTGCTCCTAAGTATGGGGTTCTTCTGTGGAACAACCAACTGTGTGTGCAGCACACAGACCTATCACCTGACCCTGTGTCATCCTCTGAGAATTCAATCTTGGGGACATGGCTACTGCTGTTGCTGAATGATTAACAAACCTCTCTGATGCAGGAGTCTAGTGCTTTCTGATGCTATGAAGCTGTGGTAGACTAACTTATTAAATCAACCCATTATATTCATGAAAATTCTCACCATTAATTATTTATTAAATTCTATCCCAATAAAAACCCAAACAAGATTTTTTTTTTTTTAACTGGCAGTCAATGAACTGATTATCTAAGAATCTTGAAAATAGCAAAAATCAAAGATTATGGCTGAGATAGGGCTCAGGACAAGCTAGGCACCTTGACCCTGGCATGTTAAGCAGATTAAGCTGGAGGAGTCTTTTTCACATGGAGAAGCAGGAAGGTCACTCTAAACACCCCCTTTCTAAACACCACCATCTTTCTTCTTTGAAACAGGTCACAAAACTCCCACTGAAAGGCACCCTCCTTGTACCCAGAGAGCAGAGACATCCTTATGGGGAATGCAGGGCTGACAAGGCTGTGTGAACAAACCTGGTTCAACTGGCCCATATCTTCCCAGTTACTTCTTTACCACTTATTACACCCTCAGTCCAAACCCCTCTGTCCTGCCAATTCTTCACAAATTCATTTTTTATCTAAAAGGTATAAAGCTTCCTATTCTGGCCACTTCTTTGGGTTTCCATTCTTATATGAAGGCTCCTATATAAAAAAATATCAAATACAGTAAAATGTGCATGTTTTTATCCTGCTAATCTACCTGTCAATTTGATTTTCAGATTCAGCCAGGAACCCTAAGAGGGTCAGGAATAGCTTTTCTTTCCTCTTACAATTGGTACCACCAATCATGGAGACCTACTATAAAGCTATGGTAATTAGGACTGGTGCTGTCATAAGATAAAGGCCAAAATAATAAAATATGGAAGAAATCAACAAGGAAATCCAACCTATTATATTGGAAACATGGTATATGAGAGAAACAGCAAACCAGGGAGGAAAAGTCTTGGGAAATGGCTATCCATCTGAGGAAAAACAGATCCATATTTGACACCTTAAAGAAAAGGAAATTCTAGACAACTTAGAAATGGAAATTGCAAGTATCAAAACATTTTAGAAAATAACCATAAAATATCTTTATGAAATAGAAAAGATTTCTAAAAATTCACAAAAACACAAACCATAAAAAATGACCAATGGACTTTACTGCATTAACAACGTCTCTTGAACAACTGAACATTTCTGAAAATCTAAGACTTAGAGAATTTATTTGTAATGTACAGAGATAAGAAAGAAATAGGATATGAAATTACATAATGAAAAGCCTACACATTGGTAAGAAAAAGATAAAAAATCCAATTGAGAAATGGCAACTCATAGAAAACTCAAATGGCAGAGAAATATATATGAGGATGTACAATTTTACTAGTAATCAGGGAAATGCACCATATTTTCCAAATGGCTCATTCATGGGGACAGAAAATTCAAAGAAGGTATAGCTAGCTATGTGAGGCAGAACACTGGAGGGTTTTTTAGAATCATGTATTAAGGGGACAAAGGCGAAAAGGACTGATCTGTTCAAAGTTAAAGTGAGAATTGAGCAGCCACATTTGGGTAAATAAACGAGTAAAACACTTTATTGTTATCCTGGCTTCCTCCTTGATCAGAATGATTCAGGAGCAAAGAGCTGCTAACATGTCATTCCACACTCACCTGCAGTTGATTATAAAACTGTATGATTTTCTTTTTCTGAGCTGGCCATTGTTGTAAGCCCAACTGTTGTGTTGCAATAAATATTGCTTTCTGAAATAAAATAAATCCATTAATTTAAAAGGCATTGCAAATTAAACCTTTAATACATAATCCTACAAAATCTCTCTTAACTAGGTACTGAATACTACTATATCAAGACAGTGGTTCTTAATTTCTCCAACCAAAATACAATACACACAAAATGTTATGTTCACAGACCCCCAGTAGCAAATTTGTAGGCCCTCCCTCAATTTAAAATTCATTCTTGGAGCACCTGGGCAGCTCAGTCAGTTGAGCATTCAACTCTTGACTACAGCTGAGGTTATCATCTCAGGGCCATGGGATCGAGCTCCAGATCGGGCTCAGTGGGGAGTCTGCTTGAGATTCCCCCTCTCTCTGCCCCTCCCCTTGCTCACATGCTCTCTAAGTAAATCTTTAAAAAGAAAATAATTCATTCTTTAAAATATGTTTAAGAACTAGCTGTTATTCTAAAACCATTATATAATTATCCTACACCAAAAGAAAATTTAAAAGAGTCTATATCTTTGTATAATTCTAGTCACCATTAAGGTAGGTTTTCAGCTTTACAACAATTATTTTAATGTTTCAATGTTAAGAATATCCTAGGATAATAAGTACAATTTGTAAGATTGAGGACTTGATGTGGTTATACAATAAAACATCCAGGAAGTGGCTGCAACTTGTAAAGATACTTAATATTTTAACACAGGAATTATAAGGGCATCTATGTTTCCTTCTAAAGTGGGGTTTATTTCACTGTCAATACTATCAGAAACTGTGCCTACAGAAAAAAAAGTGGGATTTATCTTTTTTCTCATTGACCTCTCCTACTCCATTTCTCATTTCTTGCATTACCCTGATGGGACAGACAAGGAGCAGCTGAAGGCGACACAGAACACTCAGTAGGAGTGTACAAATGGAGAAAAGTAGTTCCTATGGCAAGGCTACTGGAGGTAGGAAATCAGCTGAAAGAAACCTCTTTTAAATGGAGTTGGATGAGACACTCACTTAAGGCCTGTACTTGGAGCAGTTTTAGATGCAGGGGCTAGAGATTCTCTGCCATAGACAATACAAACCTAGATGTCTGCCTGGATGTAAGCCCTGCAGGAGTGGACTAGGGATAGCGGATGCACAGAAGATCAGCAGAAGTGGGATAATCAAAATAAGAGACATTCAGACAGGTTCATCCCATCTGGTTAAAGATTTTCACAATTCCCTATTTTGGAAGGTTGTGAAATAAAATCATAATCCTACTGTAAAGTATTTATGATATTCCATAGAATCAACTGGATGGCAAACTATACATTATTTATTCCAGGATATGGCTTCTGTTAATCCTGTGGTTGCTCTGAGTTAATGACACCCCCACTCCTGCAGATATTGTTAGTGACAGAAACATGAAGAAGCTGGATAGATTCCAAGTGCTGGGGCACCTGGGTGGTTCAGTGGTTGAGTGTCTGCCTTTGGCTCAGGTCATTATCCTGAAGTCCTGGGATTGAGTCCCATATTGGGCTCCCTCTGCCTCACTCTCTGTGTCTTTCATGAATAAATAAAATCTTAAAAAAAAAAAAAAAAGATTCCGATTGCCTATTGCATGCAATTCAGATTCTTGTATGTTAAATGAGCAATAAGTGCAAATAGCATACCTACAGACTATTTATTGAATAACATATATTCATATGTGGATATGCTATATGTGACAGGTTTTTGTGTAAACCACCAAAAATACACCATTAAATATTCCAAATTTAATATTAAAGCTACAAATTGTGATCTCTCTGCCATTTCTTTTTTTTAAGATTTTATTTATTTACTCATGAGAGACACACAGAAAAGGCAGAGACATAGGAAGAGGAAGAAGGGGATCACAACCTGAGCCAAAGGCAGACATACTCAACCACTGAGCCACCCAACTGCTCCTCTGTGCCATTTCCTAAGACACATATTACTATTTGGAACATTTTATTAACAGTTTTGATTTAACAGTTGAGAGGTTGTATATTTATCAATGTAAAATTTATATGAAGGGAAAAGTAGCAGAATAAACTGATGCTTGTAAATTGACTTGTAAAACTGATGAAAAGATGAATATATAATAAGAAACAGAGTTAGACAAAATGAGGAGACAGAGGAATATGTTCTGAATGAAAGAAGAGAACAAAATTATAGCAAGAGATCTAAGTGAAATGGAGATAAATATTATGCCTAATAGAGAATTAAAAGTAATGCTTGTAAAGATACTTTCTAGACTTGAGAAAAAAGAGGAGGACCTCAGTAAGACACTCCACAAAGAGATGGGAAATAATAAAGAACCAGTTAGAGATAATGAACTCACTAAATGAAATTAAAAGTGGGCCACCTGGAAATAAATAGCAAACAAGAGGAAGTAGAAGAACAGATCAGTAACCTGGAAGACAGAGTAATGGAAAGTAATCAAGCTAAGCAGATGAGAGGGGAAAAATTATGCAAAATGAAAATAGACCCAGAGAACTCAGTGACACTGTCAAGCATAAATAACAGTTGCATGATAGGGATCCCAGATGGAGAAGAGAGAGAAAAGGGGGGCAGAGGATTTATTTGGAGAGATAATAACTGAAAACTTCCTGAATCTGGGGAAGGAAACAGAAATCCAGATGCAGGAGGCAGAGAGAGCCCTAAACAAAACCAACCCAAGGAGGTCTGCACCAAGACCCAAAGTAAGTAAGACAGCCAAAAGTAATGATCTGAAGAGAACTTTAATAGCAGCAAGAAAAAACATTTGCACAAGGGAAACCTCACAAGGCTATCAATTTTTCAGCAGAAACTTTGTAGGCCAGAAGAGAGTGGCATGATAGTCAAAGTGCTGAAAGAAAAACATCTGCAGCCAAAAATACTCTACTTAGCAAGGCTATCATTCAGAACAGAAGGAGAGATAGAGTTTCCCAAACAAAAGTTAAAGGAATTCATGACCCTAAACCAGCCCTACAAGAAATGTTAAAGGAGATTCTTTGAGTAGAAAGGAAAGACCAGAAGGAGTAAGAAAAGTAGGAAGTACAAAAGAGGTAAAAATAAGTGTATCTACAAAACTAAGTCAAGGGATTCACAAAATAAAAGGATGTAAAGTATGTCACCATATACTTAAAACATGGGAGGGAGAGGAGTAAGAATGAATTCAGAGAATGAACAGGAATCCAATATATAGAATTGTTGAATTGTTATGCTGTACATCTAAAACTAATACAATACTATATGTTAATTATAATGGAATAAAATAAAATAAAATAAAATAAAATAAAATACCCTCAAGCCACCAAGACCCACAGGAAACAACAAGCATTGCACTGCTGGTGGGAATGCAAACTGGTGCAGCCACTGTGGACAAAAGTATGGAGTTTCCTCAAAAAAAAAAAAAATAGAATTACCATATTATCCAGTAATTTCACTATTGGGTATTTACTTAAAGAATATGCAAACTGTAATTTGAAAAGACATATGCACCCCTATCTTTACATATTTACTGCAGCATTATTTACAAAAGTCAAGGTATGGAAGCAACCCAAGTGTCCATCGATGGATGAATGGATAAAGAAGATGTGGTGTATACACACACACACACACACACACACACACACAGTGGAATATTACTCAGCCATAAAAAGAATGAAATCTCATTATTTATAATCACATGGATGAACCCAGAGACAATAATGCTAAGTGAAATAAGTCAGTCAGAGAAAGATGAATATCATATGATTTCACTCACATGTGAAATATAAGAAGAGTAAGAAGATATAAATATATACACCACTTATATCTTCAAACTATATAAAGCAATTGTTGGAAATGTAGGGAAAATAGATGTATCAACAACTGTCATTAAGATCTTAATACACCCTTTTAGAAACTGATGGATCAGCAAAAAACTGATAACAAAGCTGCATCACAGTATGTGTATATAACATTATATACAGCAAGCACAGAATATATACCATTTGAGAGCACACATGAAGCACTTACAAAACAATACATTAGAAGGTATAGGAAACCTAAATAAAGGTGATCTCAAAGGGATAAATATATGATACAGCATACAGTCCCCAGTCAAAGCTAACCATAAATGGTGATTAATAATAAAAGGACAGTTTAAATTCCCAGAATTTAGCAAAAAAAAAAAAAAAAAAACCTCTCAGGTTTTTTACTCTCATAAGGGTAATTAGGAAATATTTATAATTAAATGCTAATTAGAATACTACATATGAAAATTTGTGGGAAACAGCTAAAGGAATACTTAGAAGAAAATTCACATCTTTAAATACTTTAGGTTTGAGGAAACACAGATAACAAACAATCTAAGCACTAAACTCAAGAAACAAACAAAAGAACAGGAGAACAGGTCCAACAAAATAAAAAATTGTAAATAATGAAGGACAGAAATCAACCTAATGGACACAGAGAAAAAAAGGGAAAATAATCAAAACCAAAAGTTACCTCTTTGAAAAAATTGATTATATGCAAATCTCAAGCAAGAATGATCAATAACAAAGAACAACAACAACAACAACAAAAAACTGTAGCAGAGCCTGGGAACTGGTGAGAGGAGTAGAAATAACTTTAGCTAAGACATTTAGAAACCCAGAGATGTTGTATGAACATGGAGTGTGAAGGGGTCACTAAGTAACAAAAAGTTAAAACAGTATTCAAAGCCTTTCCCTCCCACCCCAACAAAATCCAGACCCAAGCACTTTTTTTTTTTTAATTTTTATTTATTTATGATAGTCACAGAGAGAGAGAGAGAGAGAGACAGGCAGAGACACAGGCAGAGGGAAAAGCAGGCTCCATGCACCAGGAGCCCGACATGGGATTCGATTCCGGGTCTCCAGGATTGTGCCCTGGGCCAAAGGCAGGCGCCAAACTGCTGCACCACCCAGGGATCCCCCAAGAACTTTTATAGTTAAGTTTGACCATTTAAAAATCTAAAGTAAATCTAAAGTATAGTTCATCTCAATCTTATGGAATTCTTCCAGAAAACAGGACATTGGTTGTTCTGCCTTACTTTGAAGAGCTGGTTCTAAAAACAGGTAAGGACACTTGACTTATAAGTGTACATGTGAACATCCTAAATAAAATATTAACTAATTTAATCCAATAGTGTATTAAAAATCACATGATGATGAGAAAGCATGGTATATCCCAGGAATGCAGGAATAACTCATCACTAGAAAAGTAAGAACAAGAAAAGGAGAATATGAGACACAAGGATAGGAGGAAAGAGGTACAACTGTCATTATGACGATCCAACAACAAAATCCCAGGGGAACACACAAAAATCAGTGCTACTTGTGAACTAATAAGAGAATTCAGCAAGGTTGCCATATTCAAGGGGAGTTTCAAATCAGAGTTTCAAATTACAGCATGCCTGCATTAGATCACTAGGAATATTATAAAAATATGACACCATTATTGCCCAAAACTCTACAATACTGGGCAGTAACTGAGTGCATTGCATGGCTGCACAGCAGAGGCTGGATCTAGCACAAGCTGCTGGAGGGACCAGGGCCAGGGGCCTGGGAGGCAGAGGAAGTTCACACACACCTTTCCTGCACAGAGCCACAGGCAGCACTTCTAACTTACAATGTTTGGGCAGTGACAGAGACAGCAGAAAGGGGAAAAGAAGTGTATTACTTTTCATATTAGGGAACTAAGAGATGATATCCAAATACGTGGAGAACTATGGGTATTATTACCAAAATGTATAAAGTTACCCTTAGAGTAAAAAATATTTACCTGCATAAAAATCAGTAAGATAAAACAAAATTTAAAAACCACTTCACTTTGGGGAATTTATAAAGTTTGAAAAAAAAAAAGTCCCAAAGTATACAAGGCAAACAAAAAATAGAATAACGGTCTTAACCGAATGGAATACAAGCCAAAAAGTGGTAGACAAGAAAACAAAAGCACTATACATTAAAGGGCAGTTTGTAATTGATATTCATGTATCAAACAATGTGGTAACAACCATTAGAAAGCAGAGACTGTAAGAGTTAACATAGATACACTTCACTGAGTGAGAACAAGTAAAGATGTACAAGTCTATCAATAAGACAGCAAAAATGGGAGCGAGGGTTTAGCTAAGCCACTTCATGATATTGCTGCCTCAGCATCCCTTCTGTTCCACTGAAGAGCCTGCAGGGACTTGAAACCACGACCTCAGCCCCTCACACCAGCACAGGCCTGGGATGGCAGGTGGTGGAGTCACGAGCAGGTGCAAACTGCTGGTAGAACCTCACCGCCTCCCCGGGCCTTCCCCTTACACACTCCCCTGGAACCTGCATGGAACTTACCAAAGTCCTGCTTTGGTTTGAACTGACCAATCCAGCCTTAGTATGGGAACCTCAAAGCACTCCAGCTGTGGACCCTGATGGAGGCATGTGTCTCTTTGCCTGCACCCTGCCTTGTCCTCCCTGTGTACCTCCTCCAGGACCCATGAGGAATAAGCATTTCTTTTCAGCATCCCATGGTCTCCTGCTGAACTGTGGCTCACCAGCCCATACCCTGTGCTCCACTTAACAAATGCTAATTTAACAGTCATAACAAATGGAGATAAACTGAACTTTGTTTTATATTTGCAATCTGTAAGAGAAAATATCTTTCTTTTCATGTGCATAGGGCCTATTAAGAAAAATTCCCTGTATATTGGGCCATTAAAAAATCCAAATTACACAGTTTAGAAAAATAACAAAGATAATATTCTTTTTTTTAAAGATTTTATTTATTTATTCATGGTAGACACATAGAGAGAGAGGCAGAGACACAGGCAGAGGGAGAAGCAGTCTCCATGCAGGGAGGCAGATGTGGGACTCGATCCCAGGGCTCCAGGATCACACCCTGGGCTGAAGGCGGTGCTAAACTGCTAAGCCACCCAGGCTGCCCAATAATATTCTTTAATCACAATTCAGTAAGACTAGAAATTGGTAACAAAATCAGAAAATAAAAAGATCCTTTACCTGGAAATTAAAAGCATGAAAAACCTCTGTCCTAAAAGAACACTTAGGAAAAAAAGGAAGTACTCACTATCCTATCAAATTTCTGGAAAAAAATACTTAGGAAAACCCTACCTACCTGAACTTATAGCCTATATAACTAAAGCAGTGCTTGGACAAAGTTATATAGTTTTCTTTTGTTGTTTTTTTGTTTTTTACCACACCCAGTGCAGAGCCCAACATGGGGCTTGAATCCATAACCCTGAGACCAAACCCTGAGCTGAGACCAAGAGCCAGATGCTTTAACCGACTGAACTACCCTGGCGTCCCTTGTTTTATAAACTTACATTAGTAAAAAATAATAAATTAGATATCTTACTTAGACAGCTGGGGAGAAAACATAAAACCCAGAGGAATAAAAGAAGATATTTAAAAATATTAATATGGATATTAAATGGTAAGAATTTTAAAAGATGTGTTAAATAATAAAAAGATTCTTTTTGAAGAAAACAATTATATAAACTTCTAAATCATTTATGTAAAGAAGAAAACCCAAATTAAGAAAATAAGGCATGATCGGGAGAGCAACAACAGAAACAAGAAACCACAGGTGTCATAAGACAGTGGTTTACTCAGATCCCCAGACTGCATTCTAACATTTGAAAGCAATGGGAATACTATCTAGTTCAATGGAATTGATCCTAGAAGGGATATGAAATCTAACAAGACCAGAAATGCCAAAGAACTATCCTGTCATAAAACTCCTGGCCTCGTTTTCAAGGGAAATTTTCCCAAATCTTCCTACATAACCTAATAAATGATGATCTTTTGCTAAGCGCTTCATATGTGCCTAAAAATATTATGTATTTTCTGCCTGTTGGGTATGAGGTTATGCACATAGCTTATACTTCTATTTATTTATTCTTTCTTTTTTTAATTTAAATTCAGTTAACTAACATATAGTGTACTACTGGTTTTAGAAGTAGAGGTCAGTGATTCATCAGTCTTATATAACCACCAGTGCTCATCACATCACATGCCCTCCTTCATGACCATCCCCCAGCGGCCCTCTCCCCCCACCCCCTCCAGAAACCCTCAGTTTGTTTGTTTCCCATGATTAAGAGTCTCTTATGGTTTGTCTCCCTCTCTGATTTCACTATGTTTTATTTTTTATTCTCTTCCCCTATGATCCTATCTTGTTTCTTAAATTCTACATGTGAGTGAAATCATATGATAATTGTCTTTCTCTGACTGACTTATTTCCCTCAGCATAATACCCTCTAGTTACATCCACGTTGAGCTTATACTTTTATTTATGTAGGTATGCATGTATTTATTTATTTATAGGTTTTATTTATTTACCTGAGAGAGAGAAGAAGCATGAGCAGATGGTGGGGAGGGGCAGAGGGAGAAGGAGAAGCTTCCCTGCTAAGCAGGGAGCCCTATGCAGAACTTGATCCCAGAACCCTAAGCTGAAGGCAAGATGCTCAACTGACTGAGCCACCCAAGTGCCCCCAGCTTATATCTATATTTAAAGAAAGAATAATTACAAAGTTTTTTGAACTATAAGCTACATAAACCATATATTTTAAAATAAATTAGAAAAACAGTGTTTTAAAAAATTGGGCAGGGTCCCAGAGAAAGGAATGTATGGGTTTGATAGCCTGATAGCTGATAAAGGCCCAGCTGGAGCCAGAGGACAGGGAGAAACCTGCAGTGGAGAGGCAGGAGGGAGGACGACACACTGGCAAGGTAAAGCTGGTCTGGCCAGACTGTAAAGGGCTGTATTATATGAGTCAGGGGACCTGACTCTGGGTTTGTCCCATAGTGGCTCTGTTGGTGTGGTCACAGGTATGTTAGGAAAGCAGTGCTGGAGGCCACTTGGCAGTGTGTGGCCATAGGCCACAGGGTGATGGGGCTCCTCCTACCCCAAGAGTTGAGACCCCACTGAGACTGTGGCAATGGCCACAAGGTGGCAGGTATAAGAGGAAATAAAGGTCTCTACAGTCTTAAAACGTTTTTATGACCACAAAATTTTATATTGTAAAGTCATTTTGTAATTCTGATCTAATTTGATCCTTAAAGTATCCCTTTAAAGTAGAGAAAACATCATCATTCTCAGTGGAAAGATGAGAAAACCCAGGGAACAAAATAAGTAGGAACCTTTCCTGACTGAGGCTGAGATGCTATTTTTCTCCAAAGGGAAATCAATCTCCAGGTATTTTTATTCCTCCAATTGTAACACGAGTAGAGTATTGCAGGAAGAATGACAGCATTTTTTACTTACATCAAGTTTCTTATCTTAATTAATATTCCACATCTAAATCATTCATGATGGTTTTCAAAAATCTTACCTCCAAGGCAATTTGATTTGCTGTTGAAACTGTTGCTCCAGGAAAAAAATCTCGTATAATCTTTTCAAAATGTGGGGCATCTTTAGGGAGAAATTTTGGCAGACTAGCTTCTCTTATAGCCTCAATAATGATCAGAGTCTCATCTGTTTCAGAAAGATGGTCATCGGTGTTACTTTAAGGGAAGAAGAAAAGAAAGATAAAGAACAAGTTAGCAAGTATGCTTTGTTGACACTGAAGGTAATTACTATTCCTTGGGATAGGTGGCTCTCCCAACAGCCCTTCCTCCTATTCCTCACTGCAAAGCAGCTACGTAGTGTGGGTGAGGTGACTCTGGGTCTCGTCCACAGATGGGCCTGGGCTGGTCGGACAGTCAGGGTCATGCTACTCCCCAGTCACTGAGTCAGGGGTGGGCACTGTATCAGTAAAGTGTTTTATCTGCATATAACAAAATGAATTCAGCCTAATATCAAATGAAAAATAACATAATTTATTAAAAATCTCTAGGCAAGCCAGAGAAGTAGTCTTGTAGGCTATGCTGCTGGGAACAACGGCCAAAGTTATGCCACAGAACTGATCCTGTAAATCAAACTGAAACCTTCATAAAAGTAGTCATACCCTGCACACCTCTGCATTTCCTGAAGAAGAGAAACCATGAACTCTCTCTGCACTGGACACTTTAATTCTTTAAATAATTCATTAATCTTTTCAACCATCTAAGAGTAGGGAGCAAGTTCAGACAGCAGCTGGGTGTCAGTGAGGTCTTTACTCAAGACAGATCTGCTTTACATTAGGAAAACAAATTTAAAAAAGAAAGAAATGACTACTACATCTGGGAGTTATCATAGTTTATATATAATAATAATGTTATGATACTTTGCTATTAGATACAAAGATAAGACTTGACTAAAGTTCTACAAAACAATAATTTGGGAATTAGCATCTGAGATTATCATGGGGAATATCTGTTATAATTTAAGAATAAAAAATGAAAGCTCTAGATTAATGTCAACTAAAATTCAAGAAAAGGATATTTTAATAAATACTTTTGTTACCCATTATGATTGCCTTCAAGATACCTACCAGTTCTTCAGAGTTAGTTAAGACCCACTTCATGGCTCAGTACCATGGTAGGATTTGTAAGCGCTTCAAGTGTTTACCTGAAGACATATTAATTCTCTAGCTGTTGACAAAGCAAATCGTTTCTACCAAGGACGTCCTAGGATTCCAGCTGTTGGGCAGTTTTTTTTCTAAACAAAAGAGGAGATAGGGAAACTTCCTTCCTGGGACCCAGAGAAGCTGCCTGTTGGAGGCAGACAAAAATGGCTCCAAAATATCTATTCACTTGCTAATCCCTGGAACCTGTGAATATTATCTGATACAACAGAGGATGGATTGATGAAGAATCTTGAGTTATCCCAGATCATCCAGATTTAAGTGCAGTCAGATTCCTACTGAGAGTGAGGCGGAGAGACATAGAGGCACACAGAAGATGGGCAGACACTGAAATAATGTGCCCAAAAGCCCAGCGGTTTTGGAGGACAGGACGGAATCTCCCTCAGGGTCTCTGCAGGGACAGCAGTCCTGCCCACAACCTTATTCCAGATTTCTGGCCTCAGGTACTATGAGAAAATATACTTCTGATGTTTTAAGATGTCAAATCTGTCATAACTTCCTATGGCAGCCCTACAAAACAAATACACGGTCTTTTATTAGTTTTCTTTTTTTTTTTTTTTAATAGCAACAACAAAACCTATTGGATTTATTAGAAACTTTTTTTTTAAATTAATTTTTATTGGTGTTCAATTTACCAACATACAGAAAAACACCCAGTGCTCATCCCATTAAGTGTCCACCTCAGTGCCCGTCACCCATTCCCCTCCAACACCCGCCCTCCTCCCCTTCCACCACCCCTAGTTCGTTTCCCCGAGTTAGGAGTCTTTATGTTCTGTCTCCCTTCCTGATATTTCCCAACATTTCTTTTCCCTTCCTTTATATTCCCTTTCACTATTATTCATATTCCCCAAATGAATGAGAACATACACTGTTTGTCCTTCTCCGATTGACTTATTTCACTCAGCATAATACCCTCCAGTTCCATCCACGTTGAAGCAAATGGTGGGTATTTGTCGTTTCTAATTGCTGAGTAATATTCCATTGTATACATAAACCACAGCTTCTTTATCCATTCATCTTTCGATGGACACCGAGGCTCCTTCCACAGTTTGGCTATTGTGGACATTGCTGATAGAAACATCGGGGTGCAGGTGTCCCGACGTTTCACTGCATCTGAATCTTTGGGGTAAATCCCCAACAGTGCAATTGCTGGGTCGTAGGGCAGGTCTATTTTTAACTCTTTGAGGAACCTCCACACAATTTTCCAGAGTGGCTGCACCAGTTCACATTCCCACCAACAGTGTAAGAGGGTTCCCTTTTCTCCGCATCCTCTCCAACATTTGTTGTTTCCTGCCTTGTTAATTTTCCCCATTCTCACTGGTGTGAGGTGGTATCTCATTGTGGTTTTGATTTGTATTTCCCTGATGGCAAGTGATGCAGAGCATTTTCTCATGTGCTTGTTGGCCATGTCCATGTCTTCCTCTGTGAGATTTCTCTTCATGTCTTTTGCCCATTTCATGATTGGATTGTTTGTTTCTTTGGTGTTGAGTTTAATAAGTTCTTTATAGATTTTGGAAACTAGCCCTTTATCTGATATGTCATTTGCAAATATCTTCTCCCATTCTGTAGGTTGTCTTTTAGTTTTGTTGACTGTATCCTTTGCTGTGCAAAAGCTTCTTATCTTGATGAAGTCCCAATAGTTCATTTTTGCTTTTGTTTCTTTTGCCTTTGTGGATGTATCTTGCAAGAAGTTACTGTGGCAAAGTTCAAAAAGGGTGTTGCCTGTGTTCTCCTCTAGGATTTTGATGGAATCTTGTCTCACATTTAGATCTCTCATCCATTTTGAGTTTATCTTTGTGTATGGTGAAAGAAAGTGGTCCAGTTTCATTCTTCTGCATGTGGATGTCCAATTTTCCCAGCACCATTTATTGAAGAGACTGTCTTTCTTCCAATGGATAGTCTTTCCTCCTTTATCGAATATTAGATGACCGTACATTTCAGGGTCCACTTCTGGATTCTCTATTCTGTTCCATTGATCTATGTGTCTGTTTTTGTGCCAGTACCACACTGTCTTGATGACCACGGCTTTGTAGTACAACCTGAAATCTGGCATTGTGATGCCCCCAGCTATGGTTTTCTTTTTTAAAATTCCCCTGGCTATTCGGGGTATTTTCTGATTCCACACAAATCTTAAAATAATTTGTTCTAACTCTCTGAAGAAAGTCCATGGTATTTTGATAGGGATTGCATTAAACGTATAAATTGCCCTGGGTAACATTGACATTTTTACAATATTAATTCTGCCAATCCATGAGCATGGAATATTTTTCCATCTCTTTGTATCTTCCTCAATTTCTTTCAGAAGTGTTCTATAGTTTTTAGGGTATAGATCTTTTACCTCTTTGGTTAGGTTTATTCCTAGGTATCTTATGCTTTTGGGTGCAATTGTAAATGGGATTGACTCCTTAATTTCTCTTTCTTCAGTCTCATTGTTAGTGTATAGAAATGCCATTGATTTCTGGGCATTGATTTTGTATCCTGCCACGCTACCAAATTGCTGTATGAGTTCTAGCAATCTTGGGGTGGAGGCTTTTGGGTTTTCTATGTAGAGTATCATGTCATCGGCGAAGAGGGAGAGTTTGACTTCTTCTTTGCCAATTTGAATGCCTTTAATGTCTTTTTGTTGTCTGATTGCTGAGGCGAGGACTTCCAGAACTATGTTGAACAGCAGTGGTGAGAGTGGACATCCCTGTCTTGTTCCTGATCTTAGGGGAAAGGCTCCCAGTGCTTCCCCATTGAGAATGATATTTGCTGTGGGCTTTTCGTAGATGGCTTTTAAGATGTCGAGGAAAGTTCCCTCTATCCCAACACTCTGAAGGGTTTTGATCAGGAATGGATGCTGTATTTTGTCAAATGCTTTCTCTGCATCTAATGAGAGTATCATATGGTTCTTGGTTTTTCTCTTGCTGATATGATGAATCACATTGATGGTTTTACGAGTGTTGAACCAGCCTTGTGTCCCGGGGATAAATCCTACTTGGTCATGGTGAATAATTTTCTTAATGTGTTGTTGGATCCTATTGGCTAGTATCTTGTTGAGAATTTTTGCATCCATGTTCATCAAGGATATTGGTCTGTAATTCTCCTTTTTGGTGGGGTCTTTGTCTGGTTTCGGAATTAAGGTGATGCTGGCCTCATAGAACGAATTTGGAAGTACTCCATCTCTTTCTATCTTTCCAAACAGCTTTAGTAGAATAGGTATGATTTCTTCTTTAAACGTTTGATAGAATTCCCCTGGGAAGCCATCTGGCCCTGGACTCTTGTGTCTTGGGAGGTTTTTGATGACTGCTTCAATTTCCTCCCTGGTTATTGGCCTGTTCAGGTTTTCTATTTCTTCCTGCTCCAGTTTTGGTAGTTTGTGGCTTTCCAGGAATGCATCCATTTCTTCTAGATTTCCTAATTTATTGGCGTAGAGCTGTTCATAATATGTTTTTAAAATCGTTTGTATTTCCTTGGTGTTGGTAGTGATCTCTCCGTTCTCATTCATGATTTTATTAATTTGAGTCTTCTCTCTCTTCTTTTTAATAAGGTTGGCTAATGGTTTATCTATCTTATTAATTCTTTCAAAGAACCAACTCCTGGTTCTGTTGATCTGTTCCACAGTTCTTTTGGTCTCGATATCATTGAGTTCTGCTCGAATTTTAATTAACTGTCTTCTTCTGCTGGGGGTGGGTTCTATTTGTTGCTTTTTCTCTAGTTCCTTTATGTGTAAGGTGAGCTTTTGAATTTGAGATCTTTCCAGTTTTTGAATGGATGCTTGTATTGCGATGTATTTCCCCCTCAGGACTGCTTTTGCTGCATCCCAAAGATTTTGAATGGTTGTATCTTCATTCTTATTAGTTTCCATGAATCTTTTTAATTCTTCCTTAATTTCCTGGTTGACCTTTTCATCTTTTAGCAGGATGGTCCTTAACCTCCATGTGTTTGTGGTCCTTCCATACTTCTTGTTGCGATTAAGTTCTAATTTCAAAAAAAAAAAAAAGTTCTAATTTCAAGGCATTATGGTCTGAGAATATACAGGGGACTATCCCGATCTTTTGGTATCGGTTCAGACCCGATTTGTGACCCGGTATGTGGTCTATTCTGGAGAAAGTTCCATGTGCACTTGAGAAGAATGTGTATTCAGTTGAGTTTGGATGTAAAGTTCTGTAGATATCTGTGAAATCCATCTGGTCCAGTGTATCATTTAAAGCTCTCGTTTCTTTGGAGATGTTGTGCTTAGAAGACCTATCCAGGGTAGAAAGAGCTAGATTGAAGTCACCAAGTATAAGTGTATTATTATCAAGGTATTTCTTGAGTTTGGTTATTAATTGGTTTAAATATTTGGCAGCTCCCACATTCGGGGCATATATATTGAGGATTGTTAAGTCCTCTTGTTGGATAGATCCTTTGAGTATGAGATAGTGTCCCTCTTCATCTCTCACTATAGTCTTTGGGGTAAATTTTAATTTATCTGATATAAGGATGGCAACCCCTGCTTTCTTTTGAGGACCATTTGAATGGTAAATGGTTCTCCAACCTTTTATTTTCAGGTTGTAGGTGTCCTTCTGTCTAAAATGAGTCTCTTGTAGACAGCAAATAGATGGGTCCTGCTTTTTTATCCAGTATGAAACCCTGCGCCTTTTGATGGGGTCATTAAGCCCGTTCACGTTCAGAGTTACTATTGATAGATATGAGTTTAGTGTCATCATATCTATTCAGTCCTTGTTTTTGTGGATTGTTCCACTGAACTTCTTCTTAAAGGGGAATTTTAAGAGTCCCCCTTAAGATTTCTTGCAGAGCTGGTTTGGAGGTTACATATTCTTTCAGTTCCTGCCTGTCTTGGAAGCTCTTTATCTCTCCTTCCATTTTGAATGAGAGCCTTGCTGGATAGAGTATTCTTGGTTGCATGTTCTTCTCATTTAGGACCCTGAATATATCCTGCCAGCCCTTTCTGGCCTGCCAGGTCTCTGTGGAGAGGTCTGCTGTTACCCTAATATTCCTCCCCATAAAAGTCAGGGACTTTTTTTCTCTTGCTGCTTTAAGGATCTTCTCCTTATCTTTGGAATTTGCAAGCTTCACTATTAAATGTCGAGGTGTTGAACGGTTTTTGTTGATTTTAGGGGGGGATCTCTCTATTTCCTGGATCTGAATGCCTGTTTCCCTTCCCAGGTTAGGAAAGTTTTCAGCAATGATTTGTTCAAATACATATTCTGGCCCTCTGTCCCTTTCGGCGCCCTCAGGAACCCCAATTAAACGTAGGTTTTTCTTCCTCAGGCTGTCATTTATTTCCCTTAATCTATCCTCATGATCTTTTAATTGCTTGTCTCTTTTTTCCTCAGTTTCCCTCTTTGCCATCAACTTGTCTTCTATGTCACTCACTCGTTCTTCCACCTCGTCAAGCCTCGTCGTTAGGACTTCTAGCTTGGATTGCATCTCATTTAATTGATTTTTAATTTCTGCCTGATTGGATCTAAATTCTGCAGTCATGAAGTCTCTTGAGTCCTTTATGGTTTTTTCTAGAGCCACCAGTAGCTGTAAAATAGTGCTTCTGAATTGGCTTTCTGACATTGAATTGTAATCCATATTTTGTAACTCTGTGGGAGAGTGGGCTGTTTCTGATTCTTTTTTTTGAGGTGAGGTTTTCCTTCTAGTCATTTTGCTCAGTGCAGAGTGGCCAAAAACAAGTTGTATTGGGAAAAGGAGAAAAAGAGAGAGAAGGAAAGAAAAGAGAAAAAGAAAAAAGAGAAAGAAGAAAAAAAAGGGGAAAAAGAGAAGAAAAAGAAAGAAAAAGAAAGAAAGGAGAAAAAAGAAAAAAAGGGGGGGTGGGGGAAGCAATCAGAAATCAAGAAGAAAGAGAGAGAAAAAAAAGCACAAAACAAAACAAAAAACAAAAACAAAAACAAAAACAAAAACAAAAACAAAAGCACGGGGGAGTATCTTCCGATTCTGTATACTTTAAGTCCCTTGACTTCCCTTGGAACTGGTCCGTCTCGCTGGTCTTCTGGGGCAGGGGCCTGCTGTGCTGATTCTCAGGTGTGAGCACTTGGGGGAGCTGCTCTGCCCCTGCCTGGTGCAGGGCTCAGTGGGGGTTGTTCACCCCGTGAGGCCCTGGGAGGAAGCCACAGTGGCGGGGGCAGCTCTGGGACCCTGGAGTCAGCTCCCGCAGTAGCTCCGGGGCTCTCCGTCTGCAGGGCCTGGGGGCTCCGGACGGGGCCGCTGATCTGCTCAGTTCCAGGCAGGAGCGTCCTTGCTGTCCTGGGCCCTCCCGGCCTCTGCCTGTCCTGGGGGAGACCGGATCCTGGGCTGTGTCCCGGGCCCTGTACTCTGGGGCCTGCGCTGGTGGATTCTCGCTCCTGGCGGTGCAGCCCCCTCCGCGGAGCCGCCGCCCGAGCCCCTCCGAGCTGTTCCCGGAGCCGCGCCGCCCCCTCCGCGGAGCTTCTTCCTCTGCCCGAGCCGCCGCCGCCGAGCTGTTCCCCGAGCCGCGCAGCCCCCTCCGCGGAGCCGCCGCCCGAGCCCCTCCGAGCTGTTCCCGGAGCCGCGCCGCCCCCTCCGCGGAGCTTCTTCCTCCGCCCGAGCCGCCGCCGCCGAGCTGTTCCCGGAGCCGCGCAGCCCCCTCCGCGCGGAGCTTCTTCCTCCGCCCGAGCCGCCGCCGCCGAGCTGCTCCCGGAGCCCCGCAGCCCCCTCCGCGGAGCCGCCGCCCGAGCCCCTCCGAGCTGCTCCGGGTCCCGCCGAGCGCTGCAGCCCTTAGGGAGCTCGGCGCACTCTCCGGGGCGCAGTTCCTCTGTTACTGTCCCAGGGAGCCCGAGGGCGTCCCCGCCTTCCTGGGGATCCTGCTCCAATTTCCCGGGAGGCCTTTCCGCGGGGAAGGTCGGTGCAGCTCCTGCTCCTCCGGGACGGGGCTCTCCTGTCCTGGGGACACTCGCCCCGGCCTCAGCCCGGCTCCTCGCGGGCCCCTCCCCCTTGGAGGCCTTTTGTGTCTTTATTTCTTTTTCCCCGTCTTCCTACCTTGATGGAAGCGCGAACTCTTCTCACTGTAGCGTTCCAGCTGGTCTCTCTTTAAATCTCAGGCCGAATTCGTAGATTTTCAGGATGATTGGATGGTTTTCTAGGTAATTTGTTGAGGACAGGTGACCTGGAGACCCTGCTCTGCCGCCATCTTGCCCCTCCTATTCTTTTATTAGTTTTCAAATGTAAGCACCTCAAAATTCTTTGGGAGTTAGTCTAGGCTCTGACAATACACTCCAGACAGAAAAGGCAGGGGAAAGGAGAAGTGCATCCAGAATGCATCTAGAAATGAGGGACACTTGTGGCATCTCTGTGTGCCTGAGAGGCAAAGCCAGAAGCCTGGGGAGGAATGGGCTGGAACAGAGGGAGAGGAAGGGACAGAAAGGAAGAGGACAGACAAGAACAATAATCATAATTTTTGGTGTCGGGAGGGCCAAAGGATTTTTAAAAAGCCAAAGTCTACTATTAATTTTTAAATTGCTTGCTGTGCTTTACTCTGATAAAAATTCCCCCATCCTCTTTATACAACAATCAGGTTCACACAAGTACATGATTTGCATGGTGCTTTGGAGGAAGGAGGGAGGTAAGCAAAGACAGAAGACCACTGGCTGCTCCTCACGGTGGCAGACAGACTGACGGCACTCTGGACATGGGAGGCCCTGCCCAGGCACCTGGGAGAACTGAACATGGACACCACCAGTCAGGGTCTTTCTCTCAATGGAGCAGGTGCTCATACAAATGACCAGCTGATGCCTGTTGGAAACACAGGAGGACCTGAGGATGTCAGGAATCTGATTCTTATACTCCTGTCTCTAACGCTCTCCAGTAATAAAGCATTTCATAACACATACCCATTTACTTGCCATCAATCTTATACAGGCCATTTTACAGTATGTGCCTTAGTTCCTTTTATTTAAGAAATAAACTACTACAGTAGAGGAATGCATTATCCCTGACTCCTCCTCTCCCACACAATGTTCTGTACTTGCTGCTATATCTATGTCCCCACAAACAATCTGTAACATTTACTGCATTTTACAAATTCAGGTAAATGTATATTGGTATGTCCTTTTACAACATATTCATTTTTTTCATTTAATGTTTAATAGGCAATACATGGATACAGCTCCACCCCTTAGCAATAATGAAAACACCCACTTCCCTATAGCTTCATCAACAAAGTCCCATCTAACTTTCATATTTTCGCCCATCTCATGAGAGACAACATTTCAATGTAATTTTTAATGTATATTTCTCTCATTAGGAGTGGGGTTGAGTATATTTTCATATATTTAAAGAACTTTTATGTTTCTTTTTCTCAGAACTGTTCTTTGCCCATTTTCCATACAATTTATTTCTTCCCTTCATTTTCTAGAGGGTCCCGAATATGTTGAGAATGAGCTATCTCACTGCACCGGAGGCTGCAAATATCCTTCTCAGTCCATCATTCATCTCCTGACTTCACAAACAGTGTTTTCTTAACCATTATCACTCTTTTCCCTTATGGATTTTAGATTTTGAGTCTTAGTTTAAAAGTTCTTCCATAGGGGATCCCTGGGTGGCTCAGCGGTTTGGTGCCCACCTTTGGCCCAGGGCGCAATCCTGGAGTCCTGGGATTGAGTCCCAGGTTGGGCTCCCGGCATGGAGCCTACTTCTCCCTCCTCCTGTGTCTCTGCCTCTCTCTCTCTCTCTCTCTCTCTCTCCCATAAACAAATAAATCTTTAAAAAAAAAAAAAGTTCTTCCATAGTCCAAGGATATAAAGGACATTTTGTTTCTTCAAATACTTTTATGTTG